>NC_061466.1:8750000-10000000 GCF_022581195.2 Helicoverpa zea | reverse complement strand
TCAATACGACTAAAACAAAAATTCTGGTAAGTAAATTATTTTAGGCTTTTTAGATAAAGTTTTGTCATGCGGATTCATTCATACCACTTGAACTGTAATAAGGACATGGTAATAAATATATTATTACAGATGCCTTGTTAATGGCACTAAAAAAGTCAAGGTTTGAGAACAACTGAAAACCGACGCCAAGTGTAACTTGTCCGCAAACAGACTTTACAGTGGTGTTATAAGAAAATAGTGAACCATTTACATGATTCGGTACTGGTTCTTTTGGGAGTCTTCTGATGCTAAAAGGATAACAAACGTGTCTGCAGAACTTTTAGACTACAACCGGGTCGGGAAAAGCTGTAGGGCATGGGTATCTGAAGATGTTACTTTTGGGAAAACACCGCGTGTCCATACTGTAGTTGGCGTTTTCTATCAAAGGTAAAAGTTGCTCTGAACAAGTATTAAAAAATGTTTTTTTTTTATTTGATAATACAAAGCAATTTGATGAATTCTAAAAAAATAAATTGATTTCAGTCACCTCCAAAACATTTGATGGAACCAAAGTACACCAAGAAAGTTCTCAAACGTAGGAGGACTAGGAGGCGAAAATGTTATATTATAGTGTGGGGCTGCTCGCCACTGTTTAGTGTAAGACCCTTCAGAGAGGTGATATTAAAAATATGCGAATTCAAGTACTATAATATTTCAGAAACAAGCATATTGTTATAAGCTAAGCATAATTTACCGGTCATTAGGACTTTCAAATTAGTAAAGTTCTGAAAAACACTGCAATAGTAGTAAAAATGACTCTTTGATCGGGCAACTTATGACGGTTTTGGTTTGGCCTATTGCAAATCCAATGAAACAAAAACTGGTAATAGGCGAAAAATGCCATGGCAATAAGTCGTACATGGACCATCGATCAATTTTACTCAGATTTTAATTAAGCATGGAAGAAAATTCCCTTAGCGACTTCTACAAAACTGACTGCTTGCTCGTTCAGGGATGTCGTACTGTTATTGAGGTAAAAGGAAATAAACCAAATATTAATACTTATTGGAATGTTTAATTATAGTGTAGAGAATGTTGTTGTAGAAAAGTAACTCCAATAATATTAATAATTTGTATTTCTTCCTCTGAGCAAATGGAGTGTCCTTAATTAGATGGCCAGGCCTCGTTATGGATCATACCACCAGAGATTCGGATAAAGCGAAAAAAAACTAGGTGCGAGGGATTATTGAATATAGTCATTATTTTTAACAATTCACAATGCCTTCTTAAACATTTTAAAATAGAAAAGAAAATTCCTATAGCAATCTGAAAAAAGAAACACAGATGAAATGCGCCCGTAAGTTCAGATTCCAACAGTGTCTTTAATTAGTTGTCCACGACTGTATACTCTCTTATATCCTCTCTTATATACTCTCTTATGTACTCCTCTTATGTACTCATCTTATGTACTCCCTTATGAACTCTCTTATGTAATCATCTTATGTACTCTCTTATGTACTCTCTTATATACTCTCTTATGTACTCCTCTTATGTACTCATCTTATGTACTCTCTTATATCCTCTCTTATGTACTCATGTACTCCTCTTATGTACTCATCTTATATACTCTCTTATATCCTCTCTTATGTACTCTCTTATGTACTCCTCTTATGTACTCCTCTTATGTACTCATCTTATATACTCTCTTATATACTCTCTTATATCCTCTCTTATATCCTCTCTTATATACTCTCTTATGTACTCTCTTATGTACTCCTCTTATGTACTCCTCTTATGTACTCCTCTTATGTACTCATCTTATATACTCTCTTATATACTCTCTTATATCCTCTCTTATATACTCTCTTATGTACTCTCTTATGTACTCTCTTATGTACTCCTCTTATGTTCTCATCTTATATACTCTCTTATATACTCTCTTATATCCTCTCTTATATACTCTCTTATATACTCTCTTATATCCTCTCTTATATACTCTCTTATATCCTCTCTTATATACTCTCTTATATACTCTCTTATGTACTCTCTTATGTACTCCTCTTATGTACTCCTCTTATGTACTCATCTTATATACTCTCTTATATCCTCTCTTATATATTCTCTTATATCCTCTCTTATATACTCTCTTATGTACTCTCTTATGTACTCCTCTTATGTACTCATCTTATATACTCTCTTATATACTCTCTTATATCCTCTCTTATATACTCTCTTATATACTCTCTTATATCCTCTCTTATATACTCTCTTATATCTTCTCTTATATACTCTCTTATATCCTCTCTTATATACTCTCTTATATCCTCTCTTATATACTCTCTTATATACTCTCTTATGTACTCTCTTATGTACTCCTCTTATACAGGGTTACTTGTAAGTAGACCGCATCCTTTCATGAGGTGATAGTATAGGTCAATACGGACGAATTTGACCAGGGCATACACTGGGCAAAAGTTAACCCGTTTCAAGATAATCGAATTTCAAGATCTTTTCTTAACAAGTCGTATAGGTACACGTATAAGTTTTTATTATTAGTCAAAAGTCTCGTTTTTGTGGATTTGGAGCCGGATGGTGACAAAAACTCCTAAAATCCTAAAACCTTCTCCCGGGTCTTACCTCCCCTCTAATTTTCAGCCAAATCGGTCAACCCGTTTTCATGTTATGCCGTGACAACTAGCCGTTTTCCCGCGGTTTTACCCGCGTCCCGTGGTAACTACTGCCCGTAGCGGGATAAAATATAGCCTATGTTACTCGTGGATAATGTAGCTTTCGAATGGTGAAAGAATTTTTAAAAACGGTCCAGTAGTTTTTGAGCCTAATCATTACAACCAAACAAACAAACAAACAAAGTTACACAAAATATCAGTAACAGTAAACAAAATATTAGTATACATTATAGTCCTTCTACAAAATAGACTTGATAGATATAGACAAACTAAAATAGCGTTAGCGTACGTATATCAGGTTTACAATAGGCTCAACTCATAACCCCATTGCCAAATCTCTTTATCCACTTCAATCTAAAAAAAAAACAATAAATCACGTTCCAATTTCCATATTCAAACGAATTTGTCCAACATCACGTACAACTAAAACGTCACACTTACAGTGCTACCAACGTGACAATAAAATGTCGCGTTCACATGACGGGAACATATTGTGCACATTTTTTATTCGGCCATCGATGCAGTGGCCATAATTTAGCCGCACGGGGTGGCTCGCCGCAATCAACCGTAACTAGGTAGAAGGGATGGTTGGAACTTTATTCGTTCATATATTCTTGGTTTTATTCTGTAAGGTTTTACCTGGTAATAAACATATGAATGAAATGAAGTTTCTTTTTAAGAAAACCGTTATGAAAAAATCTAAGTTCATTGTGCGTGATGGTTAAGAATAAAACATTTGTTCCTGGTAATTTAGAATTCTGTCTCCCAGAGAAGATTAAAGGGACAAAATAAAGGGCTATGTTTAATATCAACCAATGAATACATAGGTAGGTATACCATTCTCCAGCTCTGATTTTCCTGGACAAGGTTTTCCTCAAAGAGCATTCACCGTATATTTCCCGTACACAAACACATTTTCCAGTTCCAGTTAATATGAAGTGTAGTGAAAAAACCGTAACATACTCACTCAAGATTCGTAATACAATCGCTCGTACATTACCGAGTTTAACCCGACACGCTTTGTGAAAAACCATGCTATCATAAAGGGCATTTTCGGCCTAACGTATTCATGTATTCAGCCAAAAGGGCCCAAGGGTTCTCTAACAAAAACTTACAAATTGTTTTTGCCCGAATAACGTTTGCCCTCTGACCGAGTGTTGCCAGTTTTTTTACCCGACACTGTAAATCTAAATAGAGGGATATTAGATTTGTTTAAGGATAAACTTTTTTGTTGAATATTGTCCGAATTTTCATTGTGAGTTTGTTGTTTCATGAGTGATTTGGGTTTTGGGAACTTTTTGGAGTGTTTGTTATCTGGTTCTTATATACGGAATGGCATATCAGCATATGTCTATATTTCTGAGGATAATTCTTATACTTCTACTTTTTCTCTGATATCTTGATATGAAAGAAATGAAGTCTTATTCATGTAGGTCTGTAATTTGGTTTGGTTGATTCACATTACTACGGAATAACATCAGAAGGCAAGTAAATACTTAATGCGGAAAGCTCGGTCTATGATCAAATACCTTGAAAATTATATAAAAAAAGATTGTCTTATGATAATTATATTGCCTGATACGCAGTAGGCACTAGGATATCACAAACATAACAAGAAACTAGTTTAGATACGCACCAGTCATCTGTAAATAACAAATAAGCATGGCCAGATATTTGTTTGCATATATATAAAGTATCTTCTAAATATATTCATGATTACAATATTATCAATAACATTCATACAATCGTGACTGTCATACTTATTTAGATAGGCTGACTAAATGATCTATGATTTTTAGAAGTAGATAATAGTTTTTTTTTAGTTCGTAGATAACGGATAAGAAGAACCAGATTCATTGAAAATATTTATGCAATACCAGAAAGGAGAATCGTAGCGTTGTTCCTTCGATAAACAAATCCGAAAAAAAAAACGTTGCATTAAAAAATCACATCCGTTATCTATAGCTTATCAGCAAGGCCGTCACTAAATGGCTTTTTTATATTTATAATATTGCTAAGTCCACGCAGGCACGTACAACGGAATGGGATCACGTAGTAAACGCATAATTACAATGAACGCTCCCGTTAGATGGAAAGGACCGTGGAATGGAACGTTTTAAAAAATCTAAGTTGGATTTTTGGCGCAAATGTTGGCGCCAATTTTTTTGACTGATTGTTTTTAAGAACTAAGTTGTTGTTTTATGTATATTAGGAGCTTAATTGGTTGTTAAAAAAAAAAAACCTATACGTGAGGAGAAAGCTTAGGTGCCACCACGTTAGTTAATATTGCTCCAATCATAAAATTTTACTCTGTGATATCTATGAAAATATTGGTCTTATCAATCTTTGAATTATGTAGATACATTTGTTTATATAACAATAACAATAATACAACATACAAATAACAATAAACAATAACACCAAGCAACTTTAGGAGCTTCATTCCTGACGCAAGAGTTAATGAGGGTTTTTGAAATTTTTTCTGCCACCGGGTGGCGCCACGTATGCGTCTGGTCCAAACAGCTGTCAAATAGTATGGAATTGTAGGTGCCGAACTTATTGTTTATTGAAATTCTGTTATATTGGAAGTGTTATTGATTTTATTATGGACTACGGTCAGAATAAGGTTTCCGAACTAAAAATTGAGCTAAGAGAGAGGGTGCAAAAGTCACTGGTAGTTGAAAAATTTGTTAACACAATATGATTTAGTTTTTTTTATTTACTCAACCTCAATAGTAAAACAATAATGCAGTGCTTTAATTATAAAATAAAAAAACCACTAAAATCGTTCACTATTCATAGTAAAGATAAGCACTTTGACAGTTACCTGGACCTGACGACTCAGTGCGCCACCTGGTGGACGCCATTTTAGAAAACCCTCATTAAATACGCTGCAATCAGTCTAAATACAGAGTAAAAAACATTTAACCATAGAGTTTAAATAATCGTATAGAATTATAACTTTCCGGCCGATACAGTTAATTACATTACAACTAACAGTAGTAATAGTTTAGCATTCATTTATCGTTTGAGTAAGTAAACCTTGTTCTACATTCAATAATGTTATAGTCTGTTTTTTAATCTCGTAGACTAAATTGACACTTGCAAAATGTCAAACTTTCTAATAATTTTGCTAGCTCTGTGGTGCAGTGTTGTACTTACGATACCGGTTCGTTGAATCGTAACTTTTTATCTATAATAGACGAATTTAATATTCATTCAAAGTTTTATATTTAAAATTCACGTACGTACACATGGCTGTACGACGTGCTACAAACTGCCAGGGATATCTGACCACGCAAAGCCATGCGTAATCATCAAGGATAAGCCCATTATTTCAGGATGACTTATTGTAAAAAGTTACGATTCAACGAACCGGTATCGTAAGTACAACACTGCACCACAGAGCTAGCAAAATTATTAGAAAGTTTGACATTTTGCAAGTGTCAATTTAGTCTACGAGATTAAAAAACAGACTATAGGAAAGTATTTAATAAAAACTAAAAAATGTTCTAAAAACAAAACTGAACTTGAATCACTTGAGTGTGTGCTGGCCCAACGTTGGACTCAATGTTGGAAGCAGGGGTAATACGTCAGTTTTAATCCGTTTTCCAAATTAAAACTCGGACGTGAACCGTTTGGGTTTTATCGTTTGTCAGTTTTATTTATTTTTAGCTCGCCAAAAAGGTTTACTAGGTGCACAATGATTATTAGAATTTTTCAATTACGATAAAAAAATAGATATTCCTTGGTACTTTAGCTTGATTCTGAGTGCTCACGGCGATTATTATAATAAGATTCAATGTATCTATTGTCATAGAAAAGAATCAGTCACTTACCTTAATAAATCAGTTACTTAAATAAATAGATACTTACCTCCACACTCAGAGACACTTAATGATTACTTAAGTCACTCCTTAGTGACGGAATGTCATACAAATCCTTCACTAAGGAATGGCTTAAGTAACCATTAAATGTCTCTGAGTGGGGAGGTTAGCTACTTTTGGATGTAAATGAAACAAATAAATAAAAAATCTTAATATATTCTATTATCACGGTACTATCTACATTGCATTGAACATAGTAACAATTGGTATGGTATATTTTAACTTTGACATAAAGCTTTCGTCATACCTACGGCGAGCGAGAGCGATTTGAGAAAATTATGGCTAAGGGCTGATTTTTAAAACGTCAGATAACTTATATCTGAAGGATAAGTTTCACGGTTTTAAGCCATATTTATTCCTCAGATAAAGTTATCTCAATCTGGTGATTGAAAAATAATATAATGTCGGGACACCTTTTCACACACGGTCGGTTAGCCCCATGGTAAGTTATTAATTAACTTGTGTTATGGGTGCTAACACAACTGATAAACTACATATAGCTACATATATACATATTTTTTTTAATACATATTGTAACACCCAGACCACGGCCAATAAACATGCTCATCACACAAATGTCGACCGAACCGGGAATCGAACCCGGGACCTCAGGTCCGGCAGTCCGGCATGGTGACCATTGCGCCATCGAGGTCGATAATCGGCCCTAAAAAATCACGAAAATCGGCCCTAAGTTGAGTAGTTTTATTACCCAATTTAGGCACGCATAGGAGGATAATGTATTGTATCTTTTTGGCCCTATGTATTTCATTTGTCAAGCAAATGTCATAGATATCATAGTTTTTGAATGGCCCGTGTTGGGTGCCATATTAAGACAAAAGAAATGAAAATGGATGAATTATGTTCAGTGGGGTATCGTTGAGTAGGTTTTGGTATCCTGAATCAATCTATTGGTGGATAGGATTTCATAGAGAGGTCACCAATTTTCTGATAGACGAATGTATTTTAAATTATAGATTTTTCTTGTAGGCACCTTCAAATATATTCAAGGTTAACTTTTTTAACTAGTTCACGATTTTTTTTATTGGGTTTAACATCTCAGTACAAATTGGCTAAGTAACACTGGTACTCAGCTGCACCCGGTTAATCTGGAAGCCGACCCCAACATAGGAAAAGGCTAGACAGATGATGATGGTTTAACATCTCAAGTTGTACAAGGCTATAGTTTCTCAAATCGCTCGCTTTCATCTGTGTGACGTTTACTTTATAGAAATATATTTCTCCTTAAATCTAGTTCATTCTGCAATTAATACTATTATGTACCTTATTGTCTATAATTGCTTTTTATTTTGTACATTTGAAAATATTATTTGAAATACATAACACCATATTGTATTTACAAAATCATGTTTTATGCGTATCAAATTATAAAAATACATATTTTATTAATGATTTAATTTTAACTTTGTCATAAAACTAGATCCTGGTAACTAGTTTCGCTTAGTGGCGTCTCTTCTTCCTATAAACAATTTCGTACAAAAATATTATATTTTTTTATATACATATATACTCGTACCTAATTTAATATTAATAATCACAAGCCTTATTCAATTTAATTATACATATTGTAATATTTGTCAATCAATACCTAATACATATTTAATAAACCTTAATAATTTGAACACTAAAATACTCAAAATATTTAAGGAATTAAATAAATACTTACCTTAAAAAGTTAAAACAAAAAAACCTAAAATTATCCAGTTTGTAAAGCTACAGAGCTTATTAGCATATGCGAACATAATTAAAAAGGTTTTTTTTTAATAATTTTAGAAAAGATTTAAATCTATTTTGGTTTAGTCAGTGCAATATGTTTTATTGAAAAACTTGTAATTAATACTTTATTTGGTAAAATACCGGTAACTTGAAAATAAGTAACGGAATGTCGATAGTCCTGAATATTCAGGCTTTTCACAGGCTAGCCAGTTATTTCTACAACAGTGCTTTCATGACTTTCCCAAATAAAAATAAACATAGGTACTTGCCTTCTCTCATAAGGCAAAATAAGGCAAAACATACTTTCTAGTTCACGAGTTTGTTCCAAAATTGTCTAGCTTCTTAAACTTCTATAATCTAGTTTTGTTGTCTACGGTTTTCTCTATTGGTTCCTCAACCTTCTTTTTGTCTTGATCTTGAGCTTCTTTCAAGGAGTCTGGTAGTTTCTGATTATTTGTCTCTGGTAGGGTAAGTACTAGAAAGCCAGATATGGCTGCCATGCCTCCGAATATCATTGTTGGGAGGTATATATAGAACCTCGTCTGTGAAAGGAAAATATATTTGTTATTTAAATGTTATTTATTTTTATTTATTTATTTATTTAAGGCAAACCAACTAAATACACACACAGACATTCATGGTAATCCATCATTCACATATAAGATAGCATTGCATGTATCTAAATTAAAGGTAAGCACAACATTACAAAAGATTCTCACAATACAATAATAATAATATGCTTAGTTGCTTAAATTATAATGAATTGGTAAATTAGAATTATAACATCATGCATTAAATTAAATTGATTAAATTAAATTAAATAATATTGATTTCATGTATCTATATGTTATCAGAATAAAATTGAATGAAAAAATAAAAATAATTGACTTAAAATTAAATAAACTTAAAATTAAATAAACTTAAAATTAAAACTACATGTGGGTAAGTACAGATTTCTTAAAGCTATTATTATATTAAGTTAACAGCTATTATTGTCGTTAAATTAAATTACCTATTAGGTTTTCATAACCTAGACTGTTTTAAAAACCGGTCGTTGAAATACCTGCTTAAGAACTTGCTTTAATCTAAATAACAAGTTAATCATGTTATTCTAGGCATAGTTTTGACTGATATAATACGATGTTATTGGCCGTAATCTGAATATTTTAATGCGGGGAAAATTTTGACTTTTTTATCGATCATTATTTAAATAAAACATTATATCCATTTGTAAACGAAACAGGTTTAAAATCCAGTCTAAGTAAAATAACAACATTTTCACACAGATCTTAATTAATGATGTTGTTGATCTCAATCTATTATAATCCTAGGAATTTTTTACTTTTTTTTTACATAGACAACGAAAGAATTACCATATGGCCTTGAAAATGTTTATAATAAAACTTGCTAATATAATCACAAAAAAAAAACACAAGCAACATTTTTTTTGAGTTGCCAGAACAAAAAAATACTTACAAGCAAAGGAGTTTGCGGTGCCACAGTGGAACCTATTCTTCCAATGGTTGAACACATGGCTAGAAGTGATGTTCTATAGTTTGTGGGAAATACTTCAGCTGCGAATACGTATAGGGAGTTGTATGCTAGCGTTATGAAGAACTTTCCACCCAGGTATAGGAGTATCGACCAGTTGCCGGCTGTAACAAAAATAGATAGGTTTTTGATGCATGCTGGTTGTATTGAAAATAATCATAAACAAGAGGGAGCTTCACGCGTATTTTTTACAGACTTTTCAAAAAGAGATTTAATTTGTGTCCAAGTAAGTAATCATTTATATCATTAATCATCAAGACGGGTCCCGGGTGCCGTTAGATCGTCTTTCGAAGTCATTACAGGTAGGTACAGAGAAACCAGTAAGCCTGACCACTAGTCTGATGAAGGAATGGTACCAGGTTGGCCCGGTTACTGCGTTGAGGAGGTCAGATAGTCAGTCGCTACATATAAACCACTGGTACTCAGCCACATTCCCTAAGACAGGAAGTTGACCCTTACATAGTTGAGAAAAGGCTCGGCAGATGCTGTTTATGTATATAGGCTAAAATTCTATTACCTCAAAAATGCACTGAAAGATACGATTGTAATAAACCGGTTTTACGATAACCATAAAGAATTTGCATACTACGTACTACACAAAACAATAAACAAATGGAATTTAACACTACGAGGATGTAATTAGCTTGTTTATCTAATAAAATAACGATTTGTGCAAACGCATTTAATGTAAACTGTTTACATTAACATTTAATGCATGCGTAATAACAAAACGTTGCGTGTAATATACGACTATTATCTAGTTGAGTTAGGTTAGTTCGAAAATCATGGAAATGGTAGTAAATTAGTATGAGATGTTACTTTAGTGATAATTAAAATTTGAAAATGAAAGTAGCGGAAAACTTTTCATATTTTATTGTTGCTGCTTTTGTGATTTCACCCTTTTACTGACTATTTAAATTCTGTGGTCAAATAAACAAATTCCACAACTTTCTATGAGTAAAGATTAGATAGGGAAAACCAAGTAAAATAAAGCGTATCATGCATATCATTTGTGGTCCTATAAAAAGCGTGATTAGCATTAATATTTAAATCATACATAGCTAATGAATTTAAGGTAAATAAAAAACTTATATAACGAGAAAGTAAAATCAAGTTACCTGGAACAAATCCATAATTGATCAAAATTAATCCAGTCAAAAAGAACGCAGTGGCTATCACTCTCTTCCTCCCAAATCTGTCCAAGAATATCAACTTGCAGACATTCGCTGGAGCCTCAATCACTAAGATCACTATATAATTCACATAGCTGTTCCCAGATAACTCTATAGCATTAATAGAGAGCCCATAGTAGACTAGAGTTGAAGAAATCCACAGAAAAGAACAGGTGAACAGTCTTTTCCATATCATAGGAGATGTAAGGAGTTGGTTGAAGGTAGACTGGTTTCTTTCCACGTTCTCACACTTTCTCTCGTCTCTCTGTTTGGTGGCATGCTTTTCGACTTGCTCATAGTGGTCCTTAGGTACGTTAGCATTGTTCATCTTTTCGGACTTGCTGAGGACGTTCAGACCTTCTTCGTATCTTCCCTTACTGAATAGCCAACGGAAACTTTCTGTTAAAGTCCAGATGTAGATGAAGACAAAGACTGCTGGAGTGTAGATGATGAAGAGAAGGTATCTCCAGTTAAGCAGCCACCAGGATAGTAAGGTGACTGTGACTCCTCCGAGGATGAACATGGTGTTGAATAGGAGGCTGACGAAGACTCTGCCTTTGGGTCCCACCAGTTCTAAGGCTGAAACAAGAGAATATATCGTTAATTTATGAAGTAGATAAATAAGCTTGGAATAATATTTGGTTTGTTTTGCAAATAGCCGTAGGTTTTGAGTATTCAATGCATGTGAATTGGGTGCATTTGTTATTATGCACCCACGTTTTTTGCTAAGAAGCAACTTGAATTACAATAGGAGATATAATTGGACGTGTCTAGACTATGTACCTAAAACAAAATACTGACAAATCATTTAAAAACATTTTCAGGATAACAATGCTTTTAAACTTTAACGATGACCCTCAAATATGTATGTTTACGTCGTCTACAATATTATATTAAAGAGCTGCAAAAATTTGATGATTTGTTAAAAACAGTTGAAGTCTTGTGATTGCAATCTTTCTACGCTTCATCGCCAATTCTCAATATGAGAAAAAAATGTTGTGAATGGCAAATTTTTTGGTCCCCATGAAGCAAAACTACCGGTTTCCCATGAACAGTGCAAGAAAGGATCTAAAACAAAGACCGGAAGATGAGGTACAAAAAAAACTAAATTAGTTTCAACTGAATTATTAGGCGTTCAATCGCGAAGGTTATTTGGGTGCCGATGTTTATTTCTGGTGACAATAGCAGTCATTAACTGTTCTATATATAGTCACGAGTTCAATTCTCAGGTCGGGTCGAAACATTTTAGCCCTAAAACTGGATGTTGGTGGTGATACCCCTATGCATCTCTCTGCCCATCTATGCATTATCTCCCCTGTAAAGTCAGATTGTATCTACTCCCATCTGATTATGAGAGTGGCGGTAAAGAGAGTGCATCTGTATGTGCGTAAACCCATGTTCGTATTAAATGTGAGAAAGACCACCACGACCGAAAAAATCTGTCTGGACTCTATTATTAATGGGTATAGAATCTAGGGAAGGTAGCACTGGTTGTTGAGGAAAACCTACTACAATATTTTACTGCTTCTCTGAATTTCCAAACCCGTTTTGCATACAAAAATGTCTATCAATACCCAGAACTATATGGAACAAAAAACATTGCACTGAAAGTAAATTATTCTTGTGCACTTTTTGTGTCATGACATTCAATCAAATGGCTTCATTTTAGAGTTTGTAAGCAATGTGACAAAATGTAGGGACCTAGATGTAATAAATTAAACGTCTAATGTTTGGTTATTTTCCCGTAAAATCAAATGCAGATCACGTTGCGGACTAGTAACTATCTGACCTTCACAAAGTCAGTAACTAAGTGACACAATGCACCTTAAAATCTAAAAAACAAAACTGTAATGACAGCATGTCGTTATAGTAGGTCCCTGTATGAAACGAATGGTCCCCTGTCTGTCTACTGATCAATGAAAGCGTAGCATATCAAAAAATGGACCCGTTACTCTAAGCTATTTTAAAATCTAAATGAAAATAAATAAAATTAGTTTCCATCCAACAAAGTTAAAATAAACAAAAAACTACAGTAAAATGAAGTGAATGTTGATCTTTTTATTCGCTATAAAAACGGTTTTAAATCATTCAGTGAGAATAAAATGAAATGAAATAACAAAAAACATGGTTCGCTATTTGATAAAAATACTGAATGAAAAGAGACAATTTAGGATTGCTGAAACAGTTACAGTTTTGAATGATAGTCGCTGAACCGGTTAAAATGCTTAAACAGTTTGGATTGTTCAGTATTTTCAGTTTCCCGGTGGTCCTTATTTACGGAACAATTTTTTTTTACGTGATTTTTTGGTCTTTTGATTCTTTTACTTTTCTTTGTTACTATAAATATTTGATATGAGGCACATAGGTACACTCCGGGGAAATGTTATTTAAAAAAAATTATAAACATTTAACTGTATGTTACCTCTTTTTGTCCTCTTTTCACCTAAAATATAATTGAACCAAAAATTCCTTTAAGCACTTGTTAATTTAAACCTACAAACATCGATAGCCAAATTAACCCCCAAAAAAGTTCATCCAAATTAGTTCGCAATAATTTCGAGTCTTCAAATATTATCCTAAAACTGTTACTCAGGCCTGAAAACCAAGTATTTACTAAGGAGCGTCCCTAAACTGAGTCCTAGCCGTTTGTTTAGGACAAACTCACTAATTTCGGTATTTACTCAAACATTAATTTGGTGACAGAATTAAGGTAAATAGAGATAGCTTCGCTTTTTAAATTGAGTTGTGTTAATTGGTTGAATGTAAAGAGAGGGCTGGAAGGTTAACGATACTAATTTAGACTATCTCTTAACATTTATAATTTGCCTAGATTTTTTAAAGAGAGCCTATAAATATCTAAGTACTAATATTAAACAGATGATTATTTTTTTTTGCTTGAACGCACTTATCTCTTAGGTCAAAATTGAAAAATTATTTCAGAGTTAGATAGCCCTTTTATCCGGGTGCGCTAAGTAGTTCCCACTGGATGTAGAGGAAACTGCTGCCAGAAGTTAGTGTTATATATGTATAGAAAGTATCGATTTTGAAATAACTTTCTCTCACTGGTTTTCCTGTTTTGCTCTTGTAAATTTATCTATTTCATTGCTTCAGAAGTATGACTTTCTTTATAAAAATCATCCATGAAAGTTTCGGTGTATTATTAAGTCGTACTAATACCATCACCTCCCGAGCCATTTCCCAACTATGTGGGGTCGGCTTTCAGTTTAACTGGATGAGTACCAGTGCTTTACAAGGAGCGAATGACCTTCTCAACCCAGCACCCGCGCAACCCAATACTTCTTAGTAAGACTAGTTGTCAGACTTACTGACTTCTGACTACCCGTAGTGACTGTCAAAGATGTTCAATGTCAGCCATGCAATATTACTAAATCTTCCTATACAATTGCAGTAGGTATATCATATTCATTAACTATTTAAGTAGGTACTACGTCAATATTGATTCCTAGTCTTTGTGTACAAATTGTAGATAATGGTCACCTCTAATAGGAAGAGAATAATAAATCTTTGTGGCATTCAATTGAAATGTTTTCAAAGTATAGATTACCAATTACTATTAAACGCAGTTGTATCGTGCGTATGAGGAAATATTATCTATTCTTACGGTTTTTATTATCTCATTATCTTTGATGGAAGATAGGTCACTATTTCGTATTGTTGCTGGAATTTGTTGCATCACTTCTTTCTAGCTGATATCTTGATAGGTTCTGTATCAAAAGGTCATAAATAATGTTCAATTCTAGAGCCGCTTCTTCTTCTTCTTCTTTCGTGTCGATGACATGTCTTATACTACACTTTGTCTTTGTGAGACTACACTTTGTCAGCCCAATATGCCGCCACAGCGAGAGCACGGCCGGATGCACTCATGAGGTTCTGACGCGAGCAAGTTTCAGGACACAGTGGACATGCGGTGAGGTGGGGCATGGTCTGCATAGCAGTCCCGCATTCGCACCCAAGGTCCGCCCCACCCGTGAAACCCCACCTGGACCGAGAGCCGCTACAATTCCCTAATTTTATGATTATTAATCCTTTTGGCCCTACTACAAAAATTTAAGATGTCTGTTGGACACTCGTCTAAAAAAATGACAGATTATGACGCTAACATATGGTACATTTTGCAGCCACTCTTTTTTTAGACAAGTGTTAAACAGATGTTTAAGTTTTTGTAGTAAGGCTATTTGAGTTTAAAATACCTTGGCAGCCGTAACAAAATGAGAAGCCTAAGAAATAGTTACTGCACAAAGTTATAGGTAAATGCCCATTAAAATTACCTACAAGTCACTTCAAAATCCGTGTCAACAATCCTAAATAACTAGGCATAACAAAAAAAAAACTGTTTTTAATTCTTTTCACACACTTCATCTCAGCAACAAGATTTACAGCCAACCCAATTGGAATTATAAGTATGGCCCATGTATTGCAAATTACAATGGATTAGACTTACAAACAATGCAAGCAACATATTATTTACAAATTCATGTGTATCTGATATTGGTCATGCTCTGAACTCATGGTGTGACACGTGAGCTAAACCACTTATGTACAAACCATGTGGAACCATGAATAAATATAATATACTAGCGTTCGCCCGCGGTTTCACCCGCGTCACGTAGCCGGATGGTGACAAAAACTATCCTAAAACCTTCTCCCGGGTCTAAGTTACCTCCCCTCTAATTTTCAGCCAAAACGGTCAAGCCGTTTTCATGTTATGTCGTGACAACGGAAAACGGGTTTCATTTTTATATATATAGATTTTTTGTGTGAAAGTCAGAATAGAAGATCTTGCTATGATTTCTAAGAAGAAACCATCAGGGATTTGAAAATACTATAGAATAAGGGTTTGTCTGTTTGAATATCCACAGGTAATGCTGAGAGGTTGCTTTAATATAACGCATTACCCACTCAGTATTGAACGCAGGCATCGCGAATGAGCGTCAAAGTAGGAACTAGCCGACTAGTTAAAACAACTTCACCCAATCATGAGTTCTATTTAAATATTTAAAGCACGAGCAAACTATCATTCCCACACATAAATCGACTACTAGCAATAATGCTAAATGGAAAAGCCCCAACGATTACAAGGAAATCTTACCAAAAAAATCTAAACCACAAGCCAACATCTCCCTAAAAAAGAGCCAATCTTACAAAAACTACTAAGCAACAAAACAAGCATTTTATCTACCAATTTCCTATGTAACTAATTACATAGTATGTCATAGTATTATGTTTACAACATGATTAGTTACCAGTTATTTTTGATAGCAATGTCTTGTTGCCTTCGCCGTTCGAATCTCAAGGAAAATGTAGGTACCTCTGAAGTCAGTGTTCCGCGTACAATGACCTTAGTAATTGAGCCGTGATCGGTTACTAAGGTATGTATTTTGATACTGTTTACTTAGAAACTGTTAGGTTGTCTGTGTGTACTAAGTTTGGGTAGGTGCGTAAGAGCAATAATAGGGTCTCTCTGAAGTCTGAATGGGAGAGGATCTTTGACATGATCATTGTCGAATTTAATTTCGCTGCTGTTTCATTCAATCGACCTTAATGAATGGTTATTGCATTTTTTTTTCTTTGCGCTACTTATTTACCAACCCTTAGTGGAGGAGAGCGGGATTTTATAAGTAGCTTTGCAAAGATTAAATTGGTTCTTTCTATGTAGATGTCAAACAATTCATACCTACTAATAGATCCGTTATCTCTGGACATCCACGTAATATAGGATTGTGTAAAATAACGGACCTTCTAGCCAGCTTATGTTATGAAAGCAGGATTACTAACATATTACTAACTACTGGAATAATTCCTAAGGAAGAGTTTTGGCCAGAGGGTGTCATATATCGGAGGTTCCGAGGATGGCTACGCGACACCTAGCAGCGTAACACGACGCCGACACTTCGTGTGCATTAGTTTTTGAGTAGTTTATATAAAATATGTATTAGTATATGATTTAATGTTATAATATTTATGTATAGTGTTTTCTATGGGCCTTGATGCCTGATTTAAATAAAAAATAATAACTCACCTAAAACAAAACAGGCCGTATAAACTCCTCCCCCAAACGCCGGTTCCAAAAATTCAAACACAACGAACATATCGTAATTAACCGACAATGCCCGAATGACTCCGAAGATGCCGTTCGCGACTGCCGCGAACACAATGGCGGGACGTCGGCCATATTTGTCCGAGATGAGTCCTGTCAATGGTATGGCGATGAAGAAACCAGCGTTGTGTACTGTGCCTACTAGGGATCGCTTCCAATCTTGACAGCCGAGATCGAACTGGAAATAAAGAAAAATATTATTTAGTGGGTTAACTGTGTTAATGATAGTGATCTTCAAGTCACAAAAGGAGATATTATAATTGAGGAGAGATTCGATCAAATAATTATGTTGATGATTTGAACTGATATTTATAATTGAGCCTATCATAGGAAGATACTTCAGCAGTCGATTTTTTAAAGACTTCCTCAGAACTTCGATAATTTAACAGGAATTTCAGTCGGTAAAAATTGACCTCAGATCCTAATTTGTAACGAAGATATCACAGAAGAGCTTCATTGATAGATATATTCATAGATCGATTGAGATAAGTAACATACTGCGAACACAGAAGAAAATAACATTAAGTATCCTATTACACAAAACAAGGACTTACATAACATTTTGAATTTTCAATCCGAGTTAACGACCAATTCAAAAATCAGTACGATTCACGGCACATTACAATACAGGTCGGGCTGTGAAATTAGATTATCAATACCTTTCGATACTATGGATAAATCAAAACGTGCTATTTATTCACGGTCAAGAGAATTCCATTGATTTTGCACTTTCATATGTGTATCAAGATCAACGTTTTCTATGCCTGTTAGACTGTTCAAATTCAATAAAAATTGGATGGTGCGTTCAATGTTGAATTGAAACAAATATAGCATAACTTTAGATGAAAGTAGTGTAGTAAGTACCTACAATCTTTACCCGACTGTCAAGAATTAGACGTATTCTAAAAAGCAATTCCCCAAACAATTTTCAGTCAAAATAATATTTATACAGGAATGAATTTTAAGCAGTGCGCAAAAAAAAACTGGTGGTCCAGAATCGTTAACAGAACATATCTGCATCATCAGTAATTTTTTTTTTCATTCTTTTGTCCGCCCTAAAATCAGCAAAACATTAACTAACTATTCCTACGTGCGCCGAGCGGAGCTCGCGTCGGTAAACCGGTTTCGCGTTGCCGCCGTGCATACTATAACGACTGTGACCGTACTATCGGTTACAAAATAAACATCTTTCGATATCAATAACTTTTCTTTTTTGTACTAAAACACTACAAAATAAAAATATACGTATCTATAAAACTTATTTAACTATAGGTAAGTTCACAAAGTTTGCGCATTGGATAAAATTCATTCCTGTATATGTAAAACATTAAAAAAATAGGAAGCCGTCAATATCGAGCACAGGATCCTAGATACCGGTGGTGTGGTTAGGACCCCAGAGACAGAAACCTCACAATACGCGCCGTATCAAAGCGTCCCTTGAGCCAGCTATCAAACGAGAACCTCTGATGACTTATTTTTTTATATTCCTATGAATACCAATTACACAACTAATCTCTCAATCAACCATAAAATTCTCATTACACAAAATAACTCACAAACAAGGCTGCACCAGTTTCTTTCTCGGTATCGATATTAAAATTCCTTATCGATGATCCGAAACCGATCCTTGCACGGTGAATTGGTTTAATAACGTGCGTATTTCAACTGGTTTGAAGCAAATTACTACACGTGGCCTATAGAACATCGATTCGATACATTTTATAAGTTTTGATATCGATTAAACATTGTATTCGACTTTAATGATGATTTCATCTTTGATTGAACGTCACTCCACTTTGTCATAGATTAATCCGCAATTAAAAGTAATGCATTGGTAATTCTACATATTATATAACAAAATATTAAAGAATACCTACAAATAAAATGTGATTAGAAACTCTTTTGAAGGTTGTAGCTTAATGATTTTCCTGGGAAATACTAAAGCAATTTTTATAAAGTACAAAGAATTTAATTTAGCTATGAGTAATAAATTACATTATTATAAGTAATCAAAACAAATGAAAATACTCTATGAGAGCTATAATTATCTTCAGTTAACTTTTTATATGTGTGCATTAAGAGACAATAATAAAATTATTATTTCCTATAATTCATCAAAGGCCAAAGGAGGTGATTTAAAGCTAGTGACTTATTATTCTTGGCCATTAATTACAAAACGATTAATTTTTTTACTTATCGATTTTCGCGGATTTACCCGCGTCCCGTGGCAACTACCTACTGCCATTACTGAGATAAAATATAGCCTATGTTACTCGGGAAGAGTGTAGCATTCAAACAGTGCAAGAATGTTTAAAATCGGTTCAGTAGTTTTTGAGTTTATCCATTACCAACAAACGTCAAAAATACTAATTCCCCTTTAAAATATACTAGCTTCCGGCCGCGATTTCACCCGCGTCCCAATAAGACTGTTTCCCGTTGCCGGATGGTGACAAAAACTATCCTAAGTATATCCTTTTAACAGAAGAAGAAAGAAAGAAAATACGTTTATTCACGCACACGTGTGACACAGCCTTACAAACAATAAACAAAAATAATAATAATAAAAAAAAATATAGCAGTCGTTTGAAATAGGAAAAGAAAAGACGAATTACAATTAAAAAAACAGTAATGGGAAATATGTGTCACACCCCACGTTGATTCTAAGCTACCTTCTTTCTAATTTTCAGCTTAAACGGTTTAGCCATTCTTGAGTTATAAAATTTGTAACTAACACGCCTTTCTTTTATTTATATAGATTCGTATAGATTTATTTAAAAAATATTTTTTACTAAGCTACTTTCGAGAAGGGTATTTCCCCTAACTAACGCGGTGTCCTGCGTGAGCGACGAACGCGACGCGACGCGACGCAACACGACGCGACGTAATGCGACGCGATGCTATACGCGACAGATGTCCTACGTGATTTTGGTCATTACTTCTCGAATCATGGAGAAGTTGTGTTACAATTTTGCTTGAAAGTTCATATTTAAAGTACAGACAGCAACAATCTTCCAACTTGTTTGTACTAATAAACGATTTCTTTAATATTTATGTTTTTTTTGTCCCACAACAATCAACGCTTCTGAATAGTTCGCGGTGTCGCGTCTGGTCGCCCTCAAAACAAGTACGCGTTACGTCGCGTCTCGCCGCAGACTGTCACATAGGCCGCATGTAGGGAATTCCTTTGAGTTGATCGCGTTCGTCGCGTTCGCAGCGTCGCGTCGCGTCGCGTTCGTCGCTCACGCAGGACACCGCGTAAGGTAAGGTGACTTGATATGAATTAGCATGTTTATGTTAATAGTGGCTAAATTATATTAGGGTTAAATATGACAAATACAGTTAATAAATATGTATGAAGAATAAATTATCTCACATCGCTGCAAATTAAAAGGGTTTCCTTTTTACACAGTCAATGTGTGAAAAAATCTTCGAAAGGAAAGATCATTTAATTGAATACTATTGAAAATATAGTCACAAACCAAATAATAAAATTGAAATTGAGGCAAAGAAAACTATACAATTCTGATACTTGCTGTTCCACGCGGTTTTGCCCACATTCCAAGTGAAATTATTCCCACATACGGATAAAACATAGCCCATGTTGAGCGTATATCGGGTGTGTCGTTCATAATCACATTAAATGAAATGCGTTAATATACTGGTTAATAAATGTCCATTAACACAAAGAAAAAAGAAAAATACGTAAAATAAAAAAAATGAATTTTTCAAACAAAGTAAATAGAATAAAAATGTGAGAAAATTAGAACACCATATAAAAGTCAGTCATTACAAACAACTGTAATTCTCCCTTGAAAACTGACAGCTGTCAACTGATCAAAACATTATTGATACTCCTAACTTTATCTCTGCTTTACACATGATGTTGTAAATTATAAAAACGAAAAATGACTCCTGTGGCTAAACCACTGAATGGATTAGGTTATTTTTTTTACAATTCGCCATAGAATATCATAAAGTATATGTGATAGAATTTAATGTGATTGTGAACGACACACCCGATATAATCCAGCTTTCTAACAATGTAAGATTAATTAAATCGGTTGACTAGTTTCGGAGCATATTTGATTCAAACAATCAAATCGTGACATTTACCTTCGTATAGATAAAGACTCCGGATTTAACGAGTTGATAATAAGGCAATACTTTGCGGTATTTTTAGAACTGTCTCATATCTAATATTTAACTATGTTATTCACACCTAAAACATGGGTTTTACCTTTCCTATGCTTATAAACACATTTCGGAGAATGATGCCAAATGAAGAAAAAAACGGTTTACTTGCAGATTTTAGATAAATAACAACCGTTTATCATCTCGTAGGTTTAGTTCCTACACTGAACATGATAACATATTTATAATTAAGTTCTGCATTTCTAAATATATTAAATAACAGATCCAAAAAAGTAAAATCCGTACATTATGCAGTAAATTAAATCAATTTTTGGAGACTAAACTATTGAATACAATATTTACTCAATTGATTTTTGGTATGCAGACTGAGAACGTCATACGAATTTATTTAATAACACATTGTTACCAAGAATTACCGTTGCCCTGGTACACAAAGGGCTACAGAAGAAACATACAAACACACCCAAAGCGGAATCATTCGGGAGTCATTTCATGTTCTCCCACCTAAAATAATGCAAAGGTCTTCTTGATCGAATTATATCTTTCTAAGTATATCTTAGACACAATAACTGTGTTTCGGATGGCACGTTAAACTGTAGGTCCCGGCTGTCATTTGAACATCTCTGGCAGTCGTTACGGATAGTCGGAAGCCAGTAAGTCTGCCAACCAGCATTACTTACGCGGTGTCCTGCGTGAGCGACGAACGCGACGCGACGCGACGCTGCGAACGCGACGAACGCGATCAACTCAAAGGAATTCCCTACATGCGGCCTATGTGACAGTCTGCGGCGAGACGCGACGTAACGCGTACTTGTTTTGAGGGCGACCAGACGCGACACCGCGAACTATTCAGAAGCGTTGATTGTTGTGGGACAAAAAAAAACATAAATATTAAAGAAATCGTTTATTAGTACAAACAAGTTGGAAGATTGTTGCTGTCTGTACTTTAAATATGAACTTTCAAGCAAAATTGTAACACAACTTCTCCATGATTTGAGAAGTAATGACCAAAATCACGTAGGACATCTGTCGCGTATAGCATCGCGTCGCATTACGTCGCGTCGTGTTGCGTCGCGTCGCGTCGCGTTCGTCGCTCACGCAGGACACCGCGTTAGGGGTATCGGGGCCCGGGTAACTGGGTTAAGGAGGCCAGATAGGCAGTCGCTCCTTGTAAAACACTGGTACTCAGCTGCATACGGTGAGACTGGAAGCCGACCCCAACATAGTTAGCAAAAGGCAAGGCAGATAATGATACCAACGTTCAGTTACATAAAACCCAAAAACTAGGAAGATGAGAACATCCAGTAATAATCTATAATTACACTCAAAACTCAAACATATTCGGTTAATTTGAAACGTGTGAGCAATTCAGGCAATTTAAGCACTTATTCGAACAATGTACAGGTGTCTAGTAATTTGCGCCAAACCTATTTATCAAGTAAATTGTAATGATCAAGTATTTACGGGACTCACAGAAGCGTGAATGGTTATAATGTATGGAAAAAATAATAAAGGTGCCGGTGTGTGCATTTGACATATCTGTTCGTGAACTCAAAAGGTGTTGTGACTAAATTGATTAGTGACTGTATTTTGACATGCTTTGCAATTTTACATACACGTATGTTGCTAATTAATATATGTTGCTTCTGAAGCTCAGTTTGAGCGGGATTTTAATTGTTTTCAGTTTCTCATTGTTAAGACAAGTAGGTTTTAGAAATTGCGACATTGTTTGGTTTCATTATTGCTATTGAATGGATTTGGTTCATTCACCTACAATGAAACCTTACCCATCCGAATAAAAATAGGTTTTCCACTATACATACATGTCTCAATCTTAAATTGGTACTCCCTCCCCAAAAACCCAGACTTATCGAATAACTTTAGTAATTAAGTATAATTTTATGTGGAAGAATCATGCATAATTATATGGATGTCCAGCAGTATCGAAGCATTGGTTTAAGACTGTAATAATGTCAATCTTTACTTTCTCTTACCACTTTAACAATAGAATGTTCTTCCAAATACACGTACGAATCACACTCAATCTCAGTGGACGTGTCATAATAGTGCGGGGAACACTGACTGGAGTTGTACTGTGACACGTTGGAGAAAGGGGCGTAGCGCAGACATTTGGCTGGCACCCCGTTATTGCCGTGGGGTATAAATTTTGGATTTCTTTTATGGAGAGAATTGATGCAAACATGTGTAATTATATTCAAGTCCAGTAGTACCTAAGTATTGCCATCCAACGTGGCAATGCTGCCAGTTTCTTGGGTACACTCCCGGTGGGCAGCGATGAGGAGGTTTTTGATGCAATTTTTAAATATTTATAGTAAGTGTGCATAATATGTATTATAATGCTATTGATCTAAGACCTACAATAATGTCAATTTTCACTTTCTCTTACCTCTTTAACAATAGAATGTTCTTCCAAATACACGTACGAATCACACTCTATCTCAGTGGACGTGTCATAATAGTGCGGGGAACATTGACTGGAGTTGTACTGTGACACGTTGGAGAAAGGGGCGTAGCGCAGACATTTGGCAGGAACCCCGTCATTACCGTGGGGTATAGTGAAGTTGATGTGCTCGGGGTTGTCCTCGCATTCTGGTACTGAACATCTGGGGAAGAAAGAAAGGGTGATTTGAGTATAAATGATATTCATTTTACAAATATATGGTCGCTTTGACAACTTTTGGAAAAGATGCAAAGAGGTGCGTGAAATAGATTAATTATACAATCTAATTACGTGTACCTAAGTATTCTCAAGAAAAACACTTTTAATTTTTACTACCACTAAGAAAGTTCTCAATAATTTATTTGGCACGGCAAGTTAATTAACATAGTTTCTGCTTAGTTTTCCAAACGAGAGAAATACGAGGAAATAACAAAAAAAACAAGTTTATGATTTTATTGATTTATAAACTGTTTTGATATTTCTAAGGTCATTGACACACTCTTTGTACAATCAACGAGAATATCAGCGTTATTGATAGCTATTGTCTGTGGCCTGTGGTCTGTTTCGAACTATCACCATTGTCCTTCTAGGTTATCAAAAAGTTCACAAAGAAATGTCGTAGTTAATAATTAACTATTAATTAGAGGTATATTGACATGTAACACGTTATTTGAGTTCCAAAGAATTTATCTAGATTGTGTTTACTAAGTCCTCGTTAAATTGAGTAATGTGTAGATGAAGTACTTAATTGGTGTTTGACACGTTCTCTTTAAAATGAATTTATTTTTTGTGATTTTTGTAACTTTTTAATTACTACATAATTGGTGTAAAATCTCTTTGAAAAAAAAAAAAATACCTGTTTAAATTTTATGGTACTAAATACTTAGGTTTGTAGCTTATTTTTTTTAAATATATGCAATAAACATTTTTAAATTACAGGAAAAACATGACAAACATTCCCTAAAGATAATTAAGTGTACAGTCTTTCCTTAATAAGGGATACATGAATTTCAGTTTGATCAAGTGATTAGCCACACGAAGCCTCTTGGATAACCATGCCTGATTGGTCAAGAATTAAACGTAACTGTGGTTAATGTCATTCTGGTTAAATAAATCCCCCATAGAAAGATCATATATCTATTGGCCGATTTTCGATGAAATTAATTACTGCTAGTAAAGAAAGAAGAAAGAAAATCAGTTTAATTGCGCAAAATATAGTAGTAGAACTATCATTATTAATTTTGGCTTTAGATAATGTCCCATCTTTGAGAAAATTCTGAGTCCTCCAGTCACCTCAAAGGAGCATTAGCTCCATAACATGTCTTTTTTTAATGAGAAGATGATTTTGAGTAGTAGAAAAAAAGGTCATATTTCTGTCCAAAAAATCAGTTGCTACAAATATTAGTAGTTCAAAAACTAGCGGTTTTCAAGCCTTGTAATTTTTGCGATGTAAACACGACCGACCCCGTTCAAGTGTCAATGTATTATCCAAATATAATTAGCCATATAAGTACAGTAAGGTTTAATTTTAGCAACATGGAGACAAGGTGATGATTTCGCCAAGGACTCTTTACAATAGAATTAGCGTATCCGCAGACAGGAGACTAAACAGTCGGCCGAAGTTGACCCGATTGTAGGTATTTTTTTAAAAGAAAATCTTGATTCCAATCAAAGGTCTCCTTCGGTCGGACTGATACCGGCTAAATACCAGATCTTTGTAATGTGCGTACTACCATTCATCTTCATACTGATTTATGAGGTCAAACAAACTATCGGCCGACTAAAAGTTTGAAGTGTGGTCTAACAATAGAATTAGAGGTTCTTCGAAACGCAATAAAAACATGTTTTGAACTACGCCTAAGTTATTGTAACGGTAATAAGGAATGTGGTAAATAACGTCTGGCCTAGTAAAGGTACAGTTTTATGTATATGAAAGTTAATCTATAAAAATGTATTTCAATTTCTAAGAAATTTTTAGAAACTCCCTTCCGCTGAATCGGAATGTCTTCTAAGTTTTGAAAAAATACATTTAAAATGTGGTTTTTATAAGATACTAACAAGCATGTGTTTTAAGTTATAAATGTATTAGTATATGATTGAATATTTATGTATAGTATTTTCTATGGGGCTTGATACCTGATTCAAATAAATAAATAAAATGAAAAAATAGTGCTAGGTTCAATTTAAACCTCGAAGAAAATTAATGGATTAAACCTAGCACTAAAACCGGTACTTTTAATAAACAAGTTTTACATATAATAAGTTGTTGAACAAAAACATGATAACTGTTTCGAACAATCTCACAGCTTAAGCAGGTTTAGACAATAAGAGGCCCTCGAAACTCGAATAACCATCCTTTAAAAATACCTACACGATAGACAATCGAATAGATTTACTTTACAGTTTGTTATTTGAGCAAATATTACATAATATATACAGAAACAGCTGAAGAATCATATTAACACAATACACACTAAACAAGAATGCTGATTATGCGTACTAAATAAATATTACTGATCAAATAAAACCAACTTAGTTACATAATAATAAGTTATACTTACCTATACTTTCAACCTTAACCTTGGGAAACCAGAAAAAGTAAATACAAATAAGAAATTGTACTATTACTTACACAAAAGAATAACTACTTACTTTTGTCTAAATATAACCGCGGACAATATAATGTACCTAGTTTATTTTTTATCTTTTAACTTGATTTGATTGAAAGTGACTTTTTATCGCATTTTTTTCTTATCGATAGTTATTTCTCTTTCTAATGCTTTTTTTAAGTAAGAATATATAAATAGGAAAGTAACTTTTTTCTCTTTGAATGCCTAATTAATTTTCTCTTTGGGAAATAGACCTAATTTCAACTAATATTGTAAAGCTGATCAGCAAATTTGTTTACTAGAACAAACTAATCTTCATGAACCGATTTGGAAAAATATTTAAGTGTTAGATAGTTCATTTTACAGCACTAGGACAGCTACTTTTTATCCAGGTGTGTGCGATCAGGCTGCGGGTGATCCCAATGGCGGAAGCAAGCCAACGTTTAAATTTTACCGGGTATCTCTATCTTAAGTCGTTTGTTTGTTAGTCTCAAGAAAAACCTACTGGTCTCATCCTCCGAGCCTTTTCCCAACTATGTTGGAGTTGGCTTCCAGTCTAACCGGATTCAGTTGAGTACCAGTGCTTTACAAGAAGCGACTGCCTATCTAACCTCCTCAACCTAGTTACCCGGGCAACCCGATACCTCTTGGTTAGACTGGTGTCAGACTTACTGGCTTCTGACTACCCGTAACGACTGCCAAGGATGTTCAATGACAGCCGGGACCTACAGTTTAACGTGCCATCCGAAACACTGTCATTGGTGTCTAAGATATACTTAGAAAGTACATACAAACTTAGAAAAGTTGCATTGGTACTTGCCTGACCTGGGATCGAACCCGCGCTCTCATACTTGAGGTTGGTCCTTTACCCACTAGGCCACTACGACTTCAGAAAACCTACTGGTCTAAACTTAAATATTTGTGTAGCCTATTTGTCGAAAATTTTTATAGATATACTATAATATAGATGCGCCAAAGAGACTCGAGCCAAACCGCGCAATGCACTAGTCTTTACTTAACGCACTGTTACCAAGCGAGTAATAGCTTCGGTAGCAACACAGCTCGCGTCAAATATCATCCATTGTAAGTTTACTAACAAAGTCGTTATTTATATACCTGACCTATCCACAAGGCACGTGTTACGCAAGAAACTTTCCTGTAAACTGTGTGCAATAATCCACACTAAAATAATACATATTATGAAGAGGAATTTGTATTTTTGTTTCTTTGTAATGGATAAACTTAAAAAACTACTGGACTTAACAAAACATATTTTACTGTTGGAAAGATACACTCTTTCCGAGTAATATTGGCTGTATTTTAACCCAGTACGGGTATTAGTTCCTACGGGATGCGGGTGAAACCCCGGGAAAACGGCTAGTGCCTTATTTTTTTCAAGAAAATAATTTGAATTGGTTGAAGAAAAAAAAATCAATAAATTCGTATCAATTGATAAATTTACTATTAGTATATATCTATATATATATATATATATATATATATATATATATAGATATATAAAGATAAGATAAGTATAAGCTGATTAATAAACAAGAAATAAGATAAATCTCTGCCTTGCCCCTTTGCCTTGTAACGAATAATAAAGAAGATTGTTAAGTAGTAGTTTCTAGTATTTATATTTTTTTATTATAAATAACTTAATTTTATTTACATTTTTCTTATAAAAAGTGTGTACACACCCGATATATTATTAAACCATATTTGTAAAAAAAATAAGTTGTCTTCTTCTAGATTAGTTATTATTTCATGATTGTTTGCAGTTTTCGTTTTGTAGGATGATGTTTGATGATGTTTGTTTGTAGGATACCTATATAAACAAGGACTCGTTTAATTTGGAGTTCACTTTAAATCATGTTCATAGGTCAGCAATTGTCATAATTTTTTAAACATTTTTATTTGCATTATTTTTTTGGAATCCCGATGGAAAATCTAATTTTGTTGAACTAAATATTTCGTAAATTTTAAGCAAATAATCTAGAGTACTGGCTAAATATAAACATCGAGTTCATTTTCTTATTATAGTAAACAGCTGATGTTTATTATTATTTAGCAAGCCTAAACATAATGGGTACTAAACATACATATATTTACTATAGTTAAATTCCGAAGCTGTTTAAATCAAAGTTTTATATTTGTAGTAAAAGTTATTGCTGTTTATTATCGAATAATCTAAAAGATTTGTGAAATGCCAGCTAAGCCATGTTTTTGTTGAATGAAAATTGTAACAAAAGGTTAAAACACTTTCAAAACAACTTAAAAAACGAAAAACCTTACCTATATTTCAGATCCATAACTTCAAAATTGTAAACCGACGAATACATTCCCGCCAAAAACACAGGGAACAATATCAAAATGTAACTATAAACATTGAATTTTCCGAAAGGTCCCAAAATTGACAAAATATCGTCCACTGACACTTCGGAAGTTTGTTTTTTTTCGGGATCCATCTTTCAAAACACAACACTATTATTAAAAAAAAAAAAATATTCAAAAAATTAGAACACTTTTCGTATTTAATTATGGAATTGTAGTTTGAATATGGAACGCGTTCGCGGCAGCGGTCGCCGTGCCGATAGTGCGCGCGACTGAGTCAGTCTATGCTTTTTATTGTTCATGTTAAAATCATTGCCTATCGAAGCGGAGTTAACTTACGATAACATTGAATAAGAATCTACACTCTATTTACAACTACTTTTACTATGAGACGTTCTGTTGTTGGTAGGTGGTATTAAGTTGTTTGTAAGTTGTCAATTTGTCTTGTTAGCGATGTCTGACGCACTGCGGAACAGTCTAAACTCAGATGCTAATCCGTATCTACGTATGTATATCTACATACGATTATATTTCTTTCTGGTTAACCAGGTATATTAATGTTTGAAACTAACAAAAGCTTAGTATCCTTTCTCTACATCATCACAAAAAAGGGGACGGAAATTATGCTTTGTCCTAAGTTAGCACGTTGAATACTGTGTGTGACGTCATTATATAGACTTTCATCTTTCAAGTTTCTTTCCTAGAAACCATAGTCTAAACTCTAAACAACTTGATTATTGATAGAGTCACTATGTAAACATTAGTGCAGAGACAAAATATGCTAACTATCATATACTGCAGTAGGTACTATTTTCTAAACAGTTAGGCAAAATGCGCTTTTCTGTAGCTACATAATACAGTAGTTTGTATCAATTTGTTTGTTTTTATTTGTATTATTATGGACGAATAATGGAAAAAAGGCTGTAGATAATATAATGACGTGTTTGTTCTAAAAGTTTAACTCAAGAGAACAGCTGGCTTCATGCCGTAACAGCCGTGACTGAATAAAGGTGAGTATGGGAGTGTGAGATGTGGTGATGAGAGTGAGAGTACCGCGCTGCGCCTGCGTCATGGTGATATCTTTAGCTTCAGAGATGGTGCTGCCTATCTCCGAGTAAGACATTTACTTACTTTAATAGCAAATAGTCACCAAAAACCTTGAAAAAGTGCAGAAAACACCTGGTGTTCTGTCAAAATCAGAAACTACCATATGTACGTAACACCATCATGTTCGAGATCAGGTGTTGCGCGCGCGCATGTTTATCAAATACGTCTGACATTAC
Source organism: Helicoverpa zea (assembly GCF_022581195.2). Lineage (NCBI taxonomy): Eukaryota > Metazoa > Arthropoda > Insecta > Lepidoptera > Noctuidae > Helicoverpa > Helicoverpa zea. The sequence continues at coordinate 9,970,033 of NC_061466.1, read as the reverse complement.
ATAACAACTGTATTAGCTACTAATTATTTTGCACTGCCTCGTTGGCCTAGTGGTCGCAAGCGCGGCTGCTGTGCTCGAGGTCTCGGGTTCGATTCCCGGGTCGGGCCGAAATTGCTTTGTGGATTTTCTTAAACTTTCGCAAAGCAGCCCGTAGTCTTTAAGTTGGTGATTGATTCACCCGTGCATCGGAGAGCACGTAAATGTCGGTCCTGCGCCTGATCTCTTTCCGGTCGTGTCGGATTACCGTCCCATCGGGTTATGAGAGTGAAGGAATAAAGAGTGCACCTGTGTATGCGCAAATGCTTGTGCACTATAATATGTCCTGCGCAGCTGGCTGATCTCCTTAAATGAGAACAGCCGCTGTGACCGAAATCTATGTTATCTAATGTAAGGCTTGTGATAATGGTGGACTTACTTGTTTGGGAGGAAGATGTAGTGGGATCGGTGTGAGGGACTGGGGTATATCTTCGTAGGTTTTCAAGAAAAACATTCAGATTATACAAATTTCACTATACCTATGCTGAGGTAATATTATGAAGAGGAAGAATTGGTTTCGGAACCAGTTTATAAACATTGCATTGTGGTTATCAAAAAGATCGTACTTAACTTGGATAAAAATAACTAGTATCTATACACAATGAGTATTAATTTAAGTTCGTGAAGAATATACAAATATAAACATTTAACTAAGAAATTAACTATTAAATCTTAATTATACAACGGACACTGTGAAGGTTTTAGCCAACAGGAAATTATCGAAAACCTGTATATTATAAAGAATGTTAGTTCTTAGATTAAGACGGATTATATTAATTAATTGCTGAATAATTAATGCGATATATTCGTGATGGTTTAGTGGTTCAAGTACCTTCGAGGGTGCGGGTTCGATTCCAGGTGAGATAAGTACAATGGCTTATTTTTCGCAGTTATGTAGGTATACTTTCTAAGTATATCTTGGACACCAATGTGAGTAAAGGGTCTTGAGGAAGTCTGACATTGTCAATCCGCTTTCAACAAGCGTGGTGATTCCTCCTCTGTAAGAGATGAGGCAAAATATTTTTTTTTAACAAAAGAGTCAATCATCCAATTCCTTAAGACCATTTTCGCGTCTTCACGTTTCAAATCTCAGAAAATTATTTTTTTGTACTGCATTTAATGTTTAAAATGTTTAATAAATATTAACCTTTACTCGAAAACTGACATACGATTAGCTATATCCCAAATTATATTGCAAATGGGAAAGTAACTTTGTCTGTCCATGAAAAATGGTGTGAGGTACCAGTTTACCAATTTCATTGAACTGCCACATACTAACATACTGTAAATTGCCTATCATGATGATATCGCTAAACTTATTTACATATAGATCATCGACTCACATAGATTTTTGAGTATCGTGACGATTCTACGGATAAATAAATAAATAAATAAATAAATAATGTCGGGACACCTTTTCACACACGGTCGGTTAGCCCCACGCTAAGTTATTAATTAACTTGTGTTATGGGTGCTAACACAACTGATAAACTACATATAGCTACATATATACATATTTATAAATACATATTGTAACACCCAGACCACGGCCAACAAGCATGCTCATCACACAAATGTCGATCGAACAGGGAATCGAACCCGGGACCTCAGATTCGGCAGTCCGGCTTGGTGACCTTTGCGCCACAGAGGTCGTCTTTTTTTCGAGGATCTTCCTAATATGTCTAAATGATTGAGTACACATAATAATGCGATCTAGCATTCTAGCCGATTGTCAGCCACAGCGGTTGTTTTCATTTAAGGAGATCAGCCAGCTGCGCAGGACATATTATAATGAACATGTATTTGCGCAGATACAAGTGCACTCACTATTCCTTCACTCTCTTAGCCCGATGGGACGGTAATCTGACACGACCAAAAATACCTCAGGCTCGGGACCGACATTTACGCGCTCCTCGATGCAGGGGTGTATCAATCACCATCTTCCAGAAACCCACAAAGCGATTTCAGCCCGACTCGGGAATCGAACCTGGTACCTCGTGCACAGCAGTCGTGCTATGCGACAACTAGACAAACGAGGCAGCTAAATAGTGAGTACATACAGGAAGCTATGCTTACACGTTTAATATTTGCGTACCTTGGTATGTCAGTATGTCCTTAATTTTCGGCACACTTTCTAGTGTTTCCTAAGTGTAATTGCTTAGAAAATTGCAGAACATTACAGCCTTACTTATAAACGTGAATTAAATATAAGTAATACTTAAGGGCTGTTTAAGAAAATTCTTACTTATAAACGTTGCTTAAGCATGTCTTAACTAACATTTAATCACTACTTAAGACTTTAAGTAGTGATTAGTTAAAATGTTGCTTAGAAGGTGATTAGAGATTTTATAAGTAAGGGGGTAACAGTCCTTCCCAAACTACTTAGCGGGCTGGTTGTTTACTGTTTTGTTTTAATGCAAAATTAATGTCCTGAGAATTAATTTCAGCATCTGACAAGCATCATCTGATTATGACATCCGAAGATGGTTTTAAATAGATTTTTATTACAGTAAAAGTGATTCCTATGAACATAAGTTATCTCATTCATAGGAAAAAACTTGTCTTGGTAGGATTTTTCATAGGGAGATACTCCACCGGTGTACAACACTGCTACTCGCACAGTCGTTTCGTCTGGTCGCTCTATCAAATAGTGTCTAATATGTCCGCGAAATTGCAATTGTTGTGCGCAAACACTTGCACCCACGCATATATTTAGTTACATATGTAGTGGAATCTCACCATAAGACCAAGTAGTGTGTTCTGAAACAGTGCACAATAGAGTAGTGTAAACCCATTCTAATAGAATCTAACCACAATAATAATAACATAATTTGTTATTTTATTACCTAACCAAACCGCAGTATTTTACTGAAGATGTTTGTCGTGATTTAACTTAGAAGACAATTACTTAAACCATGGCTGCTGTAATGGAGCCCATTGAGTTATCTTAGAACAATCATATTATTTGATAGAATTGGTACAGAGTTCGGATAGTTTTGTGGTTCATTTGAACTATCGATACCTATTATTTCCTGACTTGAGTGTTTGTCCTCGAATCTGAATAATAAGTCTATAACAGGTGCCCGGGTAACTGAGTTGAAGAGGTCAGATAGGTAGTCGCTCCTTGTAAAACATTACTGCTACTCGTACTCAGTATTCGGACTGGTACTCAGCTGCAGCCGGTTAGACTGGAAGCCGACCCCAACATAGTTGGGAAAAGGCTCGGAAGAAAGAAGGAGGAGAGGTATTAACAAGCGAAAACTTCCCACTTTAACATATTCTTTTATGATCGCTAGCGAGAATACTGTAAAATCATTAACCCAGTCAGAAGTCAGCTACTATTTCTCACAACTGTACCCTCTGAAATTCTCAACTACTTACTGTTGAAAACCACGTGAAATACAGTTGAAATATGGAACAAAATAGCTTCAGCAGATAAGCATATAACGCGATGGTGCTAACAATTTACATTGGTAGACAACTTGTATTGCTAGAGATTTCCGTGTTTTATGCTGGTGACGTGAACTAGCATTCGATATTGCTAGCCTAGGTTAGGGATGTGCGTTTTTTTTTTATCGATATTTTTATTCTTCCAATACAGTTGGTAAGAACAATGTCAGGTTTCGGCCCACCCAACTTTTAAAACTGAATTCGCACGTACACAAAGTTCTTTACTACAACAATTTAAATATAAAATACTAACTTCTTATAAAAGAGTTAATTGTTATCTAGAACTTTTCCAAAAAAAAATATCATGTTAATAAGTAATTATTTTGTTTATCGAGTTCAGGTTTTTCGTTTGAATAATTTGGTTTTGAGAAGTTCAATGCAAAAGTGGAAAACATAGAAAAGCTTCTGACATTAAACTACACAAAAAACTGTAAGAATTTTCACTGTACATGAAATATTTTTATTGAGCCTAAGTTACTATGGACGTCTGACATTGTTCTTTGTTGCGTTTAAATTGAAATAAAAAATGCATTGTATATTCTTATTTAAATAAATTACATAACATTGAAAAATATTTCTAATTGGTACTTTGTGGTAACCAAAATAGGTTTGAAGGGTCCGGAACTACTGAACCGATTTGAAAGAAGAAAGAAAGAAAGAAAGAAAAACAATTTATTTAACACACAAATGACGCAGAAAACAAACACACAATTACAAACAAATAAAACAATGGACAAAACAAACAGTGAAACAAAAAAGAAAAGCGCTGCAGCTGCGTCACTTATGCGTGAAAAGGGGCAACGCTCAGCATAATGCTGTGTCTTGCACACGCAGGCACGAGACAACAGCGCTGGTTTTCAGCGCTGACCCACATTTGCTGATTTGAAAACTTGACCCTTCCCGAGTATCAGAGGATACTTTTTACGGACAGTAGTTTCCTTGGGACGCGGGTGAAACCGCGGGAAATCGGCAAGTATTGTATAAAACGACAATATTTTAATCTATTTGAAAGGTCGGTAATTAGGTCATGAAAATTGATGGCGAGAAAGCTGTCTTGTTTTAGTTTTTCCTTGCCTATTTAGTTCAATGTTATAGTACAAATTAGGTCCCCTTACAAACGTCATGATAAGAATAGATCGGCGTTTATTGAAGTTTACTTAATTATAATAATTAACATTAAATAGAAGTAAATCTTGTTAAGTGATTATCGAGGAATTTATGGTCAATTATTACAAGTAATTGACACTTAATAATCTCAATGCGATTATCTTGCTCATCTAAATTCTTCACACTTCTGTTTGACAAAAAATAATACTTCATAACGATATGGATTTTAGTAGATGTCTTATTACTGCATGAATTAATATAATTATTATCTATTAATAATATTTTTTTTTTTTTTTATATAAGTAATTATAACCGTACTATTTCCTTTGGAATAATTGAATTGCAAATTATGTAAAATAAATTACTCATCTTCTTTTCATTCTCAGATTAATAAATCAATACACCTCGGTAAATAAAAAATGAACCATCGCACAGGTTTAACTAGTCCTATCCTTAACTTGAACTGCACAAAAAACGCTAAAACTTCATAAAATCACGACAACTATGAATTAAGTATTAAAACCTCGTTTCTCACAGCGACAGGTACTTACCCGGCCCTAATGCGGCAGCTACTGCATTATTTAGAATATATAATCGAGATTATAATGGTTTACTTGATGTCAAACGTAAATATAAGAGGAAAAACAGATAAATAATGGAGTGTTGCTACATGGGCTAGTAACTGGCACAGCTTTGGACCATTAATGGCCTCTTAACGATGCATATTGTGAAATGATTAAACTATGTTTATGTGTATCGAGTTGTAGTTCGAATGTCACTAATCGATGATTAAGTGCTAAGATGATTGTGATCATTTGATTTACTCCTATATCGTCCTGTGCTGTCCATTCTTAACGATAGTTATTCTTTTGTATTACTTTTCAGTATTATTTTTCATAAAAAAAAAACAAAGCAATTTCAGAGCAGATACCATGGGATATGTAAAAACGTCGTGGTGGCCTAGTGGGTAGGCAAAGAACCAACCTCTCAAGTATGAAGGTGTGGGTTGGATTCCAGTTCAGGCAAGTACCAATGCAACTATGCAGACAGTACAGGCAGTATGTACTTTATAGTCTGAAATCACCAACCCGCGTTGAGCAAGCGTGGTGATTAATGCTCAATCCTTCTCCGTGTGAGAGGAGGCCTGAGCCCAGCAGTGGGGCGATAAAAAGGCTGTAACAGTAGGTAACAGTATGTAAATAATTAAATTGATTAAGAACATCAGAGTTCTCAATCACGCCCCTCCCATAATTATTTCTTGAAGAAAAAAAACTATCGATACAAAATTATCGACATGTCCCATCCCACCCGACTCTATTCTGAAGGCAAGCTCTTTGTGGGATTGAAACTTTTTGACTCAGAGGGATTGTTATCCGGCAAGTAGCTTCGAATGTATGCTTTGCTTCCCACATTCTGCCTTATTCGTTTGAAGAAATATTGCTATGATATATGACTAGTAGGAATGTCTAGTCTGTGTAGGGGTCTTTATAAGAACTATAAAATATAGCATTTTTCTCTATACTGAAAGTGAAATCAAATGTTTCAGAATGTCCATCAGAACCTTTTCCTTCAATTGTTTTTTGGCTATCCAGGGATTCTCTGTTTATACACATAGAATGGATTTCTTTATAAATATTTTACGCCAGTACTGCACCCCCATGGTTGAGCGTATTGCCACTAAACAGACTCTGGGTTGATACTAAGTCATTTCATGTACTCAGTTTTCGATACTATTATGGGTATTAAATTAATATTTAAACTTTAATATCTGTCGACCGACTACCCCAGTCCCAGTACCCAGGGTTACACCCCCGTGCATGGGTTGGCTCATAAACCATCGTCCCCGTATTCTTCTACTATCGACCGATTAAACATGAGAAGCAGCAAAAAGCAATCTCTTTTTTAGCACATAATATATGTGCGTAGCCATGCGATAGCAGTAGACCACAGATTGTACGTAATTTGAAACTTGTATCTTCGTTGATACCTTCATTAAATTATTAAATCAACCATGGATTTGTCAATGAAACTATGAACACCGCATTGTAATTCCATTGATAACTTAATCATCGGTATCGTTTGATTGCCAGTAATTAAAATAATTATCAATTTTGTCACTGAATGGTAACATTTTGACAGACATGACATGACAGTAACTTTATAAATGAAACTGATTTAAACTGGAATTTTAAATGGAAAGGTTTGAAGGCGAAAACAGTTGTTTTGTTATAGTTTCTTTTGTTTTATTTAGAGTTAATTCACTGTCGTTAACATTGTGTTTTCTAAAGTGGCCTTCTATAGTTCTATCATATTTATATCATCTCTAAGTACTGATTCTGACGACCTTTTCCGTTTGTATTATGTTATTTGTAGCTATGAGAAAAAATTAATGATTTTTATGACCATAATATTCGTTGACAACCAAGTTTCCAACCGTTGTTTTCAAGGGCTTTTTATCTCTATGTTACTGCTAATGAAATGTATTTTAGCGTTTGAGCGTAAAAATAACTTGCATTTAAGATATTTCTTATAATTTTTGAAACACGTTGATGTTATTCATAAAAATATTTGCGATAAATTATTGTTAAAAAAATCAAAATGGCGCTTGGGAAAGAAAAAGTAAACTTTCTAATTATGAAATGAAAACTTGTAAGTTTACGGCAGCAGCATTAATTTAGGGTGTCCAAATATTTGGTTTTTGTTCGGACATTATCCTGGGTTTTATCATTTTCATAGCTTAGTTCGGACATTATTAGTTCTCACCTTTCTTCTTCATATACATTAGGTTTGCAGTGCTATTTTGAAATTAAAAAGAATTTTATACACCTAAGCAAAACACAAAGAAATAAAATACAATAGTTGAAAAAAAAATTGTGCCGCACTATGAATAAAATTTTCTAAACTTATAAACATATAAAAAGATAAAAACTAATAATATGCCTAGGATTTTCCAAAACCCCTAAGTCTAACAGTTTGCGAGTTTTAAAATAAAGAATTGAAACTTACAAAAAAAAAATGTCCCACTTTTCCCTAACACAACGTCACCCTACCAAGCGGGAGGTCTAAGGACGAATGGTAATTTTCTTAAATAAGTTCTGAATTATGAATACTGAAAATCTGACCCGGGAGTGTTGTGAAACTTCCACAAAATTATAAGTACTTTCATGAGTAAACAGATTATGCGCCTTATTGAGGTAGAAAGTAATGATTTATAGACAGTTTTGTATGTTAAAAATATTCAAATATTATTTAAAGGTTTTTTCGGGTGTTTTTTGGATGTTTTATCCATTTTAGCTACATGAATTTGTTATTGAGGATTTATAATCTGATATTCCAATGTTTTATAAATGTAAGTTATTATAAAATAGCTGTTTCCTACGGTTTTACCTGCACTCAGGAGGGAATTCTTTCCGTTTCCGGACAAAATATAGCCTATACTGCTTAGGGATAGTTTAGTTTCACAACAGTGAAAGATGTTTTCAAGTAAAACAGACAAACGTAAACAATTAATTTGTTTGCTAGTATTTAATTATCCTCCTGCCCTTATACCACTTTTATTTGGATTCCATTTTGTCTCCACACCTTTTGAGTATTGGCGACTAGGCCCAGTTTCAAGACTCCAGTTTGTCCCACCATTTCTTTCCTAACTTAAAAATTTGTTTATTAACCGTCAAATCCGTAGCGGACCCCGATTGGGGTCTGAACATCAATGTCACCGTAAGCTCGGTTTAGACCCCAATCGGGGTCTGCGAATGAGTCATACACTTTCCTAATTATTTACGCTCATATTTATTTTCTTTCCAATCAAACCGTATTTGTGAGTACTAAATAAAATAACTAAATAAATTTAAACTATTTTGACGCATTCAAACCTTTCATATTTAGCATCCCTTTAGTAATATACCTTTTGAAAATCCAATCGTAATTACCGGGAATTCTGATCGAACTCGCCATGTTTGTTTACATTTGTTGTTTTTTTAAATTTGAAGACGCATAGACAAGATGGCGACGGTGATAGAAGTTTTGCATCGAATGATCCGATTCGTTAACCCCTCTGCTCGACAAGGTTTTGACATATGACTTTACCGTTGATTCGGCGGGATATTTTGAATCGCGACATGGAACTCAAAAATTTGTACTAACTTTCAACACATAAATTCTAAGTCCGTAATGCCTGATCAGAAGTATTTTAACTATAACTTTAGAGCTCACTTATTTGACAACAACGTGCGAAGGTCAAATGGGGTCAGTTAATTCAGAAATAGATAATAATTACGGTGTTTCTAAGTCTATCGAAAAGTTAGGCATTTCAAATTTGGTGAAAACTTACCAATAAATAATCGCATCACTTTCTCAAACACAACACAAACGTCATATTTATAACATTTTCAATCCGTTGCAATACATTTCGTGCACTTATTTATGATTCATAACTAAAAAATCAGTACATAAAATACACAATAAAAATGAACAATTTACAAGATCAAAGTCAAGTAGAGTTTGGAACAGAGTAAATTTTTTTTTTTAAATCAGCGGTGTGCATTCGATACCTAAATCGGATGTTTATTATAAATAATCGAATACCAATTTTATATATATTTTTTAATAGAAACTTATTTCAATTTTATTTCTTAATTTTAAATTATAGGTTCAATTTGTTTTTGTTGTGAAGAAAAAATATTAAAGTTTTATGAAAGTTTTTAGCATAGGTAAAATTTTTATACTGGGTGTCCCATAAGTCCTTTGAATTTTAAATTTCGAATAAAATTCAGATGGCGCGCCGGAATGGCGCGCGGGGTGCGGAGATAGCATCAACGGTCTTTCAGGAAAGTTTTATCGGAGCAGACCGTGGTTTTTGTGTGCGTGAGTCACAACAATGATTCGGCCACCATTGCGCGGCGTAAAGGACATTGGGCGAGATGTTTGAATGTTGGTCTACTCCCCCTCTAGTAATGAGTCATACATCATTTGAAAGGTCTTTTTAAGCGTTACATTTTGTACTTACATACTACTTACCAATTCTTAGTACTTTAGATGTTAGAACATGTTTAAGGTTTTTTATCGATAGTTAGTTTCAAGTCCTTAGATTCCTTCTCTAGTAATTAATTATATATCACTGGAAAGGCCTTTTTAAATCGAACATTTCGTACTTAAATACCTCTAACAAATTGTCAGTCCCTAAGAAGCTACAGTAGATTTTAGACATAGTTATTATTTCACTAAACATGGTCCAACTCCCTAAATACTAACAAATGACAATCGCCGCCGTACAAGAAAATACTTTATATAACATAAGCTTTCTATTGATGTATTACTTAATGCTAGAGGAGAGGTAGATCAAAACGCTCATTGTCCTTTGGTGGCGAAAAAAAATTGCTTCATTCCTCTAGGCATCGACTTAATATTTTTGATCCTAATGATCCCGCAGGACTTCTGAGGATCTGAGGCGGATGACGGGGAGTAGCGACCCCGCGCTTCTTTATAGCTTGTCGGTCAAAAATAATCTTTCTTGTTCTTCTAGTCAATGCAATTTATTTGATACCCGTATTGACAGATTTGTGAAAAGAAAAATAAGTCAGCGGCGGCCATCTTTCTTCCATCTTGGACCAGCTTTCGATGAACAGCGAGTAGCAGTTCCGACTACCTATTTGCCCTTTCAAACAATAAAATCGTCATAAAATTTTGCGATAACTACACCTAACTACAGCTCTCGTCAAATAGCTTTGCCGCTCAGTTAAAAAGTCGGAAGTAACGAACCGCCATTAAGTTTGGCAGGACTACAGGAATTCTGTACATAAAACACCCGAAAAAATAAATAAGTCTTCAAAATTTGCGGTCTTCAGAAATCCTAAAAACCGAAAAAAAAAATATTCCGGCTACAACGTATTTTCTACCACTGATTTTCTAGCATTTTTTCAAAATAAATAAAGTCATTTTACTTTTCCTAATTTATTTTCAGATTATAGTATACAAAAGTGCAATTTAGTAATATTATAATACATCAATAGAAAGCTTATGTTATATAAAGTATTTTCTTGTACGGCGGCGATTGTCATTTGTTAGTATTTAGGGAGTTGGACCATGTTTAGTGAAATAATAACTATGTCTAAAATCTACTGTAGCTTCTTAGGGACTGACAATTTGTTAGAGGTATTTAAGTACGAAATGTTCGATTTAAAAAGGCCTTTCCAGTGATATATAATTAATTACTAGAGAAGGAATCTAAGGACTTGAAACTAACTATCGATAAAAAACCTTAAACATGTTCTAACATCTAAAGTACTAAGAATTGGTAAGTAGTATGTAAGTACAAAATGTAACGCTTAAAAAGACCTTTCAAATGATGTATGACTCATTACTAGAGGGGGAGTAGACCAACATTCAAACATCTCGCCCAATGTCCTTTACGCCGCGCAATGGTGGCCGAATCATTGTTGTGACTCACGCACACAAAAACCACGGTCTGCTCCGATAAAACTTTCCTGAAAGACCGTTGATGCTATCTCCGCACCCCGCGCGCCATTCCGGCGCGCCATCTGAATTTTATTCGAAATTTAAAATTCAAAGGACTTATGGGACACCCAGTATAAAAATTTTACCTATGCTAAAAACTTTCATAAAACTTTAATATTTTTTCTTCACAACAAAAACAAATTGAACCTATAATTTAAAATTAAGAAATAAAATTGAAATAAGTTTCTATTAAAAAATATATATAAAATTGGTATTCGATTATTTATAATAAACATCCGATTTAGGTATCGAATGCACACCGCTGATTTAAAAAAAAAAATTTACTCTGTTCCAAACTCTACTTGACTTTGATCTTGTAAATTGTTCATTTTTATTGTGTATTTTATGTACTGATTTTTTAGTTATGAATCATAAATAAGTGCACGAAATGTATTGCAACGGATTGAAAATGTTATAAATATGACGTTTGTGTTGTGTTTGAGAAAGTGATGCGATTATTTATTGGTAAGTTTTCACCAAATTTGAAATGCCTAACTTTTCGATAGACTTAGAAACACCGTAATTATTATCTATTTCTGAATTAACTGACCCCATTTGACCTTCGCACGTTGTTGTCAAATAAGTGAGCTCTAAAGTTATAGTTAAAATACTTCTGATCAGGCATTACGGACTTAGAATTTATGTGTTGAAAGTTAGTACAAATTTTTGAGTTCCATGTCGCGATTCAAAATATCCCGCCGAATCAACGGTAAAGTCATATGTCAAAACCTTGTCGAGCAGAGGGGTTAAATTAATTAGAACCAATCAAGAGCCTCAATTTATTCAAGCCTTAAATAACGAAATAATTAAATTATTTAAACTGTAAACACTGGACTCCCTACAGCATCATAACTCTATGGAACTAAGTGAGGTCCCGTGTTGGGAATAAACGCAACTTAGACTGTAATGGGAAACATACCTACATACATATGTATGGGAGAAACACGGTTTTAATTAGGCTCCAGTGAACACATAATTTAAGGCATATTTAATATTTTAATGCGTGTACATTGTTTTAGTTAATTTGTGCTACACGTATACCTAAATTATTTAAAAAGTTCTCTTGCTAATCTACTCTGTTTTCAGCGTAAAATAATGACAGAAAAAAGTGGGAAAAGTCTAATGTCCATCAGGATTGAGGAGCCACTTTTTGTATCTTAATGAAATTTTGTACTTATTTAGTAGTAAGTTAAAAAGTATTGTAGGCTCAATCTTGGAATTTGTAGTATAATAGTTCAAAAGTTATATGAACACAAAGGTGGCTCCTCAATCTAAATATTTGGACTGAGGAGCCACGTTGGAACACAGAAAGTATACGATGTACATTCTTGAAAATTTTGTATGATTTAGTAGTAATTGAGCGCAATGAGTACTAAAAATTTAATTCCACTACCTTTAATATTTAAGAAGATACAATACTTTTAATGTGGCACCTTAACCCATACAATGAAAGTGTGAATTCCCATGAATCGTAAGTGGCAAATTCAAATTACACCCCATAAACATTTAGTAGTAAGTGTGCCTGAATTTGTAGTACATAAACAAAGTAGCAAACCTGAGTGAATTTTGTAAAAAAACGTATTTTAAGTGGCTCCTCAATCCTGACGTTTCTGAAATGAGAAAATGCTTGAGTTACCTGAAATCGGAATGGAATAAAAAAAATAAAGACACTAACATTTAGTATAAATTTCTACTAAATATACATGCACAAATGAAAATTGTATGTATTCAATATCTGATAAAAAATCATCTTTTCCATATTCCTTAGGACGTCGCCATTAAGGGTGACCATGTAATATGAATAAAAATCAGGATAAATAGGTAGTTCTCAGCTTTGCCGCCAATTTTTTATTAAACCTCTGTAGGCAAACACATTTATGGCTATTCCGCCTCTTGAATGACAAAATATTATTGGGTAAATACAAAAGTATTTAATAACCTTACTTAATAAAGTACCTATTTAATAAACTTGCTTTGTCATTCTACATTGCTGGAGCGGTGTAATGTTCCAAATTCAAAAAACGCGCCTGTTTTTTTTGCCCTTTATAGGGCAGGCTAAAGTGTTACGACCATACTGCCTAGTATTTCGTAGTGGCAATGGATTTGATTTTCATTGTCCGTAAATTCGATACTTCGCATTTTTTTTTAATAATGACAGCATTACATATGAAACATGTTTGCTGCGTTGTTGTAACCGACTTCAAAAAAAAGGAGCTGGTTCTCAAGTCACTTGTTATTTTCTTTGTTACTCGCTACCTCGAAGACGCCTGGACCGAAATGATTTTTTTTCTTTCTACTCGCAGTTTTGTCCCATAGCTAACAGGTTATTCGTGATATGACTATGAAGGTTTGGATCTTACTTGATGATGGAGGCGACAGAAAATCAAGGGAACTCCGTATCGGTATATAGCAACTGCCAAATGTTTGGGATCATTGGCTTCGTATTAACGAGATCTTTACACCGAAATATGTTATGAGTACCATATCAGACCTGACAATGAAGACAAAGTGCGTTAAGGGAACTCCTTAACGGTTGATAGCAGCTACCTTGTGTTAGGCCATATTTTATTTATTTTGGTAAAGAGTTTCCACAACTGATAAACTACATATATACATATTTATAAATACATATCATAACACCCAGACCACGGCCAACAAGCATGCTTATAACACAAATGTCGACCGAACTGGGAATCGAACCGGGGACCTCAGGTTCGGCGGTCCGGCATGATGACCATTGCGCCATCGAGGTCGTCAAAATATTACTAGCATCAAAAGGTTTTGCCAAGCATGTGTATCTATTCTTAATTTTAATTTTGGAGAATTGCTAAGTAAGTTGTTAAAACCTTGTTCTTAATTTCTTAATTTCTAGTAGAAATTTTGTCGGTGTTTTGAATAGCAAGTTTTCCAAGTGATGTTCAGGAAACTGATACTGCAGTTTTAATAACTGATTGATGAACATTTTTGTTACATCAAAACATTTTAGAAAAATCATGCACATTTAGTAAAATTGACAGCTGTACTAAATGAGAATAAGATCTCGAATATATGACATGTCATATATTGAGACTACACTATGTCAGCCCAATATGTCGCCACAGCGAGAGCACGGCGGCAAAGCTGAGAGCTTTGCCGCCGTGATCCTTATCCTGATGTTCTTCATATTACATGGTCACCCTTAATGGCGACGTCCTAAGGAATATGGAAAAGATGATTTTTTATCAGATATTGAATACATACAATTTTCATTTGTGCATGTATATTTAGTAGAAATTTATACTAAATGTTAGTGTCTTTATTTTTTTTATTCCATTCCGATTTCAGGTAGCTCAAGCATTTTCTCATTTCAGAAACGTCAGGATTGAGGAGCCACTTAAAATACGTTTTTTTTACAAAATTCACTCAGGTTTGCTACTTTGTTTATGTACTACAAATTCAGGCACACTTACTACTAAATGTTTATGGGGTGTAATTTGAATTTGCCACTTACGATTCATGGGAATTCACACTTTCATTGTATGGGTTAAGGTGCCACATTAAAAGTATTGTATCTTCTTAAATATTAAAGGTAGTGGAATAAAATTTTTAGTACTCATTGCGCTCAATTACTACTAAATCATACAAAATTTTCAAGAATGTACATCGTATACTTTCTGTGTTCCAACGTGGCTCCTCAGTCCAAATATTTAGATTGAGGAGCCACCTTTGTGTTCATATAACTTTTGAACTATTATACTACAAATTCCAAGATTGAGCCTACAATACTTTTTAACTTACTACTAAATAAGTACAAAATTTCATTAAGATACAAAAAGTGGCTCCTCAATCCTGATGGACATAAAGTCTAGACAGAGGATTCATCATCATCACCATCAGCCTATCGCAGTCCACTGCTGGACATAGGCCTCTCCAAGTGCACGCCACTGAGATCGATTTTCGGCTTCTCGCATCCAGCTCCTGCCAGCCGTCTTGCGCAAGTCATCACTCCACCGTGCCTGAGGACGTCCTCACTACGTTTGCCGAGGCGTGGTCTCCACAGAGGATTCATTATGACATAACAGTAACTATCCATTTTTAGCCGGTAACAATTACATAATCAATAGTCAATGACGTCATAAAAGAAAACACCGTAACACGTAAATCAAAATAAATATTTGTAGAGAACACGTTATTATCATTGTGTTTTAAAATAACTCGAGACACGCGCTATGGTGATGTTCTTATTTAAATACCACCTACATAATTATAAATCATTGATTTCCGTAAAGTAACACTTGTTTCAATAATCGATTAATATGATAGTATTAATGATTGCATGACGCGATCGAAGTCACGACTCCGTGCTTCGGGTTCTCACTTCAACATCTTTGGTAGTCGTTACGAGTCAAAAGCCAGAAAGTCTGACAAGCAGTCTTACTAACGGGTATTGGGTTGCCCGGGTAATTGGGTTGAGGAGGTCATATAGGGAGTCGCTCCATGAAAAACACTGGTACTCAGCTGCATTCGTTTAGAATGAATCTGGGTCTGGGAACGACTCAGAGAAACTCGATATCAAAGCAATGGGTACCGTTGGGCGTACCGGTAAAATAACAATACAGTGTGGGTGACTAATTAATTGCAGTACTTACATTAGCATCAGGAAATTATGCATTGCATTGCATAAGAAACAACACGAGTATAGTAAGTTAATAAAGCGATTTTCGGGTGGGTTGCGCCCATAGAGCATAAAATGATTAGCGGAGATGTCATAACGCAAAATCTCCTAAGAAATCTCCGCCAAAATGCGGGTCTTCGGGGGACGAGGAAATTCAATATAAAATCACTAACCAATCAAGATGATCAATCGATCATCAGGATAAGCAACGCTTGACCCGTAATAAGTCCTTAAATTGGTGAACATCTTATTATAAAGATTACATGAGGCCCGGCTGATAAATCGAGCATCTTCAGGACTCGTTACGAGTAATTAGAGGCCAGAAAATCTGACAACGAGTCTTACTAACGGATTGCCTAGGTAACTGGGTTCGGGTTGAAAAGGACAGAAGTACAACACTGGTATTCGGCTGCATTTGGTTTGGCTGGAAGCCGACCCCAAAAATATTTCACTAAAGAAGATAATGATAGTATCCAGAATCAACTTTGTAATACACCAAACAAAAATCTATGTCCTTCCTCATAAAAGTCGTATCAAGCAAAATGTCTTTCTAATATCATCGGATAGTAGTTTGTGGAGTAACTTGCACACTAACTTACGTATATTGCAACTTGAGACTGCAAGTACATACAGCTTATTAACCGACTCTCAAGTTTCTTGTGTAGCAGAATTTAGTACTGATTTGCGTTTGGTATTTTGTTTATTAACATTGTTTGAGTATCAAGAAATAAATACTGCACTTCATATTACTCATCGCTTACTAAAACTATACTATACGTAGGGTATTCCTTTGTGTCTACGTAGGTACTTAATATTCTACACAACTATTTTACGATATATTAGAATTTCAATTTTACATTATTCTGAGTCCAAAATTACCTTAGTAGAGGCAAAACAAAAAAATAAACTCATATACCTACTAATTATCGACATGACAAAAACCAACCCTTTGCTGCTATCTATCGATATACATTGTACATCACTAGTACTACAAGGCTTTCAAATAGCTTCTAAGTTGAAAGCATATAGTTATGTCACCTGTAATCTTGATCAACATAGTGAGGTGATAGTAGATAGGCCAGGTCTCCGCTTCAATCACACAAAGAGCCTTTATACTGGTGTCAACTTGTAGTGATGTGGTAACAGTTTATCGATATCGATATTCAACTAATATTGTAAAAAAACTTAACTGTGTATGACGACGTTCTATATTATACACGGAATTTGTGTCTGTTTTGTTTCGGTAAATGAGGTTAGTTTTCCTTATTTTTTGTCATTATTTATATTCTAAGTCCACCTGCTTCTTAGGTCAGTTTTTAGTCTGAGTGAAAAAGTGTTAGGTTTTTAAACACGTGAAAAGTCATCATAAACATTATGTTCTAGAGACGGTGGCGTAGTGTTGCGCGTGCCTCTCCTAGTTGAGTTCACTGTGGCCGCTGGCTGATGGCCACTTACGGTGACGGGGCCCGCCTTCAAAAATCTGGCGGGCCAATACCTGTCGGGGGTGCGGAAGAATGCTTCGGCGATACCCGTGCCTCAGGTAATTGGTGGCAACATTAAAAAAAAAAAAAAAAAAAAACATTATGTTCTAGGTGAACTTGAGCCTTCTTCGGAGAACGACTAACCTTCACTAAATTAGAATTTAACGCTTATTGATTTCAACTGAATAAATACTTTTAAATCATGAAATAAAATTTATTGCTAGTTGGATTTTCAAGGCACATCGATATATAATAATTTACTGCCACTGCTGTACAATGGATCGATTAGTTTTGACTATCTTATTATCCTTAACCAATTGACGTAAAGTAATACGTATGGTTTATATTTATATTTCCGCATATTGGAAAAGTTACGCGTTACCTACTTTTATTAATGCAATTGACTATTGGAGTTTATTGATGATTTTATGTTACAAACTATAAATTATATAGTTGATATTGTTTCTATAACAAATATACGAAATAACCGACACAATTTGATTTCATTGTTAATAAAAAAAATCTTGTGCTGTAGTTATCAATTAATAAGATGCTCTTTCCGTGAAAGCTTTTAGGCATGTGAACGAAACTGTAAACTTTTATATCGATATCAATTTTATCGACACAGCCTACATCACTAGCGGCGATTTAGAGAAGTGCAATATTTTGGGCGGCGCCGCGACCCGAGTGTTGCACACAAAAGGGACGGGACCGCGTCTTTGTTGCACTGAGACACGCCTCGACTCAGACTTGCTGCATGCAATAGAGATTGTTGTAAAAGAGATATGGCATTTTATCATTTTTCATTAAAAATACTTATTTTTACAAATAATGTAGGTAGGTACAGATATTTTTTTTGTTTGTACGAAGGCTCCGAGTACTCTCGGAGTCCGAGAGAACTGAACTTATTTGAAAAAATATTTTTCATCCCACCATCTCGGAAAGAGTAGTTTTACCCTTTGATATCTGAGCGCAAACGCCGTTTTTATCCTCTAGAGCGGCAAAGTGATTTGAATTTAGAGCATCGTGTGCAACACTCCATTTGTGACAATCTTGATAAGATTTTTCAAACAAATTCATATTAAACAAATAAAATACTGCTTAAAATAATTATTCAATTAATTAAGTAATTTTTATTATTGTTTTTACATAGATTTTTAACCTCGTTTAATTTTTAAACTGAGTTTTCAAATAAATGAACTTTAATAGGTACTTCTTTTTAATTTGATACTCATATGTGCGCGCCATTTTGTTTTTTTTTTTTGCATTTAGTAATTTCCTCGATGAGGTGGGATGAAAAGTTACGTTTTGCAGTCGAGTGCAAAGATTTTTCACCTTGTGCTCTTTTGATTCCCTCGCTATCGCTCAGGATTCTAATTATTGAAACACTCGCTACGCTCGTGTTTCAATTTTAGAATCCTTCGCTTGCTTGGTCATCAAAATTGAGCCCGCGGTTAAAAAGCTACTTTGCACTCTTGTATAACAAATAACTATTACTGTTGTGAAGTCACACTATCCTCAAGTGACATAGGCTTAATTTTATCATGGTATAGGAAGTAGTTTCCATCGGACACGCAGGTCGGATAGCAGAAAACAGGTTTTTAGGAATATCCTTAAAGATATAACTACAAAGTAATCTCTTTCAGGCTTCTAAGCCTTTTCTTGGCTTTATTAAGGCTTTTTAAAGGGTTTTTTAGGGTGAAAAGTTCTGCTAATTGTGCAGTTTTTAAATAAGGCAAGAAACTCCATAATCTGGTTATAGACTTTAAGACAATTGAGATGAGTATAAATTAGAAATAATAGTACATATTTTAATTAGGAAAACTATGCCAAGCGATATTTTAATAAAACATAAAGATCTGCCTCTACATTGAAATTGCTTATTGAAATGATGTGGTATTTCCTATGGTATCATTAATTGCCTAAATTGATGAGTTTAAGGGCATGACCTTAAAGTGGGCCAAGATCATGAATTAATTCATAGCGTTGTTGATATGGCTTCGTCTTACTTCACATCATAGGTAGGTAACTGTTTATTTTGCGGAAAATGCTTTTAGATTAGAATAAAAAATTTCAAAATTGGAGATTATCCTAAATGTTGTATTTAACAAATTATAATTCTTTGTCAAATATTTGCCGTTTTTCCACAGTTCATGGGATTAAATATAGCTTATGTTACGCGAGAAGAGTGTAGCCTTCCAACAATGAATGAATTTTTCAAACTAGTTTAGTTTCGGAGCCTTTGGAGTCCAAACAAAAAAAAAACATTTTTTTCCTCACTTATTGTAGTAGTACAGATATAATATTACATTTTATCTTTTGTGTAATACTAAGCAACACATATTACCATATCCACGACTTCCAGTATCTACGCCAATTCCTTCTAGCCGCATTGTTACGCAGAGCGCTAAACTTCGCTGTAGGCCGTTTTCACACCCCAAAAAACACGTTTTGTGGCCACATGTCTACTTTTAAATGAGAAACAAGAGAAAAATAACACCGTTCTCCGTTCCTAGAAGGCAATTTTTGTGAAATTAAAATGCTTTGTGGCGTGTAGCGAGCCTTCTTTTTAATGTGTACGCTTTCTTCTAGCGTTTTGAGAATTCCAAGATAGTTTTGTGTGATTTTTATTTTAGAAACGAGAATGAAAGATTTGAAGAAATATTTTGTGTTTTGAAGCAGCGTTGCTTTTGTTCTAGAGTTGTGAGAATGAATGTACTTAATTGCGGATAGTTTTGAATACCGTAACAATTTCAGATTATAGTCCTTTTTCCATTAATAAACTGGTGAAATATTGCTGACAAAATTCTTATGATTGTACGGGGATTAAGAAGTCAATCGTAGTTTTGCAAAAAGAAAATTTGCAACAACAACTTTATTTTCAACTAGCTTCTGCTCGCGACTTCGTACGCGGATCCTGTCCCTTATGCCAGCGACTACGGGGTCAGCAAAATCAAAGATCTGAATCGTCTGATATTGAATTTTAAGGGCCCGTTGACTTGAAAACAACGGAATACGCATAGCCATTAGAAATGTTCCATATATTTAATTTTTGTACTTTAACGGCAAAAGCACAGAACTAAACAAAACGCTGAGAACTGAACCGCAATAGACGTGACCATAGGGATAAAAGTAGTGATTCTAATTAGTCCGCATTTAAGTTGTGTGTGGCAAAAATATTACACGTATTATTACGTAAAAAAACATTAAATGTTACTGAGATGACAAAGTCGTGATGACTTAGTGGAAGTCGTGGTGGTTTAGTGGGTAGAGAACCAATCTCTCAAGTATGAGCGTGCGTCTTTGATTCCAGGTCTGGCAAGTACCTGCCAATGCAACTTTTCTAAGTTCGTATGTACTTTCTACGTATATTTTGGATACCAATGACCGTTATTTGGAGGGGATGTTAAACTGTAGGTTCCGGCTGTCATTGAACATTCTTGGCAGTCGTTATGGGTAGTCAGAAGCCAGTAAGTCTGAGCAGTTTTACCGAGGGGTGTTGGGTTGAGCGGTTAACCGGGTTGTGGAGGTCAAATAGGCAGTCGCTCCTTTTAAAACACTGGTACTCAGTTGCATCGTGACTGGAAGTCGACCCTAACATAATTGGGACAAAGGCTCTTGAGATAATAATGACAATAATAATGAGATATAAGCATCGCAGGACATCTGAGGCTGATGACGGGGAGTAGCGACCCCGCGGGGCATATATACTGAGTTCTCCAGGAAGAGTATACTGTCCCCCATCTCCGGCCGGTCGGAGTGAACCATGACGGGGGTAGGTCTCACGTCTCTGGCTTGGCTTGACCATCCAGAGTGGAGTCGCTTGAGCAGGGTTAGTAGCCCTGCTCGGAGGATAGGTGCCTCGTCGTAAGTGACCCACAGGGAGCGCGTAATCTGCGTTTAAAATCCGCCGAGGTATCCTCACACTTCAGCCGCTCATGTCCCTGTTGCCCTTTTGTTGCTATTCAGTGACAGATTCCCGGGGGCCCAGTAAGTTAGCTGGCGAGTCTCCACCTGCCATTTTTACATGTATCTAATACATTGTCATCGGCAGGTGCCATAGTTCCCGTAGTTTCCCCATTCCTAGTCCATTAGCATCCCATCACAATAGCCCAAGTAGTATTCATTCACAGTTAGCAATGGTATAGCACAGGTTGTCTTTTTTTTAACGACGTTCACCGGGGATTGTCCTTGGGTTCATTTCTATAGTGTATAAAGGGATAATTGTCGGTTTTGTGTCACCATTTCATTAAAGTTGTCTCAAAAGGGCTTCAGCGTGTTGGCTTTGGCCTCACGTTGGCTCCCAAAAATTCGGAACTCTGTAGTCCCGAGGTCTGGAAGAGACATACAAAATAATAATGAGATATATATAACGCAAAAAATTCGGAGAGTGGGGGCTCGTGACGCCACGTCTAGGTATGTAAAATTTGTACTAAGCAGTGACTTAACACAAAATTCAAGCGTGTTATATCTTCGTTATTATTTGTTTGTGAGAAGGAGAAAAGAAAAAATACGTGTCCATTATTTTAGGGTTATCTAAAAGACGGACTAATTACTTTTTTTGATTCACCATACCTATTTCATAACATTCATTTCTATACATTTCAAGTGTAGTATTGCTCTTGAAGTTCCACATCAGGTGTTCCAGATCTTCGATGTTTATACGTCAAAAGAGAGAGTGCTTATCAGATTGAACCACTTTTGCTAAAATGTCATATCTTTATAAGCTATAGTCTAGCTGGGCTCCTGGGTTTCCACATCAGGTGTTTTACATCTTCAATTTTTATAAGTCAACAGAGAGTGCTTATCAGATTGTACAACTTTTGCTGAATAGTCATACCTCTATATGCTATAGTCTAGCTGGGCCCCTGGAGTTCCACATCAGGTGTTTTAGATCTTCAATTTGTATAAGTCAATAGAAAATGCTCATCAAATTGAACAACTTTTGCTAAAACGGCATACCTGTATATGGTACAGAGAAGCTGCGCTCTTGGGGTTCCACATCAGGTGTTCCAGATCTTCAAATTTATTATCTCAGCTGAAAATGCTCATCACATGAAACAATTTTTGCCATGACACCATTTTTGTATCTTTTATAGTTTTGTTGGTCTGTTGGTGTTCTGCATCAGGTCTTCAAGTTTCGAAGATAAATTATAGCCTATATGTTGACCAGGCTTAATACTGACACAACAAAGAAAAAATCATTGAAATCCGTTCAGTAGTTCGGAAGATTAGCGTGTACAAACAAACAGACATACAGACATACAGACATACAGACAGAATTTTTTTTTTGGATTTGTGCTCCATTACTGTTTCTAAACCCCACCCAATTATTATTTTTTTAATATATTCAATGTACAGACACAGTTTTTTTACAGATTTATTATATGTATAGATCATTCAACAAGAGCATCGTCTTTCAGCCATTAGATACAAACGTCATCAGTATTGGGAGACTACCTAGGAGTCAAGTAATTATAATTTTGTAGTAAGCTACTGATAAACTCTACAACTTCTTTAAGCTTTGTCCTATAAAGTCCATATTGTATCTAGACAGTAAAGTGTCATCATCATCCTCCGAGCCTTTTCAAAACTATGTTGGGGTCGGCTTCCAGTCTAACCGGATTCAGTTGAATACCAGTGCTTTACAAGAAGCGACTGCCTATCTGACCTCCTCAACCCAGTTACTCGGGCAACCCAATACCCTTTGGTTAGACTGGCGTCAGACTTACAGTAAAGTGTAACATATGAAATGCTAATTGAGTACCTATACTGATGAATTTTGTAACACAACACACAACAATTTCATCAAAGCTTTTACACAAATTGCATGACATAATCAGATTAGCCGAGCAATAATCGCAATTGAACATAACCGTCAAACGCTCTGACATATCTGGCACCCATTAACTAGAAACCGCGACCATTTTGGCGCCCTATAGAGGCTTGTTCCCATTTACTACAAACCCATTGTTTCTTGTCAAGTTCAAATTTTTCATACAGTTGTTCGACTTGGGTCCAAAATTATGTAGCACAAAATCATCTCCCGAGCCTTTTTCGCAACTATGTTGGGGTCGGCTTCCAGTCTAGCCGGATTCAGCTGAGTACCAGTATTTTACAAGGAGCGACTGCCTACCTGACCTCCTCAACCCAGTTACCCGGGCGAGGAACAAAATAATAATAAAAAATACCTTCAAATTCCTTCCTAAAATTTTGTGTATCGTCAGCAAAATATGAAAATTACATCTCTGTACTTAAAATCTGTTAGAACTCCGGGGAAGGATTTTTTAAAAGAATGTTTTCTTTTTCGCTTTGCATCCATTGGGAAGGAATTTGTGGAGCAGATGGGAACAAGCTCCTATTAATCATCAAGAATATCAACGTCATCAACCCTTGCATACTTAAGTAATTACTTAAGCTCGGTTAAATATTTAAAGTAAGTTCAAGCGTTGCGGGAAGTTTAATGAGGCAGGTACGCTCAAACTATTACTATGGTAATTTTGCTTAAACATAGGTTGATATCTATTATGGTTGGGGCAACTTGGTATGTACTTCGGTTTTCTCATTATGTACTGTTTTGAGTGGGAAGTTATTACTGTATATGTTTACTTTGCTTTTAAGGGTACACAGAATAGTATACTTTTTGACATGAAATGAAGGGTCTTCATACCTGTGAAAAGATTTAATTCTCAACCGCTTCGATGACGGGCTGTAGATTCTAATTTCGTAACGTGACTTTTTCATCCGAATCCTAACGAAAAAGTGATGCATATTTAACATGACAGCATTTGAGGGTTAACGGTTTTCAAATTAAAACAAATCGAAGTATTTTACAAAAAGTTTATTATACAAATTGTGTATTCAACAAATGTATTTGTACCAAATACAAATCGAGTAATAAATAGGTAATAATAGGTATAGTAAAAGCACAATAACTGACATCACTGACGCTCTACTAATTAATTATAGTATTAATTAATCAAATATAGTAATAACCTAATTTTATAAAATACCAAAAATGTATTTTAAATATTAATAAACTAAAAATGCTGGGTGCAGTAGTAATTCGGGTTTATCACTACGAAGGTAAGTCCATAAACTACGTCTGCATTTTTTGTATTTTTTTCTTTAAAAAAACCAAAAGAAAATAAATATAGCATTGCTTAAGAAAATACATGTTTATTATTTATTTCTTTAATGCACTCTATGCACATAGGGCTTAAAAAGCAAATACGTTCTTCCCAGTATTACTTGATTAATAACTTGTCAAATCGCATGTCAACTTGTTCATTGTTGTTATTATTTTTGACATAAGTTAATATAAAATTGAACAGTAATTAACTTGATGGAATAGACCATTCATTGTGTTCACAATATATCATTCTAAGCCACAGATATTGCGGTTAAACCCAGTTAATCACAATTATCGTTATATAACAATGCCAATGTATCACATTTGACAATTATATATAATTTACAAGCTGTCGTGTGTAATTATATCACAACAAAGTAATTATACAATGATAAAGATCCAATCCGAAAAGTGATTATAAATACATTTAGCTTTTTTATAGAAATATTCTTAGTACTAGTCTATTATCGTGTAAATTGTGGATGAAAAATGTTAAAGTGTCATTGTGATTGTTCGCTTTGATTTACAACATTGAAATCACAATAAAAGTGATGGTTAAAGTAATGAAGCAATCAAGGTGGCATGATAATTACGTGATGATTTAGTCATTAGAAATGAATTTATCATTGTAGACATCATTCATTCAAACAGCGCATTTGTAACGCGTGTTATGCATGTTAAAGCGCACATGTGTACGAAAACTTTGTTTTTAATTTAAATCTTTATCGGATCGGATATTTGTAACGATTACGTCATTTTGTGATTAGGTAATGTTTTGTAAATTTTTAATACCAATTTGAATGCGGCGTGCGTTAAAATTAAAGCATAAAATATATGTTTACATAACTTCTAAGATTAATTAACATTAAGAATACATTCGTAATTCTGTGATGACGTTTGTGGAAAATGCTGTAAAATGCATTTTTTACAGATAGTTCATAAAACCTACCCTTAGTCAATCTCCGACGTAGTTTATGGACGATGGTTCATATATTGGTCCCACACTATTCTTAAAAACTAATAATTATAAAAATTACACACTTAATACAAAAATACTGTTAAATATCAACGTAAATAACATTAAATAAGTTATCGGATACTGGGGATCACACGCACGATATTTTAGCGGGAGACTTACAATTTGCATTGCGATTTGGCGCAGTTGAGTAAACTTCTTACTATTCATAAATCAAATAAATCGTGGCTAAATATATCGTTGTGCTTTGACCCTTATGCGCTCCAGCATACTGCATACTAAACAGTCGGCCGACAGTTGAGCTATTTTTTATAAAACAAAATTTTGATTCCAATCAAAGTTCAGTCAGTCTGATACTGGATAAATACCTGATCTTTGTAATGTGCATACTACCATTCATCTTCGTACTGATTTATGAGTCCGAAAAAACTATCGGTCGACTAAAAGTTTGCAGTGTGGGTACTCTTATTGTTGTAAATCAGCACAATAATTTTATTGAAAAAATTATTGAAGGTGGAAAGTAAAACAGAAGTGATAGTATTGTGAAAGAATTATGTATACAAAAGGTAAACTCAATGAATTAAGTATTAAAGTATACATATAGTAGTAGGTAAAGTTATTTTACAGTAAATATTTTGTGCTGATACAAAACTTAATCAAACACAACTTTGTCCATATTTGGACTCACATAACTAATTATATTTTACATTTTCATTTTATCCATTCACCTTTGCAATCACAAAGTTACGTGAATATTGGTTATTTAGTAAGTAGTACTATACATTTAAGTAATAATTAAGTGGAATTATACATGGGTATTCGAGTTCATTAAGTAATCAACTTAGCAGAAGAAACAAAAAAACAAGTTTATATTCCTTAACATTTTTAACGAATTGTTGATATTTTAAAAATGACGAGTGATACAATACAAAGTTTGAAAAATAAATGATTATGAGGAGATATTTTACTGCATTGTTATTTTCTAGCTTCGAAAAGGCGATAAAATTGCTATTGCGACATTATAGTAAATTATAGTAAAAGTGTTCATTGTAAAGATAATTTTGTATTTTATAGATTTTAGAAGAAACTGTTTACCTACTTTAAAAACTGAAAGTAAAAAAACTATCAAAAAATCGTAGTGAATAGTGAATTATAATGACTCGAAGAAGTGTCCCTCTATTGGGACTCAGGTTCTAAAACAAAAACCTTAACTTTTTGTTCTATAAAACTTCATAGATTTTCAAATAAACCCACCGGCATTTGATTTTTTTGTACCCTTTTAGGCAAAAAGCGGCCATTATTAGATGATCTTCCAAATCCTGTATTCGAATTATAAAATTGTTTACTAGAGGGCGCTGCAGTATTCTTACTTATTATATTGACAACTTACGTGCGTACTGGGGTTGCAAAAAATTCTATACTGATCTGGTAAACACAGGGTTAGATATTATAATTATGATATTTAAAGGGAATTACTGATTAATTGATTAAATATTAGTGTAAGTACTTTCTTATAAGATCATTGGACGTTAAGAAAATGAGTAACATAAAAGTGCATTAAGAAAAAAATAACAAAATATTAATATAACATGACGACACAATGGATCATTTCTACTTATTTTTGGTGTACTCTTTATTTGCCTTTTATTGAAACTAATATCCACCAATAATTTTGGCTTACAATTTAATGCTTTTCGAACATGACTGATTGAAAACGACATTTTTGTTAGTGCTCTTATACAAAGTCACTTTTAATTCATATCAAAAAGAAATAAAAAATTTAAAGAGGTGTCTATGAAAAAGGCAAATTAAAAATACACCTTCAAATAACACAACATTAAAAAAAATTACAAACCAGTTCACAAGTTTGTTCAAAATTATTTCGATAGCTGCATCCAATCCTAATTAAAAGGTCTAAAGGTCCCGGGTGATGTCTTTACGAATTTCGACTTAAAATACACCTACTTAAGGTTAAAATTTAGTTAACAGCCTCAATTCTTGGTTCTCTTTCTGGAGAGGGCTTCTGCCTCCTCAATCGTGTCTGGTAACCTCATGTTTCTGGTTTCTGGCAGCATCAGCACGAGAGTACTGGATATTAAGCACATCGCCGCAAAGATCACTGTTGGCATCGATTTGTGGTATAGAGACTGTAAAAGAGAGAGGTTTGGTTATTTCTGGAATATTCTAGCGTTAAATTGGGTAGAGTTTTTGACAAATTCAAAATGTTATAGTTATGAGATGTTTGCGAACAAATGAGCGCCACCTTAGTAAATGTGGAGGAGGTACTAGTCCACTGATATGTGTTTGCGCATAAAGGTCGCCATTTCTCGGACATTTTAGAAACGTTCGCACACAATTTTTAAAGAAGAGAGAATAGACCATATGAATCATTTAAATGTGTCTCGTCACAGTGCCACACACCAGTGGAATTCTGACAACTCCTAAAGTCACCAAGTTCTAAAGTCAAGGGAACACCTCAGACAAGTAGATGTACACTGAGCATCCTTAATCAAAACGGATCGTATCTCCTTTATAGGACCATGGGTCCAAAACTTACTAGTAAAGGCGTCATTGGAGCAATAAGAGAGCCAATCCTGCCAGCCATGGAACACATGCTGATGAGGGTCTGTCTCATGTTCGTAGGGAACACCTCAGACACGTAGATGTACACTGAGCTGTAGGCGAGGGTCACGCTCCATTTGCCGACCAGGTATAGGGGAATGGACCAGTAGTCATCTGTAAAAGAAAATTTTGTTTAAAACTTGCCATAGTGTGCTTTACGACGACCTTATAAAGGTCGCCCGAAGACGCTGGATGCAGGTTGCCTCCAACAGGTATCTGTGGAGATCTAAGGGGGAGGCCTATGTTCAGCAGTGGACGTCCTGTGGCTGAGATGATGATGATGATGATGATAGTGTGCTTTGTAGGTGGTGTTTCTGCTACGGTATGGCCACGGTAGGGATTTTCAGTTCCCGGTAAACTATGACTCGTGTCAAAAATTTTAGTGTGTGAACGTGGATGGTTGACTAAGTCTGTGTGATTCTACGTAGGTATGTTTACATGAAAAAGTATACAAAGGATGTTTATCAGTTGTCTAAGTGAAATGGCTGGACCAATTGAGACGTGATCGGGAATGAAGACATGAGAACTGTTTCATAGGCGATAAAAGAACCTATTACACATTTAACACAACTATCTTTCTCTATCTCTATCTTTCTTTTACTCTTACGACAAAGTCACTAACATGAAGTAAGATTTGAATTTAATAACCGGACGAAGAATCGAGGGCCCAATATTTTCAGCCTGGTACAAAAACGAATTACATCAGGATCTAACCGAACCCAAGACACTCACCCAGTCAATTACATAGTACTTTTACACAGAATTCGGACATGAGATCGTGATCGTACGTTTACGATGTTCAATACACGTGTTGATCGTTTCACAATTACAGCAAGGTCGACGTACATAAGCGCGTCAGCAGACCGCTTACATATTAGCGATTAATCGCTGTTACTTGTTAAAAGTTGTTTAGTAGTAGTGTTAGATTGTTACTTTGTTTATTTTAGTTTGTAACTATTTGTAGGTATAAGTTAATCAAAGAAATGTCTTGTGCTATGTGTCTAAAAAAATTATTGTAACACCATATTTTAGGCAAATAAATAATTTGGCACAATCTTTGGTACTTTTCAGTCGCTCCTTGAAAAGCACGGTACTCAGCTGCATCTGGTTAGACTAAAAGTCGATTCCAGCATAGTTGGGAAAAGGCTAGACAGATAATGTACGATTTTTCGAACCTTAGTTTTAATTAATCTAATCGAACCTTGCAAAGTAACTGAAAATATAGTTATAGTTAGTTTACATATTCAAACATCCATTAATTAACAATTTATAGAGTGAGCCTAAACTATAGTGCTGCAGTCGCATAAATAAAAGTCGCATAACCGCAAATGTGTAGCCAGCCTTAATGAAATTCACATGTAAACTAAATTCATTACATATCCGCGTTTTGTTTCCGTAGTAAACAAAACTTGTTTATAAACGTATGTATTTACTATTAGGCCTTTATTTATGTTATTTTATTTACTCTGAATGGCATGTTTATATTGCGCTTAGATAGCCTTGCTGATGAAGCAATCATTTATAAATAGTCGCTCGTAATACGATTATTGAATTAATCGGTCGTTCTAAATTTAAAACAGTTAATTGTTTTCCTTATTAATAAAAACAGGAATAAATGAAAGTGGCAAGCGATTCGAATTTCAAATTCTAAAGAAAAAGGCGGTTCTCAACTTTTTTTGTGTCAAAATTCCGATATTGATCCTCTAACGAACGTTTTTTGCCAAAAATCATACTGCCTAAACATTTTATGCTTCATAAGATCAATGTGCATTTTGTATCACTGTATATTGCTTTTTTTATCGTTTTTGTGAGTTCAAAAGAATGTGGTAAAATGCCCATGGATTCTATCACTTAGATAGTAAAAGGTCATAGAAAAATTATCGCTAAATGAAAAATGGTTAGCAATAATATGTCCACCTTCGTAGTAATTTTTATATCACGACTGCGTGACCAAGAGACGATACAAGATTAAATGAATATAAAATACTTTATGTTTTAAATAATATCTATTACGTAGGTATCTTGTCCAATTGCATGAGTAGTCATGCAATTGGACAAGTGTTATTGGCAACTATCATTTTACGTCAGTCATG
The DNA here is from genome assembly GCF_022581195.2 of Helicoverpa zea. Lineage (NCBI taxonomy): Eukaryota > Metazoa > Arthropoda > Insecta > Lepidoptera > Noctuidae > Helicoverpa > Helicoverpa zea. Next base: position 9,939,969 of record NC_061466.1, on the reverse strand, counting down.
CAAATTGAGTTCATGTGAATTCAGTTCTTTTATGCGTGGTACTACTTTCCCATATACCTATTTCTCTATCTATAGAAGAAGCTACTTACTCATTGATATACAGGGTGTGTCGTTCACAATCACATTAAATCCTATCGCATATACTTTATGATATTCTATGGCGAATTGTAAAAAAAATAACCTAATCCATGCAGTGGTTTAACCACAGTAGTCATTTTTCGGTTTTATAATTTACAACATCATGTGTAAAGCAGAGATAAAGTTAGGAGTATCTAATGTTTTGATCAATTGACAGCTGTCAGTTTTCAAGGGAGGATTTCAGTTGTTTGTAGTGACTGACATTTACATGGTGTTCTAATTTTCGCACATTTTTATTCTATTTACTTTGTTTGAAAAATGCATTTTTTTATTTTTACGTATTTTTCTTTTTTCTTTGTGTTAATCGACATATTTTAATGAGTATATTAACGCATTTCATTTAATGTGATTATGAACGACACACCCGATATGTATGTATGTACTTAGTGTTTTGAGAGACAAGAAGTGTCAGTTATTTATTCTATAAGAGAGTCAAACACAGTTACTACACTAAGTATTAGTTAATACTAGATTCATATAAAAATATACTCACTTCTTGGCAAGAAAGCAAACAGTAGACTCATAAGTGAACAAGTGAGGTAAGTGGCGACCAGAGTCTGTTTCCTTCCATACTTGTCCAGAACTATCACAACCACGATATACGCCGGGATTTCCACCAGCGTCACCAGCATGAAGCTCACGTAACGATTACTGCTCAAAGACACGGAGTTTATCGACAACCCATAGTACACCAGTGAACAAGTCATCCACAAAAACGAGCATATCATCAGCCTCTTCCATATTATACTTGAACGAATCGCTTTAGATAACTGAGACTTCTTATCCGTCGTTTGACTTTCAACCTTCAGTAAAGGATCCCCTAAAGAGTCCAGCTCGAGTTTCCTAGGATCCAAATTGTTGATTTTAGCAGCTTTTTTGAGGACGGAGACGGCTTTGTCTCTTTTGCCTTTGCTGAGGAGCCAGCGGCCGCTTTCATTCATGAACCAGATGTAGATGACCACGATTAAAGCTGGGCAGTATAAGATGAGGATGTAGGTACGCCAGCTGTCAATGACCCAGGCCAGCAAGGCGATGAGCACGACGCCTATGACAAAGGTCATGTTGCACATGGCGGATACTATGACTCGCTGCTTGAGGCCAACCAGCTCGATTACTGTAAGGAATAAATTAGTATCAATATGGACACAGTCGTGAGAATTGCTGTTTAAGGTAAACGATATAGAAGATCATGCTTTAATGACTGGTATAAGGACTTAGTAGAAATAAAAGCGGATTAATGAAGCGTTTACCTAAATTGTTTTAAGGTCTTGGATTTATTTATGACTCATAAAATAATTTATTTTTATCTCGGAGATGGTGTATGTCATGTGTTAGTATTGTAATAATATCTGTCTCAGATATAATTACTAGTATACAGATAACATGCGTATTAAATACACAATCAATTATAATTAATCTCTTATCGATTTTATTATCACAAATAAGTTGATGACTAGTTTTATTATCTGTGTTAACTATCATAGTAATTACTCAAGGATTTATCATAGGCTTATCTAGGATTCTTAGTAAAAGTCGACGATGTATGGCAGAAAGTTTTTAGAACTGCTCTTTAACTAAATTGATAATTAACTTAGGAAGTTGTAGTTTCCATTCTCTTGGGAGGTAGCTCGCGTCCTTTGGCTAACAGAATTTGATTTAGACTAACGCTGTTATAAACTTGTCTACACTAGTACCTGCCTGGTAGGTCTCAGTTTTACTATAGCAAAATAATATTAAGTTAAAAAAAGTATTACTCACTAAATACATAAGCTGATGGATACAATCCACCACCAAACGCTGCCTCCAAGAAATGCAACGCAACATAAACCAAATAGTTTGGCGCAAACGCTCTTGAGAAACCAAATATAAAGCTGGTAGATGCTGCGAAACCAACCGCCATTTTCCTTCCGAACCTGTCAGAAATGGCGCCAGTGAACAACATGGCGACAAACATTCCACAGTTGTGAATGGTCCCAACCAAAGCCCTCTTCCATTCCTGACAGCCAAGGTTAAACTGAAAGATAAAGAAACTAAGAAAATAGTTCTACAGTCTACAAATAAAGTAGCATGTTTAGAGCATATAGTGTTACATATTTATCGCAGTGCCGTCCATCTGCCGTACTTCGATTACTGCGGACAATTAAATTATTATTATGGAAAGCCAATTAGTTTGTAGCAAATCTATGAGTATTTTTTGGTAAATTACTTGTAGATTTGGACTAGGGGTTGCCCACAAAAATACAGATTTTTGAGGCAGTAACAAACGAAGGTATAGAAAATTATTTGGCAGTTACATTTACTTGAGATAGCCAATTAGGCCAAAGTCATAATAATTTACTGAGCAGTTTACATGAGAAACTGGTATAAGCATACAAAGTGTGATAGATAAGATTTATTTTACAAACATATAAATACTTTTCATTCTTAAAAACTACCAGTTGCTCTAAGTTATTTATATTTGTACTTTTGCTTGTAATATCAACTGCTGTACTTTTTCTAGCATCTAATACTTTTTGTTCTCCATACAATACAATAATATCATACAATACTTTTCTACTTCAAATCAGAATGTCAAATCAGAATCAGAATGAATCAGAAATCAGGAATCAGAATGATCACCTCTTTAACAAGCGAATGTTCATCCTCATAGACATATCTGTCACATTCCATAGTCCTGTTCAGATCGAAGTTGTGTGGCATGCACTGGAATTCCGAGGAGTTCAGTGGTATGTACATCCTGCAAGACTCGGGTTTATTCCGCACATGGTCAGTTGGTATTGCGTAATCGATCCAGGAGGTATCGTTGAAGCGAAGCTCACAGCCATCGACTTCGCATCTGTTGAAAAAGCATTAAAAACTTTTTTTATAAAAAGTAAAACCGACTTCAACACACCTTAAACTGTCTCTTAAGTCCCACAAATACCTCTAGGTACTATGTTGACAGCCGCATCAAATCGGTACAGTTAAACGTGAGATGATCGCGCACAAACATGCAGAGTACATACAGGTTTTACATGGAGCGACCGAATTGTATTCATCAAACAAGAATCATCCTAATCGACGGAAAGAACGATTTGTCAAAGTAATTGTAGTAGCCTGAAGTAATTGTGGTTTAAAGACAATAAAAAAACTTATGATAAATCTGTCAAAGGGGGTTTCCAGCAAATTCCTTCACAAAAACTTAACTCGTGTAAGTTATTATATAAGCAGAACTTAGCTAATAAATCATTCTACTCATTTCATTTCCCGTTGTTTCATCAAACAAGGAAAATCCTAATCAACAAAACAGCACAATAATTAACATTTATTTTGCACCTAAAAATAGGAGAACATTAACAAAAACTTTTGAGGAAAAAGAACTCTTTCAGTATTATTTTGGTAAATCACGTTGAGAGCATTAACCGGAGCGAATTGAAACTGAACGTCAAATTGTGCTCTTTAAATACTTTTAAATAGTTTAGGTCAATCAACTTTCAATTATGAGAGAGTTTCGGTAAAGCAATTGATCAATTTAGAGACAGAAATAAATGTAGAAGACAATAACATTGAGAATTCTGAACGATAGGCATTAAAACTAAAACACAAATATAAAAATTCCGATTTATATGACATTAAGAGCAAACAGCAAACTTTTAGCCGGCCGATAGTTTAGGATCATAAATCAGTGTGAAGGTGAATGTTAGTACGGATATGACAAATTAGGTATTTAGTCGGTATCAGACCGACTGACAACTTTGCCTGGAAACAAGATGTTCTTAAAAAAAAAAAAAATGACAACCATCGGGTCAACTGTCGGCCGACTGTTTAGTCTGCAGTGTGCTAGCAGATCAAAAATATGTAGGACAAACGATTAGGATTGCACAAAACTCATATTGTTTGTCTAACGTTCAAGTGTATAATGGAGTTTTAAAAAATAACAGATGTTTAATTGCTGATAAGATTGAAGAGGTATTAATATAAACGATTTTGCAATTAAACGATGAAAAAAATTGCATCATCTGCCCAGGCTTTCCCAAACTTTGTTGGGCTTGGCTTGCAGTCGGACGCATCTGAGTCTCAGTTGTGTTCAAATGACAGCCGGGACCCACCAATTTATATTTCCTTCCGAAACACGGAAGAACTCATCATGACAAGATGGTCACCCATCCACGGAAAACATACTTTAATTGATGAAGAAAATTATGGCTGGGAGAAGCTTTTAGGTGGTAATGGTAATGATGGTAAAACGTCTACGAGTATAATTTACAAAACATAGACTGGTAATGAGACTCAAGATGAGGTTATTCGTAAAGGTCCTGAGAAACCAAATTATACTAATAATGTATTTCACAGAAGGCAATGTGTTACACAACAAGTCTGTGAAGGTGATTTGGAGAATATGGTTTTTTATTAAAACTGTATATTATTTCATGGTTATTAGTTTGTTTTCAATCTTTTAATAAAGCATGTAATTTTTATTCATTAAAAAAAACATTCTCTCATCTCAATGTGATTCTTAAAACCAGAGTCAGACACACATGGAACTTCGGTACTTACATAAAGTAGAACAAGATATTTAAACATCTATTTACCTTAATAGTCTCTAAATAGTTAGGAAAAAGCTAAGCACATAATGCAGAACATAGTCTTCTTCAATAGAGACGCATAAAGTTAAGTTACTAATCTATCAAGGAATATTGATATTCAACATAAACCTACAATACGAGTATATCTCAAGAGGAAAGCATAACAAAAAATTTCAAATTAGGCTCACCTATAAGCCAATTCCTGGGCTTCAAAAATGAAGCCACATTCGAAGAAGCTGCTCAGCAGAATAGGGAACAGCAGTAACACGAAGTTCAAGAGGTTATATCTGCCGTAAGGACCCAAGCTCTCGAGGATCGAGTCCAAATTGATCTCCTTTTTGACCTCCTCCATGATTGCAATCTTTTAACTGCTAGAAGATTATCTGGAAACAAAAAAAATAAGGTTACGTTAGGTTAGGTTGTAACTTAGGTTAGGTATAGAATATTAATTTTGTTTATGTTATGGATTGTTAATTATTTATTGTTGAATAATCCAAGATACTTTTGTTTAGTTTTTCTTTACGTTGTGCTAGAGCAAAATCCTGGGTATATTTTGCATTGGTATTTTAAGTAGCTACTCCAACGACCGACTAACGGTTGATTTCAATATTTTTCAATATTATTATTCCATTTGAGTATGAGTCTCAAATTCCTATCGCTAGTAAGCAAATCTACAGACAGATAGGTTATTAAAATCTATCGATGCTAGCGTTTGGACCGCTTTTGATATGCCTACCTTCCTTCGTCTGATAGGTAACTTATCTAAGACTGCGTTTGCTTTAATAGGTTCAATTATGTGGTCTCATGTCCTTCACATTCTTATCTCATGGGAATTTCTTGAATAGATTAAACAAAAATTTGTCCCGCCTCATATTTGCACTTATTGCTTTGTTTTAATTCTTTAGTAGAGGAATAAATTCTGCGACTAATTCAAATAATATGAGTGCCAAGCAAATTGATTTATTTTAACTTTTTTTCAATAAACTTATTTAGTTTTGCGCGTTATGTAAATTGGATTCGCTCATTATAATAGTCCAATGAAAGACAAACACGATGACAAATTAGACGTAGTTGATTAAGATTTTAGGCAAAGATTAATTTTAGATTTAAAAGAAAAAAAGTGTAGAGGTGATACATACATCTGGTCTGACTTGATTTTGCCATGACAACAGTTATGTAATACTCGAATCACATGGTAAAAAATGAAAAAATAGCACCAGAGAAGATATCGATGATATGTTTACTTTTCTAGAGTTTTACCTTACAATAAATAGTAAATATTAACTCAGTTAATCTGAAACATTCCTTTTTGGCTTTTATTAGATAGTGGTTATCTAAAAAGGCACTTCTAAATTTAAAGTAACTACTCGCCTTTTACCGTCCTTCTAAATAAACCAAAGGATGGCAATAGGCTTGTCACAATATTCGATAGATATCCTATCGATTTTTCTGGAAGCATTCGTTACTGATTGATTAATCGCGATGTCCCACGTTATTACAATATTAACTCACATTACTGAAGTATTTAGGTCATATTAAATGATTATTCAAGTTTTTAGTAACCCACACGCTCTGACAATGCAAATGAGGCATTGTTTGCGAAGTTACTCTGTTCTGTATTGTCGATCGTCTATTTTTTATCTACCTTTATTTTTATTACCCGTGGTTTTGGTCTTGTTTCTTCTTTATGACTAAGTTAGTCTATTTTTACTTCATTCGGTGGATTTATGGGCAATTCTTCTGTATTTTCTTATGTTTTAATATTAATAGATAACAGGTTATACGTTAAAGATTATTGTAACAATTAATTGTTCACCGCACTTGTATTTGTACTTGTAGCAGAAACTGCCGCCTTGAACGAAATATTTTTTTTTGTTCAAGATCTAAGCCATGTAGGCCATTTCCACACAAGAATTTATCAAAATCTATTTATCAATGTTCACTCAATCTGCTGTAAAAAAATATAAGTAAGACTTTGGGATTATATTGGTAGGTAGTCCATTTACTATAAAGAGTTCGTCTACAACAAAAACAATATTAAAAAAGTAAGGATTATTAAGTTACCACATTACATCTGTGGGCCGACCCTTCCTATTTCAAATCCCACGCTGTACCGTCATTCGTCACTCGAATACAAATGATCATGCGCATGATTCACTCATTCTACATTAAACTATGGATTGTGGCGCTTATTGTGATAAATACCACTAGTGTTACGACGGTAGGATATTAATAGATTTTGTTTTGTATTAAATTAATTGCTTGCTTGCGCTTTTATTGTTGTTTTGAGATGATATGTCTTGTTTTCTGTTTAAATAAGGCCTTTTTGAGTCATTTTGCTGCAAGCTAGTGTACGTAATAATTGTGATGTATATATGATGACTGATGACTGAGATATGATGACTTTGCATGTTAATGTATTAGAGTAGGTACATAGGTGGATAAGAAAGAATGCTGGTAAAAAAGTAGCCTATAGATAGCTTTCCTTGATAGAGGGGTACACGTAAATTAGCGCGTTTTATTGAACAAATTATTCAGTTTAACATATAAGAACAAATATATTCTTCTCGATATAAAAATCATATATTTTTAAACATGAATGACCTAGGATAAGTTAGGTATTCAGGTAATAAAAAAATACAGTATTTGCATTCACATCATCCACAAAAACATGATAACACCACAAATACTCTATAAATAGCTCGCGTACAAGTAATTAATATTTATTACAAATTTTGTACTGCTACTTCTATTAGGTGTCAAGGTTTATAATCACGTAAGAAGCAAATAAACAAGATTTTGGTTTGTCTAGTAGTCGGAAATCGCGTGTGTGTTTTAAAAAACTTTTACGAAACAGGTTGAGGTTTGAGAGTTGAGAGCACGTTAATGTAAGTCCTGTCTTTGATCTCTTTCCGGTGGTGTCGGATTGCCGTCCTATCGGGCTATGAGACCGAAGGAATAGTGACTGGCACCTGTGTCTGCGCAAGTTGCTGTGCACTATTATATTTTTTGCGCAACTGGCTGAGCTCTTTAGAAAGAACAGCCGCTATGGCCGACAAATGATCTACAAAACGTTAGTTGAGGATAGTATGGAGAAATCACATAGAAATAAATCTCAGTACCTACTTCTTCACCTTTTCCAATTCGGTATCATATGCCCAGGAGTAGTTCGATAGCTATATTGAATTATTGTTTTAGTTATTAGTTAATTAACTATAATTACTCCAGTATTAGCCGATTATCTTAACTTAGTAAATAAGTAGCTCAGCTTCTTGTCGTGCCAAATTAATTTATCAATAGGTATTTTATTTTACCTTATTTCTGATGTTTATAGAAACAAATAAGGTTCTTACGATAAAGGGCGTATACAAATTGTTCATCTTTTCTTTTGAAGTACCGATGCAGAAAATAACAGGCTTGTGTGTGAGTTAAGATATAAACTACTTTACGTTTTGTAATAGGCCTCGTTGTGAATTACACGATATGTATATCCCGCGATTTTGGACTGTGGACTTGAATCCTGAATGACACTCACCTGGATAGCCACTGTAACTTTTCAAAATTATCTATCCATCTTTACATTTAAATTGGGCCAAACATATTTCTGCAATCAGACAGCTTATGCATTTTCATGGTGCAGGATGTTTCGAGGTGAATTTCCTTATTTCGTTTTCTAATTCTAATCAATAAATTCCCAAGTGTGAACACAGCTTTTATAAGCAGAGGTAATCCGTCCTGATCTTAATTGTATAAATTAATCGTCCAATTGGTAATTGAGGCGATTAGCTGGTCCTCAGTGCACTAATTGACCTTTTAATTTATGAATGGGCCCGAGTTTATTAACAAAGCATTGTTGTGTGACTCATAAAGACGGTGGTTTAGAAGTTAAAGTCGGTTTAAACAGTGGACTAAATAACTTGCACAAATAAAAATATTGATAAAGCAAGATATTTTTCGATCTAGCCAGAGGAATATTTTTAAAGCCGACGAAAAATAAAAATAAAATGCAAAATTCTAAATTTCTAAGAGGTTCCTTATCTTCTAAGCATGCCAATGTGAGTTAGACAATAGGAATCTTCAAAGACATGACATAATTTCCAACTTCGACAGAGGACTTTTAAAACACTGGAACTTCAACACGGGTCAATGCTTTAGAAAACTTGTGATATCGTGACATACAATTTTATATAAAACACCATGATATGCAGATCATGCCACGTGACATGTAAAAGTGTCACAATTATTTGCTAAGAAATAAACACAGCAACGCTAAAAATTGGTTCACGGCCTACCAACGTAAGGAGTGATGGAATTCAATATTTTGCAATGCTGTGACAAAAAACTGGCTTTAACTGGTAATCAAGTTTTTTGGAACCTGTATATCCTGTTCAAGTATTTTTAATTGACTAACCTAAGTATAAAGGTTTGAAAATGTACTTCGATACTGTCCTCGTGAAGTAACTTTGTCGCTTCAAGGTTAATTTTTGATCCCTCGCACCTGTGCATGTGATGTAATATACCTTTTGTTTTAATTTCGTGAAATCACTAGTAGACAGTACAAGTACGGCAATGTGATAGACAAGGCTTGCAGTATTCATAAGCTAAAGTGGCGTACTATCTAAAATTACACATTAATCGAATAGAATGGAAGCGGAGACCGCATATTGGCATGAATGGTAGATACAGGACAACTTGCCTATGGGTGACAATGTCCCTTAATCTTCATAATTATTATGCGTCTGAAAGCTGTGGAGTCCCTTTTGCATACACGTAACACTCAAATAGGAATTCTTCTGTCTTTCCTCTTCCTCTGATCCTTTGAAACGGACAATATTTTTGAAGACTCATTTTCTAATGTAGATTATATAGATAAAGTACCCAAAAAGACCTTCACCAAACCCTTAAAAGCAGCCAAAAAATCACAAAACCCAACAGGATGTCCACTTAATCGATTTCATAGTTCGTCAGTATTCCATAGTGAGTCATAATGACATGTGGGCACTCGAGCGTGATTCCTTGCTGTCTTACCGCGAAGGTTGGTGTCAGATATCAGCGTGTACAGTAGACTGCACATCAGTGGTAACTGTCATACACCTTAACTCAATAGTAATAAGTACGATTTTCCTATAAAACTGTTACCACTGACGTGAAGTTGACTGTACTTTGTAGATACGAGTCTGTTTTGACGTACAGATAAACTATGGATGGTTCTTGATTGTTTGTGTTTTGATTTATTAACTGTACAGCAGGATATAAAGTGTCAATAGGTGCTGACTTAGTTTGGTTCTCACGTGGAAGTATGTCGGTAGAAAGATTATACTCCGGGTCATAATATGAACTTGTTAATTTGTAGTTTCGATTCGGGACTAAGTTCTTTATCAGAAGGAATGAGTGGTAGTGACAGTAAGGGGTAAAATACGAAGCTATTAACGCCTATCTTGACTTAACCTTTACTGACAAAACTTGGTACTAACTGGTAAACATGTCTATATATTTTGAATTCACATTTTTCCGAGTCGAGATGGTAATCGGACAGTTATTTGCTCGCAGAAGGATGTTACCACCCATCCTGTTAATCTAATGAACAGTGTAACATCCTATAGAATCTTAGCAATTAAATATAATCTCAGGAAGCATTTGTATGTACCTAATTAAGGCACTTGAAGTTCCCAGACACCGAGGTGGACTTTTCTAGAAGTATGATGGTGTTCGCGACAGACGCATCCGTGCGCCGCGAGTGCAAAATCATAATGCCTGAGTGTTCGTTTTTTTTTTTTTTTTTTTTTTTGGTATGGCATCTCGCAGTTCAGCCTAGGAGGCCGTGTACTGCTTAACCGGACTTTTCCCTGTGGATGCCTAGAATTTAAGGCCTCCAGCCAGGGGCGTAAAACAACTTATAAACTAAGCGACTGCGCTAAGGGTACCCCCTGTGGGGTCGGACCTCGGCTTAGGGCGTCGCTGTGGAGGCAGCAAAGGGACAGGCTGGATCATATGATCATTATTATTAAATGGGGAATTTAAAGCTACTGGCTCAGCTCGCGGGCTGGCTCGATGAGCAAGGGTCGGGAGGACAGAGATCGGGACGTCGCGGCGGACCTCGGCGGCGAGGTTTGTACGAACGCGGTTTGTATTTGTGTAGGGTGCTAGTGAGTTTACTACTCTCTTGGAGGACAGTTATCTCATCGTCAGGTTCTAGAAGGGCATGCCTAGGGCGGCGAATCCTACTGATGCGGGAGGGAGTGTAATTACTGGCTGACACGATAAGTGAGTTATCGTGTTTCTCAGCGCGTTCGAAGTACCGTATGGCGGCACGCTTCATATACTGGCGGATGGTGGGGATTTTTAAGTCGAGATGAAGAATCTCATTTCGAACATAATAGGGAGCTCCTGTGATTTTCCGTAAAGCACGGTTTTGAAGGGCCTGCATTCTGTGAAGGCGGCGATGGCTTGCCTGTGCGAACACAGGGCAAGCATACATCATGACGGGGCGTATGCACGATACGTAGAGGCGTAACTTGCATTTAAGAGATAATTTGCTCTTTGAATTGAGCAAGAAGTGCAATCTGCCGTACACAAAGGCTGCTCTAGAGCGCACCTTACGTATGTGCTCGGCGAATGAGAGGCGCTGGTCTAAGATTACACCTAGATATTTGGCATGCTCCTTCCAAGGAATCGGCCTACCAAACATGGTGACTGACGGGGGCGCGGGAGGAAGCCTACGGCGAGGGCTCGAAAAGAGTATGGCCTGGCTTTTGTCGGGGTGGAGTTCGATTCTCCATAGCCTAGTCCAGACACCTAGGGTGTTGCAATAGGCTTGGAGATGTCTCACTATGGCGGCTGGGCTGCGGCCTGAGCAGTAGATTGCCGTGTCGTCGGCGAATAGGGCTAATTGAACATGCTTGTTCTTAGGAATATCGCTAGTGTATAGCGTGAAGAGGATGGGGGAGAGTACCGAGCCTTGTGGGACGCCAGCTTTTATAGGGTGGGCCGAAGAAAGAGTGCCGTCTATGCGATAGCGAAAGGTGCGATTCGACAAAAAGTCTCGTAAGATGACGACGAGACGGTCTGGGACACCGAGTTGGTAAAGCTTGTAAATCAAGCCTTTGTGCCAGACTTTGTCGAATGCCTTTGCTATATCGAAGAGAATCGTACCGGTGAGTTGGCCACGTTGGAATCCGTGACTCACACCTTCCACGATGCGGTGGACTTGTTGGACACAAGAGTGATGGGTTCGAAAACCAAACTGTTCTAATGGAATAAGCCTCTTTGCTTCGACGTAATCTTTGAGACGCTTATAGATAAGTATCTCGTAGATCTTGCCGAACACATTGAGTAAACTGATAGGGCGATAGCTGGACGGGTCTGATTTTGGTTTACCGGGTTTGGGAATACCGATTACGGTTGCCTCTTTCCATGCCTGTGGGAACAGGTTATGGGTCATGGCGCAATTGAAGATCGCGGTCATGAGCATTACGAGGGAAGCGGGTAGGATTTAGAAAACTTTATTGGTTATTCTATCTGGGCCCGGAGCTTTACGGGGTTTGAGACGTTTGATGATCTCTGCCACTTCGTCTGGAGTGACGGGAGGCAAGGGATCGTCAGGGTCTTCTTGCGGTGGTAGGGAGGATCTGCGCTCGACCTCGGCTTCGACCTTTAGTAGGTGAGCCGGGTCGACCGGTTGGGTACTAGGCGAGCATTGGGCCTCGAGGCTGTCGGCCAGACATTCCGCTTTTTCATCGTCCTCGAAGGCGAGGGAATTGTCGGGGCGTTTGATCGGCGGGGTGGAAGCTACTTCATCGGATTTGAGTTTCCTTTGAAGCTGCCAGAAGGCTTGATGAGTCGGCTCGAGTTCGCTCAGCGTCTTGTCCCAGCGCGTTTGACGCATCTCAGCAAGGCGTTCCTTTACAGCACGCTGTAAGTTACGCATGTGAGACTTGTTAGCGTCGCAGGGAAAAGTACTGTAGGCACGGACAGCCGCGTTCTTCTCGGTCACCAGAGCACGCACGTCATCCGGGAGCTTGAAGCGATGAAAGCTCGTCGCTTCAACTCTACGTGAACACTTGTCCACGGTGGATTGTACGTGCTCGGTGAACGAGCCGATCGCGCCCGTCATGTCAGCGACTGAGTTGATTTCATCGGGAATTGATTCTAACTGGGCGGAGGAGGATTTTAAGCTTTCGCTTAGCATTCTCCAGTCCGTGACAATCTGGGTGGGAGGAGGGCGATCCGGGTCGAGTGGGCCTGAGCGCGAGGCTAGTTCCACAAGAACCGGTCTGTGGTCGGAGGTGAGCTCGTGTAGTACCTCGATCGAATGTAAACGTAAGTTTACGTTCTTGAGGAGCGCTACATCGAGAACGTCGGGAAGGTGGTCGACTATATTAGGAAAGTGAGTGGGATGCATCGGAGCGATGACATCGAAGTTGAGGGATTCACACTGATTGAATAGCAACCTGCCTCTTGGAGAAGTAGTGTTGCTATTCCAGGCGGGATGTTTGGCGTTTAGATCGCCTGCTATTATTACAGAGTCGCTCAGGCCTAGTAAGGCTCTGAGATCGTTCGTGAAAAGGATCGGGTCGTAGGACTGAAAGGATGAGGACGTGGGAGGGCAGTAGGCCGATACGAGAGTGATCGACTGGTGCTGGGACATGGCTAGTCGACAGATCGAGGCTTCAATGCAGCTTAAGTCGGGGGGAGTGATCTCTACACAATGTAGCGATCTTTTATAATAGATAAGCGTGCCGCCTTTGTGGCGTGTGATCCTGTCATTTCTAATTAACTTATAGTTAGCTATATTAGGGCCGCGTACACGCGGCTTTAGGAAGGTCTCTTGTACGAGAAGAATGTCTATCTTATGGGATTGTAGGAAGGCGGAAATCTCGTCGCGTTGGCCGAGAATACCGTTGGCATTATAATAGCCAAGCCTAAGGGAATGGGGTTTAATTTTGGATGTATTATCCATTTCTATTTCCTAAAGTGAGGCAGGTTTTGAACTGCCTGGGCGACCTCTGAATACTCCTGCATAACGGAGTAGAGTTTGATAAGGTCGCCATTGCTGGCGACTATCTCCCTCGAAAGTTGTTGAGCTCTGTCGCTCGTGAATACACTGAACGTGCTCAGTATAACGTTCATAGAACTGAGCGCTGATACTGGGCTAGAAGAGGGCGCGATCGCTTGCGCTTGCGCGGGCTTGGCGGCTATAGGAGCTGCGGAGGGCGCGGAGGGCGCGGAGGGAAGGACGGGAGGGACGCGAGGTAAGCTCGCGGGCGCCGCGGTGGGATTATTCACCGGGGCGGGACTTGGCTGGGGCTGAGTTGGCCTCGGGGTTGGAAAGGCTCTCTGATGGTTGAGAGGGTTCCATGGGGAGGGCCGTTGTGGGCTGAGACGCTCGGGAAGTTGAGCGGTAGGTAGCCTCGCTGATGGGCTTTCCCTTAGCTGGCGGGCGTTTGCACGCTTGGCCAGCTTGGGAGACGTTTTTGGGGCCTTTGGGCAGCCGCGGTAGTTGGCGGGATGACCTGAGGCGCCGCAGAGTACACAGCTCGGAGGCTCGGTGCACAGAGTGCGGTCCTTGGGTCGCGGGCAGTCGGAGGTGCCGTGTTGGCCTAGGCATTTCACGCACCTAGGCTGGGCGAAACAGTTGCGCTGTGAGTGACCCCACAGTTGGCAACGGTGGCATTGGGATACAATGCCAGATCTATTTGGCTTCTCGATTGAGATGCCGGTTAAATTACACACCGATTTGATGTTAAAAATCGGGTGGATTTTAGAAGGACACGGCTCGCATACTACGAGCACCATGTCGAAGGCGTGGCCGCTGCGGGCGCGGTGCATCCTATGGACTTGCGTCGCAGGGATGTTTTGTGACTTAAGGTCACTTAAAATGTCATCCGAAGGGATTTCCTTCGGAATACGGGTAATGACGACCCGGAGAGGTTTTTCCTCGGGGAGGGAGTATGTGTGGAACGAAATGTTCCTCGCTCTTAGCGCTTTAGTTATCTCCCTATAGTCGTCTGACGTAGGGAGGACGATTTTTATACCGTTGCCGGTATTGGAGGCCGATCTGTAGTTGATCTTACGATCAACACACAGCTTGGACACTTCGGTCCATTTTGCCTTGTCCTGTAAGTATACAGGCGGCGGAGGTTTGTTTTTTGGTGCGCTTTTGGGCTTAGCGGCACCTTGGGAGGAAGCGACCTGCGAGGTCGAGGGTGACGGGGCGGGGGATGCTGTAGACACAGCGGGCGGGCTAGGGAGAGGAGATGCGACAAGGGCGATGGTCTTGCGCGCCTTGTCGTTGTTTTTGTTCTTTTTCCTCTTACCTCCCTGTACGACGGTGAAGTCGTCGTCGTCGGAAGAGGAGTCAGAGGGCTCGGAGGGTTGAGCATCCTCTGGAACGGGTGAGGCAGAGCGGGAGGACGAGGTGTCCATGCATTCGGCGTCGGCGTTTGACGCAGGTGCACTCGCCTGAGTTATTTCCATTGTCTGTGAGACAATGGGATTAGGAACAATGGTCGAGTGCAGCTGGGCATCGACCATTGTATTGGGGATTACCGTTTCCGCTAATGCGGCGGTTTTCCCCGAAGAGACGATTATAGGCTCAGCAATGGGGCGCGACACAGCTGCGCCGGCCTCCTTTGTTGAGCCGTTATCGGTGATAATACAATAGCGCGCTAGGCGCGGGTCCTTGATATCAAGGTTGTTGATCATGTCGCCATATTTGGCGACAATGTCTTGGTCCTTGAGGAGGACCTCGAAGAAGAATTTATAGACTTCGGTAGTCATTTTCCCGTGAGGGAAGAGGGCTACCGAGCTAAAAGAGATGGGGGCCTAATTATAAAAACCTAAGACCTATTTCCTATCTCCCCGGGTGGATGGGCCCGGGGATGTGTAACCCTCCCTGCCGGGTATAGGCAGGGAGGTGAGTACCTATTGGTGAGCCCTAAGCTTGTAAACCGTTCGCCAGTCTTATTGTGCGAACGGGCCCTAGCCAGTCTAGTGCGAAGGGTATAGAGATACCCAACCGACACCAGGTGTGTAGCTGTGAAAGCAAACCAGATGCAAGGCACGACTAGGAGATCCCCCAAGGCCGAAATCCGAGCTCCCGTCCAATTGACTGCCTTGCCCTGAAGGGGTTCGGCGGGTGTGATTGGGTCAACACCCTCTCGGCTTCGTTGGCACCGTATGGTTTCAACCGAGAACCACGAAACTGTGGCTTTTACCCAGAAGGGGTCAAGTGAATTTACTTGACACAAACGTTTTAGAAACAGGATAATCGTCCGCCGCTTTGAAAAAAGCAGCTTTGGATTGATATATTTGTAGTCGGCAGAGCGACTACGGTGAGCGTTACGTCGGGCGTAACAAAGACAAAAGTCGTAAACGGGCGAGCGCAGAGCAACACGTCCGTACACGACGAGAGTCAGAAGCGGAGTCTGAGTGTTCGTGTATGCGCGTTACTATTTATACTCTAACAATTTTGTGATGAGGGTAATGAGCAAAAAGTGCCGTAAGCCGCGCCAAGGTATGTTTTTCACGTGCACCCTTCTAAATTGTTATAGAATTGTGTTCAGATTTTGATAGTGATTTAATTTGTAAATTATAGCGTTTTTTGATACCAAATTGTAATAGTTTTGTAGCGGTAACCTTAACCTACATAATTTTGTATAATAAACCTAATAGTTCTGCCGTTTAAGGCCTGATTTACCTATGTAAACATTTCTCGATAGTAAAAATCCTAGACTTTCATTAGTGAAATAGTGTTTAACTGAAAGCCTAGGTCTCATTGTATACAAAATAACTTAATTTATAGAAATATTGTTAATAGTTTAAGTTATAGAGCAATAAATAATGTCTGTGTTTTGACTTTCATTTCACATGCAAATTAACAATACTAGGGCTTAGGTCACATTGTTAGGATTACTATCGCCAGATAGCCCATGAAATGCCCTAACACACACTGCCTTTCGTATCGAGATACCCCCCATAGTTTGTTTTTTATCTCGAGATAATCTTCACATAAGGGCCGATTTCACATAGTTTTTTATAGTTATTCGGTTATAGTATTTCAGCCCTGAAGGTATGCAGGGTGTGTATAGTATAGTTCAGTAGCGCACTTCATGGGGCGTCTGACGCTAGGTGTCCTGTAATGATATCATGTACCAATTGTTTGTAATACTGCTGTTAAATTGAAAGGTCAATAAAACTGAGGTTGGTCGGAGGGACGAGAAATCGAGGTGCTCGTCACGGTAAAGTTTCGAGCTCATTCGGTGCGCAAGCGCCGCCGTACAAGTCGTAGTCATCTGTATAGATTTTTGATAGTGTAACAAGTAAATAGTGAAAAGTAAATAGTGTAATTGTAGTATGGTAAGTGCGTCGAAGCTCGTCCCTTCAAGACTCCTGAAAAATATATGAAGACTTATTATTTCACCGGCATCCCTGAACCTATAGTAGCAGAGAGTCTAAAACCCGTCTAAACGTATTCTTGTTTCTGAAATTCCTGTTTCTCGCCACATCATAAATACAGTCCACTCGCCCAGACGTCCAAGAACCAGCGACCGACGGGGCGTCAACGTCTCGAAGCCACCCCATAGTACCTGCTTCTGAGCTACGTCCATGAGCGTAGCCAGCTTCGGGCTCAGGGTGGGGCAGCAGTCAACTTATCCCCGGGGAGGGCGGGGGCTCTCCGATTTTTTGTATCTTAAGTCGTTAATCTCAAACTTGTTAATCTCTTCATTTGAGGAGTTTATATTTTCAGGACAGGACAAAAGCCAAAAGTAAGGGCATATAGTTTCTGAATACGCGAGCGAAGCGAGCGTGAAATTGTTATCGGACTTAAACTAAATATTACGTAAAATTTAGCCCAAACGTACTTAACTTTTTGTTTGTTGACAAATGCAAAAATAAGGGCATATAGTTTCTGAATACGCGAGCGAAGCGAGCGTGAAATTTTTATCGGACTTAAACCAAATATTACGTTAAATTTAGCCCAAACGTACTCAACTTTTTGTTTTTTGACAAATGCAAAAATAAGGGCATATAGTTTCAGAATACGCGAGCGAAGCGAGCGCGAAGTTTTAATTATTTTTTAAGACTTAAAACTAAAAACTACGTAAAATGTAGCCCAAACATACATTTTCATGAATGGGGGGACTAGGTACGAGTACGACACACCCGATTTACGTTCATACGAAAACCCTCTCGCTCGCAATGTTCGAGAACTCGAGCGTGCATTTTGTTTTGATCGCGCTCTTTTCAAAGTCGACAATTTTTTTTGTGCAATAACTTACGGATAGTACATATGATTGTTGATGTTGTTAGTTAGAGTTAGTAAAAAAACATTGTTTAATCAGACACCTTATAGGTCAGAGCCAGGACCCAGGGTGGGGCAAGTGCCCCAGCTTGCCCCAGTGTGGCTACGCCCATGGCTACGTCCGTCCCGCACAGATGGTACGATATGATTCACCAGGTAATAACTTTTCTCTGTTTAGGACTGAAATATGGGCAGTAAAACTCTATAATAATGACCCTTATTGTTAACCTATGTTTTTATAGGCATGGTTTTTAACTGACTTCCCATAACAGAGGAGGTTCTCAATTTGAACGTTTCTTTAGTTCGTTATTGCCAGAGAAATAACAATAAGCGCTCTTCATCACTGATTTTACAACTCGCAATTATTGTCACACGGCTGTCATATCCTGACAGTAATTGCGACTTACCCAACTACAAACAATTATACTTAACTTCACGTAATCTTAAACAGTTGCGCAATTGTAACCAAAACCGGTTGTCAGTTGTTTTTGATGAATGAAGCTCTACTTAGGCTATAAATAGAATTTTATTTTGATTTCTGCATCTCGTTCGATCGTGAGCTGCGAAAAAATTGGTTTATGATGTTCGAGAATGTTGAATGTATTTGAGAGTTATTTTTATATTGTACTCGAAACAGGACAGGTATTCTTGCTGCATAACTAAATATCCTAAGGATAGATAGATGTATTTATGACTTTGATTTACAAACTGCTTAATGAATTTGGGTAAAACTTAGCACATTTACATGAAATGAATTGCAGAATTTTTACTTACACAAATATTCATGACTAGCTTCAGTCTGTGAATTCATCCACTTTTCGACGGAACTACTTCCCGCAAACGGACAAAAATGAACAATTCAGATATCAAAGGTTCATTACTGCCAAATTGAAAGAGGAACAAACATCCATACTTACAAACTTTCGCATTTATGACGTTAGTAGAATGAAGGATTCTTCACAAGAGGTGACGGGAACACAAAGTGTTGTTCCACAGAACATATTTAAGCTAATTAAAATAAGGTTTCGCCAGAAAGTAGATTCTTGGCTCTTAGCCAAGTTAACGGTAGAAGTCGAGTGGACAATCGGAACGGATCTGATAGCGGAATTTAAACGAATCTCGATGGAGAGATTAAAAAGTAGATCTGCTAATTTATCGTTGCATCAGACGACAAATGTTGGCCAATTTATTGCTGGAATTAAAGAAATACTTGCACTTGCATCAATTGCATTCGCTGCAGTTGGTAGTTGAGTATTTTTTTGGTGAGAATAAAGAATCTTTTTTTTCTGTTATAGTTTGGTTATTGGCGGCTAAAGGTCAAAGTCATTTTGTTATTTAAATTAGGCCTGTAAGAGCTGTTTCGAAATGTCAAGCTAGTTGCGCGGTTCCAAAGAGTGGGTCTCATGGAAAAGAACCGGCAAGAAACTCCATAGACAGTCTTTTCACTGTCTATATCCGTTTCCACGATACTCAATTTCATCTCAATCAGTGCAGCAGTTTTAGCGTTAAAGCATCACAAAAAACTTTAGTGAAGATTGAGTTATCGTCATCACGCTTGCTTAACATTATTGATGACCCAATGAACTTATTAATTAATGAATTAAAACATAATCTTTAACCTCCTAATTTGGGTCACGATCTTAATTAGTATTTAATAGCATTTACTAAAATAGAATGACATAGTTTTTCTATAGATTCTTGTTTCTTTTAAAATCAACCTTGGCCTAAGGCTACATTGTCAAACTGATTGTTGATGACACTCGAATGAATCGTGATTGATAAATTATGTAGATTGATACATCTCTATAGTTTTGATGTTCGTGATCAAATTGCATGTAGCACCCTGTGGAAAAGATTTTATATTGTTGAAGTTTATTATTGTGTCCAGATCCTGAGTCGTGTTTGGTCCATATCATAGCTCCGAATCTTTGAAACTAGTACGATATTTCTATAGGTCTACATATATCTATATACATTAAAGGAATGCTTGCTACAGGGTTTTCCAAATTGTTAATCACCAAACTGCTTGCAAAATATTTATTTTAATTAACGCGTCAGTTAAGAAACAGAATTTTACATTTTAATTAATACCTTAATTTCTGTCTTTTTATTATCTGCAGTGCACCTAGTGATGTACACAACCAGTTATCGATAGCACTCAGTCAAGTCGTGAACGTTTCATGCAGCCCATTAAGATCCCATTGTTCAATTCTCATTGACTATTTAATAGTAACAATTTGCGCGGTGGATTTATCAGTCACTTAAAGTTCTCACGGAACATAGGTATACACTAATGTTTGTATAATAACATAACTGTGGTATAGAACAACAATTCGGAACGATATATCATTCATGTAACTGATTTCACTCATAGATTCACTAATAGACTCAATGTCATACCATCCAAATTGAGTATTATATGATATAAAATTTCCGAGCCTTTTTCCAACGATGTTGGGTCGGCTTTTTTGTTGTTATTTTTTATATTGAAAAGTTAAAAAAACACAAAAGTTAGTAAATTTTACTTAAAGGTAAAGGAAAAATAAAATAATGCTTACTTTCAAATCATATCTCGTACCATCACTCACTGAACTTTCGATGTACTTAATACTGTCTTCAATGATATTCTCAAATGAACTGTACAGGAATTTCCAAAATTTCCCTTAAATATACCTTTTTCAGAGGACATCCGAGACAGTGTGAAACTAAACCAACAAATGATAAAATAAAATCCCTAAAGAGTTTGTATTTGAATTTTCACCATAATGCACTATGAAAGGGAGATAAGATAACAATGACACAAACCAAATATTATCATAAATATTTACCCATTAAAATATACATGATTACGGTCAATTTTCAAGAGCAAACGATTTTTTATCGATACATTTGAATCGATTTTATTTCGCTCTCGTTTTGATTAGCAAGCTTTTAAATAGGGTCAAACGGTAAAGTCCATTTTAAAGTATCGATAAACTTGAACTGAGAGTTCTCTGTGCATGAATAAGTTGATTTTATAGCTTTGTACGCAAGTTCAATAACTTAGAGATAAGAGGAGATAATAATAGTTTTATCGATATCGATAAGTGGTGATAGAAAGTACTCGATAGTGTTTTGTCGATAACAACGTTTTTAAGCATGGAGTGACTGACAAATGACAATAGGTTCTGCCAGTATACATTGTTTACGTACAGATTTTTTTACAGAAATTATGTGTTCAGTTCTTGTTATTTTAATAGCTGCTGATTTTCAAAAATACCTATATTCCTTTAAACACATGTATTTTTAAAATAATGCCGTTTATTCCCCTGAATTACTAAATTGGTTTTATCGTAGATTTTAAAAGTACTGCCAACAACACTATTCATACATTTGTCAGTTCACAAAAAGGTGAGTACTATTTACATAAGGACGAACTGTTACAAAGTAAGATATAACACACCACGTGTTTACTGTACACATAATTACTATACACCACATACTATCGTAATTGGGTATTAAAACAATAAATATAAACGTGATATAAATAAATACAGTCAAAGGCATATGAATGGCGAACCAGTACCTATCTGTATATAAATAAAGATTGACTTGCAAAAACCCAGAATATAAAGCAAATAGTTGATTATCTGAAAAACTAGTTATTTTTACTTTGTTTATACATATTACGAAATAGGTACGTTATCATGGCTGCGTGTTGCTTGGTTTGCTTTTTTAAACTGACAAGTTTCATGAAAATCCGTTCAGCAGTTTTTACGTAAACGAGTATCAAACGTACCCACATTCATCCTTACAAAACTTTCGCTTTTATAATATAAGCAGTATAGTATATAAGAACTTAGTATCCAGATGTTACTGCTAAAAATAACTTATTTCCATGTACGCTTATACAAACGTTACACCTTCACAAGTTACCCTTCATACAATTTACTACGTGGAATAAAGTCGAAATTCTAGAACATTCGGGAACGTTCGCCCTAAGTAATTAGCTTCGATCGGGGAACTTGCATTCAAGGTATGTATGACTCACTTTTGTTTATCATGATATCACTCGCTGCGGTTTCGAAAACACTAATATGTACCTAGTTTATATGTATTTTTGTTTTTTTTTTCATACTACTTAAAGGTCAAAAATATAGGTTATTTTGTTGTTATCTTAACTTGGTAGGAAATTGTGGTATTGTCCAGTAGTTTACCCTATTAAAGTCCTATTTGACGCCTCGCGCATGCTTACAGTACTAAGGTAGTGTTTCCTGCGTTTAATTTGACTATCGTGATATCACATGTAGCTTA
Source organism: Helicoverpa zea (assembly GCF_022581195.2). Classification (NCBI taxonomy): domain Eukaryota; kingdom Metazoa; phylum Arthropoda; class Insecta; order Lepidoptera; family Noctuidae; genus Helicoverpa; species Helicoverpa zea. The sequence goes on along the minus strand of NC_061466.1, from coordinate 9,917,670 downwards.
CTTTGTGGTGGCTACTTTATTTTACAAGAACTGTAGCTGACTACAAATACTAATATTGTAAAGCTGAAGAGTTAGTATGTTTGCTTAAAAGCGCAAATCTCAGTAACTCCTGGTCCCATTTGAAACAATATTTCAGTGCTAGATATCCTCGCACCTATATCGCGGAAGGCTCTAGACTACTCTTTTATCCGCCTGTAGGTATGGATTAGTTACCCCGGAACGCGGATGAAACCGCTGGGCAAAGCTAGTATGTTTGTAAATAAAATACCGCAATTTACCTACGTCCGTTTATATTAGAAGCCGGACACGTTAATTATTCAGAAATAACTGGACTCATAATGATAGTAGGAAACGGTTAGGAAATAAACATTGGCTACTTTGTTTTGCATACAATGTGACAAATGTGTACGATATACACGGATTTTGAGGAAACTACAGTAGTAATCCGGATGGGGAAAGTAGATGCCTCAGAAATTCCCACTATAATTTTAACACTCTCACTATCATTAAATTTTTACTATATGTCTGTATATAATATAATGGACGCCATTACGTGCTCTCCGATGCACGGGTGACTCAATCACCAACTTCTAGACTACGGGCTGCTTTGTGAAAGCTTAAAAAAACCCACAAAGCGATTTCGGCCCGACCCGGGAATCGAACCCGAGACCTCGAGCACAGCAGCCGCGCTTGCGACCACTAGACCAACGAGGCAGTTATATGTATATGATATGGACGTACTAATATACTAATATAATAAAGACGAAACATTTTTTAATTAGTTTGTACCTCATAGGCTTCGAAACTACTGATTCGATTTGAAATCCTTTCACTGCTGCAAATGTACACTATTCACGAGTAGAGGCAGTAGTTCTCAAGGAACGCGGGTGAAACCGCGGGAAAACTAGTAGTAGTTTTATACTGTCAAAAAATCACCAGCATTTTAAAAGTAGTCTGGTTAACCTTACAATTGAATGACCACTATATGACAAAAGTCATTTCATGACAAAAGGTACCTTATGGACTTTGGCGCTTAAGTCATTTGGAGATACAAATTCTACAATCTTGCTTAGACTAAAAAAACATAATGTCGTAAGTGCCAACACCCATAAAGTACCTTTTACCGTGGACTGACACATATAGTGAAATAAATATGTACATAGGAAATTATATGTCGTAATAAATCAAAACTTTATCATTTTAATTACAAACACAAGCTTAAGATTATCGTTATTCAATGAACAGTACGACTGTTTGATTCAAACTTGAGACTTAATGAGGTAAATATGTCTGACTTCTCGGTAAATGGATTTTTATTTACTTGATTAAATAGTTTCTTTCACTATCGTTTTTTACAGTCGGGTAAACAGTTTTGTAAGGACAGTTGGGTGCAATTAAATAAGATCTTTTATAAACATTAAAATCAATATCGATAACTTAAATAAAAATTATAATTAGACATATCGTTTGAAAATATGCTGAACAAAGAAATGAAAGCGATCCAACGAGGTAATGCTGCCAGCCATTTGGGCATGCTCCCAGTCGACAGCGATGGGAACAAATTTTTTGATGCCTTTTAGTTTTTTAGTTTAAGGTTGTTTTTTTTAAATAGTTTTTAATAAAAAATGTAGATTTGGTTAAAAATAAATTAAAGAAATGAAAGCGCGAAATAAGGTTTATCATAGTATAGATATTGCAGTTTTCCTATCCTAATAAAAAAAGGTTAAAGTCACCTGTATGATAAGAGTTTCATCACGGAACAAATATTATCGTCTATTTACTTTTTTATAATTCTTGATAGCTGAATTACGAAATATTGTTTTATCTTATTATATTAATAGCATATTATTATTTATTTAATTATTGTAACTATATTTATCGCTGTTGTTTATGAATGAAAGTAATTTCCGTCATTATTAAGACGTTATTTAAATTTATTGTGCTGTAGGATAGAAGCACCTACATAAATAACAATTATAAAACTGAAGGCTATGTTTATTTGAACGCGTTAATCTCAAGAAGAATGAAAGAAAAATAATCTACTAATCCAATTTAAAAAATTATTCGATGTTCCATAGAACATAACCTATAGAGGAAGGATATTAGATTTTTAGAAGATTATTTTTAGGAAGGCACACTGGGTTGAGGGGGTCAGATAGGGCAGTCGCTCCTTGTAAAGCACTGGTACTCAGCTACATCTGGTTAGTCTGGAAGCAGACCTCAACATAGTTGGGAAAAAGGCTCGGAGAATGATGATTTTTAGGAAGGCACAAGAAGTTGTTTCCTCGGTACGCAGGTGAAACCGCGAGAAGAAGCCAGTATTTAATATCTATAATAGTCTTTATTAAAGGTGTTTAGAAAATAGATCACACCTAAGTATCTATTTGCGATTAGATAATAGCTATCTTGTGATTAGTTCGTACCTGTAAACGAGGTAAATATTGTAATCTCTCGTTGATAAGATTCATTCATGTTAATACTGACAGTAACTTTGTTAGAAAATAAGTTTTGTATCTTTCATCATCATCCGCCTTTTTACTATCCCATTGCAGGGCACAGGCCTCTTCCCATACAGAGAAGGATTGAGCATTAATCACCACGCTTGCTCAAGGTGGATTGGTTATTCTCACATTAAATTTTCAACTCAGTAGTTTCTATTTATTATAATTCTCTGTACTGTACTGTATTTACATTATATAGGATAATTTTTTGCTATCAATTTTTGTTCCATACGACAAAAAATATACAGGCTTGTTTACATCGTCAAGATTTAAATAATTGTATGCATTAACGACATCGTAATCATGATTGATTTTGATCCTTTTTTTAACGACGTCAAAAATCATGAAATAACCCCCTCCCGCTGTGGGTTAGCAGCGGTGAGGGAGTGTCAGACTCTGACTGACTAAAAACCGTCGTGTTCCGTCGTAGGCCTTTTATGTACCAGGGCCGCGGTAACTCTTTCGAACAATCCCGCAGTAGATTTTGACCCTTATCCAATAATAATAAAAAAAATGACTTAATAGAAAAAAATAATCATCAATTTCTCCTTTGAACCATCCATTGATTGTTGACACATTTAACTTTTAACCTAATTAACTCTAATAACTAGATATAAGTATTTTATAACAGAAATTAATTGTGTTATGACGCCTAATGGACGGCTAAGTGGATTTCTATTAATTAGTTAATTCATTAAATTCTTCGTTTTATTGCACACAATAAAAATACCACTTTTCTCTTATGACAGTTTTATAAGAGAATGATGCTTTATCATAAATATCTCTAGAAAAACGAAGAAAGCATTAGTTTGTATGTGTTGATAAATCTCTGAAAGAAATGATCCTTTGATTTTTTTATTGGTAAATAAAACTTACATTATTATAGGGAAATAAAACTCCAAATATGTTTAATAAGAAGTTTCTAAAACTAGAGTTCCCTTCAAATAACTTTACCACTACGAAGTTTGCTACAAGTAACTTCACAATAGTCATACTAATGTACGAACAAAGTATTACCTACTGAGCATGCGGGATGCCAATACCTAACTTCGGAGCGGCAAAAGACGACTATAAGTTAGAGCTTATAGTATAAGTGACGCATTTAAGTCAAAATAAGTTACCCAATAAATATGGGTTTCTCAACTTTAACTCGTGAAACAACCTAGAAGGGTCCAAAGATAATCACTTGCGGAATGAACAACGCAGGTAAACGCTGATCAGATTTCATCGGGGCTTAAAAACGGGAGCAAAAAGGGTCTAAGTATTAAAAGGTATGGGAACAGGAATAAGTAAGAATATTTATAAAGATTAGTTACTTAAATAGGATAAAATATGTGAAGAAAGAATAATATGAACGTGAAAGTTTGACGGTGTGGGCGTTTGTTGCTCTGTCTCGCAAAAGTTTGCTCGTATAATTTTGATGAAATCAGTCAGTAATATAGTCTAGAATCAGAATAACAGATAAATCAGTCTAAATGCGTGAAACAGTTCACTCCGGTCGAGTGAAATAATTCGGGGGGGAAAAAGCAAAATTTATTAATTCAGCTATCTTTATTGAGATTTCTTTAATTGCTTTCATATTTCACAATAATTATAAATTAATTCATTTAGAGCGCAGTTTTTTAGCCAACATTGACGTCAAATTGTGAAACAATAGTTTCATAATCATTATTAGATTCTATAGCAACGATTAATATTTTAATTAATTCTTCATTCGTTTTATTATCTTCGTCAGTTTTAACTCTCATCGCAGAATATTGTGAACATATGTTTGAGATAAATTATTATTTATCACGTCCGGGATCGAACTCCCGTTGTATTCTGCTCAATATGGAGTATCTATTTGTGTTACTAAGCAGTCTTGTTACGTATCTATGACTTGACTATTAATTTGTCTACGGATTTCGTCAAATAACTATACGTCTCCGAAAGTTGGCCAATTCATAAATTTTGATCATGTATCGTGAAGTGAGCCGTGAACCAACTTCAGAGTTGTTATTTGGTAAAAAATGTACTTGAAGAATGAAGTCACTTTTGAATAGTCTTATACATATAACGATTTCTACTGAAATTTTAGTTACCTATATGTCTTAAAGACACCATTAATATATGTTTTTGTATCGGCTTTGCTTTACTATCTCAAATAAATTGAAAATTTCGAAGGTTCTCGGTACATCAATACCGACATTGTTTTTGTAATTTCGATGAACAAACCCTCCCAAGATTAGTCCACATTTAGAATTTTACTGCAGAAATAAAGTCGGTTATAAACGTTATCACGGTTAATAACCATAATAGAAACAGCGATTATACCCGTTATAAGCACAAAATAGATAATACTCGTAATTAGAATTACGAAAGATATATGAGTAGAACAATGGACGATACCAAGCAGTCATTGACGACTGGCGAAAAAAAAATATTGTAGCATCGCTTGCGAGGCGTCCATACCCTTCTAGACTGTTCTTTTGAGAAGGAGAAGAGGTGATTAGTTCGTAGTGACATCGAGTAAGTGGAAGTATGGACATTAAAAGGGTCCTATTTTAATCCAGATTTCTACGTTATTTATTTTGATTGGAGTTAGTTGGTGCTAATGGGACTGATAATGCTTTTGATGTGTTTGTATGAGAGTAATGTTTAAATAGTTTTTTTTACGTGCTCAAAGTCTTACTACTCAAAGAAAAGAACAAATTCTTTGAGTAGTAAGACTTTCATAAGTTTCATCTGAAGTAAGTTTATTTAAGGGCAGCCACACATGCAATGAATATTGAACACTACTGCATATTTGTTAAGACTTAATATAGATATAGAGTAGGTTGTATTTATCTGTGATGAATGCAATGACTCAATCGACATTATTTTGATTTTCTTTAAATATGATCGACCTCTCTGACTGCATTGACATTTGTGTCTTATCTAGAACAAAATGTTGCGATTCATTCATCATTCAGATTAACGTATTTTGAACACGTGCGTACTAAAGTGATAAATATAAATTTATTTAATGGGGGGATTGTTAAATATCTCTTTTATACTTCAGTTGTTTCATACAAAAGTTCTTGATCTTTTGAACTTTGACTGCCACTGCATTAGTTAGTTTTAGTTATCTTTGAGACACAATAATGTTGTCCTACTATTGTTAATTATATATGTAATAACGTTGATAGAGTATTTGTTGCTCCCTTCATGTTAAAAACAAGATTCATATTGATGAGTCTTGGCAGCAATAAAAGTAACTTATGCATCAGAATAACATATCTGAAGATAAATTGTACCCCTATATGGGAAGAACCCCAAGGGTAACACCGTGGACGGAAGCTAGTGTACATATTAAACCAATCTTTTTTTCTAGTACAGTCAACTTCAGGTCAGTGGTAACAGTTTTATAGGAAAATCGTACTTATTACTATTGAGTTAAGGTGCATGACAGTTACCACTGATGTGCGGTCTACCGTACATAGTTTGGCTGCGTTTAAAATAATTTTGAATGAAGTAAGTATTTGTATTATTATAGTATTTACTTCGCTATTGTTATTTGTTTGATATTGAGGCTAACTTGTCCTACTGTGCTAATATATTCATCGATTCAAATCAAACACACGTTATTGAGTACTCGAAATCTTATTAACATAGGGCCTTCATAGTCCGTTTAGTTCAAACTAAAAACGTGAACATAACAAATAGTAATACTATTTGCCTAGCCGAATACTGACGTTGAATATAAATTCATTTTTAACGGTTATTTGGTGTGCATGATTAAAATAACAAGCGCAAGAGCAGTACACTACAGACTAAACAGTCGGCCGACAGTTGATCGTTGACAATTTTATTTGAAAGTTTTCATTCAGTCTGATATTGTTATCGGCACGAATCTTGAGCTCTGACCTTCACCTGCGCAGAAGTAATTTATTGGGTCCCTTTTGTGGTATGAAGTGAGGCGCGGGGTCGGGCTAAAGCGGTGATTGGCCCGCAGTGCATCACTCGGGATTGGTTCTTTGCTAATAAATCACTTCTGTGCAGATGTAGGTCAGAGCTCAAGATTCATGCCCATAACTATATGGGCTAAATACCTGATCTTCGTAATGTGCGTACTACCATCCATCTTCATACTGATTTATGAGCCCAAACAAACTATTGGCCGACTAAAAGTTTGTAGTGTGCAGATACTCTTGAGTTTTTATACCGATAAATATGTGGGTCCTTAATCGTTTTTTAAGTGCCCGAAACAAAAATGTTTATAAAGCTTTATATATTAAAAGATTATTTGCTAATGTTAAGGAAAAAATCTTAAATTAGAACATCGGAATTTAGATATCAGTTGAATATTGATAAGTCATTGTTTTGACTGGTTTTTTATCTAGAGAAAGTATATCTTTCGCACGTCTATCTACCACAATAGTATAAAGTGAAAAGCTTTTTATTATTATTAAGTACGCATAGATAAAGATATTTGTCAGTCACATAATATTTGAAAAATAAAAAAAATCATAAACTACATTTTACTAACTATAGGATACTTTATTACGGTGTCTTTATTATTGTAAATATTCCAAAAATGCAGACATAGTTGGGTGTTAAGCCAATTTTCTTTCATAAAGGAACACTGAAGTTAAACTAAACATTACAATTATAGTATCGTCTTCCCTGACAACAGCGAGGTACAGAATTATTTATAATGCCGCCAAAGGAAACAGGACTTTATTGCAATGACTTAAAATCTGTTTTAAAACAGACACCTTTAGAGATCGGAGTAACAAAGTATTTCTATATTAATCCCTTTTAATTTTAGAACTGAAACGTTTAGTGTATACCATAAACTGCAAGAAAGTAACCTTGCTCCTTCAAATTAAACATGGCGTGAAATTTTCTAAAATAAACCGTATTGTAACGACGACTACCAAATTATTTTTGTGTAACATTTTTAAATCGAAATTTAATTCGAATACCTTTTTTACAAAATATAAAATTAAGTTGTCATCACTTTTTGTGTTAGTCGATTATTCGATTATAATTTCGATAATTCGATTCGTTTTTGCTCCCTACACGGTAACTACTAACATAAAGGTCGTTAGTTACGGCTATTCATAAGCAACAGAACTCCCACCGTCCGTCTGTTTGCATTGTAAGACGTGTCAGGTAATTTTTAACAATACGACGAAACACGCTACCAAGACAATGAAGTTTGTTCACGCAATAAAACGATTTTTCAACACGAAATTATCAAAATACTCGTATGACATTATTAATGCGTGTTTGCGATGTCATTTACAAAAAAAATTGATACTTTGATTGAGATTTGTTGTCGAAGAATAATGACAGTTCCTGCTTAGGTAGCACAAATATTTGAGAATACAAAATCTTAAAAAATAGAAAGTTAGTGTTGAGCTCGTTGGCAGTTTTTATATTAGACAAATAAATTTAAAAAATGCAAGTAGCTGGTATGGCTGAACACATGATCAGTTTAAAAGAACCGTATGTTACAACACTCGATACATTTATGATGTTACGTGGAATGCGTAATCCAATTTGTTCGAACATATGCAAGGAAAAATGCTGTAAACCATAAAAGGAACAAATTTTATAAATAACCACAAATATTTTAAGCTTGACTCGACTAAAAATAATCGATTAAATCGAGCCGACTAAATTAAGGTACGCGGCCAGCACTACTTGGATTTCACATTCGATTTTTGAAAAAAATTAAAAAGGCAATACTTACACGGAATCGTACAAATTGTATACCATGACCCAATTCACGGAACACCTCGTCGGTATGTGCAGTTTTATAACCTTAAACAATCACGAAGGCACTTGGGATTACACTAGTTTTGTACACGGTAGTAAAGAGGCGAGTTTTTGAAGTAGTAAGAGTTAAATAGACACGGATTTTTGTTCGTTATTTGGTAAGAATGGCCGGCCGGCGAAGCGTGCGCGTCGGACTGAGGCGAACCGTCTGGCGCGCTCGACACTGCATTGGTTCCGAACGGCTTGGCTCGTCACACTAACGTCATTTTATCGCGCGACGCGCTTACGCCGCTTTCCTTTCCGACCGTTTACATCGCTTACACGCAATCCATAGCTGCTTATCTTCACACATCACTAACGAACACTGATGTAGTGACAGCATTGGTCATCAAACTTAAAATAATGTTACAACTCGCGTTTCTACCTGATGATCTGCTGTCGATGCATGCAATGTGCGCTTAATGTTTAATGCATTTTAACATAATCTCATCGTGTATTTGTGCGATGAGAAGAATGTCACAAATGTGTGTACACTCGTAATTACATTAATATCGATTTGCTATCTAAATGAATGGTTGACGTTGACCCCATTCGATAGGTTTTAGGCGAGCCGAAGTAGCGTGATAGTCACGTGATCGTGTGTACGAAAAGCCATGCGTTCGCTGTGTTTAAGCAATTATAATTGTTATCACTTTCTAATAAGGTTTATTACTGTTTAAATTAGTGAATCAGCTGTTGGTGAGACGGTATCTACCTGTGTTCACACGTGGCGAGTTATACGTTTGGGTATTTAAAACATGCAAACTTTCAGTGTAATAAATATAAGTGATAACGAGGTGTTACATTTTTGTACTGACACTAGTTTTTACTTACTATTTCACTCGCTTTTATAGGAAAAAAAATTAATTATCGAACTACCTAGATCAATTGAGTTTTTTTTACACATTTATTATCAATCGAGTCAGTAAGTTTATTTTTAAGCTCCAAAGTAAAAGTGTTACAGATTCACTTTCGCATAAAGCATCAAGTACGTATTAAAAAAAAAAAGCAATGTGGGACATTCCTATGCTTATCTAGCACATTGTTGAATACATAATTCCTTGTGCCTTAAACCGTTATAAAGTCCTTCGCTAGGGCAGCCAGATGTTTCTGAAGTTTATTTGATCCTGTTCAGTTTATTCCTGTTTATGCCTATACTTACCGTACCGAATAATTTATTTTAACACTTTTTATATGTTTTTATGTTTTTATATGGATAACAGACCTGTAGGTGAAACTTATATATAAGTAATTATTTTCTTTATAAATGCGTTGCATACATAAGCACTGTAAATTATATAATTCCGTGTACTTACATATATATACCAGGTATCTGTTTATTCACGGTAAACGTAAAAACTATTGTCCTGATGTTCATGCGGTTTTAACCAATAGATTAAGTGAATACATGATGCAGATTACCTTATGCGCAGACAGGATAGGGTAATATTAATCAAATTTTTTAGAAGGTTCGAATTAGATGTACTTACCTCTAATAGGCTCCATAAAAATGAAATTCATTGGCACATCAAATGGATAAAATAAGGTTTTTTCCTTATTATCTAGAAGCTGTAAAACTGATTATAATAATTGGCTGAAATAAGAAAAGAACACTAAATGGATCTAATCCTTACTAATATTATAAATCGGAAAGTGAGTTTGTTTGTTTGTTTGTTTGTTTGTTCCGCTTTCACGCCGTAACTACTGAACCGATTGCTTTGAAATTTTGCAGACGTAAAGTTAGAAGTCCGGATTAAATAATAGGGTACTTTTTATCCCGAAAAAAATAGATATTCCCGAGGGAATACAAAAATATTGTTTGCTTGATGGATGGATTGTAGATGGCGCTGTGTGTCGTTTAAAACAAGGTAATATATTGCAAACGAATATAAACATGTAAATTTAGAAGCTAAATGATACGATAATGAATCCCCGAAAATGAGGAATTCCCGAGGGATGATGTACAATTTGTTTAATCGTCTAAACTGTTTTTTTTTTACATCTACTTATATATTGCAAACGAATATGAACATATAAATTTAGAAGCTAAATGATACGATAATGAATCCTCGAAAATGAGGAATTCCCGAGGGATGACGTACGATTTGTTTTATCGTCTTAACTGTTTTTTTTACATCTACTTATCCTGAATTAACTATAATTCAACGAATTACTAATTGGTATAAGTATTAGTTAAGTTATTTCGTTCTTGAGGTATGCGATAGATGGCGCTGGGTGTTTTTAAAACGTGGTAACGATGTGTTTTTAAAATACATAAGAAGTGGAATGATAGCTTTTTAAAACGTGGTGACGTTGTTTTTTTTAAGATACGTAAGAAGTGCAATGATATCTCGCGCTTTAACCTGTAGCTCATTGTTCAATCGCGAGCTTCCCGATAGCTCGATAGATGGCGTTGTGCTTTTCTGTATCGTGGTGTTAAGGTTCGCCGCGAATTAGTCTGTTTTGAAATCAGTGGGGCCCAGTAGCGCCAGGGCCAGCCGCGGCTGCGGGTTGTTCGAAAGAGGTACCGCGGCCCTGGTATATAAAAGGCCTAGGACGGAACACGACGATTTTAGTCAGTAAGAGTCTGACACTCCCTCACCGCTGCTAACCCACAGCGGGAGGGGTGAACCGAATTCCACGCGGGCGAAGCCGCGGGCGGAAAGCTAGTTTCAAAATAAATGCATTTTCTCAAATTTTTTACTGTCACGATCAAGTTCAATGTTGAATTTAATTAAATTAGTTGTAGTTTATTTCTTATCAAATTAGAGTAAGGTACCAATATAGTACCCATTTTTTTCTAATTTTATGCTTTCTTTTTATTGAATGTCACACTTTTCACCAAACTTTCGTTACATCAGTAGATTTCAAACAGAAAAAGAAACCGCATTCAGAAAAAGAAACCGCATCCCAATAATTGCAAGCTTGTTTTTAACATCCAGAAAAAATAAAAGCGAATTCTTTGTTATTTTTGCAATATTTAGGTTTCATCCACATCTCGGACAAAACACTACTCCAGCCGTAAAAAAATTGTCTATGTCCTATTTCTAAGGCTCTAGAATAGATACGTACCAAAATTAATTTGGCGTGAAAGCTCAATAAACAGACAGACACAGTTACTTTCCCATTTATACAATGTAAGTAAGAATTCGCACAAATTAACGTCTCCAAGTGAAAATTAAAGTTACGTTTCTATAACTTGAAACTGAATGCGTCGAGAACTTTCTCAAATATCTGTAAGACCGTATAAGGTTCAAAGCTGAGACTTATGCCCATATGTTTGTGTCTAGACAACCTTTCTTTGTGTGGGTGTGACACACACTGGTAGTTCTGTTGAGTCATTTGTACGACATTGATTGAAGGGTACACTCACGGTAAGCTTAGCTGTGGTTAATTTAGTTTGAAGGAAAGTCTTATTATCTGACTATGTAGCGGGTATGATCTCCTGATACAAGCTGTGCGAAAAGTCATGAATACCAATAAGAAGTGAGGCTGTTAAACCAGCTTTTATTAAAAAAAACACATCCAAAACGGTTCATTCAGTTAAAAGCTACAGACAGACTAGTGCCATAGACAGACACATAGCCACAGAGAGACAGACGCCCGTTGCCAAACCCCAAAGAAACTCCAATTAGCACCATATTAGTGATTTCTATGTATATCATAATAGGTGAAATTCTTTACGTAAACATTTTCACCACAAAGCATTAGTTTCAATTGTAATTCTGGTCCATACTCATAGGGCCCCGTAATTATAGGGGCTTATGACCGTTTGTCTAATTTTAGACTATCACACGATCACACGTAGATCATCTAATGTCCTTGGTGTCAGGACGTTGTAGTACAACGTACTTGTTGTTGAGTTACCTATTTCATATGTAAGCTATTATGTTCTGTTGGCAGAAAATGTAATTGTGTATTATTATAACGAGTTTCGTATGCCCTTTTCGAAATTCTAAGACACTAAAACATGGACTATCTTTATATAGCACACTTTTCTCTTTTCGTGTTTGCGCATTAATGGCTAAGTTTATCTATATTCTTGATGATTATCCTAATATCAAATCCGTTCGGAATTACAAGCTGGAAGAGATATACAGACTACTAGAGGTAGTGAGTGCTGTAAGTAGTTAGTGTTCCGATGTAGGAATTTTCGCTATTACTTCGGTCTACTCAGTTCTGAAATATGTATAACAATTATTTAGGTAAAAATCTACTTTATGCACGTGATCCAGGTAAAGCGGAAATTATAACAAACAAGCGAAAAAAAAACGTGAATTTTACTTTATTTAATCCGAATCTACAGTTCAAGAATCCGTAACGTATCTACCGTGGAAATGGAATTAAATGATATGGTTTGACACGTGCAATCATTGGTCATTTATTCCGTATTCTTTATTGACTGGAAATTATTTTAACAGCTTTACTAGTCCAGCTGATTTTCCGGTTGGTTTTTCAGGGCAACAAACATCAACGTGGTTAATACACGCTTATCTTAACAATATTTGCATTAGTATAGATTGGTAATGGTGCCCCTTAACAAATATACCTAACTCTTCATTCTATTGCACAAAGACCACTTGCTATGCAAAAATAAGTAGGCGCTCTGTTTCAGTAGAACATCTTTCGGCTCTCATTGAAAATCTTTGGCAGTCGTTACGGGTAGTCAGAAGCTAGAAAGTCTCACCTATTTTTTTTTGGGAGGGGAAATCCTCATGGACTTCCTCCGCCTGGGGAGAGGCGGAGGGGTGTGCTAGACTAATACCGGCTAAAACCCCCCTGTGTCCTCCTTGCACGTGGGCGCGGGGCCACGGGAATTCATATTCTTCTGCAGCCCAACACTGGTGCTGGCCTTCGCTCGGGCCTCATCTCGGGAAGTCTGACACTAGTCAAACCAAGGGGTCCTGGGCTGAGGAGGTCAGATATGCACTCGCAAAACATTGGTACTCAACTGCTTTCTTTCTTTCTTTCTTTCTATACATAAAGCGTAGGCGCTTGAGTTCTGTATGAAAATATAATTTTGTTTTTGATGTATTTTATTTTTCTTATGACCCTGGATTGGCATGGGAATAGACAGAAGAATCAAGTCTACTGAACTTGTCTACCTACGCTAAGGGTGAAAATGATAATGTTGGTGGGTCCTAGCTGTCATGTAAACATCTTTCATCTCGTTACGAACGACGAAATTTTTCTCCTTTTAAAGGTGTAATAAATCAAAAGCTGCAGTATGTTAAAACTGGCTGAGGTATTCTTTATTTGTCTAAGAATAATATTTGTACAGTGAAGGAATATTGAACTTACAGTTTCAAAAATATACAATATTTTTCTGAAAATATTGGTAATAGCCTTAACCGTGTAAGTAGTGGTAATTATTCAAGTATTATGCTGTATTATTATGCACCTGGTTATAACATAAAACTTAAGACTAACATTTAGGAAATAGTTTAATTTTGATTATGGAACATTCATGCAAAATAATACTCAATCAGCAACAAAATAAGGTTGCAAATATATAAATTGATGCTAAATATTTAATTAGAACTAAGCTTTGCTAATATATTGCTTTTTCAAAATGTTGTCAAATATAACTTTTTATTAATTGTGTTGTATATTTTATATAGTAACAAAGGTATTTTTGTGTTTATCACACCCATAACACAACCCTGGATTTATCTATGGGATTCAGGTCACTCACACATTTACACAATCACATACACACTCTCAAGTTATTTAAATATTGGTTAAGAATATTCTTAGAACAATAATATTTAATGGTAACTTTAAAACATAGGATTATTAAGCTGAGCAAAACGGCTTTGAGCTTTATTAAATTAGCTATCTATAATAATGATATTTTAGCTATTATTAATTAATAAAATAACTTGTATAACAAAGACACAAAAAATGATCTAAAAAATAACTGTTGCTTAAAAATAATAGTTAAAATCATTATTTTGAGTTATTGAAGTTGTTAAAACTTAGATTTAAGTTAAAAATTAGACATTCTGCTATTGTGCATATTGCTTTTCAGCAAAGACACTCATACAAAAAAAAATGCTACTAAATATAATAATAAAAAAGAAACATGAATTAAATATATCAAAAATAATCTTATCCATCAAACTAAAATAAGAGCAATAAGATAACCAAACAATATGCGTCTCTTTCACTCATTCAATAAATGCTAGCATTAGCACGACATCGAACTATGGCAAATCTTCTGGTTTCCGTCTCTTAGCTTTGGATAATCTCTCGGCTTCTTCTATGGAGTCTGGTAGAGGAACGTTGATGGTCTCTGGTAAAGTGAAGACTAGGAGACCAGCCATGACTGCTAGAGTACCGAAGAATATTGAAGGTAGGTTGTCGTAGTATAAAGCCTGGGTAACAAAAAGAAACAATATTATCAAATACGTAAGTAATTCTGCCTGTCTACACACACACACATTCACAATAAACTACTAAACTACTGAATCGAATGAAATGAATTTTGGTGCACAGATGAGAAATGTCATTGGCTACTTTTTGTCTGGATGCGGAAAAGTTTAAAAATATAGTGACCATTTTCCACAATTTCGATAATATATCATGATGTATCGAGTTTCTATAATAGAGAGTTTATGTATCGATCAACATATTAGATGAGAAAACCCAGCATTATATTTTATTTCATTACTATACCTATCGTCATACCCCGTTTTCATAATTTCAATAATAAATTATACAACCCTGCAAATAAAGCCAAAGATAAAACCAAGTAACCCCAACACAAACTTACCAGTAAAGGAGTTAAAGGAGCTAAAGTAGATCCTATTCTGCCAGTAGACGAACAAACAGCCAACAGTGACTGCCTGACATTAGTAGGGAATACTTCAGACACATAGATGTAGACGGAACTGTAAGCCACCGTGATGGAGAACTTCCCAGAGAGGTAAAAGATTAACGACCACCAGGTCTGATCTGTGGAGAAGAATCATTTTGTTAACGCAGAGAAAAAGGTAAGGAACTTAAACGTTTTAATGACTTGAGATGGCGTCGAGTTGATATCTGGCTCAGTGTTTGTTGACGAGGTGGTCACAAAAGTAGTTTCAAAAATCTGTATTGAATGGACAAATGCAAGATGTATGGTGTAATTAAGTGCACTCAAGATAATATATCAGAGAAAAAAAAACAGTTGTATTCTAAAGTACAACCAATTTTAAATCACGTAAGCTTTGAAAAACAAATACCAGATAATCAAACTCTGCCAAAGCGAATCAAAGATCATGATAATTACTTTTTGATTCCCAAATCGGAACACCGAATTCATTTATTCATTCGAATGTTTGCAAAACAAGCGGTTCCACAAAACGCTAAGTTTGGTAAAACCGCGAAAATTATTTATGTTTTACTATTGCCGTTTGCGTCGGCTTTGAAATCGGTTTAACTTGAATATTCCATTAATTCAGGCTGTTATACAAGCAGTGATTACTAAATAAACAGTACTGGAGCAAAATTCTCTCAAAACTTGTGTTAGACTTCGTTCTCACTGTTATACGACAAATGTTACATTACATTACGACAACCGTGACAAATCAAATTCTAGTAGTCAAAACATTGTAAGATACTCAACATACATAGCACACTCCCCTATGAAAGGCCCTTTACCATCCAATGCAATATTAAACAATCGTTTGGCAAAATCTTCGCAATCACCCTGCCTTCCCGTAAGCCCCCTATTCCGAACAAAGGGGTCCGGTAAGACATCTTGGCGAAACACAATGGAAACAGTTCTACGGCTCGTAAACTGTTCCCGGATTATCTAACTCGCCTTTTGTTCCCGTCAAATTATGTTTGTTAATTTGATTGTAAGCGAAGTAATTGCGAACACAAACCACAACTCGTTTGGTTATAAAACTCTCGTTAATACTGATTTGAATTGGTAAACGACATTTCCTACTTGTAAGATTTTGGCTAGTATTAAATTAATTAAGAAGAAAAAGCTACTCACTTTTAGGTAGGAACGATAAGCTGATGCACAGGATCGCGCTCAAAATGTACATGATAATCATAACTTTCTTCCTTCCAAATCGATCCAGCACAAACAAGCAAGTAAAGTTGGCTGGAATCTCTATGAAGGCCACTAGCATAAAGTTAATGTACTTATTGCCTGCCAAAGACACAGAATTAATTGACAAGCCGTAATACACAAAAGTGCAGGTGATCCATAAAAACGAACAACATAGCAATCTTTTTATAATAATGCTTGACTTTATCACTTGCAAGAAAACTGAAGGTTTTGGTTCCACATCAATTTCTTCCTTTTCTTCTATTGGCTTTTTCTCCATTTCCTGAAGTGGTGCCAAAGCTTGGTCACTTAATTCTACATTATTCATTTTAGCCGCTTTCTGAAGAATGGCTACAGCTTCATCATGTCTGCCTTTGCTAAGCAGCCAACGGATACTTTCATTTAATATCCATAAATATGAAAATACTAAGCAAGATGGGGCATAAATTACTCTGAGAAGTGTTCTCCAGTCTTGTAGTATCCATGATAGTCCAGCTAGGGACATCAGACCACAAACATATACTACGTTTATGAGGGTATTACCAAATACTCTGCCTTTGGGTCCTACCAGTTCCATAGCTGAAAGAAAAACAGCACACAATCAAATAAAACGTAAAGAAACAAAGGCTGAGGAATACATTGATATATCAGTAAAATTCTGGAGATTCAGCTGAGCAATATAAATATTAGGACTTAAAAAAATATATGGTAGAAAATTTTAGATTTTTGAGGGAACTTACCTAAAACAAAGGCAGTAGTATAAGCGCCCGCTCCAAAGCCAGCCTCCAAAAATTCAAAAGCTACCATCATGATATAATTAGTAGAAAATGACCTCAAGAATCCAAATATACAGTTCATGAGGGCTGCTACAGATAAGGCCAGTTTCCTCCCATATCTGTCTGATATAATCCCCGTAAGAGGGAGGGAGAGGAAAAGGCCAGAATTGTGGATGGTCCCTATAAGGGTCCTCTTCCAGTTTTGGCACCCGAGATCAAACTGTAACAAAGGTTTTTATTTAAATAACTAAAACGATACTAAGCTAGAAGTGATCGGGTTTGAATATTTAGTTTGTTCTTCAATCACGCTTTAACGGCAGAACGAATTTCAATGAAACTTGGTAGCATACACATTTTAATACACATCAATAAAACACAGGCATTTCTTTTATTAGGTATTAGCTAGAATGTGAGCAGAAGCTAGTTATTAAAATATTTTTTTTTGTTTTAAATTAACCATCAACTTGAGCCAACTTATCGGATGATCAATTGACTTGAAAAGACTTTAAAAAGCAAAAAAAAGCCGATGATGATGCAATTTTCTGCAACTGTAACAACAGTGACTACGTAAATAAAATCCGTTTTTATCTGAAGAATATGTATGTGATAAATAAATTGAATAACATACAAAGTTAAATTGATGATAATGATATGAAATAGCGTGATCTTGGTGATAACAATCTTTATTGCCTTGTGGGAGGTACGTGATTCTTTCTGTTTGTAATATACATACGTAAGTGTGAGTACTGTATCTATCGGGTGATATTTTATCGGAAAGTTGTTTTGCAAATATACATTATCATGGTTGCAAAATGATATGTTTTTTACATGTCTTTGGAGGCGTGTTATAAAAGCAGGACAAGAGTCATCATCAATCTGGTGATCAATATGATCAACTAAAGGTTTTACCCTGCTTTCTGTGAGAAAAGATTGCTTATATTATTCCGTAGTTTTTGTGTGAAGCAGGAACTAACCTCCATGTATAGAAACTTATGCGTTTTTAATGTAAGTATCATCATTGGAAATCAAATAACCTAGTTGTTACCGTTAGAGGAGCCAGTTAAAAACGATTAGTTCAACAGCCCAAAAAATCGAATCAAAAATAAAATTATGTCATCAAACATCACCAACAGAACTCCCGTTACTGTCATTGCATTAAACCCATTTAGCGCGCACGTGCTGTTACAATGTAAATAAAATTATGATAAACGACCAGTGGCCGACATTATCGGTCAATTGACACGATAACTGGTCACTGAATATTGCTCGCGTGACAATGTACAGGCTATCGAATGATTGCCAGAATTACTGTGTTTGGTAATGGATATTTTTGTTGCTACCGGCTTTTTTATCGGTGGGTAATGAGATCAATGGATGTGGGTCAGGCTTAATTCTTGTGTTATCTCGAAAATTATAAATAGTAACTTTAAGAAATACTGGCTTTTGTGACTGGCTACACGCAGTGTGTCATTAACTTACTTTTACTTTGCTTAGGTAAGTTATGAGACTCGAGGTTTCTCTCTAAACAGCGGTTTAATAGATTCCGGCATACAGCCAGTAATAGGAAGATACATTTAACACTATTAATGAATAAACTATTGTAGGATTTGATTGAAAAAGTTCAAGAACTTATAAACTCCACAAACTTACAGCTTTACCTACTTGTATTAAATCAAAACTTTACTTACATCTTTCACAGCCGAATCTTCATCACTATACACATAAGAAGTGCATTTCTCCGCAACACTAGTATCAAATGCATCCACCGTACACGAACTATTACTATTGATATCACTCTCTATAGCAGAGAATCTTAAACATTTGGAATATCTATCTTTTTCTTTGGGTATGGCATATTCTAACCATATATTGGTGTTGTTTATATTCTCGCATTCGTTAATACGGCATCTGCAACAAAGAAAGGATTGTTTAAGTAGTCACGTTTGATAATATAAGATTAGATTTGATACCTAGGTTTAGCCATCAGTTTCGCCCGTGGCATATGGGAACTATATATCACAATCCTACTAATATTATAAACGCGAAAGTTTGTATGTATGGATGTATGGATGTTTGTTACTCTTTCACGCAAAAACTACTGAATGGATTTTAATGAAACTTTACAATAATATAGCTTATACATCAGAATAACACATAGGCTACAATTTGTAAACATATTGTTCGAAATACTAAACCTGCGCAGACGAAGTCGCGGGCACCAGCTAGTAGGATATACAGTAACCCACAGCCTTCCTCGATCAATGAACACAGAATCATTTTTTCAAAATGGACCTGTTCCTTCGATTACTGTGTTCTAGCAAACTATTCAACTTTATAATAGGTACTAGTATCGATATATTTTTTACTACACGTGTGTCAAGTATATTTTATGGGTTTGTTAGTTTTCACAAGTTTCTAAGTTGTAAATATTGAGATGCACGTGGGAGTTGGTTGAATGCTTCTGTACCTATGTTTTTTGCTGTTTTATAATTTATGATTTATCTATTTTTTACGACCTCTAGCAAAAGAGAATCTATGATTGAGAGGTTATGTATTGTCGGGTCAATTATAAGACTTTACGTGAAAATAGTAGAGTGAACATTTCAACTCCTCTCTCTAGAGTCTACTGACAGCGCTTTTTACAGTGTCCATTATAAAAAAAATTAAATATCAAAGAACAGCTTAGAAAAAATCCAATCAAAGACTTCAAAACCTACAGAATCAAAAATAATTACTATATTTACATTGTTACTAATTACGTATTTACCTAACCGTATTTGTTAAGCAATTCTAACAAAAAATTCAAACGCTTTCATACATTTATTTATTTCATGGCATGAATTAAGTAAAGTGCAGACGGAGGATCGAAAAAAAACCAAAGTTTTATTAACTAATTTATTAGAAAGCAAAAGAAATTACAATTAATTAAGTGAAACCTATTCGATGCTAGAATATGGAATGACAAAAATATATCCTAATATTATAAAGAAATAATTAATTGCTAATTCGTAATTTTGCTGCGTCGGCGGCTCGCGGCTGGATGTGCGTCATCGATGCAGTTTCTATGCGCCGAACGTAAATTGAAGGAATTGCTAGGTCGGCGATATTGGTTAGGGTTGCGTATGTAACACCTCCCCCCGAAGATCAGCAACTATTTGATCATATTAAGAGAAAATGTTGCTGGAGTCTCATCTCGTTTCCTGGTTTCTCTATTCACTTCTTCATAGGAATGTAATTTAGGATCTGGCTGATTATCCTTCTCATTTGCCTTGAGATTCCAACATTTGTATTTGCGGCTCAGTATGAACGCGATGAGTACCACTGCACATAATATGATGATATAAAATGGTATGGTTGTGTGGTATAGGACAATTGACTGGGTCCTGTCAATTTGTACGGTTTTTTCCATATTAATTTTCCTCTGGATATTGTGTAGTTCCTCCAAGTTCACAGAATTGA
Source organism: Helicoverpa zea (assembly GCF_022581195.2). Taxonomy (NCBI): domain Eukaryota; kingdom Metazoa; phylum Arthropoda; class Insecta; order Lepidoptera; family Noctuidae; genus Helicoverpa; species Helicoverpa zea. The sequence goes on along the minus strand of NC_061466.1, from coordinate 9,897,106 downwards.
ACCCGATGATGTGAGTGGGGCTATTTGTCTGGTTTGTGTCATTGTGTGGGATTTTTGATAGCTTCAGCGGTTGACCTTTTATCTCGTTGCTGTCGTTGATGATGGTGAATTCCTTTGTTTGTAGATAGCAGTTCAAGGGAATGGTGACAAGATAGCTTCCTTGCAATGTATTGAAGTCTTTCCTGCTACAAGCCAACTGTACTTTGGTCGGTTGGGGCAAAGAGATCACGTAGTGTTGATCGTCAAATTTTTCTACCGCTTCTTTGGTGAGAACAATTTTCGTGAAGGGACAGGTATCTTCAAGGTCTTGGTTGATGATGAGCTTCTGTATGCAATCTGGCTTCGTTCGGATCTGATGACTTATCTTCTTTTCACAGAGATGGGTGTTGCTGTACTTCGGGCATTCAGCCTCTATGTACACGAATGATTTCTCGTTTGTTGCTATGTAAGGACTGGGGGGAATAAGGGCGAGTTGGTTTTTGTTAGGGACTATGGATAATCTATATAGGTCGTAGAGATCTTTAGACACTATGGGGAAATTGTAAACTATGACTATTCTTTTTTCAGTAAAGTAAGATCCTGGTTTTATTACGTTATAATACTCTCTTAACTCTAAATTCAAGATCTGATCCTGGTTGTAAATATGTTTAAGTTTATCTATCATGGTCTTTAGTACTTCGATGTTAATCATGGAGTGATGAGTACTGGATGATCGTATAAAAGCTAATATATTTTCTAATCTAACTATTTCTGACATTAAGTCTTCTACGTTATTAGTAATTATTCCTAAAATCTGAGCAAATTTAGCGAATTTGATTAAACCGTAATCTTTGTGAGCCTCTTTTACAAGAAGTAACTCTAACGTTGCATTTATTCTCATTTGATTTTCAGTTAACTGATCAATGATAATTCTATGCTGGGACATCCACTCTTTACTAAGACTGATGTGATTATTAAGTTCTGAGACAATTTTGTTTTCGTTATTTTGTAAAGTACTAATAGCTTGGTCGTATTTTAGGGCATCTAGATAATCTAAATTGCCAGTAACACTCTTTATTACTGACCCTAGGCCATCTACAAGACCTCTTTTGACTCTAATAGGTTCCAATGATCGAACTTGATTTAGTACCTGATTGAGCTTATGGGTGAGATAGTCAATTTGATACTCATAAAGCATGTAAGTGTCGTTACTGAGTCTGGTCCTAAAGGTGTCAAGTTGCATTTGTACTGAGTGTATCTTATCTTCTATATCGTCTAATTGTATGTACTGAATGAATGAGTGGTAGTGTAACGTTAGTCTAGTTGTTCCCAATCTATACGGTAAAAGTCCTGGTCCATCAGCTAGTGATTCAAGTTTTATCTCTTGAGGCCTCGTCGCGTGGAATATCATCAGCAGAAATCTGTAACAATGGGCTCCCTTTAGGTACACGTTTAAGCCTCGATTTGGCTATGGGGCCGCGTTTTTTTGAAGTATAGATATGTATAGGCAGGTCGGCTAGCACTGTGTCTTGGGTATAACGCGGTGCAACTTTCTGACGGCTAGCAAATGGGTTCTTGATAAAAACTTGTTGTTGGGGCTCATATTCTACTTCTGGCTCGCGAGTTTTGTTCCTATTTTCGATAAGGGCTGTTCGGTTAGAGAGGGATGTTTCATTTATGATTTCGTAAACCCGTTTCATCTGCTGTTTATGATTCTCCGCATATTGCTGTAAGATATGCTCAGTAAGGTCTATGTCTACTGGATCTCTGGGATCGAAATGTCCGTTCAGGAGGTCGAAGGGCCTGCACTTGGTAAAACTATGGATAGAGCTGTTGTATGCTATGATGGCGTATGGCATAAGGTTAACAATCGGTTCGTCCTTGTGTTGTAGTTTAAGTATTCTAATGTGTTCTAATAATGTCAGATGGAAACGTTCAATGTTACCGTTGTCATTTGGGCTATGAGGTAGAATTTTATGATGGATTATTTTATGAAGGCGTATAAACTCTGAGAAGAGTTGGTTTGTGAATTCAGTACCATTGTCTGTAATGATAGTCATAGGAAGTCCGTGATGAGTACAGAATTTCAGAAGTGCTTACAAGATGCTAATAGCAGTACCATCTCGTAAATGATATGCTTGTCCGTATTTTGTGAAGACATCTATAAAAGTTACGTATTTTTCGTTATGAACTGTGAAGAGGTCCATGTGGACGATTTCGAGTGGTTTGGTAGCTGGGGGAACTATGTTGAATTGAGGTCTAATTGGATTCCTGTCATATTTAGCCTGACCGCAGATAGTACACTCATTGATGAATTTAGTTATGTGTTCTTTCATCTTTGGCCAGTAATATTTACGTGAGAGGGCTAAATGACATTCGTTTATTCCCCGGTGATTAGTCTTACCGTCATGATAAAGTCGGATAATGTCTTGTTGTCGGAGGTATTCTTTGACGTTCTCAAGTTCAGTCTTAGCTAATGTCAGATTGAGAGAGGAGCTCTTAAACTTGTCCTGTATTATGGGTATGATAGAGTACATGGCCAGAGGGGGATTTATTAGAACAGCTGTTTTAACTTTCGGATTTACATATTCCTTAATCGCATTTGTGACGTCGTTCTCTAGGTTAGATTCTGAAAGTTGAATTGCTACCCGGGTATGATTCTCAAAGGGTTTAGTCACTGTTGGGCGTCGTTTTATGTCACCTACTACAGTAAAGTAAATCTGTCTATGAAATTTGTTGAGTGGTTCGTCTGTAATAGGTACCTCCAAGATGGGATGCTCATTACTAGTGTGTATAGTGTCAGTTGAGGAATTTTGTGGTGGAGGCTGTGCCACTGAGGGGTTGTTAATCATCGAACTCAAGTCTTTAATACTATCAATCAATGAATTGATCTCGTCGATTTCCTCATTGTGAATTTCTACACGCGAGAGAGCGTCAGCGTTAGTGTTGATCTTTCCTTTCTTATATATTACAGTAAAGTCGTATTCGCTAAGTCGTAGTCGCCATCTGGTAAGTCGTGAGTTTGGCTCCTTTAGATTCATCATCCATTGGAGCGGCTTGTGGTCAGTCAGTACTTTGAACTTTCTACCAAATAAATAAGGCCTGAAGTATTTGGTAGCCCAGACTATGGCAAGTAATTCCTTCTCAATGGTGCTGTAATTTAACTCGCTATCATTGAGTGTTCGGGAAGCGTAACATACAGGTTTATCAGACCCTATCGGTCCTTGCGATAAAACTGCTCCAATTGCGACGTTAGAAGCGTCTGTAGTGAGATTGAATTCTTTCTTAAAGTCTGGGTATTGTAGAATAGGGTCATTGGTTAGAAGTGTTTTACAATTTTCAAAAGCATTGACGTATTCGGGGCTATGAATTATTCTACTTCCTTTTTTCAGACACATAGTGAGAGGTTTGGTTATCGCGCAAAATCGGGTATGAATTTGCGGTAGTAACCGAGAAGACCTAAAAATTGCTTAATTTCTTTAGGGGTCTTTGGAATGGGGTATTTAGTTATTGCTGAGATTTTATCAGGGTTTGGCTTGATGCCCTCCTTACTAATTATGTGTCCTAGATATGCAGTCTCAAGTTTTAAAAATTCGGACTTATCCATTTGTATTTTGAAGTTGGATTCCCTAAGTCTCTGGAAGACCTTTTCTAGGTTATCCATATGCTCTTGCAAGGACGTGCTGTACACAATTATATCATCAAGATAAACTAGGCATATGTTATTTTGTAGACCTCTTAGGACATTGTCCATAACCCTTTGGAAGGTGGACGGTGAGTTTTTCAATCCCATAGGCATTCGAAGGAACTCAAAATGACCATGTTCTACATTGAATGCGGTTTTCGAAATATCCTGAGGGTCCATTTCCACTTGGTAGAACCCACTTGCCAAATCTAGGGTCGTGAAGTATTGGCACTTGCCCAGTTTGTCAAGGACGTCACTAATGTTTGGTATGGGGTACTTGTCGTCGATCGTTTTTTCGTTTAACTTACGAAAATCGACAACGAGACGCCATTTCTGCCTACCAGAAGCATCTTTCTTCTTAGGCACTACCCATATGGGTGAGCTCCAAGCAGAATCCGAGGGTCTTATTATACCTTGCTGTAACATCTTTGATATTTGGTCTCTTACTTCTTCCCGATGTACAAATGGGTAACGGTAGCTCTTAGTATATACGGGTACTTCATCAGTTGTCCGTATTCGATGTTTTATCTTATTAGTAAACGTTAGCGATTCTCCTTCTATATAAAATACATCAGGGTACCGAGAGCAGAGGGTTAATAAGTTGGCTTTTTCCTCTTCGTTTAGATGGTCAGTGCGCAAACGCGATAGCACGTTATTGATACGGTTTGAAGGCTCCGCCTGCGTGCATTTGATATTGAAAAACGTCATTAGGTGTTGGGTTTTCTAGTTCTACAAAACCACGACTATTAACTACAGTAGTAAAACATTCGTGAATGATACAATTACACAGAACTTGCTCTTCTATCAAAACATCGCCATCCGGGGCGTTAATAGGTATTCTAACTAATTTAGAGGTTTGAGCTGGGATAACATCTTCATAGAGGTTGACGTTACGTGAATTATATACTTTAATGTTAGTGGTAGCTGCTCGTGTTATTAATTTATAATCTTTTAAATCTATTTTAGCCTCCCATTTAGACAATAAATCTAACCCTATTAGTCCATCGAAGTAATCATGAAAACGATAAATGAACAGTTTTATATTGTCATTCTCATTGAATTCTGTAAAACATGGTAACGTAATGGAGTAATCGTTCTTGCTAACACCATGTACGTTTGTGACCTCAAAAGGATCATAGCTAAGGGGATAGTCAGAGAAAAAACCTTGTACGGCCTCGGGGCTAATAAAAGATTGATTAGCGCCGGTATCTATTAGCAGTTTCAAGGGTGGCGAAGATATTTGTATATAAGGCAATTGCCGTTGGGTTTGTAAATTGAGGTCTATTTTTGTTCTTTTGATTCCGGACCCGACCGAAAATCCTGGTTCTGAGTTGCGTTACTAGGACCCGGTTGTGGCTCCATTTCGCCTGTCATCTGATTATCATAAGTTGTGTTACCGTAAGCGTCGTTATCATAGTCATAGTTATAGCACACGTTATGATCACTATATTCTGTGTAACAGTCGTACCCTGGTTCACCGTAGTAATCGTCAGAATAATAGGAATTATCAGGCAAGACAAATTCATTCAAATTTAACTCACGTGTTTTAAAATAGTTAGTTGGCGGTGGGTTACCGTGTCTACTCCAGTCATGCCCTGACGTCATAGGTAACGGTTTTGTAACAAAATGCTGAACCCCACTCATAGGTTTAGCACCCAAATTTTGTGGTGGATTATTTCTGGGTGGTAGTCTAAAGACGTTACTCTGCGGATGATAATTTGGTGGCGGCGCCCGAAACATTTGTGCCGTACGACTAGGCATGCGATTTAGATGTTGGTTAGGCATATTGAATTTAAAGGCCTGAGGTTGAGTTTGGTAACCACGCTGTCCTACTGGAGCAGGCCAGTTTGGTACTGGAGCTCGCGGCACACTCTGCGCATTGGAAGGCGTAGCATACATACCAGGGGGCTTATACATCACAGGCATATTGAAGGGCCTATCTGCCTTAGGGGTACTATGAACTTTTGGAAAATCATTACGTTGCTGCAAGTACATAATATTTAATTCTTCTTGCACAAACTCGAGGGCATTTTCTATCGTTTCCGGGCGCATGCAACGTATACGTGAGCCTAAGGGTTCCTTTAATCCGCGTACAAAGGCTTGCATAGTAACTTTTTTGTAAAGTGTTCGCTTGGCTTCGATAGTTGTAGGTATGGTTTCGTGTAGAGTTACGTAAGTCATCATTGTACTAAATAAAGTCTGACAGTGGTCGTAAAACTCCTGAGGTGTTTTGGAACCTTGCGTGGCCAAGGAGAGGTCATTGTATAAAGCCGTTTCATCCCGCTGGTCAGAAAAGTTATTAATTAGAGCTGATCTAATTCCCGCCCAAGTTTCAGGAATGCCGTTCGCGTTTATAGTGGACGCAGCAGGTCCCGTAATCTTATTTAGGATACCATTCAAAAGACACAGATTTCCTAATTCACTGCCTGGTTCGGAACTTGCATACTGAGTTACTATTCTGTCGCAAATATGAATAAAGCGAGTTAATATGTTAGGGTTCCCGTCAAAATCGGGTACCAGGCGTAAGGCCTTGTAAATAGTATCAGGGTTGTGGGCCATTCTGGGTTCGAATAACTCCCTTAAATTGAAATCTAAACTACTATCTAAATCTCTATTAGTATCTACTATATACCGGCGTGCCTGTCGTGATGCAGGGTCCCGGGGACAAGATCTCTCGCGATGGAAAATCTTAGACATAAAAATAACTAGGAATAGATAGGAAGCAACACGAGAAAGATTCTAGTGTACTTACATATATTTCATCTCTGGTTCTTCTCCGTGAATCGAAGTCTGGATTCTCCACCCGGCTCCGCAGCTTCACCGTAGATTCAGGATACCCGTAACGTGGCTTGATAGCCGCCCGGGCGACTCGCGATCGCGAATATCGATGTGAGATGATTCTAACGCGCTCGCGAACCGGCCCGCGAGTATCCTACCGACTGCGCCAATTAAGTAAAGTGCAGACGGAGGATCGAAAAAAAACCAAAGTTTTATTAACTAATTTATTAGAAAGCAAAAGAAATTACAATTAATTAAGTGAAACCTATTCGATGCTAGAATATGGAATGACAAAAATATATCCTAATATTATAAAGAAATAATTAATTGCTAATTCGTAATTTTGCTGCGTCGGCGGCTCGCGGCTGGATGTGCGTCATCGATGCAGTTTCTATGCGCCGAACGTAAATTGAAGGAATTGCTAGGTCGGCGATATTGGTTAGGGTTGCGTATGTAACACATGTGTAGTCAATAATTCATACTTTGTTTACGTTTCGAAGTAAAGCTTTGAACATGTTGTTTGCTTTGAAATATTGGATAAATACAAAACTAAAATATTCGATGATTCCAAAACGTATTTTTGCTTTCAAAATTACTCTTGTACTGTGACTGCATGGTCCATAATTCTATTTATCTATTCTGGAAGTTTTCAAAAGTTTATACCCAGAAATACATGGTCTTCACTTCAGACTATCTTTATAAATAGGTAAACGAAATCTCTTTCTTAATCGCCAACTTAGAGCACACATATTTATATGATTGTAATGCTTAATACACAGGTCGGGTTTTGTCGTTGTATCATTCATCAAAATGCAAACTTCGAATATAGTTTTCCTTAAAGTTATCCGAGAATCTGATAGGCATTTGTTAGTCCCGATATAACTTTGCAATGTAAAGTGTACACCGAATGCCAAAAGCAAAAAAAAAAAGTATTTATTTATCATGACAGTTTACGAAAATCTCTACTTAAAAAAAACTTTTTTACAAAAAAATTAAACCGACTTCCCAAAACACTAAAAAGCAAAAAAAAAAACTAATTTTAGGTGCATCGGCCTAGAAGTCGGTGTCTAATGGATGTTACTAAGTTAATTTTGCCAGTCCAGATACGAGGTATTTTACATATTCAGTTGTCGAGTTCCCTCGACTTTCTCTGGTCTCCATCATCAGGTCAGCTCCAAATCTTCACTGTTGAATAGTGCTTTTAGGCGTACACCTGAGTGTCAAGTTTTTACCCTATGTATGCCCACAACTTTCGAAGGTTGCCCTCGATTTCTCAGGGTTTCCATCATCAGATCCTGACCTGATGACTATGGGACCAACTGGCAGCTATTCCGAGTCGAACAAAAAAAGAATCACGTAAATCGGTCTATAAACCTCGGAGTAATCGATGTACATACATAGAAAAAAAAAAAAACATACCGGCCGAATTGAGAACCTCCTCCTTTTTGGGAAGTCGGTTAAAAATATTCACCTCTTAACAAAAGATCCGTAGGTACCTACCACATCTCACAAATTTATTTACCTCAAAAATTGAGGCAAATTTTCGTACACAAAGTGGCACTCGATCATCTAGTGAAAAATATCTGTCTGTCGATCGGTTGGTAATGATAATTAATATCAGTCGAGTTATGATTGATCGCTGGTCGCCCAGATGTTTCTGATGGCGTCTCACGGCGTTACAAGATTTGTGGCTTGCTTGAAGATGTGGGGGGTAAGAGCTTGGTGTTTTGGTTATGCTTCTGGTGTTAGTTATAACATAGTAATTTGTAAATGGGGTAAGTTTTTATGTAACAGTTAATTTCTGGGACTAGTGGATTGATACCCAGAAATCTACAAAAGATGAGGAGTGTTTTTGCTTGAACAATAATTCGCTTATTATATCAAGAACTACTGAAACGATTTGAAAAGTTTAATAAGTGAATATGGTATCCTAATTGCAAACTTAATAGGTTAAATTGGTGTTCAAAGTTCATCATACTTTGCAATATGCCTGATAGATGTTGTATCAATCAAACATCTATAACTATACCGGTTTCTATCACCTTAGAAACCAAAAGTCAGAGACGCAAGCCTCTATATGTCAGTTGAGCAATTACAAAAAGACATAAACATCAACATCATCAAAAATATAATTAACAAGACGATACATCAATTACAAGATAGTACAAAAATATCGCCTGATGTTAAAATAAATCCGTGTTCACAAGGTCGGTCTCGTATGACCGGCTGTGATCCCCGCGTGCCTGATAACAGAACATTGCCCTATATACTTTGTACTACATAGTATCTTATACTATTGGGCACTAAGATACGTTGTTGGTGTTGTCACGCAAATTATACACGCTGAGAAATATCTAATATTGCAGGCTTTAGTTCTTAAAAAACTTGGAGCGATTTCTTGGACATATTTAATGTGGTTTGTTAAATGATTTTGGCTTATGTTTAACTGATCACCAGATATAGTAACAAATAGCAGACAAAAATAGTAAATGATCACCAAAATGAAACTCGCATTTTAATGTAAAACTATCACCAAAGTTTTAATACTTTGCTATCCTATTTAAGTGAAATTACTCCAAAATAAATCATGCGTAAGCCAAAAATAGTAAACGATCACCAAAATTAAACCACCATTTTAAAGTAAGATTACAAACCAAAGTTTTTAAATTCTGCTATCCTATTTAAGCAAAATGAGTCCAAATAAATCATTGTTATCCCAAAATTATCACCAAAAGTAGTAAATGATCATCAAAATTATACCAGCGTTTTAATATAAAATGATAATCAAAGTTTTTACATCTTGCTATCCTGTTTAAGTAAACTGACTCCAAAAAAATAAGTTCGGCCTGATACAATAAATGTAATAACATTATGGGGACCCTTTTCCTGCACTAGGGTGGAAAATTGTCTATTGCATGCCTCTAAACAGTGCGATAAGAGTGTGTTTTCGAGGGAGTGTATTGAGAAACACATTCTTCTTCTTCTTTCTCCTGCCCTGTTCTCAATTTTACTTGGGGTCGGCGCAATATGTCATTTTCTTCCATTTTCCCCTGTCACTCGTCATTCTGACACTCACGCATGCATTGCAAGCCGGACACATAACTTAATATGGCATCATAATACTTTATTTGGTAATACGCCTACATTTTATGGCAATCACAGTGACTTATTTAGGCAAAAATAATACATTAATTTGGTCGTCAAGAGTTGGTGATCATTTACTAAATTTGGTGGTCGAATACAATTTAAAGTGAAGTCGTGACTAAAATAGCTGGTACTATTACATTTTTAGACTTTATTTTTCTGGTGTTCAGTAGATATTTCTGGTTACAAAACTTAGGGTATCAAAGCATTTTATGGTGGTCATTATATTTGTTCCCAATGATTTTGACACTAAAAATATCTAAAAATAGGCATTGTTGTTACTAAAAGTGATTGTGTGTTAGTTTCGTTTTGACTTCGTATAACTGCATTATATGTAGAATCAAGTCACGTTCGTCTGTCTGTTTATGAAAAACCAAAATTATACTGGAGGAATTTTCATACGATTTTCACTAAAATAAATAAAGAATTTATAACAAAGGAAATTATTTGTCAGGATATAGCTCTACATTATAGGATGTTTATCACACAGTTTTCGTTTAGTAAAAACTTTTGATAAACTATGAAAAACATACGAATGTTGTGTCTCTATAGAAGGTTACAAATATTTGGGTCAGCGAACTATGTATTATCATACTCGTGTGTAACTTCTTAATTTTCTGATAACAGTACCTATTTAAATATTGAACTAAATGTATAGTTTGTTGTTTTTCATAAGAAACTAGAATGTCAACATATGACGAAGTGAGATAACTCGAAAACAAGTAAAAAAGAAAAACTGAGAATTGATCAGAGGAATGTGTTTCGATAAAACACAAATTGATTAGAATTAAAATAAATCCGTAGTAATTTTATTTTTTTAAGCATTCTTTGTAAGAGATATTTTTCTTACGTGCGGAAATAAAATTCATACCTAAAAAAGTCACTACCTACAGAATTCTAACCCACAAGTTACCCTAGTCTTTTGACAGAAGGGTAATATGACTTCGCAACTAAAACATGGAACTTTGAATCCAGGCTCAAACTAGGGCAAATCCGCTAAGCCAGGCAGAAACTGCCTAATCTGAGCTAATGTTCTGAAGAACATTTACATATGCAGTCACGTGTGACTTGCTGGCTTGATGTGGGAAATTCATAGTGTTTTCTCTTTATTATGTAGAGAATAAGTAAGTATAGTATTTTGAGTATTTAGAATTAATTAGATTAGGGGTATCGGGTTGCCCGGGTAACTGGGTTGAGGAGGTCAGATAGGCAGTCGCTTCTTGTAAAGCACTGGTACTCAGCTGAATCCGGTTAGACTGGAAGGCGACCCCAAAATGGTTGGGAAAAAGGCTCGGGGGATGATGAGAATGAATTAGTAGTAGTAGTAGTTTTAACTTGAAAGTGTGAGAAACAAGGTTAATTCTACATGTATAATAATAGAAAAAAAAAATTGAAGATAATACAGTTTTATAATACGACTGTCACTAGATAATTCCCCTTTTTAAGGCCTGATTATGGACAAATACGAGCAAGATCTATTATTCTCTTGAAGCTATTAAATTCCTATAATTTTGTCACGGAATTGCCAATTTGCCTTCTAAAGCAGTAATAGCAATAAAAATGTTATTACGTACTTTCCCAATTAGTGGCTAATTAATTGGAAGTGTTGGCTACTAATGAGCGGAAAATTTTCTTGGTTTTGCGTTCTTTTTAAATAAGTAATCGAAGAATAACGAGGTCTGTAGTACACTGCGATTGGGAGCGAATGAAATATATAAAAGTTGACTTATAGGCTATTTAATACATACCTACGCTATCTAACACGTAAATGTTGTTTCTTAAATGGACCAATAGTTCTTGTGATTAGCGCAAACGAACGAACTCTTCAGCTTTACTATAAGAACCGTTGTAAAAAAAACTCTCACTACAAAATACATGCCTTTACTAACTTAACTACAGCTACTAACATCAGCCCCCACAAAATAGCATACTACTCTACTACACTGCATACAGCAATGAGCCAGCTGCAATGATTTGAGTGATGCAAATTTATGCAAATATTGTGCATCTCTATGACTGTGCCTTTCAATGCACTGGTTCCACCATCTCAGTTGTAAGATGAAATTGAGATGACTTGGGGCTATTAAGTTTCTGTGTGATCTCTGCTAGATATTTGGTTTGCAGGAATACTGGGAATTGTCAAAAGAATTGTTAGGTAGTATAGGAGAAGGTTTGAATTTCGTTCGCTTGTATCTGACAGAACGGAGGTTAAGCAGTATAAACATATTTTCCGATACAAAGAATTTACTGCGTTGAGTCTTCAAATATAATTGATTCCTGATCGTAGCTATTATTAATTTGATGTTTTTCTTAAAGAGGGAGATGTTTAATACTTCTGCGCGACCAGGGAATCGAACCCAAGGATGTCACGTTATGCGATTACTACCAGGCAGTAACTGTTATGATGCTGTATATTTTTCTGATCTAGTACGGGAACTATCCTAAGGACGGGGGTGAAACCGTGTGAATACTTAGTATACTTATTGCCTAAGTAAGCATAAATTGTAGCATAAGTATATTGCCACAATATTGACGGAGCAACATATTGGATACATGTTTCTATTTGTCCTGTATAACATTGAAATAATAACTTGTGTTCAGTAATCTTTGACGTTTATTTATATAAGAACAGCTGCGTTATTACTGAGAGAAGTCAATAATATATAATGATGTGTATTCTGAGAATTTCTCTTATATGTATGATATCTTTTGATCATGGTGCCTTTATGGGAATGTCAGCTTATCAATATTTTAGGTTTATAAAAGTATACATTAATATTGAACATGCGAAAGTTTGTAAGGATGTATTGTTGATATGTTTGTATTTTTGTTACTCTCCCACTCATAAACTGCTGGACGGATTTTGATGAATGTAAGCAGTAATGTAGATTGTATATCAGAATTAGTTTAGAAGAAATTTTAAATTCAATTCGCTGAGTCAAGTCACGCAGATTGAGAAAAAAAACCGCTTGCTAAATAGTTAACAATAAGCGTCCCCACAAAACATCTTTTCAAACATATCATTATATACCAAAGAATTAATACAAAAGAATTTAAAATTCTACTCAACATACAAATGGTAAACTTCACCTTTTACTCTTACAAAAGATTTCAGACGGATTATGTTCCAACGCAATAATGTCAAACGTTTGAAAACGCGCGATTTGTATCGCTGTATTCGTTCGTGTGACAGGGATCTAATATTTGTCTTGTTTCCTTATGATAAATAGACCTTCAGTTTATATTTATTTGTAGTTTATTTACTTTATATGGTTGGTTAGGTCATGAGAGTAAATATCAAGGTATATGCGATTGTAACTTAGTTGTGAATGCTATCATCATTTGCCTAGCTTTTTCTCAACTATGTTGGGGTCGGCTTGCAGTCTATCTACTGCTCTATTTTCTGACAAACCGTCTGTTGGGTTTCTGATATTCTTGATCCAGTTGCAAGGGCAACTCCTTGGTCTGCTGGGGCTGCGGCATTGTTCGAGTTGAAAGAGTTTCTGCGGCCCTGGTAGATAAAAGGCCTACGAAAGAACATGAAGGGTTTTAGTCAGAAGAGTCTGACACTCACTCCCTCACGCTGCTAACCCACAGCGGGAGGAAGCGAATTTGATTGAGGAATTTGATGATTCCCATAAAAAAGGTCCTCCTTGATTCCCATAAAAACTCCTTGGTAGAACTGGTTGGTTGTCATAATTTTTGGATTACGGCTGACCCACACATTTAATGTGCCTTCCAAAATACGGAGGAATTTGTTAGCCATGATTCTCACTGTCGAGAACTTTGTAAAAAATCTAATTATATAAATACAACGATACAAAGTAATAAATTTCCTTAATTACTGAACGCTTATTAAAATATTTATTTAATGATGAATATAGTCATTACATATAGGTAAACACTTGATAATCGTTAGAAGTCAATATCTAACGTAACACATAATTATGCAAACTATTTGTTCTTTACATTTACTATTGCTAACATTGTAACGGGAATGTTTGTCGGAGATGGTTACTTCTTAACGCAGAAACTACTGAATGGATTTTCGTGAAACTTGCCAGTATTAAACATTGGTCGCTTTTTATCCGAGTGCACTCAGTAGATACTTCTACATATAGGTAAAATCAAAGACAAATTCTCAAACTCACTGTAGTTGTCGAGTACTATAAATAGCGTCACCAAATACGGGTTATGATCAATAATTACGCGATCAATTGAAAGAGTTACACATAACTTCATTGTAGCCAATGAACACAATGAGAGGAATTGGGTAACAATGATGTAGTAATGACTAATGATTGATACGTTGATAGTGACAATTGTTACTATGTCATTATCATCATTCCCCCTTTTTTGTGGTAATTTATCAAGCCCGCTGTGGGTGCGGCGTGGGGAGTCTCAGACTCTGACTGACTAAAACCCATTATGTTCCTTCTGGTGCCATTCATGTATCGTTGCTGCTGTAACTCTTTCGAATCAACATTTCCCTGCCCCTATTCAAATTTATCATTGGTCGGTCCAGTGGACCTGTTCCATACTTATCTGCCTGACTTCATCTCACTAGTGACATGAAGACGACTTTGGAATGAAATTAGACTTTGAACTTTCATTAATACTAAAGCGTATCAACGTGTAGGTGTTTTTATTTTCAAATAACAATCAGCCGCTTAAAAGATTTAGTGAAATAGAAATTCGAAAATAGTTGTTACAATTTTGGCAAGTTTCCCAGTAGGTGTGTCGTGAAAAGAAAAACGGTCTAGTCTGAGATTCTATTTTTAACCGACTTCCCAAAAAGGAGGAGGTTCTCAATTCGGTCGGTATGTTTTTTTTTTCTATGTATGTACATCGATTACACCGACTTCCAAAAACACTAAAAAGCAAAAAAAAAAACTAATTTTAGGTGCATCGGCCTAGAAGTCGGTGGCATAATTAACTTAGGGACATCCATTAGGCACCGACTTCTAGGCCGATGCACCTAAAATTAGTTTTTTTTTGCTTTTTAGTGTTTTTGGAAGTCGGTTATATTTTTTTTTGTAAAAAAGGTTTTTTATATTTTTTTAAACCAATGCACTGAAGAGCCCACTTTACTACCGCATAGTGGCCCTGGAACACTAAAGGATTCAAAATGAACATAGAGGGTTACAAAGTATACAGTTAACAAGAATCTGACACTCTCATCTATCCTATAGAAGGCAGCTTTCATTGGATGGTATCACAGAAACGTATCCAACATTTTAAAATTTAAAGAGACTAAAACAGTAAGAATAACATTTCCAACATTGCACGAAATTACCGCACACAAAACGTTGTAAAAAATAAATATTTATCGCAAAACAAAAACAAATGTGTGCAGAGATAAAACCGTCATCTATTTCATTGTCAAGGTCTTTCGGTGATTCAGTCCAAGGTCAGCAGGACGTCTTCTGACGTCTCTCGATATGCCGATAATATCTAGGGCTGCCGATGTATTAGCTGGATTGTCGACATATTTGATTGTCGACGAGAAATTAAACATGAATCTAGAGTCTAGAGGTATAATGGATATCAATGAGTTGAGGAGGTCAGTTAGGCAGTCACTACTTGTAAATGATTTAGACTTCTTACTAGGTTAGACCTCTTCGTCATCATCATCCTCCGAGCCTTATTCCCAACTATGTTGGGGTCGGCTTCCAGTCTAACCAGATTCAGCTGAGTACACCTCTTCATAGTTTGGGAAACAGCTATGCAAAGGATGATGATGATGATGATGATATATGAGCAGTTGTGAAAGCAAGTCAGATTCATAATTCTTTTTAATTAGATAGCCTGTCCGAACGTTTCGAGGTCGGACTTACAGAACAATTCCAAAAAAACTCAAATGGTTGACAGCCCTAAGAGCATATTATCGAATATTGTGTAAGTGATAGTTTCATGATGGTAGTATTGAGTAACATAATGATAACTATAGGTCACCCACACATACAACACACAACAGAATATTTACAACTAAGTACGTTATCATCATTTGTATTTACGTTACGGGCTAAGACTATTTCGAAATGGAGTTATTTCTGAGTATAAACATCTATGATTTTGTTATCAAGTGTGACTATATCTAATTATGAATAATTACTGGTTACTGGCTGAGGCTTTGGTCCAGTTAGCTAATTAATTTACTGTCGGCCATTATTTGTAAGTATTTTTAAATTAAGGGCAGAGATCTGAGAAGAAATATCCTTCACTAATTTAATTTATTTTATATATAAATTAATTAGAATTTATATAACAATAAAATTCTACGAATTTGGTTAAAATATGCTTATATCATCTAGCTTTTTGTATATCAATGTTCTAGCTTCACATAATGTTATCAACCAATTACACATTACGTGTTTGAAACTAAAATCGAAAATAGTTTGTAAGCGATGTTTTTTGATTTAAAGTTATTTGCGAAACAACAGAAATACCTTGATGTTTAAAAAAATTACTAAGAAAAATTTTCACTTGAATAAAATAATTACTTAAGTGGTTTTTAAATTTTTATTTTCATATGTCACGATTTCTCAATGGATGATATTCTATGTATATGTATGTCAGCAACACTTAAATATTCATGGAATAAAATGATTAAATAGTTAGGAAAAGGGACGGCTTTTTTATAGAATTTTAAATACTTTGCTGTTTTGTTATGTTACTAGTTGACTTTTTAGTTTATAATTTAGTTACGAATAAAATGTATTAACGATACCTAAGTATTCACTTAATTTTTCATGAATTAATTTACAAATATCCCTCAAAATTCGATATGAAAGCTATAAATTAGATTGCGCGAGTGACATACGACATTTTTCAAGGTGGCCCTAACAGGTACCTTGGGGCAACCCCGGCGACTCATCGACGCCACTACGCATGCGTGAACTTCACTCCGGGTGGCGTGATTGTCAAAATGCACAGCAATATAACCCCAAAATTGTAACACACCGATTCGTAATAATTTTATATAAATATGCAAGGAATTTACATTCGCACAGTGTCAGAAGCTTTTGCAGAAACCAATTTCTATTCTGTGTCTGTCAACCGCTCGTTAGAAGTCACTTAAATTATTATAAATAAAAAAAAGCTTACCTGTAATCGATGTCACTCGCTTCGAACACGTAAACAGATCCATACATTCCCGCTAAAAAACACGGGAATAGAAAGAAAGCATAGTTTATAATATTATACTTCCCAAAAGATCCCAATTCTTTTAGGATTGCGTCCAACCCAACTAACGATGTATCCTTAGACATTTTTACAACAATACTATCTTCAGCCTTTACAGAACACTTTAAATATCACTCGTAGCACTTTCATTAATATTTTAATTTATAAAAATAACTTTTTCTAAACGCGCCGTGGTGATCTCTTTCTGTGATTTGTAATTTTGACAGATCCGCACGCATGCGTACCCGAACCCTTCACTTAAATAGTCATTTTTGTGAACAACTTTCGATGTCTTTTTTTTTAACAAACGAGCGATCCCGGCAGATGTCTTAACTTGTATGCGTTTGAATCAAAAATAAACAAGAAAAACCGGCTAAAGTGTGTCGTTCAATACGAGATATTGTTCAGATTGTGGGATAAAGACAGCGTGTATTTTGCTGTTAAGATTGAATGAGAGTGAGTGAGACGGTTATAGTTTCATTGTTGCGCTGTTAATAAAGCAAGGGCTTTTTAATTTGTCGTGGGAATATTTGTAGTATTTTTGGTAGTTGATTAGTTATTTTAATGATAGAGTTAATTCAAGAAAGGATGTGTGTAGGTCAGGTCGATGAATTTTGTGTGTCCTATATCGTGCGATAAGAGTGTTTTTTGGGTTGAATGTGATGTAATCTGAATTTATTTTTATGAAAATAGCGTGGTTTTATATATTTAGCACGTTGTTTATACATGCTCAGATTAGTAACGACCGTGGAATGTGTAGTTTGCTTTCAGTCAATCAACTTTCTCGCATTGTTAGTTGTTATAATGTATTTTATTTGTAGTTTAAATGTAGCCATATTTTTATCAACATTGTGGATTATGCGCTTCGTTAGTATGCTCACCTTTTCTGTATATTTAATAGGAATATTTGCAAATATAATCTATGCATGCATAATCTTATTTTATGTGCAGTAGCGTTATAAATGGCGTTCGTTCGTTTATTAAAATGTGTTGCTAATGTTCTGGCACGTGTTATTTTAACCTTTACTTTTAATAAATAGCGTGTAGTAGCAAAATAATCTGAATGACGTTTTATTAAGTAATAAAAATAAAATGTTTTATAATTTTTGAATGTATAGGTACAAAGACATATCTAAAAAAAGTAGATTATACCTATATCAGAAGACTCTTTGACTGTTTTTATGTCAAACATATCATAGTTATCAAAGTAGAAGTCGTATATGTACATAAGTAGTTGTTAACAATCACATTGATAATATTAAGTAGCAAAGGCAAGATGAACTATAGTTTTAGTAGGAAAAAAAGAACGAAAACAAGGACTGATAACAAAACCAGTCATATCAAGGTAATATAGAAAGGAAAATAACATCAAAACTAGTGTATATACAGAGTTATACACATTTAACACGCGTCAAAAAATCCTCCTCATCGGTATCCACTGGGAGCATTGCTGTCGTTTTTAAATTTCTTTGAATATAATGTAGGCGTTTGGGCAGCACGACCCGAGGGTTTCAACTGTCACTATATTTCCGCCGCTTGAGGTTCTCCGCAGCCGCAGCGGCAGCAGTAGCACAGAACGCAGAACTTGTAAGGTGGGATGGCGCAAGAGTAGATAGGTATTGAAACATACTAAGAGTCTACTCAAATATCAAAACTAGTTTCCTTGATGTTTCTCGTAATATCTTACACATAACTGTACAAACAAAGGAAGAAGAGTAATCATTCAATTTATCCACTTTATGAGTAAAATTGTTATCGTCTACTAGATTCCGGGTTTGATGCTCTAAATTAGGGAAACTCCCATTTTTATGTGTTACGAAATGGTCAACATACTCTTAGATGGAGACGCTCCTTAATACGTTTGATTGTTTAATTTTTTTTAATACGCATTAAGAGAATTCGTTGACTGCAAAGTGAACTGTCGGCCTGTCGGCCTGGTGGTTCGTTAACAGTCGGAAGGTATCATGAATCCAATCAAACTTTTTAGTAGGTTTGTTCCGGTTTGTACCTGATTATTGGAATTTACCATTGACCTTTATACCTACCGACTTAATTATCAGCCTTGCAGTTTGCTTTGCATTAGTGGTCTTAAAACCTAAACAGTGTTTCTCTAAGATATTATAAAGAATTCCAATGAATTTCTGGTCATCAGACATCTTACAAACACCATAATTGTCACAAACCAGTGCCCCCAAAATCTTAGAAACCAATCGAACATGAACAAAGTGAGTCGGCCTAATAAACTGAAACACTGCGTATCAGGCAATCTTCTGCAACAATAGAGGTGAGATTATCTCATAGACGCAGCACAATAGCGCAGTACGCCACGTGGAACAGATAACGGAGTGTCTCTAAGTTCACGAATAAATATTTGGTGGAAGTTTCACGCGCTTCCTGGTTATAGTATATATACTATACCATATTACCCTATTACTCTAATTTTTAGTTAGCATTACAGCTAAAATAAGAACTGTTTATATTTTGATATGGAACACGTTACAATAATTTGACGTAAATATTCATGAATAAGTCTCGATTTTCTATTATTTATTTTGATTTCGATTGTCTAAATATGTTGCTATATAGTCACTTCTTCTTATCAAAACTACACACTAAGTAAAGTTTGTCGTTTTCTTGAGGTTCAAAAAGCGCTCATATATCAGCCTTATTTGTTTTTATATTTACATCTAATCAAGCAAGTAAAAATTTAAAGTGACTGCAGAAATGATTTTTTAAACGGTGTGTAACGAAGATTTATTTATGCAAGTCAAAGGTCTTTTGATATCAAAACGTTGAACTTCTGCCTCTTCGTACTGATGTCTCTTTGTAATTACCTATACATTATTTAACAAGGTAGGTATCGTAAATTTATAAAATCAGGCAAACTTATATATGACTCACATTAAAGGTAACAGCACATTAAAGGTTCTGTAGATTCTTCGTAAGGATCCTATACTTACAGGAGAAAATCTTAGAAATGAATGATACATAATACAAAAGCTATAGATCGTCTTGAACCCGTATTTCGGTCACGGCAG
Organism: Helicoverpa zea; assembly: GCF_022581195.2. Lineage (NCBI taxonomy): Eukaryota > Metazoa > Arthropoda > Insecta > Lepidoptera > Noctuidae > Helicoverpa > Helicoverpa zea. The sequence goes on along the minus strand of NC_061466.1, from coordinate 9,877,297 downwards.
TACATCTCAACGAGGATTAGCCCGTTAGCAGGAGATTACAAGGCTGTGCTCGACTCAGGTGCGCTCCCAATTTCATAACTATGCATCTATGCAAATGTAGATATGCATTTATAAGCGTAATGTAATTGTGAGACGAGGTTTGTACCTAGTATAATATCAAAATGCATATAAGCAGTACGTTTTAAGGTAATCTCGATTTAATGAAAGTAATATTTAGATAAAATGCTATGCATGAGTAATACATCCTACAATAAGTATTTAATTTTACGTTATTTGTTTGCTGTTTTTTGCGGTCTTCTGCGGGAGGAAACTACTGCCCTCTACTGCATAAAAAGTGGGCATTTTTTGATAAACGGGCCATCTAAAACTGAAATTACGTACTCTTCAAATCGGTCAAGCAGTTTCTGAGATTACCATTTTCGAAACACAAATAACAACACAAAAGACCATTTCTTTTAATAAATTCCTTCCAAGATCTGGTATATCAGCTGTATCCCACAGCAGGAAAGTTATAATACAATAAAAGATAATGAAGGAACGTCTGACTAGGTCGCAGGACATGTTCAACTTCTCATGGAACGAATAAACGACAGGATTTTATGAACGATTTGCACCAGTATCCGATGTGTACCTTGTTAGTTTTTGTAGGGAGGGGCAAGTATCGATACTTTGTAATGAGCTGCATTTTATGGGATAATTGTTTGCAGATTTGTTTTGAAAGGAGTTCTTAAGGCTGCTCTTATTTTGATTGTTCTTCTATATACTCTCGTATTTCCATATTAAAGTAAACTATGTGTGATGTGGTGCCGTTGTAGCTTCTGCTAATAGTAGAGTGAAATATGTGTTTTTTTTTTTTCGACATAAGTTGATTCTCACATTTTGTTACTTTTATGACAGCGAGCTTAGCTACTGCTTTGTTAACCATTGAAGAATTAATACTGTGTACTTTTTTGGCACATGCTACTGTAACAAAATGTTCTGTGTAAAATACTTCTAAAATATAAACCAGTCAGACCTTAGTTATCGATAAACTTGCACACCACTACCTCGTTATCCGCAAACCATGATAATGAGCGATCTATATTTTATAGAAGCACAAAACGCGCATTTTACGAGTTTCGCATGGAAACCATACAATTCACATGACAGAATTCTATGGTATATTTTTAAGAGAATTTATTCTTTCTGGAACTTTCCCATAAACGTGCTGATTATGAAGGAATCTTCGGATTTTATTACTGTTTTCCATAGATTGTTCTATCGGTTACCATCTTTATTTTAGTTGGAGAAAATAACAAGGAAACTGCAGCGGTAGTTGTTATTGTACTGCAGTGATGTGTGCTTTTATCCTGATCGTATAGATACAAGCCAATATATATGTCACCGGAAAATAACAAGATCTGTAAGTTTATCAATTTACTATACGGAAGTTTATAAACTTTCGTAAGATTCTAAACGGGAGATAAATTGTAATATTTTACGTCCACATTTTCGTAAATTGATAAACTTACTGAACTCGCTCGTAAAATAATAAGTAAGCAGTAACCAAACGCTATGCGCGATCTGATTGGTTGGCTGTCACATGTCACTTCTTCCTCGCGGCCGCCATAGAGCAGTGTGTTATTTTACGCATTTCAAAGATTACCGTATGACGTCGGAAATTGATAAATTTACGAAAATGTGGACGTAAAATATTACAATTTATCTCCCGTTTAGAATCTTACGAAAGTTTATAAACTTCTTAGTAAATTGATAAACTTACGGATCTTGTTATTTTCCGGTGACATATATAAGCGGTATCGAGTAAATATTGATCTTTCGGCTAACTTTGATTCAATGTTGATTACCATAACATTGAAAGCAATATATTGGTAATGGTATTAATGGCGTAGAACAGTATTGACATTAAAAGACCCTGATTTCCGAGAAAAACTAACCAGCTAGCTAAGCATGCATTATTCGTCGGTTATTCTAACCCTTTTGAAAGGGCTAGATAGGCAATGCTTGGTCCTAGATGCAATACTTTTTATCTCCTTTCCAATCATTTAACAGGCCTACGTTTAGAAGCTGGTCAACGGTTGGCAATAAGTTAATCATAATATACTGATGATTTTGGGCGGCAATACACTGAAGGTATTCAATGATGATGATTTACACATACATACTAATTTACAAATCAACAATATCTTTGCAAACCCATATACCTTACTAGCTTCCGCCAGCGGCTTCGCCCGCGTGGTGTGTTGATAAAAAGTAGCCTATGTGTTAATCCAGGGTATCACCTATCTACATACCAAATTTCAATATAATCGGTACAGCCGTTTTTGCGTGATTGAATAACAAACATACATCCATACATTCTCACAAACTTTCACATTTATAATATATGTAGGATGTAGGATGTAGGATGTAGGATTTATAATATATGTAGGATGTAGGATATGTAGGATTAAGCCAAATTGCGATACATCACATAATTAGCCAGGTACAATCGCAGTAAATTAAACATGCTGTTATCTGCCGGGACGCACGCCCGTCGATAACGTTGCGTTATTAGTTGTATGTTCACGACTGTGATTAATAGGGGTGAGCAGTGTTGGAAGGAGTGTACTTTGAGTAGTTTTAAGGAGTTGAAGAGATTGAAGTTGAGTTGCACCATTTAACTATAGCTAAATCATAAACAGAAATTGCTGGACAACTTCTTCTTTTTATCGAGTGAGCCGTCGGTTTAATCATCTAACAAGCCCTAGTGTCAGAGTTTTTTCAAAACCGACTGACGTGGAATTGTAACAAGGACTGCTACTGAGTAGCATTCGGGGACTTCGACTTTTCGTGCCCTCCAAGGCACGGGAGTGTATCACCGCCAATTTCTTGACTTCAGGCTGGTAGACCAAAGAGGATAGATTTTGATATTGCATTTGACAACTGGTATGCACAGTCCTTTGGTATTAATTTTGATAATTGGTGGTATGCATTGTATTATATGCATGGCCTAACGGTTAATGGGATGTTTGGATGTTAGTTCCTCTTTCACGCAAAAACTGTTGAATGGATTTTAATGAAACTCAGCAGTGTTAAAGCTTATATTATGAAAATGATCCCACCCAAAACAAAAATGTGAAAGACTGCCAAGTTCGATAATATGGGAATGCTTCGCCTATAAAAGAAGTGAGATCTGAATAAGTACCAAGTTCCATACACATACCTCAGTTAAAAATAGTTACTTTTTAATGATGTTACTTGGCAAGTTTTCATACACCTTGTTATAAACCTACTAAACGCAATGAATCAAGTATTTAATTTTCTATTAAAACTTGCCAAGTAATCATCATTAAAAAGTAACTATTTTTAACTGAGGTATGTGTATGGAACTTGGTCCTTATTCAGATCTCACTTCTTTTATAGGCGAAGCATTCCCATATTATCGAACTTGGCAGTCTTTCACATTTTTGTTTTGGGTGGGATTTCATTTATTTTTGTAAGGTTGTTTATTTTATTTTTTTCTTATGATGAAGTTAGTTAAAGAAATGTCTCATTTATACTATCTTTTAGATTTTTTAATATGCACTATGTTTCTTACAAAGAAATGAACTAGATTAACTATGTCTAGATTTACCAACTGACTGACAAGACATGTTATCATATATTATGTTCGTGGATCAAAGTTACACATTCGTTATTTTCGAAAGTGATTCACACTTGGCCGTTTTCAGATTTTTACTTTACTTTGACTAAATACAAACCTTTGTACCATTCGAAGATATATTATATAAATATAGATAAATTTAGTTCGTTTTAGTTCCTTAGGGGTATAAATTTACACCGGGTATAAAACACCTTCATTATTTTGAAACCGACTCACACTTGGCCATTTTCAGATTTTTCCCTTTACCTTGACATAAAGACCTACCTCCATGCCAAATTTCAAGTCAATACGACCATTGGAAGTGGTCTAGGTTTTTGATGAGTGAGTCAGTGAATAAGTGAATCAGTGTATAGTAAAAATAGCGATTTTCTGACGTCAATATCTCAAGACCTACAATAGGTATATTAATGAAATTTTGTATTTTAGATAAGTGAGGGGGTCTCAACAGATACTAGAAATTTGATATGCGTAAATAAAATAGATTTTGAGTTACAGGGGGGTCGAATTTGGCCCGAAATGGTTCGTGTAATATAACCCACGGCCGGTGTGTCGCCTTTTTTGCTCGAACTTGGCGGACACACTGCCGTGTGTCTAGATACTTAATATTGGTTATTTTATTGATACGTGGGATGTAATTCCTTCGGGAAACGAGTGAAACCGCGGTCGAAAGCTAGTCGTATTGTAATAATACGTGATCCATAATCCATATAGGTGTGTTATCGAAGCGGATCCTAAGCGTATTGTTTTGAGATATTAATTATCACATCACAGCTATTGCCGGTAATTAACTCGCTTACAGGTTAACCGGTTCAGTTAACCTTAACAAAGGATTACTGGCTAATTAAATATCTTCTATTTCCGAGTACACTTGCGTAAGATTGCGTTAGGCGTTTGTATTTCGGGATAATTATCGGAAATGCAAGTTAATGTGGGTTTTCATGTTTTCTAAGATAAGTACTTGGTAGTTAAATATCAAATAGTAAAAGGGCTTCAAGATTGCTTTCGATGATAAAAACTTTTGTAGGTACCAATTGTTTTTTAAAATATGGTTTCATTGATACATTACTTAACAACATATAGTTATTGATTTGTTTTCAACATCATTTAATCTCGCAGAAAATGAGTCAAAACATTCATAAAAAAGTCAGTCTAGCAATCAACGGTTCACTAACAAAGAAACTACACTATTTTTCACTCAGCAAAAAACAGTACTGGAACAATTTTTCTATTTAACGTGCTTATTTATTTAGCCTGAAGTAAGAAGGTCGAATATCGTAGTTTTCTTATAACACGCCACGCTCAAGGGGGCTATTAGGGTAATCGCCTCTGTCTGTCAGCGAGTGTTTCGAATCACGCTAGAGCAGCGGTCGATATGTTTACGAGTAGTTTGCCCAGCTGTGGGATGGGCTAATTGTAGAAAGTTTTTTGTGAAATTATGCGCGTTTTCGTGGAAAAGCTGCTTAGCCGATGATAATGATTGCAGAAGTTCAAGCTTTATCATTGCACTCATTTGCATGACTTTTTAAGAAGAGGATACTGCGTGATTTTCATGCAATTTGCGCCAATAAGTAAAGTGATCCATGTGAAAGTTTAGACAGAAATTACTGCTTAACGCTTGTACCTCATATAATATTTTCAGAAAAACGGAGCGTAAAATGATCTTGCAGAATTAGCAACTGCCAATTATAGTCCACAATATGCACAAACATACATATGTAGGTTCATACAAAAGCAGTCTATATCAATCTTTAACACAACTGCGAAAACCAAACCCACTTAACCATTAAAAAACAGCCCAAACAGTACACAAACAAACCAACAACATGTAAATAAAACTGATCCAATTTGATTACAATACATTTTGCAATCATCCATTGTTATCAGCACAATACTTCATGTGGATCTACATAATTCACTGGGCACGGGATTAAGGGTGTATTTCCGAACTTTGGGTCTGTCGTCGCGATCGGACACATGCGGCAGTTGCTTTAATAGTAAGAGAAAGGAAATTTAGTTCTCACAACATTTTATAGCGATTCAGAAACTCGGTCGAGTCAATGCTGCCATTTTTTGGGTACCAGCAAATGGCAGAGACGTGTGGGGCTTATGGACAACGTGCGATAGCTTGAGCTCGGAATTTAGAAACAGGCCGACATTGAGATCGGCGGGAACTATCAGACGTGAGCGATGTCAGTATCACACTATCTACACCTTGACCATACCACCGTTATTTTATTCCCATCATTTTATTTTCACTCTTTCTCAGCAACATGCGGTATCGGCCACATGTTCGCATCGGTGAGCGATACTCGTATGGCTCGAGAAAGCACCATAAATATGTGATGAGAGAGTAATAATGTGGGACTATCGGAATAATGGGGTAGTGATACCCCTTAGTTCTGGGTTTACGCCTGTTGAATTTGTCTTGTATTGTGTTTTGGTTAAATACGGAGAGTTTGGACTGAGGAAAAATCTTGTATAGATTGCAATATACGGAAAAAAATACAAAATCGGATATGGCCTTCAGGTTTTGACAAAAAATAAAGCATCAAAAATAAAGCACGAAACTACTGCAGAGCTTTTAATTTCAATACGTAGTGTTGTGTGATCTTGTGAGTGCTACATTTTTCCTCCATGAAACATTTACTACAATGAAACTCAGTTTTTCCTATTTGATGTTTAGTCTTATATCCCTAGTTTCGTATGTCGGAACACGCTCCATTTTCGTCTCAAGCACAATCGAAGACCGCGACCGTAGAACCGGACACCCATTGTCTGTGATATGCACCCCTACTTCTATGTATTTGTGCATGTACATATGTGCGTGTGTGTGTGTGAATGATAAGGCATTTCATTGGATATAGAGGCGATAACATTACATCGTTGTTCATCCAAAATATGGCTATAACAGCCTTTGATTCCATCTTCTTAGGGCGCTTTATCGGTGTTTCACTGTAATTATCGGTGTATGGTGCAAAGATCCTCCCTCGCATCAGATTATTGTCCCGCGAAAACCTAAAAAAAAACTATACGGATTTTCATGCGTCTTTAACAAATAGATATGATGTCTTTAACAATAAATAGGGTGGTTCATGAGGAAGGCTTAAAAATAGGTATACATTCTTTATGCTGTCTGGTGCTACTGCAAGGTGCTAGTAAGTCAAGCTAGTTGAATTATGTGTAACTGTAATCTGTGTTTTTTCTAATTAAAATTAGTAATAACCCCAAAATCCATACTTGCTTAAAATTCAACAAATAATTCTTGAACAAAAACGAAATAAATACAATAATTCATAAATTGATCAATAAACTAAGGACAAAAGAATTCGGCCGGCGCCGTAATAAAGTAAATTGCGCGTAAAATTAACCTGCTTCGGTAAAATATGGCTTCCTAAGAAAAACAAGAGGAAATCCAGTTACGATGTTATTACGATTAATACCATTTGTAGTATTTTTCTGTATTATCTTGTTGGTGAAAAACGTAATATTTTAATGCTTTTTTGAATGGTTAAGGAAAATATGTTGTTTGTTGCCTTTCAAGTTTTGAAATGTGAAGTGTTTCTTCCGTGTTGTTTGTGAAGAATTTATGTTAAAGTAAATAGGGCTTGCCATATTGAAAGATTAAATAATGTATAACTTGTTACAATTTCATCACGCTAGTATTTTTTTTACCCTTTTTGACACATATTGATTAATTATCTTTATGTTCAGCAAAAGTTCAATAGAAGAGGCAATTGTCATTGTGTCTAATCGTACATGGTTATCATTTAAGACAAACTCAATCAGCAGAAATTATACCATCCTTACCGAACACCATAATTTCATACTTACACAAGCTTATTCAAAAGTAATAAAATAAAAACATAATCCGCCCAATTTTTACAGTCAGAAAAAGGAAAAATCGTACGCGAAAAATCCGAGTTAAACACTCCATAATAGGAAACAAAATAATCAGTATTTCGAACACTTTTAATATAATCACATTGGGGCCGTTGTAAAATTTCGTTTTATCTCGAAAGCCGGGCTCGCGAATTTCGATTAAACCTTCAAAAGGTTTCTGGTACATTTATTCGGGAAAGTTAGTTTCGAAACGAGTTTGGAAGTTTATCAGAGGCCCCTACTATGTTGAGCTATTTAATAATGTACCTATGTGCGCTTCTTTTTACATAGGGTGAGTTATGAGAAATAAGGTTATACTATGGTAATGTTATAATGTTTATTTTTAATTTCATTAGAAAGAAGTAACGATGGATGCGTTGGTTTCGGTTGCTTGAGGCCATTCTTAAATTGCCAGCATTTTTGCTTCAATTATGTCAACCTGTGTTTACTGATATGTCAAAACTGGAAAATGAGAACTTCTCAAGCAATGCATGCATTGCAATGCAAATGGTCTTGCAACAATTTAAAGCTTTAACAAGGTTGTACTTGATAAATTTTCTCTAACAATATTTTTATTTCTATTTTTTAAGGCATTTTAGTTTTTGGTTTTTCTAGGACAGTTTTTGTTTATGATGTAATCTTTTCATTTATAATAGAACATTTCTAGGCCCTTTTACTTCTAAAACGGATAGTAGTGGTATTCGTCAACGTCGAGAAGGCGGGACGAGTCGCGATCCGTGGGTACGTGCCGCGTTTAAGTGTTTAAGATCTCGATTACGTGGTCCTGAGTACAGTTAATGGCTTCCAGGTGTTTGTTTTTGAAGGTTGGCTTGATACTGGGCGGTAGGACAACTGTAAGATATGGTTGATGTAAGGTAGGTACTGTTGTTGTGGTGGATGGTAAACATACAAAACATGCACTTGAATTTCAATGATTTGTAGGTATAACGCATTTGTACCTACTTATACGAGAGAGGCTAATAAATAAACTGATTTTGTTATCACGAACTATTACTAGTAAAAAATATTTTTCTTTGGTTCATGCATGTGTTTTGTCAGAGAAGTATAGAGTACAGTATACTAAAATGACTATAGATTTGGTCACTGACTGAGGACTTATGCTCATTGATATTTTGTTCATTGATATTATAACACAAGTGACAACAATTTCAAAATAAACTATACCAGTTTCGAAGATTTCCCATCAAAGTGAAACACATTTAAATAAATATATTAAACCCCAAAAAAAATCTACAATAAATCCCCAATCCCCATTACTCGATCACTGATTTCGCAAAAAACGTCGTGGTCGACAAAACACGTGCCGTTTCGCGGGCTTTTCACACTGCCGTCAAAATGGCGGCGAGTGAACTAACGAACCTCTTTGTTACACCGTGAACGTAGGAAGGGAACGACATTCTTTAAGTGAACGATAGTTTGACTTTCATGGATCATTTAGTCACGAGAGGGTAGAAAGTTTATTGTCGTCTTACTGTGATTTAATGAATTTTGGGTGTACCTAGGTGATTTTTTGGGACATCGATTTTAAAGCATTTTTGGGTTATATTTTCGGATTTTGCTTAATTGATAATTAATCATTCAATTAGCTGATTGTTCAATTTTTGTAAACAAATCTTTTATTTTAGGTATCTTCTGACCGGTTTAGTATAAGAATAAGTGATAGAATGGATGGATTAAATTACTAAGAAGATATATTTTATTTACAACATCATAATATAGGAGTCACTAATACAAAATTTTGGTGAAAGCAAAAGTCTCTAGCTTTCAACGAAACATAAACTACCACTCACAAAAACTCTCAAGTCCTTAAATCCAGTTCGGGATGTTAGGACCAAAAAATATCATCGAAAAAGTTAGCCTGCGACTCCAAAGTTTTCTATATTCCTCGCTAAAAACCTGGGAGTCGAAACGAGACCATTATTTTAGGCTTTGCTGACCATTCGCAGTGTTACCTGCAGAGATTTATAAAAAAAGATTGTGAAACCGCCGCGGAATACTTTACAAGCCCAGTTTTTTCTATTGGCTTTTAAAGCATTTTCGGAGCTGCATTTTATCATCTGTGGTGCGATGTATTGCGCTGAAAAAGGAACCAATTTTTTTACTCGTTATATAGTTCGCTATTTGGAATAGATAAACAAAAGACGTGCTTAAAAAAAAATTAGGAAAGTTTCTGCCTGTCGTTTACCATACAATTTATGAATATGAAAAAGAAATTGAATTGAACTAAGTTGACATATACATATTTATTTCTCAAATTATGGTCGCGATTGAGAAATTAAACATTTTTACTAACTGATCTCTTAAGAGGTACTCATTCAATGTGCGAAGGCCCACTAGGCTACCTGATATTTATTCTGGAACTAACTTCCACGAGCGTTTCACCCGCATCCCATGACAGGTCCTCTGCACATCCCGATAACAAAGTAGCCTTTAGCCTAACTCGGTAAATATGCTATCTAACACTGAAATCATTTTACACATCGGACAATTGCATACTGAGATTAGCGCATACAAACAAGCAAACAAACTCTTTAGCTATTGAAATGTAAGTAGATTAAACGTTATATGAATATAAAGCTCATTAATAGATAGATAGCGACATAATTATACTAATTGAATTTAATAAGCAAGTAATGTGTAGAATTAATTAATAAGCCTGCTTTGAATGTAATCTCTCGACCAAGGAGGTGATATTAGGGTAGATACTGAGTCCTACCAATATCATAACCTATAGATGCATTACAGGTATCTATACTGTACAATCTATATGCACATACGTGTATACCCAAGTTTACAAAAATAAAAGATTATGAAGTTCAATTTAAACACACGTTAAAGAAAGAAATAAAAAACATTAACTGACACTTCACAACAGAAGCAAAAGATATATAAAAAATCTTTATCTTTGTGTCAAATAGACCCTAAACTCAGTATCGTTATAAAGCTTCCAGGACTTGAGTAAAACATGGAGAATAGTATCAAAAATTTAATCAGTATGTGCCAATGAAGCTAAACAATACACTCTCACAATACCTAAAGGATAAAACAGCCTTTACTTGTTAGAAATTAACAGGAAACCCAATTAACTGTTGTTAGGAAGTCAAAATAAGTTGTTGATATAAAACGTATTATCTTCAAAGGAATATTTTAATATGCCAGTACGGTGCAAAGTCGTTTTTAACGATTCTGTCATCGTTTTGATTTGCCATCCAACATCATTATTTTACTTGTGTGGTGTGGTATAAGTTAATAACTTTTAGTTGAAAATATAAAACCTTATCGAGTGTAGGTGTGATCACAAAGATTTTGATTTGATCAAGAATCATCCTCCGAGCCTTTTTTTTCCCAACTATGTTGGGGTCGTCTTCCAGTCTAACCGGATTCAGCTGAGTACTAGTGCTTTACAAGAAGCGACTGCCTATCTGACCTCCTCAACCCAGTTACCCGGGCAACCCGATACCCCTTGGTTAGACTGGTGTCAGAATTACTGGCTTCTGATTACCCGTAACGACTGCCAAGGATGTTCAATGACAGCCGGGACCTACAGTTTAACGTGCCATCCGAAACACAGTTATTGTGTCTAAGATATACTTAGAAAGATATAATTCGATCAAGAAGACCTTTGCATTATTTTAGGTGGGAGAACATGAAATGACTCCCGAATGATTCCGCTTTGGGTGTGTTTGTATGTTTCTTCTGTAGCCCTTTGTGTACCAGGGCAACGGTAATTCTTTCTAATATTCCTTAGTTCACCTAATAAGCCTCATAGTCAGAGTTATTTGAAATCTGCCAGACGCCTTCTGACGTAGAATTTTAACACCCATTGCTACTAGGTAACATTTAGGATTTTCCTAGAGACGGAGGTACAAAATGCAGTATTTTTAATGGAAGCACAGTTTTAAAACACTATGCTACTTGTAAGTTCATTCGACGACGGTGTATGGGAGAGCTCGTAAAGCAGGATAGTTAGGTACCTAGCAGCAGTCGTTAATTAAATTCCACTACAGAGGTCTTTAAGCTAATCAAATAGATACTAGATACATTCTAATTATTGTGCTTGCTAGGTGACAATGTTTATCTTAAAAGAAGATAAAAAATAAAATTAGCTGATAATGATTAATTCGCTGAAATCTTGTAGCTTAAACCAAAGTTTTCAATTGCAAATATTTTACAAGACTCCGCTTTAATATACAAAGTATCTCGTCAGCGTCTCACATATTTATTGAATGTCAGTTAAATAGAAGGATTACACTGAAGAGCATAATATTATGCTATGTAGGTGTGTATGTGTCGTGTGTGGCGAGTACCATACACAAACACACACGCATTTAATGGGAGTCGATGAGAAAATTTTATAGAAACGGTTGTTTGACTAAGAGAATGTATACAAGCATTTTAAAGCAGAAGAATTTGTTTATTTGAACGTGTTTATCTCAAAAAATGCTGGTCCGATTAGAAAACAATAAAACTGTAGGTATGATCAGAAATGGTTATGGACTAAGTACCAATTCTTCATGACGTTACCCATTGTATATTTATATATGTGATAAAAACCAGTGCAGATTCACATTTGCACCAAAACTAAATAATCTCACCAAAACTGGACTTTCCATTGGCACCCTATAACTCCAACCAAAAACGTATCTAACCAAGATACTTGGAAACTTAACCTGATACGGAATTCCCCTCAAGTTTAAAAGTTAGCAGAAGGCACAACTCGATAGATAATATAATGCTTTAACTTTGGATAAGGTACGTCCCTCGGGGTAAGCGATATGTAGTCTCAAATCGAGGTATTTATACGTGGATCCGAGTTTATTTATGAAGTAGCTTTTTTGTATAGCTGTGATGATTTTATCAAGAGGAAGTTTCTTTTTTTGGTTCTTAGAAAGTATTACCTAGACTGATTTCAGCTTTTAACTGACTTAAAAAAGGAGGTTCTCAGTTTGACCTGAGATAATTTAATGCCTTAACTTTGGATAAGGTACGACTCCCGGGGTAAGCGATATTTAGTCTCAAATCGAGGTATTTATACGTGGATCCGAGTTTATTTATGAACTAGCTTTGATGTATAGCTGTAATGATTTTATCAAGCGGAAGTTTCTTTGTTTAGTTCCTAGAAAGTACTAAACTGATTTCAGTTTTGCTGGGTTTCCCGGGTAACTGGGTTGAAGATGTCAGACAGGCAGCCGGTCCTTGTAAAACACTGGTACCCCAATATAGTTTTGAAAACGATCGGGAAATGATGATGACTAGGCTGCTTTCAGTTTTTTTTTTTCATTATTAGCTTTCACGTATACTGATAATGGGTCATAGACCGGTACTAGATAAGAAGTAGGCTATATGTGTTATTCTGATGCATAAGCTATCATTACTGCAGAGTTTCATCAATATTCGTTGAATACTTACAAAAAAAGTCTAAATGTGCTTTTCATTAAAATAAATATTTTAAACATCCATACATAGGTATCGTTTATATCGTATAATATATTATTAGTGTGACGTTATATTGATGTAGCGACGAAAGGGTTAGGACTTCCAATTAAATATTTGATGTTCGAAGTCGCGTGTCAAACATGCAAGGGTTGAATATTGTATGTATGTCAGAAATGTTGGATTAAAAGCTGATATATGAACATTTAGGTCAACAGATAATACTAGTTTAATCGGTTGAAAAAAAAGTAATGCCCGTTTAAAATAAGTTTATATAAAGTGAAAAAAATTAAATATCAATGGTTTATACTAGTAAATAGTTGAAACCAGGACGAACCTTTAGGTTCAAGAGGCAATCATAGCTATAACTGGGTAAATTTAAACATAACAGAAATACATAAACAAAAGAATCATGGCGACCTGTGATCATCATGGCAATAATTATCGTCATAAACAGAATAGTATCTGCCTAGCTTTTTCCCTAAAGGCTTTGAGTATATCAGGATGCAGCTGAGTACCAGCATTTTATACGGAGCGACTATTTATCTGACCTCTTCAACCTAGTTGCTCAACCAGGACAATCTGATACCCTTTAAAATGCGTATCGACTGCCAAAAATTAACAATGACACCCATAAGTTAACCTTATTCCGAAATATGGAGGAAGATAGACATTATAACCCATTCTTTTTTTATGGGGAAACACCACATGACCCATCTCGCTGTGGGTACAGCGTGAGGGAGTTTTAGACTCTTATAGTTATCGGCACGAATCTTGAGCTCTGACCTTCACCTGCGCAGAAGTAATTTATTGAGTCGCTTTTGTGGTAAGAAGTGAGGCGCGGGGGCGGGCTAAAGCGGTGATTGGTCCGCAGTGCATCGCGTCATAGCTGTCACTCGGGATTGGTTCTTTGCTAATAAATCACTTCTGCGCAGATGTAGGTCAAAGCTCAAGATTCGTGCCGATAACTATACTGACTAACCGTCAGTTGCATAAAAATCCTTTAAAGTTAAAGCCTCTTTAAATCTATTGCTGACTTTTTTTTCGTCAACAAGATAAAAAGTTTTAGCAAAAGATTTAATAGAGCTTAAATTTTAATGAACGGTTCTACAATTAAAGGTGTAACCCACCATGTTCCTTCTTAAGCTCTTTATGTGCCAGACCGCGGTAACTCTCGAACAGTCTTGCGGCTTATAACCACCCATCCATGGACTGAAAGCGGCAAGCGTTGCTTAACATTATGCAATCCTTGCTGCTATACTTACTATACTTAGCCACGAGATCCTCAATCACAAAACAGATGTTTCCCAGTATAAAATGGCTTCTTAAAAAGAGCCTGAAAATCGAGCTTTTACTTAGGACATTAATATTGGCCTGGAACTAGGTTACGGAGGTCAGATGGCAATCGCATAGTGTGAAATATTGATGCAACCGCTATATTTTGTAACGTCCTGCTTCTAAATATCTTGTGAAGTCTTTAAAGTGTTCTACTCTTTTATAAGTATGTTAAGAACTTACAATTACAGATCAGATCTGCATTGTACCTTCGTTTGGTAACCCAAATGAAAATATGAAATGAAAATGAAAATATGTAATCAGGGATAGTGAAGTTAATTTGAATAATTGTCGATACAGTCGTATTTTCATCACCTTAAACAATACAGGTCAGAGATACCGATATTTCAAGTTTATAAACATGCATGGTCATGCATTCAGAAAAACATTTATCTATATTAATGCATATTCTATCAAAACCTCATACACCTAAATCGTAGTCGTTCATGAACACAACTTTTATTAATATTAACTGAGCAACAACCGGCCACAACTCACTTCAGCAAACACACATACAACTTATATTTGTACGAAACTTCGCCTTTGCTCAAATCGCCGACAAACCTCTTTCGAGTACATTGCAAACCTAACGAACATGTAATTACTCCACCTGGCAATAGATGGCGTTACTTGTATACAACCACTTCATAAGCGACGAAAATCTACAAACAATTTTGTTTAGCCACAACTAAATATACAAAACTTAAAAGTGTTATATACACATCAGTATAGTATGCACTATATTATATGCACGGGATTCCATAGTCAAGCCTTCAGTCCGCTACGAGCCGTCGTAGCGTTGCTACGAGTCTACGCGTCCGCTACGCTGGTATTACATAAACTTAGAACAATGTGATAATGCCGGTAAATAGAAAATATGTGAGAGAAACTTCATTTTTTAACATCGTTATACATTCGTAATTTAGTAAAGTTATAAGTGATTTGAAGGTTGTGTTAGCAGAAGTGATAAGTCGTGATTAAGTAGCGGTTTTCTGTTCCTTCCTTTCGATTTTGGAATCGGAAATAAGGTGAGGAATTATATTTTATCGTTTATGTGGAATTGGCCTTGTCATAATATCTGAATGGGTTCAACATTTGGAATAATGGTTTTACAGATAGAAATTCTGATGGAAAATGTAGGTATTTGTGTTAATTCAATTATATTGCACGTATAATGTGGTCGATTTGAAATGAATATTATGTAAAAAAAGAATTTAATTAATTGATAGCTTCTTTTAAATATTAAATGCAGGAATTAATTATTCTTAGATTAAAAAATATTATTATTTAACAATTAAGTAATTTTTAAGGACCCGTTTTATTTTTGCATTGCTACTCGTTCCTTGTTTAGACAATTTGCCACATATAATCGCGATGGGACAATAATTTATATTTTATATACTATATCAATGAGTAAAACGTTGCATGCAAAACTTGGATCAGTGCAGCTGCAACTGCTTGAATCATACTCATATTCATCAGTGGATCATTATAAAAGCTGTTATTGTTGTTAACACGTATAAAAATCATCGTTGGCACAACTTTTTTTTAGGGTTGAAGCATTAATGGACACACTCAGAGACATTTAATGGTAACTTAAGCCGTTCCTTAGTGCAGAATTTCTATGAGAATCTGTCACTAAGGAGTGACTTGAGTAATCATTAAATGTCTCTAAGTGCGGGGGTAAGTCTTTTTCTTCCACACTTCTCTGGCCGATACTATTCCTTCCAGCCATATCGTCTTTTACACAATCCATTCATCATGACTTTGGTCTTCTATAGCTATCCACGTTCATGTCTAAGACCTTCCTGACAACGTGATCCTCATTCCTCCACATTACATACAATGACAGTTCACTCCACATAGCTTCTCAATTACCCTGTTAAGAGGCTAAGTGGTACATTCGGTATGCCTAGTATATACAATTATGTCTGGATTTTAAAACAGACTGTGACCTTTGAGTTAGTTTTGGGTTGTCTTCTTAAAGTAGTCAGTAGTTTTAAAAATATGTGTGAGGTTTAAAAGTGTTGATTTCAACCTGTTTGATAAATAAATACTATCAGTTCATGACTTTAAACATAAACCGTCGTACCACAAAAACTTTAAAACGTCGTTTGAACAATTGTCTAAAAAAATGTCGGATTATGACGTTGAAATAAGGTCCGTTTTGTAGCTACACTTTTTTTTAGTCAAATGTTCAACAGATGTTTAAGTCGTTTAAGTAGGGCTGAATAACTTTTAATTTCGGTCTTTTCATCAAATGTTATAATGTCATCGAAAACACCTTATTTATCGTGAAATTTTCACAGATAAAGACGAGGTTACCTACTTCGTATTTATAATATTAATCTTACTTATATTATAAATGTGAAAGTTTGTGAGTATGTATGGATGTATGTTTGTTATTCAATCACACAAAAACGGCTGGACCGATTTGATTGAAATTCGGAACGTAGATAGGTGATACCCTGGATTAACACATAGGCTACTTTTTATTAACACACCACGCGGGCGAAGCCGCTGGCGGAAGCTAGTGAGTATATAAATAGATGACCAATATTATGATATTCTAATTGATATTTCGAGATAGTTGGGCAAAGGTCACTTTGTTATAAAACGGGTCAGTGTCACAGTTATTGATAAACTGCGGTTAGGGGCGGGTGTCGACCAGTGTTAAATTACTAAATGAGGATGGATATTAGAAGTTATTAATCAGCCTTAAATAATTAAAATATTTTACTTAACATGATATATTTGGAATTTGATGGGACGTTTTGTAGATGCATTGTAATACCTAACTGCAAGACGAGCTATGCACAAAGTCGGACAGAGAGACAGAGTAACTTTCCCATTTATAAAATAAGTAAGAATTCTCTAAGGATATAGCAACAACTGTAGTCATAATCAAAACATTATTGCCCATAAGTACAGCCTCACATTAAATCCTTAAAATAATTATACATATAGCTGCTATGTTCAGGTTTTATTCATTACGCCGTGTTCAGAATATTTGGCTCGCTTTTGTGCTCACCCCCTCAAGCGTGAATGCAATACAAAGCGTTTAATTGTGAAAAATTAATTAAATTCCCTGTTTTCGATATTGTATGTATCTATCTATTTTCATCAGGATACGGTTGAGTGGATATTTTTGTTTTCTTTTTGGCTGTTATATCAGTTAGCAGTTAATTAGGAAGAGTCCACATCTATATATTATAAGGTTAAGCAACGGTTGCCGCGGTCGATCCGTTGATGGGTGACTATCTGGTCCTAATGGATTCCTCCGTGTTTCGAAAGGCTCGATAAATTGGTGGTTAGTTGTGGTTTGCTGTCATTTGAACATCTTTGGCAGTTGTTACGAGTGATTACAGAATAGGAAGTCTGAAAACTAGCTTTAGCAAGGGGTATCAATTTGCCTATGTAACTGGGTTGAGGAGGACAGATAGACAGTCGCTCCATGTAAAACACTAAACTAGTACTCAGCTGCATCCAGTTAGGCTGGAAACGGACCCTAACATATTTGAGAAAAGGCAAGGCAAATCAAAAAGATTCGGTTACAGATTTTTCTATCTGCCGTCATCTCATGACTAACATTCTACCCATACCTTCTTCTCAATTCTATCTATCATTTCTTAGTTCGCCCCCTTCGTCTTACCAATACACGATCATACCCAAAACCTTCACAACTATGTTTTTTAACTAAATAACAACATAATAGGTGCCCACATAAAGGTGTAAGGTTCCTCAACTAATTCATACCATCTCGGGTTTAAAGAACGCAATTAGTATAAGAATTTATAATTAATTGGTCATTAAATTAACCATTATACTCCCACTTTGAGGAAACACGGTTAATTGCATGTAATTTATTATATGCTGTGAGGTTTTACTTAAAAATAAGTCGGGCTTAAGCTATGAGGATGTAATAAAAACAGGTCTAGTGCGAATTGGGGTTGCATACCAAGGGATTCTGTTTTTAACCGACTTCAAAAAAAGAAGTTCTTAGATAGACCTGTACGCTTGTATGTACGTGATTAACTTGCGTTTGGCATTATCGATTTTGATGCCATTTTCATCATAGTGCTTGTCAGGTTTTAGGTTAAAGTCGGTTTTATTAGGGTTCCGTAGCCAAAATGGCAAAAACGGAACCCTTATAGTTTCGTCATGTCCGTCTGTCCGTCTGTCCGTCTGTCCGTCTGTCACAGCCGATTTACTCGGAAACTATAAGTACTACAGTGATGAAATTTGATGGGAATATGTGTTGTATGAACCGCTACAAAAATATGACACTAAATAGTAAAAAAAAGAATTGGGGGTGGGGCCCCCCATACATGTAACTGAGGGATGAAATTTTTTTTTTCGATGTACATACCCGTGTGGGGTATCAATGGAAAGGTCTTTTAAAATGATATAAAGTTTTCTAAAAAACATTTTTCTTAAAGTGAACGGTTTTTGAGATATCAGCTCTCAAAGTCGTAAAAAGTATGTCCCCCCCCCTCTATTTTTATAACTACGGGGTATAAAATTCTAAAAAAAATAGAGGTGATGCATGCTAATTAACTCTTTCAACGATTTTTGGTTTGATCAAAGTATCACTTATAGTTTTTGAGATAGGTTGATTTAACTGTAATTTACGGAACCCTTCGTGCACGAGTCCGACTCGCACTTGGCCGGTTTTTTTTTTGTAAAACGTTTTCAGTTAATATTGAAACTATGTTTTGGTAACTTATCTTCACATTAAAAATTGATTTCTTTTAGTATATGGTTCATTCAACAAAAAAAAAATACTTGCAACAATGGTCCTACAAAATAAACTTAAAGAGAAGCGGTTGCTTAAACGAATCTACATTAAAACAAAATGAATAGACTTCTAAAGCAGAAGTGACAAAAAACTTATAGAAAAGCTCACCCCAATCTGCCAAGCATGAATTATTGCAATATTGTCTCCCAACCCTTCTCGAATCACTTTATTACGAATATCACGTTCAGAAATGAAAAATGGATATCGAATAGCTTCAATATAACTTACGGGCTACTTCTATAGGAAGCTGGTGAAAGCTGGTCTGAAAAAAGTCTTTCAATAATCGTCATCATCATCATCAGTCTTTATATAGTTCCACTGCTGGGCACAGGCTTCCTCTCACACAGAGTCGGATTGAGCATTAATCACCACGCTTGCTCAATGCGAGTTGGTAATTTCAGACTAAATAGTCCAGGTTTCCGGGTAAGATGTACTTAGAAAGTAGAAAGAAACTTAGAAAAGCTGCATTGGTACTGGCTTGACTTCGAATCGAATCGGTACTCTTATATTTGAGAGGTTTAGTTCTTCATCCATTAGGCCACCATGACTTTCAATATAACTGTAAATTATACTTTTACAAGAAAATTCTGACTTTTATACTTCTTTTACCGAGTCCATAACAAGAATTGGCGCTAAATGGCCGTTGTCTTCATAAAGAGCGTGAAAACTGGAAATCTTTAAACGTTAACTTGTTCTAATTCAATTTATCCGTTAGATCTTAAGTGAATTATAACAAAAGTTAATCTTTTCACTGAACTGCAAACTCTTTTAGATGAGACTATAGTTCAGAACAAAGTTTTGATAAAACTTCGATTTGTCTTTAAAGCGAAACATTTTTATTTTTTTCCTTATGTTCGGGCACGTCAGTTCAGGTACTTCTCCTTGCAAATATTTAAGGTAAAAAAACACCGATTTGATTAAAATTGTTTACTTAGGAGCAACAAATGGACGGTGGGTCTTTTGCTCAGTATTTTTCGGGCAAAATTACGGTTTTTTGGGTACCCTCTAGATGTAATTACTCTATTGGACTAAAAGGGCTGCCTTTGGAGCGTAGGGTTGCGTTTTTGAAAAGGCCAGGAGTTCCTTATTGTGACGTGTGTTGAATATGTTTGGGTTGCATGGGTAACGGGTCAGAGTAGGTAAGTACAAATGGATACGCAAAAAGCACCGATTTTTTTTTTCTTATTATCAGTTTGGTCCGGCGAAAAGGGTCTTAAAATATTGGAAAGCACAGAAATGATTTTCTACTCCATGATTGTCTAGTTTTTCGCTAACCTTGTTTTTAACAGCAACAGCGCAAACATATTACTATTTTAAAACATTTTTAAAGCTAAAATAAGTACGTGGTTGGTTAAACTTCACAAAATGCATCGTTAAAAAACTGCATGCAGGAGTTTTACTGGAACTGAGTTTGACTTTAAACAACGACTTAATCCCTATTAGCTTGGTAACTCCTCTTTTGTTTAATATCTGGTCATGGATAGTTTCATCACTAGTGCTCGGTGATTATAGCCGGATCATGCACTGAGTTATTTATACACATATTCACTTATACTGACTCACTTACGGTCTGAACGGAGAAATGAAAACATTATAATTTAAATATACATAACTTCTTTTACGGGAAAACTGCCCGTGACCATTATTCGGGGGATTAAATAATAAAATCCGTAAAAGTTATTTTATTTTAATGTCTTATATTCGCTAGGTGTCCGAAATCAACATTATAATTTGTTTAAATAATTAAAAAATTACGCTTTTAGAAGTCTCGGTCTAACACATGATTAAACCTTTATCTTTATAGGTAAAACTGTTTCATAGGTATTATAAAGCTTTGCGAGTTAGTATTGTTGGATTGGACGAGTTAAAAAAAAACTTTCTGTGTATATCGGATTTATTGAAGTGTTTAAGTTATTTTAAATCCAGGTGCACAACGCTGGATAAGGTAATACAAAAATCTTTGAACCTACCGCAATGAATTATTACAACAAAAAGAAAAATATTTGCAGATAATTATGATCAGAATATTTTTGTTATAAAACAAAATTAAAAACATCATAAGAATTGAATAAAATAAATATATCATTTAAAAATTCACTGTCAAAAAATCTTGTAGGTAAATGCGTGTGAGCTATTTTAACTTAATAACACGGACTTCAAATAAAGATTTAAAGCAACAGAATACGAATCTTAATGGAATAGTTTATGTAATACACTTAATACGGCTGATAGCACCAACAACATGTCAGCAGAAGAGTAGGCACTGACGCGATTTCCAGAAGATTCCATAGATACTAAAACTGCTCCTGAAAACGAAACATTCTTGTATGTAATACAAAAGGCGACTAGACTGATTATTATCAGGCACAGTAGCTACTTTGTTTAAGGAGATCAGCCAGCTGCGGAGGACATAAATATTTAAAGTGATCAAGCATTTGCACGGACAGAGCTGCACTCTCTATTCATTCACTCTCATAACCCGATGGGACTGCAATTCGACACGACACAAGAGGTCAAACGCAGGACCAATACTTAAGTGCTCTCTAAAGCACGGGTACATCAAAGACCAACTTCCAAACTCTGGGCCTATTTATAAAAGTTTCTTTAAACCTACAAACGATGGCGGGCCGACTTGGGAATCGAACCCAGAGCCCACGCACAGTAGTCTTCGCGATCACTAGACCAACGAGGCAGTTATGCCTTATACTGACGAAGAACTCGTACCTATGTAAGTACGCCTTACGGAGCGACCGATCAAAAGCTGATATCTAGTCTTTCCAAGAGGGACCTTATTACCCAGTTACTAGGTCATTGATATCAGGTACCAAGCACTACATGTAAAACACTGGTACTCAGCTGCTCCTGGTTTGTAATGTATTATATCTATCTCAACATAAGTGGGAAAATGCGTAGGAAAAGGCTGGGCATTATGGATGAAGATTGATGGTGAATAATAAACTCTTTAGGAGAATACACGATAAAATACCAACCATCGTCATTTGGGTCCGTTTTTGAAGAAGAACTGGTTCCATAAATTACATCTGATGATCTTTTCCAATTCCTTCTGTTACCATCTGGACGAATAGTCTCTGTATGGGTGTTGCTATCTGTAGGAGTATTTGCAATACGTCTGGTACCATCTGAATAAGTTGTTTCTACATATTTGCTACCATCTTTTAAAGTGTGTACAATACGCTTGGTCCCATCTGGATATGTATTCTCTTCATATTTTTCATCTTTGGTAGTGTTTCTGATACGTTTGGTCCCATCTGAATAACTACTTTCTTTGTATTCGCTGCCATCTTTTAAAGTGTGTACAATACGCTTGGTCCCATCTGGATATATATTCTCTTCATACTTTTCATCTTTGGTAGTGTTTCTTATACGTTTGGTCCCATCTGAATAAGTACTTTCTTTGTATTCGCTGCCATCTTTTAAAGTGTTTAAAATACGTCTGGAACCATCTGCATATGTATTCTCTTGATAACTATTACCATCTTTAGTAATGTTAACAATACATTTGGTCCCATCTGGATAAGTTTTCTCTTGATACTCTCCACCATCTTCAGTATTATCTAAACTACTTCTAATTCTAATACACCCACTATTACTTTTAGTGGAGCCATTTTTTGCAATAACACATTTCTCTGTAATATTACTTTCTTCATTAAACACCTGACCTGAAAAGACGATTTTTTTTTTGAGATCTTTATTTAAAAAGTAGCGAATAATAAAATGTTTATACATAAAACGAGGAATTAATTATTTTAGAGATTTAGAGGTTAGAAAATGTGGAACTGCACAGGCAGATGTTTTCAAAGTTTACCAGTATATGAATTTAAAAAATCTATTTCTAAGTTTAACTCGAAACATGATATGCCACATACATCATAGTCTGAAAAAATAAAGGATAAAATACCAACCATCGTCATTTGGGTCCGTTTTTGAAGAACTCGTTCCATAAATTACATCTGATGATCTTTTCCAATTCCTTCTGTTGCCATCTGGACGAATAGTCTCTGTATGGGTGTTGCCATCTGTAGTAGTATTTGCAATACGTCTGGTCCCATCTGAATAAGTTGTTTCTCTATGTTCGCTACCATCTACAAAAGTGTTTACAATACGTTTGGTCCCATCTGAATAAATATCTTCTTGATACTTGTTACCCTCTTTATCAGTGTTTTCAATATGTCTGCTCTTATCTGAATAAGTTTTTTCTATATATTTGCTACCATCTTTGAAAGTGTGTGCGATACGTCTGGTTCCATCTGAATATGTATTGTCCTGATATTTTTCATCTTTAGTAGTGTTTTCAATACGTTTGGTCCCATCGGAATAAGTACTTTCTTTGTATTCGCTGCCATCTTTTAAAGTGTTTACAATACGTCTGGAACCATCTGCATATGTGTTCTCTTGATAGTTATTACCATCTTTAGTAGTGTTTTGAATACGTTTGGCCCCATCAGGATATGTTTTCTCTTGATACTCTCCACCATCTTCAGAAATGTCTAGAATACTTCTGATTCTAATAAATCCACCATTACTTATAGTGAAGCCATATTTTGCAACAACACATTTCTCTGTTATTTTTCTTTCTACATTGACAACCTGACCTGAAAAAGGTAACATTAATTTGCAGCAAAAATAAATATGTATATATAAAACGAGGAATTAATTATTGTAGAGGTCAGAAAATATTAAAAAGAATATTTTAAAAGCTTACCAGTATATGTATTTGAAAAATCTATATCAAAGTTCAATTCTAAAGATGATACGCCACATACAGCATAGTCTGAAATAATAAATATTATTAATATGGAGTGCTTTTCAACTTTTTCTTTTTCAGCTTTGGGAAGGGTTTTTTTTTTAAGTTTAGTTTTCCTACAAACTGCAGACATGGTGTACTAGTGCAGCTTTACTTGTACATGATAAATGTCATTATTTGTAAGAAATTAACTATATATTTTTTTAAGAAAGACAGACATGTGTTACTGGGGAGTTTGTTGCGCCACTTTTTTCTAGTAAGAATACAAAGGAAGTAGTGGGAGTTTTTGGGGCCATCTCATGTTATTCCGAAGTTTGAGTAGTGCTGTTATTCAGCCTACTTTGTATAAACGATGTCTGATTTTGAGGTGGGGCCATCTCAATTAGTTAGTTAAGTATCTGTCAAACTTGTTTTAAGTTTTTGTGTATTGATAGTGCACCTTTGTATTTGGGGTGTTAAAGAACTTTTAAAATTATAATTACCTTGTGGCTGAATTTTTCCTTTGTATAGTGTATAGACCGGGTTGCCTTCAGCCAGATCCAAGTCGAGAGATACACTTTGAGAAGTCAATTTTTCGTTGAATTGAAATGTTGTGTCTCCGCGTTTCACAAATTCTTTTTCTGGAATTACAAAGAAAAAAATTACAAATAACTAGCGGTTTTCCGCGGTTTCACTCGCGTCCCAAGGAACTTACTTCTCATAGTGAAGAGATTTTTTCAAAGCGGTTTTACCTTTTATGACAAAATTGAACAATAAAATGTTTTCTATATTAATAACGTGTATCAGCATACTGGCACAAAGTGCCCAAAATGGGGCGCTACTGGCATCGCCGCAAAAAGACATTTTTTTTATTTTATACGGAGAATACTTTTCGCTCCTCAAATTAAAAAAATAAACAGTTAGCCAATGGTATAGTTAACAATTGTAAACTTACCTGCACTTCCATGTATGACTTTAAAGCCAGGGTACCGACCGTTTGGTACATTCTTGAATGTCACATTAATAGCCAGTGAATCTCCTGATTGGTAATTAAAGTTTGGAGGTGGTACTGCAAACGAAAAGTTACAATTAATACACATCCCGTCCGAACACAAAACCGTCCCTCTCCTGAGCACAGCCCTCACTAAGGATTGAGCGTTAATCACCACGTTTGCTCAATGCAGGTTAGTAATTAGAAGCAGTAGTGCAAGTTTCCTCGATTTTTTTTTCTTTCGCCTTTAATCAGTCATTGGTCCATAATATAGAAAGGACACACAAAATAAGGATACTGGAAATGGTACTTGCATGACCTGGAACCAAACCTACACCACTCATATTTGAGTTATTTCTTCACCCACTAAGGACACCACGAGGCTCAACGCAGAAAAGGAATTTTTAAAGGTGGCGCGGAGCGTCGTGACGCGCTTTTATCCTACCTACAGAGCGGTCTGTTGTCATGTATCGTAACAAACGCGCGTTAGCATTGCGATATGCGTGCGTCGATGGCGCGTTTAAAAAAAAACGTGGTCTGCATAGGCCCTTTACAACCATTATTAATACATAATTGTAAATTAGAAGATGAAGAAATCATAAAATATATATTTCCGAACTACCGACTCAAAATATAATAGTTATGAAATATGCAGTAAAAAATACTTACGTATGTTTAAATGTAAAGGGTCATTTGGCACCGCGAAACAAGAAATTAAGGATGGAATTGCAAAAGCAGCAAAGAATTTAAACATTTTTAGATCACACACGCACAATGAAAAATCTACGTTTTTTATGTTATAAGACGTTTCACATGACACAACTTTTCATGAAATGAATACACTTTGTGGCAAAAGTTAGTTTTTATAGTATGTGTAAACTTCCCTACAACTATTTTTGTATTTTTTTCCTTGTAACAATTGTTCCGACATCACATCAAAAGCTATACTTTAATATCATATATACTTTAATATATAATATAAGAAGTATACAAATAAACTATACAAAATTAGAATGACAGTAAAAAAATAGTTAATTTATACGATTATGATTTTGTTTTTACGATCTACTGATGTACCCTAAAAAATATGAGTTAAAGAAAACACAAATTTTGTCTTTATTTTTAACCTTATGCGTATGTAATGAAGGCCTATATAATATGAAATCTATACTAATATTATAAAGAGAAAAACTTTGTTTGTTTGTTTGTTTGGTTGTAATGAATAAACTCAAAAACTACTGGACCGATTTTAAATATTCTTTCACCATTAGAAAGCTATATTATCTGCGAATAACATAGGCCATATTTAATCCCGGTGTGGGCAGTAGCTCCCACGGGATGTGGGTGAAACCGCGGGAAGACGGCTAGTATGGTAATATAGAAGACAAATTCGCTAAAGTGATCATCAACAAAAGTTGCGTTGCTCCATGGAAGTCTTGGAACATCTAAAGATTTCTTTGAACGAATACAGTTTCGCTTATTTTATAAATCAGCAGCATATCTATATTTAGTCCTAATGCTAAAATATCTCGCTGCTGGAGTTCAAACTTTAGATAAGCAGTGGCCAAAAAGGTTATCTACCAAATACAGTAAGGGGACATTCCTGTTGATAAAATTCATAGTTTTCTTACATTAATTGGCTTGACGTATAATATAATCGGTGACAAATGCCGGGCTCACAAGATTCTTCCAGTCTTATTCTATTAAATCGGCATGATGTTGCTTGCTTACGACTGTTCACGAAATATTCTGTCTGTTTTGCTTTCTTCAGATAAGAACTTGACGTTAATCGTAGGTAGTATAGGTACTCTGACACCAGTCTAACCAAGGTATATTGGGTGTGTCGGCGGGGCGCGTTGTTTCACGCGCTTCTCTAAGAGATACCAGCAACCCCAGCGGGGCCCAGCAGGGCCAAGGCCTGCCGGGGCTGCGGGATTGTTCGAAATAGTTACCGCGGCCTTGGTACATTTTTATGTCTATGTTTGGTATTTTTAGGCCTTTTTAGTCAGTAAGATATTTCAGTTAGGCAATACATTATCGACTTAATTATTTCAACTATTTAGCCACCTATTTTCCCCGGGGTTTTATCCGTGTCCTAACGCAACTTCTTTTAATTTGGTGTTTCATTTATTTCATAATTATTGAACTTATTTAAATCACTTGACTTAGTAATAACTCTCTGTCTGATAACCATCGGCACATTTTTCTGTTTGAATATACTTTTTTTTGTCTTTTCTTAATGCAATCTGTTTCATGTGAACATTAAGCAAAGGGTTATGAACTTAAAAAAACTGTGTCGCGTAGGGCAGTCAGTCCCTTTATGTTAAATAGATCCCTATAAATCTCTAGGAGTCTTTCTCCTTAGTCTCCCGAATGGAAGGCTCACTAACTGCGCAGTCAGAATGTTTGGATAGTTTTCCAGTCTATTCCTCTAGGACTTCATTGAGTGTTTGATTTCTTCTTGGACTGTACTGATCTCAAGGCCGTAGTGTAATTGCTGATTTGTTACAAACCATGGAGTGTCTACGATTATCCTCAGGATTTTGGACCAGAACCTCTGGAGTATTTCCAGGTTCTAAGTGGCAGCTGTGCCCCGTAGTTGGATTCCGTAAGCTTTGAGAAAAGTATTTCCATAAATTTCGACAATACAGGCAGTAAACTAATTGGTCTGTAGGATGATGTTTCTTCGGGCGCTTTACCAGGTTTCAGAACCATTTTGATTTCGGCTATCTTCCATTGCGTTGGAAGATGCCTTTGGTCAGTATGCAATTAAATAGTTGCGTCAAGAAGTGTATTGCTATTGCAGCTAATTCTCGAAGGATTTTTGCAGTAATTAAATCGTATCCCGGAGCCTTTCCTTGTTTTAGGTTTTTAATTGTTTCTATAACCTCACACTTCTCGATCCTTTTAATTGGTGGGTCAAGTTGGTAAGGTTGATTAAGGAAGTATGTGAGATCCTCACTACTGGTGATCTCGATGGATTTGGCTGAAAGACGTCATCCAAATGGGAAGGATAATAATTTGGTTTGTACCTTGGTTTGAATATAATACTTTTAGAAGTCTCGGTCTAAAACATATTTGAACCTTTAACTTTAAAGGTAAAATTGTATTCATAGCTACATAAAGCATCATCCATCATCATCCTCCGAGCCTTATTCCTAACTATGTTGGGGTCGGCTTCCAGTCTAACCAGATTCAGCTGAGTACCAGTGCTTTACAAGAAGCGACTGCCTATCTGACCTCCTCAACCCAGTTACCCGGGCAACCCGATACTCCTTGGTTAGACTGGTGTCAGATTTACTGGCTTCTGACTACCCGTAACGACTGCCAAGGATGTTCAATGACAGCCGGGACCTACAGTTTAACGTGCCATCCGAAACACAGCCAATGGTGTCTAAGATATACTTAGAAAGTACATACAAACTTAGAAAAGTTGCATTGGTACTTGCCTGACCTGGGATCGAACCCGCGCCCTCATACTTGAGAGGCTGGTCCTTTACCCACTAGGCCACCACGACATAGCTACATAAAGCGTTGCGGGTTAATATGGTGATATTCTCAGAATTGGATTGGAATTAAAAAAAAAAAAACTTTCTGTGTATATCGCATTTATTTTTAATCCAGGAGTGGACAACAGCTAGTAAAGTAATACAAAACCGTTGAACCTACCGCAATGAATTATAACAATAAAAAGAAAAATGATGACTGTGATCAGAACATGTATGTAATATAACAATATTAAATCGATCAATAAATGATAAAGACATAAACAGTCACACGCACATACACATACACATACACACACAGTTTTCAACTTTACATTGTAGATTGAGTATCCTTGTTTAAATATAAAATTATAACTTATTTGCCTATCTAACTACTTTAGTCTTAGTCATAACAATAATAAGTAACATAGCTAATTACAGCTTTCTCTCTCCTAACTTACTTATTTTGCTGTGCCCGACGGGGTCCATGTGAACTATTTATAAGTATTACACCTATGAATACATGTGAAAAGCAATAAAAGAATTGAGTAAACTTAATGTAATAGTTTATGTAATACACTTAATATGGCTGTTAGCATCAACAACATGTCAGCAGAAGAGTAGGCACTGACACGATTTCCGGAAGATTCTATAGATACTAAAACTGCTTCTGAAAACAAAAAGTTGTTGTATGTAATAAAAAAGGCGTCCAGACTGATTATTGTCAGCCACAGTGGCAATTTTGTTTAAGGAGATCAGCCAGCTGCGGGGGACATAAATATTTAAAGTGATCAAGCATTTGCACGGACAGAGCTGCACTCTCCATTCAATCACTCTCATAACCCGATGGGACTGCAATTCGACACGACACAAGAGATATTGGGCCTTACTACAAAAACTTTAAACCCTGTTTTACACTTGTCTAATAAAATTTTGGCTGCAAAATGAACCATATGTCAACGTCATAATTTGACATTTTTTAGACAAGGCATAAACTGACGTTTAAAAGTTTTTGTGGTAATACGGATTATGTCTATCTCAACATAAGTGGGAAAATGTGTAGGAAAGGGCTGGGCATTATGGATGAAGATTGATGGTGAATAATAAACTCTTTAGAAGAATACACGATGAAATACCAACCATCGTCATTTGGGTCCGTTTTTGAGTAGGAACTCCTTCCATATATTAAATTTGATGATCTTCTCCAATTCTTTCTGTTTCCATCTGAACGAATAGTCTCTGTATGTCTGGTCCCATCTGGATAAGTTCTTACTCTATGTTCGCTACCATCTACAAACGTGTTTACAATACGTTTGGTCCCATCTGAATAAATATCTTCTTGATACTTGTTACCCTCTTTATCAGTGTTTTCAATATATCTGCTCTTATCTGAATTAGTTTTTTCTATATATTTGCTACCATCTTTGAAAGTATGTACAATACGCTTGGTCCCATCTGAATATGTATTCTCTTCAAACTTTCCATCTTTAGTAGTGTTTTCAATATTTTTGGTGCCATCTGAATAAATACATTCTTTATATTCGCTACCATCTTTTAGAGTGTTTACCATACGCCTGGTCCCATTTGAATGTGTATTCTCTTCATACTTTCCATTTTTAGTAGTGTTTTCAATACGTTTAGTACCATCTGAATAAGTTGTTTCACTATATTCGCTACCATCTACAAACGTGTTTACAATACGTTTGGTCCCATCTGAATAAGTATCTTCTTGATACTTATTACCGTCTTTATCAGTGTTTTCAAAATGTCTGCTCTTATCTGAATAAGTTATTTCTACATATTTGCTACCATCTGTTAAATTGCATACAATATGCCTGGTTTTATCTGAATATCTATTTTCTTCACACTCTCCATCCTTAGTAGTGTTTTCATTACGTTTGGCATCAGATAGATAAGTTTTCTCTTGATACTATCCACCATTTTCAGATATGTCTAGAGTACTTTTGATTCTAACAGGTCCACCATTACTTTTAATGGAGCCATATTTTGCAGCAACACATTTTTCTGTTATATTACTTTCCACATTAAACACCTGACCTGAAACGCCGAATATTTTTTTTTCGATCATTTATATAAAAAGTAGCGAACAATAAAAAAGTTATACAGAAACGAGGAATTAATTATTTTAGAGGTCAGAAAAGATTTAACTGCACAGGTAGATGTTTTCAATGCTTACCATTATATGAATTTGAAAAATCTAAATTAATGTTTAATTCGAAAGATGATGCACCAAATTCAGCAATGTCTGAAAAATAAATATTAATATTATGGAGTGCTTTTCAACTTTTTCTTTTTTCAGCTTTGGGAAAGGTTATAGGTACTTAATTTTTTTAATTTTCCTACAAACATGACATAATTTTGTATTGAAGCTATAATCATTAAGATGTTTTTTATACAAAAGTCAGACATGTGTTTCTGGGGTGTTACTTGCGTTTTTGGGATTGTGTCATGTAAATTGGTAGTTCGAAAAATGCTATTTTTCAACCTACTTTGAATAAACAAACAAAACAAACAAACAAAAAAAAAAACAAAAATAGTAGTTACATTTGGGGCGTTAAAGAACTTTTAAAATTATTATTACCATGCGGCTGAATTTCTCCTTTGTATAGTGTATAGACCGGGTCGCCTTCAGCCAGATCCAAGTCAAGAGATATACTTTGAGACGTCAACTTTTCATTGAATTGAAATGATGTTTCTCCTCGTTTCACAAATACTTTTTCTGGAATTACAAAGAAAATAATTATAAATAACTAGCTGTTCTCCCGAGGAACTTGCTTCTCACAGTACAGGATTTTTTCAAAGCGGTTCTATAGTTTTTAAGCCTTTACCTTTACAAATAAACAACATTTTGTTTTTTTCTATATTAAAAAAGAACATACAAAGTGCCCAAAATAGGGCTGTACCGGCATCGCCGCAAAAAGCCTTCTTGAGTTTTTTTTTTTAAATTTTAGGAAGAAGATACTGTTTGCCCATCAAATTAGCAAAAAAAAAACAACCCAGGGGGTAGGGAACAATTGTGATCTTACCTGCACTTCCATGCATGACTGTAAAGCCAGGGTTCCGACCGTTTGGTACATTCTTGAATGTCACATTAATAGCCAGTGAATCTCCTGACTTGAAATGAAATTTTGGAGGTGGTACTGCAAAAATATTGACCATTAACATACAAACATTACAATACAAAACGACTCACTCCTAGGCATAAGTCTCCTTACACAGCTAATGAACAGCCGCCGTGGCCAAAATCGGCCGTGGACGCCATATTAGGTGTCAAAAATATAATTTGGAAAGTATATACAAAGTTAGAAAAATGGAGTCAAGCCCACACCATCACACCACTCATATTTGAGAGGTTGGTTTTTCACCCAACTCAGGCTCAATGCAGACCAAGAATTTTTAAAGGTTTTGGAATTTTTAATGAATAACTTAAAATACCTAGTAAAAAATACTTACGTATGTTCAAATGTACAGGGTTATTAAGCACCGCAGAACACATTATAGATCAACTCACACACACACAGCGCAAAATCCAAGTTTTTTTAATGTTATAAGACGTTTTACATGACACAAGTTTTCGTGAAATGAATACACATAGTGACAAAAGTTTTTATTTATAGTATGTGCAATATTGCTCAACAATTAGTTCTGTATTTTTTTCCTTGTAACAAATGTTCCGACATCACATCAAAAGCTATACTTTATATCAAGAAGTATACAAATAAACTAAAGAGAATTATGATTATGATTTTGTTTTTAAGATTTACTGATGTACCTGACATTTATGAGTTAAAGAAAACACAGATTTCGTCTTGATTTTCAACCTTATGCATATGTAACAGAAGTCAAATTCTTTAGAATGATCATCAACAAAGGTTGGTTCCATTGCTTTATGGTAGCTCATGGAACATCTTAAGATTTCTTTAAATAAATGCTAAATGTGTATATCACGCTGGAGTTCAGACTTTAGATAAGCAGTTTCTAAAAAGGTTATCTACCAAATATAGTAAGGGGACATTCCTGTTGCTTAAATTCATATCTAGACACACGGCAGTGTGTCCGCCAAGTTCGAGCAAAAAAAGCGACACACCGGCCGTGGGTTATATTACACGAACCATTTCGGGCCAAATTCGACCCCCCTGTAACTCAAAATCTATTTTATTTACGCATATCAAATTTCTAGTATCTGTTGAGACCCCCTCACTTATCTAAAATACAAAATTTCATTAATATACCTATTGTAGGTCTTAAGATATTGACGTCAGAAAATCGCTATTTTTACTATACACTCACTGACTGATTCACTTATTTACTTATTCACTTATTCACTGACTCACTCATCAAAAACCTAGACCACTTCCAATGGTCGTATTGACTTGAAATTTGGCATGGAGGTAGGTCTTTATGTCAAGGTAAAGGAAAAAATCTGAAAATGGCCAAGTGTGAGTCGGTTTCAAAATAATGAAGGTGTTTTATACCCGGTGTAAATTTATACCCCTAAGGAACTAAAACGAACTAAATTTATCTATATTTATATAATATATCTTTGAATGGTACAAAGGTTTGTATATAGTCAAAGTAAAGTAAAAATCTGAAAACGGCCAAGTGTGAATCACTTTCGAAAATAACGAATGTGTAACTTTGATCCACGAACATAATATATGATAACATGTCATGTCAGTCAGTTGGTAAATCTAGTCCATTTAGTTAATCTAGTTCATTTCTTTGTAAGAAACATAGTGCATATTAAAAAATCTAAAAAATAGTATAAATGAGACATTTCTTTAACTAACTTCATCATAAGAAAAAAATAAAATAAACAACCTTACAAAAATAAATGAAATCCCACCCAAAACAAAAATGTGAAAGACTGCCAAGTTCGATATTATGGGAATGCTTCGCCTATAAAAGAAGTGAGATCTGAATAAGTACCAAGTTCCATACACATACCTCAGTTAAAAATAGTTACTTTTTAATGATGATTACTTGGCAAGTTTTAATAGAAAATTAAATACTTGATTCATTGCGTTTAGTAGGTTTATAACAAGGTGTATGAAAACTTGCCAAGTAACAATTTTTAACTGAGGTATGTGTATGGAACTTGGTACTTATTCAGATCTCACTTCTTTTATAGGCGAAGCATTCCCATATTATCGAACTTGGCAGTCTTTCACATTTTTGTTTTGGGTGGGATTGTTCTTTCATTAATCGGTGACTAATGCCGGTCCCACAAGATTATTTCTGTCTAAACCCATCAAAACGGCAGATAGCTGCTTGCTTACGGCTGTGCCAAATATTCTATCTATCTGTTGTTTTTCCTTACTAGAGATAAGAATTTGACGTTAATTGTAGGTATTGGGCTTATGTCAAATTCTATTTACAGGAATGAATTTTATTCAGTGCAAAAACTTTGTTAACTTGAGTTAAATAAGTTTTATAGATGTGTATATTTTTATTTTGTTGGGTTTTAGCACAAAAAAGAATAGTTGTTGATAGCGAAAGATGTTTATTTTGTAACCGACTGTACGGTCACAGTTGTCATAGTAGGCACGGCGGCAACGCGAAACGGTTTACTGACGCGAGCGCTGCTCCAAGCGCGTAAGAATATTTAGTATACATATTTTGCTGATTTTAAGGCGATAAAAAAATACTGATGATGCAGATATGTTCTGTTCATGATTCTGGACTACCAGTTTTTTTTTGCACTGCTTAAAATTCATTCCTGTATAGTAGGCAAAAAATAGATAGGTTGAATATTGGGACCGATGAGACAATACATCATCTATTACATTATTCAAATATTGTGGTCACCTATTTTTTCCTGTTGTTTTAACCGTGTTCTGACGCAAGATTGAATTTGGCGTTTCATTTATTGTGCAAAACAAACAAACAAGCACTCATTTCTATATTTACCGAGGTAGGTTACTTTTTATTCTTCTCCACAAATCAAGCCATGAAGACTATTCTACCTTATATTCTGAATGCAAAAGGACTTTATTTTGACTTCATCAAAGTAACTTTCAAGCCTTTACTGATACGATTTAAATGAAATTCGGTAAAAATAATCTATACTTGTTTAGACTCCAATAACCGTCTTACCAAAAAAACTTTCAAACGTCAGTTTAACACTGGTCTAAAAAAATGTCAGATGAAATAATGTCCATTTTGCAGTCACATTGTTTTTAGACAAGTGTTTGACACATGTTTAAGTTTTTGTAGTAAGACCATAACTCTCTAAGTATCTGTGTACCTATCCCAGGAAAGATAGGCTGGTATTCAGCTGTCCCCGGTTAGACTGGAAGCCGACCCCAACATAGTTAGGAAAAGGCAAGCCTTTTGCTAAATCTGCTAAATGCGGCGCATTTAGAAGCTCAATTTTAAAACTGTTTTTCTAAAACCTAAGTGGCTTAACGGTCTACTAGACTATATGATTAGGAGGGCGCTCGATACAGAATATTTTAGGCAGCTTTTGGACACAGTAATTGAACGGATTTCTGGTACAAAAGATAAGAATAGAGAGTAGGATTTAAAGGTAATATTTTATGCTTTTTAGCTATCTGACAGTGATATTAGAATAGGTTTTTGTTCTATACCCTGATATTTTGATAGAACGAGATTTTTTTTAGTAAATTAGACAGAATTCCTTGCATAAAAGTCCTTGATGTCTTCAATGTGACCTTTCAGGTGTGTGGGGTTATAAATAGAATTATCACATATAGACTGTTTTTCTCTTTGCCATTCAAAGGTCACAATAATTGACTGAAGGTGTCATTGATCTTTTTGACTTTTTTATGACGTCACAAATCACTATGTTATTTCGGTCAATTGCTAATAATTATATCGATGGCGAGACTATTTTATTGTGCTGTTGACAATTAGAACTAATTGGGTAGTCGTTACTGCTACTTTTTGGTTCAAATTACTGTCATTTTCGTGAATAATGGCCAGTTGGTAGACAATGTGGTCAATCTACATCAAATATTAGGTATTTTAATAAAACAATGTGTAAAGGAATATGATGATGAAATATATAAGTGAAGGCATGTAGGTATACTCATTAGGGCATCCGTTCAAATGACATACATAACCAGAACTCGGATAAAAAAATGTGACTCAGACCAACAAAAGAGGCGAATAAGTGATGAAATACTTGGTAACCGTACTATTCAACGTGAAATGAGTTTGCATCATCCACCCATCGGCATCATAAGTACCTAATTCCTCCTAAATCCTAATAAACTGGTCACAGCTTAAAAACATCCACAAAAAGCTGAGGCCTTTGTCCAGCCCATATCACTAATTAATAATTAGACAATTTTTAACATTACCCAGTCAGAGTTGGGTAGACCTAGGTGAGCATGGGTAAACCCCGAATTAAAATTTATTTTACTTACTATTCGGACTTTATCCAAGAAGCTTGGGTAAACCTAGGTACTAAGTCGACCCGGGTAAACCTAGGTTTACTATACCTTCTAGCATTACCCGTAACAGTTACACCACCAACTGCCGCTCGCCAGAGTTTCTTCTGTGTTTAGCAGGTGTACAACTTGTAGATGAGATTGCCCCCTTTTTATGGGAATACATGAAATGACCTTTCCCCGTGGGTGCAGTGTATCAGTTTCTTACTGACTAAAACACACCATGTATTCTAGTTTATGTATTGTGGTTTCTTAAGTCCTTTTGTGTACCAGAGCTACCTTACCATGATCCTTCTTAAGCTCTTTATGTACCAGGGCTACATTACACTCTCAAAATATGAACTCAAAACTAGATTATCTCAAAAAAATTACTTCCAAATAAATTCCAATATTTATGACGCAACAATTTCCTATATGTCACCGCAGTTCCGCAGAATCACGTGCAAACGATTTATCTCTTCTCAAATATTCGGTCATGGAAATTGCAAGAAAAGTGCTATGTTCGGGCCCCTTTACAAACGTGCTTAATATTAAAAAAAGTTTCAACTCAATATTTTGGGACCCCTTGGTAGCAGGTGTTTTGATACCCAGGCGTCCAGACGTCATAATAAAAAGTATATCAAATTGGCTTTAGTATATGAATTTGAGAATAGAGAACAAGTAAAAAACACCTTTTGAGGCTGATTTTCTTGAAGTCATGTTTCTGCGACCACATTACACTACTTTACATCAGGTGACCATCAGGTAAGATAGTTGTCTATATACAAGAGCAAAAAAGTATTGTTATGAAAATGTCTCTTCGATTAAATTGTTCTATAAAAAACGGTGTCAATCAATAGCAGATTTATACACGCACGATTTCGTATTTTCTATAAGCCATTTCAAAAGAGCTTCATTTACAAAAAATGAACAACAAATACGATTTAAAGACTTTCGTAACCCATCGACATGACGATCATTCGATTGAACGATTCCGATACGAATAAAAAAGCTCCCAAACTCAAATATAAAAAGTACAAACCATAAAAATGTAGGTATTAAACGTTCTGTAATAAATAATTTATAGTCTTACCCGCTTCCGTTCGTTGATAAAAGTTTCATGAAAACCCGGAACGTATGGCTTTTTGTAACCATAACGTGTAAGCACGTATTACTTATCAATACGATAGATATATTTTGGGATCATATTTTTTATAAAGTTGATGATTTCGGGTTTCATTGCGGTGTAAAAGAAAATGGAGTGAGACGGATGTTTATTTTTCTGTGGGGTTTTTTTATGGTATGGAATAACGTTTAGTTGGGTGCAGTTTATTTGTAGCGGTAGTTCTTTTATTCTTTTCTTTTTTTACTTCAAGGATTTTGCTGAAATTAATTATTAAAAAAACAGTTCTGAATTATCATCATAGTTTGAACTATTTTTGTAAGTTACCGTCATATTAAGAACACGTTGGCATTTCATTCATCATGGAAAAACACGTTTGTTTTTCTTACAAAAAACTGTTGCTCTTTAGTGGTCCACAATTTCATACCGTCACCAAAAAATAATAAAGAAAAACAATTGAATAACTAGTTTTCCCACAAAACGTGCTAATGCCGACATAATCGCATACCCATTAATGTTTCAAACATGATTGATGGGCATCGACCATTTTATCTTTATCTCTGTACAAACAACACATACAAATCCGAACGTTGTTCCATTCAATCGGGAGTGGTAAATGTATGCGCATACATTCAACCTCGTTAGAGTCCCACTTTCAATCGACCACGGATATCGATGTTTCAAGATGAGCTATTGTGCTCGAGTGAGTGATCGAGAATAAAATGGCGGCAATTAAAATTTTTCGTTTTGGGTTGAGGTCGGATTTGAATATTATTATGGAGTTTTTATTACGTTTATAATTAGTATTTGTACACATAGGCTTACTGTTACTAGTAGTTAGGTATTCCTAAAAATACTAAGTATTGATACTAATATTGGCAATGCGAAATGCTTAAACTAATTTGAGACAACAAAGTGTTTTTAACATTTTTGTATGTCCCTTGGAAACGAATATAGGTTATCTTTTATTCGGGTGTTTGCAGACGTACCTACCACAATTCCATGCGGATGAACTCGTACACCAAACCGAGTATATAATAAACTGTACTACAATTGACAACAATAAACCAAAAAAATACAACTTAAAAACGCCCCATCCAGCAATCCTACATCCCTTACATCAGATTATTCCAAAGAATATCGGGAATTTATATTCTAACGATGGCCAGTAATTGGAATTTTATATTGGACCGTGTTCGATCGCGTCAAGTCCCGTCCTGCATAATTAGGGAAACAAATTTTACTACACAGTTAGCACAGATTACAAAGATTATCGACGAGACGGCCATTTCACAAATTATTATTTTAATATGATAAATTGACATAAAAGTGCCGTGGAATCTTTATTAAAAGCGATTAAATTAGATTTTGGGATGACAGTTTTTTTAGCACGTTAACGCAGTTGTTTTCGTGTTTTAAAGTCGGTGGTTTTATTGTGATGGTAATGAGATAAATAAGCATACAATGTAAAATGTTGGTAAAAGACATCGCAGATGTGGCACGTTTTAACAAATCGCCAGATTTTTCACATCTTTCTGTCATAAATCGAATTGATGACTGTCAAAATTCTCATTCTGTTACTCATTTTTGTAAGCTACTGTCTGATTCAATCAGCAAGCTCTCCAATATACATGTACCTACACTAATTAGCACCTATAATTCCATCAATCTGAAAGCTGTGCCCTGTAATATATTTCTCACCTTGAATGTAAGTTTTCATATAACTATGTAGCACTATGTGAGAGGCGAAGCAGTAACATTAAATTGATGATCGTGTGACATACCTATATTTGAGAAGGGGATTGGTGCAATGCAGTGCAAACCAATACATTTTAGTAAGACTACTTATAAAGCAGCTTATTTATTTTTTACCCAAATAAAATTTTTTAAAAGGATCGTCCAACTATTTCTATATCGCACTTTTAAAAATCTTCAATAAAGGCTTTGTCAATCTTTGATACCGAACTATAATAGGGTCTAACAGACTACAAATACAAAGTCATAGTTTTGTACACAAGCACGCATAGCTAACATTTTGTCTAACATAGAAGTGGTGCATTACATATCCTTTATACAGGGTGTGTCGTTCACAATCACATTAAATCTAATCACATATACTTTATGATATTCTATGGCGAATTGTAAAAAAAATAAGCTAATCCATTCAGTGGTTTAGCCACAGGAGTCATTTTTCGTTTTTCTAATTTACAACATCATGTGTAAAGCAGAGATAAAGTTAGGAGTATCGAATGTTTTGATCAGTTGACAACTGTCAGTTTTCAAGGGAGTGTTTCAATTGTTTGTAATGACTGACTTTTATATGGTGTTCTAATTTTCGCACATTTTTATTCTGTTTACTTTGTTTGAAAAATGCATTTTTTTATTTTTACGTATTTTTCTTTTTCCTTTGCGCTAATCGACATATAATAACCAGTATATTAACGCATTTCATTTAATGTGATTATGAACGACACACCCGATATTATTACTATCATATGGTACCATTCTCCAACTACCTTCCACAGCATGTCGATTCTATAAAATATCACAACTCACTTCGACATCACTCTCACTTCGACTTCGATCTAAAGGTAGAATTCCGTGGACGCGACAATAGTCAACCTTTGAAAATGTATGGCACCGTTGTCGAGGCCCGTGACAGTCGCGCGCGGCCGACGAATTTCGCAAGCTGCTCGCGGCATTGTCAAAAATTTAATTCTGGTTTTACTAAAATTCTATAGATGTTATTAAGCGCTAGACCATGTTGAGAAGCGTACAGCCGCGAGCGGCTCACGAAATTCGTCGTCCGCGCGCGACTGTCGCAGCCCTCGGCAGCGGTGCCATACATTTTCATAGGTTGACTTTTGTCGCGCGCGGCTGCGACAATCGCGACCCACGGAATTCTACCTTAAAGTTTCGTGATTGACATTGTCAAACTACACTAGCGCTTCACTATCGAGCGTGTTGACAAGTTGAACTAAATCAAAGTCGAGATTTTGACAGATTTGTCAAAATCTGTCTATCTATAGGGGAGGTAGGGGAGAGATGGGCAGTTGGGAGACATGATCAAATCAGAATAAAAGGGGGGTCCTTTTATTCTGATTTCTGATCATAGTTTTGTTTTTTTTTAATTGGGTAGTTTACGTTACCGACTGGTAACGGTGTTCATCCATAGACTATCTGTCATTTCTGTGAGTTGTCAAGAACAAACACTCGTAAAAGTACTTA
Source organism: Helicoverpa zea (assembly GCF_022581195.2). Lineage (NCBI taxonomy): Eukaryota > Metazoa > Arthropoda > Insecta > Lepidoptera > Noctuidae > Helicoverpa > Helicoverpa zea. Next base: position 9,837,199 of record NC_061466.1, on the reverse strand, counting down.
AATATTTTGTTGCGGTTTCGGATCGTTATAAAGAGAAAACTAATGAAAGGTATGTGTATTTTCTATTATTAATTATTGATTGTCAAAATCTCCAGTTACAATTATAGTAAGTCGATGCAATCCACACCTATTATACCTTTAGAAGAGAGTACTACAGCAATAGTTAATGGGCCCCACGTTTTTATTTTAGTCTAATATGACCGGGACCACCTACGTAGGTTGACAGGTAAGTAACTATTTTTTATTTTCTAGGTTTCAGTGCACATAAGATAAAACCGTTTAACTTAAAAGTTTTTTTACCGATTTTTTTTTCATAAACTAAGTCAAAAGTGTCCAATGCTCTCTATGGTAGGGAGGCTTTTCTTCGTCAGTGAAAATTTGTGAGGTTATAAATCTGCGCGAAAAATCCTTTATAGAATCTTGTTTCAGGTACCGTTGCCAACTTGATCTAGAGACTATTATATTTAAAATAGTGTTTAAATAAAGTTCTAAGTGTTTTAAAGTGATTAAGTGCCTACATTTAACGATGGCTAGAATGTTTTTGCTTAAATCTTTATTAGAAGAAGCTCATGCTTTAGATAATTTAGAAAAGCGTCAACAATCTGCTAGAATTCGTAGTTTACCTTTATTAACTCGCGATGATGACTATGTGAGCATATATAGATTGTCAAAGGAGCTAATTGACCAACTGGAGTCTGATTTACTGCCCCTGATAAAGCCCACAAAACGTCGAGGCAAAGGACTTACAACTCGTGTAAAAGTAAGTATTGACACAGTTTATAGTTGAAAAATTGTAATCAAGCACACAATAATAAGAAAAACACTTAGTTCTTAATAAGGAGTATTCCCTTTATGTGGTTTCCCCGCCAGCTGATATGTTTTCAAAAGCCTCTGTACTTCAGTTATAATATTGGTATTCTCTTAAGCATGAAAATAACCAAATTGGTCTCAATTTTGTTTTCACTAAATCCAGATAAAGTAGGTATTACATTTTTTATTGATTTATTGTTTCACAGATACTATGTACTTTATCATTCTTGGCTAGTGGCAGTTACCAGAAGGTTATTAAAGAGGGCATCAGAACTTATTTATAAAAAAGGATAAAATTAAGATTATAATATTATTAGGGTTATTACAAGGATGAATTACTATTTCAATTATATTGGTAATAATAAAATGAATTTCAATATTTATAGATACTAATAGAATATAATCTAGACACATCATATACAGACATATTTAGTACAAAATAGCTTACATAAAATACAATAGCTGCTGATTCCTCAGTAGGCCGTGCCTGACTCTGCTGTTGTTGTGGTACATTAATCTATAATAAGTTAACATAAAAAAAAATGCTAGATAAGAGTGTAAAATAATGAATTCCATAAAATTATGAATTAAAAAATATCTTACGTTGTCATCATTAGTATTGTATATAGGTTGTGCTTCGGGTGATGGAGACGGCGTATCATTTTCCTGAAACAGGAAGGTAAATTTAATATAAAATTCACTTAACACTAAAAAGGGTCTAATCCACAAAAAAATGGGTGCTGTAAAAACGACAGCAAACCTTGCAGAGTGTTTCTAGTATTACTTACCAATTGCATTTCTGAATTTCTTACCGGAAACGGCTGAATGCCTAAATGTGCATCTCCTGTGGAAAAGCTTTCACCACCACACAAAGCAACAATCCTTTCTTCAACCTCAGTTAGCATCATTTCGTCCTCCACCCCACCACCAGTCCTACGCCTAGCAGCAGAGCGTGCTGCAACTTTTTTTTTAATGGCGCTTTTTTTGTCAGTCCAATACTACAATCAAACATTTATTTAAAATTAAAAAGAAAATTAGTTGTCTCCATTTCCACAATATTCTTGGTCAAAAATTGAAAAAGATTACATAAAATCAAAATAAAATATTTATGAATTCAAGGAACACACTTGAAACCAAGACTATCGGCTATCGCATAAGTGGTTTGCTTTAAGGAATGTGAAGTGGTTCTAACATACTGCTGCAAAAAAAAATACTGCTAACCTTGGTCCACTGTTTGTGGGTTTTGATGGTGCCACCTATACTGTTTAAGCGCACGGCTAATTCCTCCCACTGGCTTCGACTTCGCTCTCTGGCATTTTGCGTTCTCACGAAACCCTTCGCCAGGCCAGGGTTTTGCTCCATAAACTCAACCAGAGTTTCAACCTGAGCCGACGAAGGGTGAGACGACCTGTCATTTGGACTGAAATTATTGTTGGATTAATAAAATAAACACTTCTTTAATTAATATTATTTTTAACTTTATATCAAGAAATATAAAATTACTTCATGATTTTATCACAATTACGGCGAAAACCGGCGAAAACAAACAAGCTTAAACACAATATGAAGACAGAAGATACCCGATATATTACTTTCCTCTATGACAGAAGAGAAGAAAATATTGTCCACAGATTAATAATGGTATTGGCGCTGTCAGTATTTTTTTTCGTAGGGTAAGCATAGATTATATTCACAGCACGAATTTAGAGATTTCTGTTTATTTTATACTTAAAAGCTGCCTCAAATTCCTTACAATAACAAATTATAACTAAAACATCATATTTAGCTAAAATTCTGTGTCAAAACTGATAAAATTAAAAACTGATTAATCTCGGTTGACATTTTGTCGAGTGGGGAAGTCACTAGCACAGCATTGGTCGATGTCGAGCTCACTTCACTTCGCAAGTGATTAGGTGATGTTTACAGAATGCAAAATCAAGGTCGTTCTGAATCGAATGCGAAGTGAGAGTGAATAGCGAAGTGAAATGCGAGTTGTTGTTCGAATTTTATAGAATCGACGTGCAGGCAGGCCTTGGCCCTGTTGCGCCCCGCTGGGGTTGCTGACAGTATTCTACTTGTGTAGCCCTTTCATTTGATACCCATATTGAGGGGGCTGTGCCATTTTGTGCCGGCGGCCATATTGGATTTAATTAAAGGTGTATACAAAATTTCAGACCAATCGGTTGACAGGAAGAGGGTGAAATTTGAATTACTAAATTTGATCCAAGAATAAATAATAAAACAAACGGGGTGAGCTAAATAAAACCGTTTAAATATCTCGTAATGTTGAAACTGATTGTAATTTTTAGGAAAGCTCTTTCATTATATCTAGCCGAATATAAGAAATGGCAATAAAAGTTGATAATGATCTGTAAAATCTGATTTTTTATGCAATAAATTGTGAAAAAGTGCCCATCCCTCCCCTACCTCCCCTAAAGTATGAAATGACATTACGAATCGAAGTGAAATGCGAGTTGTTGATCGAGTTTTATAGAATCCCAGTACAGGTCAGATGGCAAACCCTTTATTATAATATTGATATTCAGCTACATTTCAGAGTAGGTACCTACGCACGCTGGAGACTAAACAGTTGCCGAACAGTTGACCCAATGGTTGGTAATTTAGTTTTACAGGAGATCTTGATTTCAAGCAAATTTTTCAGATCCTGATCTTTGTAATGTGCTTACTACCATTCATCTTCATACTGATTTATGAGCCAAAACAAACTGTCGGCCGACTAAAAGTTTGCAGTGTACTCCAAGACTGCAAGTCGAACTAGTGCAAGTCAGCCCCGAAATGGTGTTTGAATATTATATCATTCGAGATGCATCTACGTAGTGATGATCCCATCGACATATCGATAGATAGATGGAGCTATCCTGCAGTGTATTGAATGATCTCAATAGCTCGATAATGATTTGCTGGCAGGGTCATCGGTTACAAGTACCATTGAACTACCCTCACGATCTTTAGAAATCAATTCAATGCTATTCATAATCAACTGATCCCTTCACTATTTAATACCGATCTATGAGACTAGAGCGTACGCAGAAATACTGAATGAAAATCAGGCATTAATGATGTTTATTTCAGATGCAATCGTTATAAGCCATAAAAAATATTTTACAATCGAAAAAAACAATCATTAATTTACTTAGATAATTTCATCTACGATTTCAGACACTGTTATGAAATCAAATCACTGTTATTTGTCACTTAAATATTTACTTTTGTATCAATAAGTTGTCGTAATGCGCAGTGGTTCAAAAACACAAATCAAGCAACACAAAATGCAAATTACCTACAAATCTCAACAGCATACGTCGCCTGATAACGCCAAACAGATTCTGATGTACCACGCAACATATTCGGAATCACGTCATAGGTAGAATAGTCCACGCAATGCATAAAATTCAACAAATTACTGTCGTTGGCCCACAACCATTTCAACTGTCATGTACGCACACTATGTAGACTGAGAGCCCGTGGCTGGGAGAAGTTAGTTACTTTAGAGGCCGATTTTTTAAAATACAATGATTGTGTGAGTGTCTTCGCCTGATTGCTAGCGTTTTAACTCAATGTAGCATTGGAAGATTAAAAAAAAATAGAATTAGCTTTTCATTGTCCAGTGTATGATCGATCACAGATTTCTGTCACATAACCCTATTTTTAGACATTCGCAATTTTTACGTAATATAATGTATAGTGTAGAGTCGGCTGAAACGGCGGGAAAAGAATAAAAGTATCGTTTATACATATGCATCGCGTTTAGGCCACAATCATTTATAAATGCATTACCTTTCTAGCGCAGTTAACTAAAGAGTGGCCAGTCTAAATATTATAAGCTTAAAGATAGGAGTTTTCAAAAGAATTGGATAATGCTTTGCTTATGTTTTCATCACCTTCTAAGGCCACTACAATGAAAACTTCGTATCAGTCAACTGCTTAAATTCACTACAAGTTAAAATGTACAAAAAAATGCCCAAAAAAAGGAAGCTCTAAATAGCCACGGTCTCTTGTCCTAACAGTAATATATACGGTGAATGTGTGATTTATGCAATCGGCCGGTATTGGACCAACAAATTGATTCAAATGCTATGTATTGGACTGTTGCTGGCCGGTCGGACTTTGTTTTCGGATTTTCTTTGTTCTATTTTTAGGATGTTTTAGGTTTTGTTCGATTTTCGAATTTGAAGTTCGTTCTATGGTTATTGGTTGCCTTTTCGATCTAGTTAGATGATAGTTCTTTGCAGATTAGAAAGATGTATTTCGCAGTACTTTTACTATGCCACTTGAGTCCTTTGTTTCCGATATTTGTTCCTGCTTCTGGTCTTTGCTAATTGATAAGTCCTTGCAATATGCAAATTCATGACATAATTGAAATTCTTTGATATTTGACCTTTGTTAACTGATAAGTACTTGCAGTATAACCTATCGATATCAGAGTCAACATTCTAGATTACACCACTTCAACGGATAATTTATAGTCGCGAGCAAAATGGAAATCTATAAGCAATAATAACACAATAGCTCACTTAAGGTCATCGACCTATTCGATTAAAACAATCCATGCAATAAACGATTCTGATACCGAAATATCTTTCAATTGAGGTGAACGACCGAACCACGCTTAAGATATAATAATATCTCTACTTATAATAGTTATTTACCAAGCAAACTTAAAGGATATCCATTATAAAGAAACTCACGAAGCAGAATACAGATTCATTTGAGAAATTATGTGCGCAATTGAACGTGAACGAGCTAAAACGGACTTTGTACTAGTAAATTGATGGATTATGAAAATTCCTTTTAATATTCTTAGTGAGGCTGAATATCTAAAGTTTGAACTTCAGCTATTGGCTTCGGAGAAATGAATTTCACTTTGGACTAATGAAAATACTTTGATACCACCCGGATGAGCGTCAAAATTTTCGCCTTGTGAATATTTAAAAAGTCTAAGCCACTATTTATTAGGATTTTGGTGATAAGCCTTGGTATTTGGAGTAATTTTGTGGTTATGGTTGTTTTGTATCTTTTAGGATAAAATTTATCTTTCTAACTTGAAAACTATATTTAGACTGTATTATTTTTCATTCAAGTATTTTGTGTCTGCGACTATAATTTGTGTATGTTTTATTCCGTTGATTTTCATTACAATTTCAGACTGATATATTTTTCTCTGTTTACGAATACATACTTCAAAATAACTTGATAAGTAATTAAAACCATTTCAAACTCTTTAGTAACCCATAGCATACAAAACCATAGCAAAACCCTTCAGAGATTACTCGAGGAAACAAAGATGATGTTTGAAACCTCATTGATAATACAATCTGTGTACATTTGATCCCAACTGTTATTTCAAGTCCCTACAGGCCACGGACCTAACCAAGCCAACTTGGAAATAATAATTTATTCATGGTGTCTTAGAGGAAGCCATCATAATTTGGTGGATGTCGGTTAGGGGGTGATTTCGTTGGAGTATTATTAAGGTGTTTTACCTCGAAATACTCAAAAATATAGAACAATGTAAGAATGAAGTGCTAAATGATAATAAAGTGCTTTGACTTTGAGTTTAGTCCTAAGTCGACCATCAGTTGAGCCGATGTTTGGTTAATTTTTTTTTAGTAAATCTTGGTTCCAATTAACGTTTTCAGTCGGTCTAATACAGGCTAAATACCTGATTTTTGTAATGTGTGTACTATATAGTGATTTAAGAGTCTAAAATTATCACAAGTTATAACAAATTATCGGCAGTAGTGTACGCGTACTCTTAAAGGTATTTAGTGAGGAGTCCTGCAAGTGAGTCTTAAATCAAGTGCGCCATCAATCAATCTCACTTTGATTCTCCCAGTATTTACCGCAGGATTCCCAAAGGAAAGTTATTTTTGCAACGCCTAATGCTTAAATGCAAAGGTTATAGACCAAAATCTATTATTAGAAACACAAATAAACTTGAGCAAAATCGTCTTTGTTCAATTTCCATCCACTTTCTATATTAAGAGCGAGTTTATTCCTCAAACGCGAAGATTAACCAGATAACGAGCATTATTCCACTCGTATGAAAGCCGCATCAAACTCCAATTTCTAGCTAAGATAGTGTTATGTTAAAACTCCCCTTGTTTTCATATAAACTGTGTATTGTGAAAAGCAATGTTTTGTCGAGAAATACCGAGACGGCGAAGCTTAAGTGGGCGAGTCGCGTGAACTTTTACAAAAGACTTAGTGAAATATTCATATTTGTCGTGCCAACCCTAAGCGCTAGGGCTGCACCACTTACGATCTTTAAACATTGTTAGTCTTTGAGCGATGTATAAGGTTTAATTGAACATGCTGTTTATCTTTTAAGCCGTTGAAGCCTTTAATATGGTGTACGTTTCAGGGGTTTCAGGAGAATAATTTGTTATTATTATACCGGTTCAGCTTTTAATTTTGTGCGGTACATCGTTGAATTTCAAATTAAGATGATTGCTCGATTATGGAGAACGGTATTTTGTTGCTTTAAAAATGCACGAGTTGGGCTTGGATATTTTAAACCCTGGATAAAAAGGGGGAAACTTTATTCGTATGTGTACGTGTTTTTATTATTGAAATCTAGTATCATCGGGATATTTCCCCGAAAAAAAGCAATAATACCTTAAAATCCCTTTACCAAAGCTAGTTTGTTCATCACAGATTTTTATATTTAACTTCATGTAATTTAACCCTCTCTGTGTATGAACTCAATACCCTTATTTCGATGTTTACTCTTCAATCATAAACCGAATGATCAGATTTCCATTTGCTTTTATGTTTGTTTGGTTTCGATGTAAAATTAATTGATTTGTCCGATGAGCTCATTCGATCTTGTTTGGCCAAAGGGTTTTGAATTTTGAGAGAGGTATAGTTATACAAGGGTATTATAGGATACATCAAAAGTTTTGATGAGGTTATCGGCTTAATAGGTAAACAATTTATTATAAGGTAAAGGATAATATTAGAACGTTCTACTAATAGATAGAACGAGTAGGTGGGGCTCCGAAAGTAGATTTATTTTCAAGTTATCAATGAGAAAATGATACAGCAAAGAAATATCATTACACGTAGTATGTACGTACACCAATGTATTATTTACTTTTACCAGTAGCAATACATACCCTACTATGATGTTTTCCATTCAATCTGTAATTATCAACATTGACAATAGACATTATTTAGTTAAGGTATAAGAACTATGATAATCAACACTGACAATATACATCAGTTACGGCCAGTTTATTCATCAAAAGTTAAAGTTAAAGTAATGTCTAAAGTTAAAGTAACGGTCAAATTTGTTTTTTCAAGGCTAAAGTGACAGCAAAATTCATAGAAAAATTGAATTTAACCGTTACTTTAACTTTAGTCATTACTTTGACTTTTACTTTGGCTTTAACTTTTGATGAAGAAACTGGCTGTTAAGGTGTTAAACTATTATTCAATACAAAATCTCATCTAAAAAAGTTCCACCTCAGCCAATATTCGCACTCACGTTATGATACGTTCCACCAGTCATTCCTACACGATGAATGATTTATCAGTTCAACGAACGAACGGATGAACCAAATGGCGCATGCCACGGAAAAAATAAAGATATTTTCTATGAAGCTCCGTGAGGATTTCAGCTTTGAATTTATTCATAAAGAAACTTTTTTTGGTATAGCTTTATGTGTTGACGTAAACATGTATCTTATTGATATTTTAAATGGAGCCAAATATGAATGGGTTCGCTTTGAATTCGGTTTTCGGTCTTGTGAAAGTATTTTGTTGAGAGTTTTGTATGTAGGTACCTTGTGTATAGAAAAATAAAATGCTTAGTAAAATATTGGTTTCTTTCTGGTGATGTTAAGATAACAACTGGCTACATAATATGTGTCCCATACTATATCAATAACTTATTACTTGATATAGGTACCTACATATCTTCGAAACGACCTAACTAATTTTTACAGAACTCAAGTCATTTTAAGCATAAGCATGCTGCCTCATTGGTTTAGCAGTCACATAGCTCGACTGCTTTGCACGGGATCTCGGGTTCCATTCCCGGATCGGGCCTCAACTGTTCTTTGTCGGTGTTAAGAACCTTTCAGAAAGCAGTGACACACCCGTGCACGAAATAAAATTAATTAACATCAAAATAGCACTAAAATGAAGGATTTCTGTAAAAATAACGTTAAGTTTTCAAAACGCTGACACAAGTACTCACTGTAGTGGTGTGTAACTTAAGAGTACACTCGATTTAACTTGAACTTTGTCTGCTATTAACAGTTTGAAACTTTGAAATATCCTTGTTGATAGATTTCTAAGAGTTATTTTTAGTTGTTTCGTCGGTTTCAGTATTTGTAAGACGTAGTGCTATCTTGGTTTGGGAAGCATATTTTCGCAAGTTGGTATTTAGTTTTTAGTTTATTACAACAACAAATACCAACATTTCTTACTTTCTTATGAAAGTACCGTTTGTCTTCCACGATAAAGGCCGCAGAAAAAACATAAACACATGAAGACTCAGGATGTTATGTAAAATTATAATATATACCTAAGCTTTTCTATTTCATCATCATCATTATATCAGCCAATTGCCTTCCAACCAACCAGCCCTTTCATTTCTAGTTTGCAAACATTCTCAAAGGATCTTATACGTTTAAGGTTAAAGATTTTTAATAAGACTTTAAGATTTCACCGTCTTCCATATCCAAATCATACTTGAAACATGTAAATATCCTAAGCCCAAGGATCCTTCAACCCGTCTCCATAACCCTGAAGTGTTCATCTATAAACGTCAGTATCAGGTACATCCATCCGCTGAACATCTATCTACTATCAACTGGATATGTCCAAACGGGCGAACAACGACGAAATTGCCTGTCCTATCTCGGAAAATAGATCTGTACTCTTACACAGTTTTAATGCGATCTATACAGACCTTATCACAAAGTACTAAGGTTGAGTTTCCTCTGTGGGGTTCTGGAGATAAGCTGGTAGGATTGATCGTATAATAGTTTGCAAAACAGGGTGAATTTGTAATAGATATGTCAGTTTGATGTGTGAATCGGGTTCGCTTTGTTTTTATTTAACTGAATTTTGATAGAACTGTATTGATTTTATCAGCCTTTTAGTGAAAACTGGTCGTTTTATTTTGGTAGTTTATTTAAACTGGGCTTATGTGTGTAACGTTAAATATATTTTTGATGTTAATACTGTTCCTGAAAGTGAATTTTAATCTCCTATTCTGTAGTTATATTTAAAACTGCCGGATAACTAGTCAAAACATACAATTGTGTGAAAATAAAATCAACATTTTTTTTTTTACTTTTTATTAGGATTAATATGCACACATTGAACAAAAATAAAACCAACTTACAGCAGCAATTTGTAATACCAATATTTTTCATTCTAATAACAAGAGCCACGACAAAACAAATAAATACTTAAAACTCCGTCTTACAAACAAAAGGAGGCTGCAAACAAAAGTGCGCTTTGAAAACCGAGAAAAAAAAAACGAACTATTTATTATGTATACTCATTCAGAGAGAGCAATTATTTTCCCGAAGCCCATCTCTTGTTTTTCTCGATAAAAAGTCAGGAATCAGTAACAGGGATCGAGACGAAGCCTGATAATTGGACTGTCAAAACACCGACAACTAGTCGTTAGATTGTTTTAACTTCACGTCAAAACTAGGTCCGCCATCTTGCTTTTTTTAGTTTTGCGTTAGAGGAGCCTGTTTTTTCATTTGTTTTTGGTCGAAATTTAGGCGGGAAAGGAGTTGGTGGACGAGTTTTTTGGTTATGAGTGGTTTTAGGAAATGAAAAGGACTTTTTATTAGTTTAGTTGATGATGACAGAGCTAAATAAAATTGTTTTGGTTCTGCGATGTTTTGACTTAAATAGTCATGGTATGCCCGACCCGGGAACCAAACCCCACACACTGTACACAGTAGTCGCGCTTTGCGACCACTAAATGCCTTATATTTATAAATCTCTTAATGAAAATTCTGGTATGTAGAAAGCTCCACGTAATATCTATATTAACCAGATATTTAGCAACATCAATATGTCACTACATTTCAGTTTACGTAACAGGAGAGTAACCTTAAAGCGTATTTTACGCCACTCGTTGTTAATTTAGCGTAAATTCAGTGATAGCTAACTAAACACAATTATCGTTAACATAATTAAAATACCATTATATTTGCGTCAGTCATTTGAAGTTAGACTGAGTGACATTTTAATTATCTTATTATATTATTTATACCAAAACATTGATAGAACCTGTCGTGAGTTTCAATTAATACTTCCTTTGTGAAACATTGCAGTGCTACTGTCATTTCTTAGAATTTTCATAAAGTTTACGAGTTTGGGTAAATGGTACGCAGAGGGATTATTTACCGGTAGCTACTGAAAAATTGCTGTTTATTACCATACTCGTATGTATGTTACTGTTGTTACTGTTACTGCCTTTTTATCGTCCCACTGCTGGGCACAGGCCTCCTCTCACATGGAGAAGGATTGAGCATTAATCACCACGCTTGCTCAATGCGGGTTGGTGATTTCAGACTATAGTCCAGGTTTCCTCAAGATGTTTTCCTTCACCTTTTTATCAGCCATTGGTGTCCAAGATATACTTAGAAAGTACATACAAACTTAGAAAAGTTGCATTGGTACTTGCCTGACCTGGAATCGAACCCACACCCACATACTCGAGAGGTTGGTTCTTTTAACCACTAGGCCACCACGAACTAAATGTATGTATGTATCTTAGAAGAATTGGTTTCTATAATTTACTAACATTTGGCTCGTAGAGTTGTGAAGGCCTAGTAGTTAAAGTAAATACCCTGCCTCAATCAGGGTATTCACTCTGACCGAGGTAAGTGCGTGATCAAAGTTGAAGAGCGTTTAGGTACGTAATAGGTACACGATTCTCTTATCTTCTACTCAAGACATTTTTCTCTAAGTTTAAATACGTATAAAACACAAAAACTGGACATCAATATTAACCATTTCATTAATTCATAAGCGATTAAATAATATTGACCTTATTAACACCAGTGAAATTCACACAACATTTTTAATTTTACAAGTAATCGTAAGCAAACCAAAATGTTCTAAAGTAAGTAAGTACGTAAGAGCTAACTTCGAAGCACAAGTTAAATTGACCTTTGGTTGTTATACGTCAGCACTTAACTGTACTTGTTCATCTACCCTCTTACTTAGATATGATTTACTTTTCAATTACGAACTTGCTTGTTAATTTATCATCGTTTGTTAGAAAATGTTGAAATATATTTTTGTTCAGTTTTTCTTCTTTCTTGGCAGTTTTCTTGCTGATAAAATGTAGGTTAGTAGAACAGATCATAATTAAATGTAGAGAGAAAACATAATATACAGTAAAAAACATAATATACAGTTTTATTCTGATAGTATTTTATCTCTTAATTTATTTTATTACGTGACCCATTTACCTATAAGGTCATTCTAAAGTAAATTAAACAGTTAAATACCATGATGTATATTTTTACCAGCACCCATAAAGTCTGTTATGAATTGCAAGAGTAATGGATAAGAGAAAAATTGCATTAAAAGCCCGGGTTCAATTTGCGATGGAACTCTAAAAATAGCATCGATTAAGCAAATCCCATTTAAGCCCACATTTGACGATGACGTGGGTGAATTTTAACCATGATTTATAAAAAATTGCCACAGACTGCAGTTTCAGAAATTATAATAAAAGCTTGTAAAAATAAGGTTGTTCACACAGGGTACTGCGTGCCTACAGGCACTGAGAGCAGTTGTGGTGAATGGATGCTCCGGATAATCGCGACGGAATCCGGAAATCGTCACCGCCGTTCGCTGCGGTGCGCGGTGTTGTGTGTGAAACAAAAAAAAAACACTGAAATCTCTCGAAACTGCTAATAAAACTGCACAAACGCGATCATAATCAGCTTCTAATTTGAAACGTTAGATCCAGATAACAGCATTCTTATATGAGAAGTTTTTGGGGTATATAGCTACTTTAAATGATTGAATGAATGAATTTGAGATTTTTGCAAATTCCCAACTTCAGGGCGGCGGAAGTACAGTACTAGACGAATTTGAAACTGCGAGAATGAAGCATCATAGCATCATAGCATCCAATAAATATCATCACCCACCCTATTAAACTTAACACCACATTCGCCTATTAAATCAATAAATTGATGTAATCGATCGCTTATTGGTCATCTGCATTTGCTACTCTATGCCCAAATGTTCTGTTTCAACCAATTACGGCCACGCGATGCCCCATTCGCGTTAATTTACGTGATTAAACCTTTTTGCTGGAGCCTAATGGCGGATTTTTTTTTCACAATGTCTGTCTAAATTTTCGTAATGTTATTGGTGTTTTTTGGCACATTTTTATTTTCGGTCCCGGACAACTGTTGCTTTAATTAAGAGTGTTTTGGATTGCTTTTGTGTTTTGATGTTTGCGGGAATAATGTGTTAGTGAAAGAATCAGCTTTCCGAGTATACTATTTTTTGGTGATAAAAATATTATACACACTGGGATAGACTAGAAGCTTTTTCAAATAGAACCAGTAGTTCTTGAGATTAGCGCGTTCAAGGAAACAAATTCTTCATCAGCTTTATAAAATTAGCGTAGTAAACATTAAATTAAATGACTGTATGTATTGTGAAACATACTAGTGAAACATACAAGTGTCAATACTGGACTATATTACACGTAGTTAATTGATTGTTAACGGCCTCTACGGTTACACTAGCTGTATACTGTAAATCTTTAACTAGAATAAACTAAACCTTTAATACATAAACGCTGCTTTCCATCAACAGAAGTACACAAACTACATATACCGACAGCACATCTTGCAATACACTTTTAATCTTTACGGAAAGAGGGGCACAAACAAGTGTTCCAGTAAAAATATACTTTAGAACTAGCGACGTTCAGCGGTATACACACGGAGAACAAAATCACTAGCGGAGGTGCCATAGTGGTCTGCCGGGGCTGCGGGATTATTCGAAAGAGTTACCGCGGCCCTGGTACATATCATCATCCTCCGAGCCTTTTTCCCAATCATGTTGGGGTCGGCTTCCAGTCTAACCGGATTCAGCTGAGTACCAGAGTTTTACAAGAAGCGATTGCCTATCTGACCTCCTCAACCCCGTTACCCGGGCAACCCGATACCCCTTGGTTAGATTGGTGTCAGACTTACTGGCTTCTGACTTCTCGTAACGACTGCCAAGGATGTTCAATGACAGCCGCGACCTACAGTTTAACGTGCCATCCGAAACACAGTCAATGGTGTCTAAGATATACTTAGAAAGTACATACAAACTTAGAAACGTTGCATTGGTACTTGCCTGACCTGGAATCGAACCCGCGCCCTCACACTTGAGAGGTTGGTCCTTTACCCACTAGGCCACCACGACTTAAAAACTTGCCCTGGTACATAAAGGGCTTAAAAAACGAACATCATGGGTTTTAGTCAGTAAGAGTCTGATACGTAAGGCTGCCTTTTAAGTTCTGTCGTTTGGTAACCTCCCGCGATTTTTAAAAATATATATATATGCTATTTGAATCTTTTTGAATTTAGAATTCGAAAACAAAAGAATGTTTTTAAATAGGTCGAATAGTTTTATTGTATCGTCCATTCAAAGGTGACAGGTCGGTTGCAAAAATGGAAATGTGTAAGGAAAATTTGAGTGCGATAATTTTCTACAACTTTAAAAGGGGATTGTCGCGACTTCAGTACTAGAAAGAGATTAATTCTGTATTTAGTGATGTAGCACCATTCCTTAGGACCGCAGAACGCTGATATTTAGAATTTCAACCTGGGCACTCTAGCTTCAGTGACAAGCCTCGTGAAGGTCGTCCAAAAACCGCCATGATGCAAGTTTATATCGAGGCTGTGCGGCAGCTAATCCTCGCAGACGGACATGTAGCATATGGTGAAATAGAGGCATCCGTGGGCATTTCAGGGACCACAGTCAAAAATATCCTACACGAAGAACTTGGCGTAAGATAGATGATCTCTCCATGGATACCACATTTTCTTAGCGACGACCAAGAAACAGCCCTAGTAAGTTGGTGACGTCAAACTCTGCAGCGATTCGACCGAGGAGAGTCAAAGCAGGTCTATGATATAGTTAGTGATAACAAGTCCTGGATATACGCTTATGATCCGGATTCTAAGCAGCAGTCAGCTGTCTAGGTCTTCCAAGACGAGCCAAAACCGACCAAAGTCGTACGCTCGCAAAGCACTTAAAAAAAAAATGGTTGTCTCGTTTTTGGCAAAGGGTGATCGTGTCGCCACTATTGTACTAAAATATCGCGACATGGTTACCGCTGACTCGTATACCATTGTTTGTTTGCCAAAAGTCATCACCGAATTTAGAAAAAACTATCCAAGACTTCGAATGATACTGCACCATGACAATGCAAGTTCGCGCACCGCCCGCCAAACACCGATGTTTTTGAGTTCCCAAAATGTTGTAATATTGGATCATCCACCTTACAGCTGTAACTTAAGCACTAATGATTTTAATACATTAACCAAAATTAAGAAAATTCTTCGTGGACTACCTTTCAGCACACCTGAAGAAGCTGTTGTCGTATACAAATCGGCCGTTTTGACTACCCCCACTTTGGAATGGAATAAATATTTAAAAACTGATTTGAATGCATGCAAAAGTGCATTAAATATCGCTAAGTATTCTTAAAAAAATAATAAACGGTAATAACCTATTGGATTATCTATACTTATTTCAAACGACACAACTTAAAAGGCAGCCCTGGGAGGGATCATTTTATGATTTCCCATAAACTAAACAAAAAGTGTCATAAAGAAAGAAGCACACCAAAATGCGGGTAAGCGTTGACAGATGTCCCAAAGAAGCCGATCGATTCGTTAGTTCACTATTGTTTTGGTCGTGGCCATCGTACGAACTTGACCTAGAAGAAGGCGCTTGACCTAGCTGCATTATGGCATCTCCGCTCATGTTTCCTTACTCCGTGGGTATAGAGCACCAAAGGATTGTCGTATCTGAACGAACTGGAGATTTGTAGTAAATATTTTCCTTTACTTTCTTTTAGGTATGCTTTTTATTTGTTGCGATGTTTCTTGAATGAAGGAAATTAGTTACTGTGATAAATATAGTGGTGGGTATTGCTTTCGTGAAACTTTGTCGTGAGAGGATTAGCATTATGTGAAATATCCAAATCACGAAATGCGCATTGAACAACTTCTCCATAGCCATAACATACTTAGGTTAATTTAAGTCTGAATTGCACTGTTAAGTTTGGAAACTATATATTTTTTACACAATAATATCATACGATCGAAATGCTGAAGTATCTCACCCTTTAGAAAATAAAATAGGAATAAAGAACAAAAATAACACTGCCATCATAATGAATAACATTTAAAAAGTATGCTACTATGAAACAAAATATATTGAACAAATATTGTACGTATTTTATACAGTGTAACTATTAGGAGCAATTGATACTGTGCGAGCGAGAGTATTGGGCATAGTTCCAATTTCACATTGTTACCGGGATTTTTACAACTCGTTTTACCCCTTTTCACCGGGTGAAGGTGTATTCAGATTTTAATAATACTATTGATTCAGCTTTTTAAATTTACTTTTCTTTACTTTTTAGTCAGCCGACGGTTTGATCGGCCGCTTGATAGGTACGAGATGAATGGTAGTACGCACATTACAAAGTTCAGGTATTTAGCCGGTATCAGATCGACTTAAAACTTTCATCATCAGCCTATCGCAGTCCACTGCTGGACATAGGCCTCTCCAAGTGCACGCCACTGAGATCGATTTTCGGCTGCTCGCATCCAGCTCCTGCCAGCCGTCTTGCGCAAGTCATCACTCCACTGAAAACTTTGATTGGAATCAATGCACTACAGAATAAAAATGTTATTAAAAATACGTTTAATTAAAGTTCTTTATAACTTCAGAAGATTTTTTCAAAACAGACTACTTGAGTTAATTCAAAATCCGACGAAAAGTTTTCTATATTTATTGAGCTTTTTATGTCCGAGTGATAAAATATTTTACCATCCCAAAAACAAAAATGTAAACCGACCTTTATTAATTGTTGTGTTGCAACAAAAAGGTAGAAACAACAATTATTTCCCAAAGAGAAATATTTGTTCTGTAATTAAAAGTGACCCTAATGAAATAGTATCATTAATTAGTGCTTTTTTTTCTTTAAGAAACAAGGCATTTTCTCATTCTGCCAGACTTTATTGTGTTGTTAAATTAACGGTTATATTCTTTGTTTATTTTTTTAATTATGAGCTTTCTGGTTTATTGTTAATCATCATCATCCATCATCCTCCGAGCCTTTTCCCAATCATGTTGGGGTCGGCTATTGTTAATGTCCTTGCAAAATGACTATGTGCATAACTAAAAACTTGTTTGTATACGTACCAAAACATACTTAATATGAGCCAACTTTCACTTATAATAAATTGTATACCAAATGTTTCAGTACATTATTACTCAATCACAATTCTTTAGATAAGTAAAATAATTCCAACTTATATGTATTGTTGTGTCCAATAAAAAGTACTGAAACTCTTTGTCTGACCATTTGCTCTACATATCTATGCCTTCCTAATTCAAGGACACCACCCCTGTTAATCTATCTTTTAACCTGACAAAGGCGGTAATTTATCCCATATTGCGAACAAGGTTAATCAAGTATATCTCAACTGTATAAATTATATTGTCAGTACCCATGCCTACGTGTAATCGTTAGTAAACATCCTGATTTCCAAACGAAACTCACCTTGATAGGATCGTAACCGAGCAGAAAATGCTCTGTAAGTAAACTGTATCGTATGTGCTCAGAGATAAAGTTTAAAATCGTTTGTTAATACATTAATAAGATTGTTTACCTCACGCAAGTACTTTCCGGGGCGTGATTTGTAGCGTCAAGCGTTTGCCTGAAGAATAAATTTGTCTGTTCGCAAATGTACTGAAAATGGTGGAGTTACCCCAAAACACTGAATATCTAATTATTTAATGTTGAATAGACTTGGTTTTGTTTCGGTTTTCGATAAGATTGCAGTCTTAATAGTAGTTGGCGAGGTTTTGACTTTAATTAAGTAAGGATTATTTATAAACATTGTCTTTTAAGCTTTTTGTGGGGCACTTGATCTTTTGCTGTTAGGTACTGTACGCTAAAATTACTTTTAACATCCAAAGGCTCTCAATTTACTTGAGTTTTCATGTCCTATTACGTTAATAGTAGGTATTTTAAATTTTTTGATACGAGATGTACTTATACTAATCTCGTAATTTTTCAAAGTTTTTTTTCATTAATTAATATTAATTGAATTACTTGCAAATTGCTGATTTAGAACTATATTACATAAAAATCATTCAGTTTACATCAGTAGACCAACCTGAAAGATAGTAAATAATACAAGCACAAATGTTTGCCAAAGCTATCTCCAATGAAATGTAACCGAATCAATCCAACTCGTAACGTAATGAGTGAGCTTGCACTTAAAGCCACTTGATTGCTATTTCGGAGCTCACTCGGTCTATTATTGGTTTGTTGTGTCTACAAACAGATCTGATAATCTCCTCCTTAGAGGTTCAACTTAGGTAGGTACATAGGTAAATATACCTGGGTTTGTAAATTTTACAGCTGTTTTGTACTTTGCTTTATTATCATTATTAATTTGTGAATGAAAGTAGAAATTCTGAAATTCGTACGTGTAGTGTAGTGTGTGTGGTTAAAAATATGTCGATAGCATATTGCATTTTATTACTACTTCCGAAAATTAAAAACTCAATAATATAGTTATGCTATATCAGTCTATTTACTTAAAGTTTAAAAAGCTATTTGTACACAATCACTGCCGAATGTAAACCTAAAGCTATGTATATCAATACAGACTTCAAAAATACCTACTACATACCAACTTTACAAGTTTCTCCGAAAAACCTATTAACGAAACACAATCCACCTCACAGACGACCCTATATATCAATGACAAGGTAACTCTAATTCCAAAGCCTTACCGAACCGTATTTTCAAAAAGACCATTTTCAAAACTTCGAATGTTTCTTAGTAAATCGAAATGCATTGCCGTGCTTTAGTGCAATTCCGCAGTTACGTCGTGGAAAACGTTTGGAGAAAACACGAAAATTTTCTATAGAGCAACCGAAGTGCTAAGACTTGGTTGAAATGTACTGGTGCCCCTACAACTTAGATCGAGTGCCAAGCATTCAACGTAGTATGAATAGTGCATGTGCAACTTGATTTAAGTCAAAGTTTCCGCACAAAATAAACAACAGATTCACATTTGAGGTGTGAGTTGAATATATTTTATTACTGTAAGGTGCTATTTTGTGAAGCTAACTGCAGTATAGTAAATTTAGTTTATGGTATAGTAAGATATATTAAGGCCCCTAGGATTGCATTATAGAAGAAGTAGGGTTTCTTTATTTTTCTTGACCGTATTCCCAAGTTATTAGGAGAAGGTATAGTATGTTTGGTTCTATTCCTCTTTGTCATCCATCATACTAACAAAGAACTTGAGGTTAAATTGTTTTTAAATACATATGGTTCGAATTACTGTGAACTTTAAATAATTGTACCGAGAAGCCAAGGATATGCCATGCATGCGTGGCCACAGATTTCGCCTTTGTTCATAAAGATGGTTTAAAAAGCAGTTTCCAGGGAATGTGGGTGGAACCGCGGCGAACAACTAGATACATATTATATTGCATGGTTATACGTAAAACACATGTTGTGGGTGTAATCCCTAACAGTTTGTGGAATAGCGCTTGGTATTGGAAAAGGAAATTATAAGAATATGCTCTCTATAAATGTTTGCTTTCCTCGTAAAAGGTTTTATTTTATGGCGTAGGTCGTAAGTGAACTTAATTGGGTGGACTTTTCTCGGCATATGAGGTAATAGGGGAAAGTTTTGTGAAATAGAAGAGTGATTTCTATGCATGTATTTTGGTTGAAAAGTATGAAAGTTATGTAGATGATTTTAAACGTCTGTCTGTGTAGTATGAAGGTTTTTTAACGAAATAATGTGTACCTTATAGGTAGTTAAGATGGTATTCAGTTGACAATTTGGTAGGCTGCCAAACCAGGTCACGCAATTGTTTTTCCAATTGGACCTGATGTGCTTTTATGAGACTGAGTACCAGTTACCTAGGCAACCTGAGTTAAGACTGGTTGTCAAACATTTTGGCTTCCGAATGACCCGTAACTGTATGTTAGCACTGGTACTCAGCTACATCCGGTTAGACTGGAAGCCGACCCCAACATAGTTGGGAAAAGGCTCGCAGGAATGACCCGTAACTACTGCCAAAGATTTGTTTTGATGAAAACAATATAAACAGTCCACATAAAATAACTCGTTGTCCACAATATTTCTAAATTCAGCCAACTAAAACTGTAAACAGTTACGAATAACAAACGGGTAGAGTATAACATAAAGGGTTTTCCCACAAAGCTTCGGATAAAGAGATTAATCATCGACCGTGAACGCGGTTAACCGGCGTTTGTGTGAATCGCGTGTGGCGTGGCTGTGGCGTAGCTGTGGCAACACGTAGTCAATGTATGGAATTATGAAGTTTCGCTACAATGTTTGTAAATCAAAATATTTGATTGAAATGTGGGTTGGCTGGTAATTTTGTGATTGACTTGTAGCCAACTGGGATTTATGCTGCATGGTGTTGTAAAATATACATTTATTGTATTATAAATATTTATAGTAATTTGGGAGTGATTCAGTGCATTTTGACTGAATAGAGTGGAAGTTATTGGTTTGAATGTTTTTTCCTCAATCACGATTCAGTGGCTTAACGGATTTTTATCAAACATGGCAGTGACAAAGTTTGTACTTTAGAATGACGGTTGCCCTCGGAACGCGTTCAAAACTGCGTTTTGAAGCAAGTCAACAATATTTTCTTATACGAGTTTCTTAAAAAAATATTTACTTGTATGTTCATATACGTATTGGCAATCATAGTTTTTACCACAAGAATTTCTGACAAAAGACTAATTGCTTTCTATCAAGAATTTTATATTAAACTCTATCTCCTAGAAAACAAAGCTAAACAAAAAAATCTAAGCGCAATACAGAACGCTAGTGATAAATTTTCGCTTTGCCGCGTCTGAGAATTCTGTGGTCTGTGGCATCACGGCAAAAACGCACCCTGACTTTTATATATGGCTGAAGATTTTTCCTGAACAGCAAGCGTTTTATAGGTGTTACGAGGAATATTAGTTACGTGTCCCGATGAATTTCTTCACATAGACACGTCCAGATGTAGACGCCTTTTTGTGTCAAAGAGATGCTGTGCTCTGTTTGGCGTTTGAGATTCCATGGAGATTTTTTGTAAGTTGTTCGATACCTGTACCTACTTGGAGTATTTTATGGTGTTTAAATTGAAAAATGCATTAAACACCGTCGTAATTGTATAGTGTATTACGCAAATCACAATATTTAATCCAACTAACTTGCTAGCTGTTTCCGGTTCACGGTTTGATCCGTGTCCCGGGGAAATTTCTTCTCGTACCCGCAGAAGATATTGCTTGTATTACTCGGGGAGGATTTAAACTTCAGTAGTTTCGGAGCCTTTAGGGTACGTAACAGAAAAAAATTCTAATTTATTATATTACTATTAGAAGTACAGATGATGTTTTAGGAGATGAATTATACACAAGAAATTTATGTCGACTGATTTATTTGAACGGGCGGCGCCCTATTTATATGTGTACGCCTGCGACAGCGAAAATCAGCTTTTGAAAATTTAAAATTTTGAATTTGACATTTGAACTTCATTGTATTTTTCTTCATGACTATTGAAGGTTGCGAGTCGAAAAGGTTGTATGCGTTTCATGTCGCTACATCACTCCCCCCTAAGCGAAGCGAACGTTTGGTTTAACTGTGCGGCCGGAACGAGTGACGATTGTGTCACGCTGAAGTTTTGCTGTTGCTGCTGGTTGTGGCACTATGCTCGGGAAGCGCGATGGCGACGCTTGTTGCTTATTCTGCATGCCTGAGGAAGTGGGAGTGATTTCCTCTTCGTTAAGTAAGTATGCCGGTTTCAATCTGTCGATAGAGACGACTGCTGTACGCAAAGACATCTGGATGGTAAATTGTTTTTCTCCTCGATGTATGACTTCGAATGCACGGTCGGTGAATATTGTGAGGTGATTGCCCTCTATCAATCTTCGAAGATGTTGAACAGCGGTGTACATGGCTAATAATTCGCGATCGTAAACGCTGTATCTTCGTTGAGTTTCGCTCATGGATTTTGAGAAAAATGCCAGTGGTTTCCAACGTTGTCGACCTTTTGTTGAAGGACGGCGCCGATGCTAGTATTCGATGCGTCAGTGTATAGACTTAGCGGCGCGTTGGGAATCGGGTGCGTTAGCGTTGTTGCTTCGAGTATGCTTTGTCGGCATTTCTCAAAACCTTGATCTGCCTCTTGTGACCATGTTGTTTCAAGCCAGTCTATGTTGCCGCGAGGTTCTCGGTGAGTCGGAACTGGCTGCTACGGCGGTGCTGCGAATCCCAGTGAGTCGGGACCGGCGCTGCGAGAGTTGCACAGCGCCGCGATATTGGCTAGCGACTGCTTCGGCGAGGGAGATACTCGACCGGCCGAAGTGCAGTGAGCTGGAGCCAAGGTCGCTGGATGTGGCTGAGGGTGCTGACCAGGAATGTGCGTCCGCACATGCTGGTGGTCAGGGATACTCGTTTGAAGCTGGCTGGCTTGAGAAAGGTCTTGTTGTTGACGCGACGATGAGCGATAGCGAGAACGGGAGGGAGGGTGGCGGCGGTATGTCGCGCGCCGATGGCTTGTACGTGGTTATAACATTTTGTTGCGCACGTCGACTGTGGTGGATGAAGCGTTTGAAGCGACGACGGCGATTGAAGCAGATTCACATTGTTTTGTTTTCACATCACGTCGGGGTCACCAATTTAGGAGATGAATTATACACAAGAAATTTATGTCGACTAATTTATTTGAACGGGCGGCGCCCTATTTATATGTGTACGCCTGCGACAGCGAAAATCAGCTTTTGAAAATTTAAAATTTTGAATTTGACATTTGAACTTCATTGTATTTTTCTTCATGACTATTGAAGGTTGCGAGTCGAAAAGGTTGTATGCGTTTCATGTCGCTACAATGTTTTAAGAATAGGTACGTTATTCCAAAATGTTTCAAACACGTCATACCCACAACTCTGCCCACCCAGTTAGCGTACAAAGGCGTGAAGTTACGAGTGTACGTAAAAGCGGTAAACCTAGCAGTTAATTCGAATAGCCATGTGAACGTGCGATGTAACTTTATTTGACTTTTACTGCCGCAGCGACATCTAGTGGCTGCCGTCGAAACTATTTATTTTATAGCGCGAATGACGTCACTGCATGTGTTCTGTTAAAGGGGTTGCAATTTTTTTTCCGTGTGTAGAAATAATACTTTCTCTACTAGGTATTACAACTGGGATCATGTTTCAGTCACACCTTGAGGAATCGGTCACAAGTTTATACCATTATCTTACTTATAGATTGTTGGTATTAAACTGATTCTGACTACTTATTGCGTCATAAATCTATGAATGAATGATTGATCAATGTTACGAGCTTTTAAATCTTTTTATTTTTTATGTTTAAAGACAAGCTATTTATTAAACATTTTTTTTTTATTCAAAGGATTTATATCTTCATAGGTACATAATCGAGTCCAGATAGAGAAATTGCAACCTTTGTGCTCAAACACATGCAAACAGTGGACTCGCGCCGGCGCTTACCCATACATTTTTAGATGTATTTATTTGAAAGCAACTTGTTTTAACTTCTTTAAAGACACAGCCCTAAAAATCCCTATCAAAACTTAACACAATAGCTGCATAAGTAACACTGTTAATACTGGCATGTTTACTCAGCAAGCATGCTCGTGTTGCGTGTTTGACTTACTGTGAAGCGAGCGTGTGACGTGTTGCGTGCTCGATACGTGTTCAATCACTTATTATGTATCAGTGGAGGAGCGGTGTAATTGGGCGGTTTGCCCTTTAATGGTCTTGACATTGAGACTCATTAGAAATCTTTTGGAATATTTTTTAACTGTGCATCAATTTTTTGGCGGTTTATAAGAGTCTGTAGAAGGGCTAACTGAAATCATAAGTACGTTGATTCAGTATACTGACATAATTAAAATGCCTCAAAACGTCAATTTCTCAAAAGCACAGCCCTAAAAATCCCTATCAAAACTTAACACAATAGATGCATAAGTAACACTGTTAATACTGGCATGTTTACTCAGCAAGCATGCTCGTGTTGCGTGTTTGACTTACTGTGAAGCGAGCGTGTGACGTGTTGCGTGCTCGATACGTGTTCAATCACTTATTATGTATCAGTGGAGGAGCGGTGTAATTGGGCGGTTTGCCCTTTAATGGTCTTGACATTGAGACTCATTAGAAATCTTTTGGAATATTTTTTAACTGTGCATCAATTTTTTGGCGGTTTATAAGAGTCTGTAGAAGGGCTAACTGAAATCATAAGTACGTTGATTCAGTATACTGACATAATTAAAATGCCTCAAAACGTCAATTTCTCAAAAGCACAGCCCTAAAAATCCCTATCAAAACTTAACACAATAGATGCATAAGTAACACTGTTAATACTGGCATGTTTACTCAGCAAGCATGCTCGTGTTGCGTGTTTGACTTACTGTGAAGCGAGCGTGTGACGTGTTGCGTGCTCGATACGTGTTCAATCACTTATTATGTATCAGTGGAGGAGCGGTGTAATTGGGTGGTTTGCCTTTTAATGGTCTTGACATTGAGACTTGTAATTTGTGGCAGATTTTGGACATTACATCTAATTTATAGCGTTTTACTCTAATGTAAAACACACTGAAATAAAAACTTTCTGAACTCACATTGAATTTACTTTGCTGGTTTAAGATATTTTAGGGTTAAATCTATTTGCAGTTTAGGAGTAACGGTATCAAAGTACAACTGCGAATAAGCCATCTAACTGTTGTTTTAAGCAAAACCAGAGACATAACATAACTTTGACATAAGACTTTCAACAAACAGCCACAACTTGGTTATATGATAGGTCTATACCTAATCATAACACATTGTCAAAGATACTTGGTTACTTACATTTAATTCTGTCTTTGTTTCAGATGCTAAGAAACTCAACGAAAGCAGTGAAGTGCGCTCAAAACAGTTTTAAGTGAAAATGCTAGAAGTGTCAATTAAACTAACATGAAAATGTATAGAAAGTTGTTCTGGACGCTCATACATGGCTTTGCTATGCTGCCTACTATTGCTGTAAGGGGTAAGTTTATTGTACTCGAAAACCTAATTCCACAATAACTACATACTCGTAATATATTATATTAGCTTCAATCAACAATTTTACTGTAGTAGCCTGTAGCTTTTCTCAATAAATGGGCTATCTAACACTGAAAGAATTTGTTAAATCGGACTAGTAGTTACTGCGATAAGTGCGTTCTAGCAAACAAACAAAGAAACTGTTCAACTTTATAATTCGTTGTATTGGTATAGATTATCTTTGCTTCAGCTATTAAACCTCGCACATATTCGCACTTGTATACATATAATTCATAAATACCAACAATTTCTGAAACTCGGTCAATATTTGACACACGTCTCAAAGGACCAAAATTCTCGTATTAAGTAATTTGAATGCTTGACCAAAGGACCGTCTAAATAGTGTGAATAAATATTCAGCAATTTTACTTCAATTTCAAACATTTTGTGTCTTTTGGAAATTATATTTATTTAATTTTATTATTGTGAATATTTCATAGATTATGGGGTTAAACTGTCTAGTCATGACAGTCACTGGCTCGAACGATTTTGTCAATATCCACAATGACATAATTATGTATGTACCCTGAACTTAAAGGTCAAAACGAATATCTGCACATTATCCCAAAATTGATTTTAAGACCCTGATTATTTTACATGACATTTAGCCACAGCTGCTGTTACTGTCATTAACTAAACCCAACTTAACTAAGTGATACTGATTGACACTAAGTGGGCACTAACGCACCGCCAGACTGCCCTTGGCATACAGCCAAAACCGGGCTTTAAAATATTTACATAAACTGTTACGTGTGGGAGGTATCTTTGATTGAATCTGTGGGCCTTTGTGATACAATCTTGGGGATCTCGTTCTTGTTCCAAATTTGCATTTGTTGGTAAAACTTGAGAGGCAATTTTGTTAAAATTTTGCTTTTGTAAACAAAACGCTTTTTGTTTCCCGCTGGTATTTGAGAGTAGTTCAAAGTACTTGAACCCAATTTTATACACCTCGGACACGTTTAATATGCAATTGCATCAGGTTGAAACACTGATACAATACGATTAAATGGTATGCTGTGATTTGAAAACCAGTGGAGCCTACCAGGGCCAAAGCCTGCCTGGGATTATTCGAAAGAGGTATCGCAGCCCTTATACGTAAAGAACTTAGAAGGAGCATGATGAGTTTTAGTCAGTAACAGTCTGAAACTCCCTCACGCTGCACCCATATCGGGAGGAGTAATTTGAAATAAGTCAGGCATATATTGAATACCATCCCTGATAAAACCTTCACGGATAATTCCTGTAATATCTTACAACGTTACCTTAACAACACGAGGCGTACAAATCAAAAGGCCCCGAACCAAAGCCTCCATTACTGCTGTGTCAGCGAAAACGTGTTAATAAAACCTTTCCCATTACCTACAGGGTTACGTAATCGAACTTTTTACCGGCACACTTGAGTCTGATGCGAGCGACTGTTTAAACGTCAATCCTCCCTTTATATTACAGCATACTGTTGGGGAAAATTGCCACTGACACTTCAGAAAATTGTTACCGGCTACCAATAAATATTTGCATGCACAAAACTCCCACACACTGGAATTTTGAACCTTATGTCGTAGCAATAGAGGCGATGAGATCAAAGATAACGGTTTTCTGACTAATTAAGCAGTTTGCAAGTAGTTTGTCAGGCTGAAAGTATTTTGCTAGTACAATTTGTACGGTATGAATAATGTGTCTAGGTTTAATTAATGTATTACTTTAAAGCGATTAGGTGATACATTTGCGGATAAAAGGATCGTGTTTTATTGGTCTTTTCGTTCGTTAGTTGGACTTTTTTATTGGTATTGTAATTTTTTTAATCACCTGATTTTAGAAAGCGAAAGGGTGAGACGATTTTATACTTGTACATACGATTAATTTTAGACTAATTTAATGCAAGGATCATACATATTGCTCATGTATACGGATTGAATGGTGTTGTTCAGTCAACGGGCTAGCTTATTGATTAATTTACTATTTAAATAACAAGCTGTAACATACAGTTATATGATGTTCTCAATATTCCTTATAATACGACAAGAGTCAGGATCCGGAGTTCAGCCTTATAATCAGCTGATCCGTGTGACTGTTACTTAGCCAAGAAATTTTCCAGGAAATGTTAATTGTTACTTAATAAAAAGAAAATTAAATATAGAGCGAAAATCTAACTCCCACGTTCCCGGTAATGTTTGTCGTAATTACAACAAAGTCTCATTTTCCTCTGTAAGTAAATAAATGTCTCCGTCGATTTAGGAAGGAAAATGCTGGAATATTGACAAGAGCCGCTTATTATTCCGCTAAAGTTGAGAAAGTCAAGTAAGGGGAATAAGTTATTTTGATGCTTGTATAGTTAAGTAAACAATATTTTTCCTGTGAAGAACCTGTGATGTTATAATTAGCTTTCTGGCCACATTTTATTTAAAAAATCGGTATATTCCTCGATTGCACAACAGTGCACGATGCATTTAAAATGCGGTCATGGAGCGTGTCATTATAGCTGGGGCGATATCCAAACTTCCAAACTAATATTATAAATGCGAAAGTAACTCTGTCTGTCTGTCTGTCTGTCTGTCTTTTCTTCACGCCTAAACTACTGAACCGATTTGTGTGAAATTTGGTACAGACATAGTTTGAAACTTGAGAAAGGACATAGGATAGTTTTTGTTACAAAAAAAAAAAAATATTCCGGACATATAGCGCCATCTATTGGTCAAATCAAAAATCTGCTGGTAGTCACTATTCCACGCGAACGAAGTTGCGGGCAAAAGCTAGTATGTATATATAAGGATGTTATTCTAAAACCAATTGTTTGAGATATCCCCATCTCTCTCTTTCCTGCTATGTATCATGGGGTCAGCTTTCCTATTTTTTTTTCTCCACTTCGCTCAATCCGTGGCGTCGCTCTCGGACACCTGGCACTAGATATCACATCATTTGTACAGATATATATTATCTAGTAAGCATTTATACTTCTGAGAATCAAATGGTCCTATTATAATATGAACGCAACAAAAAGCAGCCAGCAGTTTACCAGTTCACACCCATAGCTCAGCGTAAAAATAGCGCCAACTAACAAACTATTTCTATATAAAACCAGGTGTGAGCATGTGAGCTTCCATTTGCTAAACGGATCGATGCATTCGTGACCAAACGTTTATAAATAGCCTTATAAAGAAACCTATTTACAAAAGTAGCCACAAGACTCGCAAATCAATATATCAAGGCTTATTGTAGGCTTTTAGGATAGATTATTATATGTATAGATAAGTGGATACACCAAGAGCACACGGCATTCTTTTAGTCGGCTGATAGTTTGTTTGGGCTCATAACGCCGTATGGTGATGACTGGTAGTACGCACATTAAGGTGTCTACACACCAAAGCCGCAGATGCCGGCGGCACAGCCCGGCGGCCCAACCCGCCGGCCGTATTTTGTACAATCATGCGGCATGATTGAACAAAATACGGCCGGCGGCTTGGGCCGCCGGGCTGTGCCGCCGGCATCAGCGGCTTTGGTGTGTAGACACCATTACAAAGACAAGGTATTTAGACGGTATCAGACCGACTGAAAACTTTGATTAGAATCAATATATTCTCAAAATCATCATCTCCCGAGCCTTTTCCCAACTATGTTGGAGTCG
The DNA here is from genome assembly GCF_022581195.2 of Helicoverpa zea. Lineage (NCBI taxonomy): Eukaryota > Metazoa > Arthropoda > Insecta > Lepidoptera > Noctuidae > Helicoverpa > Helicoverpa zea. The sequence continues at coordinate 9,808,343 of NC_061466.1, read as the reverse complement.
GCTTCAAGTCTTACCGAATTCAGCTGAGTATCACTGTTTTTACAAGAAGCGACTGCCTATCTGACCTCCTCAAACCAGTTACCTGGGCAACCCAATACCCCTTGGTTAGACTGGCGTCAGACTTACTGGCTTCTAACTATCCGCAACTGCCAAGGATGTTCAATGACGGCCGGGACCTACAGTTTAACGGGCCATCCGACGAAACACAGTCATTGGTGTCCAAGCAAGATATTGTCAACCGTCGAGTCAACTATTGGCCGACTGTTTAGTCTACAGTGTGTGGTACTTTGAAGCTCAGCCTAAATCGTATCTTAGTATTAGGAGGCTTTATTTTTGGCCTCTTTCTAAATAGGTAGCTAAGTGGCGGACGAATCGGTCCTTTAGGCTGTTAAATGGTTAGTTAAGAGCTGTTTAGTGAAATGGGAGGGTAAATACGGATGTTTAGATAAGGAATTAGGAATATAAATGGTGTAAGACGATAGTAGAAGCTAAATAAATAATTCGAATGTAATTCTGCTTTTCATCTGTTTTGTATTTAAAAATGTCAAGTGGTATAGGGAAATATTTTTCTTCCTTCCAAGCATAGGACGGCTTTGTGCAACCCTACAGATCAATGTTGGCCCGACGTAGGAATCGAACCCAGGACGCTGTGCTGGACAGTGGCGCATGCAACCAACCGGGCTGTAAAATATTAATATCAAATTACAGCATAATTTCGCGTCCCTTATTTCCGTGAAAAAGCGAAGAATTTCTTATTAGGGGTAATCTGCAAAAGCGTATATTTTTTGTAGTTTTTCTAGCAACTTGTTTGCCGGTATTTCGCAACAAGTATTGGAAGCTCATTTTCTTCGTAAACATTTTCTCTTACGGTAAACAGGATATTTCGTTATTCATAATATTTTTTATAGAAAAAGTGCTGCATCGGGTAAAACCCGGAGCGAAGTGTTTTGAAACTCGCCTTCATATAATATTTATATGAATTTTTCTTGTTTCATATTTTACGGAATATTGAGAGAGACAACCTGGTTATTGAGTTGGATATTTTTGGAAAGGTTGTATATTTAGAAACAAAACTATAAGAACATTGTAATTACTTTTTAGAATCTTAATTACCAGTCCTAAATTCCATCCCAAAAGAAACATCACTAATAAAACAATCTTACTTTAGAAGGAAGAAACAATTTCCTTTGTGACTAAGAAAAAATAAACAAAAATAAATCAACAAGAAAATCCAATAATTCTCTCAAATTAGGATTCAGTCGAGCCGTGTCAGGGAATGTCTTACAGTAAACGAAAAAAGTAGAAAAAAAGTAAAAACACTCATTAGACACTTGATTGTGTTTAAAGAAAGGAACCCTTCTTAATTAATTACATAGGCAAAGCTTTATTTCTGTAAAGAAAATTAAAACAAAGTTTTTTCTTACAACAATTTCGCTGACCATCTTTTGTTTTATATCAAACTTAATTTAAGTTTTGACGTAGCAAAATATATTGAAATGCTTAAGTCATCGACTTGTTAATTTTATGAAAGAATCAGTTTATTTCGAGTTGAAATCCATTAATAAATACTTCAAGGTTGATTTGTACCATTTAACTATAACGATAACCAAATCATGACTAGCTGTATACTCGTCACCCGTCAAATCGGCGATTTGAGAACTGAAAATGGTTCAGTTATCGTTACAGTTAAATGTTACAATTCATTGTAAGTGAGTAGATATGAAACGTTCGTTTATTATATAAAAAAAAACATTGTTCATGAGTGCTTTATGCGAAATGAATGTGGTCGACTGTACGTTTGCTATGCAATGCTAAAACGAGTTCAGTTGGTGAAAACATAAAAGTGATGTAATTTAAGTTTCACTAACTGGACACGAATGAAAATGTTGAGGTTCACCAACTAGACACATTCGTGAGGAGTCTAATGTGTCTAGATGACAAATAACCCAGATTATTAATAGGTGTTAAACGTTCTTTTGGTATATTTAATAATTTTTACGGTTGTGCCTTTTAACTAAGAATATTAAGAGTGAGTTGCACCAACTTACTTTAACGATAACAAAACTCGAACCAATAGCCCGGTCAAAATAGACATTTGAAATAACAAAAATTCCCACAGAGCTGATTTTTGGTGGAGAGCTAGATTTGATCATTATAAATAAAATACTAAAAGTCCCCATCGATCCCATGTGTGCGTCAAAAGTTATTCGAGGTCAAATGTCAAAATTTTAGGTATTTTGTTTTTTTTTCGAAAACGGTAAGTTTTATCAAAAAAAGACATCAGACCAAAGTTGTAGATCTTTAAATTTTCTACAAAAATGGCATTAACAGTTTTCTCCTAAATCTTACCATTCCTGAGATATCGCGCTTCAAAGTATATTCCATACAGGACATGCACACATTTCCACGCCACCTGTGAGGTAGTGTACTCGGCGCGTTTTCTTTACCGTGGTTTCCCTGTAGGCCTACTCCACTAACTGTCATGACAATTTTAGGATAGTTTAAGGGAATAATTGCCGTCAAGTTCTAATATGATGTCATTATTGATATTAACTATTGGGTTAACTATCATTGTGATTGTTATAGATTTATCAGATTCATACAAAAACTCGTGGTGGCCTAGTGGGTAAAGAACCAACCTCTCAAGTATGAGTGGGTTCGATTCCAGGTCAGACAAGTAACAATGCAACTTTTCTAAGTTTGTATGTACTTTCTAAGTATATCTTGGACACCAATGACTGTGTTTCTGATGGCACGTTAAACTGTAGGTAGGCTGTCATTGAACATCCTTGGCAGTCGTTATGGGTAGTCAGAAGCCAGTAAGTCTGACACCAGTCTAACCAAGGGGTATTGGGTTGCCCGGGTAACTGGGTTAAGGGGGTCAGATAGGGCAGTCGCTCCTTGTAAAGGACTGGTACTTAGCTACATCCGGTTAAACTGGAAGCCGACCCCAACATAGTTGGGAAAAGGGCTCGGAGGATGATTTGATACTATAATCATTTTTGCAATTGCAAAAAATTATGTCAGGAGTTTTTCTGGAGCAGGTGGGAGTAAAGTTTTAATAGGGTCCAGATATTATGTATCAATTTCCAACCCCAGTCTTCTGGATAAAAATGGAAATGTCGAAGGAAAATTAGCGTGCGATAATTTTCTACAACTTTAAAAGCGGATTGTTGCGAATACAGCGGTTTAAAAATTTTTGTTCTGTGTTTAGTGATGCAGAACCATGCCTTAGGACTGCAGTACGCTGATATTTAGGATTTAAAAGTGGGCAATCTAGCCTTAGCGACAAACCACGTGAAGGTAATTCAAAACCCGATATGACCCAAGATAATATGGAGGCTATGCGGCAGTTAATTATCGCAGACCAACATGTAACATACCGTGACATGGATCCGTGGGCATAACGATTGTTTTACATTCCCCAAAATTAAGTAAAGTCTCGTGGTAAACGTTTCAGCACACCTGAAAAAGCTGTTGACTCATACAAATCGGCCAATTTGACTACCCCCACTTCAGAATGGAATAAATATTTCAAGAACTGGGTTTAATGCATGCAAAGGGCATTAAATATCGCGGAGAATTCTTTGAAAAACAATAAATGATATTAACCTATTAGATTGTCTATACTTATTTCAAACTACACAACTTAAAGGCAGCCGTCGTATATACGTGGCTTATATATGCATATCATGTGTAGTGTGACTCTTTGAATCGCGATATCTCAGGAATGGTGAGATTTAGGAGAGAATTGTTAATGCCATTTTTGTAGCAAATTTAAAGATCTACAACTTTGGTCTGATGTCTTTTTTTGATAAAACTTACCGTTTTCGAAAAAAAAACAAAAAACCTAAAATTTTGACATTTGGCCTCGAATAACTTTTGACGCACACATGGGATCGATGGGGACTTTTAGTATTTTATTTATAATGATCAAATCTAGCTCTCCACCAAAAATCAGCTCTGTGGGAATTTATGTTATTTGACCACTACTTTTATGTCTATTTTGACCGGGCTACAACGGTCAAATCTCTGGTTAAGTCAATAATGGATTGCACCATTTTAACAATGGTTAAAATGACGTCATATTTAACGATAACCGTAACCAGTCAATTTTGGCCGGTTATCGTTATTGCTAAGTTAACAAATGTCAAAATCTTGTCAAAATAATAACCTAGTCCGTTGTTTTCTGTTGTTTTATCATATTTAAGTATAAAAAAAATTAAAAATGTCTTTAGTACGTGATATTTTATGGGAATCTAGTTCTTCTGACGACGAAAATTATAATGATTTACCTAATTCTCGAAAGAAAAAAGTGTATCAACCACGTGTTAATCGATTCCTAAAATGGAATGAGCAGGAGTTCTTGGATAGATTTCGGATTTCCAAAGGTTTAGCACGAGCCCTGGCTTCTCATTTAGCACCATTGCTCCAAACCAGAACCATGAAGTAAGTGCCTGTTTAATAAAGGCTTTAAAAACTATAGTGGGAATATTTGAGTCGTCCTATGTATGACTAAGGTATAACTACATAAACAATATTGTTTTTCTTTTCAGAAACTTTGCAGTTACTCCAGAGCAGCAAATAATAATGGCATTGGAATTTTACGCATGTGGTTCTTTTCAACGCTGCATTGGGGATGCTGCAGGTGTTCACAAATCTACTGTTTGTCGAATAATTCATCGAGTGAGCAGAGCTATAGCCGGACTAAGAACAGACTGGATTGCAATGCCTAAAAATATTGAGGAAATGGAAACTGAGGCCAAAAAATTTTATGAAATATGTGCATTTCCTAAAGTAATAGGAACTATAGACTGCACACATATACCAATCAAATCGCCAGGTGGTGCAGATGCAGAAACATATAGAAATAGAAAACAGGTATTTTCTCTTAATGTGCAAGTAATCACAAATGCTGAGATGTACATTACAAATATAGTTGCTAGATGGCCTGGAAGCTGTCACGACAGCCATATTTTCAACAGCAGTGTCATTAAGGGACGCCTAGAAGATGGAGAATTTGATGGTTTTTGGTTACTAGGAGACAAAGGTTATGCCAATAAACCATATTTGCTAACACCTCTACGTAATCCTGTTACAGAAGCTGAAAAACTGTACAATGAAAGTCATATTCGTACTAGAAATATTGTAGAACGCAGTTTTGGTTGTTGGAAAAAAAGGTTTCCTGCAGTGTCATGGAAACTCAGAACAAATACAGCAAGAGCCCAATGTGCTATAGTGGCAATGGCTGTCCTATATAATATTTGCAAGAAATTGAGAGACCCGATGCCAACATGTTACGACTCTGATAATGAATCATCAGATTCTGATGACAATGACCTGACCTCTGCATATGTTAGCCAGCATGACGAGCATAATAGGAATATGCTAATAAATACTTATTTTGATAGATTACATTAAGATAGACTATGTTTTAAATGAATAAATAAAAAAACTTCAAAAATAAAAATGCATTTTTATTTTTTTTCTCAGTAGAAAACAAAAAGTGCATGGCATTTTCAGATTCCCATAATTCAGAAAGATAAGGATTTTGATGAAATTTCTCCTATACAAAAAGTAAAAATGTATCTTAAAAATTTATTTTTTTCTCCCTTAAAATATCTATTTCAAGTTTAAGTTTATCCACTTCAAGCTTATGTTTTTCTTCATTGTGCCTCAGTAACTGGCTGTGTAATTCATTTTGGTGACTAATAGATAACTTTATCTTTTCCATCTCCAACTCATGAAGGCCATCTAAAACTGTCAGTTTCTTTTCCCTTAGTGCTTGTTTTATGATATTTTCACTCTTCCCTTGTTTTTTCTTTATGATACCTAAAATTGAAATAAAATATTAGGCTACACACTCAATAATTAAATGGCCTATTAGCGCAGTCGGTGGTAACCCTGCTGATGTACTAGATGGTGTGGGTTCGATCACCACCAAGGAAAAACACTTGTGGTGAACTCTGGTGTTTTTGTTATATATTTATCTATGTATGTAAGTACAAAGTTTGGCTATAGATTGTCATTTAAAAATACTTACGACTTAGTTGTGGTGCTACTGGTCTCTTTAGTGATGAATGTGGGGCACTAGCATCAAAAACTTCATCTGGGACAATATTTTCAACATTATCAAAACTTTTGTCTTGATCTGTAATAATTGTGTTGACTACAACATCCTGCAAACAAGTTAATATAATTAATTAATGCATCTAATCCAAATACATATTAAATAATTTGGAATACATAAATACCTTGAGTATATTGGGCATGTCATGTTGAATTTCACTATCAGTATTTGTGTCTAGTTTCACTTTCTGTAAAAACATTGCTTTTATTATTAATCTTTTCAATTTATTACTAAATCTAAACAGCAGATTGGTGGCAAATAGTTTTGAATAAATAGTGCAATTTATTTATTTTTTAAATTTTTAAACCTACAAGCTTAGTACTTATAAGTTTTATCACAATCACTAAATATTTGTGATGATATGTAGATAACAGGGTCTAAAAATAATCAAATTATCTTTAACAATTCAAACCCTCATTACTTTTTGTATAGGAGGAATTTCATCAAAATCCTTATCTTTGTGAATTATGGGAATCTGAAAAAAAAAAAAGAATATATTTTATAGTATCTCCTTTACACCTTATTTATAATCTGCAATAATTTACTCACTGTAACAATGGAATTTGGGGAAATAATGTCATCATCATATATAGCCTCATTTCCATCAATAGATCCAGACATAATGGATCTTAACCAATCAGTAGCATCTTCTGAATCTGGAGGAAGTGAGGGAGGATTTCCTCCACCTGTGCGTCTCATTTCCTGACGTTCTCTACTTGCTACCTGCAAAATATAATTTCTTTGTTATAACATTAGACATAAATTGATTCATGTTTTTAGAAGGTGAGATTAGTTCACTTCCAAGCAGCGGAAAGTAGGTAGAATTACCTTCTTTGCAGATCTTTTCATATTTTCAAATTTATATTTTAGCTGCTTCATGTTTCTAGGTACTTGACCAACAGCATTAAATTCCTTTGCGATGCAGTGCCATGCATGGTCTTTTTGTTTTGTACTACTCCCATCAGTTTTTTTACACATAAGTACATTTTTATATTTGTCTACAAGTATCTGCAATCGACTAATCTCTTCCTTAGTAAAATTGACACTTCTTTCCCTGTAAAAATAACAAATACTTTATTCAATGTGGTAAATAACAATAGGCAGTAAGGAATATACCATGAATTTTTCATATGGATGTTTAATTATGTTATTTCACATAGTTTTTTTTTATTTATTGTATGAACAATTAAATAAAACATTTTCTAAACAATGTTGTATGAATAAAAAGTGTGGACTGAGATATTATTTTATATAGGACCTAAGTAAAACACGCTTGATTTAACTTGCATAGGCTAAAAGTTATAATGTACTAATGTAGTGGCGCACTTTTTATCAGGTATAATAAATTTAACATAAAATTAAACTCACTTTGTCTTGAAGTCATCCATTATTACTATTACAATATCCGTGCTTGATTCGGCAAACAGACGGACACAACAAAAACACAACAATTATAATAACACAAACCTAACCTCACGAAACGAGATTCGTGAAAATAAATTTGACATAAGGCTCACAGTGTTGTCATAACAAATAATTTTCCCCGTCAGTTTTTAGGGATAATTTATCTTTTTATACTGTCAACCCCATTAGCGTTAACTGTTAACAAAAAAATCATGGTGCAACAAACATTTGTAAAGTTCTGTGGTCATCGTTATAGTTACTGCTAAAATTAATCTTAACTATAGCATTAACTACGCCTGTGGTGCAACTCACTCTAAATGTACTAAAACACAAGCTTATCGCAAAAAGGGCAGCTGCATACAGAATTTGTAATAAAGCCTTTTGAGGTCATACAAAGAGAATGATACAATGCATGATGCATTAATTTAATTAATTTATCTGATACTTTTATCGGTCAGTTTGTACTAAATGAACAGTTACTGATGAATTGAATTGGCGATGTCAAAATTGGATTGATTTTAAATCCGATTTTTGATAGTTATAATGCAAACGGATTAATCTTTTTTTCATCAATTTTTGTATTTACTGTGGCATGCTATATTTGACAAAAGTTACTTTTACACAATAACAGGTAACAGGTAACCGTCTTACCACAAAAACTTTTAAACGTCAGTTTAAGATTTGTCTAAAAAAATTACAGATTATGACATTGACATATGGTTCATTTTGCAGCCACAATTTTTTTAGACAAGTGTAAAACAGACGTTTAAGTTTTTGTAGTAAGGCCATTACAGTTTGACAGGTAATTATTGATTCAACCGTTACCTTGTCAACGGTTGAATCAATTACCTGCACTAGGTTGAGTAATGCTAAGTTTTCAATAAGTCATGAAAATTAAAATATTATATTTTTTTTTAAATAATTTATCCGTTGGTTAATAACTCTTGATAACTATAAAAAATGGCCAATATAGTTAATGGCTCTTGCAAATAAAACTTTCTTACTACGTATACGAGAAACTTTCATATCGAAATGAGCATCGCAATACTACTAGAGAACTCTAGTTTTCTCTAATGCACATTATTTACAAGCAATACCCGTCTCAAAATATACAGTACATTATTAATAATAGATATAATAAATATAAAGTGTAGTATGAACCAGCTGTGAGAAACCTTTGGCTCATTGCCACAAGCATGTAGCGGTTTCGAACTCATGTTTTCGATATTATGCTGCTGCGACGCTTCTCAGAAATTGAATCGAATAAATATTGAAAGTTTTGTTGTGATTCCTTTTAATATTTATCGGTTTTTGAATTTATGGGGAGTTGTTTGAAGATAGATAGAGCTTTGAAAGTAACTGGATGTCTTAAAGCTGCGATGATGATGATGAACACTCCGTTGTTTGGAGAGGTTTTTGGCCCTCTAATGCAAAATATCAGATTGATTCAATGGTGTATCTTTGCTGTATATAATCATATTAATATTATTTAAATGTAACAATAATTATAGTCATGTAGTGGTATCAAAGAAATCAAGACTCAAACACTGTACTTTTATATTTAATCATCTTTTATGAATGATAAAGCTATTGTTTCCAAAACCATCACAACGAATCAAAATAAGTAATTTTCAAAACGATACCTTAAAATTAAATTGTCATATCACTTAAAAACAAAAGCAATCCACACGACATTCATACAGCGTAAAAATATACACAGATATATAAAAAAAAAACTGGAACGCAAGCTTTCATACGAAAAGGTTTAATCGCCCGATCATTTGGGCGCATCCATCGCGCTTCGCGATAATAAAATCCATTACATCGAAAGACTCGACACGAAATATGCCAATTAACTTATGTAAATGAAAGTGGATACTGTGAATGAAAAAAACCTATATAAATTAAATGATGTGAAAACAATGCAGTTGCATTTTCAGCGTTACAAGTTTTATGTCGCGTCTGTTTTTAATGTTTAATGATAAAGTTTTGGGTGCAGGGTGAATTAAATATTAATAGCGATAATACAGTAATGTTTATTTAATATGCTATAATTATTTATTAAAATTAAAAGCTTTAAGTTATGTAATTATTTTTTCAAATAATTATTTCGGTACACGAGCGATGATAGTCAGCAAAAAATACAGGTAAACGGGAGATTAAAAAAATGAAGAATAAAAAGGGAAACTAAATTTTTGATTATAAATATTTGCTTCTATTCTGAACAGCCTCCAGCGTCATCCAAAATAAACCCAGAGGGCATATTTCGATAGCTTATATACCTATCCTACGGGCGTTAGTGTGACAACAATGAAGCGACCGTTTCATTTCAATATCACGACACTACGAGACTACACGGCCCGTTCTGGGTTCCTGCCAAAAAGCCTACACTATGACCTTTTTGGAAACCCAGTTCGACTTTCCTCTGGGAAAAGATACTCTAATGCAGACAGGAGATATACATACATAATCACGCGAATACTTAAGTGGAAAACATCCTGTAATTTAAGTAAAACACTGCCAAAAATAGTTGTGTTACCACAGCGACCCAAAATGAATCTTAACTCTACAGTATTAAGGTTGAAATTGGGGCGTTTGTTTCCGTGAATGTAGTAGCAGCTCATTTAGCTAAATGAACTGACAGTGTGCCACCCAGTTCTGAAACAATCCGGGGAACTTGGTCCGGGTACCTTTGTTAACCGATTTAATTCAAAAGTTTCTTTGTTGGAGAAGATTTTTTGAATTAGGGTCGCGACACCGGAGAATGGATACGTATTTGGTATACTATGCAGCTTCGTTCTGCGGTTTTACTCGGTTCATGAGTCTATTAAAACTTTGCTATTACCTTTCTTAGCTATCAAGTTATGTCCTTTTAAAATTTCCGAGTCATCGGTTAAATACAAACAATCAAACTCCTAATAAAATTATTAGTAAGGATTAGACACAGATATTGTCGTAAATATCAAACAAAATAAATGCCTATCAAAACTTTTGTTGACACAAACAGAATATTAATTCTTGTTTATCAAACTCCAAAATCTTGGGAGTTTGAAACTAATACTTAAAACGTTAGATTTAGCGTAAAGTAAAACAACAAGTTTTCAGATTCTCTTCAAGTAAATTGTAATTATATTTCATCATGTTTAAATTATGGAAACTTATTACTGCAGTAATATCTATTCTTAAAGGACAGATCAGAAGGGGTAGACAAACATTAAAAAGACATAATTCAAAGACATACAACCGTGCAAGTTTTATTGCTTACAAACATTACTTTTATAAATGATTTAACGATATCAAAACGAAGTTATTAAAAATACAGCATTGAAGATAATTTGGAAATCATGTCAATTCTGAAGGTCTGTCATCGCAGTCGACGTCTTAACTTCTTCTTCTTGCCAGCCTGCTCAGTGCAGGATGGGCGCAAGGAGGATTGACATCTAAAACGGCCGTTCCTGACGGCGTGGCGTCCTCGACCGCATCTTCATCCCCGTCGTTGACTGCACCTTCATCCACGCTTTCGGATGCAGCATCATTCGCGTCATTAGCCTCAGGTCTATCTTCCCCAAGGGAACCAGCATGAGGTTGCTCGTATTCTGAAACATATGTGGGAAACATATCAATATTCTGCCCGGCGTCGTGAATAAGACTGAAGCGTACATCTTGAAGAAAATAAAATAAAACTTCTTTTTACTTTTAATTGTTACTCGTACGTACCATGGGCGCATGTGTGCACTTCAAGCGCCCACAGACAAAAATGTATAAAAAATTGTTAAAACAAAAAGAAAAAATAGCTTCAGACTTATCACGAATGGAATATGATTCAAATGATGAAATGATGGAAAAATATGATTCAGTGCATAGTGAATGACAGAATCCGGATTTCCATCACTCCCCATACACCGCCGGGTGACAGAGGCTCCCAGTTTGCATGTCATTTTACGCCTTCATAGCATAGGCGCGCAATTAAGCCATTTAGGTTGCATACTATGACGACGTGAAACAGAGACAGAGGCTCCCAGTTTGCATGTCATTACACACGCTCATAGCATAGGCGCGCAATTAAGCCATTTAGGTTGCATACTATGACGACGTGAAACAGAGACCCATGCCGTCGCATGTTCTCTCAGCGGCCTCCAGAATAACACCGCCACGGTAACAGAGACCCATACCGTCGTATGTTCTCTCAGCGGCCTCCAAAATAACACCGCCACGGTAACAGAGACCCATATCGTCGTATGTTCTCTCAGCGGCCTCCAAAATAACACCGCCACGGTATAAACAGAGACCCGTACATTCATACGTTCTCAAAGTGGTCTAGACAACTGGCACCACCAGTGTGTCAAAGTCAAAATCAAAGAAAAGACCATTTCCAAGCTAAAATTACAGTCAAGGTCAAAATCAGTCATTGAAAGTAGGTCCAATTAGATCAACACATCAATATTCATGCACCCTTTCATGGCACGCACACAGAGACATGTACATTCGAACGTCCTCAAAGTCCTTGTCCTTGTCAAATTGCCTCGCAGCTCTCAAAGAAAGCTGAGGAGGTGTCCACTTGCTTCGCCACAGCGGAAGCAGTGGCGTTCTAATAAACTTTTATGAGGGGTGCATTTCGCTCGGCCACTGCTGACCATTCATTTGAACGATTTAAGTTTTCAAAGAAATAAATCCATGACTTAATTATAACTTTGACATCATCACCATCATCATCATCATTGGCCTCAGAGCATCTTGGTCAGATGATCGTGGCCAGTGCTTGTCTATGCGGTTATTAGTGCCGCAATCACTTTCTTTTATGGCTAAATAAGCCAATAGCTGCACGACACACATTACTTTGACACATAAAATCAAAATAGTAATCCAAAATATCATCGTTACTCATCGTTAATCACGTGCCAACAAACATAAGAGATCAACGGTTAAAATTGACACGTATGCAGTTTTAATCATCTTTTATAAAATAATGGTAAAAGGTCATGATGGGATGGGGTCAACAAATTGAAAGAATAAAAGATCAGACTCCCCTTAAGACTCCATATAAGGTTATTTCGATTGACGTTGCCACCTTACAACACCATGACGACCACCAACAAGGAATTAGCCAGCAATATTGGGCCGCGCCGACACGGCCATTCTGCGCTTTACACGTCCTCGTGTAAGTGCACTGTAACAGAAATAACACCAAGGAATATCTTTTCGTTCGGTCACTTCTGACCATAACAAAATATCGATTGGTTGATAGTCCCCAACAGTTCCCCATTCCGTGGACACACTAGAACAAACAAACGAGTACGTTTCCAGTTGTTCGAAAGAACCGTAAGCACACGGTATTCACTAAGTAGTCAGCAAAAACGTAACTCTAAAGGTCGGACGTAGCGAGATATATCTTTAAAGCCACACAGGCACTCTTCGTCGCTTAACTACTAGTAACACTTGCAACTAACAGTAGTTTTTGCATGGGTACTTGCTGCTGAGCATTGATCCAATGTAACGCACAATATTTACCAGTGCCAGTACGAGCCACATGAGGAAATACGAGGACTTAACTACCAGGCCTACCTAAAACTTAGTGAATTTTAACTTAGTCTGTTCCATAATTGAGCTCGGCTCAATAAGTCTTATTCGTAAATGCATTATTATGTGACGTCATCTCACGGGTATCACAATTCAAATACTTATTTCAGCTAAGAGAAAAATTGTCTCGGATGTATGACTGAATAGCGTCTAAACCAGTTGCTGGTCATAACAGCAATTCTCTCTAAGTTGATCAGCCAGCTGCGCAGGGCACACTATAGCTCACAAGCATTTGGGCAGACACAGATGCACTGTTACTCTCATATTTCGTTGAGACGGTAATCCAATACAACCGGAGAGATATCAAGCGCATGATCAACATTTATAAACTCACTGATGGATAGGTGTCTATCACGAACTTATAGATTTCGGGCTACTTTTGGGAGTTTCTCTAAACCCACAAAGTGATTTCCGCCCGACCCGGGGATCGAACCCGAAACTGGACAGCAGTCGTGCTGTGCGTCTGCCAGACCAATGAGGCCAATGCGAACTCAACTTGAGAACCACATGGAAAATAAAACAGATCACCTGATCGCCTGAATGCATGATATACCAGGCATACTATCCACTCGCTCTCATCATTCGAGCAATGTTGTGCGATGTGCTGACCGTCGGCACTCCGTAAAGCATGCAGGAATAAAGCAAGCGCAAGAAGTGTGAAACTGCAGCACATACGTCGTCAAATTATGTACTTCTCACGTAGTAAATCTCATTGTGTTTTCTGGTTTCAGTTTATCTCCGATATCTGTAGACAGAAGGTTAAAGAAGTAGGCTTTGGGCCAGATTCAGGCATCTGAGTACTTAAACATGAATTGACGAACTCTCATGCATTATTAGTAAGGAGTATAAGTGAACATAATCATTTTAATAAGAAAGCGAAAACTAAGCTGTCATTGTTAGTCAGGCTTCCAGATTGTTAAGAATCATTGCCATTTACTAGGAGTAATCATTTCAATTAATGCCTTCCTCTAAACAAATCTTACATTAATGCTGTCTTCCATGCCTCAGCTATCAGTCCTCCAAACCTTCCAGGGACTTTCCCGGGAGGCAACAGAGCAAGAGTATTACAAATATGAAACAGCTCTATACTCAATACTCAATTCTTTAATACACACCATCATGTTTACAGTTGTTGTTCTATAGGTAATTTATGTCACAATTATGGACCCTGTTGGGCACAGCACATACAATAGTAGGAGAGAGGAGGAAGCGTACTGAGTGTTTAATGCTAGCTCTATTCCCGGTCGCCGCGATGCCAATGCAAAGGCCTTACAGGGGTATATTCCGAGTCACTCCTTAATTAAACGTAGGTATACCAAAACGTAATGTTAAGTAGATTTATGAGGTTAAATGTTAATAAAGTAAAAACTCGTAACAATTAGTAGTTGGTAATGTACTGGACGTGAGACTTATAAATTTGCTAGAAAATTAAGCTCCCAATTTCAATATTCCAGAATTCGCGCAACTTAGTGCACACTTCTGCTAAGGCCATTGACATTTTCCTTTGTCAACTATAAAGTAATCTGTGGCTAAACGGTGAAGAACCAGTAAGGCTAAATTGTGAGCTTCCTAGCAAGTGATGTCGTAACAACAAACTTGTTTAGTGATTGTGAGTGTGTGAGTGTGTTACTGTGAGTGTGTGAGTGTGTAACTGTGAGTGTACGATTGTGACTGTGTACTGAGAAGGTATAGGTAATTCTACACCACAATCTGAAGTCTGACGCACAATTTTAAGTATACTCAGTCAGTGTACGTTATAAATAATAGGTAAGCAATTGCTCAAAACTGGTAAGCAATAGGCTAAAACAACGTAGTTACACCATGGTAGCAGCAAACTGATATTTCTGTATTTAGTAGAAAGTGTCATAAATGGGGTAGTATATGAAGCAAATTCATTGAGCTCTGTCTAGTCTAGCTTGCATGCAAAGACATTTAGTTAAATGTGAGAAGCCAAAACATTTCAAAAGCAGATAGAAGATGTATCTCTTTGCTTCTACTATTTAGCCATCATTATTGCAGTTTCCAGTGTCATGCAAACAATTTCGCAAACTTCAAAACATAGGTTTTGTATTAAGAACTAAAATTAATTGAGTATTTCTGGCGCATTTCGAGAATCGAACCCGAGTCGTCGCGCACTGCAAACCTATAAGAGGATTTACCATAGTTGCGTATGACTGAACATAAGAACATAAGAACTGGATTGATCTCACCAGGCATTATCACTCCATGCTTCTTGTAATATCTCTGCAAACAGCGCTAGGTCTTTGCGCTTTATAATCAGCAGGGAGTCACATTATGTGACACCACAGCGAGACAAGAGTAGAGGTTCCTTCCACACGAAAAGCACGAGCGACCTCGCGATATGTTGATGAGCTGCTCCACTCGACAGACAGGATACATGTTCCCAGCTTACGTATTAGATACTATTCTCGCCTTAAGACAAATTAACCACATGAAACATAAAAACACAATAACTGGATAACAACTTTGATATGTCACCATGGAAACCGGTGATTGAGATGAGCCTCTCGATGGGATATTTTTTTCTTTTTGTTTTAACAGTTGGAAGTTTTAGGGCTTTATGTTGAAATCATTTTCTAAAAGCGTGATAAAAGGTAGCGACACCATACAGCGCTTCTTACTTCCTTCTCAACGCCAGACATACTTATACCTCGTACTATGATAAGTTGAAAAGTTTCAGCCCTATCTGCAAAATTCATAATCCAAAACTGTCCAAATCATAAAATATTGATCATAAATTTATTATGTGCAACTTGTAAAACTTCAACATGGCTTTTCAGGGCCACTGTCTTCGAGCTTCAGTGTTTTACACATCCTGAAAAAGAAATCCAAGACGTTCACTCTAAAACACAGATCTGCTGCTGTAAGGAATCTTCGTAAGATCGAACTGAGGCAGTTCCAGCTGGTGGGCTATCTTCAGTATCTCCAGCATTCGATCGCTTTTTGTTTTACAAACAAGACACAGCAGCTGTCACTTTTCCTCTCGCAATTTCTAGTCAAGACTTTGACCAGTTCTTTGCCATAATGTTGATGTTGTGGCTTCCAATGTGCTGTCGGTTATATCGTGGTTGTTTCACAGCACATGAGGATCATTCATAGAATCGCAACGGTATCGGAACTATAACTAGTTCATACTTTTTCTTCAGAATACTCTCGAGTGTAAGAAATAAAACTTATTTACGGTTAAGATGTAGTTTCAATAACATAACAAATAATTACTGAATTTAGACGGCAAACGAAACGGTAAAGAACGCGTGGCTATCCCACTTCTGATCTTAAAGGACAGATCAGAAGGGGTAGACAAACATTAAAAAGACATAATTCAAAGACATACAACCGTGCAAGTTTTATTGCTTACAAACATTACTTTTATAAATGATTTAACGATATCAAAACGAAGTTATTAAAAATACAGCATTGAAGATAATTTGGAAATCATGTCAATTCTGAAGGTCTGTCATCGCAGTCGACGTCTTAACTTCTTCTTCTTGCCAGCCTGCTCAGTGCAGGATGGGCGCAAGGAGGATTGACATCTAAAACTATTGATTTAAATTAAGTATGCAAATTGCTTTCAGAGTAATTAAAATTCGAAGCGACAGAGCCAAAGAACTTAGTCAGTACTTCACCTGTAAGTTTTTCTTCAGTGGCCGATAATTATAAACGTATTTATGTACTTATAGAGTGTTATGAAGAGAGAATTATAGATTATTGAATGAAAGAAACCTTGGCTTGACACTATAGGTACAGAATGTATGTTTATCTCTTGTCAAGAATCACCCCAGGGCGAAAACACCATGGAAATGTATTGTGTGCAGTAATTTTTGTTATTTACTTATTTGGCATATTGACGAATAGTGAATTTAAGGTCCGTTTACCTATTCCTTGCCTTACCACCTCCATTTTACATTCTAATTAAATTTTGTAAACCTAGTTAAAAGTTTTGTATTATATTGTAGCACACTTCACGATGATTTGACAAGCCTTTCCCCAATAACAAATATGAAGACATTTTCGCCAATTACCAGTCAACTAGGCCGACGTAAACACGAGCATTACAAACAGACACAGTAATTATATTGCGGGAAATTTGCGAAATTTCCCAAAATGGCAGTCATTCATCGCTCAGCTTAATAGTGTTTCGAAATTAGCATACTTGAATTTTGATTAGCAGTAAAACACAGTTGAACTTTGTAACTATGGTCTGGCAAGCTCCCATTAGCGCGCGCATACAGCAAACTTTAAGTCGGCCGATAGTTGATTTGGGCTCATAAATCAGACTAGATGATGGAACGAAGTCAAAGTCAAATCACTTATTTCATTACAAGCACTTACGTAGGTACGTCAAAAATATAACTAAGTTTGATTCTAGTTGCCCATTCCAAAAGTAGCTTCCTATGGAGAAGAACGGGCAAGAAACTCCATCTTTGACGATCGACGAACGATCAGGTATTTGTCCGGTATCAGCCCGACTAATTTTAATTAAGAATTAAATCGAAGTTTAATTTTTTTTTGTTTTTTTTTTTTATATATCGTGAATTTTTGGTATTGGAATTTTCAAAGTTTTTGGTCGGTCCGATACCGGAAAAATACCTGATCATTGTGACATATGTACTTCCATTCATCTTCATACTGATTTAAGAAGTCAAATTCAAAGCTCTTTAATCTGTGTTCATGGGTTACAAAGGTTAGTCATCATCCTCCGAGCCTTTTTCCCAAACTATGTTGGGGTCGGCTTCCAGTCTAACTGGATTCAGCTGAGTACCAGTGCTTTACAAGAAGCGACTGCCTATCTGACCTTATCTGACCTCCTCAACCCAGTTACTCGGGCAACCCGATACCCCTTGGTTAGACTGGTGTCAGACTTACTGGCTTCTGACTACCCGTAACAACTATCAAGGATGTTCAATGACAGCCGGGACCTACGGTTTAACGTGCCATCCGAAACACAGTCAATGGTGTCTAAGATATACTTAGAAAGTACATACAAATTTAGAAAAGTTGCACTGGTACTTGCCTGACCTGGAATCGAACCCGCGCCCTCATACTCGAGAGGTTGGTTACAAAGGTTAGTATGTACATAATATTAAGTCTCACTACGCCCTGTACGCCCCTTACATTAATCATTATATGTTAAGAGCCCAAATGTACTATCGGCCGACTAAAAGTTTGTAGTATGCACGGGCTTTAACGCCTGGTAATGGACAAAACCTCTATCATTATGTGTGGTTGCACCCATAAATTGGGTTGACAGATTTTATGGGCAACTTTGGTTATTGTTAAATGAGATGAATTTTTTGGTGGGGTGAAGTTCGGCCATTTTTGGAAGTTCCGTTCGGAATTTTTATTACTGTGGATGGTGATTGCATTGTGGTGTAATGCAGATAAACTTCAATGATACTGTTTATTATGTTACTTCCTATTTAATGTCCTTCGTACTACATTAATGTGTATTTTTCATAAAAAAACGAAAACCTGAGAGAAATGGCAGCTCTTTATTAAAATTGCATAACTAATCGGATATTTAATTAAAATTGATTAATACAATATTCCATTTAGGTATTATTTTACAAAAAATATTTTATTAACTTTTCTTTTTTTTTAAAACGTCAAAAATCATCGAATGATTGACCCCTCCCGCTGCTAACCCACAGCGGGACTCCTCCCGCTGTGGGTTAGCAGCGCTGTGGGTGTGTGAGGGAGTGTACTCCCGAGAGACTCTTACTGACTAAAAACCGTCGTGTTCCGTCGTGGGCCTTTTATGTACCAGGGCCGCGGTATCTCTTTCGAACAACCCGCAACCCCGGCAGGCCTTGGCCCTAATGGGCCCCGTTGGGGTTGCTGACATCTCTTTGAGGAGCGCGTGGAACAACGCGCCACGACGCGACGCCACGGTAAGCAGATAGAGGGACGATGCACGACGAACTCACCGCCCACAGATCCACGCCTACGGTGGCCGGGAGTCATCTCGCGACACTCGGGGCCCGTGGTGTCTACCCGTGGTGTCTGTCTGGCCGGGATGAGAGGTGCGAACTCTCTGGCGTTCCGCCTCCTCCTTCTCGAGCATGACCGCTTCGAAAAAGGAGGCGACGGCATCCCATTCCCTCTCGCCCCGGACCATGGCCTGGATCAGGGCCGGACGCGAGAGGTCGCCACCGCCTAAAGCCTCGACGAAGACACGGCGGTGCCCTTCCCACGCAGCGCACTCCTGGACTGTGTGGTCCACCGTGTCCTTGGGGCTGTCCGCACATTTTATTAACTTTAATTTAACATGAATAAAAAAACAATCTATTATTGAAGCTACTCGTAAATGTGAACATAAATGCCTAAACAATGATAAAATGGAATAGAAAATTCTTATTCGGTTTACCAAAACAAAGATTTATAAATCCTTATAGACATGCTTCGTCACTATAATAACATGTTTAATACAATTACGATTAAATCAATGGTGTCATGGTGTCAAGGTTATCATGTCTATTCTTGTAAGTTTTGTGTACAACACATTGTCAAGTAGGTCGTAGTTAATATACAAAATTGATTTGATTCATAATGGATAATATCTCAGATTTTTTAAATTATTATTTTAGAAGGTTCATTTTCGATGCATGTTTTCTAGTGTTACGGACATTACTACGGCCTCCAAAATCTAATTATTTCAAGTCACCTTTAAACCTTTTCTAAAAAACTTGACGCCTGTTGAAGATTGGAAATAAAGACCCACCAGTTGTAATTACATTTCTCAACATCACAATATCATAACAAACAAAAAAAAAAAAAAAACAATTTGTGTAAAACACTCCAATAACACAATTATTACAGCAAAATAACAATAAACGGACACGAATCCGTCCCTTCGTCCGTCCCTTGAAAAATATTTGAAACGTCCTTTACAAAGGCCACTTACAATACACGATCCCGTCGCGTTGAATTTAATAAATCTTTCCGATGTTTCCTTAAAGCTTTGAATGGTTATGGAACCTTTCTGAGTTCTGTTTTCATAAACGTTAAAAGGATAAAACGTTTTATTTCCGCATGTCGTTACGTTCCCGTGTCGTGACTAAATGGTGTTATAATCTACACACGATGTTTCTATTGTGTGTTATGACGGAATTGTGATGAATTTTTGAATTTTATCGCTCGTGTGTGATGAGATTGTATACTTTTTTTTTGCTTTTTTATATGGCAGTTGTTTCGGTTTTTGTTGTTTGGAGCCAGTTATTTATTCTCTTAGTTTATTTATTTATTTTACAATTTATGTGAAACATCCGAGAGAGAGGTCTTAATTTATAAGCAGCATCTTTGTTTTGATTGAGCGACCACAAAACAGTTTCTTACAATTGAAACTGATTCCCAGTTGTATGTACTTGACCTTTATTCAAACTTTAGTTTGACAGTTCATATTTACAATTTTCAAACAATTCACTCAAATACCCTAAAGTTCCTATAACTTAAAATAATTCCAACAAAAACGATAAACATTTTGACACAAACTTAAAACATCAAAATCCGTTCACTCAAAGACTACACTGCGCTTCAAAAAAAAGGGGACAGAAAAGAAAGAAAAAATAAACTTTAAAAAAATCGCCCTTTCAGTTTCCACTGTGATTATCTCGAATAGGTGTAATTAATTTGACAGGCTCCCGGGTTGTCCTTTAATTACGGCTGGCAAAGAATTAAGACTCTCAAGGAAATTATTCCGACAGTTCGTTGTTCACGGAGTAAGACATGCTAATGTCCTTTTCAAAGGATTTATTGACTGTAAGTTTAAGGTGTTTTAGGACTGAGTAGGTTAGTGTTTTAAACGTTTAAGTGAAATGTTTAAATGTGTATAATTTATTTATTTATATGGAAGACTTACAGCTTAGATAACTTAATAGGAAAACAAGATAATTCACATAAGCACCTATGTTCTTGACTTATTTTGTCGTAAAAACGTTAAAATACTTTACACTATCTCTAATAACCAACTGAAAATTAACAAAAAATCACGCACAGAAAAATTCTAATAACCACTTTTCATTCCCAATTCCATACAAAGTCGTAATCTTCGACTACGTTCACGGAATTCATGAAATCTTTCCTCGCACCAGCGTAGAAGCAAAATCTTGTATTTCCACATCTCCGTCATTCATTCCATACACATGTAAAATATTTCTCGCGTGCTTTAATACTTGGCATATGAATATTTTCTGGTGGCGAGATGAATGGCTGGTATTTTCATTGTGAGTCAGTTTTACTGAACTCAAGTGTACGTATCGTATTGTTGCGGTTTGTTAAGTTGCGAGTGTACTAAGATAATGGAGTTGTTCTAGTGTTTCTACATTGTTTTTATATTAATAAATGTTTTTTTTATGTAGTGAGTGAAACTTTTTTTAGAAGTGAGCTTTTCTTGCCTACGTAACCTACTTACTTGCTATGCCATGTCGGCTACCTAGATTCTTTTGCCTACATGTTATCTACAAGAGTATAATTTTCTAAAATCTACTTTGGTTTCTTCTCTTTACAGCGAAGGCTTAATCGATTGACCACATTTTACTTTCTTTATTGAGAAACAGAACCTAAAAGCTCAAATATTTATACATATAAACAAATAAATCATAAAAATAATAAAATATGTATATAAAAATAACTGTTTTAGGTCCTTTTACGAACAAAAAAATTTAACAAGGACCTTCAAAATCTTTCATCAACAACAATCAACATTTTCTCACCCCTATCTAAACAACTACACAAATTTTCTCACCCCCACACAAAGAAACTTAACCCACACACACAACTAACAAAGTTCTAAAGTCAAACGTAATCGATAGTAACCACAAGTAGCACATCACTAGTAGCACATCCCTAGTATCGAAAGCAAAACGCATTCAATTATTTATAGCTGGATAAAGGGGATTGAACCTGTCTGCTATAGAATGGCTGAGCGTTGTCATTATAGTTTATACTTTAAAGTAGGTTCTATTGAAGATAGATTTGTGTCTCGTAAGAGTAGAGAAAGACTTGCTATAGTCGCTTTTGTTTAAGATGTTTTTGAGTCAGCGAAAGGACATGGAAAATGCCTCTAAATCTAGGAATGGTTTTCATGACGATTGTCTAATTTTATTGTGGTGTGTATATCGTTAGATGAAAATGCAAAACTCAATCTCAGCAATTGTTAAAATTTGCAGTTTGTGTACCTAATAGAAACCATTATATAATAGTCACCGTCAAAATGGTTAAGAACTATTTCTATCAAAAATTTTCATTCTGTAGAATCGATGCAGATGACTGAAGAAAATTAACAAACTATACATTTACTTTCATGAAATGTGTCGAATTAAATAGGGCACTGCCTGCAAGGATCGAATTGTTCACACGATTTTCTCACATGTATTCCACTAAAATAGTAAGGGATCAATAAATTCCATTCCTAATCCTTGCATTTAAAATTAAAATGTAAGAACTCGTGAATTCGGCGTTCTGCGCAACCCTTTAATGGCCACTGCTTAAGTTATTCTATGTTTTAACCGTGAAATGCTAAAAGCATGCGAGGCACACCTGCCTCGCCCCATATTTACAGTACGAGGCATAAGTTGTAAGTTTTGTGTATGAGTAAGAAGTTTAGAATAACATGAAGAAGTACAGACAAAAAATATCGCAAAAGAAGGCGTTTTTTTTTTATTCTCAGATTAGGTACTTTTCTTGAGGCATATTTTATAAAAACACTTTTTTCTTGTTAGAACAACGAATAAATTGTTGGTATGGTGCTTAAATTATTTAAGTAAATAAAAAATATGTCACATAAATAAACAGCTGAAAAAACCTTTTGCTTCCAATGTACTATTGAATCCCAATAAATATTTAAACACATACAAAAGATACGTAATTACGTGCCACACCACATAATTATATCAACCGCGACGCATCGAAATCGAGGCTGCCTCGTTGTGCCACTAACCCTGCCTCGCCTCACCGCTAAGTACAATGTGTGGATTTAAAATTCCATTTCCGGGGACGTGTTCGCATAAGTTCCGATCCGGATTCCGGAACGGCACTGTTTGTGCAGTTCCACCGGTTTTAAGTGTTCTCCTTTTTGTTTTGCTATTCCGCGGTTATGTTTTGTTACAGAGTTGCGTATTGATTGTACTTATTGCTGCTGCAGCGCGAGGGTTAGATCGTTTTTTGTTTTTTTTAGGTTTTTGATCGGATTTTTGAGTTGATTGCCACTTCTGTGAAGTTAGAGATAGTTTGGTTGTTTCGTTTTTGATGTTAATATTGGTGGTGTGTGTGAGTTGTTGGTAATTGAGTTCTGTATAAGATAGACCTATACGTAGATCATATTTTATGTCCTTTAAGTATCACATATAACAGTGATTGGTAGTTTAGTGGTGTTATGTTTAGTACCTAGACTAGTAGACCCCTCAATTCAATAAACTAAAAACACGAATAAACCTTTTCATAAATAAAAAACAAACTTCTTTACATAAAATATTACAGACCAGACCTTTAGGCTACATTATAATTCCCCTCACACATTTTCCAAATGAAAACGGAAAAATACCTTTCTCCAACAAAATACTCTAAAGGCCCCAAACAAAATCCGGAGTTTAATACTGAGAGAGCCTTGGCCTGAAATTTAAATGCTACATCTTAGGGGTGACCTTTAGAGAACCCTTTCCTTGACTATTTCGAAGACTATTTGTCATCAGGCATTATCCCGGGCAGGGTTGAGACCATCACTTATTTGAATTAATTGCTCCACCCGGGATCAAAACATAGGTACGAGATTTAGACATTTTTGCTTGACTAACAATTCGTCTTCGTCCATCTTGGTATCATAATTCGTCAGGATTTATTGGTACAATTGCGTTTTTTTCGAGAATTTTAAAGCAGAGAATAATTTTACGTACACACGGGTCTTTGGTGTAATGTTTAGGTTTTAAAGTAAAAATTAACTGGCTGTCTAATACGCTTTAAACCCGTTTTCATAATTTACAATTGTAGTTAGATAACACAGTCTAACTTTGAATGAAACTTCACACAATTTGGTTTCGAAGGTTTAAAATTACAAAGATGTAAGAGGTCAATGAATTTCTCCCCTTCGAACCCTTCAAAAATTGATGGACACAAAATGAATTCTAAAAGAAAGGTGCAACGCAAGAATGGTTTTTTCTTAATTGAAGACGCTAGAAATAAAAATGTTTTAAATAAAATTCAAAATGATACGATAGCTCAATTTTGCCGACACTAAAAAACGTTTTTTTTTTTCTTAAAATAAGTGTTTATTTTGAAAATCGAAAAAAAAAGACTGTCATTTATCTTGTCGTTGAACTTCGGTCGTAGAACTAAGTAGACAATTATACAAGTCGACCTAAATCTGCGAACTACAATCAAGTCGAAAACCTTTCGTTAACCACCCAATCTCTCACAAAGGTAACGATCCTCGGTTTCTAGTTAAAAATGTATTCTCACAGTTGTGGGTCGTCGTACGAACTCAATTAGTGCACCGTCACTATGTTAGCAACCACTTGATTAGGAGAATGTAAATAATTGGTGAGACGTCCCAAGACTTGGGTTGAAGCGTGTGGGTGTTGGTGATCTGAAATATATATAGTATATTATACTGTATAATATAGTTTATTGAGGTAGAAGTACTAGAAACGTAGCAGAAGATAGCTAAAGGAATACTTTTTTATTGGTAAATCATCAAGAGACTATCAACTATTGTTCGTGGTGTTTCATCGCAGGAGTCACACAGAAATTACTTTACGGGTTTTCAGAAACTTTCACAAAGCTGTTCGCTGACTAGAATGATGGTATATATCTTATCTCTTCGTGGAACACGCCAAAAGGCTGACGAGCCTGTCTGATCTGTGTCTAGTTTTGTCGGATTGCCATCCCATCGCACTTAGAAATTCAGGGAGTAGAGAGTGCTTTAATGTAGCACTATTATAATTTCCTACGAAGAGTACCTACTGATTCGCTTCGAAAATTTACTCTCATTTCCAGAAATCGGTTTAGAAGACATTATATTATGTTATTGTTGTTATATAAACTTCTTACATAATGTCCGTTGTTTCTCAGAACTTGGACCAAAACCTACCAAGTTCAGTACCTACAAATATTTCGCTAGAATTGGATTAAGCGGTGTTTAGTTAAAACCGATGAAAGGGTAAGCTCCAGTGATTATTCCAAAGCATTGTCTTATTTAGAGAGTGGAGCTACTTGTAATTTCCTCGGCGTTGGAGAAATATAAACTTCGATCTTCAAATGTAATTAGAAATAGCTTTTAATCGGCGTTTTGTTTGGGGCTGATTTTGAATTGTGAGTAGGCAGTGAGTTTAAGGAAATAGCGTAGTGATATTTTTGGTTCAAATATACTTTTGAGTTTGCAAACAGATTGATGGAAAAATACGAAGAATTTTGACCATTTTGGAAATAACGTATTCGAGTTATTTTGAGAATAGGGTCGATTCTTATAACGTAGGTACACAGTTTACATATACTTACACAATTGGTCCAGCTCTGTAACCGGCCAAGTGCGAATCGGACTCGCGCACGTAGGGTTCCGTACCATCTAAACTAATATTCTATACATATTTATGGATATCGAGCAAAAAGGAGCAAAAAAATCACGTTTGCTGTATGGGAGCCCCCCGAAATATTTATTTTATTATTTGTTGAAGGATCGATGAGTTCCTAACACATAAGAAAACACAACTATTACCTATTAACTAAACGTAATACAAAACGATTAACCTTCAAAATTCACACACAGCAAAATTACACAATACCAATAAGTTAAATTAAGCAAATAACTTGAAAGCAACATGTAAGATTCAATGGCGTTGCAATCCCATTATCAAGATTGGAATGGCTTTCACTAATGGTAGTTCGGTAAACCATGAAATTGTGAGATCTCTTGCTGAATTAGAATTGGGTTTTATGGTGCCTGTGTATGCTTTATTTCGGCCATTTGTGGAAGAATAAGTAATGGGTGTTTTTGTCTTGTATAGAGGAAAATTAGAGCTTTCGCAAATTACAAGTTAAATGAGTCGATAGATAATGAAGCATAAAGGTGATTGTGAAAGACAAAGTTTTTAGTTGACCGATACCTGGCCTCTTTTGTAATGTGTCAAACTGTCGGTCAACTGAGAGGTATAAATTGTAATGATAATCTGGATTTTATTAAGAAACAACCTAAGTTTAGAGCTTCTAACACTCTTCGTTTGTTAACTTCGAGGTTCCTTCTATTGTTATATTGATTAGTTATTGTATTTTCATTTGATTTGCTGTGTGTACCTACCTATACTTGTATTCATGTAAAAGACGACTTAATTAGGTAATCTAACTATCTGGATTTTAAGTATACTGCGTTACATAATTCTAGAGTCAAAAAAACCTTCCTGAAAAAGGCAATTTTTCATTTAAAACAGCTACTAATTTAATGAATTCTGAACGCATACACAAATGTCAGGTAACACGGAATATGACTGCCGACAAAACCAACAATACTTGTCACATTTATAATTGTCGTATAATTAATATTTTAGTATTATTATTTCGTTCGTTTCCAGCTTAATGTTTCAGTAAATTTACATACGAATTTACATAATTATCTACTTAATAGCTAGTGGGTAAATGTACTCTTTTAGCTTCGTTTATAGATGTTTGCGGATATGGTAAAGCTGAATTATTATAGGGTTGGTAACTGTAGATAAAATAATGTTAATTATGTTAACCGCAAAATACGTTTACCCAAATAGCTTTCAGAAAATTCATATTTTATTTCAGTAATTTTAAAAATATACCTGAATTTCTGACGAACGTTATTAAATACTATAATTTTCTTTAATATTTAACTGGCGCGGTAATAAATATAGGATTAACAGGATCAGTTTTTCTCAGACACTTCATTTCATTGCACCAAAGAGCACCAATAAGACGTCATATTTTGATGATTTCCCACAAAAAAAAAATAGTATCTTTATTTTTCAATTCAAAACTATTAGGTATAGCTTTCAATCTACAAAAAATATTTAGGTACATAAAGCTAACATTCTCAGATGTAACTGAAGCTAAAATTCCACTTAGTTGCATAGAAACGGGAACGCAATACGGTACGTCACATGGCCCGTTGATTCATTAAACCGATGTCGCTGCGGTGGCCAAATGAATTGTCCAGCGAATTAATTCTAATGCTATTGTTTAGATTCAGGTACTGTTAACTGTGATGTAGGATGAATTGTTAACAGGATAAAAATGTGTAGATTGCCGCAAAAATGTCATCTGTTTTAAAATTATCCACTGCTGGACAGAGGCGTTACCCACCTGGGATTGCGTGTTGGCGCAGTGTGGGTTATTTTTAGTTTTTCAGATGCAGCTATCCATCTCCTAGTAAGGCATTGAACACCCCTCTTGGTGTAGTGTGGTGGTTATGCTATCGCCAATTGTACGTCAGAGGCTTTCCCGTTTTATAGCAGTTTGGACCTAGTCAAAAGATAAAACGTAATGATTCACAAACGAAATTAAAACACCGGCCAAGTGTGAGTCGGAATTGCGCATGAAGGGTTTCGTACTATTGTTTAGAAAATGAGCAAAAGAGAATGGGAGTACCCCAAAATATTCATTGGATTCTAGTTTTAACTATCACGGTTCATGAGATACAGCCTGGTGACAGACGGACGGACGGACAGAGGAGCGAAAACAATAGAGTCCCGTTTTACCCTTTGGGTACGGAACCCTAAAAATACTTTCACTTATTCCTATAGCAGTTTTAGGTACACGTGTAATTAAACCTTATCATGTAAACATTTTATTGCTGCCACTGTTCGAAGGCATCAAAATAAATAACAAATACCTTTATATACTACAGTAACGTTAAGAGTATTTTCATTTTACATGATTTTGATGATCCCGATAATTACTTTTGCTAGACTATAAACTCGCAACTAATTAAGTCTGCTGGCTTGCATTGGGACTTTAATTTGTCATTTTATCGTCCAAATTGGTATTACAGTGCTTAATACCGATTAAGCTTTGAATGAGTAGCATTTTATAAATTAACATGCATTTGTAATAAGTCTGAAATATTAAAAGTTTATGAAGTTTTGGAAAGTTTCGATTCAAGCAGATAAAATGTAAAGCAGAAAAATATACACAAACGTCAGAATTGAATCATCCTCTTTTTGAGAAGTCGGTTAAAAAGAGTTACACTTTATTTTTAGATATGATATTTCGAGATCCGTGGATCTTCTATTGTGATAGTATGGGTCCGCTTGGGTCTTAGCTCTAAACTAAACTCTCCGAGAACAATTTTGGAGGTGATAGAACTGGGTTACACGTTAAGAATTTGGGTTTGGACTGAAAAAAAATTGGAAAATTATCCATTGTTATGAAAATTAAATGACAAAAACAAGGTGACTTTAAAAACGTGTAAAGGTACTTTATTTAGTCAGAATTAGTTTAATCAGGTCACCTTTTGCGCCCTGTCTCGAGTGAGGATCAAATTGTTTCTCAGAAATCTATAATTTTAGAGTTTGTAATCTGAATTTCGAGTGAAATATCCAATTTAAGGACTTACATTAAATATCCACTTAATTGTATGCAAACGGTAAGTTTAGTACAGATCCTTGCAGATCAATTAAGGTTGTAGGTCGATCTCCCAATCTACTAAATTAGTTGACATTATTTTTCCTTAATACGAATGCAAGAAAGAGATACGGCGATTGTTGATTTTTGGCAAATTGTTCCTCTCATATTTAGATTTTATCTTAAGACGTATATTAGCTCAGAAGCTCACGCACCTATGTATTATTAACCTGTATAACGAAATACCTCCAGCTATACTTTAAAGATACACCAGAACCTAATAAATCCTCTACCTACAGAAATAAAAAGCAAACCATTTAAAACGTACACACACACACACATACAAACACAGCCCCCTCGTAAAGTAAATCCTGGACATACTCAAAATGATTACATCTGGCCACCTATCATATTTCAGGGTTGGCAGTAAACGTGGGTACTCCTAAAACGTTCATGGGCCTTCAAGCAAAGCTTTTATCTAGATTGCTTCCCTGGACTCACCAATTACTCCTAATTTTATTGTGAATAATTGAGAAGTCGTGCTGTGTCTTGTGGTGAGAAAAGATAACTGGGCGAATTAAAAGGTAATTGGCTTTTTGGTTTGGTTTTTACTTCGATAGTTTTGTTACAAATTGCAAATTATTTGGTGCTTAACATCAGTTTGCGGATAAGGGCGGATCCAGCCCCTATAGTTGTGTATATGTTGTGGGCACATTCATCTGTTGTGGCATTTTTTTTTAAATCACATACTTTCACAACTAATAAATTCAGGTATTACAAGCAAACTAGCACTTAGCAAAAATGCGATAAGCTTGACATGCGGGTTATTTTGTAATACATATTATTTATTGTGAGGTCACAAGGGCATATAAGTAAATAAGGGAGTATATTGGGACAGTATAGTAGGCAAATATGCATGGGATAAAACGACAGGTAAGTGGTGAAATGGCCTGAATAAAAATATTCACTAACTACTTTCCCAGAACGAAACGGCACAATTTCTAAATTAGAACATCCCATTCAGTCGCTGGATCCAGCGGACATGTACTCACTTAAGCGATGCTTTCAAACGTTATTTATTTTTTAATGTCAACAAGCGCTTGAAGCGCTTCAATCGCTCAACCAGCTTGTTAGCGATTAAATGTGCGACTGTTTACTTGGAATACGTGAAGAGATTCCCTTCGCTGTGAGAAGAAAATGTACTGCATTTTCTTGTTTTCTTTGATTGTGAGTGGGACGATTGATGAACTGCAAACACCACGGTAAAGTATGTTGAACGAAATTACAAACCTTGAAGACATCAAAATCATTAATTTATGAATCATAGCATAGCTTTTACATCTACAGGAATATCTACTACTTTGGCTAACACTGAATTGTCGTATTCTGGACTAGTAACCAACCAACTGCTGAAATTACAGCAACGAAACGTCTCATATAACCTACCTAAGCTACAAAAATAATACCACCGAAAAGCAAACCTTCCAATAACCAATCCCCAAACAAGACATTCACATTTAAGCCAAAAGAAAATCTATATTCAAAAGCAATCAAATACCTATTCATCAACCGCAATACCCATACCACGGTATTTAAATAATATAGAGAAATGAAACACGTACCTAATACCGATGGGACCTATCAATCTTGTGCTAGCATTAGTCGAAGACGCGTCAACCGAACATCAATCACTGAATCTCGAAAATATTTCGCGAAAACATAAGGTGTGAGAGAATTGATGGTAGGGGTGGGGGTGAGGTTCCGCATGTTTGAATTTGTAAGACTAGCTTTTGAGAGCAGTTTCACCCGCTTCTCAAAGGTACTGCACCGATTGCCTAGATCAAAAGTAGCATTTAGGCTCGATAAATGGGCTTTATCTAGCAGACAGCAGGTATTCAAGTAACTTTACAAATCGTTTCAGTAGTTCATCAGATATCCGCGTTGAAACAAACAAATGAACAAAAACTCTCTTTAGCTTTATGACACAGTGTCACAGCAATGAAGACAGACAGTTTTGAAGGCGTAAGAACAATATTTTCGTAACACTAAGACAGTAACCGATAAAGTAAAGTAACAAAATAAGTCACTTTAACACCATCAGAAACTATAAAACCAGAAACCCAAAAAACAACAGCTTCATCAATCCCAGACGGAACCCCAAACAATCCACGAGCACCGTTCTCGCGAGATGACAGATAGAATAGGTAATTTGTCGCCCACAGATGTCGTCGCGATATCCATTTACTGAGCGATATCTCGAACAAACATCAAGATATTTAAGCGATATGAATTCAGTCGTCAGTGTTCAAACGGAGTATGTATAATGGGACTTTTTGGGCCCTTTGATTCGTTTTAATGATGCGTGTAAAGGTTTGAGTGTTATTTTTTCGTCGATTTTGTTGGTGTTGGGTCTACCTAACCCAACAAGAATACTACGGATCTATTCATAATCATTGATTAAGATGATTTAAGATTGAAGTTTTTTGAAATTTTACTTATTTGAAACTTCATCATCATCACGTCAGCTTATTGCCGTCCACTACTGAACTTCCACATTTAGCGACAACCGTCCCGGCCTTGGGGATTCCGTATTCATCCACTGCCCGTCACCTTCTTCAAATCCTCAGTCCACTGTGCATCGGGATGTCCAAACATGAGCCAAGTTCCCACGGTTTCACCCACGTCCAATGGGAACTACTGCCCGTACCAAGATATAATATAGCCTATGAAATTCGAGAACGGTGTAGCCTTCCTACACTCTACACTTCATTATTTTGTATAGAAGTATAGATTATAACACTAAAATGGATTTGATTTCTGCACTTTCATTTCTATGTCCAACGGTTTTAGGTCTCAGCACACATATGGGATCGGAAAGGGATCGTAACCGTAACGCCTTTCGCCTCGCTGTCAACCAGGCGTCAACCTACCGTATGCACGTAACGAAAGCGTATCAGCAGCGCCTGTACGTCAACTCGGCTACGGCTAGGCGACACCGCGCTTACGCCTCGCCGCCCCCTGGCTGACGCGCAACACGAATGAAATACTCCTTGCGAATGGCGGCGTCTTTAGCAGGCAAGTCGCGGGAGGGGAAAGGGGAAAGGGTGGACGAAGAGATGTGAGCTCGGGTACGGAGAGACGTAAGCGCGGGGACGGAGAAACGTAAGCGCGGGGACGATGAGCCGTAAGCGCGGGAATTCAAGTTCGGAGCCTGTTCCGAGGCGAGGCGATTACGTTATTATTCCGATTAGTGTGCGTTGCAGTAGGGAGTTTAATACAAACCATTCTGAACGGCTCGAGGCGATACGGTGACGATCCCTTTCCGATCCCATATGTGTGCTGAGACCCTTTATCTCCTGTTCCGTGGTCAAACACTATTTCGTCCCCTGCAGCTCGGAGCCAAAGATATCGAGGCTCACATGAATACAAACGAAATAACACATTTCCATAGTGATAACGTTGTACATTTTGATTTTGCACTTCATGTTTCAAATACTGCCGAAATCGTATCGATGCATCTAAATGCAATATTTATCGATTTTCCTCAATATAATTTTACAAAAACAAACATATTTGAGGAGACTAACATTAAGCAAACATGGCTTATAAATACACCGTGTTAGATATCTAAAAATTAAACACTTAATTTTACATTTACATTGAGCTGTCCCCCGTGGCTTTACCTACTTAACGCCCAAAAGCCCGACAAACAAACAGAGTTGTTCGACATTTACAACATTAAAACAATGGCATAGTATTAGGTAATCCAGTCAATTCCCGGTACTCAATTAAAAAACGAGCCCATTTACTACCTACAAGTAACTACTAAATAATAGCCACAGTACACAGGTATATTACGCCTGCAACATGACTCTCTCTTGGGAATGAATGACACTCAACCTAATGGTTCACTATTCATGGGGTATTGTCACAGAGTAAGGAAAGATGAGAGATGCCATAATGCAGGTAGGTCAGAAGCCTTCTTTTAGGTCAAAGTGGGTATGACCGAAACGATCGGTTACGAGTGAACTGACAAGGCGAGGCGTTCGCGTTCTTCGGACATCAAGTTAAAGATTTTTGGTTTCAAAATAAATGGTCGGGTCCAAAGAAGGCATATAAGGGCGAAGACAGTAACGTTCCTCGTCCCACGCACTCTCTCATTTTTTCTCTTAGTTTTAATTGGGAACTTGGGGCTTTTAAATGGAGTAAGATTTCACTAGGAGAGGCTCTTCCTTTATTTAACTGTTGCTCTTTCTTGACTTACTATAGTATGTCTGTGTGTACCTATGTAGTATGTGTATGGCGCACGGCTGTTTCTTAAGCAGAACTGGGGGCTATTATCACCACACTTATTTTTACTAAATAATGAAAAATTACCTGAAAAAAATGTTGAATAAATACTTGCAACTTTTGTTTTTATGATACTGTTGTTGTATCTAGCCACCCTCATAGTATTTTGTCCTCTCACATACATGAAATCAAACGTATCAATTGTGCAGCTACAAAATAAATTCCAATTCAAAAAATTAAATAAATCCGACATTTAATCTATCGAAACAGGCTGCGTTTTGTTTTTAAATGCAACGTCACCCGTTGTCGAGCCATTACATTTGTTTACTGTACCGAAAATTTTGGGTATTGCGTCAATTGTTGACACTGAAGAGGAAAACGTAGCGGAGATGCTAAAAGGATGGTAGGTCAGGTGGTTCTTGTAGGTCAAGCAACGTAAGGTAATGTGATCAGTTACTAGAACTAACGAGGTGTTTAGGCTCCTTGTCAAATCAAAACCTGTGAAAGATTGATCTTGATTGATTGGTGATTTTATTTTGAAGTTACTAAGGGACGAGCTAGTAATGTTTCTCGTCCCCCAAACACCCGCATTTGGCGCGGCACTATATTAGGAGATTTTGTATTATGACATCTCCACTAATAATTTTATTCTCCATGATATTGCGTCAATTGTTGCTAAGTCGTGTTTCCGCGTGGATAAAACGTATTTCAGCCTTTTTGTATTCGCCAAACACTAAATTGGTTGTAGAATGGCAGTTGTCCTGTATTGTGCAGCAATGTATTGTGATTTTTTGGCGGACAATGGAATTAGATTGGGGTTATTATTTTATTGAAAGCGCCTGTAAAGGGATGAATTGTTTTGTGTTAAATATTTTTTGGCGGTTAGTGTTTTAAATTTTTTGTTGTTAGTTAGAGTTGTATATCGGGTGTGTCGTACCTAATCACATTTAATCCTATCAAATGTACTTTATGATATTCTATGGAAAATTGTAAAAAAAATATCAATTTAGTGGTTTGGTCACAGGAGTAATTTAATGTATTTGAATGATAGATAAATTGTTGTCAAATAGTACCGTGTATGGTCTGACCGTTTTTTTGCGCAGTTAGCAGTTGCTGTCGTCAGTCCAAAAATACTATCATCCCTTAAAAACTGACGTATGTCAACTACAAACAAGGTGTGAGGCATTATAACCAGCTTCAAAACCAAACAAAAAGCCAGAAGTTTTCATAAAAATGTTGCCATAATGAATAAATCTGGTTCACAAATCCTGCTCAGAAGTGTTGCTACAAAAAATAAAACGTGACACTTTCTTTCTTTATCCTCATTTGACCTCCTTACTCCAGCTTAAAGAAACACGCTTTATATTTTAATTTAATTACTTTGTTTGGACTCAGCACACGATTTCCTTGTTTCTTTAACAATGAACAGTTTTACAACACTAATTGAGGAACGGATAGGCGTTTTCTGTTCAACGGTAAAACATATAAGGTTTAGATATTTTTCGATTGAGGAAGATACGTTTTTCATTCATGTCAAGTATTCGTGAATTTCATACCTTTTGTTTCTAACAGACAATAAGGTAGTTACATTACATTTACCTATTAAAGCTAGTTAGAAATACCTTGTTACTGGGTAACCATGACCTCTATCATGGTGGATTTTTTCTATGATATCTCAAAAAGAGACAAGAGGGACCGATTCGCATTTGGAAAGAGGAATAAGAAAGTTGCTCAAAAATACAGGTACTCAGTTACGTAATGCATTGGAAGTAGGTTCTAAAGCCGCCGAATTTTGTTTGAAAGATTTTCCTTAAAGTCCAATAATAAAATCGCTGCAAAAAATATAAGTTTTTACCAACTCAAGCCAAGAAAATTGGCACCAATACCAGTTTCTTTTCCTCTCCATTTAACAGTAAGTGTAACTCCAAAAACAGGCGTAACATTATTGGAGTTCACACTTCGATTCCTCATTTTTCAACCATATTCACTTAACAATTGGCCTCCTCGACATCGGTTTGGCTCCAACTCAAATCGTTATCAGGCCCCTGAGACTTGATATTGAACTGATTATAGCCGGTAATAACTGGCTTTTGGCAGATTTTGAATTTTGGAAGTGGACGTTGTTCACGAAGAAATGATTGGGTAGGTACTTATATCATGATACCAACATTTTGTATACCCATCTAAAAAGGATTTTGACCTCTTTTTTCGAACAATTACCTTTTTCCAAAAGTGTCACCCGCATCCTGCATACTATGTAGTTCGAACATCATCCTCCGAGCCTTTTTCCCAACTATTCCATACTCGGTCCGAAAACGCCAAAGTGATAACACTCTTTGATAATTTGCTCCGTAAAAAGTTTTAGAAAAGTGGTAAAAAGTTATCGTTATAAATAGTGCTATATACCCCCGTAAAGCTGTGTTGACGAACTATCCAGTAGTGTTTACAGCTCACCAGGACTCTCTTGCGTTCGTGAGTAATAAGCTAATTACTTTCAAAAATTTTAAATAACGACTGCTTTGTCGCTGCTATCCCTGACCTAGGGCAACCCGCGGATCGCTCGCTGCTACGCACACATGCACGTCTCTTACACGCCCGCTCGCTTACTGACTCACGCACCACGATTGCAAGCTTTATACATATTGGAATAAGGGCTGGATTCGCTGATAGTGTCAATATTAAAGCAAAATTAATATTTTCAAAATGGAATCTAAAAAGAACACCTGTGCTGGATGCCGGAATGCAATAAATAATTTAGAATTTTTGGATTGTTGCGAATGCAAATTAAGATTTGATATTTTTTGCGTGAACATACCAAGTAACAACTTTTATCTCATGGACCAAGCTTATAAGTCCACCTGGATATGCCCCGAATGTAGCTGCAAACAGCTAAAAACTGACAATACTAATACCCCTGTGCGCCTAGCTAGTAATACTGGTAACCTCCATCGATCGCCGGGTCGGAAACTAACATCGAGCCCCAAAACTGCGCCTAAAGCTCAATCTTACCGAATCACTCCGCCTGATGAAATGAATGTGACAATAAGGAAGAAAAGCAGTGTGCCTGTATCTCCCTCGTATAGCCATGAACGATGTTTTACCGAGGATAGGTTAAGAGGTATAATTAAGGAAGAACTAGCTGCCGCTGTAAAATCGTCGTTCAAAGATCTGCTTACTGACCAATTGAAAAATATACAAGGAGAAATATCTGCATTCAAAATCTCATTCGGATTTTTTAACGAGCAGTTCGAAGGGTTCAAAAAACGCTTTGAAGAAAAAGACGCCATAATTAATCAATTACGTAGTGATAACACAAAGCTCCAGCAAGATGTCATTGACCTTACTACGCGGCTGTGTATTGTCGAACAAAACATGCGTGAATGCAACGTAGAGATTAACGGTTTACCTGAAGACAAGTCTGAAAACCTCGTGGAAACCTTAAAAAGTATCGCAAAGGTAACTAGTTGTGATATAGGTGACAGTGACATTATGCAAATTACAAGAGTTGCAAAACAAAACAAAGATAATAACCGCCCACGCTCTGTGGTAGCTAAGCTCCGCAGCCCCCGCCAGCGCGATGTTCTTCTGGCTGCCGTTGGAAACTTCAACAAAAAACATCCCTCCGACAAATTGAACTCGCATCACTTGGGCATTGGTTTAGGTGGTAACCGAGCGCCTGTGTATGTCAGCGAGCATCTATGCCCCTCTGGCAAACACCTTCATGCAGCAACACGGAAACTGGCTAAAGAGATGTCGTACAACTTTGTCTGGTTACGCAACGGGCGAATTCTTGTGCGGAAAGATATTCACTCGAAGCCTATACACATACGCAATCACGATAGCTTAAAGTTAATGAAAGTGACTGACGTTACTAATTAAATATAAGTATATTCGTGTTTTGTTAGATAAATGTTCCTGGCGTTTTTTTTGTATTCACAATGCCTGATATATATTATCAAAATGTTCGTGGAATGAGGACTAAAACTAATGACATTTATAAAAATATTTTGTTGACAAACTATGATGTTATAGCATTTACTGAAACTTGGTTAAACCCTAACGTTACAAATGGAGAGTTTATTGACCCGCGATATTTGGTGTACCGCAGAGATAGACTATGTTCAAAGTCATCCAAAAAAGATGGCGGTGGGGTTATGGTCGCAGTTAGTAATAAAATTAAATCTGTTAGAATGAAAAACTGGGAAAGTGATTTTGAAGATTTATGGTTGTCTGTTGAGTTAAATGTTAACAATCATATTAAAAAAATAGCTATCTGTGTTATCTATATGCCACCGCCTGTCAAATTGAATGATCTACAGTGCTTCTTGGATAATGTTAACAACATACTAAATAATGTCGACGATGTTGTGATTCTTGGAGATTTTAACATGGGCTTTATCGATTGGAACATGAGTAATGACGATGTACATCTATCTCCGTCAAATTATGAAAATTCACTGGGCTACACATTGGTAGACTTCTTGTCAATTAATCTACTTCATCAATTCAACTCTATTCTAAATGCTGACAGCAGGATTTTAGATTTAGTATTGAGTAATATATCGGATGTAACAGTTACTGAGCCCAACGACCTGCTTAGCAAATTAGATTCTCACCACCCGAGCATCCAAATATCCATTCCGCTCCCGAATTTGAATCAGTTAAAACCAAAATATCGTTCAGGTTACAACTTTTTTAAAGCAGACTACTCCCAAATCAAACTCTATCTTAAGAACACAAACTGGCAGGATGCTTTTCATGGATGTATGGATGCTAACGAAAGGGTTAATGCTTTCTACAGTATACTACGCAGCGCTATCGACAATTTTGTACCCAAATATGTAAAAAAAAAATCAAAATATCCCTTTTGGTATTCGGACTCACTTATTAGAACCCTCTCTGAAAAGGAGAAATTCAGGCAAAAATTCCGTAAATATAATAATCCCCGAGATAAACTTACCTTTGACTTACTACGTAGTCGTTGTCACACTCTAATTAACGATTGTTATAATAAATATAAAAGTAAAATTGAAAACGATATTCCCAAAAACCCTAAAGCTTTTTGGCGATTCATTAAAGATAAACGTCGTGGAGAGTCCTGCATACCGGCTCAAATGTTTATGAATGATAAGGTGGCTAACAATGGGCCAGATATTGCTAACCTCTTTGCTGATCAATTTGTCTCTGTTTTTAATCGGAATCCAGCCACTTCTCATGACGCTACCAATGGATCTTCTTGTACTGACTCAATCTTATGCACTATCAAATTGACTGAAAAACAAATTTTGAACAAGCTCAAACTCATAGATGCTTCCAAAGGTGCTGGCCCTGATTGTATACCACCTCTGTTTATAAAACGCTGCTACCAAGAACTCGCCCTACCGTTGCACATTATTTTTAATTCTTCTCTTGCTGAGGGCATATTTCCTGATATCTGGAAAAATGCAAGAATTGTCCCGGTTTTTAAAAAGGGGGACCCTGCCAATGTTCAAAACTATCGCCCTATTTCAATATTGTCATGTTTCTCTAAGATATTCGAGTCTCTTGTTTGTCCAGTAATTACTCGCCACATTGACAGAATTATTTCACCAAGTCAGCATGGATTCAAAGCTGGTCGCAGCGTAGAAACAAACCTCGTTGAGTTTGTGTCGGATGTCACTCAAGCTCTTGACAAAAGACTAGAAGTAGATGCCGTGTACACGGACTTCAGCAGTGCGTTTGACAAAGTTGACCATTCTCTGTTACTGTCCAAGTTAGAGTATAATGGCATACATGGTTCACTTCTCAACTGGTTCAAATCTTATTTGTCACAAAGGTCGCAAACTCTTGTAGTTAATGGTTACGAATCTTATGC
Source organism: Helicoverpa zea (assembly GCF_022581195.2). Taxonomy (NCBI): domain Eukaryota; kingdom Metazoa; phylum Arthropoda; class Insecta; order Lepidoptera; family Noctuidae; genus Helicoverpa; species Helicoverpa zea. Next base: position 9,769,497 of record NC_061466.1, on the reverse strand, counting down.
ATATTACGCCGACTCAGGGGTTCCCCAGGGCTCCCACCTTGCACCGGTTTTGTTTTTATTGTTTATCAACGACATAGGTGCCGAAATCCGTCACTGCAAATATCTAATGTTTGCTGATGACCTCAAAATATATAAAGTTGTTACTTCAAATGAAGACACTACCCTAATTCAGGAGGATTTAAATAGAATAGAACACTGGTGCAAACTCAATCACATGAAACTTAACGTACATAAATGTAGCCATATACGGTTCACAAGGAAAAAGCAGTCTAATATTGTATCATATAATATAAATGGAGCCCTATTAGAAACTGTAAATGAGGTTCGCGATCTCGGAATCACTATGGACAGAAAAGTCAACTTTATAAGCCATATCGACAATATCGTTACGAAATCGGCACGGCTACTAGGATTTCTTAAAAGAAGCACTAAAGGATTCAAGCTAGTAAGAACGAAAATTGTGTTGTATAACGCCTTAGTCCGCAGCCAACTTGAATTTGCCAGCGTAGTGTGGAATCCGCACTACGCAGTACACTCGCAAAGACTAGAGAGTATTCAAAGGGCCTTCACAAAACACCTGGCGTATACCTTCGGTGGTGTATCTCCACGGTGTCCATACGAACAACGAATACGTCACTACAAAATGATCACACTGCGCGACCGTCGACTAGTACAGGATCTTATGTTTTTCTACAAATTAATCAACAATAAATTAGATTGCATAAAGTTAATTGAACGAATAGGATTAAATGTCCCCTATAGAATACCCAGATATCCCATTACCAATTTATTCCACACTAAAACTTCCAACACAAATTTAGGAGAAAATTCACCTCTCAATAGGCTCAGTAAAGTGATGAATAGCTATGCAAAATCAAACCCGGATGTTGACATATACCAGAACTCTATGACAATCTTTAAAGCCCAGATTATAAATCATAAAACCCCAAAAGATTAATTGTATCTGTACTGTGTTACACATATATACCATTTAACCACTTTGTCTGTAATTTTGCTAGTTTTTAAGATTAAGTAAAAAATGTTGATCTCATATTATTTTTTTTTTTTTTGCCATGTTTATTAGTTTTTTTTTTTCTCATATTTAAGATTGATTCTGTTTTATTTTTGTATTTTTTTAAGTTTGATTCTGTTTTATTTATAGTTTGTTTCACTCAATTTAAGTAGATTTATCTAGTTTAAGTTACCACATATGTTCGTGAATGTTGGTTCACCTGTAATTGGCGACTGTGTAAGCCCTTTACTACCTAAAACCTCTTATTTTGTTAATTTGTACACATAAGCTGTTGGTGTTCCTTTCTTAAATAAATAAATAAAATAAATATGTTGGGGTCGGCTTCCAGTCTAACTGATTGTAGCTAAGTACCAGTGCTTTACAAGGAGCGACTGCCCTATCTGACCCTCTCAACCCAGTTACCCGAGCAACCCAATACTCCTTGTACTATGTAGTTCGAACACCTGGATAAAATGCTAGCTAATAATGATCTTAGTGGTCCCATTTAACATCAGACATCTTCAATCACCCAAAATAAATGAAAAATTACTCTCTGCCCATCACTTTGAACAAGTTGGTGTATTATGTATTACATTTTTTTCCATGACTATGGATACTTCTAGAAAGTATTCATTTTCAAATTAACTTTGGAAAATAGGTTAATCGAAAAACCGAATACAATGTAATTTAAATATTGTGATTGTTACGAGAACGATGTAATGATAGCAAATTCAATTGTTTCAGCAGTCTGTTCGAATCTTTCGAAATATTCAGCAAATAATGAAACAAAGCTGCATTGTAATGCATTTACGATGAGTACCGATTGAAAATTACATTGCATTTGTGCATAGAAATAATTTGATATTGTTCCTGCATTTTGGAAACTATTATGGTATTACTTTTAAATAGGTTGGGTGAGTAATGGGGTGCACAATAGTGCAAATGAATGACCAAAATTTTGCATGCGTGGAGCACCAAATTGCTGACTTCAGACTGGCACAGTTATTTGACTAGAGCTGGAAAACATGTTTTATTAAGAAAATGAAACGAAAGTAAGTGATTATAGGTATTGCGATCATTGGCTTCCACCATGCTTTCCACACGCAATCCATAGGAAATATTTTTTACCAACGCTTAAAAGCAAAACCAAAAAGATTTTTTCAAAACGGCCCAGTGAAACTAGCTTCCGTATATAATACTAAACAAACACTTCAAAAATATTGTAATCGTTGAAATTCACTACAGCAAAATATTCCAACAATCCTTGCGATTCCTAACAGAGTATTGTAAGTGTCAAACGCTGTCATCTGACGGCCGGTCAGCCATCGCTCCATAGAGAATAGAACGTTGAGTAATGATCCCTTGCTAGTCAGCACTTAGTGTAATAGTGAGCGACTAGTTTATTGTTAAGTGACTTTATTGGGAGGAAGAATTAGTTATTAAAAACAAATAATATGATTGAATGACCACATTGACCACCATCTATCCTGTAAGAATTTCTCTCAGATGGAAAGTATGTCTCAATAAATGGGGTATCTAATAATGAAACATTTTCTCTAAATAATCTAGAAGTTTCACAGATTAGAGTGTTTAAACAAACAAACTCTTCAGATTTAATATTAGTATACGTTGCGTATAAAATAAAAAATAGTAATCGTTAAAATTAACTCCCTACTGTAAAATATTCCAACAATCCTTGCAATTTCTAACAGAGTATTGTAAGTGTCAAACGTCCATAGAGAATAGAACGTTGAGTAATGATCCTTCGCTAGTCAGCACTTATTGTAATAGTGAGCGAAGTGTTTCTTGTCTCATTGTGACTTATGAGGAAGAATTAGTTGAAGAAGAAAATTTTAAATTATTTGATTGTTAAGTTTTTATTTTTAAATTCAATAAGGGACATTATACGTTTTTGGAAACTGACTCATTCAACATTTGATGTTCTAAAAATGATGTTTTTCAGTCTAATTTGAAGAAATTGTTTTTATTCTGGTTTTGAGGAAATACAGAGCTCGCTATTCCCAATTATATTTCAGTTATGTAAGCCATAAAAAACAAAAACATGACGCGTTTTTTGATAGAAATAAGTTCAAGGTATTCAAAAAAACATTGTTGTCGTCGATCATCCTTTACCCAAATTAATACAACACCTTTCACACCGATCTCAAACAACCCCCACTAATCTGCCTACACAGAAACGTACCTACTACAGAAATACCCAATACATTTCACGTCTACCCTCAAGCAGGTATCCCTAAGGCAGCTACCCTGCGGTTTGGCTAGCGGTCAACTCGTTACCGGGCCCCCGAGACGAGAAAGCTAAGATGGCCGCCAAACCTAGTGTTCGTTGAGCTTAATATACTCGTTCCACGCGGATTTTCTCTGTAAGTGATCGATGTAGTACGAAATGTGTTTTAGGATACAAAATCAGTTGTTGAGGAGATCTAAGATTTTTCTGAACACTAGGTAAGTATATTTTGTAGTTTTCTTTTGTTTTCGATTCTTTGTCTGGTGGTGATGCAGTTGTTTCTTTGTCTGGCATTTTAATTGTGGTTAACTTGGTCATTATGGTGCTGCTAAGAATATTAATTGATTGTTATCATAAATAAATTTGTTCAAATGGGTTACTGTTTCTTTCCTTACTTCTGTAGGTACGTTTATTTAGAATGAGTGTTACGGTAAATGTTTTATATTTACCTCCGGAATAGTGGGCAACCCTATGACAAAGAGAATTTAATTTAATTAAAAATGAAATTACCTATATGATTGTGAACCCAAAGTGTTGTCGTTGGGTCAAAATAATTACCCTAGAAAGAGGCCGTTAACAAACTTTTTGGGTCCCAGCCAATTGCTGTGCTCGGAAATAATTTTATTATAGGTGGAGTAAACTATTTCGTTTTTAAGAGTGACTTTCGGATGACTTTTTAGAAAATTTTAAGTGATTCAGTCTTAGCTGGCAAAAAAGCTTAATCCTTAAAGTTGTCCCTGACTGTCTGACCTCGAAAAAGCGAAAAAGTCAGACAACGCCAAAAGTTCATTTTCTCACAATTTTCTGCTTAGATTTTGTTAATTTTATCTTTTAACAATGCAAATCAGTTTATAAAAGTTTCAAAACACGTTTTGACACGTAATTTCTTTTGCGGCTCCGGAGTCGTTCGAGCGGGAAGCGTGATCCAACCTTTTTGGAAAAAAGAGCTAGAGTTTTGTGTTCCAAAGACCAGCCCAGGGTTGGAACAGAGCAACAATCCAAAGACCAAATTAGTCCCAGCACTAGTTGGGTCCTTTTATTGTTTAAGTTGGATAATTATTTTCCCGAAACATTTGTATGTCCGGTTTTAGGGTCAGGCTTTTATTAAACTTATTTCGGGTATTACTTGATGAACACACGTGGAATTTAATGAGTTTAAGTGGTTTGGGCAATAAATTTACAGTGGGGTTGTGTGGAGTAAAATGTGATTTAAAATTGGGTAACAGAATTTATCTTGGAAAGTATTTTAAGTCAGAACTTGGCGTTATTTATCTAGCAGTCGCAGTCGAGGTTGTATAAATGGATTTAACGTTTACGAAATTAAATTAAAATAGGTTTTTTCAAATGGTTTTTAGATTGATAAATAAATATTTATTTTGTTGTCACACGTTTAAGAACAAAAACGTTTGCGTTAAGATTTATGGAATGTTTTTATCTAAGTATCGATCAAACTTTTATAAATTATAGTCATCATCAGCCTATCGCAGTCCACTGCTAGACATAGGCCTCTCCAAGTGCACGCCACTGAGATCGATTTTCGGCTTCTCGCATCCAGCTCCTGCCAGCCGTCTTGCGCGAGTCATCACTCCACCGTGCCTGAGGACGTCCTACACTACGTTTGCCGAAGCGTGGTCTCCACTCTAGAACTCGTTTACCCCAACGGTTATCGATTCTTCGGCTAATATGGCCAGCCTACTGCCACTTCAGCTTGCTGATTCGGTGAGCTATGTCGATGACCTTGGTTCTCTGGCGGATTACCTCATTTCTGATGCGATCAATTATAGACTCAAGGTCATTTGATATTTTTCAAATTAATCTTTAAATTTAAAATCAAAACTCTTCGAACCCTTAATTACTTTATTAGAGATATAACTGCAAAGAAGAACCCATGATAAATAACCTTCCTAGACACACAGCTCTCTAATACAATTCAATTTAGTTTTCCGAAAAATCTACGCCCCTCCCAAAAAAATCTCCCTCAAATCAAAATATACCATAAACACACCACCATGCCACACACTAACAAAAAGGGGTAATTACCTAAGTTAAACAACTAAGGGTACCCTCAATAATTTGCTGGTGACCGGTAGTTACTTATCGTCCGTAAGTTAGTAACCGGACCTCGACTGTAAATTGGAAACTTTAAGCGTTAGACGTTATGTAGTGTAGAATCTTATGTTAATTAGTGTGTTAAATTAATGGTGTTACTATTAAAATATGTTTAGCTAAGCTAAGAAATACATGGGTCGCTCGGTCATGAGGTTAAGCACCGCTTGATGCGGTCGGTTTGTGGATGGGTGGCCGTCTGTGTCATGATGAGTTACTCCGTATTTCCAAGTTTTCTTAGAATGCGATTGAAGCCAGTGAAAACAGTTGTTTTCTGCTGTAAGGTTCTTGCAAATAATATCAAAGGGCACTAAAATGCCATAAAGTGATCTCTGAAAATTTTATTCGAATTTTATTCATGACTTACGATAAATAATTCACGGCCTGTAAAAATGTTATTTAAATCCGTTTTAAACGTTCAGTGACCATTAATCAGGTAGCGTTGCACTGAATTCTGGTGTCCAAGTTTTGTGAAATGGTGTCCGATTTTTGGAAGTTCCACAGGATCATTGGTAAAGGAATTTGATACGAGAGTATTCAAGGGACGAGGAGTGAGATAGTACTGAAATTTTATGAGCTTATAAAGGTGTGAATGATGGACTGATAACCGAATTCGTGATAAAAAAGGGGATGGAGAAATAATAAGACCAAAAGGGGAAAATTGGACAATGAAGACATTTGCCTGCTTCTGTGGGCTTGTTTGATTGAATTTCTGTCATAGTCGATCACGTTACATCTCCCCTCTATATTTTATTTTTGCTATAACACAATAACAGAAAAGATATCCCTACACACAATAGTTCCTTGTTCCACCTAAACCACATACGCCCACATTCAAGGAATGAAAGTGATAGCTCAAAGGGGCAGAAGTTCTAGGCACTTTTGATGTGAAACAAATTGCCGAAGCTCTCAGAAAACGCCCACAGAGGTTCAAAGTTAAGCACTTACCTTCTCAATGACTTGCACCATGGAGAACAAAATGACTAGCGGAGATGTCATAACACAAAATGTCCTAAGAAAATAGTACCCCAAGATGGATATTCGAGGGAAAAGGTACGTAACTGGCTGTGCTTTTACACGCCTTCTATGGAACCCGCCCATTATTTTCAAATTTAAATCACCAATCAATCAAGACCAATCTTTGACAGATTGGATTTGATTTGATTGGAACCCGAATGACTCGTTAGTTCTAGTAACTGACCACGCCTCCCGTACATTACCGTGACATACTGAAGTGGCCTGGCCCACCTTGCTTATGGCATCTCCGCTATCTTTCCTTGCTCCGTGGACTTGCACACTTTAAAACCTACGCTCCTTGTTCTGATGTTGAGAACTATCAAAGAACTGTAGTATTTCATTTTTCTGAGCAACAGGTAGATTCGTATTGTGGACTGCAAATGAAGAGTATGAATATTTATGTGTAACGCTATACATTTCTGGATCGCATGAGTGCTTCTTTACCTAACCTTATATAAAACTACATACCTTTTAGTTTTATTACTTTCTTCATTAGTCAAATCACATGAAGATTTCACACGAGATTGGTGATAAGATTCAATAGTATTCCTGGAATTTGCTACCGCTTTCCAGCAACAGTCCTGTCACTTCCGAACATAAATTGGTACGCCATAATTCTGCTTGACTCACAGCCGGTGATCTTACGTAGAATATACGTTACATTTCCAACCCTTAAAAGGTTCCTAAACTTGGAAATTGTCAGAGAGTAGCTTTACATGTCAAGTGGCAAAGTAGGCGTTCAACTCCAAACTTTTATATCTACCCTGGTTTTCCTCTACTTGAGATACTTTAGCACAATTAAAGAGTCAAATAGACCTTCTATGCTAAGACAAAAGGATTTTTGCCGAGGAATTTGAAAACTAGATGTAATTACGGGGGATAAAGCTACCAGTAATCCAGTTAGGTAACTTAAATGAACCAAAACTAGGACTAGACTGTCCATTATCCCCTGAAAGTGGTCAAATGGTGTCCAAAGTCATGTAGAGGTATTTAGGATTCCTTACCTTAGGAGCTGTTTTGGAAGTTGGTTGTGAGATTACCTGGATTTTGGTTCAATGTCTGAAAAGGTAAATCAAGAATAAATTAGTTAGGTAAACTTTGTTGGCGGTTCTTGTTTCTATGATAAGAAGGCTACTTTTCTAAAAGTTAAGTTAAAGACTCTTTAATATGAATTATATTCTATGTGTTTTGTTTATTTTGTGGTATGAAGAATCTTCGATGCTTTTGCACTACCTCTATTAAAATGAAACCACAAATACTTATTTAACACTAATGTGTTATAGTTATAAGTGGGGTACATTGATAATAGATATAGGTATATTTAAGACGAAAAAAGCTCCTTTTCCCTGAAATCGGGTTTCGTTACGTCACGTTATGTAAATTCAAAGTTTCAAACAAATTACGTTATCTATCGCAAACATTACGAAGGTGACACAAAAAAACATTGATGGCATACGATCAAAAATCAGTCATCGTTCTAACCTTTCAGAATTCTGATCACGTTCTGACAATAGTTCAAGCGTAGCCTAAAAGCTCAAGTACACTGCAGACTAAATAGTAGGCCGATAGTCAGTATCATAGTTTTAAGTAAGTGATACCGGTCAATTAATTGATCCTTGTTTTGTCTCATTACTGATTGATGAGTGTTACGGAAGGCACAATAAGTTGTAGATACCGGCTGTCATTTGAACTTGTTTGGTAGTGGTTTCGAGCCAGAAGCCAGTAAGGTTTGACAACCATCCCATCCTATCCCATCTTACCAAAGGGTTTTTTCTTGTAACTGGGTTGATTGGGTCAGATAGGCAGTCGCTCCTTGTGTAACATTGGTACTCAGGCTGCGTCCGGTTAAACTGGAAGCCGAACCCAACATAGTTGAGAAAAGGCTAGGCAGATGATGATTGATTTATGACCCTTAACAAACTATCGGCCGTCTAAAAGTTTGCAGTGTGCGACTACTGTAAAGGCAACTTATCACCAATGTTACGGCTTTGCCCACGTACCAAATTTATTACATACGTAGTGTGGGTTTTTGGACGAAGGAAAAACAATCGGAAAACATGCGGAAATTGTCGAGTTATGTTCAAATACTTGAAGGATTTAAGTTAGAAGTTAAGAGTTATTGTGAACCTATTACATGTGGTTGTGACAAAATGTGGTGCTTTTTATCAGTTTAGTTTATGTACTTTATGTTTAAAAAAGTATTCATAGTTACTGGTTATTGGACGAGTGATTAGGAAGGAGCTATCAGAAGAAAATAGGGGTAATTTTGGATATATCTACGTCAAACTCAATTTGGAACTAGCAAAACTGTGTGATTATGTGAGGGACATTTTAATATTTATATTATAACGTTACTCTTTTTACATTTTAAAGGCAACTGTGAACTGTTATTATGATTTTCCATCACCTCGGAACTTTTGTTAACTTTTTAAACAACAAATCGTTACACATTGTCTACAGCATTTCTGTTGCAAAGGTGAAATACCTATATTATTTCTTGTAGAATATTGATATGATATAATGATATGTAATCAAAGTCAAGAACACAAAGTTGTACTAGCACGTCGGGATTTAGAGATATACCCCTCTTACAGTACCAGAAACGCGTTTTTTTCTGGATGTAACTTTTTGAGGACCGCAAAATTTTCAATGTAACTTTATGTTCTACACTTCCGCTAAATGACTCTGATCCTCTAAATCAGTGGTTCTTAACCGGTGGTCCGCGGACCACTGGTGGTCCCTGGAGGCATTCCAAGTGGTCCGCGAAGCTTTGCTTCGCGACGTCGCTATCCATCTTACATGACCAACAGAAAAAAAAAGGTTTGAAATGTAGCCCTTTTACGTAATTTTGATTCTGAGTCTTAAAAAATAATTAAAATTTCCCGCTCGCTTATTCAGAAACGATATGCCTTCGTTTTTACATTTGTCAACAAAGAAATAGTTTAATACGTTTGGGCTACATTTTACGTAGTTTTGGTGCTGAGTCTTAAAAAATAATCAAAATTTCCCGCTCGCTTCGCTCGCGTATTCAGAGACTACATGCCCTCGTTTTTACATTTGTCAACAAACAAAAAGTTAAGTACGTTTGGGCTACATTGTACGTAATTTTGGTTTTGAGTCTTAAAAAATAATTAAAATTTCCCGCTCGCTACGCTCGCGTATTCCGCAACTATATGCCCTCGTTTTTGCATTTGTCAACTTTTTTTTTGGGATACATTTTACGTCCGTACGAGTCCGAAAAAAATTACGCGCTCGCTTCGCTCGCGCACTTGTAAGTAGTATTACACCAAGGATTCAGAAGTTAGTAAAGAAAATGCAGTTACAAAAATCTCATTAAATTAAAATCTGTAACTTTGAGTTTTTTTGCTAAATAATAAAGAAATGAGTGCTAATTATAAAGAGTGCTTTATCAAAGAACCCTCCATTTAGACAAACCAATGAGGTGGTCCCCGGCAAGCCAAACTTTTGGTAAAGTGGTCCGTCATGACAAAAAGGTTAAGAACCACTGCTCTAAATGACCATAAAGCAAGCATCGTCAACACTGTTAACTTGTGATTGTTAACCAATTATATACAATCGCAAGTTAACAGTCAAGTGCGAGCGCAATCAGACGTGAAGTGGCCACGAGACAAAACCAACAAACCGTGTTAAACTCACCACGTACACACAAACAATAATATCCTATTGAGTGAACATTTATAATTTATTGAATTGTTTGATTATTCCGCCGCAGTAATGTTTGATTAAAATTTTAGGTATTCATTGGGTGATTGCGGTTTAAACCATGAATTGAAATAGTTCGTTTACCAGAATCGAGATTTGCGTCCAGTGGGAACTATTCCGCGCACCTGGGTAAAAAATCCTTATCTAGACACACGGCAGTGTGTCCGCCAAGTTCGAGCAAAAAAAGCGACACACCGGCCGTGGGTTTATATTACACGAACCATTTCGGGCCAAATTCGACCCCCCTGTAACTCAAAATCTATTTTATTTACGCATATCAAATTTCTAGTATCTGTTGAGACCCCCTCACTTATCTAAAATACAAAATTTCATTAATATACCTATTGTAGGTCTTGAGATATTGACGTCAGAAAATCGCTATTTTTACTATACACTCACTGACTGACTGACTCACTCATCAAAAACCTAGACCACTTCCAATGGTCGTATTGACTTGAAATTTGGCATGGAGGTAGGTCTTTATGTCAAGGTAAAGGGAAAAGTCTGAAAATGGCCAAGTGTGAGTCGGTTTCAAAATAATGAAGGTGTTTTATACCCGGTGTATACCCCTAAGGAACTAAAACGAACTTTTATCTATATTTATATAATATATCTTCGAATGGTCGTACCGATCTGAAATTCGTTACAAAGGTTTGTATTTAGTCAAAGTAAAGTAAAAAATTTAAAACGGCCAAGTGTGAATCACTTTCGAAAATAACGAATGTGTAACTTTGATCCACGAACATAATATATGATAACATGTCATGTCAGTCAGTTGGTAAATCTAGTTCATTTCTTTGTAATAAACATAGTGCATATTAAAAAATCTGAAAGATAGTATAAATGAGACATTTCTTTAACTAACTTCATCATAAGAAAAAAATAAAATAAACAACCTTACAAAAATAAATGAAATCCCACCCAAAACAAAAATGTGAAAGACTGCCAAGTTCGATAATATGGGAATGCTTCGCCTATAAAAGAAGTGAGATCTGAATAAGTACCAAGTTCCATTCACATACCTCAGTTAAAAATAGTTACTTTTTAATAATGTTACTTGGCAAGTTTTAATAGAAAATTAAATACTTGATTCATTGCGTTTAGTAGGGTTATAACAAAGTGTGTGAAAACTTGCCAAGTAACATCATTAAAAAGTAACTATTTTTAACTGAGGTATGTGTATGGAACTTGGTACTTATTCAGATCTCACTTCTTTTGATTGGTAAACATTCATTATGACAGTGATCTCGCTAGGTGCCCTATAATAGTCCGTAACAGTCAACTGAAAAGGAACCTGAAGAAAAACAACCTGTAACATCAAGAACAACCAAATCCCCCACTTGACTAAACAACCATTTGCCTAATTAATTCTCTTTCCCTTAATTACAGTCGAGTATTGATCCCGATTTAACAGAAGCAAACAGTAATTATCATAACTCGCGTCAATCATAGCAATAATTAATATAAAGGTATGTGCTTACTGTCTGTCTGTTAAGTGTAATGATTAATATTAATTTCCTCTTTTGATCTAATAGTCATGGTTTAGTTAAATTATAGAGGTTGACTTTCACGGGTGTTAAATGTGAACTATGTAATTAGGTATTAACTAAGGAGGGTTAACTGAACTTTAACTTGTGGTACATATTTATAAAACCATGTTTTTAATAGACTTTTTTCATTGGAGCAGGTAAATAGTAATACACTATATAGGTACGCTTGAATAACTCAACTTATTGCCGATGTCTGTAACCTATTTACTATTTTGCGACAAGACATAATTTTATATCGACCTAATAACAACATTCGTAAATATATACACATGGGTTATACAATGTTAGATAAAAATAAACAATCAGAAACAATTGTAACTAAATAAAAAACAAACCTTCAAAAAACGAACATACCTACTCCATACAAAAAAAAAAAAACAATTGCCGACTCAAAACAACATAATCAAATCATATTCAACCCTCAAACAACTTTTTTGCTACCTGCAAACTACCAACCCTGCGAAAGAATCGAGACTTTTTCTCGATCATCGAAAACGATTTTTCAATTACGTACCCATTCGATTCTCTGAGTGGTAACATTTAGAATCGGAGCACGTATCGTAAGGAGTTCTATAGCACTCATTTCCTGCTTCATACCGAATGAAAGGGTGCTCAACAATTAAGGGTAGTCTGCAGATAATTTGTATGTATTTTTAGTTAGGTTTGGATTACGGGTTTTGTTAGCTAGTTAGTTTGTGACTACGTATATTAAATTATATACTTACCTTCATGTCACAATCAAATATAGTTGAGCATAGGTAATGTTCGTCCAACATGGTCACCCATCAATACAATAACATTAATTTGCGTGTAAATCCTACTCACTAAATCATTGGCAGAGCTTATAGAAAAATAAAGTTATGATACTTTATTTATTTATACCTATAGAAAATATACAGTAAAAAAAATCTCACTTTTACATTTTTAAATAAATAACACGGAATACCATAAAATCCTTTTTTATTTGTGTCATATTTTCGGAATATCCTATTTCACCTACAATTTTTTCGCACGGCTAGTCTTTATGCGTCCGGGAAATTTTTAACTAGATAGGAAAACTGTATTCGGATATATTTTCAGTTTATTTGTTCAACTTGTCAATTTGACTTTATTTGTAGAGAAGTAATTTAATTACTTCAATGAATTTTATACATTCTATGAATGTGCATTTTTGTTAATTATTATTTTTAATTTTATGATATTTGATCAACTAACAAAAAAATGTATAACAGTACAATATAAAATGATTTAAGAGTCCCTTGGAAAAGCTGTATGAGAAGTTTTTAATAGAATGAAACGTATAAAAACATACATCACACGCCACTTAAACAGGGGACCTCTTTTTTATTTAACTGAGTACCTGTATTATCACCATAATCTCTCAACTCTGGAATCAGAACAAAACTGTCCCCGATCGTTTAAACGATAAAACCCAACATTCATATTTTCTGTGATTAATATTATCCAAGTTACAGCTTGAAATATTATCTCATTACCTTTCTCATGTATCTTTTACATAATAAACTTTATTGCGCTGTATTCCGTCTGTCGGGCAGGTAATGTTAGCAAAAAGGATACATTTATGTTGGTGGGTCTTTAAATTAAATTATTATTCTCAACGCGTACATTATGTTGGTACTTAGAAAGGTCTTTGAACTTTACTAAGTTTAAATTAGGCTGGAATAAAGAGGTTAATATTCTTCTACCATATATTATCTGCCTGTATGCTTACGCTATTATAAAGATGTGTGTTTTTGTTAACAAAAATACGTTGAAAATTTTCAGATCACTTCAGCTCAATTAAGATATCGACCAAAGATCAATTTTCGTTGCCAAATACAAAACATTTCTATAGAAGTTATCAAATTCTTAGAAACATATAGATCCTAAACCGGAAGCCAAAAACCCTTTAATGTTTTCGTTTTATATGAAATTACCCACATCTTTCAGGAGTACAAAATATAGCATCCTTTTGAAGAATATCTTAAGATTTTAACAAAATGCCATAAAGAGTTTCATACTAAATTTAAATTTCATAAGAGACGCCTTAAATTGAAGGAGACTAAGTAATTTGGAATTCCCTGAAGTGAACTCAATGCTTATTTATTTCTTCGTAAACAGGAATTACGGAAGGTAAAAGCTTTTGCATAAATATGTAGGTTTATGTGCTGGTATCAATTTTCTTTTCTTAGACGATCTTCGGATGTTTTGTGCGTAAATATTCAAATCGCATACAATATATGGGTGAATGTAGAAGAAAATGATCCATTAACCCTTTGTATGCCGGTGCGCGGATCCACGCAAGACCAAATTGATTTCCTACTGTTCTTAATTAGTGGCATTCAAGCTGTTAATGGTTATTTTAAAAGGTGAAGGAAAACATCTCGAAGAAACTTGAACTATAAAGTCTGAAATTACCAACTCACATTGAGCAAGCGTGGTGATTAACGCTCAATCCTTTGTTTTGTAAGAGGAGGCCTGTGCCCAGCAGTGGGACGATTAAAAGGCTGATGATGACGAGGTTCTCCTGAATTTATGTGTAGAAAATGGGCATATTCGCTTATTTCCCAAATGAATTTCATTAAAATCGAATCCGTCATGAAATAGTTACAGTATGCTTTTTTATTACAGTGACAGCCCAAAAAATGTGGTACCCAAATCATGATGAACTTTTACCCTAATAAACTTCCCCTTGTGTTTATTTATTGCTTATTTCATTAATTTTGTATCAATGTCATTCCTTGTTTACCTTTCACATAACACTGAGTCATGCTGACACGACAGAATTTGTTCCCTTTTTTTAGAGTTCGGTAATAAAACAACAACGGACCTTTGTAGACTTTTATAGACCGTTAAACAAAGTCGGATGAAATGGAAATATTAGCCGGGTTATTTTAGCTATGTTTTTTAATAGTATTTTATAGTCAAAATTAGTTACTCTCTTTAATCCGTTTTAAGAAAATCGACAATAAATATTGATACACCAGCTTGACTTCAAAAAGATACATAATATTATTTCAAACGTTTCGATATCAAACGAACATCCCTATCCCAAATTTTCGCAACCGAAAATCCCACCCTTACCTCACAGCAATGTGCGACAGTCCCTAATTGATGTAAATTTTAAACAAAAACACTTTACGCATTAAAAATACAACATCTCGGGGAGTTGGGGGAGTTAAGGGATGGGGGAAAAGGGGGTAAGGGGGTAGTCTTCATAAGAGGATTAAAAACGGTAATAAGGTTTGCATCCAACACACTTCGTCGGGTCAAGTAGGGTTTACCGACGTTCTTATAGTGTGTTTTGAAGGGGAGCTCTTTTATGCCCGTTTTTTCTGTCAAGCAGTTTATTTTTATGCTTTAATGAATGGGGACCGCTTATTATTTATTTTGTTATTTAACCTATTGAATGGAAATGTTCGTTTCTATAAAGGTAAAGTGATGATGATGTCCTCCTAGCCGATTATCGGCTACGACGGCTGTTCTCACGTAAGGAGATTAGCCAACTACGCAGGACATATTATAGTGCACGAGCATTTGCGCAGACACAGGTGCACTCACTATTCCTTAACTCTCATAGCCCGATGGGACGGTAATCCGACACGACCGGAGAGAGATCAGGCGCAGGACCGACATTTACGTGCTCTCCGATGCACGGGTGTATCAATCACCAACTTCCAGGCTCCGGGCTGCTTTGTGAAAGTCTTCTAAAACCCACAAAGCGATTTCGGCCCGACTCGGGAATCGAACCCGAGACCTCGTGCTCAGCAGCCGCACTTGCGACAGCCAGACCAACGAGGCAGGTAAAGGTAAAGTATAAAGGTAAAGTACGTATGTATTCATGCAATAATATTAATTTAATTCGTAATTTCAGTTATCAAAATAGTTTTGCGTGGTAGTCAATGTTATTATAGGTATTTTATGATATTAGTTGAATGACGAAGTCAACTTCCTAAATATTTAATAATTTTTGAGGGTCTTTTAAGTTGTCATTCATCTATGGACCAATCGTGTCAAGCATTGCTTAACTTTATGATCGTTCGATCCATGTGGCGGTTACTTAGTCACGAGCTCTTCTATCAATGACACTGTCAATCTTATTTCTTATTATTTACTAGCTTCTGCCAGCGGTTTCACCCGCATCCCGTGGGAACTATTTCCCGTACCGTTATAAAAAGCCTATAGCCTTCCTCGATAAATGGGCTATCTAACACTGAAAGAAATTTTCAAATCGGACCAGTAGTTCCTGAGATTAGCGCGTTCAAACAAACAAACAAACAAACAAACTCACTCACTTCAGCTTTATAATATTAGTATAGATTATTTATTACAAATTAATTTCGTACACAATTTAAAAACGCAAGTTATGAAAGAAGCATAAAATGTAGCTTATTGCGTGTCAAACTTTGGTTGAGGAAACCAGAAAAGGAACTCATAATTTATTTACCTCGTTATATTGTCAAATATTTTTTAATTCTTCAAAATCTTTTTCTGTAGGTAATCTCTAATCATTAATGTTATTTTGTAGTACCTTAATTTATCATATTAAATATGTCCATGTCCAATTTGAATGCAAATTACCCTATAAATAAATATTTAAAGCCCAAAAAGTAATTGTGACGTCATCTTATTACATTTTCAAAATAATAATTAATAATTAAAATGGACAGGATCTTAGCATTAATTACTTGAATAATTAAAGGTCGTGAGGCACGAACAGAAAATGACTATTGAACTTTAAGGCCTGTTTCTTTTAATTTTCGTTTTAAAACAATCTTTAGGCGTCAAGATTGTTTCTTGGAAAAAGGATAATTTAATCTGTAAACATTTGTTTTACACTGAAAGAAAAAGCTCTGGTTTTTAATTCAATTGATGACTCTTCAAAAGGATTTTGGATCTTAACATTTATTACGTATTTAAGGGTTTTATTTATGTGATAATTATTATTTAAGGAAACATTTTGACATTCTGTTGTCGATAAGTTAATCTCGTATAATTAAATTATGATTCCATTTCGATGTTATTAATAGATACTCGTTATCTTTTTTGGATTATATTAAATAAACAATTTATCCAATTATTATAATCGTTTTATATAATTTTCAGGAGTTTAGCTGTAATATTTTATTATGTAGTTGTTCTATTAATAAAACAAATAACACGCTCATGGACCCTTCTGGATGGGAAATTCACATTGATGAGCACGAATTGTACTTAGTTACCCAGTTAGAAGAAGAAGTCCAGTACTGTTTTTAAAATATCACAAAGCTGCAATAATTTAATACTACTCATTTAAGGTTATTTACCAAAAAATCATTACACCATTAACAACCAGAACAGAATGAATCAAATAACTGCAACTCGCGAACATCGAAAATAAGTACCGTGCTGCCATTAATCAATGCACACAAAAGTATCCATAAATTACTACCCACACAAGTACCGAATCCTACTAAATTTTAATTTGCAAAATAACGTTAAAATTATTTAATGTTGATACGATTTTCGGCAATTATTTTCTGCGAAGGTTTTGGAGTATACACTGCAAACGACCGATAGTTTGTTTGGACTATCAGTATGAAGAATTGAAGATGTATGGTGATGATGTCCTCCTAGCCGATATTATCAGCTACGGCGGTTGTTCTCGTATGTGGAGATCAACCAACTGCGCAGGACATAATATAGTGCATGCATTTGCGCAGACACAGGTGCATTCACTATTCCTTCACTCTCACAGCCCGATGGGACGGCAATCCGATACGACGATACGGAGAGAGATCAGGCGCAGGACCGACATTTACGTGCTCTCCAATGCAAGGGTGTATCAATCACTAACTTTCAGGCTCCGGGCTGCTTTGTGAAAGTCTTCTAAAACCCACAAAGCAATTTCGGCCCGACTCGGGAATCGAACACGAGACTTGCGACAGCTAGACCAAGGAGGCAGTTAAGATTTTCTTTAAAAACATGTTTTTTCAATTGTCGGCCGACTGTTTAGTCTACTGTATGCAGGTTCGATGAATCGTACTAAATTTTAATTTGCAAAATAACGTTAAAATGTTCAGTGTTTATACGATTTTCTGCAATTATATTCTACGGAGGTTTTAATACAAGGTTTGGTGACGGCTCGTGTCTGACACCGGTACGCTGTGTTTGTTTCCGTTTTCTTAATTTTTGTTAGTTATTATACTTTAACGTGTTTTGTGTTTTAAAGTTTTGTGTAATTAAATGCAGTTGTTTTTGTCTAATTGTCTTTAATTTGTATGGCATGCTTTGGAGCGTTTTTGCTGTTAAAAATTCATATTTTAGCCGACTTAAAAAAGGGAGGTGCTCATTTTGACCTGTATGCATGTTTAGGTATATTATTGAAGTCAGTTTTTTTAAAATAATATTTTGATAAAAAGATTTTATATTTTTTGGATGTCACCTTATTTATTATTTCATGCCAGTAAAGACACATTTTGTTCATGAATGTTCAAACGCAGGCAAATTTGTGATTGACAGAAGCTCAGCCTATCCATACAGTTTCCTAGAAATTCAATAACGTGCTGTATACGCAAACAAAACGTTGGACAACTCAATAGGAACTCTTGTGACAACACCATGTCATGTTAAAAGCTTAAATAAAACAAAAGACTGCGTTTCCTATTTTGAAAAGTCTGGACATATTTGTACTAGCTGCTAGCTGCTGTCTCATGTCATGTCTTTTTTGTTGGGAATTTATCAAATGAGCTCTCCCGTAAGAAGGTGTCAGATTCTTACTGGCTAAAACTCACCACGTTCCTTCTAGAGCCCTTTGTATACCTAAGCCGCGGTAACTCTAGCTTATGGTTGGGAAAAAGTAGTCAACCAAATATGATCAAGCACACATACCACAATGTCAATATAAACGTAATAGTATGGATAACGATATGTGGATGTTTTTTATTCTTTCATGCAAAAAATACTGAAATTAATTATTCACAATATACATATTTACATTAATTGAAAATAAAATAAAATAAACTTATATATATATATATATACAACTTAAAACTAATACAGTGCATCAAAAAATTGCTCCTCATCGCTGTCACTGGGTAATGTACCCAAAATACTGGCAGCATTGCCACGTTGGATGGCAATGCTCAACCTCTGTGCGAAATAAAAGCCAGCCTTTGGGTCCCGGGAAGTGTCAACCAGGCGCTGGGAAATATCCCTGGCAAGAAGGTGCGCCCTCGGACCCCACGGCCCCAGAGTTTCAACCCCAAACGGCTCAAACATGTAATTGCCTATAAGGTTACTATATTTGCGCCGCTTGAGGTTCTCTGCTTGTGCAGCGGCGGAGCCAGCACAACATGCAGTTCCGGGAAGGTGAGATGGCGCAAGAGTGTCGACGCATGTCGCGTCCCACACTAAAGTCCTACCCACCTTCCACGGAAATAGCGACATGCCGTCTGGTCTCTTGCCATCGTCACGTGCCAAGCCATTTGGTTCGAGTACGGCTGGCACGCCGACGGCAACAAGAGCGCGACGGATCACGTCGTTTATGTTGGCATGTCGTGGTATGCGGCCGGCACTCCGGCTGCACGACAGGCCGTGGTGACCGAGGCTGTTGACAGCTTCCCCGCAGCGGCAGCGATGAGGAGAGCAGCATGGAGCACCTAGTCGGAAATTAATTAATTTAACTTTCTAAATAATTTATCTAGCTTAAACCTACATCAGAATAATATATAGGCCACCTTTTCTATGTGCTCTATATCTATATAAAAAAAATGAATTGTTGTTCGTTAGTCTGATTAAAACTCGAGAACGGCGGGGCCGATTGAGCTGATTTTGGTTTTAAAATGTTTGTAGAGGTCCAGGGAAGGTTTGAACGATACGAAGTTCGCGGGATCAGCTAGTAGGCAATATATCTAAGCAAGTAAAACCGTACAAAAAGTCACGTTTTCTCTCCATAAACCGTTTAACACATTAAGCTCGTACAATGAGAACGCACACCTCGTGGCGTGACTCCACCGAACGCCACAAAGCGAAGCCAGCTAGGACTCAATTATATACAGTTTTAATTTCTGCGGCCTTTTCCGACATTCTTCTTTATATTAACGTAATTAACTTGTGGAATTTGATTTTCTGATTTTAGAACAAAAGTTTGTGGGACAGAAGTTAGTGATTGTGGTTATTAAATAGATGATTTGGCTGTCATAGACTGGGAATATTTTACGATGGATTTTGACGATTAATTTGTGGTTGTACAACATTGACTTCTTACTCAATTGCTAGAGAATAGTTTTGTTTTTATCAATAGGTATAAATATTTTGATGAGGTTTTTTTTTCACGCCCGAAGGCCTCGAAAACTACTATTTAAGTATATAACATTTGTAAAATGATATCCTGTTCGGAAGCTTCTCTATTCACGGCTGACATAATATGCTATATTATTTATCTGGGTACGAAAAGAAGTCTCTACGGGGCCAGAGAATCCTTAACAAGCAGCCAGTTGATTTATATTTAGATAGGTTTCTATATAGTCACATTAGATACTTGCGGAGTTACAAGAATTTGATCTAATTTTAATTTAAAAGCCGATTGAAACCGAGTTCACCTTTTGGAAATACTACCTACTTTAAATGCATTATCAGACAGAGTAATAGAGAACACTAATTTAGAAGTACTGAGCAATGCACATCCAATTTCCAATAGCAATGAATCAAACTAATCTGCTAGGTATTAACTGAATGATACTTTTGCACGCTCATGCAGTTTCATAATTATTGATGTCGCTTTCAGATTGCATAAATTGAATACTTGATAAGTAACGTAATGGGTTCATAAATTACCGAATTTATTGAGATGATTTTGTTGGTTTGTTTATTCTGTTTAAAATTTGCTGGTTATTTACCCATATAAAAATGTTAATTAAACATTAATGTTAAAGTTTGTGTTAAAGATTTTGATCCATTCAGAGATTAACAAAATTGGTTGTATGTAAACAACGTAGTCAGAAAAATTTGTATGTTAATAGCTCTTATACTAGTTAATGGCTCTAACAGCTATGTTAGCTAGCGTCATCAACAAAACGTACAGTTATTATAATCTTGATACATACACTATGTTATTAAAGTTGAAATGTTCAAAAAAAAAAACATAAATAAAACACAAGCCTCTTGGTCATTAGAACGTTAGATTGCCTTTTTATCAAACTGATTATTTCAATTAAGACTTCTACTAAAAGCATCTTCTTTAATACATTCTTCGAATTCAGCTGTCGCTACGGTAAGTTTTCAGTTTACAACTAACCTCAACTATTCAAAACAATTATTTCTATATATTAAAAGCCAAAGGGTAAAACAGCATGACCTCGATATCCCGATCGATACTAGTAAACGAAGCAAACCGTTGCATTCTTGCTGTCTTAAATATTCATTCATGTATGTCATGGAGAACTAAATGACTAGCGGAGGTGCCATAACGGAAAATCGCCTAAGAAAGTAGCGCGCTAGTGGGCGGGGGATGAGGAACGTTACTATTATCGCCTTTATACGCCTTCTTCGGACCCGTCAGTTTTTGCTATACCGAAGTTCGTTGACAAAAATAAATAAAAAAATGTCTGGACAGATTTTCACACACGGTCGGTTAGCCCCATGGTAAGTTATTAATTAACTTGTGTTATGGGTGCTAACACAACTGATAAACTACATATAGCTACATATATACATATTGTAACACCCAGACCACGGCCAACAAACCTGCTCATCACACACATGTCGACCGAACCGGGAATCGAACCCGGGACCTCAGGTTCGGAAGTCCGGCATGGGGACCATTGCGCCATCGAGGTCGTCAAAGAACCCAAACGCCTCGTTAGTTCACTAGCAACTGATCGTTTTCGTCATGCCCATTGTACGAATTTGACCTAGAAGAAGGCGCCTGACCTACCTGCATTACGGCATCTCCGCTCATCTTTCCTTTCTGCTTGATGTATATAGACACAGCTGTGGCCGCCATTAACGCGCTCTTAAATATTTATATAGGCGATATGAATTATTGGATTAGGGGAGTCAGAATGGTTGGATTTTGAATGTGTTCTTATTTTGAAATTGTATTCGAATGGGAGGAATTGTGTTTTGTTTTTCTTTTGAGCCAGTTGGTTTATAGTTGCTTGTGTTTTAAAGAGGTTTCTGTCAAAAAGGATTTTTACCAAGTTTATATGCCTTTTTTGATTATTTCAAAGAGTTCATAGCCTTGGTTTGGTCACCGAAAGTAGATTTGTCACGGTATTACATACAAAAAATTTATATTACTCCTTTCAAAGATTCTATACAATAATACAAGAAGCCAACATTAAATAAAAAATCAAATCAACGTAAAACTAAAGCGTTTCTCAGATAAGCGAGGGTACCACAATTTTATTAAAACCCCATTAGGTACTAATGCTGGCGCTGGAGCGAATTACACAAATGGTACGAGTGTAGACCCCATTTCTTTAATTGCGGATCTATATTGATCTCGGACTAACGGGTTTATTGCCTTGCAAGCAATTGTGGCAATTGATGTTTATTCTGTTTGCTTTAGTACGGTAATTTGATGGTTTTTGAGTGTATTTTTTGTGTGTATAAAGTTGTACATTTTTATTTACCTTACCTAAAAATAAACTTATTTATATACTTATATAACTAAAATCAATTAACTAAATGTGTAAAAATGGTGTAAAAAGTTATGTGTTTTTGTAGTTTTTTTTTTATGTGATTATTTAATAATTTGTTGTTATTAGGGGTTCTCCACGATTTAAGACTTGTCTCTTGCTTAAACGTGAATACGCCAACCAGTTTTTTCTTTAATAATTTCATAGCGTTATAATAGGAACTTTATACTATCTACTTTCCACACAGAGTTTTAAAATATTATTTTACTTTTTGCTTGATAACTTACAGATAAAACCGAAGGATGTGTTTTCATTAAAATAATTGCGTTCAAGTTTCAGGACCGAATTTTCCAATTAAATTATTAAAATTCTGAAAATACATTCAGAGAGATAATTTTAACAAGACGACGTACGATGCTCGGAGAAATTACTTACTTAAAATTATTTTATAAAATATTTCACCTACAAAAAAATAAATACTTCACATAAAATCCCACCCAATTCACATATTCACCAACCAATAAACAAATTAAATATTAATCATATTAAAAGTTTCTCATGTAACATCGGTTTTCAGGAGATTGCATTGTCGGATCATCCAGTTTACCCTGACCTCCGGCTCCTGTCTAGTCCTTTACAATATTGGAACATTTTGCTTTCGATGGTTTTAGACGCAGAGGTCAGGTAAGACTGGTGATGAAGTCGACCCCCGGGTAAACAATTAGTAAAAGTTAAACATAGATTGGGCCCGAACTCCATGTATGGCCAGTTCCTCATTTGTACCAAGAGCATGTAGATTAATAGATAGGTAACTTGTTCTGAAGTACTCTGGGTTATAAAGTTCTTTACAAAATTTGTTTGGTTCGATTTAATTATAAACCATTTAATAAGTTGAAGTATGAATACCAAACTTAGTGGTGTCGACAATTATTTAGATAAATATCCTAATATTTTTTTACCACATGATTGCTTTGCTGCCCTGGTAGCTGGGTTGAGAAAGTCAGATAGGCAGTCGCTTCTTGCAAAACACTGGTACTCAGCTGCATCCATTTAGACTGGAAGCCGGCCCCAACACAGTGGGGAAAAGGCTAGGCGCATGAATTTGTTTTGGTGCTCGCCAGAACGCCAGGAGTGAAATTACTAATAATTAGACCCTATTTGACTTTAAGCCGATACAATCAAAAACCAAAATATCAAACTTCAATCAAACCAAAACCATCAATAAACCTATTAACATTCGCCTGGGGTCCGAAACACCCCAAAACATTTGGCATATTTGGTACAGAAATGACACATTGCGGGCGCAAGCGGCAAACTTCGGGGCTGATTCGACCAGTGATTGTTAAAACTTTGCCGAATGTGCCAGGGTTAGAATGTAAGGGTTAACTGGTATGAGCTGAGTAGCTGTATACGAAGGTTCTACTTTGTTACAATAGTTTTTAGTGTTCGGTTTTGTTAGTTAGAAATTGAATGGAGTTTGTTACCTGGATACCTCGATTGGGGTGTTTTGATATGGTTATGATTATCAGAATCAGAATAAGCTATTCAAAACACTTCTGAAATTCATTTATTATGCTCGTGGAGCTGGTCCTATAGGATCCTTTTATGACCCTATCGTAGGAGGTCCTATGGCTAATGATGTTAGTTTAATGTAGACGGTAGTTCTTGTACTTGTGTTAGTTTAATGTACCTAGACAGAAAAGTTGCATTGGTTCTCGCCTGATATGGAATCGAACTCATACTTGAGAGGTTAGTTCTCTACCCACTAGACCACCACAAGTTAAGTTAGCCACATATATTCGTATAAAATAATCTAGCTTGCACAGTTCACAGCGAACTATTACTGAAGTCAGTGTGCTTCAGCTCACACGAGTTAAGATAACTCAGTTAACAATAAGAACATATAGTTCTTGTGAGTTTATTCCTTTTAGTTCATAATAGTCGTGTTCTGGGAAATGGGTAGATTTTATTATTTAGAGGATTGTATTTAGAGGTGCTTTGTGGCGTACTGTTCGAGATTTTAAAGGCAATATTATAATGACTAAACTGATACTTCTCTGTCTAATACATATTACTTTGTCTAGCTTTATAAAAAAATTAAAGCTTATTAGTTGAGGTTGGCCTGTAGATAACTCCACCAAATAATTTAAATTATATACTTGTATTTGTGACATTAGTGTCATGAACTCGCTCCAGACATTGGGTGATAATTTAATTTTTACCGATAACATTTATCTATAACTTCTTTACACTTCAATTAAATAATTTTTAATTTAATACTAAACTTTTTGTTCCCAGATTCTCACGTGGTGAACCGCAAACTGATAGACGTCCCTCAGTTCGAGAGACCCATCGGCAACCACACCTTCCACATAGGCAAGGAGGCTGTTCTTGGATGCTCTGTCATCAACTTAGGGAAGCATAAGGTAAGAAATTATTATTAAAAAATCGAGGATTTAAACATGGAAGGAGATTTTTATCTGTATTAGATTGGTCTTTTAGCTATGTATACAGTCAAATCGCTTGCTCCAGAGGCGTTAAGAGAGTAAAGTAAGTTATGCTCTGAAAAGTTTGTCTTGACACGTCCAGATTTGGCGAATACCATGACTTTTGCTAGCAGCACGTACGCAGCAAAGGCTATATGTGTATAAACACAAAAAATAAAGAAAAAGCAAAAACTGCGTGAACAGCGAATATACCAGATTTGGACCCACCATAATGATATAAGAAAGGTTTATCGATACACGATCAAACAAATAGCATTAATTCAGCGCCATTTAACAAAGTCAATCGCCGACATTGTAATTAATAAATAAACTTTACACCAACAGACCCAAACAGCGATGTCCCCCACAAAAATAAAACTTACTCGGTACTTACCCGAAATTTTCAGAAAATGTCTTTTCTAACACGACTTCATTTTCAGTAGATACTTACGTTCGTAAACTGAAAAGTTTTCGCTGTCTCCCCTCTGGCTTAATTATAATAAAAGTAATTAACACGAAGTGCTATTTTCCTTAATTATGTACTGCGGTTTTATAATTTAATTAATCGTATTTTCTTTGGTAAACGGAACTTATTAGAATCTTCTTATTGCGCGTGATTACTTTTGTAAATTGTTTTTTTTACATTTATTGTTATGTTAGCTTTTACCGAGAAGGGCAGTAATTTTACTTGCGTAACGGCGAGATTCCAGTAAAATATGCGAGTCCACTGCTAGCATGTGTTTGCGCACAAAGGTTGCAATTTCGCGGACATTAAAGAAATGTTCAAACGCAATTTGTTACTGTTTGCTACAGTGAATAGACCACGAGTAACATTTGTGTACATCACAGTGTAGTACACCGATAAAACTTGCCTGAATATACATTTAAATATACATTTATATATATAATTGATATTTGGGTTAGGTATTATTAGTTATTTTTTAACACTGCAATCTTTTCTAATGTTACTGGAACCCTTAATTTTATAGTTTCAAGTAGGTATCAAGCCTTTCGTTCCAACATATAGTTTAAAAGAACTTCTTTTGTCTGGGACTTTGATACCTATTTAATATCCACTTCATTTGTTGAACTTCCAGAAGTTTCCGAAACAAAATGCGTTGGTTGCTTTATTTCCTTAAGATGCACGTTACAGCGTAATTACTGGGTGAAGTTAATTAATGTACGCCATTAAAAAGTGCAAGCAACGGCTGGTAATTAGAATTTTATGTTCTAGATATTTTCTAGATAAGAAACTTGATAATATCCAATTTCTTCATGGAGTTTTTACTTCATTATTAAAGTGGCTCTTTTTAAAATGAAGTTAATGTGTCGATAATCATAGTGAAAGAAGTATCACTTGCTTGACTTTTTATATGACTTGTGATGATGTCCTCCTAGCCGATTATTGGCTACGGCGGCTGTTCTCATGTAAGAAGATAAACCAACTGCGCAAGACATATTATAGTGCACAGGCATTTGCGCAGACACAGGTGCACTCACTATTCCTTCACTCTCATAGCCTGATAGGACGGCAATCCGACACGACCGGAGAGAGATGACTTGTAAGCCTACAAAAAGAAGTCATGAATATAATATAATCTATTTCAAGCTATCTATTCTTCTTCTTCTTGTTTCGTGTCGATGACATGTCATATTGAGACTACACTATGTCTATTATTTTATTGGAAAACATCTCTGCAACCTTTTGAACAAAGTATTGATCGAGCTCTTGTCCAGGCTTAAATATTTGACGTCTTAAAACCACTTCAGCTAATAAACCAATTGTGAAACCACGTGGAAAACAAAACACTGGCTTTTGAGCAAAACAAAATGGCGGCCGTATCAGCCTCTCGGCACGTTTACAGACAATTTTACGCACTTGAGCTAAGCAGCCGTGAAGCTGGTTTATATATAAGGGTACACGACAGACTTTTTAGTCGGCCGATAGTTTGATCGGGCGCTTGATAAGTACGGAGGTGTATGGGACGCGCTTATAACAACAATCAGGTATTTGACAGGTATCAGATCGACTTAAAACTTAATTGTATTCACGATTTTCATTAAAAAAAGCATATTTACGACTGCGATGGTAGTATATTTTTAAAGAAATATTTTTGTCTCAATCCATCTTAAGGTTGTCTAGAAGAGACTGCTCTTAGCGATAAGACCGCCCATTATGTCGCCTACTTCAACTACATAGATTAAGATCAAAAAATGTAAAAGTCGGCCGACTATTTAATCTTTAGTGTGCAATTCTAAATCGTAATGAAGACAAGTCGTCTGTTTATTTACCCAGTTGACTTTGACGACATATTTGTATATCATTCCTTGTACAAATTGCAAAATTTTAATGAGAAACATTCGCTTAAACGCTGGTTTGTAAATGTTTTTGTTGAGACTTAATTTTGCTTGAGGAACTGTATGACAAACCTCTGGATTTTTTCTATATTTTCGTTATAAGATATTGACTAATACTATTAAGAAAATCTCTATCTATGCACATATCCAGTACCTAATCTTCGAAATGGCCTAATCAATTTTGATACGGTACCACGTAAAGTAATGTTGGGCTTCTCAAAAGTCGGGCTTTTAATAAATAACACCCCATAACAAACCACACTATTTACTATTCTGTCCTAAAAACCTTCAGTCGTAAGTAGAAAAAACCTTTTCTATTTATATTTATTCGTGGCCAGAAACTTGCGTAATTAAAGGGCGTACGTTAATCTCAATTGCTTTTACCCGACTTATAAAAGAAGGTAGGCAGAAGTGTAAGTGGGTGTTTAATTATGAATTTCCTACTTGCTTTATTTTGGAGAGTCCAAGATATATTGCGTAATTCGAAACGGGAATCACCTAGGTGATGGCATTTTATACATAAGTATAGGTATGCGACTTGAGTGTTAGAATATTTAGGTTCAATGTCTACTTGTGCTTGATAAAAAAAAAAGAACTCAATTTGCCTAAATAAATCTAAAAGTATCGTCTAATGACTAAACATACCTACAAAACATTCTTCATAGAAAAAAAAACATTGTGAATTATTGGATTACAATAAGGATTTTAACATTGTAATGATCACCAGAAGATTTAAGAGGGCACTAATTTATGCCGTGTAATCACTAGAAATACAGTTTGTGTCACGAACCAATTTTTAGACCACACATTTCCCTGTCAACTATTCACAAAACGAAAGTAATCATAAAAAACACAAGCAATTTTATTTGAAATTCAAAACTCAACGATTTTACAACGAAACAAAACAGAGAGACAATAAAAAAAATGTACGAGCGTAGCTATAAAACACATTTGTAGCTCCCCAGAGCAATATAAGCTACGTACAAACATCATAAATTTCAGCGCACATTTGTATCACAAATGGTAAATGAAGAATTTGAATCACGCACAGCCAGCAAATTGATTTGGTACTCGTCAACCACCACATTTAAATCCTCGGTCACGTTCTGTTTTATTGTGAGCCAAAAGTTACAATAGGTCGGCACGAATAGTAATCTACGGTTGGGGTGTTATGTGATTCTTGAAAATTGCTACCCCGTCTCAGCCGGAATGTAGCACTGAATTAGAGTACATTTTGTAAATACGCTGCTCTAAACGTTGTCTATATTTTTTTGTTGTTGTTTAGAGATATAAAAGTGAAATAGATAAAAGGATTTTTTGTTAGCTCTGATTTGTGGTGCTAGTGGGCATTTATGTTTTTATTTTGTTTCAAAGTGTTGTTAGGTAATAAATATCAAACAGTGAAATGTTATGTGTTACTCTGCGTTTGTACATGATTGAAATCAAAGGAGAAAAACGATTCAGAATAGAACATTGCACTTTCTCCATATTTCCTACACAATTGAAGGTACAAAACACAAAGCAAACAAAATTCTGTGCCAAGATATTATTCGGCAACATATTTGGTAAATTGCTGCACTAAAATTTACATTTGCCATTCGAAACATAGTTCGATGAAATTCCGAATCCAACGCAAAGCCATATCATTACTAGGGATATCATTCGACACTAATTAATACCCCTTTTATCCCATCATAAACACGCGGTATGAAACCTTTTAATGAAACGTAAATATTACCTAATAAAGTATACTATTTCCCACCACCTAATATATCTTTATGAGTTCGTATAATCTTTAATATGCAGCCGGAAATATGATTATCATCTCATACAAACGCAGTGTTATTATACCCGACCCGATATGGGATAGTGATGGGACACAAGATTGCTTTTCAGTGCGAATTATTCGATGTTAGTCGATTTTGCGGATCGAGGACAGTGCGCTCCAATTTTGTGTAATATTAAATCTGGTAAATCGATTCGGTCGGGCAATGTGGACAAGCTTAACAAAATTAAAATCTTCGAACTAAAAAGGTATTTCATACATGTTCGAAAATTGCATGAAAAATTCAAAAAAAGTAAACAAAATAAAAGCAACGTAATTTGAATTTGCAAATAAATCAGATTTGCAAACATTGTTTGATAAAATAATTAATCAGTTGTATTTGCGTAGTGGATTAAATTATAAATAAACATGAGCATATAAAGCACTACGAATGAACCTAGTCGTTTATAGTGCAAACAAAAGTCGACTAAATTATTCGAATAAACCTGTCCCAGCTCTACTCTCGTTAATTTTATACGTTTGTACAAGGGGCTTTCTTTATTAAATGTAGATATAATTAGCAACATTAATGTCAACAGTAAAATAAGAGACAAAATTAATTTCAAGAAAGCGGCTCCGTGTAGAATACCTGCGCTAAGATAATTTGGTTTTCGTTGGTCTTTAAGGAGAATACAAAGAAAATAGCTGTGGTTTCAAACGTTAAGTAGTACATTTCAGCTACTTATTTAACAATTAAATTCGTTTTTAAATCTTAATAAGCTTCAGAAACTAAGACTCTTTTTCCACGTAGCCTCTTCGAAAAACACTGTGCGGTTTGTGGAAATTTCAAACCATTTGACACTATAGGCTAATCATGATTTTGACGCCAGGATTTATGCTTTCGAGTATAGCGTTTTCGACTAGCTAACTTACTTACGAAGCTCAAACAGTTATCAAAGGTTTATAATATAATACAAGCTGTTGATTTGCATCCGTGCCATATTCAAGGAGGTAATTATGCTAATGATTCTCGACCCAAATCAATAAAAAAATTGGTACGTAATTTTTTTTCTTTAATTTTTTTTCGTAATTCCGTAAATGTCATCTAGCCGTATTTAAACTTGGCGCGTATGTTACTGGCATTAAAACCGTGCTGCACCCTCACACAAACGCAAACACAAAGCATACGCAACGATCACTCATAAATTTCATTCATAAAATTGGATTACTTCTGAAATACCACGACATTACAATGACAAAAAAAGCAGTGCATATTAGTTATTTCCCATCTACTGTAATTCCAATCGATTATTTACGTATTGTATGTCCTCCTCCTGAACTATGGCACAAATGCAAATCAACACCTTGTATAAAGGTACATAATATTTCCAAAGAAACTGAAATAAGATAACATACGAATTCAATAGGATCAAAAGTATTCACAAATGAATGACTCCGCAAGGAAAAGCAGAATCTGATTAATTCATCAATTAATATTAATTCATTTCAGTCGAGATCTGATTATAAATAGCGATAATAAATTGATAGGATGATGTAAAGACTGAAATATCTGATATAATATAATCCCTCGGTAAAGGAACAAATTTTGATGCAACAAATAAGGGGGAGTCATGGTGGTAGATGGTCCAATTCAGAAGCGATCAGACTAGGAATATCTGTTGATAGATCACGATCAGTGACTATCATCTCGCCTTAAAGTAAAGAGATTAATGTTATATGTGTACTGTGGCATACTAACACGTCTCATACGTACTTTAGAGCACATTCACACTAACTGATTATCTGCTATTACACGCTACAAAAATTCGTCAGTGTAAAAGCGCTTAACGTTCGCAAAACAATTGAACAACATACCCATTTGAGATTATATTTTGGAGCGCGGAGACCAAATAAAGTGTGAAATAGAAAGTATGAAAATGCTACTTATTCGTATACCAATTATTGGAGTAATTATTATTATTTTAATTTAAGCGACGATGTATTCATGCCTTAATCTCCATTTAGCGTGAAGGAATATTGTAAATTCAATTTTAAACAGTACATACTGAACACATTTAATCAATACTTTGCAGAATTACATTCAAATATCTCACTTGACATATCCCAAGTCGAGTTGAAAGCATGCTGTCTACCCATCAAAACTGGATTATCCAAGCAAATCTTGCACCGACTGACCTACCCGAAGACAGGTTAATCTCGCTCACTCAACACTATTCAATCATATCGTATAGACCCGTGTCAAATCAACCCAACCTGACAAGAATCACTCAGAGATTTTCTAACAGTATTTAAAGTAATTGGACCATCACCATTGCGCATTAAATTAATGGTACCTGTCAGAATTCGTTGGAAACGCTCCTCGAGACGAACAAAGGAGGAGAGAGGCCCATCGCTCTAGACGCAACAATGGGGTAGTAAAATGTACAAGAATAAGGGGAAGTGTAGGCA
The DNA here is from genome assembly GCF_022581195.2 of Helicoverpa zea. Classification (NCBI taxonomy): domain Eukaryota; kingdom Metazoa; phylum Arthropoda; class Insecta; order Lepidoptera; family Noctuidae; genus Helicoverpa; species Helicoverpa zea. The sequence continues at coordinate 9,738,141 of NC_061466.1, read as the reverse complement.
GCAAATGTGCGATGTTTGATAACTGTTTTGATGTACGCTGTACGTCTCTGGTTCGTATCGTTTGTTTTCATGAGCGAAATGAGGATCATTTGTCAGTTTGGATCATATTTGTTAGGAGCCTTTAGTTTGGTGTTTGTGTAACCACATCATTTATAAAGGCTTTTACTGGAAAGAACTCACTATGCAATAATCTAACCGTTTGCAATAAAATTATTAATTATTACTTGCACAGATTTTTGCCCACCATGGAATAGAATGGTTTATTTGGAAGGTACATATGACACTACCTACACTAATTTGAATATAAAGTGTGCTGATAAAAGACTTGTCTTCTCATCTTTAGCCCGACATATTCATCTCTCTTTCCACTTCACTAACATACTGAAACCATCATTCACACCACACAAACATAAAGTATTAATACCCCAATGCGTTCTCATACTCATTTCTCAAAAAATCTCATTACTAATGTACTTTGTGGGGGAGTCCCCATACAGAGTATTCTACAAAGAGTCCATTCGATAGCAATACTTTACACTGGCAGGAAATTTAAACGTATCATTCTGTGAGTGAGTCTGTTCTCGATAGCAAAAGGCATTAAAAAGGTGAAATAAAACTTTTCTGTGGTGCTATTTTATTTCTGGGTACCATTTCGTGGGTGGATGGATGTCTTTAGTAATTATTTTACAGTCATTTTGTGAGTAACGAAATAAGTATGAAGTAAATTTTTAAAAACAAGAAATATGGAATGTAATTCTTCGTTGATAGTTGAATGCATGTGTAGAAAGCTCCTTGATGAAAATTAGGTGATTGAAATAAAGAAAATATTCTATCTTGAATAAGGTCTAAGATGATACCTAATCTTCTTAAAAATAGATGAATCTAAATCAAAGTTCGGTCATCAATCATTATTCATTGAATAATTGAATTAATTCCAAATCAGTTGAAAGAAAATATTTATCAAAATTATCAGTTATTGTGACGAATGACTGAATCTGTCTACTTTAAAACTAAACTGATTTTAAAAATGGCTTTCATTCGTTCAATAGCTTTTGTTATTATTAAGAGTAATAAATTAATTGTCAAGTTTTATCTTTAAATAAATGTGTTCAAAACTAAAAAGCTATTATTTTAATAAATAGAATAAATAAACTAAACATTTAAATATTAACTTTGACATTAACATTAAAATATAATGTTATATGTTACATAATAAGTAGGTACCTAACATAAATGTTTATATGTAGTTGCAGACTCCATGTTCACATGATGAGTTCTAAATGTTCAAAATAATGATTTCGCGTTGCCACTGAAGACATAATTTCTAACAAAACAATGTTAAGTGATATGATCACTTATAACGCTTTCACACTAGCGATTTAACGGTCGCGCGTAGCAAAACCGAGCTTATATGTACGCGCAACACATTCCGAGTAGCAAATCGGCGAGTGATAAAGCGCTGTTAACGACGTTTTAGTATTTATTCTCAGCACAACACATGTCACTTTCACAATTCTTTATTTATCAAGTCATATCCTTTTCAAGTGTTATAAAGAACACCATTAATTCCCCCCTAACAAAGTGCTGTATGATATGACAAAGCATGTTTCTTAAGGGGGACCCTTATGCTTTCAATTAATAGAATTGAAACCGATGACGCTTATTGTAATAAATTATTCTGAGAATATAATTTGAGTGATACGAGTAAAATACGAGTAACATGAAATATTTTCATAAAAAAATAAAAAAATAAATAAAATAAAAAGTATTACCTTTCTCCGTAGGAAATCCTGTCTATATGATATACTTGACCTATATGGTTACTTTTACATAATATACACTCATTAATGAACAGATTGACAGAAAAACGAACCTACTTTATTTTTTTTCTTTTTAGCAAAGATTTTGTTAATGTTGACTAGTTAGTTATAGTAATTAATTGAGAGAAAAAAAGTAGTAAAAAAACGAATGGAGCTTTTAATTAAAAGAGAGTAATTAGTCTTAAGAAGCAATTTGTTTGGAAAAATATCATCGCGTTCCAGATAGCCAGCGTTAATTTCAAATTGGCGCAAATTAAAAAGCGTTGAAAACTAAAATGAGATAGTTTAAATATAAATATGCGAATTGGTTTTCAAATTGTTTTATTTCAAACTCAAACATTAATATTTTGTGTTTCTTTATTATAGAATGTCGTTTTTTCGCGGTTTCACCCGCGTCCCATGGGGACTGCTACCCGTACCGGGAAAAAGTGTAGCCTATATTACTCAGGAAGAGTGTAGCTATCCAACAGTGAAAGAATTTTTCAAATCAGTTCACTAGTTTTTTTGGAGTCTTTACGTCAAACAAATAAAAATGTCGCCTCTATATAGAAAAGATTAAGTTATTATTTTTCTTTTAAACTAGGAAACATCTGAGTACGCTGACATATAATTCATCTTCATTATAATTTTGCTAAACATGGCACCAGACAAGGCCACGAAACAAACTTAGGTAATTTTAATGACCGAAAAACCAAACATAATTAAAGACCTTCTAAAAAAAAAACAGGCCAAGTGCGAGTCAGATTCGCAACGTCGAGTTCCGTACAACTTCTGTAAAAACACGTACATATGTTGTATGGGAGCTACTGAAAGTTTTATTTGATACTATAAAATACATCATCTCCAAAAAATTCAACTGTCCATCACGGTGACAGAAGGACGGACAACGAAGTCATAGGGTTCCATTTTTCCCTTTGTCTACGGAACCTTAAAAAAGATTTAACAAAATTGTATTAATTATTCAGAAGATTAATTATAAGTTAAAATATTATTTGTAAAAGATAAAGGCTCTCAGTCGGCTAAAATTAATTTGGAGTATCCATTAATTTTCTAACAAACAAAGTACCGATTTCAACCGAAAATTTGTTAGGCACTAGACATTGTTATATCAATTTTGATAAATAAAAGGGACAGAGTTATTAATTTTATGGCCTTATTGAAAGGAAATATGTATTATTATAGTTTAAAGATTTATTGGCTTAGGGTCCTTACCTAAACCTTCCTGAAATATAATTAGGTTTATTTTATGGTAAAACGTTTTGTATTTGAGTTCTGATAAAGCGGTTTATTTACACAATAAATTGAACTTTTTTGAGAGAGATTTTTCTTGCCACCACTTCTTCGTACCAAAGACTTTATTTAGGCACAAAAATCCAAAATCAATACTTCACTTTGATACAATTTGCCAATTGTTCCAATCAAAGTTCCAATAATACAATAACGCATACTAAAGCAACGTCATCAATTAACACTCTTACACAGAACAAAATCAGAAACAAACGAAAATCAAAAGCACTCCACGCACACAAACAACGAAGGAACAGTAAACAAACACCCACACAAACAAACCAAGAACATAGAAGGTACATTAGAAATGAATGTAGTTGATAATGAAAGTGTCATGCATTACGAAGCAGACATTATTATAATAGATAATGTTGTTACCCCAGGATTAATTTCTGAGAAACAACAAATGGAGGCTAATGGTACAGATTATTGTGTTTGCTGCTAATATTTTCCTTTTGTATGTGATTCTGTTGATGTAATTTGTTTTGCGAGGGGAGGAATCCTGCCCTTTGATACTCTTTTCTTGAGTTCTGATTCAGAAATGAGTTTTAGGTTAGCACTAATTATGTCATCTGTCAAAATTAATTGCGTTATGATAAACGAGCGAATATTTTTCAAAGTTGTGACACGTCGTTAAATCTCAGTCTAAGACTATTATAAGTATTTTTAAGGGCACTTTCAATGAACATAAATTAAGTTTTATCTTGACTTAAGGTTTCTAAAATCGCTTAAGATCCAAAAATATTACGTGTAATATTTTTGCTCATATGGCCTACTTATCTTTTTTTGCTTTATACAGCTTTTAAAATCTGAAAATAATAGCACTTCTAAATCTCAATGAACATGAAAGTAGGGCACAAAAAACTGCTTAAAAGGCTTGGTGAAAACTGTTTCTAAATCCGAGCAGTACTTTTCAAGATTAGCAAGAATATATTGCGGAGAACTGTCGGCTTCTCTGCTATCTAGTATACCTACGAAATATTTGCATGCATATACGAACACATTGCAAGCCAAGTCTCTTGGGAGACTGCATAGAACTGCATGCATTTCTGTATCCTGCTCTCATAATAATAGAAGAAAAACAATACTGGAAACAAAACGTTTGAAAAACTTTGTATTCTCAGTACATTTCGTCAATGTCCGTTGATGTTAATCCCTGTTTAAAATTCAAAGAGCCTGCGGCCCGCTGCAGTCTCGAGTAAATTAAATAGACGACCCTGTGACTTGGCGGGATGAGATGTAAATTCCTCACTGTTGGTACTGTTGCAACTATGGAGAAAGAGCAAAAACTAATTTGCGCATTTTAAAATGCCTTCGCTCGGAATCGTGGATCGGTGAGGAATGGTTTACATTAATGAAATTGTTGCGGAATGTTATTTCGAACGGTCTTGAATTTTGTATAAATTGCTTTAGAGATAAAATCTACGAAACTTGGTGAAAATCGTTGGTGTGCTCTAGAGTCAAATCGTATGAATTCGTTCTTGGACTAGTTTAAAAAATAGAGCTAGCATACATGTAGCAATTTATAATAGACAGACATATGCATAAATAAAATATTTTGTTGTTATTCCTCTTGGGAAAAAGTGTGATTCTAGATACTAAATTTTTGCTTTTGATACCCAATGGGAATTTTTGCAGGCCAATATTTTTTCGCACTGACCAATCTTCTTTAATTTCTTCTCAGGTGGGCTGGCTTCGAGCAGAAGACCAGACAGTCCTATCCCTGAACGACCGAGTGGTCCTAAGTCCTCGGTACTCCGTGAATCTGGATACTCCGAGTACTTGGCAGTTAAGGATTAGACCGCTGAGGGCTGAGGACCGCGGCTGCTACATGTGTCAGATCAATACCCAGCCTAGTATGAAGTGGCAGATTGGTTGTATCGATGTTTATGGTAAGTATCTGAGCGATTTTGAACTTTATAGATACTTCTATTATGTGCTAATTTAAGTTTTTAAGTCAAAACCTGTATTTTGAATAAGAAGTGTCAGTTTCTTTGTCAATTTTGAACGCCCAGGGTAAACCGTCTTTGTCAATTTTTATTTATAGCAAGTACTGTTTGAGTAGTTTCTATAAATATTTGATGGTAAAAACAACAAAAAGTAATTTAATCGCTCGAATTTCACCGAATAACTTTATCTTTTAATATAATTCTATTTAAGTTAGAGTTGTTTGTGTATCTAACAAATGATATAGTAGGTATCAATATCTTTAACAAATAATCCTTTGTTACAAACGATGCCTCTTGTTTCCATCTAAACGTTTACTCAAGAGTTTTAATTAAAAACTCCTAAGTATTTATTATGGTTGGTCCCGTAAATTAAAAGAGAAATGGCTCCCCACTCGTACAACGATATTGAAAAGGTGTAGCCGTAAAGAACTTAAATAAATGACACAACAAACTTCTCAAACAGGAGGGAATATATTTTTTAATATAAACTCAGGAACGAACGATTCCTTTAAACGAGTAATAGGTAAGAATAAAAAGAGAGGAAGTCTTAAGCTTATTAAGGATAGGGGACGGATCCGAAGCTTCAAAACATTTCAAAGTACTTACGTAGAACTTAGAACAAAACTCAATATCAATGAAACGTCTCGAATGAACGTTGGAAAAGTATTTTCTTCAGAAAAATAAATCACCTTAAGAGAAGTTAACGTTATTTCTCCGCACCATTGGAGGTGGGCGCCAAGTTTTATCGTTCACAGCTCAAATTAGTTCAGAGGGGGGGTTTATTCTTTTTTTTCAAATCTCAAGTTTTGAAGTATGGATTTCAATATTGAATTTTTTACTATGTCTCCGAGGCGGCGTAACTTTTAGGGGGGTGAAGAATTTAATATGTAATATTGCGACGGTAGTCACGGGGGATTTTCTTTTTCGAATTCCAATTGTGTAAAAGTCTAAATGGAATATTTGGAAGTATGGATCAGGGGGATATTTGATAGGTTTCATTTTGATGAAATTAAGACTTCGGGATTTGTTTGACAGAAAAATGTAGGTCGCGTTACTTTCCAATTACCTTATGAAAATAAGCCTGTGGAGTTATTTTACTAACATCGACTGTAGATATAACTACAGTGAATAGTTTGGTTGTTCACCGCAGTCTGGCAACTTCGACATTTGTTGAAAGGTAAAAAGCCTTAGTCGGCGAGGCAGGATTGCTAATTGTTCTGATTCAATCTATTAGGAGCCCAAAACAACTTTTGGCCAGACGCCTCAAGTTTCATCGCTTGAAGTGTTCAACCAACTTGATAGCTATCGATTTTGGCTCACTTTTGTAACTCTAGCAACTGTTGCTTGACAAGCGTGGTGGAATTCATGAATTGTTTTCAAATAGTTTTTATAATTATCTGAATTAATGAATTAATAAAAGTATATAAAAATATTAATGACAAAGACATAATATAAAGCTAAGAAAATATTTCGTTTTAAGTCCAAAATTTTAGTTCTCAGAAAAGGTTTGATGTCTTCAAAGAAATTATGTTAACATTTTTATTCGTCTCTTAAGTTGACAGACTGGAACTGTTTTTATTTTAATTGGGCATAAATTATTTTTTCTTGCTTTAAAACAGGTACCCAAGCAATTAAAATAGTGTTATTACATTTTTCGTACAAAAAGTCGCTAAAGAAAATTGTTTTTAATTTTCTGTCAAGCTTGACAAATAAAAACCCCATCAAACTACATAGGAATATAGAACATCGATATAAACATCTTATATTCAACATCTCCTCGAAAGTAAATAACAAACTGTTTCGAGTAAACGACCGGTGCAATACACACAGACAGTCATAAGAATATTTTTATGAGCGCCCCAATGCAGAGTGACTCAGGCAAATCTTTAAATGTGGAAAAATATCCTGCAAAATTGCATGCGACCCGCCTTGCGTTTTTCTCTGTTTTCCGTATATACCTACTGAATTTTGCAGGTGTTATACTAGTTTTGTTTTGCAATGCATTTGAACTACCTATCTACTAGAAGTTGAAGCAATATAAACACGCACGTGTTGTGTATTCTTTTTCCTTTTTTTAAACATATTCGATTGTGTCCAGTTAAAAGGATATTTGATTCGGGCAGTTTCGAATATATTTGAAATAATAATAGTCAAATAAAATATTTATTTGGAAATAGGGTTTTCACTTCATTGGTTGATTTTAACCGCGAATGGGGGTGGTGTTTTTTTTTTGAAATTGTATAAGTGCGTAGAATATTAAATATCCGACTAAAATGCATTCTTAAATTAAATTACCTACATCATAATATTTTTAGTCCTCAGCATATTATGTATGTTCCATCTAACATATAAATCGTCAATTTTTTTCACGGCCATACCTATCTCTTATTTATGGAAGCTTTACCTGATAAATTAATTGTCTTTCTCCCTAGTACCACCTGACATCATAAACGAAGAAACATCAGCAGATGTTTCAGCCCAGGAGTTGGATAACGTGACACTCATCTGCAGAGCATCAGGACACCCGCCTCCGAAGATCACGTGGAGACGTGAGGATCACGAGCCTATGTTGCTGAAGAAAGTCGGGAGCAGGGATTTTTATAAAGGTATTTATGGAAATATCTAGACACACGGCAGTGTGTCCGCCAAGTTCGAGCAAAAAAAAAGCGACACACCGGCCGTGGGTTATATTACACGAACCATTTCGGGCCAAATTCTACCCCCCTATAACTCAAAATTTATTTTATTTACGCATATCAAATTTCTAGTATCTGTTGAGACCCCCTCACTTATCTAAAATAAAAAAAATCATTAATATATCTTTTGTAGGTCTTGAGATATGGACGTCAGAAAATCGCTATTTTTACTATACACTCACTGACTGACTGACTGACTCACTCATCAAAAACCTAGACCACTTCCAATGGTCGTATTGACTTGAAATTTGGCATGGAGGTAGGTCTTTATGTCAAGGTAAAGGGAAAAATCTGAAAATGGCCAAGTGTGAGTCAGTTTCAAAATAATGAAGGTGTTTTATACCCGGTGTAAATTTATACCCCTAAGGAACTAAAACGAACTAAATTTATCTATATTTATATAATATATCTTCGAATGGTCGTACCGATCTGAAATTCGTTACAAAGGTTTGTATTTAGTCAAAGTAAAGTAAAAATCTGAAAGCGGCCAAGTGTGAGTCACTTTCGAAAATAACGAATGTGTAACTTTGATGCACGAACATAATATATGATAACATGTCATGTCAGTCAGTTGGTAAATCTAGTCCATTTAGTTAATTTAGTTCATTTCTTTGTAAGAAGCATAGTGCATATCCAAAAATCTGAAAGATAGTATAAATGAGACATTTCCTTAACTAACTTAATCATAAGAAAAAATAAAATAAACAACCTTACAAAAATAAATGAAATCCCACCCAAAACAAAAATGTGAAAGGTTGCCAATTTCGATAATATGGGAATGCTTCGCCTATAAAAGAAGTGAGATCTGAATAAGTAGGTACCAAGTTCCATACAAATACCTCAGTTAAAAATAGTTACTTTTTAATGATGTTACTTGGCAAGTTTTAATAGAAAATTATGTACTTAATTCATTGCGTTTAGTAGGTTTATAACAAGGTGTGTGAAAACTTGCCAAGAACCATCATTAAAAAGTAACTATTTTTAACTGAGGTATTTGTATGGAACTTGGTACCTACTTATTCAGATCTCACTTCTTTTATAGGCGAAGCATTCCCATATTATCGAACTTGGCAACCTTTCACATTTTTGTTTTGGGTGGGATTTGTTTCACTACATTTGTTTTATAGTAAGAAAATGTGAATTTAAAGTTTGACATTCACTAAGGGATATTAGTCAAGTCGACATTGAAACAACAAACGCCAACGTCTTACTTTATTGTATGTTTCGAACCAGTTTTGTAAGTACAAATTTCGATAATACAGAATAATTAAAATAGGCCGATATTATTTCTGAAAATTTCTAAAATCTCATTACCATTAAGGCTTTCAAATTCAATAGCTGCCCAGAAGGGATTTCTCCAAAAAATACGTCATATGAATTTTTAAGGAGGAAATCTCAAGAGCCAATGGTCCGGAACATTGCATACTTGAAGAGCCTTCAAGTCACCAGAAATGGGAAACAAAAGGAATTATTTGTCACGATACTATTGGAAAAGTTTTTGGAGCGAAAGCCGCTTTGATCACGAAACATTTTCATTCCGAACTTATTTTTAGACTGAAATTCAAAAACTGCTGTGATTTTAGTACTTGTAGTTTTGAAATTACTAAACATTTTTATGTTTCAGTAATTAGAGTTACGTACTCTCCAGATTTGGCCCAATATTCATAAGTGCGTATTTACTTTTTAAATTCCCAAACGCTAGACACTGAGCTCTTATTTAAAGGGTATCGTTTGTGTAGTAAAAATCTTACAATAAAGGTTATGGCACATTATAGCGGCACCGCAACAGCACGGCTCCACACCAGCATTTAAGTTGTCATTCAATTTAGAGCATTAAATCGTGTATATTATAATATATTTCGTAATGTCAATATGAAAAAGCCAACGGCGAGCAGTCAGCGTGCTTGCCGCTTCCACACAACTCGACTCGCCGCCCGCGTGCTGCAAGCGAGCGGTCCTCATGCGTACAGCGCGCCGACGGCGTGCTAATTGCGCGCCGACTCCGAGCCGGCAGCGAAACAACGTCATTACGCCGTGTTCAATCAAAACATCAATCATAATCGTCTTAAAATGATATTGAGTTTGCTGTGACAGTAAGCTTACACCTCGCGGCCGGCGCGCGGCCGGCGCGCCGACGGCGAGCGGACAGCGCGTGGTTGGCGCGCTGTCCGCTCGCCGTAGTCTTAATTCGAGGCGACGCCGCCGTGCTGCAGTCGTGCTGTTGCGGTGCTGCTATAATGTGCCACAAGCTTAAATCAATTATTGAATAACCTGATTACGGTATCAATTTATGTTACTTATACCTAATTAAGTCTAAATAATATATTATTTTGTTACTCATGCCCACAGCATCATTAAACCACACAACATTATTCATAAAACCACATCCTTTATTATTTTCCGATCCCTATCTCTGAGTTTATCTCCCTTAATATAAGTAAAACTACTTAATAACATCGCAACCTTTTGCCCTTATATTAATACCGTCTTTTCGGTAACAGTAATCCGGCTGTCAACTATATTGATTACTTGGGTCCACGAAATTTCCTTATAGTCTGCTATGGGCTTTTGTGAGAAGGTATTCTCGACCGTTATTGAATAGTTGCGGTCAGTATGTTGTGGGACGTTATTAAATACATATGTTTGTGTGGGTGTTATTTTTAGTATGTTTTACTTGGTTCATCTTGAATATTGTTGTTATAGATTGAGTTTATTGTTGTTATTCATGTAGAAAATGTCAGTTAAGAATTAAAAGTAGCCTATGACCTCCCCATGCTCTAGCTAGACCGTTTAACAATCATTTGAAACGGTTCAGTAGTTTTGATAAAACAACTTACAAATTAACTTTTGCATTTATAATCCTTGAAAATTATTTTAATGTTTTCTTATATGATGCATAAAAATATAATACAATTTATACTATGGCACCAAGGTTTAACCCGGTTTACCGAATACAATTAGAATCTCTGCTGAACTATGCCGGCGGTCATTAACGGGTGTTCTAATCAATGCGAGGCTTATATCTTGCTATTACAGGATTTAACCACAAATATCCCTGTATAAATTAACACGCATTCCACGAAATGATATCAAAGCTAGTTGTTGGTGAATAAACCTGTATATCGGATTGTAATGAGACTAAATATTTATACTGACAATGCCGTGTATGTTGGCTTTAATGCACTTTTATGAGTCTTTGTTTGGTCTAGTGATCACTGAGCGTGACCGTCCATGGGGTTCGATTTCCGAATTGGACCGAAATCTCTGTGTTAGTTTTTCGTAACTTTCTTTGTTTTTTTCTATGTAGTGGAGAGCTTCGTGGGCAGCTCGCTGCCACTGTGGCGCGTAGACCGGCGGCAGATGGGCGCATTCCTGTGCATCGCCGCCAACGACGTGCCGCCTGCCGTCAGCAAGCGCATCATACTTAATGTTAACTGTGAGTATATTGTTGTGTAGTGGAGAGCTACGTGGGCAGCTCGCTGCCACTGTGGCGCGTGGACCGGCGGCAGATGGGTGGTACAACAACAAGTCATTAAAAATTTGCAAAATCTTTATGAAGATAAATATCGCTTCAAAGCAATTTTGATTGATTTAGATTCTAATATTTCTCAGAATCAGCATCAGACTAAAAATCAAACTGCGAAGTCAAACACCAATGTCACTTATAATTGGAAAAATAATATTGTGAAATCACAAAGAAGGTATTCGAGAACATTCTATTTCAGGGAATATTATTTAATATTGAATAACAAAGTTGATTATGACGAGAAGTTCTTAGCGATTGTCTGTAAATAAGGTAGAATGAAACAAATTGAGCGGCTCTCACCTCTGCTTCCAATACAATTAGACGATTATTCCTCTTGCCTACCTTCGTATAACTAAGCTGGTGGATCAAGTTATAAGCGGCGACAATTAATTTTGTTATTCGCTAGTTACAACATAATTTACCTCTCTTTGGGACGTGTAATTCATGTCTAGAAAAAAACACATGCTTAGAAAAAAAGTACATGCACATGTTTAGAAAAAAAACACGCTTTTTATAGAAAAACGAACTAAAAAATAGAAAATAAATTTAAATTAAGAAAACAGTGTTAAAAATTTCAATGAATATAAATTAAGTAATAATAGTGTGAATACAAAAAAAAATATTAAAAAAAAGCGTGGGGTGCATGGTATCAATAGTTATAAATATTTTATTGACAGATATGAGTACAGTGATTTTCATTTCGATAATATCTTAAAAAGCACCCCACGCTTTTTTTAAATATTTTTTTTTGTATTCACACTATTATTACTTAATTTATATTCATTGAAATTTTTAACACTGTTTTCTTAATTTAAATTTATTTTCTATTTTTTAGTTCGTTTTTCTATAAAAAGCGTGTTTTTAGTTTTTTTAAACTATTATTTATTTTCTACTTTTTAGTTTGTTTTAAAACTATTATTTGTTTTGTAGAATTAAAATTCTCTTAAGTATACAAAAATTTGTCAATATTAGAGAAAACGGCTAAAGATAATTATTGGAAATAAAAATTAACATCGAGTCCTGCCTTATTGACTGTAGAGAAAAATTCTAGAAAAATTTAATTAATTTTCTTATCTTATCGACTATAGATGAAAATTATATAAATTAACAAAAATCATATTTTGCAAATTGAAAAGCCTAGAAGTCGGTGCCTAATGGATGTTACTAAGTTAATTTTGCCACCGACTTCTAGGCCGATGCACCTAAAATTAGTTTTTTTTTGCTTTTTAGTGTTTTATGAAGTCGGCTTAATTTTTTTGTAAAAAGGTTATTTATTTAAAGCTTTTCAGTGATACGAATAGTTCTCATCAATACAAAGAATATAAGTCCAAACGAGGTATTTTACATATTCAGTTGTCGAGTTCCCTCGACTTTCTCTGGTCTCCATCATCAGGTCAGCTCTAAACCTTCACTGTTGCATAGGTCTTGTCAATACGAATAATTTAAGCCCAAACACGAGGTAGTTTACATATTCAGTTGTCGAGTTCCCTCGACTTTCTCTGGTCTCCATCATCAGGTCAGCTCCAAACCTTCACTGTTGCAAAGGTCTTGTCAATACAAATAATTTAAGCCCAAACACGAGGTAGTTTACATATTCAGTTGTCGAGTTCCCTCGACCCTCTCTGGTCTCCATCATCAGGTCAGCTCCAAATCTTCACAGTTGAATAGTGCTTTTAGGCGTACACCTGAGTGTCAAGTTTTTACCCTATGTATGCCTACAACTTTTGAAGGTTGCCCTCGATTTCTCAGGGTTTCCATCATCAGATCCTGACCTGATGACTATGGGGTCGACTTCCGAGTCGAACAAAAAAAGAATCACGTAAATTGGTCTATAAACCTCGGAGTAATCGATGTGTATGTGTAACCTCCTCCTTTTTGGGAAGTCGGTTAAAAATGGAATAATTTTATCAAATTAGTGTATTGTCATCGGTCCTCAATAAATCTACAAAGTTTGAACGAAATCTGGCCGTTTAAAGTGGGTCAAAATCGCGCCCAAAGAAGTCGGTTACAAACATACAAACATACAGGTGAAGCTAATAAAAAGCGTGTAAAAAAGTGTTTTGGCTTAAATTGAGATTAACTTATTCAAAGTATATAAAAAGCTTTCACCTAAAAGTAGGAACTGTTTCTCTGGGCTCATTTTTCCTCTTTTAATGAAGTATGAATCTCAGTGGAAGTGCCGTCTCTAATGAAACTGCTCATGGCAATAAGCTTTCTTAACAAAATTCAATACTCGCTTTATACCCATACTTTGTACCACAACACCAGTCGTGATAAAGCCGAATTGATCTCTCTCTTGTAAGCCGTCCTCGCGTATAATTGACTCTTCCCTATCATTGGGTTTGGGAGCCTCTCTAAGCTGATATAGAGATCATACACTTGGAATATTTAGTGGTTTCCAGACCTAATTGAGGATTTTAGTTTTCGTTGGTAGTGGAAATTAGTTGTTCGGGAAAACATTTGAAAATCTAGTAATTTTAGTAGGTACAAAACTATGACTAGAATTACAAAATGTCGATCTTGCAGAATCCAAAAAACAACTTATTTTCACGCGTAATACATACTACATATTTTGATTCACTATTTTTCAACCCTTAACGTGTTTTTAGATCAATAACCGAGTTAAGATTGCGGGATTTCGAAAGAGTTACCGTGGCCTTGGAACAAGAAGGACTCTAGACTCCAGAGGAGGTTGGTTGTGGCCATTAAAAGTGATAATAACTTCAGTGGATCTACTGGACTAACAGATCAAAAGATTAATAAGTTAAAGATGTAAATATTGATGCATCTGTATTGTTGCACTGCACTGTACCTAAATGATCCCTCTCGCTGTGGGTGCAACGTGAGGGAGTGTCAGACTCTTACTGTACTGTGTCGAAATCAGAGTACCTATCATTTTCTTACCTACCTAGGTACAGATAGCTAGCTACCTAGGTACAAGTAGGCAATATGAAATAACTCTTTGTTTACGACAAAAGCCGTTGTTTGAAACAACTTGTACTTTACACACTTTTATAGTCTACCGTCCTATTAAGAGGAGAATAAATTTTTAACGACAGAGTTTGCTTTGTGATGCGCTGTTATACTGCTTTAACGGGATGTAATTTTCTCATGTAATCCGATAGTTTATTTTGTATGAGTAGTTAGCTGGTTTCTTGGTAAAGGTCACATTCATCTTAGGTTAAACCTATTTTATGACACACTAAATTAAATTTAGTCAACACGGTGAGTTTATATATTGGGTGCCAAACTAAAAAAAATCGACGTCCAGTCAGTTTTCCATTATACTGGCCCATATTGAAATACTATCATAATAAAACCTACATAAATCCTTTGGATTGCATACGTAGATTTCAGGCCAGACCTATGATTTATTTAGGTATATTCCTTTTAATCCATTTAATTCAATTCCCATTAAACTCCAAGTACTCGCTAACCCAATAACACATCGACACCCAAAAAACATTGATTCAAATACCCATTCACTCAACTCTTTGAATATCAAAAAGAATATTGACTAAAATACCGAAAATCGATCCAGGTTTAATAAAAAATCAACGTTATACCAAACGAAAGGATTTGAACAGCGGTTTGTACGTAAGGCAATGTTAGATAAGGCGGGAACTTATCCCGGATTGTCCCGGGATCGGGAACGAAGTCGCTGGTTCGAGAAATTCACTCTACACTCTTGAATGAACGCTAAGATTTCCAATTGTTCTTCAGATTGTCAAGCTTTTATGTACTTTGTTTGAGAGATGTGTTTAGGTAGGTTAAGTGCTCGATGTCAATTTTTGTATTTTTACCTGAAAACGAAAAAAATTATGCGTTTGTTTCGAAGAAACTGTGTCAAACTCACTAGATATTGAAAAAAATAAAATGAATTTCTCAGTCGTGTTTTCTAAAATGCCAGTTTTTTGAAATACTTGCATGACACGAGTTTCCTAGAAAAATCAAATAGGGGAAAATCTACTTATCTACCCACATTTTTCTTATACGTTTAAATTCCAAGTAGTACAGGATAACTTACTCAACTACCATGAAATGGGTACTTACGTTCTAAGAATTCAAAATGGAAAATACTGTCATTTTTATAATACCTTTTAAATATATTTCTTATTAAGTTTACTTGATCATAGCTTAACCACTTATTACTTTACAATACACTGAAATATTAGGATTTTTGTATTAATGCCATTTTTTGATTAATAAATAGCATTGGCACTCAGAAATTACAATATCCTACACTGTTTCTCATTCATTCGACGTTAAGACATAAAAACACTATTTTACTCTCCAGTAGCCAGTTATACTTCTATTTATTTTGCAAAAACCAATCCCATAAAGTAAGTTATCCACTGAAATCTATTCCCCCGCTAACATAGCGACTGTACAGTAAAATTCAAAGATACAATCATAAACGGTGTTACCACAATAGTTGGCTATTTATTTGTTCGAAGGCACTTTGCATGAATATCGTCACTAACATCCCGTTAACACGTAAACATTTCCTGCAAATAGCCATTTAAGCCGTTTTAAGCCATTTTGTACGGCTATTGTGAATGTAGGTGTAATAGCTTATTTTAAAGTCAATGGTCGCGTTTCAGTTTTCGCGTTAAGCTTATCTTTGTCTTAAATGGTTTGGCATGTAGTGTACTTTGGTTTTTATGAGAATTTGACAAATAAACATTTATTTTCGATTTTATCGCTTTTCCTATTTTTTTTTTACATTGTGTCTTGACTATGTAGAACCATTTCTAATTACTTAAATAAATAGTTTTTACTGTCATCAGCGACTAAAATCTACCAGTAGCCATTTTACCACAGTAACAAAATTTTAAACCCCTAGGATAAAATACACAAAAATACTATGTAGAGTATGTATATAAATTATATATATCAAGTATTTATTTCTCCCAAAAAATAATACAAACTATCACTTTATCACTCCCCTAACTTGATCAATAAACTAAAGTACGATTGCTATATAATAAACAATTCAACTCTAGGCACGTTAGTCCCTCGAGTCAGAAATCACGGAACCCCTTCATTTAGGAGCCTCTCTATTCCTTCGTTCCTAATTGTTTTTAAAACAAAATAGACAAATAAGTATTCAATCAAGTATTTATTAATCAAATAAGTATTTATAACCTCCAAAAATTATTTTATTTATTTACACACAGTTAGACGCAGAACAAGACTAGAAGAAAAATAGAACATATGGTACAAAGGCACAGCTTATTCCATAAGAAATCTTATCCCGTTATGGAAGAGTTAGGATAAAAAGACATATAGATAGACTATGTAAAAAAAGTAAATAAAAAACCAAACTGCGATAGCTATAAATAGTTCAAGTCTTGGCACGTTGGTCCCTCGAGTCAGAAATCACGGCACCCCTTCATATAGGATCCTCTCTATTCTTTCGTAATTGTTTTTAAACCTTAAATTACACAAAAAATATTCAATCAAGTATTTAATTCTCAAAAAAAGTGTACAAATACCTACCACTCGCAAAAAAATATTTTATTTATTTAACAGTTTATGTACACATTGACACGCAGAACACATACATTAAGAAAAATAGAACAAATAGTACAGAGCTTATTTCATAAGAAATCTCTTCCAGCAGGCCCGTTATGGGAGAGTTAGAATAAAAAGAGATACAGATAGACTATGTCAAAAGAAAAAACTAAACTACGATAGCTGTAAATAATTCAAGTCTAGGCACGTTAGTCCCTGGAGTCAGAAATCACGGTACCCCTTCATTTAGGATCCTCTCTATACTTTCATTCCTAATTGTTTTTCATGCGACTGGAATTTGTATTAGAGATAAGTGAGTAGGCGGAATTAGTGTAAGCGTGATTACAGATGGGCAGAATTTTTAGACAATATGCGTTTGAAGTTAGAATTTGTCGTACAAGCATTAATTTTTTATTTTTTTTTTTAATAAAAAGAAAGTTTGTTTTAGTTAGTACTGATAATTTTTAGCACTAGACAACGTCGCGCAAATGTGTGAGGAATATTACACTATTAGGGAAGAAAAACTTATGACGTAAATAGGTACTTACTCTAAAAAGCTGATAGGAATTTAGTGAACTCAAAAATTAAGAGGCAATTTGAGAAGCAACTACGTATGTGTTAAATAATAATCACAGTAAAGATATAAGATATAAGTTCGATTATTCTAGTACATAACTACTAAGTACTTTACAATACCATAGTACGATGTTCAGAGTTCCCTCGAAACCACCAACAGTACCATTCAGGTAGTACATATTTCAGTGTATCACTTATACCTATTCCTGAAACTACAACGATACAGGAGGTACATTCCGAAATATCTTCCCGCTTCAAAATATAGCTTTGTATATGATTATCCTAGATCAGAGGTAGCAAACATTTGTTTCTTGTCTTGAAAATTCATGAAATATACTACGTTGCTGAGTTCTGATTTTATGGTATATAGTTCCTACGATGTAATAAATACTTGTATTTTTTATTGCTTATTTTTATCGTTTTGTTACCTAACTTGTTGATAATATCTGGTAAAGACAGCACATCAACCTACCTCAGTCTGTCAAATTCCTTCACTAAATTGTCAACCTTATCACAATAGCGGATGGTTGATGTTCTATTGGTAAAATTTGACAGATTCGGTTAGGTTGACCTGCCAGCGTCCGTACCAAATTATATCAATTGCAACTTACATGTGTAATTGTGTATACAGTACTATATATTGGTGGGTCCAAATTGGGGTGTTATGCTGCGTTCCACTGTAGTTCCATTCATCTTCATACTGATTTATGAGCCCAAATCAACTATCGGGCGGCTAAAAGTTTGTAGTGTGCGCACAATCTAAGGCCTACCAGGGGTTCAAAACCCCTGTCTAGATCAAACACTAGGTACGATGAATATTCTAACACACTGGTTCGTCGAACCGGGATTATTTGGCATTGATGCCATGTCTTACCTGAGCTGACAGCTAATCTTATTATGCGTACTACTTCAGTTTAAGTGTAATTCTGTTACAAAGATTAGGAGTTAAGCAGATAATTTACTGTTAAGTTGACATTTTGATGGTGTAACTTTTTAATTGTAAGTGATTTCTTTGTTAAGATGGAATGGCATCAGTAGTTATTTTTCCACGCGTTGATAAAACTGAATAATTCAGGGAGAAGGAATAGGAACGTGATGATTATAAAACTTTTTCTAGTTATTCATTTAACTAAACTTAAGCAATTCAGCCACACTAGGTCATCATCAAGCGCCGTACCTAAAAATAATCTAAAAAAAAGAAGAATAATAAATGAAAAAAAAAGAAAAATCGTTTATTGCCAGTAATTGATACAGTATTGGTTACGCTCTAGATCCTACACCAGGATAAAACTACTAAATAAAAAACGCAAGAATAAGAATGAAACGCTGAGTGCACTTGTGTTTGCGCAAATTTATGCTCGTGCACTATAACATGTCCTGTGTCCTGCGCAGCTGGCTGATCTCCTTATATGGGTACAACTGCCATAGCTGAAATCGACCTTGGACGTATTATATTCCTTTCGCATTTCTATACTAATATTATAAAGAGGAAAACTTTGTTTGTTTGTTTGTTTGGTTGTAATGGATAAACTCAAAAACTACTGGACCGATTTTAAATATTCTTTCACCATTAGAAAGGTTTATTATCTACGAGTAACATAGGCTATATTTTATCCCGGTGCGAGCAGTAGGTCCAACGGGACGCGGGTGAAACCGCAGGAAAACGGCTAGTTCTAAATAAAACTTACTAATACATATAATATATTTTCTTCCACCAGTTTCCCCAACCGTGATAGTGCCGAATCAACTGTTGGGCGCCCCGCTCGGCACTGATGTGGTGTTGGAGTGCACGGTGGAAGCTTTCCCCAACACCATCAACTACTGGCTCAAGAATCGAGGGGAGATGCTGCTTGATGGGTACGTATTTTTCATTTTATTCACCGATTGGTAAAATGAAATTAAGATAAAAAGTATTTTCTAAATGAGTACCTAAGTCCATTTGGAAAAAAAAATATGTTATTAGCAAAGTAAAGGAAAAACTTACTACTCCTTGTGAAAGTGATTGCTACTTTTCCTTTGTCTATGAGATGAGGCCTGTCTCAATTATGAATTTACTCTCAAATACTGATGACTCCACTGAGCCAAAATTTGTGGCCTTTTCCACGGATTTTGGCCACACTGAGGATTTAGACTTCTAGCTACAGCCTGATAAAGGACATAGGCTCATTTATATCTAACTGCGGGAAGTAGTTCCTTTTGGAACATGGGTGGAACCATGAAGAACAGCTAATATTAAAATATTTTGGTCCTACATCCGCATAATATTACAGCTCATTATTTTTGAAACCATTCACAGTAATACAACCCAATACTGATAAAGCAACCATTGTTCTGAAGCTTGAGGGATTAAACAGGCGTGCATGAGATATACAGATTCAATAGATCGATATTATCTCCTATCTACATTGATTTAGAAGGCTTTGTTACTGTTGGAGCTGAATTATCATTATCAGGTACGTTACGGGATGTTCAATACGGCACTTCAATTGTTTGATTCTCCTTTTCGGAAGGCATGTTAAATTGGTGGGTCTCGGATGTCATTTGAACATCTTTGGGTAGTCAGAAGCCAGAGAGCTAGAGAGTCTTCTTAATCGGCAGTTCAGATAGGTAGTCGCTCATCAGATGCTTTTGTAAAATCTGTATTAAAACGTATACTTTCCAATAAGAAACCTTTAAATTTCTCGCTAAATTGCTATAGAAATAAAAAACGTATAGCATTCTCATCGTATTTTAGCCAATTTTAATGCCTGGATGCCGTTTGGACGATTAAAAAGATATAAATAGTTGGATTTTTGCCATAAATACCGAGTCTAGGTATATGAATTAAAATGCCAAAATGCTTCCGAGTCTCAGTATTTTTCAAAAAGTATAGTGAACAGATATTATGTTATATTCTCGCGTTTACAAAAGACGATTTTTATCGCACGTGTTCGTTCGCTTTTTCAAGGGCGATACGTTGTGCGTTTCCAGATATAATCGTTTGAACAGTTAGAACCACGCTGAAAAACCGAGCGGAAAATCTGCTAGTGTCAAACTTGGTAGATAAATAAAATATCAATAAGCAAACGGCAACTGCTAATAATCAGAATAGATAGAAGTAACTTCAAGTATGAAGATTCTTTTATTAAAATCCTTTTGTAGCTCAATAGTTATGTAGAAAATACCTCCACCCCTGTTTGTGGTGTCTATAGGTACTTATGATAACGAGTGAGCCTATTTGATGATACCATATGAACGGCAGTAAGTGGCTATGGTGGCCATTAGAGAAGCGTATTTGTAAAAGGTGATTGGAGAAGTATGATCTTTTGAGAGGATTTCGTAAATAGGTTATATAGTAAATTGAAAATTTTTGAAACGCTGGCTCCAGTGATTTTCCCGTGTCCTGAAGTTTCTACTTCACATACTAAACTATCTAGATTTCAATGCATGCGAAACAATTTATCCCATTTGGGGCACTTAGGGCTGAAAAAATATGTTTTGGGATCATAATTTACATAAACATTATTATGAGTTACAGATACACTTCTACTCAGATTAGAGGTATTGAAATGGGTCCCACTCAGAATTTCTTCAATACGTTTTTCGTCTGTTTTCATAGCCCTCTGTTCAAGGGGTTACATTTCCACATCTATTGTATACACCGCAGTTATAAAGAGTTCATATTATAGAGATGATTGATACCCTCACTATTGAGCCTGACAATACATCAGTGGCTACCATGATACCCCATTGTTGTATGAAAATCACTTGTATCGGTCAAGTGGGACCAATGGATGGGCTTTTATTAGCATTCTTTTTTTGAATAACAAGGGGTAGAGAGCATTGCTCTTTAATGATTGGTGGACCCGTTAATCTTCATCAAGCTGTTCGTTGGGGTGGTCAATGATTCATGTTTAATTTTCGAATTGTTGTTCCTTTTTTGAAATTGTGGTTTAATTCATAGATAGTGTTATGGTACCTATATGGGTATGTAATGAGGAGGGTTGCAACAAAGAGTGTGTTAAGAATGAATGTGGATGATTGGGGAGGGAAAGGAAGACCGAAGAAAAGATGGATAACATGGATAAGAAGGGACTGAATGTCAAAATGACGCGTGACGGAGAGGAATGGAAGTGGAAAACATATTCAAATTCAAATAATTTATTTCAGACATTTGTCCATAGTGTTAGTATACAAAATAACTTAAAGTCTAGTGTTAGTAATATTACCTGCCCCAAATACAAATTGGGAACAAGGCAGGAAAAAACTTTAATTACAGATATTTATGTCCTCAGGCCAAAGTACGAGATAAGTGAAGAACGTTCATCATACAGAGTGATGATGAAGCTGACCATCAGACACTTTTCTAGAAGTGACATCGGTACTTACAACTGTGTGAGCACCAACTCGCTCGGCAAGAGTGAGGGCACGCTCAGACTTTATGGTAAGTTGAACCTTATTGCTAGGGTAATAAGAGCTGTAATTATAGGCATAAGGTAAACTGATATAAGCTGATGGTTTGGGGATGGTATCGAGAAGGTTTTTTTTCCGAATATTAAGTAAATAAAGCAAACATTAGTATTATAGCCATTTCTTTGACTTCTCATTGCAAGCAGGTCAAAAATGTGGAATAAAAAAGTAGTAAGTAAAAATCATGTAGAAAAAAGTAATATTCTAACAAAGACAATATTAATATGAAAGGCTTCACGCAGTAAAATAAATAAGAGACACTCATAATTCCCTAAAGAAACTTAATATGCGTACATTTTTTTTTTTTTCAGAAATAAAACTATACCCCAGTTCCCAATCGGCTGCCGAAGTTAACATAGGCGGTAAGTAAATAAGATTTAACTCCACAGGGTATATGCCGATATGAATAAATATATGCCTAATGTAAGAAAGGAAATTGAAACACGTAGATGTAGGATCATGTCTGGGGAATTGTTTTAGCCTGATTTTTTACTGGGGTATTTTGGGTTGAATTGATTTTCTTTAGTAGATTTTTTGCTCCTCTATATTGTTTTATTAAAACGATATTATAACTTCGTCAAAGCATACAAATATTGTCTTAACTGTTTTGAATGATTTTACTTAAATAATTTTATTGGCAGACATCAACTTGATAATTTTGTTTGCGTAGCAGCTACGCACATGATGGCGATCTCGTAGCATTGGCTACGCCATAGCCAGTATGTTTATTTTTTATCTTATAAAACAAAAAAACACAACTAAAACAACAACAAAAAAACAATAAAAAAACGAAAGTATTTTCAGTCAAGGGGAAAGTCAGTTTTAGGAAGGAATATTGAAAAAAAAAACGTAAATTATATTGAAATATAATATTTTAATTTTTTCTCAGGTCTCACAGAAGGAGCAGTGAAACAAAAAACTGCATTCAATAATTCAGTCAATTTGTTATCAAGGACGGTCAATGTAATAGTGTTGTTATTAGCATTAATAATAATAACATCTTAGGAGCTTATTGTTGTAATAAAAGTTAATGTAAATATGTAAATAAATAATTCAGCAAGGCCATTATTGTAAGCGTTGTTATTTTACTATCAAATAATAACATTAATTTTGTAAAAAAACATTGTTATAATTTTTTCACAAGACATTGCCCAATTTTTATCATTTTTCACTTCATTATTCTGAAATATGCAAAAAATCACGATAAAATTTTGTATCATAAAATCCTACTCAGAACGATATTTATTTTGTTTCCAATTATTTTCGAAACATGACGTATCCTTTAGGTGTTAAAAATAGTAAACCTTGTATCCTACAAATTAAGTACTGTTATCCAAAACCTGATTATTGTAAACAATTATGCCATTAAACATTTTAGAACAAACTTTGTGGTGTCATTTTTACCCATATACAATACTAGCCGTTTTCCCGCGGTTTCACCCGCGTCCCGTTGGAGCTACTGCCCACACCGGGTTAAAATATAGCCTATGTTACTCGCAGATAATAATGATGATAAATTCTGATGGTGAAAGAATTTTTTAAATCGGTCCAGTAGTTTTTGAGTTTATCCATTACAACCAAACAAACAAACAAAATTTTCCTCTTTATAATATTAGTATAGATTACAGAAACTCTAAATTTTTTTTAACTACAACTTGCAGGTATTTCCTACCTGACTGCCTTGAAAAGAGATACCGAAACAAATTCAAGTGCTATAGTCTTCTTTAAAGCGCAGGCATTTTTCATGGATGATCAATGAAGTCTCGTATCTCGTACCAGGCTGGAACATTATATTATTATGTTCAGGTAAGCTCTGAGTTCCAAATATTTTTCAGAAAAACTTTTGTCAAGCAGCTACACGAAATGCAATATTCGTATGTAAATCGATTAACAGTAACCAAACACGAAATTCAATCAAGGAACACGACCGAATAAAAAATCGTCACCCTTCCTTTTAGAATTCATTCTCCGAACTAATGAAAAATTGGGTGCTCTTCAAAATTTTATGTTCTTCTAAGTTATCAAAATGAAAACATCTCGTCACTGTAAAGTCAGGTAAGTTTCATTTCATTACGTTATTGTTTTAATAGATAGGAAAAGTAATGAGGATTCTTTGAAGGTACAATATATACTGTGTTATTATCGGCTCAATGGTGTAATTTCGTTTTTCTGAAGACCTACCCAACGTTTTTACCTAGCTTGTAAAAGTGTCGACATTTGACGCACTTTTCGAGTACGCTGGTCCGACAAGCGAGGTGTTAATGACTCTTGCTCTATACAATTATCTGTAAGTTCACATTGAGAAAAAAAACTGTAAAGACCTTGTCTTTACTCAAATACAACAAAGTTGGTATCAACAAATTAGCTAAGGCCCCGGAGACAGAATTCTCTTCAGGATATGCCAGAATATCGAGAAGTTCTATCTCCTGAATCAGAGTATTATGGACTTAAAATGAAATATGGTAAGTATGAATTTATGATTGTACAGGATAAAGAAATGCTTAATGAATGTTGCCAAATAAATAAAAAAAACTAAACAAAAGTCTAACTTTTCTCGACTTTTATAATAATGGCATCAGGTGCATTATCTATTCCTTTGCTATCAAGTCCCGGTGGGACGGATTCGACATGATCGCAGAGAGATTAGGCGCAGGACCGACATTAACGTGCTCTCCGAGGCACGGGCGTATCAATCACCAACTTCCAGACTCCGGGCTAATACATAGGACTTTTCTCTCTTTTCCCTTTTGGCCTATTGATATAATATTAGTCTCAATTTCTTATAGTAATCAAATAATAACTTTTCTAACTGAATTACGTGACAATAATTTCTCTTAAAGTATGTAAAGTATGCACTATCTAAGAACAGTTTATTATAATATGTTTTTCCTAAATTTTTGGATCAATACTGACCTGTGGTAATAAACAGTTTGAGTTACTTCCACAGCTCATCTGTAAATTGATAGTATTTAATGAAATCCAATAAGGGTAGGTTTAGCTAGTTTAAGTTACTGACCCGTTACCAAGATATTAAATTCAGTGTTTAGTTATTGCTAGGAAATTATTTGTTCTGTGGTTATTGGGGTTGTGATTTGTCTTGGGATCAATTATAAACGAATTGTTTAGAAAAGCGGTTTTGAATTAAATTGCTTTGAGCAAACGTGACTGTTATCCTTATTTTATTTGTATGAGAATATTTCTAATATTTCTAACAGTACAGTTACTCTTGTCAAATAACTATGCCTTCAGGAAATTACGATGATCTTTACGAACAGACACTATTGCGCATAATGCGCATGCGTGAAGCTTGTATTATTATTACTAGCTTCTGCCAGCGGTTTCACCCACATCCCGTGGGATAAAAAGTAGCCTATAGCCTTCCTCGATAAATGGGCTATCTAACACTGAAAGAAATTTTCAAATCGGACCAGTAGTTCCTGAGATTAGCGCGTTCAAACAAACAAACAAACAAACTCTTCAGCTTTATAATATTAGTACCTAAAGATTACTTATTCCTTACTTGACACAAAA
Source organism: Helicoverpa zea (assembly GCF_022581195.2). Classification (NCBI taxonomy): domain Eukaryota; kingdom Metazoa; phylum Arthropoda; class Insecta; order Lepidoptera; family Noctuidae; genus Helicoverpa; species Helicoverpa zea. Next base: position 9,712,790 of record NC_061466.1, on the reverse strand, counting down.
ATATTTAAAAACAAACACAATACAGAGAGGTTATGTACAAAGGCGAGAGTTGGGTTTTCTAACAGCAAACCTTAGAAGCTTGTACTGTTACCTACAGCAGTACCTAACTGTCAATAAGGTCGATAGTGAATAAAAAGCAATAATAATTAATGTTCATTCCTTCTAGATTCTAGTAAGAAAATATGATTAAAAAAATCTTCGCTGTCAAAGAAAAATTGAACCAATCTTCCAACTAATACACATATACCAATAATTTATCGGAACAGAGCGTTCCGGGGAAGGCATTGTAAAAATAATGGTTTAGGGGACCGACCCTCCCAGGGCTAGCGATTACCAAATCAAACAACTCCATTTGGACACTATGGCTGACAAAGTGGTCTTGAGATGTTTAGTTGAGGGAATGAAACGGTTTGGGTGACCAGATTTTTCGGTAATTGATTTTGATTTTCATTTATTTATGTGTTTTTTGAAAGTCGTTACTATGGTTAATATTAATAATTCAATTGTCTAATTGAAAGTCTTATTAAAAGCTACCCTGTTAAGTATTAAATGAAGATAAGATACACCACATGGCCATTTTTTTTTAATGGCCGAATTATTTATGTTACACTGATTCCACGAAAGTCTCAAAGTTATTTGCAATTACTCAAAGTAAGATAAAAAACGGCACTTTAATAACGTCAAAATTACATGAGACAGTCCCCAAAAACAACCGCCCTTCTCCACTTCATATGGGTTTTTACAAACTGCACAGCCAAACTCTTTACAATTATGAATGGAACTATTAAATCTTATCTAGAAGTTATAAATCCTTAGTACAACAAAATTAATCTAGTACATAACACAGCTTCCTGAATTTCATCACCCATCCTTAGGACCGTCATAAACTGTGTACAATGCCACAAACTTCTTTATCTTCTAAGATAATTCTTAAGTGTCCATCTAAGTATTTTACGACGTCCAAGCTTAAGAAACCTAACCCGTTTCGGTTGTAAAAACTTTAATAACAAAATACGTTATGATGTTCTTACAACGACACTGTTATTCTGAGATTTGTTTTTTTTTTTAATTTTGTGTTGTGCTAGGTACTTTTGGTATGCTACTGTTCCAGCCTTTTTATCGTCCAACTGCTGGGCACAGGCTTCCTCTCACACGAAGAAAGATTTAGGTATGATAATAGAAAATGATAATGTAGGTCGAGGTACTAAGTTTTGAAATAGACGATTATCGAATAGACGATAGAAAGTTGGGAATGTCAAGGCGAAGAAATAATGTCTATTAATTATTCAAAGTGTTTAGGCTACTACTAACAGTACTTTGATATTCTAAGTGTAATTTTCAATACGTATAGAGAGTAAACACCGTGAAAGTACGTGCATCACTTTTCATATCGTGTCGTCGTGATCATTGTTCCTACACCATAAATTTCCACAGCCATACTTCCAATCACTGAACCAAGTAACCCCTCATTTTCCAAAGTCTTTAAACAACGCATGCGCAAATTAAATGATACGTGCAAAAAACATTTCTTGGGTTTTCCATTGCATTTTCAGTCACCAGAGAACCTTAATTTAATATAGCCTGCTCGATTTGTTTACAAAGGAAAAATTTATTCATGAAATTTGTTTTGGAGGGGCCAACTGGGGGTCGGATAAAAATAAACTTTCTTTCTAAACGTTGCCTATATTGACCCTTGATCCTTTAGTTATAAATATTTTTGGGAACGTCTTGTTTTCTGAGTGTTATGAGATTTTGTATAAATATAGTAGATGTTGTGAATCAAATTGAGCTTGTGAAAAACAATGTAAACACATAGGTATATTATTTTGGATAACTTTCTGTAAGAATTTGATCTATGATAATATTGATGATCGTTTTTGCTACTATATAAAGTCTAGCATAATACCCGATGTTTGAAACATATGTAAATACTATTTATTTTTAATATTTCTTCAGTTCAGAAGACATCAGAGCAAAGTCTAGATTTGCTCTGATCCTGCGAAATAAAGACACACAAAAAAAGCTACATAAGCCAAAACCTCACGCTCATACACCTACCGAAGTTGGTAATTTAATCATCCTTTGTAAACGAAGGGAATAAAAATATTGTAAAGTCAAAAGTCAACAAGAAGCTTAACCAACAGCAATGGGAATACAAACGGGTGTTACAAAAGAACCTCAGCTTTTTTCAAAACGGAAAATTTATAACAAAACCCTCATAAATTAAGCGCTATGAAATACAGGATTTTTGCGTCGGCGGTACGGCTTAAACTGTTCAAGGTAGACCGGGAGATCCCATATTATGGAAATTATGTAAATAAACATTATTTCTCGCAGAACTTTTTAATACAATTTAGGAATCAGTTCAATCTGTGTTTCTAGGCTGTGCTGTAGTAAACTTATAAACAATTTTCATGTTATAAATAAAAAAGTACCTTTTGGGTAAATGCGATGTATTAAAAAAAAAAACTTTCTAGGTATATAAAACATGTTTTTAATGATAATTCCCTGTATACTTTTAAATTGATTGCAATCAGAGCTCGGTTACACTGATTAAATTTCCTTAAATTTTGAATATTTTTATCCTCCAAATTAATTGAAATTCTTCGAAATTGTAAACAAAAGTAAGCAAGCGCGTAACATGATACAACGTGGGAATAACTATAGTTTTTTTCTGGAAAAATAAAAGCGAGGATGAGTCATAACTTTTCACCCTACTTGACTCATACCTCGACGTATAAAATTCCGTTTCAAAAATCATTTGGCACAGACACAGCCAGACGAATAAATCTGATCCGTCTGCATTTTAAGACAAAATGTTCCGTATCCAATTTGTAGTAATAAAATGGGCGAGTCTATATTATTTGCTAATCAAGATTTTAGTGGTTTTGTCTGGCACACAGAGCTATTGTCTGGTGCAATATCCCGTTGCCTGTCGAGATTAAGTTCATATATAACTGGTACAGTCAACTTCAGGTCAGTGATAACAGTTTTATAGGAAAATCGTACTTATTACTATTGAGTTAAGGTGCGTGACAGTTACCACTGATGTGCAGTCTACTGTACATATTGCAGAAGGAAATTGTTTTCAGCTTAGGAGTTCACTTAATTGTTTGCGTGAACTTGGCTGGGTACTCGTAGTGTATTTGTTGTGTGAAATCTTAATTAGTTCGGGGAAGGCATGGAAGCGCAATTTCTATTTAGTGGCTAGTGTTCGGAAAGTGTATTATTTTCGAAGCACAAATTACTTTTTCGACGAAAATTTGCAGTTTCGTTAAAATTGTGTAGAACAATTTTTTTTTTGTGTTTTATTCGCTTATTTTCGTAGTATTGGTTACAAAAAATAGTTAAAGATAATTGGCTGCAAATGATTCTAAGGCTTAGGTACTAATTTTCCATTTATGTTGTAGTCGATACGTATTTTTTTTATTTTCATTGCAGAAATATGTGCCTTATCAATTTAGTTGCCTGTTAACAAAAATATTGCCCTACTTTGATTTACATTGGCTTGAGATGGTGGCCACATCTTGAGAAGAAAAGAATTCATCCAAGAAAAAATATACCTTACCAAAAACCTACAAATTACCACGCCAAACACACAAAAAAAGTTCTTTATAAACATTATGAAATAAATATCAATCTTCGCCGAACGAACTTAATTCTTCGTTATCTTAGTTTTTTCTCAGCAAACGTGACCTGATACCATTAGGTTAATATCTAAAAGTTCGGGCGAACAACTCTTAGACTATAAATATTCGACGCTCACGCACGGACGAGTAGGCAAGGAGATCGTGGAGCGAATGTGTTTTATATTTTACTAGGAAGTATGGTGTGTGTGCTTAGGAAGTAAGGAATGGAATTTAGTTTTGTGTTGAAGGTAGATTTTTTAGTGCTCGAATAGTCGGTCTAAAAAAACAACCCAGTCGAGAAAACTTAAGTAAAAATTATAAATTCGAGATGTGGATTAATTGACAAAAAAATGCCTACTACTAATGTTATACGCTAAAGAGATTGTTTGCTTGAACGCGCTAATACCAGAAACATAAAAAACCGTGTTAGATAGCCTATTTATCGAGGAAGTCTGTAAGCTTTTTAACTGGCGAAAATGTTGGCGGAATCTATTTTCTTCAAAAAAACTATTCCTTAGATCGATTTTCCTACATAATTACCTACTGATTTCACTTTATGGGTAATAATTTCTTATTCAGCATCTCTAATAACATCGATAAAATCCGTAAAAGTAGTTTTATTTAAATCTCTAATAACCTTTATCAACAGTATAAAAAAACAGTAATAACCAGCCGAGCCTAGCTCTTAAACTACGAGCAAAGTTGCAGGAACTTAATAACATCCTAGACTACAGACCACGCGAGCTCTGCTAAATGAAATATGCTATGATTATGTGTCACCGAGTAACGAAAGATGAGCAGAGATGCCATAATGCAGGTAGGTCAGGCACCTTCGTGTAGGTCAAATTACGTCGTATGGAGGGCATGACTAAAACGATCAGTTACGAATGACCTAACGAGGCTTTCGGGTTTCCAAAAAAAAATAAAAACAGGCATTGGCCATAATGGTGTGAGTAGAAATTGCAATCAATTATTAAAAAATATCAATATAAAAAATATTGAGACATGTGTCGATAATATTCTGTATCACATAAAATGGTTGGGTAAAAAGAAGGCGTGTAAGGGCGAAGCTAGTAATAGTAGTAGTAGTAGTAGTAAGGGTTCCTCGCACAACCGCATTTTGGCGCGCTACTTTCTTAGGATATTTTTCGTTATGGCACCTCCGCTAGTCATTTTGTTCTCCATGATTATGAACTGTATACTTGTATGTTGTCAAATTGAGCTCATATGCTGCGGAATTTGCAGTTTGTTGTGTATCTTGCTACATTGTTAGCTTATATTTTATGATTTATGAACGAGTTGCTCCTTCTATAGAAGGAGTACTTCTTATATCAGGTGTGTCGTTCACAATCACATTAAATTAAATGCGTTAATGTACTGGTTAAAATATGACGATTAACACAAAGAAAAAAGAAAAATACGTAAAAATAAAAAAAAGAATATTTCAAAAAAAGTAAATACAATAAAAATGTGCGAAAATTAGAACACCATATAAAAGTCAGTCACTACAAACAACTGAAATTCTCCCTTGAAAACTGACAGCTGTCAACTGACATTCGATACTCCTAACTTTATTTCTGCTTTACACATGATGTTGTAAATTATAAAAACGAAAAATGAATCCTGTGGTTAAACCACTGAATGGATTAGGTTATTTTTTTTACAATTCGCCATAGAATATCATAAAGTATATGCGATAGGATTTAATGTGTGTAAGTTGTTAAGTCAACCTGATATTGACATCTTGTGCTTAGTCACAGAGAGACTGCAGGTTTAAGGTATACAAAGATGAATGCCTCTTGAGTCTGCCTATCCATGATCGTTGTACCGTGCGGACTACCATTATAATGTCCATACTTATTGAGGGGATGCTTATTAAAACCGTTGGTCAACTAATTTGCAGTCAGTGAGGGTTTTATCAGAAAGATAACTACTCAAGTTTTCTGATTTCTCAATATGCTTACATACAATTCTAAATCCAATAAGAAAAATTAAAGAAAAGAGATTGCAAAAAGCACTAGACAATTTACTTATTTCCAAATCCTTCTATTTCATCTAGAACAATTTATTTTGTTCTTAAATTATATTTTACAGAATACTAAACATTTCGTTTATTCATAGGCTTATCATTTCTAAAGCTCTCTTGTGACCTATTTCTAATGCTTCTAGACTTTTTCTTTGGTAATATTTTTGAAAAGGTTTTTACATTTTAAAGACATACATTTAAAAACAATTTAAAAGTTAGATTTGGTCGTATTTTTGTATATTTTAAAACGATTTTTGTTACCGTACACATAATTATAAAAATAAAATAAAATATAAAATAAAAGCAAAAACACATAGGAAGTGGTGAAGGGCGGGCGTTTTGGGGGCTGTCTTTTGTTTTGACGTTCGAAAAGTGCTGATTTTCAGCCTACTTTGAATAAATGACTTTTGATTTTGAATTACAATTTGATGAACGTTGCCTAAAGCATGTTTCAAGTTAAAGAGCTGGCATTAAATCGCAATGGGTCCCAAGTGGACCGTTGGAGAAGATTTAAGTTTTCATATAAACTACAAGAGATCTTCATGAACTTGCTATTTATTATAGAGTTATAGGTACCTATTACACTATACAAAGCCTGGTTCTAAAACTAGGTTACTGTGATAGTAGGATGTATTTTGAATACATAGGTATGCATTTTACCAGCTACACGGGATAGGGAACTCTAATTACGGCTACTAAATAAAAAAATATTTAAATTGTTGTAAACTAAACGTATTTAATTATGATAATTTATTTTAATTGAAGCCAATTTCTATAGGACGAATAATTTTACAAAGCCAAGAAATGAACTAAAGCTACCAGCCTAAGCTTTTTCATAACATTGTAACTTCCGCAGCCATGCAAAAGCTATCCAGGTACAGACAAAGGAGTTCATTTTTCATTATATTGTGGAGGTATGAGAGCAGAGAGTAAAGCTCATCATACCTCGCACTAAAGGGAGGATCCTCCGACCGGACAGGTGATATTGTCCGGTGGGCTACTGCCCGACAGTTGTTGTCGGGGTGATCTACGCGTATTAATGTGCGCGCGAACACTGCATGTGCGATGCAGGATTCTTGTCTGAGAGTTGCGTCGGCGACTGTGTAGATGGCGGTGTTAACAGTTGTAGTGCCGCTACATCACTCCCCTCCGGAGACCGGAGGTCGATGGTACAAGTTCTTGAAGTGCTAGCTAGTCTTGTTGCCAATGCGTTGCTGCGAGGTTCTCGGTGAGTCGGAACTGGCTGCTACGGCGGTGCTGCGAATCCCAGTGAGTCGGGACCGGCGCTGCGAGAGTTGCACAGCGCCGCGCTAGTGGCTAGCGACTGCTTCGGCGAGGGAGATACTCGACCGGCCGAAGTGCTGTGAGCTGGAGCCTAGGTCGCTGGATGTGGCTGAGGGTGCTGACCAGGTATGTGCGTCCGCAACATGCTGGTGGCCAGGGATACCCATTTGAAGCTGGCTGGCTGAAGGACTCGTCGCTCGAAAGCTTGAGGAAGGTCTTGCTGATGACGTCACGTAGCTCGAAAGTTGCGTGTTCATATCACGTCGGGGTCACCACTGTGGAGGTATGAGAGCAGAGAGTAAAGCTCATCATACCTCGCACTAAAGGGAGGATCCTCCGACCGGACAGGTGATATTGTCCGGTGGGCTACTGCCCGACAGTTGTTGTCGGGGTGATCTACGCGTATTAATGTGCGCGCGAACACTGCATGTGCGATGCAGGATTCTTGTCTGAGAGTTGCGTCGGCGACTGTGTAGATGGCGGTGTTAACAGTTGTAGTGCCGCTACAATATCAACAGAATGTATATTAAATACACCATAGCGAGGAAACATTAACATCATCATATCAACCAATTGCTATCCGGTGCTGAACGCAGACTTCAACTAAAGGTCTACTACTACTGCCCACCACGTTTTTCAAATAATCAAGTCCACTAAACAACGAAATATGCTTTAAAAAATACATGAAAAATTACACAAACATTTTCAAGCGAACATAATAATAATAAAACGTGTTTGAGCTAAAACATAAGCTGTCATATATCTGCGCAGGTTACTGGGATATTGCACTCGAGTAAATCGCCTCGTGAAGAAAGTATTACGCGAAATTGTCGCGCATGGTGCAAACTTGGATGTTCAAGTTATTCGGAAGATTATTATCGTTTTTTGGTTTGGAAAGTGGTGGTTGTGTGTTTGGTTTTTGGAAATTATGAGTATTTTTAATTGACAAATACGGTATTGTTATGTAATGAATATACCTAATATAAAATACCTAAATAATATAAATACCTAATAATATGTAATGAATATATTTACATATGCGACCTTGTAGAATTTTTTATTCAGATCATCCATTTCTGGTACATTTTTTTTATTTACGTATAGAAAACGGGATGCAGATAAAAAGGTCTTTGTATAAGAAAAGTCCTGAAAAGTACTGATGATCACAAATGAAAAGCAGTATTACACTAAAACTACAGCGACTTCTAAAGCAAATTAACCAATACCATTCATGTTCTTAATCTTAAATTTTAATCATGTTTTATATCAGGCAAATTCAAATTATCAAATTACTATTATCTCTACGATATAATAATATTATAACCTAAAGATACCATAAATAGCATTTCAGCTCGCTTTCAGCTCTTCAGCTAATACCTAAACAATAATAATAAACATTTATGTGTATTTTATTCTATGTTTATTTACGTCAGTTTCAGTGTATTTTGTTTGTTTGTTTCAGCCAGTCACTAATAGAGCAATTAGTACTAATTGTTTGTAGTATTTTCTCTGTTCATTATTTTTCACTAGTTACCCTCCGGGGCTTAGTTTCCGCGTATGTATAGGATCGTAAACATATTGTATTAGTTTTTTATTTTCGTATATTTTATTTCATTTTTTTATTTATTTAATTTCAAATTGTTTTATTTAATACATGTGTTACTCAATATGTCACTTCAAAAAGTTGGGTTTGGTTATTTAAGTTGGTAATTTCTGTAGCGCAGGTTTTTTTTTCATTTTTTTTTCTTCATTTTCGTATAGTTATCGGCACGAATCTTGAGCTCTGACCTTCACCTGCGCAGAAGTAATTTATTGGGTCCCTTTTGTGGTATGAAGTGAGGTGCGGGGGCGGGCTAAAGTGGTGATTGGCCCGCAGTGCATCGCGTCATAGCCGTCACTCGGGATTGGTTCTTTGCTAATAACATGATATGCGGGCAGGCAGGGTATTTTCTCATATACGTTACATTACATTACCTAAACACGTATTTAACCACTCATAATATAACTTTCTTTAAATACGATAAATACATTGGCATTATTTTAATCCTACGTTAATCACTGCTGAATCAGTAGACCTCCACCCTGACTCACTTATTGTTTTAAACCACCGTTGATGAAACATACCCTCAACCAACCCAAAATTCGATGTTTTCCTTAACCCTTCACCATGGCTGTGATAAATAATTGTTCAAACGCACCATACTAAAGTATATTTAACCTGTAATATATCACTAAAGTAGAGGTGAAAGATTTAAGGGTTGAGAACAATGGTATCCACTGGCAACCCTTGGAACCTTATCCTAACCTATTATGTTGGATAAAGTCGTTAATCGCATATTAATGTTGGTATTTTAGGGTTAAAAATGTGTGATACATATTTTTGATTTGAACAATTAAAAATATAGATATATAAGTTGGTATACTTTTCTCTCCATGTATTTTTGATATACATATTATGTAAGTCTGGGTTCAGTCATTATTCCACACTAGTTTTCGCCTCCGGCTTTGCTCTACTCCTACCGTGTTAATTCATGGATATCTGGATTAGTCTATAGCATTCCGCAATATATAGGATATCTAATTTTGAAAGAATCATCATCCTCCAAGCCTTTTTCCCAACTATGTTGGGGTCGGCTTCCAGTCTAACTGGATGTAGCTGAGTATCAGTGCTTTACAAGGAGCGACTGCCCTATCTGACCCCCTCAACCCTTACCTCTCCTAATTCTGAAAGAATCTAGGATCAATATTTGCAGAGATTAGCTCAACCATACGGACAAACCAACTCTTCAGTTTTATAATAAGTATAGACATTTTCCTTAGATGAACAAACTCCAACGTAAGAGTAACTAAGTTTATAACAAGTACGCTGAATTAGTTTTTATTAAAAACTCTATCTTCACAACAAAATCAATTTTAACTTTAAAACTAAGTATTTTAGCGCAGTTTTTTTTTTTCAATTAAAAATAATCAAATCTGTTCTAGATATAGATTACTTTTATTATAACATTGTTTTATTTCCAAATTTCTTTAAATTTATTAGCAAACTTTTTGTACCTACTCAACTTTCGCACTGAAAATTCACCCAAGAATTTATATTTTAATAGTAAGGCGTCTTACAATATTGCGTATTACGGTGCTGATGTTATCTACATAATGGCCACCAAAATATTAAATCAATTGCCAAGCATGTCGTTGCGAACTAAAATAATAATAAACATACATATAGGAACTTATAATTAAATATTGGTCACAATTTACCTTACTCACTTTTTGTCCTTCAGATTTTCTGTTCAAAAAAGTCCTCCTAGCCGATTATCGGCTACGGCGGCTGTTCTCATGTAAGGAGATTAGCCAACTACGCAGGACATATTATAGTGCACAAGCATTTGCGCAGACACAGGTGCACTCCCTATTCCTTCACTCTCATAACCCGATGGGACGGCAATCCGACACGACCGGAAAGAGATCAGGCGCAGGACCGACATTTACGTGCTCTTCGATGCACGGGTGTATCAATCACCAGCTTCCAGGCTCCGGGCTGCTTTGTGAAAGTCTTCTAAAACCCACAAAGCGATTTCGGCCCGACTCGGGAATCGAACCCGAGACCTCGTGGTCAGCAGCCGTACTTGCGACAGCTAGACCAACGAGGCAGGCAAAAAAGTATACTCTAGTAAACAAAAGTTTTTTCAATAACCATTAACAAAACTCTCTACTATAAATAAAGGCAAAATTATTTTACGCGCATTACAAGCGAACATGCAAATGCTTGTCTGTAACGAAGCAAACCGAATTATGCGTCACCTTAAAAGCGTTTATCGGTCGACGTCATTTAATACCGCTGAAAGCCTCCGGAGGTGTTAATATTATTAGAGGGACAGTTTCAAAATACGCTGCGGTTAAGTTAGGGCTGTTTTAGGCGTTATAAGTACTTAGTTTAAGTTGTTGAAGATAGGTGATTTGTATTTAAAAGCACTGTTAATTGACATGGAATAGTTAATATAGTTTGGCCTCTTTTCCTAAAACTAGAAAGAAATCTGCGAAACGGATATCGCCTCCTATTTTTGTTTTTATATTTGCCACTAGCTGTTCCCGGCCGTTCCAAAACGTATAGCCAGAACACCATTTTCCGAACTCGGATAATAAGTAGCCCATGTCCTTTCCCAGGTTTTTCAATACCTATCTGCGGAGGTACCTCATTTATACCGGTTCAGTAGTTTTGACGTTAAAGTGTGACAAATAGATAGAGTTAGTTTTTCTCTAAGGATTATTTTTGTGACTCTTCACAGTCGCAGTGCATATGTGATGCCTTTGCCGCTGTGTGCCAAAGCAAACAAATCTAACAGCTGTAGTTAAGTTTAAACACAAACTACTACCTTACTGCAATGCGTCGTTTTCTGTTTGAACTTCTTCGTCTTTTATGAATCGTCAGTAGTTAATTTATATACATTTATCATCATTTTCCTAGACTTTTCCTAACTATGTTGGGATCGACTTTCAGTGTAACCAGAGGCAGCTGAGTACCAGTGTTTTACATTAAACAATCAGCCTATCTGACCTCCACAACCCAGTTACCTAAACCACCCGAAATCTCTTGGATTGGTAAGACTGGTTATTTATCGGTCTTCTGACAACCCCTAACGACTTCCAAAGATGTTCTCATGACAAAAACATTGTAAAACAATCTAAAATAAATCAACTTTTTCCCTTAAATTGTCATATAAACTTTTCAAACAGACTAAATACTCAGATTACATATGAACCCAAACCCAAACCACAAACACGAATATATTTAAACTATGCCACAAGCTACAGGTCACTCATGACATCGTGTGACGCAAACACAGAGAGAGAGTCCAGAGAGAGTGTCAGAGAGACACAACATACTCTGTTGGATTTGTCTTGACAGCTAGACGTCACCAGAGAAGCATAGAGATAGAAGAGAATGCAGCTAAGGAAGCGATGACAGGTGGATAGAGATTCTTACTACTAGATGCAGGATAGACACTATTTTTTAGTTTTATAGTTACGATTTTATTCTCATTCTAAATATTTTTTACGTTGACTTAAGAAACCAATAGCCGATTCTTACAAACAGAAGTTATCAGTTTTCGCAATGAATGTCAAAAACTGCCAACGGTAAGCATATCTTGCGTGGCATTAAAAAAAGAAATTAGATATTAAAATTTATTGTAACAAAAGCACATCAAATACTGCAAAGTTGATGATGATAATCAACAAAATACTCAAGATAAAATACTCACTCCATATTTACCTCCAAAAATAAACAAAGATACTCACAATATTTTTCTTCCCACAATTTTATTTACTTCACTCGAAAAACTGATTACATCTCTTTAGAATCGTGTCCAAACACGAACACCCACAATTGTTGGCAAGAAAATGTTTAAGAACGTCCTTTTCCTTGACAAAAGTCCCTCGCATCGTTATCACGCGAAACTTCTTCGTAATTGTTTTCAATTCGTACTTATCACCGAGTAAGGAAATATCAGCGGAGATGCCTTAATGCAAGTAGGTCAGGCATCTTCTTTTAGGTCAAATACATACGTCACCAAAGCGATCAGTTACGAGTGAATTAACCTGGTGTTTGGGTTCTTTGGGACATCTGTCAACGATTTTTGGTGTTATATAAATGATGGGGTCCAAAAAAGGCGAATAAGGGCGAAGACAGTAGCGTTACTCGTCCCCCTCACACCCGCATTTTTGCGAGCTGCTTTCTTAAGAGATTTTCCGTTACGGCACCTCCGCTAGTCATTTTGTTCTCCATGGTACTTTCTTTCTTTTCCTTTTTTACACCACCGCCTTTTGTTTCGAGGGGAGATTTCGCCGAATCATTACTATGAGCGTTCCTGTAGGTGTTAAATTCATTAATGAAATTGTATTACGTAGCGATATCGGAAGTTATCGGAAAGGCAATAACTGGTGTTGCTGATTGTGCACCAATATTACATGTTTCGTACGTACCTACGTTATTTTTTTTGTTTTTGTGCTATGGTTGCTGGTTCATAATTTTTTTGTCAAGGAATTTTTCGTTAGGGGTCTATTTTCCGGTTTTGATTTAGCAAAAGTGATATAAGGTTGTCAAACTATAAGTATTTCTTTGTCCTAAAAAATCTCAAATTTCTTAAATACATTGATATATTGTAAATGTTCTAATAATTGCTATTCGTTATGTAATTAAATAAAGGACTTTTAATCAAAAGGGGTTGCAAATCAAAAATATTTTCTATCTTTATTATAATCTAAACAACCATAATGTGTCTTAACAATACCCTCTGTCATATAACCAGTAATTTCCTTAAGCTGGTTCTGCAGTTGACATTATAAGCAGTTTGTGGTCAATAAGCGTCTCAGGCCTCACCCATTGATAAGGTAAGCTGAGGTCGACTAATGCGCTGACTGCTCCCGATTTGAACGTCACTTACCACAATATGTGGTCGTTCACCAGACATGATATCATCCATATAGATCTTAGCGAAGTATGAATCAGATATGATGATTTTCTCTATTCTAACCCATTGTAAAAGAAAGGTATGTGATAATGAGGAGATACCTTTTGTCTTGTAAGTTTTGTTACATTCCAATAGAAAAAAGAAGGCTTTAATATTAATTATGAAATTAAGACTAGTCTTCCGGAACACGAATAACAATGAAAACAGCCACTCCTTATTCGAGCACTCCGAAAGAATATTCAAATATTTCCAGACGAATAAAAAAAAGCAAACAAATAAACAAAAATGAAACAATCACACGCATTCAAACCCTTCCTATTCTCGTAACAATAATCCTTGGCAAAACAAACAAATAATAATATGAACACATTCACAACCACGGAACAGAAAACTCCAAAGCAGATCGGAAATGAAAAGGCGTAAATAACAACAACTGGCAGTTATGTGCGCCGAATAAATTTAATTATAGCTTCGCTCAGTGATTCAGAGAACTGTGTGTAGCTGTACTAATATACAAAGCTGTAGGGTCTGTTTGTATGTAATGTCTTGGAATGTAGAAAAAGTATTGGTCATCTCTGGATAGTTAGAAATCTCGCCATTTTTTTTTTAAATATACCGCATGTTCTTGCTTATTTACTTTAGTTTTAGTCATAATAATAATAAGTAACATAGTCAATAAGAGCTTCCTCTCTCCTAACTCACTTATTTTGCTGTGCCCGACAGGGTCCATGTGAACTATTTATAAGTATTGAGTAGTATTGAGTACAAAGAACCAACTAAATCTACCAGATTTAGAATAGATACCAGATTTCATGGAAGTAGGTGTGGTAATTGTAATATAATTATTAGGTACAACTTAAATTCTTTGGCTGCATATACGGCTGCAAAATACAGACACTTAAAACTCGAACACAAAAAGAGTAGGCACAAACGTTCAAACGCCGTCGGAAGTCGAGTAAAACCACAGAACACAGCCAGTGATTGTATAAACAAGGGGAAACTTCTATACTTGTCAGGAAATATGGTCTGTGGGATGCGGTGAATAGGGACTTCTGAATAAATCGCGTTTATTACTCTCTCAGTACTGATTACTGGATTACTTCGGAGTGGATCGAACGCGGGGGATTCTGATGAGCTTTGGAGAGCCTAATTAGGGTCCTTGCTGATGCAATTTGGTATAGGAAGATAATATGGCACCCCACTTCTTTGATTGCCTGCTGTGTAATATTGGCAAAAAAGGGCAATCTTTGAGTCTATTCATAAAAAAAAAAACTAAGCTTATAATATTTAGTATGTAACGATAATTGTGTAAGTATAGTACTAGAGAAGGTATGTCACGTATGTGTCCACTGTTGTTTAATTAAAGCACCTCCAGTAGCATAAAACGATACTAAAAACCCAAGCCATTCAATTTTCCAAAGCGCATTGACAAAAATTAACCCTTTAAAAGAGTTACGGGGACAAAACCGATAAAAAAAAGACAACAAAAATGCACGACGACCGTAAAAGGCGCTTTTTCGCGTAAGCTTTTATAAACGTTGCAGTGAATGCAATCTTCGTACAGAACAACAGACAAGCGCGCAATGGCATTGTAAAAAACCTTTTCGCGACCGGCGCTGCAGTCGCGTGAAAATAAAAAACTTGCACAATTTGACGCCCGGATTAAAGGTTCCGTACACACACGATAATGTAATTCCTAATAAAAAATCAACTCCATTATAAATCGCTGTTAATAAATAAATGACATTTTCGATAGCGAAATTCGAATTATAATATGAATTCGTAATTAACATTTTATTTTAACTTCACTTTCGAATTTTGATATGATCAGATTCTATCCTATTACGCTCTTAATTAACAGCTTTAAAAATTAATCAAATTTCGGCCATAGTAATTACATTTGTATTAATAATTGCTCTAGCCTGTTATTTAAAGACTTGATTAATATCAAATGCTTAGTTGTTTGATTTGGACCTCAAATATTGAGTTTGGGTCTGAGGTTTGGTTTTAATTTCCATTATTACTGTTGAAAATAGTTTCTGACCTCAATTTCGGAAACCCACAAGTTATTGTTAACTAGTATAATACATACCTACTTTATTACCACTGAAATTCAGAAGCAAATTTTTACTGTATGGGTTTGGAAAACGTTTAGGTACCTAGTATTTGTATAGCATAACTAGATTTCTGTTGTATACGTGACTAGTTTCAACTAGCGGTTTCGCCCAAGTCCCGTAGATAGGTAAACTTTACGCATTAGGATAAAAGTAACCTTTCTTCAGCCTCCCTCGATAAATGGGGTGGCTGTAAAAAACCCAAATGGGATAAAATAAAATCGGTTTAACATTTTATAAACAAACGTCCAAAATTTTATTATTCATGTTTATCTGACATCTAATTGCCATGAGATGTCAGATATCACTCATAATCGCCATTCCCATTTGTCAAAGCACCATGACATATTTTTTCTTCAATAATTGCGTTGCGGAACCCTAAAAACACGATGGAAATTAGATTACGCGCGCAGTGCATACTCCGTGTTATTATAACTTTTTTTTTTTAAGTAAAAATGGATGCAAAAATGTGTGAGTAAATTGTAAATAATATTATTTCGCGGTTTTTTGAGCCAAAACTATTTTTGTTCGTAGATTTTCGTGGGGAAAGGAATATTGTTTACGATTTCAGCCTGTTTTAATTTTGCGATTATGCTCATTGGGCGCGAAGTTTTGCTGCGTTTTTGTTTTGTTCTACAGAGCTTATTGTAGCTGCTATGCATATTGTTCACACTTCTTTTATATTCTTTGAATAAATGGCATTCATTTTTACTAATTCAAAATGGCAGCTGGCTTCCCAAAGATAGACCAACTCTTTGTAATTTTATGCCGTGCATTCCCTTTCTATTATTTTGCATGTTACAAAATACTGTGACAAATGTTTTATTTTAAAATATCAATTAGGTATATTTAAATTATTGGTAAAAAAATACTTAAAAAATATACATATAATTTTTTGGAACCCACAATAAAAATTATTTAACAATAAGCAGTTCCTTTAAAACTACTGTTCTTATTTGTACCAAGAAAGGCCCCCAAAACAAAACAAACGTGTCGTCCTCAACACATCTTTGCATTTGACAATGACAGGTAATTTATTATCATAAAAGTGTTCATTGAAGTACTAAGTCTGCATTTGAAATTTTCCAAAATCAATTTATATTTCAATCTCGCCGAATGTACTTGGCAACGTCGCGAGCGCTTTCGGGTTAAGGCGAAGGAGCGGAGGTAAACGCGAGAAACGTGTGAGTTTCGTGGTAATTTCTAGAAGTTGATTAATGTTATTTAGAAGTATTGTTTTGGTGTGGGATGTCATGTTTTTTTTAGGAGTTAAACACTTTTTATAACTAAGGTCGTTACTAACAAATGGTAAAGCTTGTTACTGTAGATTTTATTGGTTTCAACGCTCTTTTTAATTGTGTTTAAATAATTTTATTTTTACATATTAGGTATGTAGTTTTTTGACACTTTGGATCACATATTATTATTTACTAAAATAAAATTGAACGTTTATATTTTAGAAATAAAGATAATCCTATCACCAGCTCTATCTACTATTCATTATATTTAAAATGTATTTTTGCCACAAGCTGTAGGTATAGCTTAGCTATTGTATGTTAGCAGTTTAACAAAAATAGTTACTGTTTCTCTTTTCAGTTATACCTGCTGATATTCCCTAAAAGCAAAAGATTAAGTCCTCTTTATATCATTAAATCGATTTATTCTGAATCGATACCTAAGATACATCTCGATACACAATCGATTGTAAACTACCTTACGCAATAATTTCGTACGGATAGACTAGTGAAGCAAATTGAATGCATTGTGGCGAGGTGCAATTATCCGAAACCCATACAATGAGCCTTGGTCACGCTTAATTGCTGGGCTTGCACGTGCCAGATTGTAACAGTACTGCTAATTATATTATATCGATTAACGAAGATTTATTCTATAGAATGAATTGATCGCAGCTTAGATATGTCCCCACATCATTAAGACTTTCCATTGTACCACTACAGGGAGCAAAGCCTCTTTTCATACATAAAAAAATAGTAGTTTTATAAACTAAAAAACACGCTAGTCACGTATTGTCATCAGAACTCAGAGCGTGTGCAAAATTTCATTATAATCGAAGACCGGGAAGTGGATCAAATTAAAATTCTAAGATTTTGTTACCATTACATACCTACATAGTTAGTTACAAGTGAAGCTAATATAAGCGTGTTAATAATAAAAAAGTTTTACTGTTAATCACTTCGTAAGTCCAGGTTTCCTAAAGAGATTTTCGTTCAACTTTAAGTATGGTCCACACTGGTGTCCAAAATATACTTAATTTTAACTGAAAACTCAAGTTTACATTTCAACGAGATGGAATCTTCAAGATATTCATAATTATAATTATATACCACTATCGATTAACTAAAAATAAGTCGGGTTTTCCTTCCTGACGCTATAACTCCAGAACGCACGAACCGAACCACGGTTTTGCATTCGTTGGAAAGGTCTCGGGCTCCGTGGAAATTATAACAAAGAAAATTCTGGAAACGCGATATAACCGAACTCTGCTCGTGCGAAGCCGCGGGCGGAAGCTAGTTATGTATATTATTGTGAATAACGACAAATATTATAAATGCAGCTATAAACATTTGCGTATTTCATTATCATCAAAATTCCATATAATTTATAGGCAAATTAAACTATTACACAAACATTATTTTATTACACAACGTCAGAATTTATGAAACAAATTCGTCTGATATTTGCATTAGGCAAACAAATGGTGGTTCCATTATTATAGAAAATTTCATTACGCCACAACTGTCATTGAGTGTGTCACTAGTGTGTTTTCGTTTTAATTACACACTGTGTCAAATTGAATGAAGTGGATCCCGTTTCATTTGTTAGTTTGACGTTTGAAATATTACGCATTCAAACGAATAAAACATAGGACTACACTAATTCTATTTTACACGCTTTTTTTTAGTAAAAGAATGAAAAAGTAAGAGGTAAAAAAATACATGTTTCTATTAAAAGTATTCTTTTAATATATGCTATGGTCTTCAATTTATTATTTACATAGATTATATACAATGTTCAATTTAAGAAAATGCCATTTGAATAAAAAATGGTAGACATAAACTCCATGTACAGAAAATAGTATGAATAAAAAAACTTTCTATATAAATATTTATATTAATATTCATAATAACACACAAATCCAACACAGTCGAACCTTTGGACGATTGTATAAAAACTTCTGGAGAGTACAAAATCTATGCAAATGGAATAAATAATAGGTTTTTATGTTAAATTCATGAAATATTTTGGCAAACTGTATTAAAGTCTATGAATGTGTAAGAGGCGCTGCGTGTTAAGGTGCGTAAAGGGCTGATATACAGTGAAAATATTAGTATTGTTGAATTATAAAAGGATCAATAAAAATTTTGAAAGATTTAAAGCAAAATAAATGAAGCATTTGATATAAACTAATTTCTATTACCTGCTTTTGTTTATAATGTTAAGAGAGATTTTCTGAGCACACAAGGGTGTTTCAAGAGGAACTTAGATATTTAGCATCTATGTATGCCTAGATTGTTGTTAGTGTATAAGAAAACTTACAAGAAGTTGTCAACTCTAGCAAGATACCTTTAAAGAGCTTTGGGCGAGTATCACACCGTAACGTAACATACGAACAAGTTTTTTTTAATACTACAAAATATCTGGATATTCATCATAATTTCAACCCCAATACTCTGTAATGTCGTACATGCAAAATTCATACATATTTAACGTTTTATTTGCTAGTAATCCTCTTAAACCAATACTACTGGATTCGTCCCAATCAAAGAGTACCTAAAAAATATCTTCTTTTGTTTACACACATGCTAAATCAATGTAGGGTACTTACCTAAATATTTCAAATCAAAAAACTTTCCATCCATTACACATCGTTGTAAATGTAAGAAAAACAAACAAATCCGCGACCCATCCCGTAGCACTCAGTGAAAACGGTTGCGAACTTGTAAGAACTTGTAAGTAGTCTGAAATAAAACGTGGTCAGACCATTCAACCAGAAAGTAAGAAAAGGTGGGCCAATATGCTATTTTGCAGGTAGGTCAGGCCCTTTCTTCTAGGTCAAGTACATACAGCGAACATGACCAGAACGATCAGTTACGACCAAACTAACAAGGCGTTTTGGTTCTTTGAGATATCTGTCATCAACTTTTGGTATCACCAAAACTGATGGGGTCCAAAAAAGCCGTATAAGGTCTAAGACAGAAACGTTCCATGTCCCCCGCATTTTGGCGCGCTATGGCACCTCTGCTAGTCATTTTGTTCTCCATGTATAGAACTAACTACTGAAAAGGTCCGTGAAATTCTTGTAGGGGTTTCTATACGATGTTCTCCTGTATTTCACTTACAAGGTAAGCAGGTTTTTCTAGTGTTTTAGAAGGTTCTAAGGGCTTGTGTAAGCGATTTTCGAGCAAGTAAAGCTGTATTTGGCCCATCTTGCAGTGATCAAGCAACATACTTGCAATATTTCGCAAAAATAGTTATTTACAAAGTGAAGTGATTCCGACAAAAAGTAGTAGTATACATATAGATGCATTTTTCTTTTATTTTTAGTAGTTATGTTCACAACAGTTAATTGAAAATAAAGCTATCTAAGCTTGTTTTGACGTGAAATGTAATTATTTATATGCAACGTTTTATATTTTAGTTTTTCTTTATAGGTACTTCTTTTTTTACTCTTTCTGGTTAAGCAAACTATTTTTAAGCTGAGTAATTTTTTAATGAATAATAAATATTTGTTTACTCAGTCCGGTATAGCCATTTTCAATATACTTATGTATAATCTGAACTGAGAGGACAGTAATAATATGAGCTTGCATTTTTTTCAAGATAGCGCCTTATAGCGGAAAGCTTTAATTTTTTTTTTATAAAACGAAGAATTGCTTATCAACATTATATATATATTCAACGATTTATATGTATTTTTACTCCACAGTATTTACTTAAATCGGCAATCCTTATCAATGTGAAAGAGTGTCCCTTTTTGTCAGTCCGGCTTTCAGTTAACCGATTTAAAGTAATTATACTTTGACTACTTTTTACTGTCCGACGTATTTCTCACTTAACGCGGGCGAAACCGCCGACGGAAGCTAGTTATCAATAAAGCCTAAAAAAACTACTCAAACAATTTCATCATATGCAGCTCAACAGATCCAAACTAGTAGACCATACTAACAAGGACCAACCCCAAGCTACTTTGTCAACTCATAAACTGATCACGTAAAAAACTACAGCTATGTATAGTTACACAAAATACCCAGTCCTCTCACAATGATAATAAGTAACTCAAACAATGTACAACAAGCAATGTATGATGAAACTGTCCATCACTGCAGCACGTAATCCGGTTATGCGGATAATCCGGTTTAAAATTTAAAATTCCTTACCAAAGCCGTTTATATCCATGATTCGCTGTTAGCCGAGCTTAATTATATTTTTACTTGAAATTAATTGATACTTTTGGGTTATTGAATTTTGTTTTTATCGATTTTAGAGATGATTTGATACATTCGAGGAGTTCGTGGATTTACCATAAGCTTGATCTATCCGTGGATTGGTGATAGTGATTGAACATCTTTGGCAATCGTTACGGGTAGTCAGAAGCCAGAAAGTCTGACCATCAGACTTGCTAAGGGTTATCAAGTTGCACACATATGAGTATAGGTTAGGAAATGGACTTATTAGTATCGGATATATCGGGGAGAGTCTTAATTTATCATAGGTAGCAAACCAGCAGCAATTATAGACTTTCAAAAACAAATATTTTGTAGACAACCTGCAAACTTTTCTATCATAACTTTTCACTTATTTTCGTTATGGTTTCACAGAGTAGAAAAATTATTTTAGTTTATTTTCCTTTTAAAGCACTCATGACGAAAACGTGACTGGGAAATAGCCCAGTATTACGCACTTGACCTTTTCAAAGAACACCATCAATAAGGTCACGATCCATATTACGACCTCTTCAGTTTACCACCTCACACCCTTTTGTCTCTCCTTAAAATCCAATCAGAAATTAGTGAAGCAATAAATGCCAACACATCTACCCTCACCATTGTAAACACAATCAATTCAGTGAAAGCCATGAATTTCCCCATATTGACTCAACACACAAGTTATCTAACAAGATACTCGAAGACAAATTACTGGGTGACAGCTCTAGTATTCGATTCAAATGAATCGATTTACAGTTATATAGGCACTCTTAATTGAACCACGGACCGCATTCAGTGGAACCACAATCCGACCACGGTTCTGTGAAGAGCTACCGTCTGCGAGCTTAATTGGTGGTTAATCGATTCGTAATTCACCAAGTTTGTGTTGAGCTGCTCATGTATATCTAGTGGTGATTTTCAGGCTTTTTTTGCAATCTATAAGATTCTTCTCTGGAGTGTAAAGGAATGGTTTACTGTACTTTCTAGTAGAGTAGGTACTCATATTGCGAGTATTTGTAATACAATCGACGTTGTTAAGGGTTTAAGATTACATTAAGCCTAGAAACGAAGAACAGTAAATGGATAACTATGTAGTAACACAGCCAAACAGAACTTTAATAATTAAACTGACAATTGAGTTAGATATGATTAATAAGCTTCTCATTATAAACCACAATATTTAAAGTAGAAACAGCGTAACAACACGCTTATTTACAAGCCCCATAACCACTTTGCACGTCCAATAATCCCAGAATCCCAGTTCCCTAATACTTATTTTCATTGCAAAGTGCAATGTCACAGCATAGGAGAAAATAATACATTTTTATAGCGTGTACAGAAGCGGGCGTTTCTTTTCAGTGAGAATAAACATCTCTAGCGCACAAACATTAAGTTTCAAGTGCATGCGGTTGCAGGAACTACCATGTGCGAGTTTTGAGAGAATTATCTGAAAGTGTAGTTCAGTTGTGAGGCTTTTCTTTGTATTTTTTTTTTGAAGGGACTGGAAAATGGAGGGTGTTTTGTTCTTGTGTTTTGTATACGAGTTAAGTTACTAAGGCTCAAAATTGCAATGTTTGCATTTTTTTTTCTAAGCCAGGCAACCCATGATTTCAATAATATACTTCAAACTTTCTCCTAAGTTTGTCAAATATACTAAAAACTGAATGAAACTCGGTTCAGCCAAAAGTGAGATAATAATATACTAACAGACATACTCCTTTTTTTGAAATCGGTTAAAAATAAATCATAGTTGAAACGATGAACAAATTAAAAAAGGTAGCTTTGCATAAAACTTCTTTAAAGACCTAGATCTTTTGACAAACTGACGTAACTAGAACCGAATCCATTTTTCACCCTAAAAAAAGAAAATAAAGATTCAGCACAAATAGTAAGGCTTGAGTTTCTTTCTGTGTCGCGAAAGAAAATTCCTGCCATGAATCCCGTCTACTGCACCTGTGCAACGAGGGCGTTGACCCCGCGTTTTAAAATTACGTTTGGACATTCTTATATGTAGGTATGTATTTGGGTTTTGAAGATTAGACCGTAGTGGGTGGTAGAGGGCGAGATTTGTGACGTCACACTTTTTAGGGTTCCGTAGCCAAAATGGCAAAAACGGAACCCTTATAGTTTCGTCATGTCCGTCTGTCCGTCTGTCCGTCTGTCCGTCTGTCACAGCCGATTTACTCGGAAACTATAAGTACTACAGTGATGAAATTTGATGGGAATATGTGTTGTATGAACCGCTACAAAAATATGACACTAAATAGTAAAAAAAAGAATTGGGGGTGGGGCCCCCCATACATGTAACTGAGGGATGAAATTTTTTTTTTCGATGTACATACCCGTGTGGGGTATCAATGGAAAGGTCTTTTAAAATGATATAAAGTTTTCTAAAAAACATTTTTCTTAAAGTGAACGGTTTTTGAGATATCAGCTCTCAAAGTCGTAAAAAGTATGTCCCCCCCCCTCTATTTTTATAACTACGGGGTATAAAATTCTAAAAAAAATAGAGGTGATGCATGCTAATTAACTCTTTCAACGATTTTTGGTTTGATCAAAGTATCTCTTATAGTTTTTGAGATAGGTTGATTTAACTGTAATTTACGGAACCCTTCGTGCACGAGTCCGACTCGCACTTGGCCGGTTTTTTTCTATATAGTTGGGAAATGGCTCGGGAGATGATGATATATGTTTTGGTTTTTAGTAAAGTTGTTGTTTCGTTCATTGCTTCTTCACGCTCCCAGGTAAAATGTAGCATGTAAGCACCTAGGACTATTCATCATATTTTCTCTAAATCTCCCTTTTTATTTACTTTTTTGGATCACTTAAGTACTTAATATAGACATTACTGAAAATTATGTAGCAACATATTTTTATTATTTATGTAAAAATAAGATTAACTTCAATATGTAATAAATGTTCATGTCTAAGAATTTAATATAACTTGAAATCTTTCAACTTATAAACTGTTTTGCTTTGTCATAACTCAATTTGTTCTAGTACAGTCAGGCACAAAAATCAGTAACCACTTTTTAATACCACATTTTCTACCATTATGAGACTGGTATACAATTCAATAATAGACCCGAAATCTTAAAGAGAAAAATATTGTAAAGTTAGTTATTTTGCAAAAAGCAATTTTATAATTATTCTGATCAAAATTATATCGTTTGTACTACAGTCTCCGCGAAAATCGTAATAAATAAGTTCGACGCTCGTTTCCAAGTGCCATTAAAATTTCTCTTTACTAATCGTTTTGCTAACAGAAATATAAATAAGCTGCTTCTAGCCTTAACGAATGAATATCGCAATTTATTCAGAATCACTTTAATTGGAAAATCTCAAAGTGGCCAAACTAAAGACAGGTCTAAAAGTTAAAGGTATTTAAATTTGTAAATTCAAAGTTGTTCTCGAAGCTCATTTACAAAGTATCTTTTGAGAATTGCCAAAGGAAATTTAAATCTAAGACTAGTAGTATTGTTGGTGGCTGAATAGAAGCGCCTGTGCCTGAAAAAGCAATTTAAACTGCTGCTGAGTCTATGTATGTGTAAGTCATGAGCGGAGAGCGAGTGAACATTAATAATAATTTATTTATTTTTAGTGAAGCATTTTTCCATAAAAATATATTCAGTGTTAATCTTGACCATTAAATGAACAACATATTTAAAGCCGATGACGTGATATTATAGATTGCTCGACCTTCTTTGACATAGTTTATGCCTGGGCAAAATAAAACATAACTGTAAATAAATCAACAAAAATCTAATTAATACACACACATCATAATCACTTTAAATCACGTTTAAGTTAACAATAGTTATGTCTGCATTGCAGTACCAATCTTGCTCGCAACATTTACCCCGCTCCCGCTGTCGCTTATAACTCAAAAGCCGAATTGAAGGAATACAGTGTGACAAAGAAGGTGAAGTCACAAGTTTGCCTTATAAATCTAGTGAACTCGCGGGAATAAATAACTTTGTCGCGCTTTGATTCAGTTTGTTGGTGATTAAAGCGAATTTAAACTTTTTTTTATATAAAAATATAAACGATTGCCGTTGCAGCGTTGATTGTACCTTTACCTGTAGTTTGTTTTCTGTGCTTTGTTTGCAAATATTTAGCAAGTGGTGTTTTGATTTCGATATCATGGTGATTGTAAGTGAAAAGTAAATTTTCGTGACTTTTTATTTGCATTTGTTATTTTTATTTTGAAAAAAAAAAAGTCGTGGTGGCCTAGTGGGTAAAGTACCAACCTCTCGAGTATGAGGGCGCGGGTTCGATCCCAGGTCAGGCAAGTACCAATGCAACTTTTCTAAGTTTGTATGTACTTTCTAAGTATATCTTAGACACCATTGGCTGTGTTTCGGATGGCACGTTAAACTGTAGGTCCCGGCCGTCATTGAACATCTTTGGCAGTCGTTACGGGTAGTCAGAAGCCAGTAAGTCTGAAACCATTCTAACCAAGGGGTATCGGGTTGCCCGGGTAACTGGGTTGAGGAGGTCAGATAGGCAGTCGCTTCTTGTAAAGCACTGATACTCAGCTGAATCCGGTTAGACTGGAAGCCGACCCCAACATGATTGGGAAAAGGCTCGGAGGATGATGATGATTTTTATTTTGCAAAAAAACAGCTGATCTACATGATGTGGCATTAAATCGTTGATCATACAAAAATAATCTGCAGGCAAATTATAAAACACTTAGAAAGTTCCCAGACGTTATTCTACGAAGGCAATATTTTTTCTGTAATAACATGTAACAATATTAACATACCTGAAGACTCAATAAATTACATTAATGACTTTGATTTTGGGTGTTGTCACTCAACTCAAAGGAGAAAGCAAAAATAAAGAAGCTGTCTACTATTTTTATTTCTGAAACAATGTCAAGATATTTCAATATCTTTTATTAGAGCGACATGAAGTAACAAAGTAGTTCTCATAAACAGTCTTTATTTAATTAGTTTACATTGTCTTTTCTTTTCAGAGCTTTTGACGGACATTTTATTCGCTGGCAGGCATCATTGTAATTGAAATGAAATTCGTTTATCTTCTAGTGAATTGTTATAATAGTAGAATATAGTGACAGTTCTCTTTTTTTCTTTTAAACTGGTAAATTGTCGTTATAAAAACTTAACTATTCGGAATTAGGACATTCAAGAAAACCTTTGTCAGTACAAAGAATATCATGCTAAAAGATCACTCTTTTTAATTTATTTATAGTCTACACTTTCCTGTCTACACTTTCCTGATATTCATTTTCACAAAACGACTAAAGTTATGTTTAATAAAAACGTTGCGTCATAAACGTATAAATATCACCGAAGCAATTTGGTGCGTATTCGCAGTTTATAGCATAATAACGTAACCCTCTTCATTTATAATAAATCCGGAAAACTACAAAATGTGTATCAGTAATTTTTGCAGACATTTCTCTGTAGTTACCATGAAAACAAAACGACTAGTGGAGATGGCATAACGCAATATCTCCCAAGAAATAAGCGCGCCTAAATGCGGCTGCTTGGGGGACGAGGATCTTATACGCCATTTATTCTTTAGAACCCATCCACTTTTTCAAAATAAAAGTCACCAATCAATCAAGACCAATCTTTGACAGATTGGTCGTAATTTGACAAGGAACGAACGCCATATTAGAGCAAGTGATCGTTTTGATCACGAAAGACGTATGTTACCTACTGTGTCCTACAAGAAGAAGTCTGACCTACCCGCCTTATGGCACCTCCACTATTTTTCCTTCCTCCGTGGTAGTTATATTCGCAAAAAATATGGTCGAAGTAGGAAAACATAGTTCTGGTACCTACCTCACCGTTGCTTTATTACACCTGTCAGATCCACATACATTTGAAAAAATAACGAGAAATACCACAATAGACGGAGTGTCTGCAAAAATATACAATTTACACATGACAAGGGCCGTTTAAAGAACAAAAGGGAATATTTTGTTTCAGAGATAAGTCCGGTTTTATTCAATACTTTTGTCATTTGTGTTACAGAATTTAAATACGGTGTTTTATTTGTTTGCTTTGCTTTCGTTGAAAATTAACAGAGAAGGGATGAAATATTTAAGGGTTTCACAAATAGAAGGTCAGTATTCAAACATATTTTACAGGATAAATAAAAATTATAATTATACATGATCTCGCTTAAATGCTTCGTGAAAATACGAGACGAAGTATACACAAATTGTATGTTTTCCGTCTTATCTTTACACTTCAGACAAAAAAAACGAGTCAACAATAAAAATCTATTCTAAAGCTCCTAGTCTAATGATGCCGGAAAAAAATAACTCCAAAAAAAAAAGATCAGGATAAGGTCTTTAACTAAGGACCTTAAATAGCGGGTCCTTTATCCCGAAAAGGCTCGTCTTTTAAAAAAGCGTTCGAGCCCTTTCTTTGGCAAACAAAAAGGTTAAGAATCAGCAAACATTTGTAATCCTGGGAGCAATTTATCAGTTGGTATTGTTACACCACTCTTATATATTTCATCTCAGTACCTCGCTGTAATGATAGCCATTTGGACAACGTCTGATGGCGTGTGTTCGCGACTAGAAAACCTTTATATAAATGGTTGTTATTATAGTTGAAAACTGGGCTAGTTTCCTACAAGGAATTTCTGTTCGTATTACTGGTGGTTTTGATGAATACTTTGCTATATGTTTTGTTTGAGTGTGCTGGAAGTGGCTCTAGGTGAGCTAGTTATATGAGAAGTGGTATGAGACTAGAAGAACAATTCATACTATTTTCTAATTTTTTAATTGTGATTATTTTTTAAAAGTAAGTGTTATGTCTCGTTTATGAAGAAAATGCTACAGAGTTGTTCCGTGAAAATGGACTCTTGGTTTTTCTTGAAGCCACTGAATCTAACTATAAATTCTAGTGCAACGATAGTATCAAGCATCGTCGGTTTAAATCAAATAAATGGCAATATTTGACATTCCCTGCATTTATTGGTAATTTTATATAAATTACATTGCCGATTCGACATGAAATTGTTTACATATATTCCATTACAATTTTAATTAAAATGTTCCACATTTCGGTAAAACGGTTTTTAAGATAATTTTGATTAAATTTTACGAATTCATATTATTTTTAATCCTTTTACCGAATGGTGATATTATTATTTATTAAAGATTGAAGAATTACATGTTATTTCACATTATAAATAAACCGTATCCGAAATAGATCTTTTACTGTGGGTAAAATTCAATACATTTTTTAACAAAAAATATTATTAATGATCGAATATTATTTTAATTACAAAAAGCAGATACCGACAATTACCAAGACAGCATGTAAAACATGAAGAATACATAATGTTATAAGTATTAACATGTATAGCAAAAATGTATCTACTCTGAAAATAACTGACCCAAATTTTCTTCCTCTGGGTGTACAGGTTTAAATTTGGCCCGAATTTACTCCTCCTAACTGTATTGCACTTGTTAAAGTACTAGAAAACACCAACCACGGGATAAGATACACAATACATCTACTATTTATCTTTAATTCCCTTCTAAGTTCCGTAACCGTAAAATCGTCAGTACCTACAACACAGATCGATTAAGGAAAGTGCACACGGGTAATATAAACTGTTCAAAACATGGAGAACAAAATAACTAGTGGAGGTGCCATAACAGAAAATTTCCTAAGAATGCAGCGCGTCAAAATGCGGATGAGTGGAGGACGAGGAACGTTACTGTTTCCGCCCTTCTACCCCGCGACCATTTTTTGTAGTACCAAAAATCGTTGACAGATGTCTCAAAGACAGACTCGTAAGTGATCGTTTTGGTCATGACCACCGTACGTATTTGACCTAGAAGAAGGAGCCCAACCTATCTACATTATGGCATCTCCGCTGATCTTTCGCTCCGTGGTTCAAAACAAGCAAACTCCTTGCACAGTAAACACAGAGGAACACAGTGCCACAGTGTGTCCCGTCCCATTTCTGTTTCTAGTTCAACGGGGGTCATTAAATAGCTGTTGGAAAACTTTTCTAATTAGGCTGGGGGCATTAATCTTCCTGACATTCCACGATTCGTTGTGACTGGCACAAGTTGCCGAATTATAGAAATAATTACCTACTGTGGAATTCGTATTGATTGGTATGTTTGCTAAACGATTTGATAGCGTTTCGTTGATTTGATTTGAGTTTGGGAAAAGTTGTGTGTGGTAGTATTAAGTGGTGGTTTAATTTGTTGTTGTTTATTTTTGTGTTTTACGTGTTATTTTAAGTTATTAATAGCTTGTGTGTAAGAGGTCAATCATAAGGTTAAGCAGCGTTAGGCACGATCGGTCCGTGGATGGGTGATCATCTCGTTATGAGTTCTTCCGTGTTTCAGAAAGCGCGATAAATAGGTCCCGACTGTCATATGAACATATTTGGCAATCGTTACGGGTAGCCAGTGGCCAGTTTGTCAACCAATCTTACCTAGTGGTACTAGGTTGCTTGGGTTGAGGAGGTCAGATAGACACTCGCTCCTTGAAAGCGTGTCTTGTTGTCCTTGTCTGATTAGAATGGAAGCCGTTGAGAAAAGACTACGCAAATAATAATTTATCTTCTATATTAAAAGTTAACGTTGAGACCACAGGTACATAACATTACAATACATAACTAGATAAAATAGTTTAATTACGATTCATATAGACAACCAAAATACTGGCTAACAATAAAAACTACTGTTTATTTTAAAAACAGCGGCACTTCACAGATTTACAAACGAGTCTGATTCGACCTAAATCTAATTTGAAAGCTCTATTCTTAAGGCTCCATCGATCTGATACGAACTAACATTTCACTGCTAAATGAATACACTACGTAGAACATGTATTCTCTATTCCCCGAGGGGGTCCTATTACGTGTAGATATAATGGGGACTGATAGAGGTTAGATTCTATCTAGAGGAGATGCTAGAGCGATGTGGCGATATGATGCGATAGTTTGTTGGTTTTGTCAGCAAATTATTCAGTAGTTATTGCCAATTTATACCTATGAGTTTTTAAACTGTATTCCAAGTGAGAATCACGTGAATCAGGTTATTAGGTTTTACTTGGTACATAATGTGAGGTGAAGTCTACACATCGTCAGATAGAGGTAAAACAAAAAAGTCTCTGATGTCCTCTTATGTAGAAAAAACTTATTACCATAAATTCATAAGTTAGCTAACAAAATGCTTTCATTTTATACATATATTTTTACTTAATTTTTTTGAATACCGGTATTAAAATAGTCAAACTTTGATTCTCAGCAGATTGTATCATGTTTACATACATCAGACTTGGAATTCATTACAGGTATCTAACATAATTCTTCCGCATTTGTAATTTATAACTCAATCAGTTAACAAACAAAGGAATGCCTAAAGCAATTCATAGAAACAGCAACACGTAACACAACCCTTCCCAAGTTACGTTGAAAAACAACATACGTCGCATCAGGAACAGGTACAAATAACACAGCAGTTTGTTTACTTTGTAAACGTAAACTTGTCGGTAATACGATATTATATTTTAAATTAATGGGTTAAACCTTATGTCTACTGTCTACCTACGCCTAGGAAGAGTTTGTTTGTTCTAAACTGGCTTTATGTTGAAGTGTTGTCCACGTTTTCTAGGTATGGTGGTTCACACGCGAAATCGCGCCGTTCGTGATTATATGAAATCTACCCAGTGTCATTGAACATCCTTGGCAGTCGTTACGCGTAGTCAGAAGCCAGTAAATCTGATACCAGTCTAACCAAGGGGTATTGAGTTACCCGGGTAACTGGGTTGAGGAGGTAAGATAGGCTGTCGCTCCTTGTGAAGCACTGGTATTCAGCCGCAACTGGTTAGACTGGAAGCCGACCCCAACATAGTTTGGAAAAAGGCTCGGGAGATGATAATTAAATCTACTCAATATTTGCACCAATCCCGCATGACCGCGCGGAATCGCGGTGTAATCCACTTTACGCAGCGAAATCTGCTGCGATGTGCCTTTCTCACGATTGAGACTATATATTTTTCTATACAAAATATTATCTAAATTCAGCCAGTTTTGTGTGTCAGTGGTCAAGAGATTATGATAGGTTTTTACTTTCATTCTTTATATTCACTTATATTTATATTTTGTTGACGTCAATGAGGCTACAGATAGTATTGATGACGTAGATATAATACGTAGGTTATCAAAATACCGCTGTTTTCATTGTACATGCAATAAATAAACTGTATACTTACCTTTGAAATTTTCACCCACCCACCTTTTCAATAATAGCAGACTAAAAATAATTTTGTAAGTACCTTACAGATCTGTATTTAGAATTCCTTATTTAGGATAGGGTATTTCTAGAATAAGGCCATTGTCCATTATTCTGGGAAATAAGGAGCGGTTAGTTGAAATCTCACTAACTCTAGGTTCAACAGCTAATTGGGTTTAAACCTCAAATGTCAAGGGATCTCCAAGTATCTTTGGTTGACAACTTTCAATTGGTCAAGAATTGCACCTAATGTCGACTAGCTGTTTTCCACGATTTCACCCGCGTCCCGGGAGAGCTTTTTTTCATATCCGGATAAAGTATAGCATATTTTATATACACAGAGGGGTAGTCTAGCTTTCCAATGGTGAAAGATTTTTTCAAATCATTTTAGTAGTTTGTGTAGACAGCACATAAACCTAAAGCTTTTGTAATATAAGGGTTTTAAATTAATGTTAAATCAAAAACATAAACATTATAACAAAGGTATACTTATTACTTATTAATTATAAAACGATGAAGGAAACTCTAATTAGTGCTGCGGAAAACTAATTAGTTCTGCAACAATCTTTGAAGACTCTCAGATTAAGTGTTTACTTGAAAATTCCGATAATGTTCGTAACACGGTACATTCTCATCTCAAATAATTAATTGTTACATAAGTCTTAAATATCAAAAATAATATTTCCAGAGAAGGAAAATCGATTCTAAAAATGTATGATAAAAAACGGCCAACTGCGAGTCGGACTCGCGCACGAAGGCTTATTCCTGTACTACTATTTATAAAACGTATGGGAGCCCCCCAAAATATTTATTTAATTCTAGTTTTCAGTATTTCTTGTTATAGCGGCAACAAAAATACATCTTGATTGACAATGAAAATTTCAGCTCTCTAACTATCGCAGTTCATGAGATACAGCGTGGTGACAGACGGACATAGGGTCCCGATTTACCCTTTGGGTACGGAACCTTAAAAACCAAGGCAGTTTTACTCATCAAATCAATTTCAGCAATTCATTTAATGATTTGTTATAATCAGTAGAGAACTTACAATCAGGCAAAAGGTGTGCATTGATCAATAAAATAAGTCGACGTCGTTTCGTATACTTGAAAGGGCTTCAACATATTTATTTTGCTATTGAAAGGCTATTTCCGTAATGATGTAAAATAATATATTAAGTATAGTTTTCACGCACTAATAGGTTTTAACAATTTAATCAGTGGTTTTTAATAGAATATTTAATAATTATTAAACATAATTATATTATTTTGACTTTTGAAAACACCCTACTGGTTTTTAAATTCATTATTTTAATAGATCATTAACGACTCATATTGAGAAAAACTAAAATGATCACACTAGTGTTATTATAAAATTTAAATCACACGAGAAAATAATAATCAGAAAATCGAAATACCCTAACACTGATTAAGATCTAAGACTTAACTTTCGACAACTCATTCAAACCCAGACAAATTGTTCGCAATTTCTCTAAACTATTTTGGAGTCTATTTTGAAATTGAATAGAAAATCCCAGGAGATTTCTGTCAGAGTTCATTCACACTTCAAGAAAATCAAGATATATTTAGCTTTTTAAGTGAGAATTACTAATCGAACCTGAAGGTAGACCTTCTAAACTAAATGGAATATGAAGATTTGATCGCTATTTCGCAAGTTTCTTTCCAATCGGTTATAATTACAGCGCATTCACACTACCGGATTTTCCGAGCGGCGAAGCATGCATCTTAGGTAAGTTTAGCAAATAATCGATAACTACCGTTACACACATTTACTTATAAATGGAACCGCGAATGTGTCGTGCGTAAAAAACCGACCGTATAAGTATGCACGACAAAGTGTGAAAGCAATCTTAGGCTACGACTACATTTCGAAAATTTTGGATATTTTCGATCATTTCCGATGTTTTTGTGTCATTGAGCTAGAGTAGGCCCTAGACATTGCAAGGTAATTTCATGAGTATCGATTATGTCATTTTCTTTTGTAAGTGCTTTGTTAAAGTATTAATACTAATTGCGTTTGACAAGCTTTTAGTTACTACCGTATCGATGGATACTTGTAGGTGAGTCTAGGCGCTTGATTCATTACTTTATGTTATTTGAACATTCATTGATTGTAGTTTGAATAGGAAAAAAAAAACAAATTAATTTATATTTAAACGAAAACATTCTATATATCTAAAAACTAAACTGAAATGAAAACGCCACTATTTCGGATTTAAAAAAAAGCTCGCCGTTCTTGCAACCGTAAAATTCGCACTCATAAAAATAATATCGCAATTTTCGCATACAGCTTGAACAAAACCTATGCGAAAGTCCAATAGTTCAGCTTTAATTCAATAAAGCGTACATTAAGCGTGAAACAATTTTCATAAATAAGCATTTTCTGGCAAACTTCCCATGACTTTGAGGGTATTATTCAAATATAAGCAGATTTGAGCAC
Organism: Helicoverpa zea; assembly: GCF_022581195.2. Taxonomy (NCBI): domain Eukaryota; kingdom Metazoa; phylum Arthropoda; class Insecta; order Lepidoptera; family Noctuidae; genus Helicoverpa; species Helicoverpa zea. Next base: position 9,679,113 of record NC_061466.1, on the reverse strand, counting down.
TTTGGTGCAGGCCAGCCCTGAGTTTGTTCCCTCAAGTTTTTGTCGGAATATTTGTCAATAAGCACTTTTAGTTTGGGATCGTTTTTCGTGGAATTCATTTTCTTCTGTATCATTGAATTGAAAATATCGAGGAAAACTAGTAATTGTAGGCGCCAATTTAAACATAGAGAGCTAATTATTTCAAATTGCATTTTGTTCGACTTCTTTAATCATTTTGCTTGCATTTCATTTACTACCTAGGTACTTTAAAATTGTATTTTCATATAATATTTTTAAAGAGCATAAACAGATAGGTACATAGGCTAAAGACTGAAGTAGTTAAGAGTTTGATATTGCTTTACGCTTCATTTAAGGGCGAGTAAATCCATAAAATAATTTACAATAACCTCACCAAACCCTTCAAAATGATATTCTTGAATAATACCTAGTAACTAAACCACAAACTAACAATTTGTTCCTCACAAGCCATTTTATCGCAAAAATACTCGCAACGTAATATTTTTAGAATCTCAACCTGGTTTTCTCTGGCTACTGCAACGAAGTACCTACATTTGAATAAATGCTATCCGTTGATACAACTTGAAATGCAATTAAATTCAGGCTTATATTTGTAACTTTGTGCTACTGTTTTAAATTGCTATTGTTTTCTGTGTTTTATTAAGTGGAGTTGGTTTAATTTAACACTGTCTGTTTCGCTCTGAGGGAACTATTTTGAATACGCGTAGAAAGTATGGTTGGCGTTCTTTGGGGGAGGGCTTTTTTCACGACGCTAAAAATCATCAAATGACCCCTCCCGCTGTGGGTTAACAGCGGCGAGGGAGTGTCAGACTCTTACTGACTAAAAACTACTTTTATGTACCAGGGCCGCGGTAATAACTCTTTCGAACAATCCTGCAGCCCCGGCAGGCTACAGTGCTGAACGTAGGCCTCCGGGGCGGGGCCCGTTCAGCACTGGACGGCAAGTAGCTGATATGATGATGATAATATGTGTTCTCGTACCGTTATAGAATATAGCCTATGTCACGCGGATATAGTTCAGATTCCTAACAGGGCAGTTTTCGAATCGGAGCAGCAGTTTAGGAGCCTGTATGGTACAAACGAAAAAAAATAATATCGTCTATATAATATTAGTTTATATAATATCAAAAGAAAAATAACTTCATTTAACAAACTCATTAAGACATTCTATGAAATTAAGTTTCAAGTCGATTACAAGAATCTAGCTACTTTAAAACAAAAATAAATGTCTACATTAAAACTCTATATTACGATAATATTTGAAAAATTACTACTTAAATCAAAACTTTAATTAAAAAAAACTTCGTAAGAAAAATAACTATTCAAGTAAATGAAACCTAATGGATTTTTCTCCTAGTCCTAGATTAACATGGAAACTTATTTCGTTTATTATGAATGAAATACTAACTAAATAACTTTGTAGACGGTCGTTATAACCACTTTGCAGTTTTCAACAAGAAACTGAAAGCACACTTGCCGAATATAAACGCTCAGCAGGAACTTGGATGTGAAAACATACAGGACTTAAGTTAGTGCAGTCACGTTTGTTAAATATAATAAGTGATTTGAATTATGATAGGTCAAAAGCTGACAATTTGAATCGCCATAAGACACTTACATAGTAATAACTTCTTGCAAACGCGTGTATTATACCGTCAAAAAAATGAAGATCCGCTTCTAAAATGGCGTCCACGAGCACAAAATATGTCAAAGTTTCTAATACTGCTAATACAGATGCTGGGTTTTGTGTAGTAATTATCGTAAATATGTAACGCTTATGTATTTTTTTACAGTTAGCGATTTCATTCAAATATCTCTCTTTTGTTTTGCTTGTCTTTTGTGTTGTGATATTATGTCTAACTGCGGTGAGCAAATTCATTTCAAATTCAATTCAAAGTAATTATCGTAAATATGTAACGCTTATGTATTTTTTTACAGGTAGCGATTTCATTCAAATATCTCTCTTTTGTTTTGCCTGTCACATATATTATGTCTAACTGCGGTGAGCAAATTCACAGATAGGTTAATGAAATTCGCATTAAATGACAAGGTATAGGACCTAGTCTAAAATACAAGTCATTATATGATCGACGTCTCAACTTAAAATCCAAACCAAGAGTTTCTCGTATCTATGGTTTCGTAACAGATATTTTGCCTTGCCTTCAATTTTACTTATAATACTGAGCTCAGTTTCCAGTCAGGCTGAATACTATGAAATCTAGTACTTTAAACGGAACTGACTGCCTATCTGTTGAACATCTGGTAACTTGATAACATGATATGCCTTGGTAAGATTGTTAGCCAGGATTTTGAATATAGTTTCGTACAAAGGCCTACCGTGTACTCTATAGACAAAGAGTAAGCTGACATTGATTATGAACGTTACTCATTTCCAAATTTGAATTGGTAGACACCATGTCTTTTTCCTATACCTATATATCTTTGTGTTGTTTTTTTTTACAATTACCGGTTTTTATACATATAACACAGAAAATAATAATCATTTGTTATTTTCCCACCTGCGTTCCCGTTCCTCTTTCTCCCCCGTATGTCCTCCGCTAAGAGGTCTGCACTGAACTACTCCTCCACATTTGTATAATGCGGACATTCGTTTATACAGCACGTGGATCATTTACAATCGTCTCGTATACCGTGATATTGTTTACTTGGAGAATATATATTGTTCCTCATTCTTCCCCTTTTGAGTGGAGAATATAAGGAATTCGCTATATTGATTAAAGAAGGCATTAATGAGGATAAGTATTTTTGTTAGTAATTATAGGTAATGCTCTCTATATTCCCGTGGTGAAAATTGTTAATTAACATTAACTAAAAAATAACAGTAACTTAATACAACTTCAATAACTATCATATTTTAAACCGCAAACTATAATTCAATTTAGGGTTAACCGCTATACATACAATTTGCAGCATCAAATTACATATTTATTTAATTAACAGATAATTATAAAACCAAAATATTTCATATCAGTCACTACAAATCTGGATTATAAAAATACTAACTAACCCCCGCGGTTCTACTCCCGAACAAAGGTGGCAACTTTACACAACTGGATTACAGGTACCCAACCTAGGACTTCCCTTTTAAGACCAACCTACTACCTAAAGAATTTTATCAGATCGGACCGTTCATTCCTGAGATGAAGTGTATTCAACCAAACAAACAAACTTACAGCTTTATAATATTAGTATAGATATAAAAAACAGCAGTAACAGGACTCACGTTTGATTTGTAATCTAATAATATTAAGTTATTTACGGGCCGCAGGGCAATAAGTTCTTGTTTCCGATAAAATGTTGCCACAGAATTCAAATCGTGTGTGGTATAAGCGATGAATGATTTTTGGCATATCTTAGAAGTTTGATGTTACATATTTTTGATAGCGTTGTTTAAAGAATCATTGCAATATTTATGTGACCAATAGAATAGTATAAAAAAAATATATTAATTGCACTTTTATTAATTAAACTGCTACTTACCGACTAGAATAAAATCTGCCTATTCTTTGCCTAACTATGTTGGAGTCTGCTTGCTAGCCTGACTTACAGCAGCAGCTGAGAAGCAGTGTTTTACATGGACTGACTGCCGATTGCCTATACTTTGACCTACTTGTTACCTTGTTACTTTGGCAACCTTTACTTATTGACTAAATCAATATCATCATCATAATAATTATGTTGGCGACCTAAAAATAATCCTCATAGTAACCCGCACTACACGTGGAAAATAATATCACACGGAAGTAAGCAATTCTCCCCAAAACAATTGTTTCCCCCAATGTTTGCTCCCAAAACAAAAAATAACGGTCAGCTCATAACTTACACCGCTAAGGTGCACAGGGGGAAATTTATTCATAGAATTCAATTTACTTCAGGTGTGGCTTGACCCTTAACGGGGAATAAACGGGCCCTATTATGAGTGACTTTCGTTTTTTTGTTTCTTTTTTTCGGCCTGTACCTCTGGATTACAGGGTTTGGATCGAGTGTTCGTGGTAAATTGCGCGGATAGATTGCAATTTGTTGGATTTGTTTTTTGAATAAATTTGTTGTTTTTTTTTCAGCGTAGATTTTATTTATTTTTTGGAAAAAAATTATCAAGGGTATCATTATAGTCGTATAGATGATTTTGAATCTTTTGGTGTATAGAGCTAGACCTTTTTGTTTGTATGCTTACGCGTAAGTCGCAGGAACCGCTAGACTGATCTGATCTTGCAGTCCTGGATAGCCCAGTTAATCGAAGAAGGCTCTAAGCTGCTGTTTATCCGAAAGGGCGGAATAATTCTCATAGAACGCGGGTGAAACCGCTAGCACAACCAAGTATTATAATATATACTTGCAAATTACCCAAATAAACACCAACGCCAACCAAAACGCCAACTAAAACTTGAACTAAAATAAACTAAATCATCCCGTTTTTCGTGCAACCACTTCAGCGAACAAACGATTTCCTCATCCTCAGCCAAATCCAAGAGTTTCCTCATATATTTGTGTTTTTGTCCACATTCTGTCTGCATTATGCTAATTTAACTGGAATTACTAATTGCTTGTGAAACTTTGCGCTGTTGGCGATGACAGCAAAAACGGGAGCTGGTTTTGTGTCATTATTACTTGCATGTTTAAACATGTTTAAAACAGATATATATGGCGTCGTAAATGTCTAACGTTTAACCAAAGTTTTCGAGGTGACGGTGAAAGTTATATTTGTAGATTAGCATAACAATTTTCGTCAACATAATGAGGTTTGGTTGTGATTTCGTTGGTTACAGGATAAAACGACTTGGAAATGAAGTAGCCATGACTGTAGATTAGCGGGCTTTTGTCGGTTAGCGGCACGTAGGTCACACTCCAAGAATTTGTTTATTGCTACCGGTACAAAAGCACCTTCTTCTGAATATCACAATCATAATAATTATCTGTAGGTCCAAGAGTTAGAAGCTACACTATTTCCTAGTAAGCTGTAGTTCATCCCGGTACGAGAAAATGTTACCCCGGAATGCGGTAAAACCGTGGAGAAATAACCAGTATACATAATGAAAACATTCTAATAGAATACCAATCAATCATAAATGATTGTTTTAAAAACAAAACCAAGTGAAAATCTCCTACCCTACTACTTTCGGCAATGCTTCGTCGAAAAACATGTAATAAATTGTATGTAGCCCGCGACAGATGCGAGTACGAATTCAAATAAAAGCGCTCCACGTCAAAATATTATTACATTATTCTGTTATTTCCAATAATATTTGGATTTTATATTGAAATGCTATAGTTCTATACGTGCGCTCATATTTGCCAGCCGTGAGGTACGTAATAACATTTAAAACTAAGTGTGAATATTCCGTGAGGTGAAATATAAAATGATGAATTGGACATACAAAAACAACTAAGTGTTGTTTTTACTAAAATACGCAAATGACGTCATTTTGGTAAAAAAATGTTGAATTATGGAACTTTATATTACACTAGCTTCTGCCAGCGGTTTCACCCGCATCCCGTGGAAACTACTTCCCGTACCGGGATAAAAAGTAGCCTATAGCCTTCCTCGATAAATGGGCTATCTAACACTGAAAGAAATTTTCAAATCGGACCAGTAGTTCCTGAGATTAGCGCGTTCAGACAAACAAATAAACAAACAAACAAACGCGCGTTCAAACGTTGGGTAGGTTCTCCAGTTTGTCGACGGTTCTGGTTTGTTCGAAAGAGTTACCGCGGTAAAATCATCAAATGCCCACCTGCTGTGGGTTAGCAGCGGTGTTCCTTCGTAGGCCTTTAATGTACCAGGACCGCGGTAACTTTTTCGACCAATCCCGCAGCCCAACACCACGGGTCTTAGTCAGTAAGTGTTTGACATTCACGCACCATCTCTTTCGCATATCAGAGTATCAGGCACTTACTGACAAAAACCCACCTACATTCCTCGATCCCTTTTTCTACCAGGACCGTAGTAATACTTTCATATTAAAACATGTATGACTTTTATATCAAATAGGTACAAAAATGATGAAGAGAAAGGCCGAAATATTTTTGTACGAATGTGTGACATTTAACTTTTTCGTTTATGTTACTAGGTACGTATATATTAGTAGGATTAAAGAGTGGGTGTTTTTCACGACATGTTACAAATAAAAGTTAACTATTGGCGGATCCCACAATGATTCCATATACTCAAGTTTTCATGTAGGGTAAAGGCGGGATAGATGCCGCAGTGGGATAGATGCCCCATTTTTAAAAAACCTAACTTCCCATGCTCGCGATTAAGAAACAACCGTTTAACTAGAAGCCACAAGCACCCCGCACCTAAATTAGCCACGCGCCATCGAGGGATGAGGTCGCGTTTCGCTCGTGTGTGAATTCATCTCCGCGGCGAACTTACAGCGAGCGTAAAATTTTTAAAGGTGAGTATTTGCTGTTGTATAACTTTATAAGTAGATATTAATTCCATCAATTTTTTTATTACGTATGTATATTGTTTCATGAACTATACATTTTGATGTAAATAGTTGCTCTATTGTATTTATTTATTTAAAAAAATACTAGGGTATCTAACCCTGTTAAAAAGGATAGTTGCCCTGATTTTTTACGGTATAGGTGCCCCTAGGGGCATCTATCCCTCCATACACCACGTGTACCCTGAATGTATTATAAGTGCTTTGAATATATATTTTTCATGTGTTTATGTATAGGTATTTACACTTTTTATTGATTACGAATGATTTACAGTTCAAACAGTGAAGATGAAGACAATTCACTTAAGAACAAAGTTAAGGAATAGAAAACTAAAGGTTTGCCGGTGAAGAAGACTAAAAGAGATGGGCAGGATGAGCCTAAAGATACAAATAAAAATAACTGCATATAATGCTTTGAAAACTATGAATAAACAAAGTCTAAATCCGACTGGATTCAATGTGTAATGTGTCAGTGCTCGTTACATGAAACCTCTATACTTTTCAGAAATTTTTGCTCGAGATGTAGAAAACTTAAAGCACTGTCCGGTTAAATATTATGATGCTAAGTATATTGTGTTATTTTAGTTTTTAAGAAAGAATGATTTTTATGATTTTGCATGTTGAAACTAAATAATTAATATTTTATAATAAGTGTTTCAAATATAAAATACATTATTTTTGTTGAAAAAATACTTTTAGAATATTATTGTGTTAATTTTAATTAATCTGATAATGAATATAAAAAGATTTTAAAAACTGCAAAATACTTTTCATTTCAAATAAATTAAAGTCAAAAAATATATAAATATTATTAATTTAATATACTTAAACAGTATGAAGGGCATCTATCCCGCACCGTAGGCATCTATCCTCGCTAGTATTTTCAAGGTGGGGCAACTATCCATAGGGGTAGGCATCTATCCCCAAAAATTGAGGTCTACAAAAAGCTAAAATCTGCAAAACGTGTAGTATATAGGTCCAAAAAGACAAATCACAAATAAACATAAAGGATTAAACTAGTTACATTCATAGGTGTTATTAATGTAGAACCAATATTTATTAAATTATAAGCATATTTCAAAAAGTGGGGCATCTATCCCGCCTTTACCCTAGACCTTTTGTAAGCACGACCTATGGTTCCCTATTATAGAGCCTGAAAAAGGATAATGGCTATTTTTATTCGGGTGCTGGAAGTGATTCCGTTCATGGAATCGTGGGGAACAGACAGTATTTTATATACAAACTGAAGAATAATCCACATTACTCCACTGGCATAACAAGGCACATGTTAGTATGAGATCCTCTTATTTCTTTCATTTTAGAATCAAAGACCATGTGTACAAAGTGGTCTGTTTTGTGACAAGTTGTTTTTAGGAATTAATAGAATTCTAATACAGGTACCGAAATAGAAAAAAAACTTAAGTTCACATCAAACGAGTTTTGTTTTTATTTATAGGTATTGAAAAAGGCCAATATAATATTTAATATTTTACTGATTTTTTATAAAATTTTTGTTGCCGCCACATGGGCCTTCGATTTTTTTTTTTCATAATACATGTGTAAGTTTTCCTAGAATTTGAGGATAGTATAAATAGTTCAACTCAGATTTGCGCGCGGCCCTATGTGTGCGTCGGCTTGTAAATATACAACTTTCATTCAGTGACGTCGTCCGAGCATGACGTGTTCTTATCGCTTTTTGTTATGGGTACAGTCGTTTACGAAAATGTCTAGTTCTTCACGGAGAAAATGTTTAAGGAGTCAGGTAGCGTTTCAAAAAATGAAACAACATTCAAAGCTTTTTATTATTACATTTTACAGTTTTTCATTATTTTCTCATAAGTTTTTCAAATTGACGTTGACAGTATCTAAGAAATAAATGAGGTGAAATATCTAAGATGAATTAAATACTCCTTACATATTTTCTAGATCTCGGGGTACGCGGACAATAAATAAAAGTGTGGACTAAGAATGTAAAAAGACGTATAATCTAGTATAATAATGTAAACAAAATGTGTGGGGAATTTTAAAAAATAATATTGCTTCGCATAATGTCGACCAAAATAAGACGGAAATAATGAAACTCATAAATGAACGTTTAAGTCATATTGATGAAGGGATGTTGGGTAATACTTGTCGACATGTACAAAAGAAAAAAGAAAAATACTATAGACATTTTGACATGGAGTCAAAATTTATAATTTACCTCGGTGAGAGTAGCGAATCCGAAAATTCATTATTTGATTTTTCAAGTAGCGATTCAGAATCATTATAAATAAATAAACATTAAATTACGTAATAACTATTTTTCTTTAAACAGCCGTAACCCCTAAATAACTGTATTTGTACCCGACTGTACCTCTTGTCACGCACACAAAGTCACTGTGTATGTACAAGGGTTACCCACACATAAGGCCGCGCGCAAGACTGAGTTGAACTTACTATAGTCATCTTACTATTGACATGACATAAAATAATATTCAAGCTATACATACCTACACATATTTCCCATTATCAATATTTAATACTGGTATTTTGTTACAAAAAAAAGAGTGACCAGACCGAACGTTGCAATTTTTTTTTAATAAATACAATACTTTCCTTTAAAAAGAAACCAAGATAATTTCCACAACAATATTAACGTGACTCCGTAAAAATATCGAAAACCACTAAAAATGATGAACCGCCATACAGTTCGCATTGTTCTAAAATTCCCAACAAGACGGGAACCGCAGGTGCACTACTAGTGAAATATTATGGGAAAATTCCCAGGTTTATACAGAAAAATAAAATATCACAGATAAATTTTGAGATACACGAATGTGCTCGGAATGTCCTAGACTTGTTCTACTTTTTATTTTTGTTTGCTTTTGTCATTTGTATTGAGATTTATGCGAGGTTCATTTGTTTTTGGTGGCCGTTGTAAAATCGAAGCGGTGCGGTTTAGTTAGAATGGGATTATAGAATTTTGTATTAATTGTACTATTCGATGTACAATCTCTATTGCTTGTTTTATAATGTACTTACTTATTAAGCTTATAATATTTACTTTTTTTTCATTTTTTTTATTTTTAAACATATATTTTACATTTTTAAATATTAAATATAAAAATAAAAAACATTTCATCATCATCATCCTCCGAGCCTTTTTCCCAATCATGTTGGGGTCGGCTTCCAGTCTAACCGGATTCAGCTGAGTACCAGTGCTTTACAAGAAGCGACTGCCTATCTGACCTCCTCAACGCAGTTACCCGGGCAACCCGAAGCCCCTTGGTTAGACTGGTGTCAGACTTACTGGCTTCTGACTACCCGTAACGACTGCCAAGGATGTTCAATGATAGCCGGGACCTACAGTTTAACGTGCCATCCGAAACACAGCCAATGGTGTCTAAGATATACTTAGAAAGTACATACAGACTTAGAAACTTACTTGAGAGATTGGTCCTTTACCCACTAGGCCACCACGACTTTTTCCAAAAAGTCAAAAAATAAAAATAAAAACATTTAAAAATATAAAAAATAGGTTGCCACCGATATCGGGCACAGGGTCCAAGGTACCGGTGGTTAGGGTCCCAGAGACAGAAACCTCCTCACAATACGCGCCGTATCAAGGAATACTGCTTTCTGAATCAGTCCCTTGATCCAGCCGCCTAACGAGAGCCTTCTGAGGTGTTGGTCGAGGCTCTTGGCTATTAGACCAGTGACCGTAACGATAATCGGCACAATGACAGCCGTGTCGACATCCCACATGGCGACAACCTCGTGCGCTAAGTCAAGATACTTTATTTGTTTCTCTTTCTCAGCTTTCACGAGGTTCTCGTCATGCGGAACGGTGACATCGACTATCATCGCGCGGCGCGCTAATCGATCTATCACCACTATATCAGGCTTATTGGCTGTCAGTAATGATAGATCGATCCCAGTACAACGTGATATGGTCGTTTTCGAGAACTGGGTCGGGCGCATACCTGTAGTACGGTACCTCAAGGTCTACAAGTTTGTACTGCAGAGCAAGCTGATGGTGGATGATCTTGGCCACTTGGTTATGACTGTGCAATAATATTTTCTTATTATTATAAAGCTGGAGCTGGAATTTTTTGTTTCCTTGAACGCGATAACCACAAGAAACACTGGTCTGATATAAATCGGGCCAGTAAAAACTAGCCTTCTTCCAGGCTTCTTTTTGTCCAGGTATTCGAAGTAGATCCCAAGAAACGCGCAAACCGCTGTCAGAAGCCAGTTATTACATAGCATAAACCTATCCTAAATAACAAAAGAAAAGCTAAAAGTATAAATTTAAAAGAAAGAAAAACAAAAGCCAACCGATTCCACGGTTCCATGGAAATAGGAATTTAAAAAATTACCATTTTTAAATGTAACGCTTCAAGCTGGTAATAAGAATGAACAGCAGTTTCCCAACTATAAAACGGTATGAATAAAGCAGCTAGTTGCAAAACACTTGGAATCGAAGCAGCTTTTTAATTCCGACAAACTAACAAACTGATTTCGGTTGTAACTTTTCAGAACTACCTTTAGACATGTTTTTCATTATGCAGAATTACTATGAGAAAACATTAAAATAGTAATTTTTTCCTGGTTTCTGAGGTACATTTTTCACGAAGTAACTTGCGTTATAGAAATCTGCCGTTTATATTTTGACTAATTGTATAGACCAATTTGGACAAGCAAACCTTCTCGACAATATCTGCAATAAACTAAAAAAAAAAATCTGGCAATTAGTCTCAAATTAATGATTCATTTTTGTACTTCACTAAGATAAAATTAACGCATTATAACCTATCTATACCGCAATATTAACATTCCTTAAGTTTCAGAAATATCCACTTAAATCAGCTCAACTTCAAAACAGTCACAAATAGAGTCCACACTGAATCACACAATTCGCATCCCGGACAATATTTCCAAAAAGTTTTCTCTCAACGTAATAGCTACGTTTGTACGACCCGCGATCAACCAAATTGAAAAATAACTGAGCGTCCTCACGATAAATTTCAGTTGGCAAACTTTCCTGTTTTAATCGTTAAAACGGAATTTTGGTCATTTAAAGTACTGTTATTAAAGTAAAAGACGTAAATAAGTCGGGTGACTTTAAGGCTTAGAGTATTGAACCAACTGGAGACGATGTTGCTGTGTCTTTTACCCTACTAAAAGTATGAGATGGTCAGTCATTCTCGATGACATAGGTGTGTGTCTAGTTTATAGAAAAGTTCTAAAGATGTGATCGAAAATGCTTGTGAGCTAGTGAGCTATCACTATTTTGTAGCGTTTCCTCGCCCTCACGAATAAATTGACAGACTTTTTTGCGTAACGATTTGTGTTCATGGCAGCTCCAGTTGATTACATGCTCTAAACTTAAAGGAGTCGACCATAGTATATCTTTGGAGTAGATTAAAATGGGAGGAATTTCTCTTTTGTTTCTCAGTGAGAATTACAAGTGAAAGTGCTCAGAATTTTCTGTTCAAAAACTTAATCGAAATCCAAAATGTTTGGCAATGCTGTGAATTGGTGTATTTAAAACGCAATCATTAATATTGTTTCAATTATCTTTGATAATAATTAACGTCTCGAATATGGAATTCAATAACATGCTCATTGTAACTAAAATCCTAAAAAAAAAAATCATTTCCTTGAATCATATATGTGTGTTTGTAACTACACTCAAAACTGAACAGATTTTCATGAAACCGAATATATAAAATAACAATTAGTTCTTGTCAGAATAAAAAAAGCTACTTTCATCCATGTGCTAAAAGTGGAACCATTAGAAAACTGATAAAATCGTGGGCAGAGGCTAATTAATCATAGTATTATACTCGAACCAACAAATCCCAATGCAAATAATTTTCACTTTAGAAAATTTCAAATAGAATATTCCAGAACTATTAAATACGACATATTAATATGACATTCAGCGCATTAAATTGGCTTAATAAGTGGACCGAAACAAATGGAGGAATTATTAGTCCGGAATACTACACGAAATTAGTTCCTGATAACCGATTTAATATTAATCGCTATTTATTTAATAATTGGATAATATCTGAATAACATTACCAAATAGTTAAGTAACAATGTCTGTCTGTCTGTCTGTCTGTATGTTTGTTACGATAGAGAGTCAATGAATTTGGTTTGGTACTTTTGGTGTACCTAGGTATGAAATAATAGGACGTTTTCTTTGAGACTAAGAAACAGCTGAAGGTGGAGTGATGACTTGCGCAAGACGGCTGGCAGGAGCTGGATGCGAGCAGCCGAAAATCGATCTCAGTGGCGTGCACTTGGAGAGGCCTATGTCCAGCAGTGGACTGCGATAGGCTGATGGTGATGATGATGAAGAAACAGCTGAAGAAAAGTCATAATTATTAACATTAAACTAATATCATATAAGTAACTTAAATGCATTCATTAATGAAATGGACTTTAGAAAATATAGTAAAACTAGCTACAGTACGCGGTTTTACCCGTGTCCCGAAGGCATAAAAGTTCTCGCAAATGGATGGAAAATAGCCTATATTTATAACTCTGATGTATTCTATTAGGTACTCCACAGTTTCATCGAAATCCATTTAGTAAAAGGAATAAGCTTCCGTACAAACATACATAGATATAGGAATTTTCGCATTTATAATATAAATATTGTCAATTTCCAGAAAAATCTAATAGCCTTCAGGTACTACAAAAATAACCTACTCTATAAAAATGAAATGATGATATAAAATTTCAGAAAATACCTTATACAAAATAAATTCATATTATTGATACATCTTTGAGTAGAAACGTAATCCTCCCATGACAATTGAAAATAACATTTTCATTAAGGTGAGTGGTACAAACCCGGGTGGTACAAAACCGGGTAGGTACAAGAATATCAGTTTTACGACGAATTATTACGGTTGGGAATTGTTATGAAATATTGACTCTAAGTATGTGTTTTGACGATTTTTTATAATGACTTTTGGTAGTGGTGATATATTGTTTTTGATTGACTGTACTTAGGTACTCGATGATGGTTCATGTCGGGAATTATTTTTTTTTCATGTTAGGCAAATGACAGTGATATTTCTTGCTTATGCTTACGCCTGTGATAAAATTGAATCTAATTTCCAATTATATTTTTTTTGTAATAACGTATAAATGTAGAGAGTTAATATTACTAAAACATTTTAAAATATTTATCCTTTTTTAACTGTTTTTGAAAGACTGAAACTAATATGTTTTCGGCAACCCTCAAAGAAAAATCTTAAATCTTTTGAGAAAAGTAACGCAAACGGCCCAGACTAACAATTAAAAAAGACAATCCAACTTATTCCGAACACTTTTTACACAAGTTACTTCGGCTATTATCGCAATAAAGTAAGTAGAGCAACTTTCATAGCGACATGATATTAGAGCATTAAAAATCTCAAGTTTTAAACGTTGTACCAAACTTATTTCATTATGTGCGACTTATGCTCTACTTGAGAACATGAATGCCAACGTGAAGGAATTATGGCTGAAGATTAGCGTGTACTAGTTGGGTAGTCTGGCTTCGGTTATGGGTTATTGCATTTTTGTCTGTCTGATACACTCTCGGTTTTTGGTGTGTTTAGTGTTCTTGCAGACAGATAGAAAGTAAGCTTGATTCCATTTCTGTAATCTTTACAAAATATAATCAATTTAGGCATTTACTAGTGTATGTATACGAAACTTTTAGACATACAGACAGTACACTGAATTACGCATGACAATTACGCATGAATTATGCAGACGAAATGTGTACAGACACATTTCGTCTAAAGTCTGAGAAAGGAAATAGGCTACTTTATATTCAGTTGCAGAAAGCCATCTATAGATATTTTTATTAGCTATTTAAATGTTTACCTTTAATTTAAATTTGTTACATAGTTTTGATCAGAAAGCGCGACAGATACCGAGTTACTTTCGCATTATAATATTAGTAAGGTTTAAGAGTGTCTGAACAGTATTCAAGTTATCGCAGCTACGCATTCTTTTGATGATAGTTTCACAACCTACTTTATTCTCAGTGCGTAAATAAGCCCCTGGGAAGCGAAACACAGCAACTCTATTAATAAAAGACCAATACCGTATTTCATTTTCTCCAACCCCATAAATCTCTACTCCCTGAAATCAAACTAACACTATAAAAATATTTATCTACGTATATGTATATTTAAACGTGTCCAAGAGCCCAGTTTAAATTTTACAACCCGTAAAAGTTTTACACCTCTTCGTGAGGCACTATGGTTATAAAATGCGAAATTTATGATATTGCATGGTGAAGATATGACTATATAGATAGACTGGCGGGATTTGCATGTACGTAAAATTATAGATGTATTATAAAAAAACGTATACAGCGCAATCTTAAGGTAACAAGAGTATATTAGGAAAAAATCACTTCACACATCATAGTTTCCAATTCCTGAAAGAATTTGGTTAAAATTGCAATCAAAATATATTTATTTATGCCTAAGTTTTGTGTAATTAAGGCAACTTATCATCGCATAAACTGACACGGCAATTCAATAAAATGACATAGAAGTATATTCTAAACGTTAAAAATAACTTTTACTTAAACAAAACATCATGCAATAAATTCTATTCTAAAATATAAAACGTAATTTCAAATCTGACCACAAATATCAAAACATGTCTACTGCGGTGTAAACGAATAAATAAATTCATGAATATTTACAATATGGCGGCAACACGGCGGAATATCGCGTTTAGATATGCACATTAATAATATTTCGGTGGCACTTTTTACATAATTTTCACACTTATACATAACTCTATACTAATATAATAAACAGAAAACATTTTTTGTTTGTTCCCAAAGGACAATGCCAGGGTCTGGGCTCATAGTTTGCCCAGCAGTGGGAGTAGTTCCAGAGGGTTCCTTAGTGCACTCTGAACACGTAATGCAAATATTTTTGAAATCGCTCCCTGGGGTCCCGAGGAAAACCAGTTCAAATATTCTCCATGAAGAGTCACTTGACAAGGCCTGAGCCATTTGCCCAGTAGTAGGAGTGTTTGGAATTGGTTCTTTACTTCACTCTTAACACGAAATTAAAATATTTTTGAAATCGGTCCCAGGGGTCCCGAGAAAAACCGGTTCAAATGTTCTCCTTAGATAGTCACTTAACAAAGTCTTTGGCATTTGCCCAGTAGTGGGAGTGGTTAAAGTAAATTCTTTACTTCACTTTTAACATGAAATTAAAATATTTTTGAAATCGGTCCCTGGGGTCCGGGTGAAAAACCGGTTCTTATATTCCACACTAGCTTCTGCCCGCGACTTCGTACGCGGATCCTGTCCCTTATGCCAGCGACTACGGGGTAAGCAAAATCAAAGATCTGAATCGTCTGATATTGAATTTTAAGGGCCCGTTGACTTGAAAACAACGGAATACGCATAGCCATTAGAAAGGTTCCATATATTTAATTTTTGTACTTTAACGGCAAAAGCACAGCAGACTAAACAAAACGCTGAGAACTGAACCGCAATAGACGTGACCATAGGGATAAAAGTAGTGATTCTAATTATTCCGCATTTAAGTTGTGTGTGGCAAAAATATTACACGTATTATTACGTAAAAAAACATTAAATGTTACTGAGAAGTCGTGATGACTTAGTGGAAGTCGTGGTGGTTTAGTGGGTAGAGAACCAATCTCTCAAGTATGAGCGTGCGTCTTTGATTCCAGGTCTGGCAAGTACCTGCCAATGCAACTTTTCTAAGTTCGTATGTACTTTCTACGTATATTTTGGATACCAATGACCGTTATTTGGAGGGGATGTTAAACTGTAGGTTCCGGCTGTCATTGAACATTCTTGGCAGTCGTTATGGGTAGTCAGAAGCCAGTAAGTCTGAGCAGTTTTACCGAGGGGTGTTGGGTTGAGCGGTTAACCGGGTTGTGGAGGTCAAATAGGCAGTCGCTCCTTTTAAAACACTGGTACTCAGTTGCATCGTGACTGGAAGTCGACCCTAACTTAATTGGGACAAAGGCAAATTGAGATAATAACGACAATAATAATGAGATACAAGCATCGCAGGACATCTGAGGCTGATGACGGGGAGTAGCGACCCCGCGGGGCATATATACTGAGTTCTCCAGGGAGAGTGTACTGTCCCCCATCTCCGGCCGGTCGGAGTGAACCATGATGGGGGTAGGTCTCACGTCTCTGGCTTGGCTTGACCATCCAGAGTGGAGTCGCTTGAGCAGGATTAGTAGTCCTGCTCGGAGGATAGGTGCCTCGTGGTAAGTGACCCACAGGGAGCGCGTAATCTGCGTTTAAAATCCGCCGAGGTATCCTCACACTTCAGCCGGTCATGTCCCTGTTGCCCTTTTGTTGCTATTCAGTGACAGATTCCCGGGGGCCCAGTAAGTGAGCTGGCGAGTCTCCACCTGCCATTTTTACATGTATCTAATACATTGTCATCGGCAGGTGCCATAGTTCCCGTAGTTTCCCCATTCCTAGTCCATTAGCATCCCATCACAATAGCCCAAGTAGTATTCATCCACAGTTAGCAATGGTATAGCACAGATTGTCTTTTTTTTAACGACGTTCACCGGGGATTGTCCTTGGGTTCATTTCTATAGTGTATAAAGGGATAATTGTCGGTTTTGTGTCACCATTTCATTAAAGTTGTCTCAAAAGGGCTTCAGCGTGTTGGCTTTGGCCTCACGTTGGCTCCCAAAAATTCGGAACTCTGTAGTCCCGAGGTCTGGAAGAGACATACAAAATAATAATGAGATATAAATAACGCAACAAAGTCGGAGAGTGGGGGCTCGTGACGCCACGTTTAGGTATGTAAAATTTGTACTAAGCAGTGACTTAACACAAAATTCAAGCGTGTTATATCTTCGTTATTATTTGTTTGTGAGAAGGAGAAAAGAAAAAATACGTGTCCATTATTTTAGGGTTATCTAAAAGATGGACTAATTACTTTTTTTGATTCACCATACCTATTTCATAACATTCATTTCTATACATTTAAAGTGTAGTATTGCTCTTGAAGTTCCACATCAGGTGTTCCAGATCTTCGATGTTTATACGTCAAAAGAGAGAGTGCTTATCAGATTGAACCACTTTTGCTAAAACGTCATATCTTTATAAGCTATAGTCTAGCTGGGCTCCTGGGTTTCCACATCAGGTGTTTTACATCTTCAATTTTTATAAGTCAACAGAGAGTGCTTATCAGATTGAACAACTTTTGCTAAAACGTCATACCTCTATATGCTATAGTCTAGCTGGGCCCCTGGAGTTCCACATCAGGTGTTTTAGATCTTCAATTTGTATAAGTCAATAGAAAGTGCTCATCAAATTGAACAACTTTTGCTAAAACGGCATACCTGTATATGGTACAGAGAAGCTGGGCTCTTGGGGTTCCACATCAGGTGTTCCAGATCTTCAAATTTATTATCTCAGCTGAAAATGCTCATCACATGAAACAATTTTTGCCATGACACCATTTTTGTATCTCTTATAGTTTTGTTGGTCTGTTGGTGTTCTGCATCAGGTCTTCAAGTTTCGAAGATAAATTATAGCCTATATGTTAACCAGGCTTAATACTGACACAACAAAGAAAAAATCATTGAAATCCGTTCAGTAGTTCGGAAGATTAGCGTGTACAAACAAACAGACATACAGACATACAGACATACAGACATACAGACATACAGACAGAATTTTTTTTTTGGATTTGTGCTCCATTACTGTTTCTAAACCCCACCCAATTATTATTTTTTTTATATATTCAATGTACAGACACAGTTTTTTTACAGATTTATTATATGTATATAGATGAACAATCGCTTCACAAAGCCTGTGCCATTTGCCCAGTAGTGGGAGTGATTGAAATAGATTCTTTACTTCACTCTAAACATGAAATCAAAATATTTTTGAAATCCCGAGAGATTAATCTGATAAGACTTTTCTGCCAAATAAGTCTTAGGATCTCGCTGTCAGGATCCAGTGCTGGAAAATGTTGGAATGGGTTTTTTTTACTGTGATTTTCAAATAAATTCTAAAAGCGTTGGATTCTAATAAGAACTGACAATGATTTTCTGAAAAAAAAGGCAATTACCGCAATATTTTTGAATTTACGGTTTAAATCTACAAGGTGCCTGCGCAATAAGCTATCTTCTAGAAAAATCTTATCAAGAGGAATAAAATAAGCTCGAACATGAGGTAGTTAGTAGATACCGTTGAGGAGTTCCCTCGTCTCTCTGTCGTCTCCATTGTCAGGTCAGATCTTAACCATTACAGTTTTGTGGTGTCTGACACATATACCCGAATGACAAGGTTTTACTCGATATGTGTCTACAATTTTTCGAGAGTCGCTCCCGATTTTTTTAGAGGTTCCATCACCAGACCCTGGGCCGGATGACAAATGAACCATTGAGGAAGTAAGCCCTTACAAACAATAAAATAATTGTTGAAATCGATTGGTAAACGACGGAGTTATGCACGTACAAACGTAAAAAGAATACAAATGAATTAAGAACCTCCTCCATTTTTGGAAGTCGGTTAACAAAAAGTAGTCGTGTACAATACCTCGTATTTGTCAATGAATATAATTCATTTCAATTAAGGTAATAAAAGTGGAATAGTTAAGAGTTCGTAAGCTTATTTTTATGTAATATTGAATAAGAGTCAAACCAGTTTTTCTCAGGACTCCCGGGATAGATTTCGAAATGCTTTGGTCTGGGACCTAATATAAGCCTATGGAACATAATACACTATGCAGTTACTGTGGGCAACACTTGAGCCCAACTTCCATACAAAGATTAGCATTGTCCTTTCATTTCATTTCATTTGTATATTCGTCAGGGAAATATCGAGTGATATTGGTAACATTTTTTTCAAAAGCTGACAAAAGGGAAGCTGATATATGGATGTTTCTATAATTGGACTACTGCAGTCTTTTATTTACTACACAGTTGGTCTTTTGTACTATATCAATCGAATTAAAGATCTGAAATAGAGTGTAACTTAAAAATCTTGCTTAAAAAACTGAATGAAGTCAGCCCTTGGCTTACAAAAAAGGCATGCGTATTCATCAAAGAACCTTAAAGTCTTTTTTAATTTTAGTTCCTTAAAATCTGATTTTATCACAACACTATGTTTTAGATAATTTTCATAATGATGTAGAAGTAGACATATAAATAGTCAAAACAATCTTAACCAATATCAAAAAACATGTACCTAGCAAAAGACCATATCACACCCAACACATTAAGGCCTTCTCGCACAAAATCACCCACACACCTTGATATTACAGCACCTATACATACAAACTTACCTACCGCTTTATATATACATATATATGGGAGTCACGAATTCGGAAATGGGATGTCGCGACAAAATCCCGGAATGATTGAAGACAGCACTAGATTGGCGGCCATCCGTACTTTCATAACTTACGTATCTGTGTTTAGGTAGAAGATACGGAATACGTAGTCGTATATTGCTGTGGAATCTGATGGAATGGGGTTTGATAGTTTATAGTTTTCATTTTGATTTTTTTCGAAGTGGTATTGGTGTAATTGTAAACAAAATTGATTGAGAAAATTACGTAGTTTTTTTACGTTATTTACCTATGAAATTACTCCTGGAAGGACTGAATTTAATGAAAAAAAAAGGTATAAAAGTAATTAATAGTGATTTATTTTATATCTAAGATTTGATTACCATTTATAACGTATCTTTATCCCCACGTTTCGTCGCTTTCTTTCCTCATTATTTTAAAACACTTCATCTAACTAATTCAATCACAGCAAAACTAACATCAACATCCAAATTCAACAAAGAAACGAATATAACTTATAGCATTATTAAAAAGACCAGAGGCCGACGACTTAATATTGGTCCTTCCACCCTCAGTCGTCAGGGAACCTTACCTTTTTTCCAGAAAGTTCAATAACGCTACCTAATGGCTCATGAATCAAAAAAATTACGTGAATATTACAATACTTTTTGCGCCATGCCGTGTAGATAGATTTAAAATACGTGTACCTAGTTATTTTTCAATGTTGGCCGTTATTTATAACTGTATTAATATGATTTATACGTGGAAAAAGTTTGAGGAAAAAAAGGACCGATAACTGTGGGGTGAATCTGGTTCACCTTGTGTTATGTCGCAGTATGATAAAGCTTGGTTCTTATTCCAGTTTCGGAATAAAATATGAAAGTTGAATGTAGTTAACATTTGCGGATGAAAGGACCAAAATTATTTTTAACTACATTTTACATTTAATAATAATGTCGGGACACCTTTTTCACACACGGTCGGTTAGCCCCATGGTAAGTTATTTATTAACTTGTGTTATGGGTGCTAACACAACTGATAAACTACATATATACATATTTATAAATACATATCATAACACCCAGACCACGGCCAACAAGCATGCTCATCACACAAATGTCGACCGAACCGGGAATCGAACCCGGGACCTCAGGTTCGGCGGTCCGGCATGATGACCATTGCGCCATCGAGGTCGTCATTTGGACCGACGATTCCAATTAAGAAAATTAATCTTGCCACTGCAAGCTTGTTAGCCTGATACAACAACTTAGTCCGGTTTCCTCATTAGCTTTTCATATTCAAAGCGCATGTAAATTCCATATTACACTTCCATTCATCTTTGGCGAAAACTCCGCCGCAGTAACAATACAGCGCTCCTAATCAAACCGGCCATGTTAAATAAATAGAAACCACAGCTTGTTATTTACGTATTGTTTGCATTACGGATAATATAATAACTAAAATTAACCCCCAGAACTCAAATAATGGAAGGAAAGTTGAACAGAATTAAATTAATTAAATCGCGAATGTTTCAAGGTAAGGAATACAAAGGTATTAAAACCCTTTGGCTAATTGTGAAGTACATGGATTGGCCTTAATAATTATGGACCCTTTATTTAATGTTCTGAGACCCACGACAAGTTATTAGCTTTGTTATATGTTACTTTTTAGGGATTTTTGTTGGCAAAGGGCGTGTTTGTTTGAAATTTTAATTGTGTAAGTATTTGAGTACGAGGGAGGTGCTACTTAGATAATGAAGCCTTTGGGAAAAAGTTGGTCCTTTTAGGATAAGCTTTGCCTTTTGAGAACGAAACTGCATTTTTGTACGTTTTTAATTAAAATCTGCTACTTTGATGTTAAATATTAATTTCAAATGAAACGTAAAGTGCAGGAATAGTAACATACATAGAAGAAGTTATAGAAAAATCATGAAAAACATTAAAATTATTTATTCTTAAAACAATTTCGATACTTTTCCCAACTATGTTTAAATCGGCTTCCAATCTAACTGAATACAGCTGAATACCAGTGTTTGCATGATGCGACTACATAATTATCTGACCCCAGTAACCCGGATTCCCTTTATCAATAACCGTTGTTAAATCCGAGAATTTGCAAAATGCTTTCACAGAGCTGTATAAGACTAATTAAGAACTTTGGACCATCAATCGCTACTTACTCGAAGCAAACTCAAACCCCCATCATTGCAAACTGCAGGATTAATATCTCTGAAGATCAACACCAACAGTTTATATTAGGGTGGCTACAGAATACTGCCTTTGTTGGTCACCGATTTTCATCGGACAGCTCAGGAACTGGTCTCTTTTTTGATCTGGTGGGAGTGCAGAAACCTTTTGCTATCAAACATCATTAGAAAAATGATGATGATGATGATGTCCTCCTAGCCGATTATCGGCTACGGCGGCTGTTCTCATGTAAGGAGATTAGCCAACTACGCAGGACGTATTATAGTGCACGAGCATTTGCGCAGACACAGGTGCACTCACTATTCCTTAACTCGCATAGCCCGATGGGACGGTAATCCGACACGACAGGAGAGAGATCAGGCGCAGGACCGACATTTACGTGCTCTCCGATGCACGTGTGTATCAATCACCAGCTTCCAGGCTCCGGGCCGCTTTGCGAAAGTCTTCTAAAACACACAAAGCTATTTCGGCCCGACTCGGGAATCGAACCCGAGACCTCGTGCTCAGCAGCCGCACTTGCGACAGCTAGACCAACGAGGCAGTTAGAAAAATAACAATGCAATAAGCGCACTTGTTTGAAGGAGACGATATGGCTCTGAAGCGAAGGGCTCTAGAAGGTACATGGGTAGGTTTTGATCAGTTAGAGCATGGCACTAACTTTCATTATATCTAACTAACTTCCATCAGCTGTGTCACCCGCTTCCTGTATGAGTTACTTAATGCAGCCGGATACAAGTAGTCGGCTATTTAAGTATGATATTATTTTCAAATTGGGATTGAGCTTTTTCAAACAAAACAAACAAAAGAAGCTTTTTCTAGTCAGCTTCCTATTTACAATGGTAGTATATAATGCATTCCATTGTTTTAAAAAGCCTACTTTTAACTCCAATCTATGGTATGCGATACATCTTCAAATTTCGAAGTGCCCCTAAACTAAGTCATCCACATACAAAAACCAGTCTTCTGCAACTCGCCTTAGCCAGTGACCAAGTTGAGCGGAGTGTGTCTTGTAGTCAGTTGACCAAAGTTGGATCGCCGGACGCCATGCTTAGTTTACTTTACGAACCAGGCTGTTGCTTACGATATTTTTATTGGACAACTCCAGTATTAAGTTTTAGAGTGTATGATGTGGAAAAATGTAGCGCTTGTTGTTCGGTTTTATGAGGATGTTGCAGATTTTTGGTGTTGTTTGGATTTTGAGATGGAAAATTTCGTTTTTTAAAGAAAAAATAATGATATTCGTATTTTTTAATCTACACTAATAACAAAGAGGTTGTTTGAAAAATTCTTTCATGGTTAGTCCATTTATTGAGAAAGATTTCGTATACTTTTTATTCCCGGCACGTGAGTGAAACCGCTGGGGGAAACTAGTTAAGTAATAACTAAGTAACTAGACTATTTAACACAATTTATTGAGACTACATTTGAAATGTATTATTCACAATTATTGTTCTAGAAAATTATTTTGTTTCAGTAAATGTATTCTTTGTTGAAAAGCTTCCATAATGGTTTAGTCTACAATAACTTCAATATTGTATTATTCAAATTAAATAATCTCTATTGAAATCAAATCAAAATGGCTTCTGATTCAAGGCCTTTCCTTGAGGCTGAAATAATAGACTTTAGATTAGGCATCAAATGTACTGAACCAAATTCTATCCTCCTCAAAGGAACGATGAACCATGAGCCATGAGGTGAATATATTTTCTTAACTGTTAATTACAAAATACATAGCTTCAGATAAAGCACCAAATAAACTGAACTCAGAGTAAGGTTGAGCCACTTAAAGGCTTATGCCAAAACATTACAAGAACAATTTGCACTTTTATACAGCCTGTACATTTATGTCACCTCCATAAAATACATTTGTACGGCGTACCTGTGCGCTAAAGTTGGCGGCATGCAAAATGCATAACGCGAGTAGTTTTACCATGACAAGCGAAAACAAGCATGAGCTCTCTGGGCAAATACATCTGTACTAGTGGTTTAAAAATATAAAAAAAATATACAAAAAATTGGGACAGTGATTGTGATAATGATGTACATAGGTGCCATTGTTTAAACGAATACAAACTTCTAAGAGCGCACAAAAACATTTGGTAAAAAAAATTATAAATGTCTGAAAGAACCTCTACTATTCTGGGAAGTCGATAGAAGTGGAAAGTTAATGTAATTTTGAAAGTCTTGGTGTTAGTAGTTAATTTTTATCACACGATAAATGCTCTATGAAGGCTACCCTACAGTTGAAATATACTGTCTGCCTGTGTCTAGTGATTTCTATACTTTGTCATTTTATTTATATTTCTCATCATGTCTATATTGTTCCCCAATTTCATCAACAGCCTCTTCACCATCATGACAACTCTCAATTCAGCAAAAATACGCAAAATTTCTAGGAAAGAAATAGTTTCTCATCTCCCTAGAAAAGCATGTCTTCGCACAATACATTTATCCATCCATAAACATCCTTCATCCCATATTCCAAAAGGTATAGGATGTCGTAAAGTGTGGCTGCCTCAATTGTGTTTCCTCTGTTACACTAGAATGTAGATATTCCGTCGAAATTCAATATAGTGTAGCCTTATACCCAAATTTGTGTGCGTGGCAAATATTTTTATCGCTCTCCGATTGTATTCGCGATATAATTTTCGGGGTAAATATGAATTGTGTGACGTTAAAAAGGTTGTATTTTATTTTTATGTGATTTCATACCGATATCTATTCAATACACATGAATATGTTCCTTCTTCCCTTCGGATCTTAGGACCAAAAATAAAAACCAACTTTTTGGCTCACCCCTTAGGAAACTTATCAATTGAGGATCCAAACCATTTATTAACATGCTCATTTCAAGATGACTCGTTCTGGTCAACAATAACTTACTTCCAATGGACCCCAACCGGGCCATATCTCTTTTCTAATCTTCGCAAGCTTGTCGCATACATTGAAGATCCGCCAACATCTACACATTGTCGATAACTAGTTACAATCACACCACCATTGATCACAGTCGTAACCAAAGTTTATTAGTGAAACGTGAGATTTCCTGCTATCTCAGAACCCTTGATAAATTGTTGTTGTGCAAAATTAACGGGTATAACATTAATTATTTCTGCTGTTATCTCAGAGTTGTATTATAATTTCGTTGGCGTTAGTAAATGTTTTGTGGTTTTAGCAGATTTGTGTGGATCATTAGTTAGTTTTAAGTGATCAAGATTGTTTCGGCTCTCTCTCGGCGTGGGCATTGTTCGTGGGAAATGTATTATTTTCTAATAAGTTTCACGAATTGAGTGCTTGCAAAAATGTATTAAATACTTTTAGTAAAAAAATTCAGAAGGAAGAAAATGATCCATAATATATATTTTTTATATAATCCAATCGTAATATCAATTCACATAAGAAGCACCGAGGTCTCATATCATCCGATTCTACCTAAACAAAAGAAAAATAAAGATAAATAAGCTCCAACAATCCTCAAAGGACCAAGGACCAAAGTTAGGTAAAGGTGGCTCAACTATCAAGAATATAAGGCGGACTATATACCACATAGGTGAGGACTAGCAATATGCGTCACCAAATAAAACCTAGTGTTCGTCGTATTTCCGACGGTTTCGTTGTTTTGGGTGGTGCAAGTAACAAGAAGTATGAGGTTTTGAAGAATATCTTAATATTGTTTTCCTATTAAGTCAAAGGTGTTACAACTTTTCAAACATTCTCTTTCTAGTAAGTAACAAAATCTGAAAAGATTTTCACATGCAATTGGGAATTATTCATTGTAAATCAAAGAACTACAAAATATCCATGCACTTTTGGGTTAAAACATACACAATTTAAAAAAGTGCAAAAGATCTTCTTTGACGCATTCCAGAAAGGTCGTTTACCCTATCTCTGAAATTTACATTTTACATTAGCCCAAACTCCAAAAACTTGTCGTGAATTGTTAGTTCAGAAATGGTAGCTACCAATAACTCTGCGACCCTGACGGCCGCTCCTTTAAACACGCCACTTGACTCCTTAATGCTGGGGTTGAGAACCTTTGGCTTACGTGGTGAAATTATTTTTTAAAATATTATATTAATAGGGGGTGTGCCTTCATGTTAAATTATTATTAATCTAAAGAGGTGGGTTATGGCTATGTGAATTTAGATGCACTTATAATTTTATTTTGAATGCAGACGTTCGGAATGGACCGACGACATGATCAATCGTCTCGTTCGGCTATTATTTAGCCACGTGCTCTTTCTATTTTATCTGATAACATCCCATTTTCCTTAAAAAGGCTACCCTTACGTTCTATCCATAGAATACGATACATACCTCAAATTTTTAAGTACTTTTCTATGCCCTGAATGAAGTCATCAACCTACAAGCTCTTCTTACAAGTTTTAGCAGCCCAACATTATATTGGCATGCCCAAACGATTTTGCCTCATACCAATAGTTCACCATCCCCGCTTAAATGTATGGATTGTTTCGGCGAAGTTCGGTATGGTGGTGGATCGGACCCTTGTACCTTTGCGGCTTCGTATAGTTTGGGTACAGGTGTTGCGGTTTCTAACATGTGATTTTGTGTTCCGGAATTTTCTTCGGGTCATGCGGATTAGATTTTGTTTCAAGTATTTAGTTGGTATGATGATGGGTATACTGTAGTGTTTAAGCTATGGTGTTATTATTGTCACTGCTTAGGTATGTTTTAAGGCATTTTAATAACGGACAAATCCGAATATTTTTTACTAATAAATGGAAAGTTATCGTACCTACTCTTCAATTGGTGAACATTAATGAAAGCTCATAGCTCATTTACTAGTTTTCTAGTTTCTAGTAATACATATTCAAAATCTTGAGGAAACCTGGTCTTTAAAGTCTGAGGTCACCAATCGTCTCATTCAAAATTGAGGTCAAAATCGTCCTGTGCTTGCAATAGGAGTGTAGAAAGGCTGAGAATGAATTCAAAGTCTTGACAAAACCAGTGACAACTATTCGACGACATCTACAGTCCCGCAACAGCTTCTAAAATTCTAATACCACTTCAAAACTGGAATCCAATAAACTAAATCCTAATTCAATACCAAAACCTGGCTAAATCACCATCCATTACCCACTGTTGCCATGATTTCGTTAGCCATCTCATTGGCTAGCCTTTGCCTATCAACGTGGCTATTAATAGCCTATTAGCACCGATATTAGGCTCCATTTAAACCGCGAGTTAGAACATTATGAAATGCTATTATCTTATGGTGGAATGTGTTTTGCGGGATATCATTAGCTGGTGGAAATACATTTGCATTTCAATGTTCTACTATTGGTATTACCGTTTTTGATACTATGAGTTTAAATTTTACTGTGTCTCTTACCAAATAGCGTTTCCTGAATCTATCTAAAGATTTACACTGTGGGATCTACTTATGTTTAGCTAAACAAATTGCAAATTGAGGTAGTATTGTATTCGACTTAAGAAGGTAGGAAGTGCCAAGTACAATCAGAAAGTTGTGATGAGGTCCTTTACTTTCGTTGTCTTTTTGTTTAGAGATGGGAAATTGACCCCTCCGGCTGTGGGTGCAGCATGAAGGAGTGTCAGATTCTCTCTGTCCTGCATTCCCGCCAGGCTTTAGCTCTGGTGGGCCCTAATATGAAGCTCTCAGCCGAGCTCTGGTAACCAATGAACAAAAATGATAATTGTGCAATAAAGCTATTTTAATTATCTGCACAAACGCATTAAACATGTTTGTCAAACAGTTTCGCTATAACTTTCGTTCCTAGAACAAACTATTTCAAACTACGTATTTTAGTAGTGGCATTAATTACTATTTATGGTCATTTAACCTGGACAATTTAACACAAAGTTTTAATTCTGATAACGTTCCACAAAACAGACCATAATTGTCCGATTAAACTTCAAGATAGAACCATCAGAAATAATAACGGTCTATAAATTTTGATAGCACCAAATCGGTCTAACCTTAAGAGTAAGTAAGCCGTAATTATTAGATACCCCTTAGGACCAGTCCTTAAGACTTGGTTAAGCTATTATAACTTAAGTTACTTGTTTGAAGCAATAAGAAGCAGCTTTGAGATTGTGGCAGTTAATAAGTTAGAGTTATTCAGTCATTTTATTTTAAGTTAGAGTATTATTTTGTGGGCATAACTTGAAATAAATGATGTTCTAGGTAAAGATATATTTACGCAGATAGTCGCAAGAGCACTTTACGACAAGGATCGACTACTTAGTTATTTATAACGTATAAATTAGTACATAAATATTTATAATAAGGAAAAAAATTGCTCTATACGTACCTGTACCTTACTCAATTATACCTTGCGCAAAATTTTATTTCACTTTTAAAATATTTTATCACTCAAAAAAAAACTTTGTAATAATAATAAATCATTTCATAATAAATCATATAATAAAAAAAAAACTTTGTTTGCCTATTATTGCAGGTTCTATAGCGAGAATTACACAAAGGAATTTTATATGGTTGCCACTAAAATGAGCCTGTAGAGTGATGTCATAAAGTTTAATTGACATTTCGCGCGGTGACAAGCAGTGATCATAAAATTTTTAACACTACGCTGCAGAAAGTGCATTTTTAGCTGTCTTTATTATGGGTTTGAAATATTGCGGACTTCAAAAATAAAGTGTTCTACCTCTTAATTTAGTTTTCATCGTGCCAGTGTTTTATGAAAAAGTTGTGTAGGTATCTGTATTTAAATAATGTAAAAATATCCTATCACTAATTGAGTACACATCCGAATTGAAGTCGATATTTTTTATACTAAAAATAACTTATTCTAAGACTTTAGTATGAAAAGAAAATCCACTTAAACCTTAATATTAATGTTACCAGTTACCAACCAAAATGATATCTTACAAGCCTAACCTAGGCCCCAAAATATGGCGCTCACGGCAAATTACACGGAACACGTGAATCGTCACACACAGTATCACATGTGGCAGAGTTGTGTGACGAATGACATCATATCTCACACATACACTTACCCGTGAAGTGGATTAAGTGGTCCTTTCAACCGCTTGATGTATGGACGCGGATCTTGCTTGATTCATAAGGACCATTTTCGCGTAACGCTTGTATAACACGGAGGAAGGAACGATGAGCAGAGAGGCCGTAAAGCATGTAGGTCAGGCGCCTTCTTGTAGGTCAAGTAACGTAATGGAAGTGTGATGATCCATATGACCAAATCGATGAGTACTAGTACGTGCTACCTTTCAAAAGGTTGGCCACGATCGATTTGTGATTTAGTTGTAAAATAATGGGCGGGTTCTAAAGAAGAGAGTAGCCAATAACGTTCCCCGAACATCCGCATTTTGGCGACGCTATTTTCATCATCAGCCTAGCATTTTCCCAACTATGTAGAGTTCCGCTTCCTGATTAACTGGATGCAGCTGAGTACCAGTGTTTTATAAGCAGCGACTGCATATATCTGACCTCCTCAACCTAGTTATCTGTGCAACCCAATATACCCTTAGATGCGACGTTACTTTCTTAGGAGATGTTCGGTTGTTATGACATCTCTGCTCGTCATTTTCTTCTCCATGCCTGGTGCTGTAAAGCGGTGTGTCATTTCGTGTTCGTTCTCTGCTGTCAGTCGGTTATTGTTCCACTGGTACTTTGATGTGGGCGATGCTTAATTCATAAGGGCCAAATCCGCGTGCGTTAAATAGGCAAGATGGCTGTGAAATAAGTTTGATTTACATTTTTATATTGTAAATATGATCCAATTAGTTTTGTTTAATGAAGCAAAAGGTACACCTTCGCGTGCCTTAATTACCTAGTATACCTATATTTGGTAAATGAAAACATTGATGTAAGTAGGTGTATTTTTCCACACCTATTTTATGTCCAGTAGGTAGGTGTGCTGAAGGATATTTTTGTTACTCAAAAGCTGTCGTCAACCTACACGAAACTAAAATATTTTTTTTTTCATTACTTATAACAAATAAGAATTCAATACAGGTACCTAGCTATGGTGACCACCCAGCCTTCGGCCCTAGATTAAGTCTGTACGCACACATGTATAATGTGCTGACTATAATTTTAAGAACTTAGGTAGATAAGTCGCCCCACCGGAGATGTCGCGCCGAGATGGGTCAGACAGTAGATTAGTTTTTTTACAATTAAAAGTACCTCAGAATCGGTAACACGCTTTTAATTTGTCTCCCGAAATTCCTTAGTAGTAATACTTAGTAATTTCAATAGTTTCCCCGCTCCGGAAACAAGAGTGGCGCAGCCGGTAGGATTTCGCTGTTATATTCCTAAATTCTTCGCGGTTTTAAATTCGTCGCGTGTCTCGAGGACGAGCTGCACGATAGCTGTGGGAATTTAAGGACGAGTGAAATCCGACGAACCAAATAAATTACTCTTGGTGCGTGTGGGCAAACAAAGGAATACCAAGGATGAGAGTAGCAGCTGGCTGGTGAGTGATTTTTTCGCCAATCCATGTTCCTCTATCCCCCAATACTTAATACCTACATTATTTTGAGATTAAACCTCTCTCATTATAACGTGTTCATTTAGATTATTGGCTTATCTCATTGTGTTCTATAAATAGAACCGACATAGAGTAGTTAAACTTTCAGAGACGCCAATTAATTGTTATCTCAAGTGTATTCTTTGCATTGATATTTTTATAAATGTGTTTTATTAAAAGTAATAAGTAAAGTGTATGTAATTCTACACCTAATATAAAAAAAAATATATATTTTATACATTAATATTTTTAATTTTATTACCTAAACTATTACATACATTTTGCGTCTAATTATTTTCTGATTTACGTGTGTTATGTTTGAATTGTGTTATCTTGTGTGTTTCATAGCATAGTCAATTGTACTCTCACGAATTGTTTTATCTGTTCCGTTCTCTACTCTGTGAACATGATGACTTCAGTGACTATTGAACAAATACCCAAAGAAATTATTCAATTAATACCTTTGTATAATGGTGATAAAAGACAGTTAAATCTTTATTTGCGAAAGTGTCAGTATGTCCTTGACCGATATAAGGGTAGCCACGAACAAAATCTTTACGTTTATAATGTTTTAACTAGTCGATTGAGAGATGACGCCGCAGCGCTCTTATCAGAACGTGAAGATATTGTGACATGGTCTGCTTTTAAAGATCTACTTATTCAACATTTTGGAGACCCGCGTAGCGAAGCGTGCATTAATATCGAATTAGAATCCTTAAAAATTAAATCCGGTGAAAGTTATTTAGAATTTTGTAATAGAATCCAAAGTGTTCGATCATTATTGATGTCCAAGGTCAACATGATTGAGGATACTGATTTGAAGAGTGCAAAGACAATTATTTATAACAATACGGCCTTGAATGTGTTCTTATACAATCTCCCAGAGAATATGGTTCGTATTGTAAGGCTTAAGGCACCCTCTAGTTTAGAAGCGGCCTTGAGTATAGTACTTGAGGAAGTTAATTTCTTAGAGCAGTATAATACTAGGAATCGCATTTACGGTCAATCTAGCAGTTTCGGATCAAAATTGGTAATGACGCCAGCGGGATACAAACCTTTATTGCCAAATAATATTACCACACCTAAATTTAATTTCGGTATTCCACAGAATAAATTCAATCAGCCCCAAGGTCAATTACCAAATGCATTAACATCACGCCCCAAGCCTGGGTACTTACCCCAATCTCAACAATTTGGGTACAGGCCACCCCAACAATTCGGGTACAGGCCACCTCAACAATTCGGGTATAGGCCACCTCAACCATTTGGGTACAGGCCACCCCAACAATTAGGATACAGGCCACCGCCACAGTTTGGCTATAAACCGTTGCAACCTCAGCAGTTTGGTTACAAATCCCCCAATAATTCTAATACCCCACAAATACTAAAACCTCAAACGCAAACTACTGATGTGTCTATGCGAACAGCCCAACCTAAATCGAATGTACCACAAGGTTTCAATTTAAATGAATTGTCTGCTGACGACTATGAGCCTTATTACAATAACTATTACTCTAACTATGACGATGACTATTATGGTGACTCAAATGAAATTAATTATCATGACGAGACTCATGTTGACTATGAATTACAATCAGAAAATGAAATTCAGGCACTGGATTTTCAGGAGAGTGCCTCGACGGACAAGAAATCTTAGAATTAAATTTTGACTCTAATTTAGAGCTACCGTATATTTATGTAGAAGAGATAGACGCAAAAATGATGATAGATACTGGTAGTATGAGATCGTTCATTAGTCCTACAAAAGCATATGAGTATTTTTACGACTATATACGTAATGAAAATTTTCAGGTGGTTAGTACTCATGCTACTAGTAGACATAATGAAGTAATAGAAATTCCTCTTCTACCTACCTTTGTTAGTGACGATTGGCATAAGTTCTATGTATACGAAGTAGATCCACGGTATGACGGGCTTATAGGTAACGACCTTTTACAGCAATTAGGTGCAATTATTGATCTAAAAGAACGAATCTTAAAAACGAATTCCACTTGTATTCCAATAATCAATAATAATTTAAATTATAAAATTACTGTACAGCCACGTTCAGAACAACGATTTAAATTGCCAGTAGATCAATATTCAGGTGACGCTATTCTTGACTACCAAGAATTTCGAAATGGACTACGAATGCCTAGTGCTTTAGTAAACTGTGATAGTGGATACGCATTTACAGTAATTCAAAACACTTCAGATTGCCCAAAACAACTGACTATTTGCCAACCTTTCACAGTAACGCCATATGAAAATACAGAATACAACATTAATTTTACTACGACCAATACTCCTCTAGAAATTGACAAATTACTTGAAGAAAATTTAGATAAATTAAGACTCGATCATACCAATGGCGAAGAACGTGAGAAAATTTATGCACTTTGTAGGGAATATAAGGACATATTCTACTGTGACCAAATCCCCCTTACGTTTACTAATCAGGTTAAACATCACATACGTACCAAAAATGAAGATCCTATATACATTAAACCCTATAGACAGGCACCTTTCATCCAAAACGAAATAAATAATCAGGTAGAAAAATTACTTCATGAAAATGTTATACAAGAATCTCATTCCCCTTGGAGTGCTCCAGTTCACCTTGTCCCTAAAAAGAAGGATGCGTCTGGTGAAATTAAATACAGGATGGTAATAGACTACAGACGACTGAATGACATAACCATAGACGACAAATACCCCCTACCTAATATTAATGACCTTTTCGACAAACTAGGAAAGAGTGTGTACTTCACCACATTGGATCTAGCAAGCGGCTACCACCAAATAGAAGTAGAAGAGAAGGATAGACAGAAGACAGCTTTTTCGACGCAAAACGGCCATTTTGAGTTTCTCAGAATGCCGTTTGGACTTAAAACCGCTCCTGCTACCTTCCAACGGACCATGGATAATATTTTGCGTGGTCTGCAAGGACTCCACTGCATGGTATACTTGGATGACATAATAATTTACGGAAATAGCCTTGACGAAATGATAAATAAATTAAGAATTGTATTTGACCGACTTAGAACAACTAACATGAAAATTCAATTAGACAAATCTGAATTTTTACGCAAAGAAGTGCTCTACCTTGGACACACTATAACTAAAGACGGGCTAAAGCCTAATGACGACAAAATAAACGCTGTATTGAATTACCCGTTACCAAAGACAACGACAGAGATTAAGAGCTTTCTTGGACTTGTAGGTTACTACAGACGTTTTATAAAAGATTTTGCAAAAATTACTCAACCATTGACAGCCTGCTTAAAAAAGCGCAACAAAATTGTTATTGACCAGAAATACATAGACGCATTTAACAAATGCAAGGAACTCCTGACACATGCCCCACTGTTACAATACCCTGACTATGACAAAACATTTATACTGACGACCGACGCATCCAATGTCGCTCTAGGCGCTGTGCTGTCACAAGGACAGATTGGCAGTGACAAGCCCATTGCGTATGCTAGTCGTACCCTCAGTGATACAGAATCACGTTATAGTACCATCGAACGTGAACTGCTCGCTATAGTGTGGGCAGTAAAGCATTTTAGGCCCTATCTGTACGGTAGAAAATTCTATATATATACTGACCACCGTCCCTTAACTTGGCTCCAATCTCTTAAAGACCCTAGTAGCAAACTCACACGTTGGCGGTTACGTTTGCAAGATTACGACTTTGATTTAATTCACAAAAACGGCAAACAAAATACAAATGCAGACGCTCTGTCCAGAATAAAAATCAATGCCTTACTCACAGACGACGAAAATCAGTCTCTAGCAGTTAATATTGATGAGAAGGAAGATAAAAATCTAAATGAATGTGCAGATAGTAAAGGTTCATCAACAGTAACGATATCTGATTCTAGTCGAACTATGACCTGTAGTCCTATAGATTTTTCCGACAATATTAGAGAAGTTCACTACGATACAAATGAGTATCCAATACGATCAGTGTCCAGTAAGTCGAACGAAACCGTTCATTCCGCTGTAGAATTAGAATCAACCGGTATACCTATTTTACATGAGGCGATCGACACCAAGCCGAATCAAATCTTAATATTTTCATGGTTTAAAAATCAAATGCATGTTAAGAACCTGTCACGTGACAAACAAAAGATATTAGAAGTTTTCCTGCCAAAAGATAATCCGCAATTAGTAAAGGACTTTTTAAAGGAATACATACAGCCAAAATTAAAATATTTCATTTATTTTGAGGAGAATGAACATCGGAAACTATTTAGCAATATAATAATTGAACTATTCAGAAAGGGAACTATTAACCTATTTGAATGTACAGAAAGAGTTATTTTTGTAGAAGATGAAGGAGAGCAAAAGGCACTTATACTTAAACACCATGAAGGAAAGACCTGTCATAGAGGCATAAAAGAAACGCTAGTTAGGCTCCGTAGAAATTATTATTGGAATAGAATGCAGGAAACTGTAACAGCAGTCATAAACAGTTGCGATGGGTGCCGTAGAATGAAATATGATAGGAAACCCATCAAACCTATATTACAACTAACACAAACCCAAGACGCGCCTTTTCAAGAGCTATTTATAGATCTTTTTAGTATAGAAGGTAAAACTTATTTAACTATAATTGACGCATTTAGCAAATTAGGTCAGGCAATCGAAACTCAGGGAAAATCAACTCCCGAAGTAACTAGAGCACTGATGAAATATTTTTCGTATTACGGTACACCCAGAAGAATAAGCTCAGACCCCGGAACCGAATTTAATAATGAACTAATTAAGGAATTTTTGAATTTACATAAAATTGATTTCCACATTGGAACCCCTAATAACCCCAATTCAATGGGTCTTATTGAGAGGTTCCACTCCACTATAATAGAAATTTACAGACTGGCCAAATACGAAAAACAATGTACTGATGCGGCTTCGGTTATGACTTATTCTGTTCTGGCATACAATCACACTATTCACTCAGTCACTGAACTTGCACCATTTGAAGTTGTCTTCGGACATACCGACTCAAGCAGTCCGTTTAGCATAGAATTAGAAAAACGTTATTTCCAAAAATTAGTAAAAGATCATGCAAAAAGAATAAAAACATTATACGAACACTTAGCAGACAAAATGGTTAATATTAAAGAAAAGAATAGAGAGAGTAAGGGTGGTGAAGGTGAAATAAAGTTTAAAAAAGGAGAAATTGTTTTCGGTAAAGACATAAATAAGCGTAAAAGTAAGGATAAGCCCCGATATATAAAAGCTGTAGTAACAGGCAAAGCAGATAAAAATATTTTACCTATAAAAATAGGAGAAAGGGATACCAAAATTCCTATTAAAAATATAAAACGTCCTCCACAGGTGCGGCATATTATTGATGACAGTCACGATGCTGTCGCTGGCCCTTCATCTGCAAAATCTTGAAGGTAATCCAGGAGTTTTACCGGTGAAACAAGGTCATGCATATTTCCAAACTGATCAGTGGACTATTGTAAAGATCATCAGCCTAGATCAAATTTATACTGACCTTAACTACATCTCTACCAACTATCAAGCGCTTTGTAATTTAATTGATTGGAATGCATCATACTCACAAGAAATTATGACTATTAAAATGCATACAGATTCCATACGTGATTTAACTGTAGAAAAATACCAACAGCTTATACCATCCAAACGATCTAAACGAGGACTCATTAATCCACTGGGCTCTATTATAAAAATTGTTACCGGTAATTTGGATCATGATGATGCGTTGAAGTATGATAATCTCATTTCTAAATTGAATCAAGGTCAAATCACTATATCTAAAAGGTTAACATTGGTCTCTAAAATGTTTGACAGTTTTATTAATGCCACTGAAACTATTGAACAGAATACAATTAACTTCCATAACAGGTTAACTAAAATTGAAACATTAATTAAAGATTTAACTGCTCAGCAAAATAGTTGGATTTTTCTGACGTACTTAACTGGGTTGTTCAATGTTTTCATGAGTAACTTTCGTACTATATTTATTAGATTAAGTGAAATCGAAACTGCACTTGCATTAAGCAGAGTCTCTATTTTACATCAATCAATTGTTAATTCTTCAGAACTTTTATATCATCTTAAATTAATATCCGAATATGAAAGCTTAATATATCCTCCCGCCGAAGCGAACTTGTTAAAAATAGAAGAGATTATATGTGTTAAATCATTTATTAAAAGTAATCAAATAACGTTTATAATGGAGATACCACTTACCGATAATGTTACTTATAACTATTATAAGATTTACTCCCTACCAATTTTCCATGACACCGAAAATAAGACCCTAGCTATTTTCCCCAAATACCCTTACCTATTGGCGAAAGAAAATAGATACTCACCAATCGCAATACCGTGTAGACCATTCTCTGCCGGTGCTCGCTTCCTCTGCACTGCAGACAACAGGATCCCCTTCTATGAACTTACCTGTGTCGAACAGCTTATGAATTTCGAAAACGACCTTACCCTTTGCAAACAACATCCAATAGAAATCGAACAGGTCAGAGTCCAACAAGTCGCTAACAACAACTGGATCCTGTATAGTGAAGAGAAGACCACACTAACAGAACGATGCAAGGATGAGACCAGTAGACAATTGGTATTTGGTACTTACCTGATGACCATCGAAGAACCCTGTGAGGTGGAGATTCATGGCATACACATTAATCATCGTATCTTCATAGAGTCCGATGTGGTGAAAAGAGTACCAATCATCGCCTTACCTCAGTTACGCACTAACGCACAGCTATCCAGTACACGTGCACTTGATATGAAGGGCATAAATCTAGACGAAGTGAAATATATGGCGTATTCGTTAAAACATAGTGAAGTGATCGAAAGTGTTTTTGATAAAAGGGACAGTAGCTTCAGTGCGTCCTTGGTGTACGTGACCTTAGGTTTAGTTATTTTAAGTATTTTTGTATTTTCCGTTTATGTTGTTCGGCTCAAATTGCTGAAATACACGTGTTTCAAGAAAAATTATCGGAACCAATCTAAAATCGATTCTCCCGATAATTTTCCTCTTAAGGTCGGAGGAGCTATGGTGACCACCCAGCCTTCGGCCCTAGATTAAGTCTGTACGCACACATGTATAATGTGCTGACTATAATTTTAAGAACTTAGGTAGATAAGTCGCCCCACCGGAGATGTCGCGCCGAGATGGGTCAGACAGTAGATTAGTTTTTTTACAATTAAAAGTACCTCAGAATCGGTAACACGCTTTTAATTTGTCTCCCGAAATTCCTTAGTAGTAATACTTAGTAATTTCAATAGTTTCCCCGCTCCGGAAACAAGAGTACCTATTAAAATCGTATTTTCAGACATTTCCCAAAAACGAAAAGATTCTCAAATCGTCAGTTATCGGCGAAATAATATGCTCAAAATAAAACAATTTATGCATGGTCATAGCACCAACATGTTTTCCATGGACAGCTGAGTGGTGAAGGTACATAATACAAAAAAAAAGCTATTTTCAAATTGTCCACGTAGGCGGTAAAGTGGGAGGTACTCATTAACTCTCACTAATCCACGCCTCGTATGTGTGACAAAGTATCAACAATTTATATTCACAAAAATGTACGAAAGAACATTTTTACTTTGATGTTAATATTTTTTTACTTAGCCCACACTGAATACCAGAAAAAGTCTAAATCATCACTATGAGTACATTATATAGGATTAAATAAATTAATTGGTGCCTATATTTTAGCGCGATGAAATCCGCTCAAAGGTTTCACAGACCGCAAGATCGCGCAGACAATCGTTACGAAACATAGCCATACATAGCACTACACAGCCG
This sequence comes from Helicoverpa zea, assembly GCF_022581195.2. NCBI lineage: Eukaryota > Metazoa > Arthropoda > Insecta > Lepidoptera > Noctuidae > Helicoverpa > Helicoverpa zea. The sequence goes on along the minus strand of NC_061466.1, from coordinate 9,640,791 downwards.
TGACGTATCGTCTATTAATCGTCATACTATCCATGATAAAACCTAATGAAAATCTATATACCTAATAGTTTTTGTGGTCATCAAAAACACTCACTCTCTTCTCCTGCTCAAAATTTAAGATAGTTAAAATTTTTAGTTACCTACCTACATTCCAAACTCACATTTGCGAAAACAAATCGAGTTCCCACAGTGAATCCCGTGCAATTTTATGTGGCAACTTATCATCTTTGGCGGAGCTATTTTTCGAATGTTTTACCTCGTTTAGTTGATGTTTGGTGCCTTTGACGACATCCTGTCTATTAGGGGAGATATCAACCTTTTGTATTTTAACGTTTTTTCCCTTTGTTCGTACATGATACTGTGAGCATTTCAGGTATGTAAGGGAATATTTGCATGTATCATGCGTGTTTTTCCTTACGTCACCAAAATATGTTTGTTATGTGACGTGTGTGGGTGGTACGATATTTATTGCGAGGGAACAGGAGAAAAACACGGTATTGATTTTTTATAGTTCTTCAGACATACATGAAATATTTCGGTTTCATTAAATTCCTTATTCTTAAACCTCACTTAATGATACAGTAACGAGGAAAAAGCTTAAAGGGTGCACAAAAGAAACAAACAAACCTTTAAAAAGTCCACGTCTCAGCAAAACACTTTGAAACTTAACCCTCCAACACCTCGCGTCAAACGCAAACCAAGACAAACCGAAATCTTCAACCAGCAACTGCTCACTATTTTATTCCAACTTTTAACGAGCGGTAGTTCGTTCCGTTTCGCGGATAGTCCGTCACGGCTACCGACTTTGTTTCCGCACGCTACATAAATCTTTTCTCTGGACGACTAGCGGGCTTTTAGTCTGGCATTACTTTTGAGGTTTGGATCTTTTTGTGGGAAGCATTCGAGTTTAAAGAGTTGGACTGTATTCTTCTTTGGGAGATATGTTCGGTACTGGGAAGTGATGGGTTTTAGAATAAAATAATACTTGTTTCATTCCTGAGTGTAGTGCTAGGAATTGGCTGAGTTTTATCGAAACTCACTGAGTTCCATGAACCTTGAATAGAATAATATGTAGGTACATATATCGTTTACTTTTCCGTGGTTTAATAAATACATTGTCAATTGTAAAGGTTCTCTAGTGGTCATATTTTGCGACAGTAATACAAAAATATCAGTAGATTAAATTGTGACCAATCCAAAAAGTTTCTAATACGGTAACAGAACGAATGAAAGGAAACCCCATCATTTAAAACAATATTACAAAGAAGGAACCACATCACTCACCTTACAATGAACGAACCAAGACTTGTCGGTTTAACGGAGGGTAGAAGAAACAGATTGTGTTAAAACTAAGTTCCATGGAACAGTTTCAACGGGAAATATGTTAATGGTACTTTAAACTTGTTGGAATTAGTTTTCTTTTTGAATCACGTCGTATTTGCTTTTTAAATGGTATCGATTTGTGAATTTAGTTCTCGATTATGTTTTTTGTAATTGTAGCGCTAGTCTTTTTGTCAGTGGTAAGACTGCATTGAAAGTTCCGCTATTTGTTCTAAGTGAAAGTTTTCTGATTAAATAAGTACTGACAATATATTATGTTTCATCACTTTCATCTGTTTTCCTTAGACACTCACCCTAAGATGTTAAATAGAATTCGTACCTTACCTACTTGTTACCACACAACATTTTCATTCACACATATTTTTTGTATGTCTATAACTTTTTGGACTTATTTCTAATGACCAACGAACTTTAATTTCCTCCTCTAACACACAATCCAAGGCCTCTATTTACCTATAAAACATCAAATAAAAAATCGTAGCTATTAGAAAAGCTACTCAATCAAGTCCAAAATATCTTGGGTGTTCGGCGAAGTGTCCGCGCTTACAAGCCGGACCGACAAGCTGCAATATCCGGGGACTGAACACACTGACATTGCTGTGAGCTAGAACTTGGTAAGAGATACAATTTTTGTTGTTTTATTTATGGAATAAAAAAAAATGTATAGAAACTCTAAAACTATGATTTTTTTCTTTATTTTTTTCTTATTTCTGAAACAAAAAGAAATCATTGAGTAATAGAGTTTTAATATTGCAAGGTAATTAACGGTATATCTTATTGTTAGGCATTTGTTAATTTGGCTGAATCGTTTTAGATGAGACTTTCATGTCTGGTACGAGATTTAGTTTTTTTCATGATGGCGTAAAAATATGAACTATCTATACAAAGTAATAATGAAATGTTTTACTTCCACTTCTCTACTAAAAATTATTTAGGCATTTCGTCTACCAATAAACTTCTAGTAAATTTAATACAGTACATGAAGCACGTTTATTATATTGTTTTCCTATATTTTCATCATCGTATATTTTCTTATATAAAGCGCTATACACACTTTAATGTTTGTACGTTACGCTCAGAATATTAAAACGAGTCGTATAAGTGAGATATTTTCAAGCTTATATAGCCATGTGAGGTAAATTGAGATGCGGAACTTAAGTGACAGTTTTTACGAAAATTCTTTACTCTATAAATTTTATATCATGACTAAACTTATGTACCTAAATTTCTTATATAAGCTTTAACTCATCTCATAAGTAGATTGATGGATTTATAACTATAAAAAACGAAATTAAGCAAAAGAAATACAAAATACTGCAACCTCAAATATTTTTATTTTACATGATTTTTTCTTCCAGTTACCACGTTGTTACGGTAACCAATAAACTAAAGTAATAATGTGTGGTGCTAGTGGTGGCCCCCAGCCCTTTGTGCGAGTCCTTTAAATACACTATTTTTAGACGAAGCACTCACTAAGATTTAGAAACTTTTCGTTATTTTGTCAACAAAGTTGGTATAGGAACCGCAGTATTCATGTTTGTTTACTTGGTGTGAAATAATGATTCTTCGACATGAAAGCTAAAGAAAGGCGTAAGTTTGGAAAAAAATATGTTTACATTTGAATTAATTAAGAAACTATGCGTCTGCCTAGATAAACATTTGAAAATACACCTGTATGTACCTACTATACTTTTTTCGCTATAAGATGAATCTCCTAGGACTGCGGGATTGTTTGAAAGAATTACCACTGTCCTGATACATAAAGCAGTAATATGTTTAAGAAAGTCTGACACTCCCTCACGCTGATAACCCACGGAAGGGATCATTTGATATTTCCCATAAAAAAGATGAATCTCCTACAGTTTTCATTATTTTCTTGTCACGCATCAGTATTCATTAATTTTACCTATTCCATCACTAATTTTTACGCATAGTGGACATACGTCTATAAAAAAATCGAGCGTGATCTTAAAAGTTAAATAAACTGCAATAAAAATGAAATCACTATCTCGTGCAAAATTTTGTACCAGTGCAATATCTTACGGTACACAAAGGTTTACTCTAAGAATATGATACGTGCTTTCTGCAGTGGCCTATAAACGCGACATGGTATCGTTTAAAATAGACCCGAACATCTGGGAAAAAGTTGCTGAAGTTGGACGAAAAAATTATCCGATGGAGGGGTCGCGCATGACAGTGCCTGGTTCGATCTGCTCTCCAAAAAACGCGATCTACGTCACCAACGAATGGCACAACCTCCAACATCACCAGGAACTCAATTTGTCTGCGGACGTTGCGACCGGCGATGTCGCTCCCGTATAGGCCTTGTTAACCATCAGCGCAAGTGCCAAAGCCAAACCACCTGAAACGGATGCAGCTTTAATCATCTTTTATAGATGTTATCAGGCCATAGTTTTTTAGTCATAAAGGTAGGCACACACTTGTTATTATGAAGAATTATGAATTAAGAGGATGACGCGTTGCATGGTAGATGGCTGCTCAGCACATAGACGATGATGAATTGTCTTATTTGTGTTAAAAAAAAAAAAATAATTTTGTCAACACATAAATGTACCTTCGAAATGTCAGTTGGACAGCTACCCGGCCTATTAAGAGAAAAGGATATGAGGCTGATATTAGTATTCAGTAGTCGTTTCTAGTTACAAGGATGTGACTAATAATGTATTCGAAGACACTATTAAGATTAGCCCTGAAAAATTAATTTTAAGGATTATTGCTTGCTTTAGCTACTACGCAACTTCCACAACTATCAAAAATGTGCTTCACCTCACCTTTTTATCAGCCAGTGGTGTCTAAGATATACTAAGAAAGTACATATTAACACACGTTAAATAGTCCATTTCAAATGCCGTTTATTATTTTCCGAGAGTTGATCAACTACCTAGAAAATTGATCAATTTACGAGTTTTGTTATTTTCCGGTGACACATACTTGCCTGGTACTTGCCTGACCTGGAGTCGAACTCACACACTCATACATGAGAGGTTGGTGGTGGCCAAAACCTGGTAACCAACTAAAATGGCAAGTGTGCGCTTTGATTAAGAGGACGAATTGGAATTTTTGGCGCCAAGGATCTCAATTTTTCTCAGTAAATACAAAACGGATCAAAATACAACTTGGTTACCTGAAAGTTCATGATATAAACCTTATTTTGTTAGACGTCAAAACATGATTAGGTAACTTTTATAACAGACAAAAATATATCAAACATACCTCTTTTTAAAAAGAGATTCACATATTATGGGCAAACGGGACCGATTTAAGCCTCTTAACTTTTTTAGTAGTTGAGTATATACATACTCTTTAAAATTGTAGAAGGAATTTTTATCAAATTATCATTTCAAAATAATAAAATTACAAAACGATTTTGTCGCTTACGACTTTTAGTTATAAGCTAGCGCGGGTATTGTTATCCTCGCCCCGCTCAGACCCCTTTTGGCGCCTTAGATGCGCGTGCCGGTTATGGAATTATTGTTGACCAATTCGTCGCCTTAAGCTATTATTGTACGCATATCTGCACACACCAAGACGTCATGTGTATGACAGACTCACGGAATGCTTCGGTATTAAACTGTATAACGTGTGTTTCAAGGAGTTTACTTGATATTCATTTGAGATTGCCGTTGAAAGTCTGTTCTGTTTCAGGTATAGTTGTTTGAATCTAAGAATGACAGAATTATTTCTGTAATGTTTAAAAAATATGTGTTAAAAACGTTTAAACTTTCGCTCCTTGTAAAATACTGGTTCTCAGCTGCATCCGGTTAGACTAGAAGCCGACATCAACATAGTTGGGAAAAGGCTCGGCAACCAGATTGTTATTTATCTGAAGAAGAACTATATATAGAAGATGTAAATGGAAGAAAGAATTACATCATTAGCACTGCTTTCAAAACGAAGCTTATTTTCTTTCAAAACATGATATAGAACAAAGAGCAAAGCAAATCCGTAGTGTTACGTTAATTTTAAAAGAACAACTCACAAACGAGATACGGCAGAAGTTTCCATAATTGTTTTAATTCGTATACAGTTTTTGTGCACCTCAGTGTAGACTGTAGACCGTACACTAGGTAGAAATGTCGACGTTTTTACATTTGCAAACACGTAGTTCATTTGCAGTGTATTCAAAATGACCTAGTTCTATTTAGTTTTTAAAAGCAACCTAACTTTTAGACGGCCACTATTTTTAATGTACGTTTCGTTAGCCATTTACGTGTGTTTGCGAATAAGCTTTCAGTTAAAAAGTTGATAGTATTTTTTTCGTAATCAATGGTTAATATTCTGGTCTAATTAAAAGTCTCTCTATAAAAACCTGGATTAATAAGTTGACTTCACAATATTGGCCTATACTATCACATTTTTTGAAAATCCCGGTATACATAAAATCTTTTTATTCTACCACCTTGTCTCCTTATAGAAAATCATCGATATATCTACGAACTTCATCACTGCCTACTCCCCAAGAAAATAAGCACAACCGTGATATTATGCTTTTATTAAAATTACTAAGAAAGTCCTCTCAATCTACACTCAAGCGTCTTTTGTAGTTCAAGTATTTAATTGCAGTGATCTTGTTACTGCTGCGCCCACGGCGAGCCCACGCACTCTCGACAGCGCGCAACTCCCACGCATGTTGTATTTGTAGGGCACTCATTATTTACAGGATTATAATTATTTTTATAGCAATGTAAGCTACCAGAATTACTGGTATAAAACTGGCTGTCCTATGTGGTTCCACTCGCAGCACGTGGGAACTTCTTACGTACTTCCCGCATACGGATAAAAAGTTGTTTATGGGATATTTTAAGTATAATATTTTTGCTAATGAGGTTTACACAAAATATCTCGTCTAAATAAATTTAACCGTTTGAGTGCGAAGAAGTAACAAACACACAACCACACGTACAAACGTACCTACTCCTGTAACAAATGTATTCTTCTTTAGTAGTGTGAACGTTAATATAATAACTAGCCTATGCCCGCAGTTTCACCCGCGTTCCGGATCGTAACAAAAACTATCCTAAGTCCTTTTTCCCGGATTAAGTTTTCACGACTTTCACAACTTTCACGACACGACTTTCTTTTATATATAGATAAGTATTTTTGAGACAAAAATATACTCAAACCTTCCTTTAATTTACAAAATGCCAAAAAAAAAAAAAACTATGTTTCATCTCAAAGTAGAACTTATAAAGTCTATATTTAACAGCAAAGAAGACGAAGGTATTTTTCTTTGATTCAGTTTGCAGGCAATAAGTGTTTTCCATTAGACAGTAATGTAATGAGATAGTAAGCCAATTTATATTGTTCCGTTTCGGTTAAGTAGGGCCTAGTAGACCGGGAGTTAGGCGAGCATTTTTGTTAACTATGCTTTTTATTTTTTTGTAATATACGTCTATATAAAATAAGCGGTTAAGATTTTTCTACTTTCAAACATTTTGTAACTTATGGTCTCTGATGGTTAGGGTAATAAAGTATAAGGATAAGGTATATACCCAGTAGTGATAGTTATGTATTTATTTTGTGAAAATCGTTTTTTTTTATTCATTAAATAAGTTTTACTATTAGCAACAGATAATAAAATGATAAAATGTTGACTTAGCAGTGGTGAAAATTGTAATTCAATGTTAAGCTTAAAAATGAATAAAAAATTGAAAAAAAATAATAATATTTTGAGTATGGCTTTTTTCATAATATATTTTAAACTCAAAGTAAAAATATTCATGCTAAGCATATTTAAATGAGTCTTAAAAGAACAACTCAACTGGCAAGTTAATATTGACATTAACCAATAATTAAAACATGAACTATTGAATAACAAAATTTCACTACGTCAATCAAACTAATCAACTTTCCATTAGTATATTAAAATCTTTGAAGTTTTATATCAGAATTCTGATTGAAAATTAACTAATTACTGAGTGAAGCCTTAGTACATGCTCTTTGGTTTCAGTCTAGATTTTTATTAGGATTAATTATGTCTTAAGATCATTAATTAAGCCTAGACTTAGCTTAAGTTTAGGACCTGTTTGAGATTATTTAGAAGTTTTTTAAAGGCTTGATTATAAACTTCTTTGAAGTTTTTAAGCTGTAATTGTGATTTGTTTAATATATCACAATTAAGTTGAATCCAGTTTGTAAGGAATTTTGTTTCAAGTCTCATAGTCATAAAGTGTTTATTTCTAAAGTTATTAACTAAACATATTTTGAGATATATTTTTTTCTTGCAATGCAAAATAGTAGGATCTATAAAATATTGTTTGTGAAAAATTCTACCATATTTGAGACGTTTTTTTTATTATTTATAACTTACCATTTTTGTGTCAAAAAATAACCAAAAACATTGTTGTTCCACTTTTTAAACAATAATTTTTTTCAACAAGAACAATTATTTTTGTAAACAGTAGTCCCGGCTCCTAGTCTATCACTAATGGAGTAGAGTTGCATGCTTCCTTTGTCTTACCTGTAAGGCTACGTGCACACTACCCATAACGGACCCCATCGATCATGCTCCGCTCGTGTGTACTCCTGTCTACAGCCGTTGAGGAGTACCAACATAACAATACAAGTTTATTAAATGTACTGTCGTTGTTATTTCTGTTTTTATAATTAGAGCTTTAATTTATTACTGAATATTTTTTAATGATTGCTTGTGTTCCAAAACTACTGAACCGATTCCTATCATGTCACTATTGGGAACTTGACCCTGTCCTCCGGTAGCACAGGCTATATTCTATTTTGGTTCCCATACCAACATAAAATATTGTAATCTCCGTGGAATGTGAACTATGGAAAACAGCTAAAGTAAAAGTAAAGTAACAGCAATACACTTTCTATACATATGTATATTATAAAGTTGTGTGTTTATGCTTTCATGTATGTATTCGTCTGTGAATAGCCTATTCATCTTTGAGCAAAAACATTACGTATATATTGCTGACGATAGTACATAGTGATCAAAATATGGAAATTACCTATATAAAAAACTATATTAATGATTGGTTTCGAAGTTGATTGATACCTTTATAATTGGCCAATCAAAGCTATCGAATCATTTCCTGATTGCATGACTTTTATCAAAAAGTGTTATTATTTTGAAGTACTTTTTAAACGCCAAAGAGAATGTTCGTTTTTCATGTTATTGCTGCAGGAAAATACTTTTTGTAGTCCCGAATATATCCATATTATTTATGAAAATAAATAACAAGTATACAATCCTTTATATTCTTTCCTGGGTCTTCTTCATTTCCTGACTTTATAATCAGCAAGCAGAAACACTAATCTAATTGCAGAAAATTTTTAACAAACATATAATATCATCAAAAGGAGCTTTCTAAGATGACGATTAGTTACTTTTTTTCCAGACATTTATTACTGAGCTGACATAGGTACCTCACACAATACCTATAATCATTTAATCATCATCATCTTCCTACCTTGTTCCCAAGTAATTTGGGGTCGGCGCAACATGTCTTTTTCTTCCATTCCTCTCTGTCAATACCTATAATTGATGATGATGATGATGATGTCCTCCTAGCCGATTATCGGCTACGGCGGCTGTTCTCATGTAAGAAGATTAGCCAACTACGCAGGACATATTATAGTGCACGAGCATTTGCGCAGACACAGGTGCACTCACTATTCCTTAACTCTCATAGCCCGATGGGACGGTAATCCGACACGACCGGAGAGAGATCAGGCGCAGGACCGACATTTACGTGCTCTCCGATGCACGGGTGTATCAACCACCAGCTTCCAGGCTCCAGGCTGCTTTGTGAAAGTCTTCTAAAACCCACAAAGCGATTTCGGCCCGACTCGGGAATCGAACCCGAGACCTCGTGCTTAGCAGCCGCACTAGCGACAGCTAGACCAACGAGGCAGTTACCTATAATTATTAGAGACATATGAAGCAAAAACAAAAGAAAATCCCCACCAAAATCAATCAACAACCCCATAACATAATTATACGCTAAACCATGATGAAGAACCGAATGATTTGTCCGACGTCCTTCAGAAATAATCCCGTAAAGGTCAAATCCCCGATTTAGGTAATCCCATACAAGTATGGGCCACTATTTCCTCTAAGAGCGAGCTAGAGCAAAGTTAAATTATTTAATTATATAGAGCCGCTTTTTTTCAAAAATATTGTCACATAAATTAACTCACATATTTATTACAGAGCTGACAGACTTCGTACAATATTTGCAAAATAATTATTGAAGACATAATAATGATAAACATAACCAAAATCAATCAACAACCCATTGATAAGAACCATAACCCATAACATAATTATCGCGATGAAGAACCAAATGATTTGTCCGACGTCCTTCAGAAATAATCCCGTAAAGGTCAAATCCCCGATTTAGGTAATCCCATACAAGTATGGGCCACTATTTCCTCTAAGAGCGAGCTGGAGGGAAGTTATTATTTAAGCCGCGCTTGGCGCTGACGGGTTTAGTGGCGATTCAAGTTAGGAGTGATGAGCGGTTGATAGAGATTATGATTGTAGGGGTATTTGTTGTAAAATATTTGAACATACAAGACTTGATAACAAGAAGAAAAAAACTATATTAAGATAGATCGACGGAGTTATGTAGAAAAATAGGAACTGTATGATAATGCAAGATGTCGCATTAAAAACATAGATATAACAAAGAAAATAAATTCATGAGTGTATAAAAACAAAATAATCCTCAGCATAAAATCCTCTCACGACTAACAATAAATTATCCTATAACTCGAAACTATCTTTCCCGTTTTATTTGCATAATACAATTTTCTTCGGTTTCAATCTGTATAAGATCCAAACTCGTCTATGTAAATGCGGGTTTCAATAACCATGTCCTTCATTTATTTGGTTACTAAATAGAGCCCAATACGAGTGATGTCAAATTCCTACCTTCAGTAAGCTAATCAACGGACAGGTTATTGAAAAACTAAAGGTCCATAACTTGGACCACACAACAAAACTAGACGACAAATCCGTTCAAAAAGCTACAGTATGATAAAATGCACTTTCCGTGCAATATGGCGTTCGAAATTACGGAATGTAAAGCTAATGTTTGACATTTTCTATACAATCTGTCATGGAGAATGCTATTACAGTGCGCTAGGAATACTCCCCTTGAAGTCAGGCTTTTGTTTTACATAACTTTGTCATGCTTGCTATTTTAAAAGGTTAAGAAATAAATGTTGTTCTTGAATTAGGTTTTGTATGAAGCTAGTAAGGTTAATGGAGTGATCATTTTGCAATCAAAGGACTGGTTATCAAGAATCTCCGATAGAGTCAGGAAATGTTAAGATTATTCTTAAGACTTAACGATTTCACACGATAAGACTTAACGATTTTTTTTCTAGCTATTCTCTTCGGTTCCACCAGTCTGAGTGAACTATTTAACATTCCCAGTTAAAAAATAGCAAGTTATTTTCATAATTCTAGATTATTGCCAAGCTTCAACAAAACTTATTCAGTAGCTATTGCGTGAAACAACAAAATATGCTTAGAAACTTTTGCCAAAGCATCCCACTAATAATATCAATTAGTGTAATTGCACACACATAAAATGAACACTTATATTCTAAACAGACAGACAGTCAGACCATAGAAAAACTAATAATTCTATTTCATTCACGGCAGGGGAAAAATTCAATATCTTTTGAAACGTCCTGCAGTGTTTCAATAATATTTCTCGAGAAACACAATGTTTATCGTTTATTTCATATATTCTAGACGATGTGACACTTCTCTATAAAGGTGAGGACATGTTTTATTTCAGTTTAGGTAGTGGTGGTCTAACCAAGGGGTATTGGGTCGCCCGGGTAACTGGGTTGAGGGGGTCAGATAGGGCAGTCGCTCCTTGTAAAGCACTGGTACTCAGCTACATGCGGTTAGACTGGAAACCGACCCCAACATAGTTGGGAAAAAGGCTCGGAAGATGATGAGGTGGTGATAGATATTAGTGTAGTATTTACTTAGTATACTTAATGGGTTTGAAAATACTAAGCATACGAATAATTTCGGTTTGTTTAGGTTCAGTGTAGTTTTAAGCAACACCATTTTCATAATATGACAAAATTAGACAGAACAGATTCATATATTTTAATTAAATATAGATCATACAGTTACCTTTTAAGGACTTATTTTCTATAATGCGATAATGTGTACGAAGCCTAAACTTACATAAAGTAGTTCCATACACGTTTATAAATCTATTATTATGTATATTTCAGTTCAAAGTAAATAATATTCAACAAAATGGGAATAAATTAAATAAGAAGAATTAATTTATAAAGTATTATATTAAGAAGATTATGTATAATATTATTTGATTATATTATTTCCTTATGTATAACCGTCATGTATAAATGAAATTATTCTTTGTGAAATCGGGATTATAGATGCAATTTCTGAATTTATTTTCAGATGATAATCATTTCCTGAAAACATTTTATAGTGAAAAATAGTTATAATGAGCTGGTATTGTGAAATAAAATACTTAATCTTGTATGGTTGAAAAAATACTTAAATCAAATTATATGTACCTATACTCGTAATTTTATAACCGCCCTTGACTAAGCTTTTTTGCTTGCCTCATTTCTTGTAACTGCCTATTGTATTTACCAAAACCGTTCTATTTATGCACAAAATAGTTCAGGCAAGTTCCTACAATAGAGAAATTTCATCCAGGTTTTAGGTCATATTTCGGCACCACCACATAACCCTACTTCGTGGAACACTGAGCTTGACACAGACTGCAAACTTTTAGTCGGCCGATAGATTGATCAGGCTCACAAATCAGTATGAAGATGAAGTGGTAGTGCCCACATTACAGATCAGGTACAGTCTACAGTCGACATACTACAACGATTGACTAAAAAGGGTGGTAATTAGAGAACACCCTTCTCCATATGAGAGGGGGCATGTGGCCAGTAGTGGGATTACAAAAAGGTTGATGACGATGGTGGAAAAGGATTTGGTTTACGATTGCTTTCAAGTCAACTGTCGGCCGATAGTTAAGTACATAGTTTGCAGGGTTTTTAGAGATTTAATTGGGGTCCAAATTTGGTTCCCTAAATCCCGCTGTGACGTACAATGTACTATGATAGAAGTTTTTGATGAAGGATAACGTTCTTTCCTATCAAAGGATATATTTTTGACAGCAACATTTTTAGCGAGCTATTTGCTATTTGTTGTGGGTTTTCTCGGAATTTTAGTGTGGTTTTGACAGGATTCAATACTTTTCTGAATACAGGGATAGTAGGGTTCTATTGGATTTTTTTTTAGTAAGTCGTAATCTTCATTTATTTGTGAAGTCGAAAATCGACATGATTTTTGACGAAGATATGGCATTAGTTATATTTTTATGGTAGATGTGGACTTATATTTAAGTCTGAATGAAAAATATCGTCGTGTAAATCAGCTCACTATCCATTTTACAAAACAGCGAACCCCCTTCGTTGTTCCAAACAAAAAGACGAATAAAACACTTTTTTTCACAAAAACTCTCCCATTCTTCGGGCGATTTTTTCCTGTCTTTGTTAGTGGAGACGAGAATTCCTTACTGTCATGATATTATTATAAATCTTGCAGATAAGTGGCTGTCGCGGCTCCTTGGTTTACACTAGTCATTTTTGTTGAAAAAAATATAACGAAAGATAAAGGATAGTGGAAGTTTGAAAAGACGAGTTTTTAAAAGTTTCTCGCCAGTTCTTTAAGTGTTTATTTTAAGTCGACTTTTTATTTTAAGTCATTGAGAAACTTGAGGGAAATGCTCGATTATTTTAAAAATCTTTGAATTAAAAATCTACCAATAAATGTTTGATTATTTACATTCAAAAAGTCCTTACAATTTTTTCGCCACGTTTTCAGCTATTTGACGATTCAAACTCCCTCTTGATGATATAACCAAAATTAATGACTTAACTTTGAAACAGATAAGTATTATGATAAATTCCTTATAGCTGAAAGTAATAAGCATCTTGCCGTAATGATATCTCGCGTTCAATGCCATCTGTCATGGCCGACACAAGATTGATGGCGCCTCAGAACTGTTCCAAACAATTAGCGATCTAGATTACTGAATGTAATGTAACGAATGTATGAAGAAATTGAGTGATTGTGCTATATGTTTTGATTTATTATTGTGGATGGCGTAAACCATTTCAGTATTTGGGTATAGAAGTAGGTTTTAGTCAGTAAAAGTCTGACAATCCTTTCCACTGACAAAACGGAATTGTGGCGTTATGATTTAGATATTTTCCACCTTATTTGGTGCTGTGGTTTTTATTAAACATTGCACTTACGGAGTATATTCTTCTTGGTGAACCGATGGCGATCAATCTTATATTTTAGCGGCTCAGTATTTCGCCACGCATACGGCATTATCAGTGACGACATGTAGGTCTTTCAAAGTGCAAGTTTTGAGGCACATTGGACAACACAGAAGGTGTCGCATTGTTTGTGGTGCGGGACCGTACCCGCATCTTTTGTCATCAGTGTAGAACTTAGATAGGTTGTCCATGCATTTGCCGACCAGTGTACGTAGTTTGTTGAGAGACTTCCATACATCCATTCCATAGGATTCAATCTTCCTTTAACCAAGTTAACGGTTAAAACATATCACTAAACCCGGTATTTTTTATTATAAGGCGGCCTAAAGCAAGGCGTAGACAGAGATTTTTAGTATACTATTTAAGTTAAGTTACTTTACTATACATATAAGTTCATTTTAAGTTACTTTTAAGTGCTGTTTAAGTTTAAATATGGTGTATTGTGTACTTTTTGTTGGTTAAAAAAAATCTGCACCCTCTTTGCCTCCTATATTTTTTAACGGACTAGATACCAAACCATTTTTTTTTTCATCACCTCATAGGTAATTGAATAGTGTTAAACATAGTTCACACAATAATCAGATATTAATCAGAACGAGCATAATGCGGCAGATACCGCGGCCATATTTCATTCCCGCCGCCGTAGGGAATGCTTCGCGAATCGACGTGTGTCACACTGATTTACGGTAACGACGCCGCATTTGATACTGACTGGCATTATTTTTATTTATTGCTGTTTATTTTGTAATTGATTTAGTGTTAGCGTCAGTGATTTGGGTGTTGGGTTTATCAGGGTATATTAATGTCAATTTGGTTGAATGAAAGATTAGTTGTGGCACACGTAGGTACTACGGGTTGCGATAAGCAATCTATTCGCTGTATGACGATTAGGAATTGTTTTTTTTTAATAGAGGTCGGTTAGAAATCTAATAAACTAGTAAAGTTAAGCAAATGTTGCTTAAAGTTTTAGTACTTACTATGTATGTAAATGTATTTCTGATGCAGAAATTGACGTAAGTGTAATCGTAATCGACGTAAAGTAACGTTTCAGTACTTATTCGGGCACAGATTACTAAAAATATCTTACTATTCGCGAGTTAATAATAATATGCCAAGCCTGATTTTTACCTTTAACAACCTACTAGATAAGTGAAACACTATACACTCTCTAAAACCTGCTGTATTAAAAAAATATGTACTTGGATAAATAAAACACATTCAATATTTACTAGACAAATAAACGGGGTTTGTGTTAATAAAAATCCTCCTATACAATAATAGTCGCAGATAATTTTAGTACACTCGTCCACGTGTAGGATCTTTATTGTTGTGTTAATTGTTTAGCCTCACGGAGTAAGGAAAGATAGCGGAGATGCCATAGTGCAGGTAGGTCAGGCGCCTTCTTCTAGATAGGTCAATTTCGTACAGTGGACCTGACCATAACGATCAGTACGAGTGAACTAGCTAGCTATTCGTTAAAATTTAAGTAAGGACGTAAACAGTAAATTTTCTCGTCCCCCGCTCACCCGCATTTTGGCGAGCTACTTTTTTAGGCGATTTTCCGTTATGGCACCTCCACTAGTAATTTTGTTCTCCGTGGTTAGTCCATGTCATGATCGCCGTGGGAGAGACTTAGTGTTAAGGACTTTTTCACACCAATGCCTGTGACTATTCATTAAGCATACTTTATTATAATATTTTTTGAAGTGTTCAATAGTAGGACTGGTGGTTCTAGCTGTATTGAATTCGCTCGTTGTTTGCAGGTATGTCTGCTGATGGGTGGTGGTCTACATACCTTATTAAAATTTGAAGAAGTTCACTGCTACTTTGACGGAAATTACAGGTAAAAAATACTGCACACTAAAAACCTTAACTTAAACACAAGCTTCTGTCAGCCTTCCTATCCGCTTCTCGATAATTATTAGATAAAAAGTAGCCTACAACAAACCTAGCCAAGTAACATCAAAATCAATTTGGTAGCTTTTGCGTTATAGTAATAATATAAATACAAATATTTCTGATAATTTAAATTAAACTAAAATATTATAAAGTAAATGACTCTAAATTGTACATCATTGCATGTATAAATTGCTCACAAAACTCCATCGATAGTGGAAAGGTCAAAACATTTGCTGGTAAAGCTTGAATATTGTATGAATTGTGTCCGCTTGTGTCACGCCAACACATTAGACACACCCTTTACTCTGGTGTGGCTGTTTGGCTGTTTTTATAAGGGGTGGTCACCTTTTGCTTGTGATTTTATTGAAAATACTTAGCTTGGCAACCTTCAAGGCAAAGTTTCATTCGAAGTTTTGTGTTCAAAATCTGCACCTGCTTAGCCTGCTTTGTCCATCCATGATTAGTTTTTTGTATTTTTGTTTTATAGTAGTACGGATTATTTTGTGACGAACAAAAGGGTTTCCGAAAATGTACAACAAATATGGCAATATATGTACGACTTTATATCTAAAATTATAGCATCAGTAGACAAAAGAAAACCTATCTGTGCTATCTACACAGACATGACTAAGGCATTTGATTATGTAGATCATAAGATCTTGCTAGAAAAACTTTATGGCTATGGCGTAAGGGGAAATGTCTTGAAACTACTAGAATCATATCTAAGCGACAGATATCAGGGCACAGAGTTTACTAGAATTTGTCAAAAGACTAAATTGATTACAACATATAAATCCCGACCCAGACGCGTGTATTATGGAGTGCCTCAAGGTAGCGTCTTAGGGCCATTGTTATTCTTAATCTATATCAATGATCTTTCAAAAGCTATAGAACAGAAAATGGTCCTATTTGCAGATGACAGCACTGCTGTAGTTGAATGTAATAATCCTGATAATTACCAAACAGATATTAACGATACACTTTCGGAAATTATTACCTGGCTCAATAATAATAACTTGGTTATAAATCTGAAAAAGACAAAAGTAATGCACTTCGACCAGCGACGCGAACATCCTGCTATAAATATTTCTTATCAGGGCAACCAAATAGAAGAAGCCAATTGTGTAAAATTCTTAGGTATTACAATAGACAATAAGCTAACCTGGAAGCCTCACACTGAACAATTATGCAAGCGACTGAGCCAAGCTGCATATGCACTCTTTCAGTTGTCAAAGGTAGTCAATATCGAAACGCTTCTAACAGCGTATCACGGACTAGTTGGTTCAGTTCTACGATATGGGCTTGTTTTTTGGGGGCAGTCCAGTGATAGAGAACTTATCTTTATGATGCAAAAAAGATGTATAAGGTCAATGTGTAGACTAAAAGTAACAGACAGTTGTGCACCTGTTTTTAAATCTCTTAAAATTCTCACATTGCCATCACTATATATTCTCGAAACTGCATTGTTTGTTAAAACTAACCAGCACTTGTTCACAAAACTGTCGGATGTCAGAAAAACTCCTATGCGAGCTAAATATATAAATCAGCTGTGTCACACAAGGTGTAAAACATCTCTCATGCAGAAAAGTTTCTTTGGTGTCGCCCCGAGAATCTACAACAAAATTCCCGATGAGATTAAAATTCTACCTCTCCATAAGTTTAAGAAAACATTACAAAAAATTCTAACTGAGAAATGTTTCTACACGGTTGATGAGTTCCTAAATGACTAATTTAGATATTTAATTCTAGTTTTAATTGTAAACATTTCTTACTTTAATTCTAGTACGTAGTCGAAACCATATTTATACGTCTCACCATAGACAGAACATAGCGCACTATTTTAATTTTAAGATCTACATTTATTTTTACCTATGTTTTACAAATAATAAATACTTTGACTTTGAGTATGGTTTTTCGATATCTTTAGATTTTTTTTGCATAATAAATAAATAAACATTTTTTTTGCTACATCTCTATGTAATAATCTCTATTAAAAATCGAAATTTTGTAATATTAATAATTTGCGAAATAGCAATTGTAGGACTTCTTTTTAAGAAGTTCTGAATCTGATATGTAACTTAAAAGAAACTGAATTTTAGAAGTAACTATTATAGTAATCTGTGGTTAAACCAATCGCATTAGGTAGTACATATTCGCTTTTCTATGCATCACTCTTCTAACACGAAACAACACAAGTATCTAATACAAACACAGTAACGCAAGAAACTTGTCCCAGCTGCATAGTTTTACAGCGTAGGAGCTAGAAACAAAACTGTGCAACTGAATATTTTATCAAATAAATTGCGTTTCCTTCGCTTTGCGTCGCCACCGTCACTGGACTCGACCGTGCTGTGAAATTGTTATTTTTTGCATTATATACGAAAATATGAAACTGTGAGTGAATGTGACGTTTCTATTGTCGTTTTATTGAAAATTATGGGATAGTACGTAAAAAGGTAAGTCTTTCTTGGTTCGAAAGTATCAAGTAACTACATCATAGAGTATTGCTTGGGAAGATACTACTTTAATTTTATTTAGGTACTTCATCATTCTATTCAATATAAGTGGTATTTATTACTAGCGGTTCCTGGATGACCACTTTCTGCAATCGTGTAAAAAGATTAGGTAGGTATATCCTTTTTCGTGCTATCTATATATATGTGCTATCTATGTATATATATGTGTAGGTACCAAAATTTTAATACCTAGGTTAACTGAATTTTATGTGAAAGCGCGATAGAAAGACTAGTTAGGGTAACACTTTAAGTTCCACTAAGCAGGCAAGAATTGTTCTTCATACAAAACGTAGCAATACCTAGAATTTCCTTAACGTTCAGGAATTGTAAAGTATTCGAATGTTTCGTGCAGAAATATAATATAACGTGTGTTCTTCGCGTTTCACATTTTATGTGCTTTAATGACGAAGCTTTCGTTTCAAAGCCTTTTTCCCTGTTTTTAGACTTTTCTTTGTATCTAACTTGTTGGTAAGAATAAATGGAATGTGAAAAATGAATTAGAGAGTAGGTACTTAATCAAATATGGTTGCTACGTGATAAGATCAAGTATAGAAGTATTTTTTAGCATTTGAAAGAATACGTAACTACAGGTATTGATGTTTTTTTCAGTTGATAAGCATAGCATATACCTAAAGCTATATAGTAGTTGTAGTATTTTGCTACAGATAAAATTAAAATTGCAGTTTTTATTGATAGCATATACCTACAAAAAGAATCAGTTTGTTGCTTCAATTTCTCCATGCAAACACCACATTGTTTTCATAATTCGAATATCCCCAGAAACCGACTAAAATAAATTATTTTACCTACTATTACCGCTTCATAAACTTAAAATATATTTTTACAAAAATAAAATTACGATTAAATAAACTTACCACCTATATTTAAGTCTTCAAAAACACCTTACCGTTGAACACTGGAGCAATAAAGTATGTCCATGTACAGTGCAGAAAAGGTACAGTAGTGGTATAAAGTTGTGTCTGTAGCGCAATGCGGAACACTAGACTTATGTCAGGCTGACTAGAAGAGGCGTACTTAGCTTCATATACAGGAGTAGTAAATTGATTTGGCTATTGTATATCTGTGGTTTTATTTGTGTCAAGTATTTTGAGGTTCTGATTTTTTTAATGGCTTAGGTAAGTTTTTTTTTGCTTAATAGGAACAAAATACTAAAAAAATAAACCAACTTCGATAATATGGCTTAAATCTTCTTATTTATCTGAAGAATATTATGCTGGCGAATGCAATAATGTCGGTACAGCCAAACGTGAGATATTTCAGTCAAACTGAGAACCTCTTATTAAGATTCGGTTAAAAATGGTGATATTCTTACTGTCGGTGCAAGCAAATGATTCTTAATCTGGAACTACTTACAATCATTCATATAAATGTTTACCATCCATTTATCAAGCAAACTGAAAAAAATACTCACTTTAAGAAAAGTAAGGTTTTCGGCCTTGCTTAACTCAACTCACAATAAGTAGTAGGTAAACCACTTACCACTTTGTAGCTATTTTTAACACAAAAGGAATAAAAAATAATAAAACAAGAAAGATTTTTACCATCCTTTTTATTTGTTGTAAACAGTCTTATAATCGAGCGATGAGTTTACATTTTATTTTTATACGTAAACAATATTTCAATTTGGCTGGTTTTCTAAGCGAATACACGATCTAATCTCACAATTATTTTTATCGTTGTCATTACATTACATTTAAAGATATACCTTAAGACAATATTTACAAGAATTGAAACAAAGTAATTGAATTACGTTTCCTCGTTTTTAATTTTTAAGCGTGAGACGGTGTGGTGTGACGTAAATTGGTCATTTTTGGATGGACGAAAATAGATGATGTTATGTTTAGAATTTACCGTACCTACACGTGATAACTATTCATAGGTTTTTGACTTGAAGTGAAACGAATTTTAGGTCAAAATTCTAGGTATACTAAGCTTACCCGCATACTGAATATAGGACAATTGGCCGACAGTTGGCCTAATGATAGGACAACATTTTTGTAAAGAAAGAAGTTTTTAGTCGGTTTGATGCCGGCCAAAAAGCTGATGGTTGTCATGTGCTTACTAATATTCATCTTCATACTAATTTATGAGCTCAAACAAACTATCGGCCGACTAAAGTTTGCAATGAGTTGGGCTCTTAGTCTCAAAGGTATTTTTACGTAACAGCCAAAATTTTGAATTCTGTTGAAAAACACCATTTTTATTTCTGACAAATAGTATGAAAAAATAGCTGAAGATAAAAGGGTTACAGTGATTGTTATTCCCAGTAGTTTACTCACAAAAAAAATTGTTCAGTTATGGAATACCTGGAAAAACCACGAAACGGTTATATATCTTTATTTCTGTTTTGATTTGTTCATGGAAAATTTCAGTTTTTACGATAGTTCCAGAAAACCTTTAATGAAAAAACACGCACTCCAACACTAGTAGAAATAACAAGAAAACGAGAAAACATATTATTTCTGTGACAAGTAGAGGCGGGACCATATAAATAGTGACGATAATATAAAACTTTATAAACTGGAAAGGATAATAATAATTGCTTATTTGTTGGCACTCTATATATTTTACATGGTAAATTACCCAACACAAAACAGAAAAACATACTAAAATATCACTTTAATTTTAACTAAAATATGTCACAATTTACGTCACACCACACATCTCCTAACAATTATGTACAGAGTAATATTAACTACGTAAACAAGTATAGCAGGGTAACATAACATAGTATTAGCGATAACACTGCCCTCTGGTGGACTGGTTGGCAACCACCTTTTGCTGCTTCTGTCAGACCTGTGATGATAAAAAAGTATAGTTTTAAATGAAGTTATTAAAAACATTAATAAAGAATTTGACATAGAAATCGTTCAGCAGTTGTTGAGAAATTGACTTACAAATAGATATAAGGATGAAAAACAGTACGCAGTATTTTATACCTGATCAAAGTCAAAGTCAAATCATTTATTTCATTAAGGCCTTTACAAGCACTTATGAACGTCAAAAATTATAAATAGGTTTGATTCTAGTTGCCCATTCCAAAAGTAGCTTATCATGGAGAAGAACGGGCAAGAAACTCCATGGTTACTTTTTTCAAAGATACCAAACATGTTACACTATTAATTCGTAGTTTTCTGTTTACGTAGGATTTAATAACAAAGAAATCTCAATTTATGGACCTAAACAATGAAAACCTTTTTTTTTAACTAACCTTTTCATACCACAAAAAAGAGACAAACATATTTATTTAACTATCATTCGTCATGTATTCAAATAAACTCGCAAAGATCGGGTTTCATTCCAACTTGTCATGTGACAATACACTGTCTGTCACATAATTCGACCCAGCGTTTCTATTCCGCAAAAACATGATATCAAATTCACTTTTGGATTCTACTGTGTTTTATTTGTGTTGCCTGTCATGGAATATTAAGAAAACAGACTACGGACTAAACAGTCGGCCAACAGTTGACACGAAGTTGGGCATTTTTTTTTTAAGTATATCTTGATTCCATTCAAAGTTTTTAGTCATTCTTATACTGGTTTAATACATTATTTTTGTAAAGCCGGCTTTTCACTATGAGAAATAACATAATATATTAATAATATTACATCCTTAGATTTAATATTTTATCGGTCGTCATACATTTCTCGTTGTACTATATTACATCCCAAACTACAAATATTTTTTCAAAATGTATCACTAGCGATAAAATATTATATCTCAGGATGTAATATACCTATAATACATAAAGTACCTATATTATATTATATCTCGTAGTGAAAAACCGGCTTAATGTGTACTAGACACCATTCATCTTCATGATGATTATTGAGCCCAAACAAACTATCGGCCGACTAAAAGTTTGCAGTGTAGAAATATTCTAAAGGAAACAAAACTGTTTACAGAATGACATAGGTTGTAACATTTCCATGGAGTTGTCTGGTACGAAAATATTTTTTTCAATGTAGACACGAATTTTGTTTGACATTCATAGAAAAACGAATTTGGGACAACATTTTTTGAGGGTGATGTTTTACTTTAATTTTGATGACGTTGCAGGTTGTTATAAATATTTACGGTGTTGCAGAGAAATTGTCTCTTTTACAGTTGGTTGCACAAAAATTATCATGCTAAATAACATTCATCAAGAGACGAGACTTTTTGCTTATTTCATATACTTAATGCAATTTACAACTTAAAATTGATATAAAAGAAAAAAAAAACCATTGAAACTGCTATCAAGTAAACAAACAAAATCAGCTGCATCAACTATAAACACAGTCTCAAAGAAATTTCAAAAGACGCCAGGGGGCGCTGTGTCTCTTCAAGTGTAAATAAGACGAAAATTAGGCGCCAACATTAGTGTCGCAATTTATTTCACGAATACTCCTTAAAAACGATGTTTCAAAGATGAATAACTTCTATTCAAAGCACTGTGAATAGTCCGCTTTTCAATATCGAAACTTTTTCATTGGAAAATTTTAAAAGCGGCTTCAAAATTTGTTCGCGATATTTTATACTGTTGTATGTTCTCATACTTAGGTATTTTATTGCAATTTTCGTTTCTTAAAGAGATCGTGATTGAGAAAAGGTGGGAAATATTTTAAGAGTGTGGAAGTACTTTATGTATGTACCTACTACCAACCAATGTTATTTATGACCCAACTTAAGCAGAGTTTCGTAGAGACAATCATAGTATCAGCAATGCATAATAAAGGAAGTAGTCTTTCTTGTTTTGACAGTTTTTTTAAAAACAAGCGATATTTTGTCAAAATGGGCCATTATTTTCATTTATTGGTATTACGTACAACAACACAATCAAAATTACAAAATACCAGATCTTCCATAAGTAACTATCACAACTACAGAAACAAAATAGCTTAGCCAAAAGAGAGCTACAAAAATCGCTGAACTCAGCTTTTGCATTTGAGAGTTTAGTTTTCAAGGTATTTTGTAATTTTTTATTGTATTTGTCTCGTACTTATAAAAGTGCTACGTTTTCTTTGACAGCAAGTGTAACAATTAATGATTGTTTTTTAAATAACTTACCACCAGCAACGCTGATCTGATTTCCAAAATCTTCTGAATATGAATTCAGTTTTATTTCTGCGAACAAAATAATTATTTTAATATCGATACCAAAACCTAGAAATTAAAATGAAGTATGGGAGAAATATAAATAGGTGTCCTCAATTTCACTCTAATATTTAGGGTCTATTAATAACATATTTTTTTTACGTAAGATGGCAGTAACCATCGATTTCTGTCTACTTTTGCATGTTTGAAGTATTGTGTTTTCAAATGAGCAAATGACTACTTCCTACATCAGGATAAAAATGAGTCTAGTTCTTAAATAGATAGATAAATATATATTTATTATGTAAATTATGTATTACAAAACATTATTAATACTATGTAAAACAAAACTAAATATTAAAAGTTTAGGTGACTCAATGGGCGGTCTTATTGCTATAAGAGATCTCAAAGACTACCTTTGGATGGATTGAGACAAAAGTTCTTTATCTTAACTAGAACTTCATTTTAATCGGTTCAGTAGTTTTGACATAAAATGGGTACAGATACACATAAGAATAGATAAACTTACCATAAAGTCTGAGCGTGCCCTCACTCTTGCCGAGCGAGTTGGTGCTCACACAGTTGTAAGTACCGATGTCACTTCTAGAGAACTGTCTGATGGTCAGCCACATCGTCACCTGGTAGGAGACCTTCTCTTCTGTTATTGTGTATTTTGGCCTGGAACAAAGAAATCGTAGTTAATCATCCTTCCCTTTTGTGAATCTTATAATTTATCGATCTGCAGTTTTACACGCAGAACAATTCCGCGCACATGGATAAAAAGTAGCCCATGGCTTACTTCAATAAATGGGCTATGGTCTAGTTGTCTACCAACGCTGCTGTGTCGTAATTTTCCAATCCATAAACTTCTGTTTCACCACCACCCTAAGGTAGACTGGCAGAGAACGCCTAAGGCGTTAAGTCCGCCGTTGTACAATGTGCATAAAGTATTACTGTTACAGCCTTTTTATCGACCCACTGCTGGGCACAGGCCTCCTCTCACATGGAGAAGGATTGAGCATTAATATAAAGTATGCATAAAGTATATTAAATAAAAAAATATATGAGAGTAAAGAAATTATATAACGAGTGCGTTTGTGTCTGCGCAAATATATGTGCACTATCATATGTCCTGTGCCATATCATATGCCCTAACCTTTTCCCAACTATGTTGGGGTCGGCTTCCAGTTTAATCGGATGCGGGTGAGTACCAGTGTTTTACAAGGAGCGATGCGATCTGCCTATCTGACCTATCTGGGCAATGGGGCACTAATACTGATACCCATATTTTTTTCAAATATGATCAGAAGTTCCTAAGATTCCTGTTCAGGCATACAAACTCTTCAGCTGTACATAGTACAATATTGCTATGTATATTGTACAGAAACATTATGAATATTGATGTATGTACAATAAATGTATTCCTATGTTTGTGGGTTATGTTAACATTCCCTCGGGTGAATTTATCAAAGAGAAATAACAATCAAAAATTAACAACTTCAAAGCGATTTTACTTATGAGATGTGGATTTATTATTTGGTAAGAACGTTATTTTAGGTCTATTTTTATCTTTGTAGTAAGACATATTAAAAAACGAAATTAAAACACTCGGTGTACTGTTTTGTTTCCTTCATTTATTTAACTATCTGCTAAGAGAATGATTTCACAAAAATAGTATTTTGTTTGGTTATCAGCCTCCGTTTGAAACTAACATAAAAGGTATGAACAATTTTATGTTATCGCGTTTTTATAACAAACTCTCTTATAAATAATGTTCACGTTTATTTATAGCCACTTTTACAGAGTTAAGGCCGGCTTGCACCATTTCTCACCGAATGCAATTACCGGTAAACGCAATTTAAAAAATATTGTATCTCTATCAATCGTATGAGGTATGACAAAGACAGAACATTGTATAATTTGGTTTACAATATATTTGAACCACGGTTCGAACCAATAAAACGCTTCCCGTTACCAATCGAAGCAAATAATTGAATAAATGTTTGTGATTCCTATGTATTGATTGAAAGCAAATACAATGTAGGAATAAATAAATAATGTGAAATGTATTGGTACTTGTGTAGGTAAATAATGTGAAAAATATGCGAGTATGATTTAGAACATAAAAACAATAGACCCAGTATATATTATGTAGTTTTTAGGCTAACATAAATATGTGCCACATGTTAGCGGACGTTGAAAATGGCTTGACTTTAAAGAAATATCCTTTTTGGAATCCGTCTTTTTAAGCAAAGTTTTTCTGATTCGAACTCCAACAAAAATGTGGATCCATTTTTACCCAGACGCCATTAAAAATATCCCTTCCCCATGTTTAGAGCAAACAAACAAAGGATATTAGACCTAGAATACTACCCTTTCCAAGCATTTTCGGATTCATTTCCTATAAAATTCTTCTAATTTAAACAGACTTAACTACATATGTTATAGGTGGACAGAATGAGCATTCCGAGACATGCAGCGCGAACGGTGGTTCGACCCGAACATTTTGATACATTTTTCGATACGCATGCCTCAAGGCAAGCGTTGTGCACCATTCTTGGTGCAAGACTCGCAACGTTTGGATCCACCTTACAACTTATGCTGAAACAAAGTAGTAGGTAATCTTACCCATCAAGCAACATCTCTCCTCTATTCTTGATCCAATAGTTGATGGTGTTGGGATGGGCCTCTACGTAACATTTTAGCTTAACGTCGGTGCCAAGCGGTGCTCCCAACAACTGGTTGGGTACTTTTACTGTAGGTGCAACTGTGGACAAAAGTTATGAAATAGATTTTTGAAAAAGGCATCGATTCATTTAAAATCTATTGAGTTGGTGCGTTGGTTGGGACCTGATCCTCAAGTTAGAATTACCTTTTATTTGTATGTCTCTAACCGACCACGGGACTACAGAGTCCCGGATTTTTGGAAGGCGAACGTGGGGCCGAAGCCAACACGCTGAAGCCCTTTTGAGACAACTTTAATGAAATGGTAACACAAAACCGACGATTATCCCTGTATACACTATAGAAATGTACCCAAGGACAATCCCCGGTTCTGTGCTAAACTATTGCTAACTATGGATGAAAACTACTTAGGCTATTGTGATGGGATGCTAATGGACTAGGAATGGGGAAACTACGGGAACTATGGCACCTGCCGATGACAATGTATTAAATACATGTTAAAATGGCAGGTGGAGACTCGCCAACTCACTTACTGGGCCCCCGGGAATCAGTCACTGAAAAGCAACAAGAGGGCAACAGGGACATGAGCGGCTGAGAAGGGTGAGGATACCTCGGCGGACTTTAAACGCAGATCACGCGCTCCCTGTGGGTCCAGCATCACCGGCCCACTCGCCACTTACCACGAGGCACCTACCCTCCGAGCAGGACTAACCTTGCTCTAGCGACTCCACTCTGACCGGCCGATGAAGGCAAGCCAAGAGGCGGGAGACCTATCCCCCGTCATGCTTCACTCCGGCAAGCCGGAGATGGGGGACAGTATACTCTCCCTGGAGCACTCGGATATATAGCCCCGCGGGGTCGCTACTCCCCGTCATCCGCCTCAGATGCCCTGCGGGGCGAATTACCTTTATTATTATCTTTATTTATCAGACCATGGATCCATAAAAACAACTTAATATATAAACTATGTGAACATAGTAGTAGCAAAGTCATTATTTCTTTTTCATATTATATTTTTAGTTACATTTACGTAGCCCTTAGCTGCGAGAAAGAGAAAAGGTGAGTTTTAGTCCAAATTGGTAACCATCTCATTGTTGCAACGTTCTTACTTCAACAGTGGGATTCTAAATAAAACAATGACCTGTCCCAAAGTTCTTCTACAAGTTTTACAACAACATTAACAAAAACTTAATATTAAAATAATTCCATTTACTAGAACAAAATGGAACGTAAAACGTTTCATTTTCTTATAGACAATGAGAGCGACCAAGGAGACACGTTTTGACAATCAGATCTTTCTTATGAGCGAAGAACGAGCACTTTATTGGCGTAACATCTGGTCGCATCAAGACATTTGTGCCAAAGGACTCCTAAGTACAGAGATATATTGAGAGACGATCTTCTATGTACTTATGATTTCCTGGTACTCGACTTGATATGTTGTGCGTTTTAAAAGATGAGAGGTTCTTAATGTGGATAATTTTTTTGTTTATTTCAAGAGTATTTTTTTGCTTTTAAAGCCAAATAATAATGTAAAACTAAACGCGTTATTTCTATTACTCTGAAAACAATCTGGATTTCTAGGTACTTTGCATTATGTTTTTGATAGTCTTGTCTGTGTTTCAGAATATAAGATCCATGTCAATATCCAAATGTTATTTTAGAAATAACCACTAGGACATTATTTCCAGCTATGAATTGATATTTTTCTAACTTCCATATCCCATTCAACAAAATAATACAAAACTGTGGAAAGTCTGCAACTAGAAGATAATTCTCCCCTCACTTTTCATTATAACTCATTAAAATTCATAGAATATGATAAAATCTCTAGTTTTATACTTGTTTGAAATTTTAATACAACTTTACTAAGCCGTTGTTGACTGCAGTTAATCTTAAGCCGTCAAAACTTCTTTTTACTTTACACTTTGATTGTAAATACCTACGTTTTGCAGGATTTGAAATAACAAAAAAAAACTTTGAATAATAAATCCTGGACAAACTTTGCAGAACAATGAGTCCTATTCTCATCAAATTAAAGCTGAAAATCAATCACCTCAACTTTAATAAATTTTATAATTGTTTTTGACCACAAAACTAGACAAGCTTCAGAGAAAAATAAATCCTGTTTTCATCTCCATAAAGTCAAAAATCAATAGCTACCAAAACTGGAAACAAAGATAGATCTTGCATATATTCCAGTAGTGTTGTTCGTTGAAAAGTCACGTATACTGGTTACTGGCATGGAGGAACTTGTATCATTTTGGATGGCATCCAAATTCGTGACGGGACCTGCTCCGAACGGATTAGATTATTCAAAGTGACAAACAAACCGATAGGGGAATTTTATATATTGTTTTTTTTTTAGCAGATAGTGTTGATAGATTTTTTTATTCGGCTATGAGTATAGTATCGATAAAGATTTAACAATTATTTTGCAAGAAATTTTCCATGTACCTATGTGAAAATTTTCCTCCAAAAAACTTTATTCCAGCTTTTACATTAATTGTAATAACGCAACTCTGGTCTGAAGATCTTAGAGTAGAATCTTACCGGTTACATTTATTATTTCCGTAACACAGTGACCCAGTTTGGTTATGACCTTGCCCATGCTTCCATTATGCATATTTGAGGGATACCCAGTGTATAGGTACTCACCTCTCATTTGCCGCCACTGCCACAGCGGCAACTCACTGTCCACGTAGCTCTCGACTACACAACAATATACTCACAGTTAACATTAAGTATGATGCGCTTGCTGACGGCAGGCGGCACGTCGTTGGCGGCGATGCACAGGAACGCGCCCATCTGCCGCCGGTCCACGCGCCACAGTGGCAGCGAGCTGCCCACGTAGCTTTCCACTACGCAAAAGAATAAATAACCAATTAATCCACGAACTACTTTTGTTGAAAACTAGCATGACTCAACTGCACCCGGAATATATAGGTAGGTAGGTATATATCTCAAACCACCTCATAAATCCATCTATTGATGAAGATCGCATGAAACTCCAATTAGGAGTCGTGAATAGATAGCTAGGTAGACAAATGCCCCTATTAAATGTTAATCCAATCCAAGAATCTACCTTCGCTCGCTATTCACGATTAGATATCAGATTACGGAATAACCCCTACATAGTCGTTCATCATAATAGGCCACAGGAAAGACCTATATTCCGTATATTCCGTAATGGAGGCTTACGGTTTATAACCGCGAGGAAGTCGTAACCGCTAACTAGGGGAAATAACTGTGGTTACGAACGCGTTAGTAAATCTCTGACTACCTAGACAAGCCTATTGCTGCCTGTTTTAGTATCAGAGATGATTAGATTTTTTACTTTAGAGGTGGAAGGATCATTTTGCTTGTTTGTGGTCCTTTTGGCAAGACGTGTGACTCGAAGGACCGAAAAATATATTCGATTTGATTCTATATTGTTTAAAAGTGTTTGTTTTTCAAAATTTAACTAAGTAGTTTTGTTTTTTTTTGTATTGTTATTATAAAAGCATAATATTAATGTTTTTCTAAAACATATTCTCCATTATATTAGGTATTTTTAGCGCTGTTAATAAAACCTGGTCCCTAACATCGAACCAAAATATTCTTTGAATAACCTGCTTCGTACAACATGTCAGCATATTAAAACTAAAAGCGTTCCTCAATTATCAATATTATACTAATTATCACCACGACACCGTTAGTTATACTAACAACTTAAGTAGGTTACACGCGAACGTATGGCGGTTCTGAAAGCTCATGAATGCAATGAAAAAAACTGAAAAAATTATATAAAAGAAGAAATTTATTCTAGCTTTCAAGTTTTACTTTAGAGCTTCTACACACTGCAAATTTTTTGTCGACCGATTTTGTTGTTTGGGCTCAAAAATCAGTATGAAGAGGAACGGTAGTACGCGGTAACGATAGTAGAAAAATCTGGTATACAGTTGGTATCGGACTTTTTTTTTTCTTTCGCGATGGCAAAAATCATCAAATAACCCCTCCCACTGTGGGTTAGCAGAGGTGAGGGAGTGTCAGACTTTTACCGACTAAAAATCCATCGTATTCCTTCGTAGGCCTTTTATGTACCAGGGCCGCGGTAACTCTTTCGAACAATCGCGTAGCCCCGGCGTGACTTGGCTCTGTTGGGCCCCGCAGGGGTTGCTGACATCTCTTTGAAGAGCACGTGGAATCGGATATCGGACTGACTTTGAACTTTGATTGGAATCAAGATTTTCTTGCAAAAATATCTTTGTAGACCATCGGGTCGACTGTCGGCCGACTGTTTAATTTGCAGTTTGCAAGTACCCTTACTTTACAGTCGTAGAAAAATTTACTGACCACAGTAATGTCGTAAACGTCTATTCTTGTTTGTGATTTCATAAAATAATGGTTTATTTTTCTTGGTGATGAAATATGTTTGCAGTTAGTTTTTTTATTACGGCCGTTCTTCTTGTTGAAAATTATTTTAATTAATTTAAAGACCGGGTTTTTGTTAGAAAAGGCGACGGAATTTTTAGGTTAAAAATATTGTGAAAATATATGGACTTCTAAATTCACTGATGACTTTCATAAATGGCTAAAGAAGTGTTATAATAGATGGGTCAATAATATACGCATGAATTTTGAGCATTCAAAATTCAATAGAATGATATCTATTGATTTAATATTCATTCATATTTGCGACTTCACCAGCCTCAAATACCTACGTAAATTCTATGAGTCCATCACAATAGTTCGCCCATATTTGAGCGCCAGTCAACGGCTTACCAAGGGTATTGAAATTGAATGAATGATAACTGTCAATGCGACAATACGATGTGCCATACGTCGTTCAATCATTATAATATCTATCAGTTAGGGTGCGGACACGAAGCGATAGCGGGGCGATAGGTGCAAAAAGCATTGCATATTACAGCGAATTTATTAGAAAGAAAAAATATATATTGCATACTATAGCGACGCGAATTTATAAGAAAAAAATATGTACCTACATAATATTTTAATATTTTTTCTTCTTCTTAAATTCTCGCTTTCACGACTATGTGCTAAGAAATATGTGCATGTCTATGTAATTATTTTGTAAATTACGACTGATGATAAATCAAAAAATTACTACATATTTGAATAGCGTGTGCACTAGAGTCTCTTCATCGCCGATTATATTCTAGATTTTTGCTTATAACATAGACCTTTCTCGCAAATCGCTGCCTACTGTAGCTTAAACCTTATTGTCCCCTATGAACGCCTCTTCATACATAAATAAAGCGGGCATTGAACACATGGTCATTAATACATCTATCTACAGTATGTGTAATAGATTTTAGTTGTGATAATCTAACTATGATGACGTTTTTATCAATAACACTGATTGGCTTTTACTTGAGTGAATAAAGTTGAGTTATTCAAATCGGAAATTACCCAAATGAGTTGAGAATACCTATAAGCGATTTATGCAATGAGTGGTTTTATATAAGCAGACTTTTTTTTAAGAAAATCTTTATTCCAATCAAAGTTTTTGGTCGGTCTGATACCAGCTAAAAATAGATACCTGATCTACGAGTAATGTGATGTGCATACTACCACTTATCTTCATTCTGATAAAATAGCTCAAACAATCTATCGGCCGACTAAAAGTTTGCAGTACACGGCTACTCTTAATCATATATTTTTTAGAGGCAACAATTCTACATAATCCACTACATTTCCACACCCCACTCACGAAATGTAACAAACATTTTAGTATTCAAAACAAGCCGTGATAAAATATGGCGTTTACTTTAGACTTAGCCAAAGTAAGGCCGAGGAAATGACTTAATATGCTGTTAGCTTTGCGTGACCGTAACACATAACTTCCAAAATATACTGTACCGTATCGAATACAACCATTAGTGAGCTTTAATGTTGCAATTGAATTATTAATATTTGTACCGAAAGGACCAGAAAAAGTGGCCTGTCAAATACGAATTAGTGACTTATTATACAGTTCAGGGTCAACAAAATATTAGGCGTTTTCCGCTTTTTTACCATACCTGATAGGATTACCTCCATTTACTTAGTTGAAATTAATACTATAGTGAGAATAAAGATGTAGAGTTTGTTAGCCTATCTAAGATAGCTTACTTATAGAGGCTACAGGTTAGTTTTTATCTAGTTATGTGAAAACTAGTTAAGTATACCTACCTATTACTAAATATTTGAATAAATAATGTTATTTTTCTATGAAAGCATAACGAAGAGTACCGACAGTAATATTTTTACTGCATTTTAGAAATAATAAAATGTTGACAAAAGCTTTACTTATTTATTTGTGTCTAAAATAAATAGAAATTGGTATCAGTATAATAGTAATAAAAAGAACCGTTAATTCCTTTGGGAAGTTAAGGGTTTCAAGATAGCTCCTAAGTCTGTAGTTTGACATAATCTGTTACCCAACGCCTTAACACTTTCTTATCGTCTCTAAGGACCATAAATACTAGATTTAATTTGACCCTTTATACGGATTTTTCTTTAGCTTTGAGATGATTTTTATTATGATTTTTGGTTTTGGTCCTTAAGTACAAAACTCTACAATATTTTTTGTTAATTTGTAAAGAGCTGCTCTTTAGCCCAGGACAAATATTTAAAACTAAAAGGAAAAGAAATGACTAGAATTTGTCAACCAAATAACTTAATATTTTTCTAAGTTCGTTGTCTTATACTAATTGTATAAATAGGGTTTGATTGTTTGTTTGCTTTAATCGAATAAACTCCGAAACTACTGAACCAATTTGAATATTTCTTTTCACTGTCAGGAAGCTATATTATCTGTGTTGAAAATGGTTTATGTTTAGGTACGGGCAGTAAGTAGTTCCCACGAGGCGCGGGTGTAACCGCGTGCACCAGCTAGTAAACCAAAATAAATACATATCTCCCACGCGAATTGAAGTAAACACAAATAATGAAACAAGTTTTATCTTTGTATCTTTTCTAAAAATAGGCACAGTCTATTTCGATTCCATTTTTGGACCCACGCAATTTATTTTGTATATTTTTATTTTATGAAACTCGTTATTGCAAATTTGTGTTGTCGCCCACAAAATGTATTCAGCCATTTTGTTCATTTGGTTTTCATTTTACAAAAAACATCACCAATTTAATGTAAGTGTTCCCGCCCACTGTAGACTTAACAGTTGACCCGATGGTTAGTCCAATATTTTTTTTTGTCGGTTTGATGCCAGCCAGATACCTGATCGCTGTAATGTGCTTACAAACTGTCGGGCGACTAATAGTTTGGAGTGTGCTCTAAGCGTGTAATGTGCGTAGCTATTCTAAGTAACTACGAAGCTTATAAGATTTATTATTTCGTCGCTCAAAATATACTAAATGGTCACTTAGTTCAAACTTTGTCCATGAATGCGTTAAAACGTGCTCCTTGTGGTTAAACCTTACAAAATACACTTACACTAATGATACAATTTTGTTCCTCATACTTTCTTAAAGGTAAAGTTAATGAACACAATTGTGCCGTAGATAACGTTATATACTTAATCATACAGAACTTCAGAGACGGTTAAAATATACTTTTGAACTCGATACCTAAATATGAAGTACTTTTTTAGCTTCTATTATCATTTAGTACCTGCTTACTTTTAGTCAGTAAAATCCATATAAAGCAGCTAGTTATTCCACAGCATCAAAGTGAAACTTTTGATCCGCATAACACGAGTTCAATATGTACGTTCATTAAATATATCGCAGCAATGTGGTTTCAATAATGTAACGTACCAGAATCCCTGTATCAGTTTGTGCATTACTAAGTACCTGTTAACAAGCTTGTACATTGAAAGTTTGGCGCTGTTTATTATTAGTATTTGGACTGTTAATGCAATTAGATCGTGACCAGAGGACAATATATTTATCCTAAAAAAAATGAAATTGGAAGGGCTAAATTACACGAAGCTTTCTGCCCGATTTGAAAATGTAACTGGATGCAATCCAGTCAGCTATAATTTAAGCCCAATTATTTAGAGGCTGTCCAGTGCAAGGTATAGCTACATCAAGCAAATTAAAGAGAAGGTGAATGTTGTGACGTATAAGGAAGTTCAGGAGTTGGCGCTAGATATATCATCATCATCATCATCTCAGCCATAGGACGTCCACTGCTGAACATAGGCCTCCCCCTTTGATCTCCACAGATACCTGTTGGAAGCGACCTGCATCCAGCGTCTTCCGGCGACCTATTAGATATATACTTAGGCGTAAATGGAAGTAGCTGCGCCGACAAGAGCTGGGCTCTTAAATTGATGATGATGATCCAGTGCAAATGGACGAGGTGAACCGATTCCCCTTTAAATAGGAAAATGGATGGATAAAGAAAGTGAAACTTTTGACGCTAGAGTTCAATAAAGTACGTAATATAATTACATTTTACGAACATTTAATATATCGCAGCAATGTGGTTACAATAACGTAACATCGCAGAATCCCTGTATCAGTTTGTACATCACCTGTTAACAAGCTTATACATTGAAAGTTTGGCGCTGTTTATTATTGGTATTTGGACTGTTAATGCAATCAGACCGTGACCAGAGGACAATATCTACTTTACCCTCTGAGGGCACGGCAGTGCCCCAGCCAAGACTCGAGCAAAGCGGGCACGGCCGTACCATCTTTTCTCGAAGCGTTTCGCGGCTATTTCAGCCCCCTGTATCTTCCATGTGAACAAAGCTAGGAGTTTAGGTTTTGGATGACCAAGAGTAAGTATTAGAATAAGCTCAGTCTCAAAATTACAAGACATTTGAATAAATAGTTTACGAGTTATGAGCGATCAAAGTTACAGCATTTTGTCACTGACTCACTCACTGACCGATCATCAAAAGTCTAAGGTACTTCTAGCAAACTTAGAACCTTCAAATTTGGCACCAAGATAGGTTATTAGCTACATATAAAGGAAAAATTATAAAAACCTTAAAACTTAATAAAAAAATAGGAAACAATATTTGCGGTTTTTCAAGAACATTGTGTATGAATTTTGACTGCATTGATAACTTTGTTATTTATTTATGTACAAAACGTTACTATTTGTTTTATTGTTACGTAGTGGTATATTGTTATTATGTATTAAATATACAAAATATGAATAAAAAAGCTAGATTTAAATGAAATGCATAATGATAAAATCTTTCATATTAATGCAGTGCGATAAACACTGCATGCTCGCTCGATAGATGGCATTGTCCTGGTCTAAATCGCGCTATGGTTTCGTTACATAGCTTAGTATAAGTAGTACTTAAAAAAAAATCAAATAATTTGCCCCTGGCTGGAGGCCTTAAACTCTAGGCATCCACAGGGATTTGACCGGTTAAGCAGTCAACAGCCTCCTAGGCTGAACTGCGAGATGCCATTCAAAAAAAAAAAAACAAATAATGTCATGTGATAGCGTCATCTACCTCTGAAATAAATCTCTTTTATTCTAAAAGATATTCGATTAAAAAATTCGTCAATTTCGAAATTTTTTAGGTTAAAAAAAATATTGTTTACGTGCTACTTTAGGTGTACATATTTAGTTTGTTATATATTTAGTTACTTGCATGTAAGTTAATTTAATTTGTTATATACTTAGAGAAGAAAGAGACCTACAAAAAATAAATTAGATCCCACCAAAAACATTAAATGTAAAAAAAAGCCAATCCTCTACGCAATTCCTCCAACGTAAAAAGTTTTGAGATCGCATAGAAGCCAAGTCCTGTTCTACTTTATTTGTAATAATAAATCAATATTTTGTGACTATATCAATAGTTTTGTTCACATTAAAATAATACTGTCTTGGCCATGAGCACAAGTTAAAAGTCGCTCCTTGTAATAATGAGTAAATACCATTGAATTGATAAATTCTATATGGACATGATTTTACGATTGGACTGATTATGGACTGATTGGAATTTGAGATACCATCGACTAAACATGCGCCATAGTACATGTGCAGTTCATTGATGTTGGATGATACTGACTGTCGGTCATTTAGTAACAATTGAATAAACTAAAAGTATTTAATTCTGTGATATTAAACTTCATGTTTGACTTTCACCTCTCCAAGATATGCTGTATTATATTTGTAGTTTATTGTGCTCATGGCCAAGTCAATATTATTGTAATGTGAACAAAACTATTGATATAGTCACAAAATATTGATTTATTATTACAAATAAAGTAGAACAGGACTTGGCTTCTATGCGATCTCAAAACTTTTTACGGTGGAGGAATTGCGTAGAGGATTGGCTTTTTTTTACATTTAATGTTTTTGGTGGGATCCTACTTTCTCTTTTTGAAATTGGAAGGGCTAAATTACACAAAGCTTTTTGCCCGATTTGAAAATGTAACTGGATGCAATCCAGTCAGCTATAATTTTAGCCCTATTATTTAGAGGCTATCCAGTGCAAATGCACGAGGTAAACTGATCCCCGTTAAATTAGGAAAATGGGTGGATAAGGAAAGTGAAACTTTACGACATTTTCATTAAAAACTATTCTAGTAAAATAGCCTATATGTACGTTTATTAAATACTAGCCGTTTTCCTGCGGTTTCACCCGCGTCCCGTGGGAGCTACTGCCCGCACGAGATAAAATATAGCCTAAGTTACTCGCAGATATATAGCTAATGGTGAAAGAATAATTAAAATCGGTCCAGTAGTTTTTGAGTTTATCCATTACAACCAAACAAACAAAGTTTTCCTCTTTATAAAATTAGTATAGATATTGCAACAATGTGGTTTCAATAATGTAACGTACCAGAATCCCTGTATCAGTTTGTGCATTACTAAGTACCTGTTAACAAGCTTGTACATTGAAAGTTTGGCGCTGTTTATTGTATGTAATTGACTTTGCAGTGTGTGTTGTAAGTTTCAGACTTATGAAGAGTTTGGTTTGAATTAGTGATGCGATTTGATTTTTGAGGTTAATTTTCATGGTTCCGTACCCAAAGGGTAAAACGGGTCCCTATTGTTTTCGCACCTCTGTCCGTCCGTCCGTCCGTCTGTCACCAGGCTGTATCTCATGGACCGTGATAGTTAGAGAGCTGAAATTTTCACAGATGACGTATTTCTGTTGCCACTATAACAACAAATACTGAAAGCTAGAATTAAATACATATTTTGGGGGCTTCCATACAACAAACGTGATTTGTTTATCTGTTTTATAAAAAATGGTACGGAACCCTTCGTGTGCGATTCCGACTCGCACTTGGCCGGTTTTTTAGCTGTTATGTTTGATATTTGGACGGTTAGGTAATGTAGTTTAAGCCTTTAACAACTCGACCAAAGACAGATAAATATTACTCGTTTCTTCTTTTAAAGTCTGGAGAAGGGTCTTAGTTTTATAAAGCTAATTCCCGATGTTTGAACCAATTCGGTAGAATGTAATAATTGGTTGCGCTTAAATCAGCTATATTCTAGCCTTATTATCTATGGGCCAGATAAATTGAAACGGAATAGAACTATCTGGTGCAAAAGGAAGTGGTTTATCGACCTTTTTTTAACGACGTCAAAAATCATCAAATGACCTGTGGGTTAGCAGCGGTGAGGGAGTGGCAGACTCTTACTGACTAAAAACCATCGTGTTCCGTCGTAAGCCATTTATGTACCAGGGCCGCGGTATCTCTTTCGAACAACCCGCAGCCCCGGCAGGCCTTGGCCCTACTGGACCCCGCTAGGGTTGCTGACATCTCTTTGAGGAGCGCGTGGAACAACGCGCACCGTCGACACGGGTCTGTCGTGGTTTATCGACCTCAGTTAAACTGGGAAAAGGGATATATAAGGAAGAAGGTAATATTTAGATTACTCAAACATTGTATCCTATTTACCAACTTATGTTTATAAATGAAATATATCTTCCAAAACAAGCTTATCAAAACAAGCGAGCCGAAACCGAGGCATGAAGCCAGCTTATTAAGGAAACGTACGTATGTACCGTACATATGTAACGAGACATTATAAATATGTCTGGTTGGGCCGCCTTTGCTCATTTCCCACTTTGAATTAAGAACAAGAATACATAGAGCTAGGAATGTCATAAAGTTGACAATCTTGAAACTGGTCCATTGTGTCTCTAAGATTTTGTTGACTTAGATAGTTTTTTGTAGTCGAGATTATGTCTATTTTATGAGATGTGAACAATAAGATTAGAACCTATATTTACGCTCTTGTAAAATATAAAATTATTGTCACAGCTTTTAAGTATGCAAATGTTTTGCCTATTCAAATAAACAAGAATTTCAAGACGTCTGACCCAAACAACAAAAACAACTTAAATAAAACCTCTTACAAAACGAAAAAGGTCCAAACATTTCGCTTCACCTGAACGAAACACGAAAAGCTTGTTTAAAAAAAATGCTTAGCCAGCATCAAAACGAAATCGCCGCAAAAAGACCAAAAAAAAACCAGATTCGAAGGACCAGATTTTGCAGCGTTCCTATCTAGTATTTTAGAAAGGCAACGGCCCGGGTAATGGAGGCAACACGGTTCCCCTTAGCTACCAATTTGTTCCGGCACCTGTGCCCAGTTATCCCATACAAGTCGAGCTTAATCTTAAGATTAAACTTTAAGATGTAAACAAAGTCATGTGTGTACGAATGTTCTGTTGAATTGCTGAGTTTTATTTGAGTTATAAAATTAAATGGGGATTTGTTAGTGTGTGACTTATAGTGCAAGTTTTGATGACTCATTTGGAATATAATAAAAGTTTTTTGTATTTTTTTTTAACTAACGATGAATGACTAACTGTTAGAGATTAAAGCGAATATCGGTTTATAACCGTCGATAAAAACTTTTAAATGATTACAATATATCATAATAGTATATCAGACCTTTTTGTATTACACGAAACTTTTTAAATTAAATGGTTGATATTATTGAATGCAGTATAGTAACTTTAAAGTAATACCTTTTCTTCATGACAACTTCTTCCTTACCTTTATCAAACTCCCTAGATTGTGGCTTCTTCAGCAACACAGGTTCGTGGTCCTCTCTCCTCCACGTGATCTTTGGAGGCGGGTGACCCGTCGCCTTGCAGGTAAGCGTCGCATTCTCCAACTCTTGGACCGACACATCTCCCGAAGTCTCGTCACTCATAATATCAGGTGGCACTGAGGACAAATAAACAAAAACTCAGTACAGCCAACTTTTGCAAATAAGACACGGTTTTTTAAGAAACGGCAGCACATTACCATACTAAAGGCACTTAGGGGCACGGACCGGCTACAGAATTCCCTCACCTAATACGGCAACTAAGTTAAGCATTTATATCAACAGCTCTGTAACCCAGAGTTAGGCCGGTAATACGCGGACCGCTTGTAGCAGTCGGGGGCGACAACTTCAAGCTGTCGACGGCACAGTGAACTGCAAAGTTCCATGGACGCTCATACACGAACCGCTCCAGCAGTTGCAACTGATTCGGGATTCGGGCGGTCGACAGCTTGAAGCTTGCCCTTGACTGTTTCAAGCGGTCCGTGTATAGCTGGCCTTAGACTCGCATACAAAATGTACGTCATAACATAACCTAAAAACAAAAACCGGACGATAAAATCCCGTACGCACGACTCACCGCAAGGGCTTGGCAATTTTTAACGCGAAAACTTTTTCTACCACTGCCAGCCAAGGGTGAAACCACGGAGGGGTTGCAAAGGTGAAGAGGGGTGAAAAAAAAGGTGAATTTTCACAATATTGTTGTGATTTATCGTACCGAGCGCGTTCTACGAACTTTTTGGTACTTTAACCGTTTTCGTTCGACGCCCGGCGATTTGCATTCAACAGAGACTTAAAATTTTACTAAGTTTTGCTTTATTTACGATTCTGAATCTTTGTTAATGTTGTGAATTCCTTTGTTAACGGTTGTTGCGGGATTGAATAAATTTTTGTAAGTGTTTTTATTGTATTTTTTAGTTGAAATGTTGTTCGGTGTATCTAAGTGTTGTGGTTTTGCTGGATCGATGAATTCAAGGATACTTGAATCATTGCTAGTACTATAAAACAAATGTTCGTTTCCTAAAGTAAGAATTAATACCTATCAAATGACTCAAGAATAATTAAGTAGCACAAAGCTTCGCACAGAACCTAAATTAGCACATTCAGAGCAGAATGTTGCCAGCGAAAAATGTACCTTCAAATATTAAAATGTTCTACGTAAATCAGACTTTCTCCTTGATGCATTTATCAAAGTGA
This sequence comes from Helicoverpa zea, assembly GCF_022581195.2. Classification (NCBI taxonomy): domain Eukaryota; kingdom Metazoa; phylum Arthropoda; class Insecta; order Lepidoptera; family Noctuidae; genus Helicoverpa; species Helicoverpa zea. The sequence goes on along the minus strand of NC_061466.1, from coordinate 9,600,710 downwards.
AGTCTGCCTACCTTTTTAAATTTTTGATATATAACGTTAATTAGTAACTGGCATATAAATTACTAAAACGTGCAAAATGTCGAGATTTAGTCACGCTACCGAAAATGGGTCAGATTGATTAATGAAAAATATATTGGTTGAAGTTTCTTTCCTTTCCTTTAATTAAAAATAAGAAGCGGTTTTTAAGGAACTAATTAACGAAGGCTATGAATTATTCTTTATCTTTGGTTTGAATTTATTACGTTTATATTATTTTTTTATTGGGTCGAGTAAGTGCTACTTCTGTTTTCTTAGAACGCAAAATGCTTACAGTTACTTTTTCTCAAATTACTTCGAATTAATAATTAATTCGAATTATTGAAAATATATAACAAGTAATTTAAGAAGATACCTACATAAATATGTAGAAAAATATTACGGGATTTAACATTTGCCTCTAAAATGGATCAAAAAGAAATTCGTTGGTTGTAGACGAGACAGTTGTTATGTCGATATTTATTATCGACATAATAGTCAAACCAAACTGTCTGTAAAGTAACTTTAGGCTACTCATATAACACTACAAGAGAACTTTTAAATATGTAATAAGTTAAAATAGTTTTCATCTCAACATTTGTAAATTACCGAAGCCTACATTTATCACTTTAAAACTTTCCTTTAAAATCTAGGACTCTATTTAAGGAAGTACAAATCGATATCATGTATGTCGCGAGTAGACTCGATACTTCACTAATATATGTGTGTGCAGCACACGGAGAACAAAATTACTAGCGGAGGTGCCATAATTGAAAATTTCCTAAGAAAGAAGCGCACCAAAATGCGGGTGTTAGGGGGACGAGGAACGTTACTGTCTTCGCCCTTATACGCTTTCCTTGACCCGACCATTTTTTGTAATGCCAAAAATTATTGTCTAATGGATTAAATGCCGTCGCTAGTTCACTCGTAACTGACCGTTTTGGTCATGCCTACCTAGGGCTGCCGTCTCGAATTTCGCCAAACCCGGACATTTGGCGTAAATCGCATTTTTCCCCGAACGAGTACGTTTTTTTTAAAACCAAATAATACCTAATTTGTAATCCATTTACTATTAACATTTACTTAAACCGGTGTCTTGAAACCCCACCCGAACGGCCCCCGGACGGCCTCCAAACGAGGACAAATCCGGGGAAACCCGGACGGATGGCAGCCGCAAGTATTTGACCTAGAAGAAGGCGCACCTACCCGCATTCTGACATCTCCGATCATCATTCCTTACTCTGTGAGTGCAGCACTATTTTTAAACCATCGCATGAATATTGTAAGGGCTTCAAGCGACATGAACACGAGCTCTTGTGAACCAATAAGTTATATGGAACTTCCTTTATTGGATTTTAAGTCTAAAAGCGGCGGTATATGTTGATGTTAAATTATTTAAAGGTGGAAAAATCCAGGGACTTTTTAGATTTATTTTAGAGTTCTTACTTGAATCATTGTGTCAGAAATAATTATTTGAAATGAAAATTAGGAAGGAGAATTGTAATAAAAAAAAGATTATTTTAGAGTGTGTTTGATTTGATTTGCATATTAGTTGATACTTAGTTCGTTATTATTTTGTAATATACTTATAATATACTTATAAAGGTATGTGTTCTTCTGTTGTCCACCCAGAATGGAAAAGTCTACATATAGGTCAATAACCTGGAACAGTAAATGACCTACTTTGATAACAATTATAAACAGAATACACAGCTTAACTTAAACTTAACAGTTAACTTATTATATAATCGAATCGAAGGACCAAATTATTTTCCAATATGGGACAGTGACACGTGACCCTAGAAATAATATCGAATAAACGAATAATATATATTTGATTGTATTTGTTCCAACGTTCTAAATTTACAACCCCGGGTGTTTATTTACTTCCGCAGCCATTATGCATGTAAGCCATCCTTCAAGGTTGTACTAACTTTTCACGAGGTCTATTAATTATTAAAAGATTCGTATTTGCTGTTGTTACTCGTGTATTCGTTTTTGATTAGCTAGGTTTTTTACAGCTTAGTCAAAATATTTTCAATAAACATTGTTGATGCATTAGTTTGAACACTTTGATTGCCTGAAGTAGCCAGAGATAATTTGCAACGAATTCACCATATACCTTTTTAAATAAACCTTAAATATACCACCATGAACTGCCGAAAGTTTGTACCGCTCTTTAATTTTATTTATTTATATTAGTTATCGAACGACATCTCTCGAGCGTGACGACCTAGGCGCCCACCATCGAGACTGGTGGACGTGGTCTAAGGATCGAGAAGTTTGGATGGGGAGACCTTTTCCCAGCAGTGGGACATACTAAGCTAGTTATAAAATATCGAAAAACATGACGTGTTCTAAAAGCCGTAAATATTCATTTCTTCCAACAAACTTTGACACTGAAAAACTGCCTAAATAAAAGGCTGTTAAAACCTTGTCCAGAATATTAGCGTTGTCAGCCAATACTGGCACACACGTAAACTGCAACCGCCGATCAAAATTCAGACAGGGCCGATCAACGTTTGATCAATGATCCGTGGTTTAAAATTTTATTTTGTGTTAGGGTGACTACGAATTGGTATTACATGTGGGACTGTTCGATCTTTTATATAGTCAAAATTGCAGCTATAAATATGTATTTAGAAAATTACGCAAAACTTCACAGTTCTGACAACCAGCCTTAGGAAGGAGAATCGGCTTGCTCAGGTCACTGGGAAAAGAAGCTCAGATACATAGGTTGCTTCTTTATAACACCGATACTCAGCTGCATACAGTCCGACTAGAAGCTAACCTCAATATACTCGATGAGAATGAAATCTACAAAAAACTAGAGTGATTTATTACAAAATCTGTCAAAAAGTCGTATTATACGAGATGCTAGACTAAACTAGTCATCATCATTCTCCTTCCCTTATTCCGATTTTATTGCTATCGGAACATGCTGGCTTCTTCCATACTCTTCTATCTGCCACCATCTTTGACTATCCGCTGTTTCTCTGGTCATCCCCTTCCTATATCGTTTATGATTTTCCTTGCTTCGTATCACTACATCATGGTATATGCAGCCAATTTCAAAATAGTTTTTGGATCACCAGTAAACTAAACTAACAACATTTATTTGAATAGCTTGTACTGAAATATTTATCTAATTAGTTTGCGTTGAAATTAACTGGTTTACAATGATTGAAATGTGGCTAAATGGCGGAAATAATGTTCAACGTTTTTTGTTAATACCTATGTGTTAATATCTATAATACCTATGTGTGGTTTGGTATTTAAATGTTATTCTATGCAGAGCAAACGATTACACTACAAACTTAATCATGTTTTTTCCGGCACTAAAAAGTATAAAAAAAGAGTATTATTACAAAAGTAGTAAATTGTGTTACTAAAAAGTAGGTATACAAAAAGTATTTAATATAAACGCTACTATTAAAGTATAATCTACAAAAAATTACACCGAACCCTAAAATATGGAAACCCTATTCCCGCCGCCTTCAAAATTTGTATCCCTGAGTGCAAAAACTGGTCGATCAATCATTACGGATTTAACTGTACAGAGCTCGGAATTAAACCTTCATTGACATTCGACAGGCCGGATGGCACAATCTTTTAACTATAATTTATTTAAAAATTCCATCTATTTCAGCTAGCTCTGAATTTTAGCCATTCATTTTCCATATTCGTTCCACAACATCCTGTAAGTGGTTTATAAAATCATAATAAAACAACATGTATTTTAAATAAAATTCGTTTGAATGTTTATTTGGAGTATTGAATGGCTTTAGTCGGATCGGATTTAATGGAAATGGTCCAAAATGTCAATTGAGTTTTGTTTGATGCAAAAACAAATGAATATAGTGAACTTTGACTTTTTATAGATTTAAGCCTCTGTGACTGCATGTCACTGATTTCGATGCTCAATTATTATTTTCTGTCATAAGAAGATATTTTTATCAGAATCCAGTAGGAATTAAATATGAATGTGAATTTTTTATTCTATAAATTACAATTTAATGTAAACAAGTTTATTTTAAAAGTGCATTATAGTTTACATGCTTGTGAAATGTATTAAGTGGCTGTTAGGACACATCAGAAATGGATTAAATGATCTTTTAGGACACATTAATATATTTTCGTTTGACGAATGACTTTATCACTACATAGTATAAAACAAAGTCGCTTTTTCTGTTCCTATGTCCCTTTGTACGCTTACATTTTTAAAACTACGCAACCGATTTTCATGCGTTTTTTTAATATTAAAGAGGAAGGTTAATATGTATAATGACATACATTAAATAGTAGGGAAATACTGTTATCCCGTGCGAAGCCGGAGCGGGTCGCTAGTAATTATATAATTCTTTTAAAAATACAAAGTGAATCACAAAGGACAATGCTCAAAAAAAACCCAAGCCCGGCGCAAACGAAAAGTAACTCAAATTATAGGTAATAATAAGTAATGAAATACTGCATAGGAGGCATCATCGAAATCAATGGCTAAATGTATGAAATTGCTATTTGATTTTTTAAAGGGGTAACATGAGCAGCTGGGGCTTATAGTTTAATTAAAGTGCTATCTGAAACAAAAAACAAGTAATATGGCAAGTAGTTAATAAACTTCTCCAAAAAGATAAATCAATACCGAAATACAGGCTGCAGCGCCCACGTCATCGCGTCATGAGCGTTTTACATTACTTAGGGTGGGCTAGACATGAGGAACAGTTCGCGCATCCCGCAACATTTTTGGATCTCGTCGTGTTAGAAATAAAGAATCGATGACTTTTAAGCGTTATTAGATATTAAAATGAAAAGTGCATTCATATCCTGTTTTAGTTCTATCATCCTATTATTTTGTAAAAGTAGGTAGAATAGTGGAGAAGTTGCTATAAACATGTCATTATGTTGCTCTTAAACCACAACTGTATCTGTTTGCTGTTCCTTTTACTAATACATTATGTTACCTCTAAAATCTTGAGTAGCAATGTACCGCAGATGTTAAAATTCGAATAGCAATTTCACGCATATAGCCACTGATTTCGATAATGCCCCCTATGTAATATTTAATTACTTATTTTTACCTATATTTTGAGTTACATTTCTTTTGCGCCGGGCCTGGGTTTTTTTCTCATACTTCATGAGCATTGTCCTTAGGTATATAAAGCAATGCTACCCCCAACAAAAACCAAAAAAAAGGATGACATAAATAACTTAAGAAACAACTCAGACAGCTACAAAACTAAGGGGCTAACAAATAAAAAGGGGGCAATCTAATCGAACGCCGAAGTGGCTTCAATATGAAACAAGTTGGAAATTGGAAATACTGGTGACTTCCCTCTTGAGTCATGCAAAGCGGAGGTGCGAATAAAAGTAAATTGGTAAACTTTAAGTGTGCTGGCACGAGTAGTGTTGGGAATAGTGGCCATAGCCGACCGGTAAAATCGTTGCTTGAAAAATTTCGTACAAGAATTTTAATACATTTTTTTTTTTTGTAATAGAGTGTTTTTCATCAGCTGAATCATCATCTCCCGGGCCTTTTCCCAACTATGTTGAAGTCAGCTTCCAGTCTAACCGAATGCAGCTGAGTACCAGTGTTTTACAAGGAGCCTGCCTATTTTACCTCCTCAATCCAGTTACTCGCTCACCCCCTTGGAAAGACTGTTTTCTGACTTACTTTCTTCTAAACCGACCCGTAACGACTGACAAAAATGTTTTTATTACATTACTAGCTTCCACCAGCGGCTTCGCCCGCGTGTTGTGTTGATAAAAAGTTGCCTATGTGTTAATCCAGGGTATCACCTATCTACATACCAAATTTCAACCAAATCGGTCCAGCCGTTTTTGCGTGATTGAATAACAAACATACATCCATACATTCTCACAAACTTTCACGTTTATGATATAAGTAGGATTTGATACAAAATGATTCTTTTAAACACAAACGTTTGTTTTGACTTACTAATATTTTAATGTGGTATTGAGTTTGTACCTGCTCGTGTTGCGTTTTCTGCTAAGAAAGACTTCTGAACTAGGTGACATGTAATTTGGTCACAGTATTCAAATAGATACAGGATACAGTTAGCTATTTAGTTTTAATCGTCTTCTTAATATTTAGAGGCACAGAGTTTTTAATCACTAACAAACGAGAATAAAATAAAAATTCGCGGATAGTAAGATTTTATGTTTGTAAATTATTTTAACAAAACTTTATAGACAAAAATAAGTCTCTAATTTAATATTTCTCAAGTTTCCATTCCGTCAACAACAAAAGAAATAAAAGGAGATTGCTTTACTTTAAGTACACTGCAGCAGACACAGTTAATAGTGCTGGGAAAATGTACAGGTGATTCCGTTTTTACGTTCGATTTTATTTCTCGAGTCACATTCATTCGATTATTTAATTATATTAGGTGGCATTATTAATTGTAGACCATTACTTTTGTATTAAAGTTTAGTTAATTTAACATGCTATGGCTATATGAAGCCGTAGTAACCATTTGCATTTTTGACGAAGTTACAAGTTACTAAATTAATTCTTCAGTAGGTGTATTATATGTACATAGGTGTAGATTTTACTGTATAACAAAAAATACCTTTAAAGTAAAAAAAAAGTCCGTCTTCCGTCAACAAAAGATAAAAAAGGGAAAAACAAAAATAAAACAGCCCAATATAAAGTAAATACCTTAATTCACCCTTTATCGAAAGTTGAGATAAGTTGTCCAGTGAGCCGGCTAGTCGAGCGTAACAAATTGATGTCCCATCACTAGGTACATCAAAGAAACTTTCCCTTTGTGTAAACGTGTTAACTTGCCAGGTAGTCATATTTGTACTGTCTGAGTTTTTCAGACAACTATAAATAGTGTTTTCTTTGATATTTTTAGTGGTATTACTTAGAAATAGATGTCAATGACATGTTAACCAAATTCCGAACATTATGTTACAAGTCATTTTCATAGATGAAAAGCTTAACACAAAATGAAAAACATATATAAAAGTGACACCAATATGCTACCTTAAAATATCAACAAAGAAAAGGCCCACTTTACACATGAGGAAAACTACACTAAAACGTAACCATTGATCCCAAGCCAATGAATAGCCCATCAAATCGGGTGCAAAATTGTGCCTTTCCACCTCAACAAAACTAAACAATCGTAAAACCGGGCTTTACAAAACTCCTCTTTATCTAACACCAACCAAGTTTACTCAAAAGAAAACATTCGATTTTCATCCAATACGAGTTCAGATAGAAAGCAATCTTAAAGTTTTCACACTATTATGTTTCTAAGTTTATATATATCTGAGTTACGTCTGTGTCGCCACTTGAGACCTCACAGATGGAGTTCCGTACAAACTTTATTTATATCCCGGCTCCTCGGGAAATGTTTAATGTTGAATTTTTATTCCTTCCCCTTTGAGACCGCGTTTTACTTAAGAATTTTTCATTTTAAAATGCAATATGTGCTGTTTGATGTGCCATTTAGTATAACTATGTATGGCGTTGGATGTTTTCTGTGAAGTTCGTTAATGGAGCTTAGGGTGTTATGGAACTGTTTAAGTCTCGAGTAGTTGAAAGCCCCTAAAATTTCGCTTATTTCAAACCTGGTATAACCAAGTGAATAAGAACCACTTTCACTGCTCTTGATGAACAAATAGGTAAGTATATGCAATAGTCACACAATACCTATGTGTAATACATGACTTACAGGACCTGAAGTTTTCAACGCAAAAGGAACTTAGACAGTCTTTTCATTTGGCTCTAACGCTGCCATGATTAAACGAAAGAAATTATTTGGATTAAAACTTTATAACCGTTACTCTTTAACGAGTCCTTTGGGATGCCAAAGGAACTGCGAAGAAAAGCATTTTTATAAGAACTGTTCTTAAATGGAATGCTTCATCCTCGCTTTGGAGATTACTATTACCTACATTTTTTAAGACATAATGCAGTCAAAACCCTTATACACCATACAGAGACTGCAATTGACTTCAAGGAGAGATACTAGGTACCTATATACGTATGGCAGAATGGCAGATTAGTCCATCAAGATATGAGATGTCCATCACAAACGCACACGTAGGACACCCTAACAATAAGCTGAGATAGTGCAGGTTTACAACCGTCTCGGAGACAATGCTTTCAGAGTGGCTGGGACATATTCAAGCCAACGGTGTCCCTTTGGCGCTAAGATATTATGATGTCAGGCATAGTTTACTTGGAGATGTCTTGTGGTTGGCTGATTGAGAATGGTAAGGCTTAGTAATATTTTGAGGTTGTAGGTAGCTCAAATCTTAGGGTTCCATCTATTACTCTAATAGTTAGGTAATGTCTGTTTCTTTTTAAATTTGAAACTTGAGAGGATATCATTTCAACGGCCAAAATAGATGCACTTTGCGAATGATTAAAATTGTAAAGGCCCATATGTCTGCCTGTATCAAAAGAGGTAGATAGGTAGGTACGACCCGCATTTTGTGAATTCCAATAACTATATATTACTTTACTGCACTCTTCTGAAGTCTTACTTGTAATAGCTTTAAACATGTTTTGCTTCAAACTAGTAACAAGATTGACCACACCTACTTCGAAATTAAGTTGACATAAAAAGCAAGAATTTTCCAAACAACGCAAGTTCCCCGGGAAGGATCTCTATTTATTTATATTTTCATCCACACTCAGTCGGATATCCATCCTTTCGTCCCACTAGAATAATATCCGTTCTCAATATTGACTATCGTCTTGTTTTCTTTGAGTCCAAGATCGGCAATGCGACGTTTTAAGTTCAAAGATTCTGTTCGTGCAATAAGTTTTTCACAAGTTACAAAAACTTATAGCTTTCGATAAATTTGCTTGTACAAAGGATTTAATGGTATTTTTTGTCATGTTATTACAGTGCTTACGGATTTTTTTAAACCAAAAAAATATCTTATGTAGGTATTTCTGTATGTTTAAAAAAAAATCAATTTATATATCTTTTCACAAAAAAATAAGACATAATTAAGGAAAGTAGCACAGGTCATATTAAGTATGTATTTTTCATCGCTCTTAAATTGTTACGTTTAAAATAACCTCAAAGCCAAACAAAAATATTAAACTAAATAATGGATACTCTATAACTATTCCTAAACTCCATAATGACTTATAAAAACAAGGACATTCATTAGTGACCCCAGTAATCACTATTTCCTTGCAAAGGAGACACATTCAAGCAAAAACTAAGCAAGGAGTCTCGAGTGACTCAAAGACAGTAAAAAACGATTTGCAAAACATTTGTTTTAGGGTTGTCGAAGTTAGTAAGTTAGGGAGTATTTTTGGGGGTCAGTTTTATCATTAAGTAAGTATAAGATGTTGTTTGTAAGGAGTACACGGCTATAAGTGAGCGTAAGTGAAGATGTATGTGCGTAAGAAATGCTTAACAGGGTCCAATCATGGATGGGTGACCGTCTTGTCATGACGAGTTCCTCCGTCTTACAGAAGGACGTTCAATTGAATTGGTTGTCGGAGTTTCTGACTGTGACTATTCGTAAAGTCTGACACAGATGTTCAAATCTTAGCGACGTGCATAAAGTAGAAAGTCAATGCTAATCATTTACTTACATACATATGTACGGTGTTGAATTTAGTGTAGTAAGAGTAAATCTAGCAAAAAATGGAATTTCTTGCCCCATTTTATTCGACTTTTGGAATAGATATTATACATATTATTTGTTCTTTATCTTTTTATTTGAATGTATCAACCCTACCGTATGATATTAAATTCTAACTAGTAGCAGTGCGCTGCTAACAAGGTATCGTTATACGGTGAACTAGAGAAAGTGTCAGAGTGCACCAAGAAACTCTTTTCATTAAAAATGTTTTAAATAACATTAGTAAGGCTACTAATTTACTTTTGTGTTTTTTTTTTTTAGTAGGTGGTAATTTTATTCAGGATTTTCATTTTTATATACTTACTTATATTCTGAGTCTGTATATATTGAAACTTTTATTAAGTTCGAAAAGTTTATCAAAGATCATTGTTGTATTGGGCAATCGTTTTTGAGACTTAAACTTGAAAAGAGTTCTCAAACAATAGGCACGAACCAAGTTCCCAAAATTGACCAATACACAAAACTGTTGGGTAGTAATAAATTACAAAAACATTATAATCTTCAAAATACTTCATCACCATCTTCCGAGCCTTTTCGCAACTATGTTGGGGTCGGCTTCCAGTCTAACCGGATTCGGCTGTGTACCTGTGTTTTACAAGGAGCGATTGCCTATTTGACCTCCTAATCCCACAGAAACCTTAAAACCTATAAGTACTAAAACAGTCACCAGAAAAACCAAAATTTAATCTCGTACCAAAGAAATCAGGCGTTTACCATTCGTTACCGCCTTGTCGACCCAAGTGACACCGGCCTCCAATAAACTCCCGAACAACTACGAAATTGAAAAAGAAATCTCTTGGCATGCAAATATCGGGAACACAGGGAACAAAATTGCTAAATTCTGACCAGTTCTTCTTTGGAAATTTTCCTATAAATTAAAAGACCTTGGAGTAGTGAAATATGACTTCAATAAGGTGTTTTTTTGGTAGTGGATGACTTGTTTAAGAAGCGTTGATTGAGTGGTTTTGACTGTTTTAATTTAAAATGGGTTTCCTCCGAGCCTTTTTCCCAAACTATGTTGGGGTCGGCTTCCAGTCTGACCGGATTCAGCTGAGTACCAGTGCTTCACAAGAAGCGACTACCTACCTGACCTCCTCAATCCAGTTACCCGGACAACCCGATACCATACCCGGTTTATAGATAGGATACTATTCGATATGGTTAACCTTAACTGACATCCCACAATACAGGGGATTCTACTGTGGGGATCTAGGATCTCAAACATTGAAAAAAATTGACACATAAATTATTATTTTTTTCATTTTTCGCTCATAAATGTTATGACGGCTTATTAAGTTTTTAAAGTTAATATGTGTTAACAAATTTTTGTAAGGTTTTTAAATAGGTAAAACTTAGAGAAAGTAGAGTCAGAACATGGGTTAAATAAAAAAATATGGCCAACATTCCTACATTTTACTAATTCAATGCTCAAAATCATTTGTTAACCATGTCCTAGAAACCTAAAAACGAATCCTCGTTTTGGCAAAGCACTAATGTATGGCATTCATTATAAAGTTTTATTTTCGGAAGCCAAAAACTGTACTTTTAAGCAAGGATTTTCAAGTGAATTTTCGAATAAGTTATTGTGTATTTTTTGTTACTTTGCAGCTTTTTTTTATTAAAATCACCAATCAAGTTTTGAAAAGAATAATTAATCCTAGTAGGTATAAGAGTAAAAAATAAACTCCAGACTTTTTTAAAATATCAGTCGTAAAACTTTCAGCTAGGTAGGTAATTACTAGAAAATTGAGCTTTGTATTACCCAAAATACTTATTACCAGAAATCTATCTATGCCACGTAAGTTTGTAAGCGAAACCCAGTATACTAAATAGAGGTACATTTCTTTCAAGTCACCACACCCATTTTATACTATTTCTGTTACTACGACATGTAAGCCAGGGTGATCGATCGCCCGCCGTACCACACGGGTTGATTCCGATTTCCGTACTCTATTATAATTTTAATGTGGCCCTACTATAATATGTTGACCTAATGTCATGTACTCATGTCTTGAAAAAGGTCGGACGGTCCGTTGGTCGGATGTCGGATGTTCGGTTCGTCGGATGTAATATTTTTGGTTTTGAATGGAGGTGCTAAATTGGACTGAATTATGTATGAAATATGAGGGGTTTATATTTTTTTATGATCGCATACAAATATTATTTGATATTTTGAGTGCGTAAAATATATTTTTGTGATATCTCAAAATGATCACACAGCAATTTTAAAATACAATATCTTCTGTCTTAATTTTATTTCGTTTATATTAAAAAAAAAAAAACTAAATTGAGATTTGTAGCATATTTCACTTAAATTACGCCATGTATTTGCTGTTTCAAATAATTTAAAAAAATGAAATAATTACTTATAGCCTACCTTTTTATTAAGAAATTACCCGTTAATCAATTTCAGTATCTTACAACAAAAAAAACTAAACCCTATTAGCTACACAGAAAATTAAAATTTACGTAAAAAAAGCACCCCGTACGAAACTGCAACACCATCTATTCAGAAGCCGCACCCATCACTTTAACTGAGTGACCCATATCTAGAAGACGTTTCTAATCTATTCTTAGTCGGATTACCGTAGCTAAGCCAGCCCTATACGGCTTGTTGCCGATAAGCCGCCTATCTGTCACTAAGATTGGATAAAAAGACGTTTAAACTAACCTTGGGTTAATTGGTTGATCTGTTTCTGGGTGATTCGTTTTGGGGTTAAGTAGGGGGTAATGTACTGCGAGTAACTAAATTTTCACATGTAATTTATCTAAAACCGATCTAGTAAATAGATTTTTGCTCATAATTTATCTAAGCCGATGTAGATTCTTACCGTCGTACCACAAAAACTTTTAAACGTCTGTTGAACACTTGTCTAAAAATGGCAAATTATGGCGTTTAAATAAGGTCCGTTTTGCAGCGAAACATTTTTTAGGCAAATGTTCACCAGACGTTTAAGTTTTTGTACTAAGGCTGATTTAGATTAAACATTCGAACTCATATTATACACACGGAGTATTATACATGCCGGAGCCACAAGATACAAGCTGCGCTTAGTTTATGGCTCAACGACAATGTTAGCTATGTAAGGTTACTTTTGTCAATAAACATTATTTTATTTTTTATATTTGCCAAAATTACATAATTTGTCTGTACAATATTAATACAATTTAAAGAGATTATAAGATTTGTCTAGTCTACTTTTTGTCCAGCCACGCGAAAGTTTAAAGTATTATAATATTTTTAAGTGTTGTTAAAAATAGAGAATATTTTTAGCAAGTAGAGAACCATATTACAGAACATAAAGGTGGCCCAATATTTTTCTAAATACAAAACTATCATACCAGTAGCATTTCTCAAACTAAATATCAAGCACAATAAAAACAAAGTTGGTCGTGCTCACAAGTCACAGTTGAACATTGACATCTGACGGATGGGTTGTCAGCAACCGTTCGACTCAGCGGTCAACCGATTGTAGAACGAACATTTATCTCGGTAGCGGTAGAAAGAGTTTTTAGAAATACTTTGTGTAGTTTCTTTTAGTTTTTAGTTTCGTAGTACTGCATATAATTTCACTGTTTATTGTTTGCACTTATTTATATCAATATTATACTCAAGTGGACCAAAGTCGTAGATAAGTTCCAGACGTATAATAATATAACTCGTGTTGTTTCTGAACTACGTATTTATCAGTTGTTTTGATACATAAAGACATTTTAAGAACGTTAAACTTCAATATAAATGCAATCTCGTTTAAAAATGTATGTTGAACAAAAGATAAAATAAATATTATAAGTTTGTAAAAAACTGAACACAACAATTTATATCCTATTTCTTGATATTTAATGTGAACATTTCTCGCGTCTCTAATCACGCAATAAAACTCATTTTCTTTCTTTCTATAGTTCCTTCTCACACCTAGTCAAAGTCAAAAAGCCATTCCATATAGTAGGTAATCCACTCACCGTAAACATCGATACACCCAATCTGCCACTTCATACTAGGCTGCGTGTTGATCTGACACATGTAGCAGCCACGGTCCTCAGCCCTCAGCGGTCTAATCCTCAACTGCCAAGTCCTGGGCGCGTCCATGTGGACGGAGTACCTCGCGCTTAGGACTGCTCGGTCGTGCATTGTGAGGACTGTCTGGTCTTCTGCTCGAAGCCAGCCTACCTGAGGAAGAAGGGGTATGGTTAGAACGTTTTGAATTGAATTTAGAATGGATAGATATTTTTATTTCTTTTGGAGTTCAAATTCAGAATTTTATGTATATTATTAACTGGCTGCCAGACTCTCGTCCGCGTCTTGAGGAGACTGCTTGCCTCACATAGATATAAAGTTGCCTACATGGTATATTGATCAAAAAGTTATAGAATATTACTGAATATTGGCAAGTTTCATCAAATTCTTTTAGCGTGACCCTTTGACGTTAAAAGACTAAATGGATTTTAAGAAGCATTCATAATATTCGTTTCAATATTTTTTTATCGACATCACAAAAAAAAACAAAGTTTTCGTTGATAGGGCGTGTATATTTTCACAAAAAAGTTAAGGTGTCCTTTTTCTTAAATAACACTACGTATGAACCAATGCCTTAAATTGTTAATGATATTAGTAGTATTGCTCCATTCATATGTGTTTAGAATTGACGTTTGTAACCAAAATAACACTACACCATGTAGTTTTAGTGACCAAAATAAAATGTAGTGTTCAAAAATAACTTGAAAGAGTGACGTGTATTAATAGTACAATGTTTATTTTAGGAAATTGGTGTAGGTACTATTGTTTCTTATTCGAGACATAGTAACAAATAAGTGAACATTAGTCACGTTTTCACGATGATCTATGAGGTATTAAATAATGTCTGCTTGGAAATATTAACAAATAGCATTTTCAATTAGCAAATCATGTTAACGATCATTGTTTTTTAGGCATCGTTCAGACCAAACGTATTGTCGGCCGCTGACTGTGAGCGCGCGTTACGCAGTTTATTGCTTTTCCATATATATTGAAATTGTCGTTCACACCGAACCGACTATACGCTATTACGTCGTCTGTTGTCGCTGACTCTCAGTGGCCGATTATTTTACTACGCGACTATGCACGGCTGACGCGGATTGGCTACGCGGACGCAGTTGCCGAATAGCGCCGCTCCGCCGCGCCCGCACCGCCGCGCGCCTCGGCCGCAATACACTCGAGAAACAAACTTCAATGAGGACAGACGTGACACGTGACACCTCGCGACGTTCGACACCGAAAACTTTATTGCAGAAGTACATTCTAGAGAATGTATTTGGAATGCGAATTCAGAAGAATTTAGTGATAGAAACTTACGAAGATGCGCTTGGGATGACATAGCATCTGTTATGTATGAAGATTGGGGGGTTCAAATACTGAGCTCTTTTATGTGTAGAATAGTCAGCCGCTCAGCGTACGCATCTAGTGTGAACCTACACGAGCCTATTCTTTTGTTCACACATGTAGCGCATCGTACGCTATAGCTTATTGTCGGCTTGGTGAGTACGGGTACTGCAGATTGAGTCGACGTTCACACTGGGGCAGACAGTGAGTATACTCACAGTCAGCGGCGGACAATACGTTTGGTGTGAACAATCCCTTATCTATCCAAACTTGTTATGTTTTATTCGATATTATACTTAAAACACTATTGCTTTGTATAATAACGACGAAAGAGAACTGTGATTAATTTATATATCTTAAACGCCACAATAAGTTACCAGGATATCAAACAAGCATACTCAATTTGATCACACCTTCAACTAGGTATAATGTATTAACTGTGGATTAAAATAACCGATCCATCCGTTGTTTTACGATAACAGATTGCATTTTGACATAACTTCATATAAATTAAGCCAAGTAATCTGTAATCAATAAATAATGGATGAATCGTTTATGGTAATCCTCAGTCAGTAACCAACATTAACCTAAATCAATTCAATTCTAAAAGAGTTTTATTTTCACCAGATTGAATTTGAAATCGCATTCTCTTAAGATTTTCTCGGAATTTTCTAGAAAAGGATTACTTGGCTATTGTCTGCAGTCATTTAACGAGCGTGTGCTTATCACAAACGTGCAGGTGCCAAGTAATTCTAGAAGGTACTTTATCTAACAAATTGTTCTCAAGTAATGGTCGAGAAATATCCCCAATTAGTAGTAGATATGTTGGTCATTCTTCTACTTTATTGAATGAAACAGTTAGGTACCTTTACTTGGTCGTATTTTTTTTTTATTTAGAGTGTCAGGAAGAGTGTACTTATATAATTCTTGTAATGTGGGTTATTATGTTTGTTAATTTTTCATGCTTAAGCCATTCAGTAGATAACCTACTCAATTTAAAAAAAAATGCGTCACAAATACTTCAAATAGAAGTCTAAAATACTTCAAATAGTACTTCAAGTGTAGACAGGTAGCAATGCATTAGTCAAAAAAGTCATTATTAATACACAAATAAATAAATCTCAGGGAAAACATATTGATTTTAGTCTAGCTAATATATCCCCACTGTTTAGTAAAGGTTCACACATAGAAAAGATACACACACAAAAAAAGCAGATTACATACAGCAATATAATCAAACAAGTTAAAAATAAAAAAGAACCAAAAAACTAAAACAATACCATTCAAAAAATCAGTTCAAAGATTCCATATCGCTGATGAGGATTTTCTTTCTAGGTCAGGGACCCAGTTAAGTCTTCGACCCTTCGTATCCCTTTGTGTTCGGCCCTTATCTCTCATTCCGATACTTTTCTGGCCTGTCAAAATCTTCCGGCGGATCACTAAAGAGGTTGGATATCGTAAATATTGTATTGACGCCCTTGAATCATGGGTAATCTTTTCTAGAGGATGTTGTTTGCTAGTCAGGTTTTTGATGGGTTTTTAAATGTTGAAATGTATGATACATTAGATATACCTAAGTGTCATATACTAGACTAAATAATGTTTGTTACATATTTCCTACTAGTTGATTGACCCGTGTCCCTAAGAATTACTTCGTGTGCTTCAATAAAAATGTAGCCTACCTCGTTAAGTGGGCTATCCAATACTAAAATAATTATTCATATCGAACTAGTAGTTTCGGAGATTACTGTGTTAAAGAAACAAACAAATTCTTCTCTTCTTCTCAGTCGGGCACTCTTGACAGAGTGGTCGTGGCTGTTGATGGGCAGGGTTGCGGCGCACTATCGTCGGGAGCCTTTAGGGCCGCTGCACGTCGCACGATGCCCCTCCATTTTTGCCGGTTTTCGGCATCGCGAACACATTGTACCGCAGTCGCTTCTGTTGTAGCTTTAATGAGGTCGATCCAGCGGGTTGGAGATCGACCCCTCAGTCTTGTGCCTTCTATACGGCCTTGCACTACAAGCCTCTCCATTGAGTTCTCATTTCGAGAAATGTGCCCAAAGAACTTCAAAATTCGCAACTGTACTATCGACGACAACCTGTCACGAATGCGAAGCTCCTTGAGGATGGAGTTATTGGTGCGGAATGCTGTCCAGGGTATTTTTAATAATCGTCTCCAGCACCACATCTCCAGGGCATCGATTTTCTGGCGGTCCTGCTTTCTCAAAGACCAAGTTTCAGCTCCGTAAAGAAAGATCGGAAAAACTAGACATTTCATCAGCCGAACCTTTGTGGTCTTTGTGATTCTCCTGTCGTTCCAAATCTTCCCAAGCCGCTCCACTGCAGATCTAGTGATGGTGCATCTACGCTTGATCTCTTCTTCGCAACCTCCAGCATTTGTGATAGTGTGTTAAAGAAACAAACAAATTATTCAGATTTAAAAATGTGTTGGCTTTTATCTCCATTTCGATAACCAAAACATCATAATAATTAGGTACCTCAGTCACGGTATGTTTATCTTAAGCGTACACAGTACACATTCATGATTACAAAATATAAACGGTGACTGATTGAACTTTTGATCTTTATTTATTTTGGACAAATAGTAATTTACTTCATCAATTTTGTATCTGATGTTTGACATAATTTCGTAATAAATAACATAATATACTGAATCCATTGACAATGCCTGAAATACCAATCGTAATCATTAATCCCTTAATAATATTATAATCAAAATATTAAATACAAAATACAAATACAAAATATTATAATCAAAATATATATTGATTATATTATAATCAAAATATTGTTCTTAAAAAAACATTTAAACTTCCAAGCAAAAAATACAAGACACAAAACAATAGAATAAAAATCACGACGAATTCTAAAAGAAAGCAAACAGGCAAAGGCAACAAAGAATGCTACAGCATTCAGCCACCGTGTGTACCGATATTAAAATTCACGACGTGAAAAGGTGCAGCACTATTCCTCCATTGTTATTCTAGGCATCTAACCAGAAACAACTCTTAATGAAGGATAATCGGTAAATTTTTGACTCTAATTGCCACAGACAATGTTGTTGCTAGTGCGCCCGTTTTTTCTGCAGTCGCGGGCATTTTGAAATAGGAATTTGTGTTTTTGTTAGAAATAGTTTGAACTAAGATTTGTTGGCATTCAATGGGTTATTGTTTCAATGTTTGCCGTACTTGATGTAATGGTCGTGTAAGATTCAAATTTAAATTATTATTTTTTATATTCCAGAATAGCTCATTCGGTATTAAAAATAAAATCATTTCCACCAGCAAAAAGGTTTATAGAGCGTGAATCTCCGTTTTCAGTGTCATGCACAATTTAATAAAGAGCAATTTTCGACCTTTTTCATCGTAATTAATTTATTCATTAACTCTTTATACTATCATCACAGGACACTCAATGTATTCATTAATCTTTAAAACTATGTTTATATAAACATACATTATTGAAGCTTTTTAAACTATGGAGAAAATATCCAAAGAATTCCTCACTTCATTGCGACACATCTCGGTAATTGTTCTAGAAACTTTCACGCAAAAATAGCCTTAAAGCTGGCAAAAGTTTCTTAGAAAAATACCATTAAAAGTTTGGCGAAAAAAAAGCGAATATTAACAGGTTAAATATGGATTGATGTTAATTTTATAGTCTGTACAAGTTAGCTTGTACTCGTTATTGGCGATATATCAAGCTAAGTGCGAAAGTTGGGAGCATGTTACCAACTGGCTTACAAGTGGCTTAAAGCATATCTGGTAGGTGTTACTCGCGGCCATGTTGGCTTGTTACTGTAACAAGTTGTGTGTTACTAAATAGACTAAATTATATGAGGGAAGTGTTCAAAGTTACTGCAGTTATGTGCATGTCTCAGCTGTGGCTTTTTAGGAACCAGTAATTTACTGCGGGTGGCTCAGTTTTGCTAGTTTGTGGACCTTCACGTTATTTGTGTGAAGGATGACATGCATTTTCTGTTGCAGAATTGTTCATTTGTTAAGAGCCACCGTTAAAACCATATCAAAAGGATATAAACTCTTTTGCAAAAAAAGCGGGCACCTACACGAAATGTTGGTTTTAAGGACTTCACGTGTATTTCAAAGGGTTTTAATGACTTTAGTATCTTACTAGCATCAAAAGGGTTAGCCAATCATGCGTAAGAGTGTATTCTAAATTTGAATTTCGTAGATTTGCTAAGAAACTGGTTAAACATTGTTTTGGACTAATTCCTGGAAGAAAGTTCGTGGGCGTTTTGAAAAGGTTTTGATGTGATTTTCAGAAAACTGGTAATACAGTTTTAATTAATGATTAATGTTCCTTCCTGATACATCAAAACATTTTTGAAAAACTATGCGTATTTGATAAAATTTTCACCTGCTTTAAATGGTCTATGCTGATGATTGATGGCAATGTTAAGAGTTTCGGTATTTTTGTGTAAACCGTTGTATTGTTTAGATATTGTACCCACGCCATTTAAAATATCCCTTTCTCATAAATAAACACAATTTAGAGGAGTATCAATACTTTGGGCTGCGACGAAACCAATTTAAAGTTAGCAGTGCCGTTCACAATTCGGCTCCTATCAGACTTTGCCTATTCCCAACTATGTTGGAATCGGCTTGCAGTCTTACTAGATGCAGCTCGGTACCAGTGTTTTATGAGGAGCGACTGTCTATCTGACCTCCTCAATCCGGTTACCCTGACACCCAATACCCCTTGGTCCAGTCTTACTGGTTATCAGACTTTCTGCCATATGACTACCCGTAACGACTACCAAAGATGTTCAAATTACAGTTGCTCTTAACTCAATTAAACTAAGTAAGTAGTTTTATTTAACAAAACTTCTCCGCTACATATATTTTCTATACAGGCAAGATTTTTACCAAAACACCCCACATACAAAATGAACCATACAGTCTCAAGTCAACCCACAGCCCCGACCGAGATATGACACAAAGGCATTATCAAGGTTACCCTCCCGATATAGCACCTATTGTTTTTGTTCCGATATAGATAAATAGCCCACAGATGGGATACAGCGATATGAGATACAATGCACCGGTTAGTAGTATATATGTACCTACGTAGGTTTATGGTACTGTCAACAAGTAAATTCCATTAAATTAATGAGGTGTTTTTTTCTCTACGTAACCACCTCTCTAATTGTTTACATGCAATAAAACCTTTGAAAATAGAACTATTTACTCAAATTACAAAATGCACTATAAATGCAAAAATGTTCAGCGACTTCTGTAATTCTTTGATGTTCAAGTTATTCTGTTTTGTGGTCATAACAGTTACTTATGGAAGATGTTGATTATCTTACTAAATTCAGTTGTGTTGCTAACCGTATCTACAAAACTTGTTTGTATTCGTGAAGAAAAACATTGCATAATACTAAAGGTTCCATTCGTTCCTTCAAACCACGCTAAACTCGCGTGGTCGTATAGGGAATGTCTTTATCAAATATACCTCTGAGCCCTGTAGGAGTATAGAAGTAGATCACTTGAATGAAGTTCTTAATATAACATAATATTTTCGCTAAAAAGGTCAAAAAACCTACAAACCAAACCTACGGATCACCAACACAAATTAGCGATATTTTGATGCCTTATTTGTCATGATTCTTTAAGGAAATCAGTTGTCAACACTTATTGTATTGATATTAAAACCAGATTGGGTACTTAAGGCACCCAAAGATAGACTAATAATTGTAGAATGTACAATTTTATGGTACAGTATAGACTGTAAATTCTATAGTGATTAAAGTGATTGAAATTCCTCTATCTAATATGACCATGAACTCGTAACATTGAATCGATTTCATAGCCTTTTAATGTACAATACCCTTTGACATTATATTATTGATCATATATATCACCTTTTATCAATAACCAACGGTTTTCCCGCGGTTTCGCCCGTTTCTCGGGGAAATTTCTTGCTGTACCTGAATAAAATATATCCACCACGTTACTCGGAAATAGTGTAAATTTTCAACAGTGAAAGAATTTTTCAAATCAGTTCCGTAGTTTCGGGGCATCAGGGTACAGACAACCAACATATTTCTTATTTGTTAAGGCATGATTCCGAACGACGCAGCAAGCAGCAGTGTTGCCGCAGCAGTGCTGCCGCGACACTACTGGTCCCCGTACAATTTCTATTGGCTTATATGAGATTACATTCCGAGCTAGGCAGCAATGTCGCGGCAGCAATGTAGCGGCAGCACTGCTGCGCGTCAGTGTCGCCCTGCCGCCGCGACAGACCAGTAGTGACGCGTTTGCCGCCGCAGCAAGAGTACCTACTTGAATGTTGACACGTAAATTGACAACAAAAGGATGAATTTCTCTGACTCAGACTTCTTCCTCTTGCAACAGTATAAATAAAAGTTGGTCATCAATCGACATCTTGTCAACTCTAAGTAAACTAACGAATACACAACAACGAATCACCACGAACAGAGCGACACTGCCGCGTGGCTCGGAATCAGCGCGACAGGCAGCACTGCTGCGCAGCACTGCTGCGGCAACACAGCTGCGGCAACACTGCTGCGTGCAGCGTCGATCGGAATCATACCTTATTAGCACTTAGCACATATGAATATGATATCCACGTGTCATAATACCTCACGCACATACAAACCATAATTTTAAAATTAAAATCCATTAAGTACAAAGATTACAGTTTCAGTTAACTTAATGGCGTATATCGTGATGTGCCCGCGTTAACCTAACGTGTTTAGAATACCATCTAACTTTAATCATTAAGCTGTATGGTTATAGAACTTACGGTTTTCAATATTAGGGTTAACGGTAACGGGTTTGGTTTGAAGTGGCTAATTTATAGTTTGTGGCCTTGATGGAAAATGAAGTTAAACTATGTTGCTTTTAGAATGTAAGTAGCTATTTATATCCTTGACCCCAAATTGTGAGTATTTACTTTTTGGCTCGTTATACCTACGCATATTTCTAGAAAATCATTTATTGTTTTCTCATTGCAGGTACGGTCGCGAAAAGCTGTTTCGAATTCTTGGTGAGATTATGCCCTTTTAGGTAATATTACGTGCCTTATTCGCAGTAATATATTTGTAGTGTCCACAAACCGGGCTGCGGGTTGTTCGAAAGAGATACCGCGGCCCTGGTACATAAAAGGCCTATGACGGAACACGACGGTTTTTAGTCAGTAAGAGTCTGACACTCCCTCACCGCTGCTAACCCACAGCGGGAGGGGTCATTTGATGATTTTTGACGTCGGAAAAAAAAAAAAGTGTCCACAAACCACTCATATTACTTTAAAGTACCTGTTATAAAGTATGGCTTATTTTATCCGGTAATAGCATAGCTTTCGAAAAGTTGCAGTTTCTTTTGTACATCGGTTCTGTAGTTTGGTTATTAGCTTACTTTGTGTTTGGCAAGGTTTGTGACGGCACATCCTAGTACTGCTTCTCTCCCCAAGAAGAACGTGTGGTTACCGATAGGACGCTCAAACTCAGGCTCTTCTGAAAACTTCTTTGTCGTCATTTGAGAATCTGAAACAAATAATAAATGACAATAAGAAAAAACATAGGTACTGTACGTAAAGGTCGGGCGGGAAGGATATTTTTTCAAGCCTCATGTAGTTTTTAAATGTTTGATATTTGTTATTTTATTTACTACATTAAATTCATGTAAAAAGATGCAGTGAGAAAAAACATACAAAAACAGAACAAACAGAAAAACTTTTGATTTTCTTCGTGCAAAGTTTTCAGTAACAAAATTGATTAATTTTACAATTATTTAGCACTAAAAATAACTACATAAAAAACCTTTAGTTACTTTAAAAGTATTACATTAATATAATAGGCACGTACGTATCAGCCAGCAGTAATTATAAAGGGAAAAATGCAACGATTGATTTATTCATTCGTCTCACGCAAACGATTATAACATAATTAGTTCAACCAGGTGTTTCCAATCCACGTTAGTTTCATGCCATACCATTCATATAAATTAACTGATCTAATGTGATATACCTATATTGTGTAAACTAGGAGATTATTATTAGGTTGATATTTTTGTCCAGGAGTTTAAGACTCTGCTTTAAAATTTTAATGATGTGAGGTTCAGTTATTTGTTTCCTTATGCCTCTTATTTCATTACTAAACTCTATAGAATTTTTCCTGCACAAAGTTTTTGGCCCGTTATCGTTCCTGTTATCGCATACGATAATAGATAGAATCTTAAATAGCAAACAAGATAAAGTGGCATTCCAAAATCAGCATTTTTTCTGGAGTTTCTTTCAAACACGACCACTTTGCACTTCCCACTTCGAGAGCACGTAACACATAATCTTATTTTCCTTTTTCCTATCATCGGAAGCAACAGGCCATTAAACACTGAACTAATAAAGTTGCCAACAAAAAAAAAAAAACTAGTTAACACTTCAAAACTCGCTATCAGGTCTCCGAGACCCAATCAACGTGAATTTTTTATTCTTTTTCAAAGTTCCAACACAGAGCGGACGTCATTCGATCGAGAAGGTGTAAATTGTACCAAAGGCTGTTTGCAACACGTTTTTATTTTAGCAACGTGAGATTTTTGAGTTGTTCCGCCAGAATAGCAAAAAATGTGCAAAGATAATTTAGTCAACAGTGAAGATAGAATAACGGAATTATTTAGGACCAATTTAAAATTTATCACAAAAACTCATTACTTTTCAGAATTCAGCTGATAGTGTGTATATTAATCACATGAAAGGCTTTTTCTTGCACTGTGATCTGGTTTTTCCGTAATGGAATTATTCGTGTTGGTACACATCGTGGGCTCTAGGTAATATGACATGCAAGTGATCATTATCTGTCTAGCCTTTTTCCCAGCTATGTTGGGGTCGGCTTCCCGTCTAATCGCATGCAGCTAAGTACCAGTGATTTACATAAGCTATACCTACCGAAGTACCTACTGCCTATCTGACTTCCTCAACCCAGCTACCTGGGCAACCCAATAGCCCTATAAGCCTGGCTAGAGACTAAGCCTAAGACTTTCTGGCATCTCACTAGCTTCTGACAAAGTTCCTTAATAATAGTACGAGGTGATAATTGACTGTCTCAAACTGGATTCACAGCACGCAGTACCTATATATTCCCAAAATTCTAACCCTAACTTACAGTTATGAATGAATCATCCTGTATACAATTCTACCACTTCCAGCCTCATTACAATTCCACAAATACAGCCGGTTAACAGTTCAGTATTTTGACAGCCTCTCAGAGTACTCTCATTTACATAGATCACTGTAAAGTTTGAGTCTGTACCTTCTGAGTTCCGTTTAGTTCTTATGAGTACTTGGAACTTAGTAGAGGCACGTGGATGGTATAAGTCTGTGAGGTTAAGCTATGTTTGACAAGGCCAGCATTTTTTTAATATGTATACATATTTATATTCCTGAATTATTATGCGATACATTAAATTGATAATGTGGAAGGTTACCTTACTTGGTCAAGCTTATTTATCGATTTATTGAAGAAATGAACTCGGTATGACTTGCAATTTATGTGGTAGATTTTTTTATATAAAACAAGTGATATCAAGGCTTCATTTTATTGCACGAATAGTGGATGACAATAATGCCTGGTCATCTTTTCAATCAATAGTGTAAGTTTCTCAAAATAGACCAAATCAAAGTTTTCACTCAAAAATAACTTTAAAAATTAATTTCTTAAAAGCTTTCGTCATTTACTTTTAAGTTTCTTCGCAGTCAATATCATTGTCAACCTGTGAAGCATCGAAACATTCAATAATTAACTCTTTAAACCCTTCAATCAATATACAACCTTATTAACTAAAAGATAGGGTTGGAATTCGATTATCGATAACCTATCTTTGATGAAGCGACTTAGTACCAAAACTCTCTTTGTTATTGCTAACCTAGTTTTGAAAGTTCGATATTATTCACAGGTAGTTAGCAAATGAACGGTCTGTTTTTGTAGGTTTTTTTTTGTAATCCAATGATTGGAAATCGAATGGAATTTAGAACATTTCTAATGAAACAGTCATCGGTTGTCGTTCGGTTCATCTAGCTGTGTTAGGACATGTTAGTAGCAGATGTGGTGTGTGTTATCATAAACAAGTCATAACATTAGAACGTAAGAACCATCCATCCTCCATCCTCCGAGCCTTTTTCCCAACTATGTTGGGGTCGGCTTCCAGTCTAACCGGATTCAGCTGAGTACCAGTGCTTTACAAGAAGCGACTGCCTATCTGACCTCCTCAACCCAGTTACCCGGGCAACCCGATACCCCTTGGTTAGACTGATGTCAGACTTACTGGCTTCTGACTACCCGTAGCGACTGCCAAGGATGTTCAATGACAGCCGGGACCTACAGTTTAACGTGCCATCCGAATCACAGTTATTAGTGTCTAAGATATACTTAGAAAGACGTAAGAACATACTGTTAATTAAATAAAAGTCGGCTGACAGTTGGCCCGATGGTAGGTATTCTATTTAAAAATATCTTGATTCTAATCTAAACAGTTGGTTTGATATAGGCTAGGTAACTGATCGCTATTACGTGCGCACTCCTATATATGTCCTTCTTCTCCTGTACTTATGAAGCGCCCGATCGTTTGTCGGCCGACTAAAAAGTTTGCAATGTGCGGGCAATTTAAAACGGATTTTCATATTTTTTTCTAAAAACCATACTAATCATAAAATTATTTACCCACAAAGATCACACAACAGTCCCCTTTGAGAATTATGTTACCACAATCAGACATCCAAATACATTTATATTTCACCCGTTTTTTTTCACCTATTAAAAAATTCAGGCACAAAACATTCCGCAATTGTGTTCAGTTAAATAAATAATAACGGTGTTCTTTCCCTTAGTTTATTATTCTCTTGGGTATCGCGTCCATTTTGTTTAACATAGACCCTTGGTCAACCCTTTACAGTCAGATTAGAGGCTTAACTTTAAAAACGGTGATAATGGACGATTTTTGCTGGAAAAACAGGGGCCCGATTCTCCTAAGTTAATAATGTCAAAATCGAATAGAAATCGAATCGCAATATGATCGCAAAGCAGTTTTAACCATATCAGGCATTCTGCTACTAATATAAGACCAATCGTATTCCAACGACATTCGATTGGTCTGCTATTTTGGTGATTTTGGTCTATACGGTAGTTTGTTCTACAATCATATTGCAATAGATAATCATTTGCAGACAAAATGATTCATTATTGAATGACAGAAAAGGATAAAAACGTTTATTTCAAAGAAAAAATAGCGGAATGCCACATACGTTTCAATCGTAATCGAGTCGGGATTGGATCGCAGTCGAACGTGAATCGTATGTTGCTTAAGTAAAATTAGGGGAATCGGGCCCCAGGTAAACGTTTACAGTTAAAAGGTTAGGAGTTTATGGTGACATGGAGGTTTATGATAGGTTGTCGGTTTTATTTGGCACAACAAAGGTAGATACGTATGGTATAAAATAATGTTTACATAGGGTTATTGACTATTTTATTACAACCTTGTTATGAGATACCACATTACCATTTAATAAGGTCTTCCAGGTAAATTCAAACCATTCCTTCAAATAATTCAGATTTTTTCTAGTAAACTTATTAACTGTAGGACTACTTAGCTTTAAACAGTTACCTTAGGCAATTCTGACTTTTCTACCACAGTCTTAATGACAAATTACTTGTCAATTATTATCAGTTTTAAACCAAACACCCTCACACTCACGTTATTACAATAAATCACTATTTTATCACAAAACTTTTTACTACCAAAAAACACAAACAACAAACAAAAAAAAACTTTTCTCAACCAAATGTAGTTGACACACATAACCAAATGATAGAACAATTTACGATACTCGAACATAGGCGTTTATAAATGTGACCGATATAGAAAAAAGCTCTAAAAAGAACAATAAAACGCCGTATATAAAAGTACGTAAAACGGGCAAGGCCGTTGTGACGGCTTCGAGGCAGTTCGCACCTGTCACCAAATGCTAATGCATGGGGTTTCACACAAAAACGCCATGCTTCTTTTTAGGGAGATTGTAGGTTGGAAAATAGGTGATTTTTTTTTTTTTGGTTGGGTGCTATGGCGACTAAGGTTGTTTGTACATTGTTAACGCTATTTTCATTATCATCATCTTCATCTTCTTTTTGAGGCTAGAATGCCTATATTATATTAAAAAAAAACAGGACAAAATCAAAGGTTACCCATCACTAAGAGAAGCTTAATTAGTTCTAGTCTCAATCTCATAAAACTTTAATATGTAGTACCAAAAGCTATGATGGTAGGTATGTGCACATAAAGGTATCCTAAGATTGCATTACTACATTTTTCTTAAGTAGAACTTATTCACATCTGCTACTTAAATAGACGAGGAGAACAAGTCAACTCTTTGACAATATTAAGCATAATTTTAAGGCCTTCCAGCATCCAAATATTTACATAACATGTTTATACCTATAGAACCCGAAAACCACACACATTTCACCCAAACCGCCAGCATTAATTTCTAAGGACCTGCACACATGTTAACAAAGGTAGCTAAAACAATAAAGCGATTAAGGAAAACACGTAAAAGCACATATTTATAAGGCTTTCACGTTCTGATAAAGCAATAAGTATCATTGCTTGTCACTTGCAGTATTACTAGCTTCGGTTCTAGCTTCTACCTGCGATTTCACCCGCGTCTCAAGAGAATTGCATCGCGCACAGAGATAAAAAGTAGCCTGTATTATAGTTAATTTAATATTTAAGCTATATTACTACCAAGTTTTATCAACATCCATCCAGTAGTTTTTGCGTGAAAGAGAAACATACGTCCATACAAACATCTATCCGTACATAGAAACTTAAGATTTTTTAATATTAGAAAGATATAAGTGGGATTGAAATGACTCCAATAAACATAGAACTCTCGGTATGGTGACCGACCTTAAAATAATATAATATGGTATAATAGTAGTTATAATCCTGATAAGGTTATAACTTTTCATATTATGTAAAAGGAATGGACAGTTTTAGATATGACTATGAAGATACATTGAAATCACTGAAGGTCAGAATATACACACTTTTTTGTTTGTGTGAATCCTACCAGCATTTGAGTGAATTTCTATCACTTAAATTGCTATCACAACATACATATTAGCATAGTACGTTTTCAGTAAAGTTAACTACGTTAGTTAACGTTCATTGATCTTTACATCTGCAGTAAAAGGTGCGCATCCACTGGTACGGTAAACAACAGATTTCGGTGTGCTTTGAACAAATTCCTGCGGAACCAGTAATTGTGTTTAAGCAATGCTAAACGCTGCAGCTTTTGTGTGGCAGTCGATGCGTGCCTTAAAGTATTGCTTTGCTGTTCGGTTAAAGCAATTTTGTAATGTTGTTTGTTCTTTTGAGTACAAACAAATGACTGACGAAAGGAAATACTTGTAGGGCCTTATTAATAAATACGGATTAAACACCAGGAAAAACAAAAGAATAACTATACATTGTTATAGTTTTTAAACTTGGAATACCTTGACCTACTCCTCGTTTATTAATATGGGGTAAAAATATTTAGTACATTCTTTGCAAAAGGGGCATCACCTATTTAGATAGCATTTGGTTTGTAGATTCTGAACCTTTTTCCGCTGTAGAACAAGTTCGATATATATAAAGATATAAGTAAATCCATGGAAAGCATATAGTTGATTTATAACATCACAGGTACCTACACCTGTAACAACACGCGGGTAATGGGTACCTACATATAATAGCTCACATTGAACGAATGAGAGCCTGTCTATACGCCATAAGATATAGATAGTTACTTACATTAGTCGAAAATTTAATACAAAACTAACTTCCCAGTTGTTTTCCTAAAATTAACAACAAATTCAAAAGCTCGGTCAATCTAAACGTTCACCAACTACAGTTACATTTCGCAATGGTTAGCGCGATTTATTCCGGCGTACTATTTGCTAGTTCGATTCCGTCAGGCGTTTTACCGCCTAACTGCGAACCAGCGTGCACTGTTGATAGGTACCCACGCTTACATTTATTGGGTAAACACTGGCTGAAGTGGAATAATATTTTTTTGTACGCTCCCCCGTAAATGGGTAAATATTTGAAAATCTTGGTGTCCGTTTTGTTTATGCTTTTTCTTGTTTTGTGGTGTGCGTTTTGCGTTTTGAAATTTTCGTGGTAAATGTTGGTACCCCCTAGTTGACCACTTCATAGTTCATTCAGTATGCATTACTACGTTTCGAAGGGCATATCAAACTGTAGGTCCCGGCTGTCATTGAATATCTTTGGTAGTCGTTACGGGTAGTCAGAAGATAGTTAGTCTGACAACCAGACCAGACTTACCAAGGGGTATTTGGGTTGCCCAGGTAACTGGGTTCAGGAGGTCAGATAGGCTGTGGTACTCAGTTGCATCCGGTTAGACTGGAAGTGGACCCCAACGTATGTAGTTGGAAAAAGGTACTAGAGATGGTAGGTACTGGGTATGCATTAAACGTAACGTACTCTTAACTTAATCTAAAATCGAACCAACATTCAAACGATTGTCATTTAAGAAAGAATTTTGCTCTTAAAAACGTTTAGATACTTTACGAGGACTTCATTCAGTACTCAAATAAAAGTACGCTATAAGAATGAATTTTTATAGAACACTTTACTAATATTAAATGACTATCCGTTGCTCCAATAATCATAACCATTTTCATAAAATCAAGGAATTTATACGGTACTTATAACGCTTGCGGTTTATCTACTAATTAAGATTCACTAAGTTATAAGTAGGTTGGTAAGTGGTGCTTAGCTAAGTTAATAAGATATGAATTTTAACTGCCTGCCCAAAAGCTTGGCGGTAATGAATAAGTTTAGTTTACGTTACATTGCTTTAAGCCGCGGTTTTCACTATGGGATATATATATTATAATATATATCACATCCTGAGACGTAATATTTTATCGCTCATCATACATTTTGAAAAAATATTTATAGTTTGGGATGTAACATAAAGTTTTGCATATTGTTAAATGAATGTCGAACGATAAAATATTATATTATTATCTCTGGATATATTATATTATATCCTATAGTGAAAAGCCGGCTTTAAGCCGCGGTTTTGCTCGTGCCGGCTGTATTACTTGGCTGGGAGTATGTTACTATTTAGGTAAGAGGAAATGTTATTTCTTAGTTAAAATATACGGAACTAACGTCTTGCTTTACTTTAACACGTATTGTGTAATGAAAATAGGTATTTAACTATTTTTGAGATAGTGTGCGATATATTATTTGGATTCATATCTATGTATCGTGTATATAATATTATGTACGTGAGTTTATTAGTTTATTTATTTGGTAGTTTCACAAAAAAAAATCGTATATTACGAAATTCATCTGGACAATGATCTTGTTACAAGAAAATAGTGTGTGATATGTATAACTTAGTGACTAAGACGTGACGTTAAGCCAGTAATTAACAAATATGCAAATTGAACTTAATAATATTAGGTTACATGCAAGGGAATATAACAAATGTTTAAAAATATTAGTATTGATAATATTTTACATCATCTGCTCAAAATTACTTTTATTAATAACTGTTCGTACTTCGGTAATGAATTTTAATTTCCGTATTCCTCATCATCATCATCATCAGCCTATAGCAGTCCACTGCTGGACATAGGCCTCTCCAAGTGTCTCCTATAGCAGCCGAAAATCGATCTCAGTGGCGTGCACTTGGAGAGGCCGTATTCCTCATAAAGAAATAATTAATTCAAACCCTTACCTTTTAAAGCCATAGTCGGTAAAAGCGCCAGTGCGTGCAGCATCGACCAGAAATACGTCTTTTCGTTCTTCATTCCGTTTTCACAAAATCTTCACGAAATATCATCCAAAACAGTACATTTTACACTAGCAGTCACTTGTTTGTTCTTCATTTAAATGTTCATTTAATTCGCGTCACGGTTCATTTAATTCTGGTCGTTGTTCATTTAATTTTTGAGAATATGTGGACATGTGTGATGTTCTTGACTTTTTTTTATTTGCTTTAGAATCTGATGCTTTTATTTCGGTATTGTGAGTTTATTAACTTTTATGGGTATAATAAATCAAAACTGTTTTATTTTAGTTAAGTTTTATTACATTACAGAAAAAATGTTATATGACAGAAAAAAACCATTATTTTTATAATTTTTTCATTGTTTTACAAGTACTAGTAACAATGTAGGAATATTTCAATTGATGAATAAAACAAAGGACTTGTATTTAGACAATATAATAATCCATTTCTAGAACGAAGGTTGTTTACCCAGAGGATACGAGTTTTCCTCAATTAGTAGGCTTAGAACAATAAATCTTTTGTATCATAATTTAGGGCATTTCTCAGAAAACCTTCGAATATATTACCAGGAAAACTATTCAAATATTTATTTAACAATATTGTTCAACCCTTATCGAGTTTAAAGACAAACTCTAGACTAAGTCAGAACTACTAACAATGAATCCCCCAGTACCCCAAAAAGTTAGATTGCGTTTGAACCCACAAGTAACTTAATCTGAAAATAGGACCGGTCCCCGACTGTAGATGTAGCAGATGTTCCACTAAAGCAATGAACTTTACATCTTTGTTAGCGAGAAAATCACACAGGATTTTCATGAAAATAAAAAAAAAACACGTTAATTTTTAACTATTACTCACACTAACGTTACAAATAAAAATAAAAAATCCACTGTTCACTTGACACTCAAAAAACAAAACAGTTGCAACAAACAAAAATATTCGATCAAAAAATCCGGCACAACTTATTCCCACGGACTTCGGATCGAGCTACGAAAACGAACCCAAACGCGACCGACCCGCTCCGGATCTCGTAGCAAACTGGAGCGTAGCGCGTAGCACACAGCTACGGCGTAGTCTACGTCATGAAAAGGTTATCGTTCAAGCCCTTATACATTGCGCCTTTTGCCTCAATAGGAATGGGAATGTGTCATGTCTGTTTCGTTTCACTCAAAGTATGTTTAGATTTCTTGCGTGGATTTGAATGGGTTGCAGTAAAAGTGTCTATGTACAAAGGAATGACGAATAAGGTTCTGCAATTTTGTTGTTTTATGGCTGTCGTTGAAGTTTAAAAGACTTATTTTTGTAAGGTTGTAATCAGTAGGTGGGGAATATTAGTAGGTTGTGGTAACTGGAAGTTGTTAACGTTAATCGAGGTGATAAATTGTTATAGGACTAATTTGAGGAAAGAATATGCAGTAGATCATATTTAAAATTTTTGAATACATTTTTAATTATTAATGATGATGATGATGTCCTCCTAGCCGATTATCGGCTACGACGGCTGTTCTCACGTAAGGAGATTAGCCAACTACGCAGGACATATTGTGCACGAGCATTTGCGCAGACACAGGTGCACTCACTATTCCTTAACTCTCATAGCCCGATGGGACGGTAATCCGACACGACCGGAGAGAGATCAGGCGCAGGACCGACATTTACGTGCTCTCCGATGCACGGGTGTATCAATCACCAACTTCCAGGCTCCGGGCTGCTTTGTGAAAGTCTTCTAAAACCCACAAAGCGATTTCGGCCCGACTCAGACCTCGTGCTCAGCAGCCGCACTTGCGACAGCTAGACCAACGAGGCAGTTATTATTAATATAGATATGATTAGTCGCAACTAATATGTTTATAAAATGCTATCACTACAGATATGGTAATGTTATAAATATTTAAAATTTTGACATATTCAATAAAGTACACGAAAAATAAAAAAAATCATTAGGTTTCATTTTCCCATTGAAGAATAACACAAATATAACCTACCTACACCCCAATTAAAACGACACAAGACATTTCTTAGAAACATTACAACTTGATATTTAGAATAATCAACAAAGTCAAACATGAACAGAATGTATGCTATCCTGACATTTTGATAATACAGCGACAAATATTTCAGTACATTGAAGTCGGTCTTAAAATTTCACAAAAAGGTAAAATTGAACTTTAAGCCTCAGGTATTAAGGTTGAAAATTGCTTGTCACATAAGTCGATTAGTTCAGTAAGTACCCATATTTTATCGCCTATAAAAGTACTTGTTGTGCGTATTGCTATGAATCTTTGATAAGAACTTAAACATACCCTATATTTTGTAAGGGTCA
This sequence comes from Helicoverpa zea, assembly GCF_022581195.2. Lineage (NCBI taxonomy): Eukaryota > Metazoa > Arthropoda > Insecta > Lepidoptera > Noctuidae > Helicoverpa > Helicoverpa zea. Next base: position 9,567,507 of record NC_061466.1, on the reverse strand, counting down.
AAGGTTTTGAACGAAAGATCCAAAGTTCAAAAACAGTTGAAGCATATACCTGAAACTTTTGTTACTGATTTCATATTCTAAGCGTTACTGTGGACCGTGTAAACAAATAAATTTGGATGTTAGCAAAACCTGCTAAAATTGCTTGACTTGTAAAATTGGTCAAAATCGAACAAATGGAGTCAAATAATGTTATTTGAGATCACATTGAAAGCATTTAGTACTATTTTATATATACATATATTTTATATATGGTTTAAAAACACGCGACATTATAAATTATAGCATTCTTGCTTATCGAAAAGGTTGATGCATTTTGTGTATTTTTTTTTGTGTGAAGAGATTCTTTCAGTGCAGTAAAGAATAATAATTTTCATTGAATCATCCTTCCAATATAAACGCGAAAGTTTGTGTATGTTCCTGTTTTATGCAAAATCTATAAGATGAATTTGAATAAAACTTATCTTTCAGTAATACAACTAATGCTTCTTTTTATCCATGTGTGGAAAGTAACTACCCTATAAAACTGCTTGCTTAAGCTAGTTTCTAAACATAAATATACAGAGCCACTCTGAGAAGACTTCGTCTAGTCTCCGCGAACACAACTGCAATCACACTTGACGAACTGTCGTCACAGTTGCGTCACAAAGCTCTGAGAGCACGCACTAATGACCTGTGACTTGCCACAGTTGTGTGTCAATGGTAATAGTGTTGTTAAACAAGCTTATTTGCGGTTGGTTTTGCCTTATCTAAAAAAATATAAGCAGGGAAATATTTTATTTGATAGTCTGTGTTTGTGGTTTTACCTGGGAATTTTAAGTCAAGAATGAATTGGTTTGTTCTAGGCAATCGTGCTCTCTCTCACTCGTAGTTCACTCTTCACTTGAAATAATTCTTCACTATTTGAAAATCAAGCTAACATGTAGTAGTGTGTTCCTTACAGAGATGGGTTACCGTCTTTTTCATGTCATGCAGGTGTCTTCATGACTCGAAAATCACATAGGAAGATAGGTCCTGGTTGTTAAGATGTTCTAACGTTCAAACAATTTTGACGTTTCTACCAGTTAGTAGAGGTAGTCAAAAGCCACAAAGTTGAAGAGGCTACTGCTTATTGAAACAGTAAATAAGTCAATAAATAAACAATTATAAATAACTAAGAATCTAAGAAAACGGTAGACGTGGAACTGAGTCATTATTTTTAATTCTCCTCCTTCTTTGAATGTCAAAGTAAAATGTCAAATATAAAGACGTGTTTCAATTTATAATCAATGTTATTAGCTAGAAAATGTGCATAAAACCTATTGTTTACATACATGTTATATATTATCTATGAATAGGAAATGAAGTTTAAGAATACCACTTATAAATTAACTATCATCATCTGATTAATCTCTTTCCCAACTATGTTGGGGTCGGCTTCCAGTCTAACCGATTGCAGCTAAGTATTAGTGTTTTACAAGGAGCGACTGACTGCTGCATATCTGACCTCCTCAACCTAGCTGCCCGTGCAACCCAATACCTCTTGGTAAGACTAGTTAAAAGTTTACTATGTTAGGCCGTATACAGGACGAAAGCTCTATTCTATAACGGTCCTACTTAATTATCTAGTATTCACAGTATATAGGTAGTGATAAAAAAATAGAATCAGGCTTATGTATTTTGCGAGACATATTATAATATAGGATACATTTTTGCCATTCCTATTCGTCCAAACTACAGCAGGTAAATCAAATTCCATCAAAAAACTGTTAGATACTACCGAATTTCAACATACCATACCACATAAATAACGAGGAAAAATATATAAAAATGCTGTCTGTACAATAAAATGTGAACCCGGTTATCATTTATAGATATGTCGAGGAAAACTCACCCGAAGATTTGGGCCCATACAATGATCGATGGAAATGTTTGCTACCTTGGAAAATATTTATTTTGTACGCAATATTACCTATGTGACGTCATAGTTTATGTCCGTATATAAATTACTGGGTAAATATTTTTTTGTGTTTGAATGTACCGTGTTTCTTTGAGGTTATGTTTTCCTGGTATGTACAAGATTAAGGTGTACTTTTGGATATGAGATATATTTAAAAGTGAAATACCATCTATTTTCGATACGTATAATCTATACTTTCGGGTGTTTTATTTTCTTCTTGGAAAGAGCTAGCAAAATAGCATAATATATATAACTAGTGCGAAAGCGCTACATTATCTATTCGATACCCACTGCTAAAATTCTATAAATACTCCCAAAATCGAAACAGAAATACTGCCTTAAAAACCTTACTTTTAAAATTCGAAAGCTTATAACAAAGCGGACTTATCTGCAAATTTTTGTAAGAGCGGGTGGGCCCGACACTCATTCTGACGACGTTATTATTGACGCCACAAGTGACCCTCGAGAGATCAAGGCGAGAAGGATCTCTCGTTGCTGAAGATGCTGGGTTGGGCAAGAGGCTGTTGACAACACGTGCTATGTAATGTTGATCATAACATTGAGATCATTAGTGAGAAGGTAGATACCTACTTTTTAGCGTAAGGGCAAATTATTGTCTCTGTTAGAATGAGTATTTTAGTAAATGGTTTTTCACATTTAGTTGTTAATTGGAGGATAACTGTGCAGGTAAATAAATCTATAGATACTATTTTATAGCTAATCTCCGGATCTTGTGGACTGATTTGAAATATTATTTTTGTGTTAGATGGCTAATTTATCGAGAAGGGTTCCTTTTTCACCCGGCTACGCGGAGGTATTCCCAAAAAGATAAACCGGATTTTATTTATATTTAGTACTTCATTTTAGTCGTTAAACGTAGCATATAATGTATTTGGGTAGTCGAAAATATATACCATATTTATAGCAAAATTGTTATTTATAGGTAGCTAATTTCACTTCATGTTTATGATAATTATGGTAAAATTGGGTTTACGATGAGAAATTGAAAAAAAAAATTGAAAGTTTGTCATCTTTTGACAAACAGGAAAATAACTTTTTTCACAGGTACTCAACCTAAATATATTTGCGATAGACACGAGTACATATACGAAATTAGGTCAATCTTTTATTTGGACCATATATTTTTTATTAAAATAAAAATGTGTAGGTATATAAGTGTTAGAAATCAATGTGCAATGGTAAGTATTTGAAACTTTTTCCCAGGTAAAAAACTTAATATGCAGCGTTTTTGCCTATTCCATCTACTTTTATTACACTAGCTTCTGCCCGCGACTTCGTACGCGGATCCTGTCCCTTATGCCAGCGACTACGGGGTCAACAAAATCAAAGATCTCTGATATTGAATTTTAAGGGCCCGTTGACTTGAAAACACCGGAATACGCATAACCATTAGAAACGTTCCATATATTTAATTTTTGTACTTTAACGGCAAAAGCACAGCAGACTAAACAAAATGCTGAGAACTGAACCGCAATAGACGTGACCATAGGGATAAAAGTAGTAATTCTAATTAGTCGGCATTTAAGTTGTGTGTGGCAAAAATATTACACGTATTATTACGTAAAAAAACATTAAATAGATGACAAAGTCGTGGTGACTTAGTGGAAGTCGTGGTGGTTTAGTGGGTAGAGAACCAATCTCTCAAGTATGAGCGTGGGTCTTTGATTCCAGGTCTGGCAAGTACCTGCCAATGCAACTTTTTTAAGTTCGTATGTACTTTCTACGTATTTTTTGGATACCAATGACCGTTATTTGGAGGGGATGTTAAACTGTAGGTTCCGGCTGTCATTGAACATTCTTGGCAGTCGTTATGGGTAGTCAGAAGCCAGTAAGTCTTACCAAGGGGTGTTGGGTTGAGCGGGTAACCGGGTTGTGGAGGTCAGATAAGCAGTCGCTCCTTGTAAAACACTGGTACTCAGTTGCATCGTGACTGGAAGTCGACCCTAACATAATTGGGACAAAGGCTCTTGAGATAATAACGACAATAATAATGAGATATAGGCACCGCAGGACATCTAAGGCTGATGACGGGGAGTAGCGACCCCGCGGGGCTATATATACTGAGTTCTCCAGGGAGAGTATACTGTCCCCCATCTCCGGCCGGTCAGAGTGAACCATGACGGGGGTAGGTCTCACGCCTCTGGCTTGGCTTGGCCGTCCAGAGTGGAGTGGAGTGCTAGAGCAGGATTAGTAGCCCTGCTCGGAGGGTAAGTACAGGGAGCGCGTAATCTGCGTTTAAAGTCCGCCGAGGGATCCTCACCCTTCAGCCGCTCATGTCCCTGTTGCCCTCTTGTTGCTATTCAGTGACTGGTTCCCGGGGGCCCAGTAAGTGAGGTGGCGAGTCTCCACCTGCCGTTTTTACATGTACCAAATACATTGTCATTAACTAACATCCCATCACAATAGCCCAAGTAGTTTTCCTCCATAGTTAGCAATAGTTTAGCACCCAAACAAACAGATTACCTACAGTTCAGTTCGAAGGTAATTAACTGGCGGAGAATCTTAACACCGCGATTCAGAAATGAGACGAAAATGCACAGCGTTCATCATCCCTTATTTTATCACCCGTGGGGGTTGAATGGGGGTTGAATTAATCAAAATCGTATTTAAGCGAACGTCATCATAAAATTCTGATTCGTCATCAGGACTTCTTCATAAAATCTAAGAAGATGTATACAAAATTTCATCCCCTATTTTATCCCCTTAGGGATGGAATTTATCAAAATCCTTTCTTAAGGGTTGCCTACGCCATAGTAGCTTTATGCATGCAAAGTCTCAGTCCGATCGGTTTAAAACTGACAAAGTTTCATACAAACTTTCATCCCCTATTTTATCCCCTTGGGGGTAGAATTGATCAAAATCCTTTCTTAGCGGATGCCTACGTCATAACATCTACCTGCATGCCAAATTTCAGCCCGATCCGTCCAGTGGTTTCAGCTGTGCGTTGATAGATCACTATGTCAGTCAGTCAGTCAGTCAGTCACCTTTGAGTTTTATATATTTAGATAGATTATAGGTACTAATTATACTCACCCATATTTTTGAAAGAGCTTGTTTTTAAAGAAGTTTTGCATCATGGCAAACGAAATATGCACAAGAGGTTTGTTTTAGTCAACTTATACGATGTTAACCCCAAATACTTTTCAAACCATCACTTGTCTAAACTCTGCAACAATATTATATTTACCAATTTATCAAGTCTTTAACATAAGATTTAGCTCAGAACAAAATCGTACACTATGCTAGTAAGCCATCACTTAGGACAAGTACACATTAGGGGGTCGACACAACTAATGAGTAGGATTTGCTGGCGTTGCGGTGCGTTTGAGTTATAGTCGAAGACGCTCATGTGTATCAAGCCTTAAGAACGGTATGATGTCATTTTGATTGAATGTGGAAGGCTACTGTGGTTTCTGCTGCATGGTGGGATTACCGTAGCTTATCTATACTTCTATACTATAAATATTATAAAGAGGAAAACTTTGTTTGTTTGGTTGTAATGGATAAACTCAAAAACTACTGGACCGATTTTAAATATTCTTTCACCATTAGAAAGCTATATTATCTGCGAGTAACATAGGCTATATTTTATCCTGGTGCAGGCAGTAGCTCTCACGGGACGCGGGTGAAACCGCCGGAAAACGTCTAGTCGTATTATACCTAACTAGTCTAGTAGTATATATGACTTTACTAGATGGGTCGATGAACTTCAAAAAGTTTCTCAAACCTACAATTGGGAAAAGGCCTTAATCTATATAATTCGAAATGAATTTTATGTGTGTGACGGTTAGTATGCTCGATACTGAATTCTTTAAAAGCATTCCATTCATTGTGTAATACACAGGTAGTATATGTTATAGTTTGGAATCTAGAAAGAGTTATTGGGTCTATGTGGCTCAGCTTAAAGAAGTTATACCTACCTAATTATATTTGATGCGGATTTAAGCTGATATTGCTGATTTTACGTATACACACTTATGCATAGCAGTTTTATAGCAAATACTTTATTTTCAGCTAGAAGAATTCGTTTAGGATCATGTTCCAAGTTTGAGTAGGTATGATAAGTTATTACATAATTCAGAAAAACTTCGAGCAAAAGGTACACTCTAATTCAACTACAAGGATCAAAGATATCTTTAAATATATTTAAGTAAACTCCTTATTCACTAAATCGTCTTGTGTACATATAATAGTTATTCATTCACATTTTCATATTAACACAACTACAAAAAATTCACGGTCACGGTCTTAAACCGAAAATAGTTCGAGCAATTTTCGCGGCAAAAAAATAACTATGCGTGCTTGACTACTATTATTTTGTAAGCTAAGTCTAGTTTATTATTGCTCTCAATTAATATAAATAGCTCGTGAGTAACAGGTATGAATTATTTTACTTTGTTGATAGCCTAACTCACTTAAGTAAAATATACAATTGACGTACAAGAGTTAATCTTAATATACGATAAATGGTGTTGTTTGAATATATTGTCGCATTTTTTAAATTACCTACAGATAGATATCGCAATAAGCTTTGAGACATGAAGTACAAAATAATATTACAATAAATTGGACTTCTTAGTTCAAATTCTCTTTATCAGCCCTTGATAATTTGTAATTCGATGATTTACTATAACTATAAATGATTTTGAATTTCATAAAAAATATAGGTAGGTATTCTCTTGTTTAGAAATAACCTTTAATTCTAAAGCAATCGCTTCTGAATGTAATCTTTGGAAGTATAAATTCGTAACATTAAGTACACGTAAGTATTAACAAAGTTGGAAAATTTCCACGATTTCACACCTACAAAGTCTTAAGGCGTGATTCCATCAGTATGCGGCGAACACAAATATTCCTTTTAGTCTACTTGCTCTACAAAAAATAAAAACTGCGTGCGAACATTTCTAAATGTCCGCGGTATTGCAACCTCTATGCGCGAACATGCTGCCAGTGGACTCGCACCGGCGCGAACACAATTTTTATTCTCAAACAATTGTGTGTAACCAATTTTGGTGGAATGGTTCGTAAACTTTTCCCAACTATGTTGAGGTCGGCTTCCAGCCTAACCCGATATAGCTGAGTTCCAGTGTTTTATAAGGAGCGACTTCTGATCTCCTCAATCCAGTCACAAGGGCAACCCAATACCCCTAGGCAAGACCTTCTGGTTTCTGACTAACCGCAACGACTTCTGAAGATGTTCAAATGACAGTTTATTGTGCCCTTCGAAACACGGCAGTTGTACAAGATATACTTAGAAAGTACATAAACTAGAATGTCACTTACATTGGTACTTGCGAGGTTGGTTCTTAATTACTAAGCCACCACGTTTTCCCACTAGGCCACCACGACTAGTATTTGGTGGACTCATTCCATTACATCTTAAATCACAAAATTAACATCTCCAAAACAGATAAACCATTACCGATAACCTGAAACCTGCACAAACAACGCAATAATCTCGAAAGCCAATTTGATACTAATGTCGTTTTATCCAAGGGCCATTACACCACAATGTTATAGGTAGGTATGGTAATTTTGTATATATTAAGTTGCCGCTGAAAACTTTGGTCATTAGAACAAGGCCGGTGTAAGTGCTTTGAGACTGTTATATCTACATACAGTGGGCAGGTGGGACCGTAGGGTGTGGGGTAAGTTATAAGCGGTTTGTGTGGGAAGATTTTAGGAAGTAGAGAAAATGAAGTGTACCTAAATTATGGAATACTGAAAATGGGAATAGGGATTTTATTTTTGTGTGATGGTTCTGCATTACCTTTTTTAGGCATATGCTATTTACTGCTAAAAAAATAATAGTTTAAAAAAACTAAAAAACACGCTTTTTATAGAAAACCGAGCTAAAAAATAGAAAATAAATTTTAATGAATTTAAATTAAGAATATAGTGTTAAAAATTTCAATGAATATAAATTAATAATTGTGAATAAAAAAAAATATTTAAAAAAAAGCGTGGGGTGCATGGTGTCAATAGTTATAAATATTTTATTGACAGATATGAGTAGAGTGATTTTCATTTCGATAATATCTTAAAAAGCACCCCACGTTTTTTTTTTTAATAAAATATTTTTTTTTATTCACACTATTATTAATTTATATTCATTGAAATTTTTAACACTATTTTCTTAATTTAAATTCATTAAAATTTATTTTCTATTTTTTAGTTCGGTTTTCTATAAAAAGCGTGTATTTTAGTTTTTTTTTTAACTATTATTTATTTTCTACTTTTTAGTTTGGATTATTTATAATAGCTTTTTAATTTTAAACTATTGCACGACTCATGATGCGAAGCATCAGAGAGTGATTTACGATTGAAAAATTTTTTTCGCCTTATTTTGGCAACTATTTTTAGTATTAAAGCCTTGTTAGTATATAATTATCATTAATAAAAAACGACAACTACAAAATTAACATCGAGTCCTGCCTTATCGACTGTAGAGAAAAATTCTAGAAAATTTTAATTAATTTTCTTACCTTATCGACTATAGATGAAAATTATATAAATAAAAAAAAAACATATTTTGCAAATTGAAAAACATTTTTACAAAAAAATTAAACCGACTTCCAAAAACACTATAAAATACCTAATTTGAGGTGCATCGGCCTCGAAGTCGGTGTCTAATGGATATCACTAAGTTAATTTTGCCACCGACTTCTAGGCCGATGCACCTCAAATTAGGTTTTTTTTTTTTTTGCTTTTTAGTGTTTTTGGAAGTCGGTTTAATTTTTTTTGTAATTTTTTTTTATTTACAGCTTTTTAGTGACACAAATAGTTGTCACTATACATATTAGTGGAAAGTTCTCATCAATACAAAGAAAATAAGCCCAAATACGAGGTATTTCACATATTCAGTTGTCGAGTTCCCTCGACCTTCTCTGATCTCCATCATCAAGTCAAATCCAAACCTTCACTATTGCAAAGGTTTCGTCAATACAAATAATAAGAGCCCAAACACCAGGTACTTTACACATTCTGTTGTCGAGTTCCCTCGACCCTCTCTGGTCTCCAGCGTCAGGTCAACTCCAAACCTTCACTGTTGAATAGTGCTTTTAGGCATACACCTGAGTGTCAAGTTTTTTTACCCTATGTATGCCTACAACTTTCGAAGGTTGCCCTCGATTTATCAAGGTTTCCATCATCAGATCCTGACCTGATGACTATGGGACCAACTGGCAGCAATTCCGCGTCGAACAAAAAAAGAATCACGTAAATCGATCTATAAACCTCGGAGTAATCGATGTACATACATAGAAAAAAAACATACCGGCTGAATTGAGAACCTCCTCCTTTTTGGGAAGTCGGTTAAAAATGCAAAAATTTTATCAAATTAGTGTATTGTCATCGGTCCTCAATAAATCTACAAAGTTTGAACGAAATCTGGCTGTTTAAAGTGGGTCAAAATCGCGCCCAAAGAAGTCGGTTACAAACAAACATACAAACATACAGGTGAAGCTAATAAAAAGCTTTTAATAAATCAAAAGCTTGTCACTGTAAAAAAACATCGTTCATACCCGAATTCTCCATCGCCCAACATTTTACCTCTTGGAATTTAGTCTACGGTATTAACTTCAATTTATACACATTCCTACTCTCGCAAAAAGAGCGATTTCTGAATTCGGATAATTATCTCCTTTTACCAAATACTGCGTTAGATTAATTTTAGACTTTCTTCGTGACACATGTATTCTAATCCGAAATTATCAATTCTTCAGATGGATGAATATGAACAAATTCTGTTTTACTTACAAATTGTCACAAGCTTATCACTTGGACCACACACAAATGTCTAGGCGTGCTAACTACCAAACTTTCGGCTATTATATGTCAAAACAAGTTTCATTGGAGCCTTTTGTATCATATATGGTCCTGTGGTCCTGTCTTTGTCAACTAAGAAGCAATGTAACACATATTGTAAAATTTTGTGGGCTAGTTGAGTGTAAAACTAAGGATTGACGTAATTGACTTGTTAATTCCGAAAAACATCAAATAACTTTAACTTTTATAAGAGAAAAACGACACATACATTTTGTTGACCTTTACGTCAAAAAAATATATCTTACATCAGTATTTTTTCATAACATATAATAAAAACGTTTGCCTTTACATGAATTTTCAGGTCGATTTGTACACTTACAGGATTGGCATGGCAGAAATATGATTCCAAAATTACCCGGAATCTACCATCAAATTAGTAGTCAATTCCAAAGATTATAAAATTCATCGTTGATCCAAAAACCTACAGCATCAATCGTTACCATCAAACCTTCAACATTCAACCACTGATTGACAATAACCTTATTTACACCAAAATTCTGAAACAAAGAGAAAATATTCAAAGGGAACTGCCAAAAAATATTCATATTTTTAGGGTTCCGTACCTAAAAGGTAAAACGGTATCCTATTACTAAGACTTCCTTGTCCACCTTTCTGACTGTCAGTCTGTCACTAGGCTGTATCTTACGAACCGTGATAGTAAGACAGTTAAAATTTTCACAGATACTTATCTATTTAAACTGCAGCTAAAACAAAAAATACTGAAAACTAGAATTAAATAAATATTATAGACACATCACTAAAGGGTCTAAATCAAAGTCGCTTAAATAGAATAAAACAAATATTATAGACATATCTTTACATATATAAAAAGTCGCTTTCTCTATCCCTATATCTCTATGCTTGTATCTTTAAAACTATTCAACGGATTTTGATGCGTTTTTTTTACTAGATAGAGTAATTGAAGAGGAAGGTTTACAATATAAAAACAACCATTAATTAGTGGAGAAATTTTATGTCAGCATTGCACCCGTGCGAAGTCGTGCGGGTTGCTAGTATACAACAAACGTAATTTTTTTGGCCGTTCTATAGATTCAGGCGCTCCCATTCTTTCACTTTTTAGATAAGTACGGAACCCTTCGTATCCAAGTCTGTATTGCACTTCGCCAGTTTTTTATTTGATCAATTTTTGTTGCTACCAATTGATGGATCGAGGGGAAGAATTTTGTAGGAAATCGATCTCATTTGTACGCGCTCTTTGATGAGATGTCTGTCGGTATCGAAGCACAAGAGGATCGGAGCCTTACTCCGGTTTTATATTATAAGGACGTTTTATTTTTTCTTGAGGTTGCTTGCAAATTAATCTGTGTTAAGACTCGTTGTATAGGTGTTCAAATTATTTTTATGCTTGTTTCTGGGAGATGTATTTTTTGTTTCCTTTTTTTTAATTTTTATCAATAGGGTTTTTATGCTACTGAATTAATATTTTGAAATAAAGACTAGGCATTTCATTACAGGTCGAGTTTGTGCTAAGTGACTGCCATGTTATTCAATGGATAGGCAACTTTGTGTTTTGCCCCAATTCCTACGTGCCTTAGAAAGTTTTTTAAGTTTTAAGAAGGAGCTAGATATTCAGTCGAGAGTTTAATTTATATGATGAATTAGAAATGGCTTAGCATAAATGTTATTGATAAAAATCATAGAAAATCATCGATGCTCTCAGGAGTTTTAAAACAAGCAAATGCATTGATTTTACAATATTTTCCACGCAAAAAAATCCCTTGTTGTCCCATTTTATATCGCCCCAGATTTCAGTAGCACCGAAACGGGAACAAAACAAAAAAATACACATATTTAGATCAATACACTCCACATGGATTTAAAACCATATTCCCTCAGGAAATATAAATACTGAATTGAAATATCGTATAATGTGTATCGGAATCCCTTCCCTTGGTGTAGAGCAGACGACCAATATATCCTGACCTCCCCGCCCCTTCTTAGTCGAAGAGATTGGGGATTAAGGAGATAAGTCCAATGCATAGTCGCGGGTCAGATAAAACTGGTTGAGTCGTAAACGTTCGATAGGTCGGGAGCTACTTATGACTATGAATATTTATAACGTATTAGCTGAACGTCGTTTGTGTTGCTACTGGTGAATTTTAAGGGTGGGTTGCAAGACTAAAAAAATGAATTTATTATGGTACTTTTTTGTGTTTACTGAAACATGGTGAGAGGTGTTGCGTATTTTAAGTGAATTAGCTAAATTGAGTGGAGTAAAAAACTTTTATTTATTTGTGTTTTATTTGCAATGAATTTTTGTATTTTATAGCTTCCAGTGGATCTAGATTCTTTGGCTACCTGCTAATAAAACAGTAGATATATTTTATTCAGGGACTTACCTGCTTCTTTCTTGACTCTAAGTTCAGAACGCGAATCCATGAAAAAAATATTTTACTGGCATAAATGATTCAATATTCGATATGGCAATAAATTAATAGGCTTAATAAATTGTTATATAGGTTATTTCCCTTAAATATATTGCACAAAACCTATTTTTTTTTTCTAACTTACCCAATACGCTCATAGTACAAGCGTCCCCTTAAATGCAAATTATAAATGTTTATATAAAAGAGTTCAATTTATATTCTAATTCGATGGCTTGCTACAGCCCAAGGTGTCGTCGCTGTCGGCACTTTTCGAACTAAACAAAGCTGTTATAGCTAAACCGTGGTTTAAATAGAACTATTAGATTTTATATCGCGCTTGGTTAAAAGTTGTAGCCTAGTGGGTAAAGAACTATCCTCTCAAGTATGAGGGCGTGGGTTCGATTCCAGGTCAGGCAAGTACCAATGCAAGTTTCCTAAGTTTGTATGTACTTTCTAAGTATATCTTAAGCATCAATGACTGTGTTTCGGATGGCACGTTAAACTGTAGGTCCCGGCTGTCATTGAACATCCTTGGCAGTCGTTACAGGTAGTCAGAAGCCAGTAAGTCTGATACCAGTCTAACCAAGGTATTGGGTTGCCCGGGTAACTGGGTTGAGGGGGTCAGATAGGGTAGTCGCTCCTTGTAAAGCACTGGTACTCAGCTACATCCGGTTAGACTGGAAGCCGACCCCAACATAGGTGGAAAAAAAGGCTCGGGAGATGATATCTTATTTTAATGTTTGAGTTTATCATCATAGAATACATAGAGTTACTCCAGAATCTTCAATTAATCTTAATCACACTTATCATTACAGTGATAACAGCACTATCACAGCTAGCTTGTATAATATTGAAGTCACTGGTAGATAATATGAAATACTTTCATTAATTGTGCGAAGAAATTGATCGACTTGTTTTGTTACACTAGCCGTTTCCCGTGATTTCGCTCGTGTGCTGTACTACTTCACAATACCCTGGGAGAAAAATGGAATACAATAATATAGTCCACATAATATCGCAACACTTGCACCTGTTTTTTGTGTCTTGGTAAAATGTCCTTTTACGAATCCCCTTCCTGTCGGGGGATGGGAGAGAGCTATGTGGGACTCCCCGGTACAGAGATGTTCCCGGTATACCCACTAAAAAAGGCCCAGCGGCACTCCGACCTCGCCCGGGTGGACGGGGTCTGGGAATATATGGTGTCCAGTCCCACACTGACCGGCGACTGTCCGCCTAACGGCAGGCCCCTCTTACCTCCCCTCCCCCCCTGGGGAGTAACACTTGTCCCTAGATTGATAAAATTAATAATTCAAGATAAAAATATTCTAGCAAGTAGGTACGTATTAATCTTAGTAACTATTAGAATAAAAACCTGCGTTAGATAGCCCAGTTACCGAAAAAGGCTTTAATTTACTTTTCATTCGACCGCAAGAAGTAATTCTTACTTTGTTTTTTACCATTTTATTAGAAATACCAGACCGCTTGTGGAAGCTGGTAAAAAGAATATTATGACTAAAGCCCAAAATCAAGAGTATCATGAAATTGTCAAGTTCAACTTTCAAAATATATAGTGATTTTATGAAAAATTGACGGCAAAATTGGCCCTAAGAAGATAATGATAAACCATGATATTTTTATAGTGAAAAAACATTGATCAATATATGTATTTCATGTGATTTTTCAGTTCGTTATCAGTTATCGACAAAAAGCAGTTGATAAAAACGTTATAAAGAATAAAAGGCCATATAATCTTATCACTTTACTTAAACTGATCGATTACACCTATTATTTACAGACAAAAAAATATGTTACTTTAAAATATGTAATTTTCGTATCTAGTTGGTCATCTATGAATCATAATAGGTAAGTACTAAGTATATGATGATAGTAGTAATCTTTTTATACAAAAAATATAGATATAGAAGTGTTTCATTATTGTCTAAAAAATAAGAATCTTGATATTAATCACAAACCATATCACTCTAGTTAACTAATAGGGATTAAAATTACACACTAAGGTAAAAGAAATAAAAACCATACATTTTCTTCAGTTTACACTTATGTAGATTAACTTTACTCCGTAGTTTATTATACAGGAAATTATGCATTATAAAAGACACCACCATAAAAATATATTATTGTAGTAACTCCACACTTGTCGCGAAACATAAAATGCCCCACATTTAAGATCAAACTATTTTCACACAAACTTAATTATATAGAACGAAACCCAAAAGTCACTTCGCTTCTTCATGAAAACTTCAAAAATCACACAGGCTTGCATACATTAAGATGACTAAGCACCGCTAAGCAGTTGGAATAATTTACTGTCATATAATTGGTTTCCAGAGCTTCTATGTTGTCCTTCTGCTCCTTGGTTTTCTGAGTTGCCGCCACCTCCTTCTGTGTTATTGTCACCTCCTCCTGTGTTGTTATCATTTCCTCCTGTGTTGTTGTCATTTCCTCCTGTGTTGTTGTCATTTCCTCCTGTATTGTTATCATTTCCTCCTGTGTTGTTGTCATTTCCTCCTGTGTTATTATCACCTCCTCCTGTGTTGTCACCTCCTCCTGTGTTGTTGTCATTTCCTCCTGTGTTGTTGTCATTTCCTCCTGTGTTGTCACCTCCTCCTGTGTTGTCACCTCCTCCATTACCTGCTCCGTTATCGTTTCCTTCATTTACGTTAGATGCTGGGGTAGATGCCTGGGTAGGTGGTGGGGTAGTAGGAGCTTCAGTAGAAGTTAAGTCATATATTTCATACCATAACTTGTTCCTCTGGCCCGCCATTGCTAATGTAGACACGAACAGACAAAACGACAGAAGACTCAGAAACACTATAATTTTGTTGTTCAACATCCATCCTAGTGTCCTCTCAGTATAATATTTACACGAGTTACTCATTTTTGTTTCTTTTTTTTTAATTTCTTTACACACGAGTACCACAATCTGTTTCGTTGCGATGAATACCTCACTTTCAATACCTGTTTTATCTATATCTCATTTATCCAACGATAAAGCGGATAACGTTATTCACTTTGGAATAAATCTTATTGCTTTAGTGATAAAGTTGTATTCTTTTTAACAGGATACCAAATTATTGATAGGTACTGGTCAAGATTAGATATGAAGTCTCCGATTATTTGTTGAACTAGTGATTCGACAGTCCTTTATTGCGCCATCATTATTTTAGGCTCGAAACAGGATTTTTATTGAAACTTGTTAGATTAGCAGATCAAGGCTGCTGAAATTGATGATTCGTAGTCATCATAGTCTACCACACGCAATAAATGTATAAATCATTCTGATCAATCACCTGTTTCAACTATACCAAACTATGTTGACTCAAATATATTTGATATATTTATTAAAGGCTCATCTATCTAGCCTTGTCCCAATTAGATACGTGTATTGGGATCGACTTCTAGCCTGATCAGATGCAGCTGAGTGCTAACATTTTGTATACCTACAGCAACTGCCGATTTGAACTTTACAACCTTGTTACTCCAGTAATACTAGCCCTATCAGTAAGAGTGGTTCTCAGGTCTTTTGGCGTGCTGCGGGATAGTTCAAAAGAGGTATACAAAGGGCTCAAGAAGGAACATGGCGGATTTTAATCAGTAAGAGTCTGACACTCGTTCACGCTGCATTTGATGATTTCCCACCAAATAAAAGCCTACTATATAGCATGTGATCTTAAGCAATGGCCAAAGATATTCAAAACCAAAATATTAGCAAAGTTAATCTATATTGACCACAATCAATATTTTTATGCCAAACATCAACCTTATTATCTGCATGCTTTGCAGTCGATACTGTTATCTAGCTAGAAGATACCATAATATAGTTATCAGTTTACAATATGATGCAAAATCGATTTGAAGAAATTTTTCTCGTAGCAAACTAACTCACTTTGTAGTGATAATGAACTCAATATAACTAGTTTTTTTTTTCTCTATGGAAAATCAGGGCCGAACCGACCCCCCAAGCGCCTGTGTTCGTAACCTACGAAGCGCCTCTTTTTTTCCCGACCGCGCATTTTGTAGGAAAGTAATCTAGACACACGGCAGTGTGTCCGCCAAGTTCGAGCAAAAAAAGCGACACACCGGCCGTGGGTTATATTACACGAACCATTTCGGGCCAAATTCGACCCCCCTGTAACTCAAAATCTATTTTATTTACGCATATCAAATTTCTAGTATCTATTGAGACCCCCTCATTTATCTAAAATACAAAATTTCATTAATATACCTATTGTAGGTCTTGAGATATTGACGTCAGAAAATCGCTATTTTTACTATACACTCACTGACTGACTGATTCACTGACTCACTCATCAAAAACCTAGACCACTTCCAATGGTCGTATTGACTTGAAATTTGGCATGGAGGTAGGTCTTTATGTCAAGGTAAAGGGAAAAATCTGAAAATGGCCAAGTGTGAGTCGGTTTCAAAATAATGAAGGTGTTTTATACCCGGTGTAAATTTATACCCCTAAGGAACTAAAACGAACTAAATTTATCTATATTTATATAATATACCTTCGAATGGTTTGTATTTAGTTTAGTTAGAAGTAAAATAGTGTAGTTAGAAGTAAAATAAAAATCTGAAAACGGCCAAGTGTGAATCACTTTCGAAAATAACGAATATGTAACTTTGATCCACGAACATAATATATGATAACATGTCATGTCAGTCAGTTGGTAAATCTAGTCCATTTAGTTAATCTAGTTCATTTCTTTGTAAGAAACATAGTGCATATTAAAAAATCTAAAAGATAGTATAAATGAGACATTCCTTTAACTAACTTCATCATAAGAAAAAAATAAAATAAACAACCTTACAACAATAAATGAAATCCCACCCAAAACAAAAATGTGAAAGACTGCCAAGTTCGATAATATGGGAATGCTTCGCCTATAAAAGAAGTGAGATCTGAATAAGTACCAAGTTCCATACACATACCTCAGTTAAAAATAGTTACTTTTTAATGATGTTACTTGGAAAGTTTTCATACACCTTGTTATAAACCTACTAAACGCAATGAATCAAGTATTTAATTTTCTATTAAAACTTGCCAAGTAACATCATTAAAAAGTAACTATTTTTAACTGAGGTATGTGTATGGAACTTGGTACTTATTCAGATCTCACTTCTTTTATAGGCGAAGCATTCCCATATTATCGAACTTGGCAGTCTTTCACATTTTTGTTTTGGGTTATTTATATCAGTGTGTATTGGGTTTGTAAATATTCTTTGACATTATTTAGACCATTTCGATAAATGATACGTCGTTTGAAATGAGAATGATAGCGGTAGCGAATCGAAACCGAGACCTCGAGCACAGCAGCCGCGCTTGCGAACACTAGACCAACAAGGCAGTCACAGTAAAAGTATTACACGTACAGTAAACTACCTTGATGGTTTTCTAGCAAACTTGAACAACCATATAAAGCCGAGATCTCTAATTCAGTTGACGAAACTACATTCCACATTGAATGTCAGATAGATAGAATTATTTCCTCTGCTCCCTGTAGCAGTGAGTATAGAAAATTTGCTCCCCTCCCGTTTAAGGTTAATGACATCATCCGTATAACAAATTGTACGAATTTATATGAAACCCGACGAGCCTCCGCCCTATGTCTTCAAATGAAGTAATTTCTAAGAATAATCTCATGTTCTGTGACGGAATAGAGTTGAACTTCTTTATATTCAAAAGTAATGTTCAATTTGTTTTTTTCTGTTCAGGACTTCTTTCACTTAAAATAAATTTGAACATGATTAATGATTAGGGGCTACAAATCACACCTATTGATAGTTTTTCTTCCAGTTTAAATTCTTTATCTTCGTTAGAGACATCCCATGGGTGTCACTTTATGTTGTAAGAAATAAAGCAAAAACAAAGCCACTTATCAGCTAAGACGTTATGAGTTTCTAAAAACTGGGTACAGGCCTCTAACCCATATCCCAATTTTGCTTTCAGTCATTGTAAACGCGTCTTCTTCTTCAATATTTACTTTTTATCTTCTGTCTTTTCACAAAGTGTATTCTATCCAGCCATAATAATTATTGGAAACTCCCCCAGTTTTTGGAAACTCATAAGGTCAACTCATTATTAATAAAGCAAAAATAATGAGTTGACCTTATGAGTACCATATCTTATATCTTAGGATACCACATAAACCGTAAAACGACTCTAACGAAGATAATTGTCTTTCACATACCTAATTAAACCATGGAAAGAGTACAATGGAGTACAAAACAGTGTTTATTTTATCTGCACATACCAATACAAGTCTCAGAATTATTGATTGCATCAAAACGTCCCCTTAATCTACATGAATTTATTATTTATTTATAAAATCAGATAAGAAAGTCGGTGCGTAATCTCTTTGTTATCGGTTGTTTTTCTTTGTTGAATATTTATTTATTTTTCCTTGTATCTAATTATGCTAATAGCTGTTTTTGTTCTTTTGCTATTGGTACCTTTTTTATGAGAAATCACTGTGGGTGCAGCATGAAGGAGTGTCACGCTCTTACTGACTAAAGCCCACGTTCCTTCTAAAACCCTTTAGGTGCCAGGGCCGCGGTTACTCTTTCGAACAATCCCGCAGCTGTTTTGGAACACAGACACCTGGATTGAACTTTTTCATGTGGACTCCATTCCTGTTCTTAACTTAGAACATCATCAGGTTCCCTTTTTTAAGGTGTATCCAAACGATTGTCATTTTTTGCACTCTGGTGGGATTTTCATGACCGACATGCCAAGATAGGTCATTATCTTCTTGTGCCAGAAAACTTCTGAGTAAGCCTTTCCTAAAAAGACTCAGACTCAAAAGTAATTTTAGCAAGAGTATCTAAAACCCATGGGTGTTACTGATTCATTCAAATCTATCTGTTTCTTTGTGTATTAATAATTTTTCTGACTCAATTTAAATTATTATTTCATGAATGACTAATGTGATGACCAATAAATTAAAGAGACTTTTTACACCCGTAGACTTTGAGTAAACAAGGAAACTAAAAATGTTATCGAAAAAGGAAATCATTAATCAAAATATTAGTTTTACCCATTGAAATCTACACGTATCTTGTTTGTCAATCAGCCAAATGTGAAATCAGCTATTGTATGTTATAGAAAAGCTCATTGTAGTAAAGTGATATAAGGATAGATACTTAAATTGGTTTAATGTTGCAAAACGACAAACATCCTATAATTTATTTAATATAGGTTTTTTTTCAAGCATTCTACTTAAAAGTACCTTACTTTTTGCTTTAAAGTTCAATCCATTTCCTTACTTGTTCAGACGACAGACAGGATGTTCTGTCTGTCTGAACTAAACCTATCTTAATCTGTCAATCTTTTTAATAGATTTTTAACGTTACCGCAAATAGTAGAAGGTTGATGTTCGATGGGTAACATTTTACATATTACATAAGCGTTAGCTTGTACATAAACGTTATACACAAACAGAGTAATAAAACTTTAGGATTCATAAATTATCAAATTGCCGCCAATTGGTCCAATCGGCGATTTAACAGCTGATGTAATTCACCCCAAGAATTTCCAATGTTCATATTTTCTTTACTTAAAAAATCATCATTATCATCCTGTTCATATTCCAATTTTATTTAGGGTCGGCGCAGCATGTTTTCTGCCGGTTTTCACACAATCCATCCATCGTTTCTTTGGTCGTCTTCTACCACTATATCCGTCCACGTTCATACTCATCACCTTCCGCACAACATGAACACACATGCCCATACCATGACAGGCGATTTCCACATAGCTAGTCAGTTACCGGTGCCACTATGAAGTTTATTTATAAAAAAAAATGCCGCCACTTCTAAACATCGCTTGTGTCTACACCGTGACCATGCAACACCCTATTCTCTTATCTAACTGGCTCATTTCTTACATCCAATGAATGACAGGCGAGCATTTGTCTGCCGAACCCTTTGTATTAGCACCAATGTGTAAGGTTCGTTCAACTTTTATTGGGTAGCTTGTTTTCGGTTCTTTTTCGCGAATTAAGTAGTGCTATTAACGATTTGTTGGAGTGCTCCTTGTTTTGTGAGCCTTTTTTTGCAATTTGAATCTTGTTGTGTACCTAAGGGTAGTTGATATGATACTGTATTCATCATAATCTCAAGATGGTCACCCATTTGCAGATACCTGTGGCTTTTTTCTTGGCCACGAGGTCCTCAATTATTACAGTAGATTACTCATAACAACGAAAACCATTGACAGCGTTTTCACACCGGCAGATTTTCCCGCAGTTTTTTTTACGCGAAACAAAACTGTAGTATTAAACAATTTAGACATATTTCTACATTGCCTGTTGATTCAGTCATTAAATATCATAATAAAAAAATTCTAAAAGCATTCAACCAAACCCGCATACAATACTTATAGTCAAAACAAAAACGTACGTTCTAAATCAAAACAGTGCGCGTATACATAAAATTGAAATCAAATTTTCTATCGATGGCGGATTCCCGCGGGAAATCACTGACGTCACATATCAAACCGTTGATTTGGAATTTTGCTCGCGAAATAAATATTTTATTGATGATCAGTCACTCCGGCTTTGATCCGCTTTGAGCGTAAAGTTTTTAATGCTGATTACTTTGGTGGCACGTTACTTTGGTATGCACGGGTGGGGAGGTTCAGTGACTGAATTATTTTGTTTGGAGGTGATGTTAAAGGAGTATTTTTAATGCATTTTTTTGCAATGCCAATCGCATTATAGGATTCTACAGACAAATACTTGAATGGTTGATTTTGATGTATTTGGATTGTTCCCAAAACCAGTCTAACCAAGGGGTATTTTGTTGCCCGGATAACTGGGTTGAGGAGGTCAGATAGGTAGTCGCTCCTTGTAAAGCACTGGTACTCAGCGGAATTCGGTTAGACTGGAAGCCGACGCTAACACAGTTGGGAAAAGCTCGGAGGATGATGATGGATTGTTCCCAAAAATGCAAAAAACTATAAATTTAATGTTAAAAAATCACGCAAAAAACAGAAAATTTAATAACAAAATGCAAACAATCATAAGAAAAATATGATGAAAATCTTTAATAATGCAGGCTTTTTTACTATTTTATTGATTATGCACAGATTTTAAAAAGTGTTTAAAGAAATAAAACTACCTCTCGTATTATGTCCGTGTGTATAATTTTTAACGCGTTCGTATGTCACGCAGCACTCAACAAGAATTAAATGCATTCGTTGATACGTCATCAGATACACCTACATAACAGTGCGATGATTTCGCAAGATTATGTGGGAGAGGTGTAAAAATTACTAAAAATATATTATAAACCATTTACTACCTTTTTGTTTGTTGTAGTTTGCCACGCCTCGGCAAACGTAGTGTAGAACGTCCTCAGGCACGGTGGAGTGATGACTTGCGCAAAACGGCTGGCAGGAGCTGGATGCAAGAAGCTGAAAATCGATCTCAGTGGCGTGCACTTAGAGAGGCCTATGTCCAGCAGTGGACTGCGATAGGCTGATGATGACTACCTTTTTGTTAAAGTAAGAAACTTTAAGTTACTAATAGAGCTGTTTAGATATATGTATCCGCACTAGTGGATTTTGTGCTCGGTTCGCTACTAGAGCACAATTGACAACTACCGGTTAAAAGGTGTAATACTAGGCCACAGATTCTGCCGCTCAGAACTTGTTGCAAACCGCGACAAAAATCCGCTAGTGTAAAAGTAAGACTGAAACATTTAAAAGAATATAGCTGTAATTAAAATGGTTTAAAGAATTAAACAGTTACTGTGGTTACAGAAATTATGAAATATGTAAGAAATATATGTATGTATTTCCTTGTTTATGAATGGCGCAGTTGTCAGTATCTTAATACGACGTCGATAAGATAAACAGGTAATTTACTGAGCTGACGAGTTATTTTAGTTACCTATCTATTCTTTTGTATTGGAATATTTGATTAAAATTATTCAAAACCAACAATCGTCCACCAACAAGGTGGACAGACGACCTTATAAAGGTCGCCGGAAGACGCTGGATGCAGGTCGCCTCCAACAGGTATCTGTGGATATCTAAGGGGGAGGCCTATGTTCAGTAGTGGACGTCCTATGGCTGAGATGATGATGAAGCCACATTCACTCACGTCCCGTGGAAACTACGCCGCACATCTGGATAACAAGTAGTTTGTTTCTTAGTAGGATAATTTTCTCTAATTTCGCTGGTAAAAAAACGATTCGCAGGTGTGAAAGCGGCCTTAGGCATACAAGGTTACTATTTAAGCCATTGTATTCTACCCCAGCGGGGCTCAGACTCGAGCGGGGCTCAGCAGGGCCAAGGCTTGCCAGGGCTGCGGGATTGTTCGAAAGAGTTACCGTGGCCCTAGTACATAAAAGGCCTACGACGGTTTTTAGTCAGTAAGAGTCTGACACTCCCTCACCACTCCTAACCCACAGCGGGAGGGACCATTTGATGATTTTTGGCGTCGTTAAAAAAAAGTCATTGTTTTCTAGGAAAAAAATATGGTGTAACATACATATATTATTAAGTACCACTTTTACCATTACATAAGAAAGCCAAGATCCCAATCACAGCTGAATAGACATACTCAGTACATAGATCTGTTGATTCAGACACTTTGAGAGTCCCTTAATATTCAGATTATATGGAATCCGAATGGTATCTTAATTTAACAGCGGGGATCAACCGGATTTGTACGGATTTAGATCAACTTTGAAGTTATTTATGTATATTTTTAAATTATATTTTTGTAGGTATATGTTTTGGTTTGTTGTGTAATATATTGTAAATGTACTACTTTGGTATGTTTCACCTATAATTCAGGTTCAGATGGACGCTTATACGTAACTTTTAAGTGTCTATTTCGTGAGATGTAGACAAGGTCTATAATGAAAAATGTTATCATGTTGGCAAATAAAACTTGTCGCTATTTAATATCCAGCAATAATACAAATCTGTGTATTTTTGAATACAAGCAGTATAATGTCAAAGCTTGAAAAAATCTAAAAAAAAAAAATACATAATTCCTTAAACACAATGAAACGCAGCTTTCAAATACATAAAGTGAAGATTAAAAAAATCGCAGAACAATGATCTGAAATCAGAAGTCGTAGCGTATATGATACCTACCATTTCAATAATCCGATTTTAACAACTTACTGCTAACATTGTCCGCCTTAAACACATAGTTCCGGTCTCGAACAGGGCTGCCACGTTGCAGAAATATAAAAAAAATATGTTTAGTATCAGCAGTATTAGTATATCATCATCATCATCATCTCAGCCATAGGACGTCCACTGCTGAGCATAGGCCTCCCCCTTTGATCTCCACAGATACCTGTTGGAAGCGACCTGCATCCAGCGTCTTAGCGGAAGGTAGAAGGTATTAGTATATACTGATCCTAAACTATAGTATAGCATTTTGAATAACGAATGATTTGAATAATTTGAATAATTCATTTGAATAATGAAGTCGTGGTGGCCTAGCGGGTAAAGAACCATCCTCTCAAGTATCAGGGAGTGGAATCAATTCCAGGTCAGGAAAGTACCAATGCAACTTTTCTAAGTTTGTTTGTACTTTCTAACTATATCTTGGACTACAATGTCTGATAAAAAGGTGAAGGAAAACATCTTGAGGAAACCTAGACTGTTAAGTCTGAAATCACCAACCCGCATTGAGCAAGAGTGGTAATTAACGCTCAATCCTCCTCCATGTGAGAGGAGGCCTGTGCCCAGCAGTGGGACGATAAAAAGGTAAACTAAACAAAAAAATATTTTACAAAATCTATTTGACTGGCAGCCCTATCTCTCTGAGTGTAAAGCTTCAGCCGCTAGCCTTTTCACTTGAGGAGTTAAGCCAGTCTGCTATCAGGGCTGGCACACCGCGCGATTGTTGGCTCAAACGCTTAATTACTTTCAGCTCGATTGAGCACTACAGCTCAATTGAGCGTAGTGGCTTTTTAGTTTCATACTTTTACTGTCATAATGTGGATTGGATTTTGGGATAGGGATTGATAGGTTCTTTTGGTAAGTGGTTTTTCTATTGAGGTTTGGATATGGTTGCCTTTAAAAGAGTTTGTCTTTTTTAATAATAATTGTAAGCTTCTTTCATGTCATGCTTACTTAAGGTGAACCAGGTGATTAAGGAAACAGGGTTCACTACAATTTACATAATGCTAGTGCTGTGTGTCTGGAATAAGGCTAGACAGAGACTGGGAGTATGTTAAATATTCTTTAAAAAATCATGACCTACAAGGTAGGAAGACAGGTCCAAAAACTTACCCATCTCACGTACATCTATTTTCCAATACCCTATCAGCATAAAAAAACAACAACGCATGGGCAAAAAAAAAAAACAATCCAAACAAATCCAATTACATCAATTTATACGTACAAAACAAAAACGCCAGCAATATAAATCTTTGTTTTCTAGGTAGCAAAAGGTACAGACCCATAAAAAGCCTTCAAGGAGTTCTGACAAATGTCGTCTAGTGGTTGCAGTGACGTGAAAAATGATCCTTTTAGATAAGGGGACCAACCAATTGTTATGTATAACTTGACCAGAACCACTTGAACCCCCGCCCCTCTTCCGATGTAAGAAATCGAGTAGCTCAAAGGGGAGGTTAGAAAGGTTACACAGGTCAATGAGAGTGGTCGTTAAGAACCCAAGGGATGTCCCTTTAGATCGAAGCGTTCCTTAACTTTGGACTGTTTGAAATAATTTCCGAACTATGATGCTGATGTTAAAGGTTTGTGGAGTGTAATACTCGTAGTTTGGTTGGTAATTTTGTTTGTTAATTTATGCTCTTTTGATGGTTCATGAAACATTAATGAGGTATGGAGGTACTTTACATTTTCTTTAATACTGGCTGATTTTGCTGTTCTCAATGACCTAAGGGAAATACTGCCCAGACCCCTACGAAAAGCAGCCTATGTCCTGCTAGACATCCCCTAGTTAGACGATCTGTGTACATACCAACATTATTTTGCGTGAAAGAAAGTTACGAGTACCATTTACGAAAAATACTTGGCCAAAGTAATCTTCAACAAAGCCTATAAATGCCAGATTTCTATATTTAGACAACACTGGTAATTCCTTCCTAGTATTAGCAAATGATTTCTCTACTGAGAGGAATTACTTGAATTAATTTCTCTTGTTTCATCAATGTTTAAGTATTCTTAGAACAAGTCTAAATAGGGATTGTGATGGATAACCGACTTTTGCATAGCTATATATAAAGATAAACTGTGTGTTTGTTTGATTATAAAACCGCTTAAAAGATATATAGGTAGATGAAATTCATGTTGTTGATGGTTTTGTCTTTATTATATTTATTATTTTTAGCCCTTAATGTCCCACTGCTGGGCAAAGGCCCCCCCTTTGTCTTGAAAACATTACATTTTAACCAAGCATTACAATTCCAACAGGATGCAAGTGAAATCGCAAGGAAAGCTAATATCCAGTAGATATTAATATAACCATGTTCCTAGAAGTTCTATGAAGCAAATACATAGATTGGTATAACCTACATGCCTAATATTAATTGCTTAGTTGCTCCTATTAGGAACGGGAATATAATATTAACAGGCAGACATTAAGACCAAGGATATAATATATTGCCAAGCATATAGATCGTGGTTTCAGGATAGATTAAAGGAGCCTTTTGATTGGTTGACTCCAATTGATAATTAGGTTTGTTTCTGTATAAATAGTGTCCTACCATCTGGCTAGTATTTTTCCAACTATGTTAGGGTCGGCTTACAGTCTCAATGAATCAAGATAAGTACCTGGCTATTTGACCTCCTCAAACCAGTTACTTAGGAAACCTTTGGACCTGTGGATCCTAAAAACCATCAGAAAAAAAATATTCCAATGGTATACCATTGTGTTTTAAGCACACAAGTAAAAATTAACACAACAAAAATATATCCCCAAAAATATTATAGCACACGTATATTTTTATCCAGTACAGGAGTGGCGCGAAACCTTTTAATAAATTAACATAAGCATTACTGGTTTTTTCAGTGCATCACATAAAACTCATGATTCCCTCGAGTTGTGGCGTCATTTATTTATTAATGTACTAATTTCCGCCCGCGGCTTCGCCCGCGTAGAGTTCGGTTATATCGCGTTTCCAAGAGAATTCTTCAAAAGTCCGGGATAAAAACTATCATATGTTCTTTCTCAAGGTCTACTCTATCTCTGTACCAAATTTCATTAAAATCAGTTCAGTGGTTTAGACGTGAAAGCGTAACCCACAGACAGACAGACAGAGTTACTTTCGCATGTATAATATTAGTAGGGTATTCTGTGTGGGCGTCGAGAGTTTTGTACGATAACGTTTTAAGTAAGAGGCTGTTATAAGACTTCTAAGAGAAGTTATAATTTGATGCGTGCTTTTTAATGAATATAACAGACTTGGCGAATGATATAAAGTGTAATCAACCTATAAAGCTAGCTTCCTTAAGGAGTTATACATCTGGAGAATCTTTATCTCTTAGGGGTATTGGGTTTTCCGGGTAACTGGGTTGAGGGGTCAGATAGGGCATTCGCTCCTTGTAAAGCACTGGTACTCAGCTACATCTGGTTAGACTGGAAGCCGACCCCAACATAGTTGGGAAAAAAGGCTTGGAGGATGACGATTTTCTCTCTCTCTTTTCTCAACACCCATTGATATTTACTTTGATAAAAACAATAAAACTAATCAATTCAATTAAAGCTCCACTACGGCAAGCCGACCCCACAATTTGCATGTACTCACAAATATTTTCGCTTTCGATATTTCGACACCAGAAGTATCAATTAATGTAAGGGACAAAACACGTATTTTCAGGAGAGCCAAAAAACGATTTTATTTTTTTAAATCTCTCTATAACTTTTAACTGGTGCTTCCTATTTTAATTGTGTCTAGGACAAAGTTTCTTAGAATTTCTTCTTCTTTCATGCTATAAAGTTAATATTTTGGAATACCCAGCGGTTTAAAATATAGCATGTCCCTTACATTAAAAAAATATGTTTAGTTGTGCCTTACGTTACCAATATTTTATGTGTAAACCGTCAAGCATAGCGTAAGCAGCAAAACAAAAAGAAAATTATACGAAATTCTACTGTAAAGAACTTTTATAGTATTGCAGTTTGATGTAACTATAGATTATCTACTAAAATTATGGTATTTTGATACTTTGGAAATAGGTTCTTTGCATGATTAATGAGCTTAGCTATCACAAAGGACAATGGGCACTTTGTATGGGATTTGGTACCCGCTCCAACAGTAACGTATGATATATCATTAGAAAGGTATTTACATGAAGAATAATAAAAACTATGGGGCTTGCCTCAATTAGCTGTCCGATCCGAGTAACGATAAAAATTGAATCGACATAGAAACAATTATGTCATCCATATATGCAAATTCATTAAGAGGCATATGTCGTCAGTGTAATAATTTTAAACTCAGTTATTAGACATCTTACATTGTTTGAGATACACTCTATTATAATCTAAAAGTTGTGATAGTCTATGGAGTCATACTACGGAAACACAATAGTCATCTGATTTGACAAAAGTTCAAAACATTTCTATTCATCTTTTTTTAAGAAGAAATTCATCATTATCTCAGCACCTCTTGAGGAGCAAGATTAAGTCGTAATATGTACTATGTTAACATCGTCCCCTGACTTTGCAACCTTAATTGATTGTAAATACTGAAAGACTTTCATCAAATACATAATCTAGTTCTGCGTGAACTGCAAAGGATTGCACAGTCTTTTTTTAAAGCAGTCGGCAGGCAAACATTTTAAGAAGGCCAAATTCCTGTTTTTTTGTTGCTTTACCAGTTTTTATTCAATACAGCTGGATTTAAGAACTACATCTACGTTGACGATTTATGAACATTACACATTCTGCTAGTCGATGTCACGTGAAATGGACAAGGATTTGGAACTAGTCCTCATATTAAATTTTTTTTGCCTTGCCAAGACCTACGCAACGGTACTAGAATCAGCACTGTTGGACAGGGTACCAAAACGCCCATCGTCCTTTAAATGAAATTTAGGGATACAAAAATAAAACGATTTCTTGTTAAAATATTTTTATTATTTTCGACTTTTATGTCTGCGTAATTATTATAAATTCAACACACTAATCAGTCAATTTAAAAAAATATAATTATGTATTTGACTCCATGATCTCTTATGATTGAACAAAGCTAAGGCCTTAATTAACAGTTGTACAAACTATGTACTTTTAATATTTACGTTTCATTGGTTTTATAATAAAAAAAGAAAAAATATTTTCTCAAACTTAATCAACAGTCTTATTTATTGAGTAATTGAATGAATGTACTGGAAACGAAAGACGATGAAAAAATATGAATTGACTGAAGAAAAAAATGAATAAAATAATATAAAACATGAACACTAATATATATATATGTATGTCTCTTCAAGACCTCGGGACTATAGAGTCCCGGATTTTTGGGAGGCGAACGTGGGGCCGAAGCCAACACGCTGAAGCCCTTTTGAGACAACTTTAATGAAATAGTGACACAAAACCGACGATTATCCCTGTATACACTATAGAAATGTACCCAAGGACAATCCCCGGTTCTGTGCTAAACTATTGCTAGCTATGGATGAAAACTACTTGGGCTATTGTGATGGGATGCTAATGGACTAGGAATGGGGAAACTACGGGAACTATGGCACCTGCCGATGACAATGTATTAAACACATGTTAAAATGGCAGGTGGAGACTCACCAACTCACTTACTGGGCCCCCGGGAATCAGTCACTGAAAAGCAACAAGAGGGCAACAGGGACATGAGCGGCTGAGAAGGGTGAGGATACCTCGGCGGACTTTAAACGCAGATCACGCGCTCCCTGTGGGTCCAGCATCACCGGCCCACTCGCCACTTACCACGAGGCACCTATCCTCCGAGCAGGACTAACCTTGCTCTAGCGACTCCACTCTGACCGGCCGATGAAGGCAAGCCAAGAGGCGGGAGACCTATCCCCCGTCATGCTTCACTCCGGCAAGCCGGAGATGGGGGACAGTATACTCTCCCTGGAGCACTCGGATATATAGCCCCGCGGGGTCGCTACTCCCCGTCATCCGCCTCAGATGCCCTGCGGGGCTCATATAATAATTAGGAATGGGCAGACAGATTAGACAGAAAGTCGTGGTGGCCTAGTGGGTAAAGGACCAACCTCAAGTATGAGGGCGCGGGTTCGATCCCAGGTCAGGCAACTACCAATGCAACTTTTCTAAGTTTGTATGTACTTTCTAAGTATATCTTAGACACCAATGACTGTGTTTCGGATGGCACGTTAAACTGTAGGTCCCGGCTGTCATTGAACATCCTTGGCAGTCGTTACGGGTAGTCAGAAGCCAGTAAGTCTGACACCAGTCTAACCAAGGGGTATCGGGTTGCCCGGGTAACTGGGTTGAGGAGTCTTGTAAAGCACTGGTACTCAGCTGAATCCGGTTAGACTGGAAGCCGACCCCAACATAGTTGGGAAAAAGGCTCGGAGGATGATGGGCAGACAGATTATGATGATAACTATTAGTAAATTAAACTTTTTTAATGGTGAAATCGGAAGGGTTGAAATAACTTTTTCTATTTGGTATTTTATCTAGTTATCGTCATCAGCTGTCTTCACATCTTCATCGTCGTCAGTTTCAATGAGGGTATCTTTAACTGACGATTTAGTCGGCAGGTTCAAATATTCAACATGAAATCTTTTTGGTATTATGCCCATGTCGCACAATTTGAACTGCGCGCGAACACGTGCGAACAGGACGGTGCGTCGCGTCGCTGTCTTACCCCTCTCCCGATACACCCGCAACGTCTTACGCTAGTCGCGCGCGCCAGAGTTATAACCATTTAGAAAATCAAATTAATGTAAGTACTCGGTATTTTAGCAATAATCTCTTAGACAAATAAAGTAAAGCAAATGCGAATTTGATTTCTAGTTATTACGTAATCGGCATATTGTAGTAATGAGCTTAAAATAAAGATAGTTTTGTGAGATAATAATGTAAGAGAATAATTTAGAAAAAACAATAATCTTGAATTAAAGTAAGGGACATGTTATTTAAATCGACTGATTTGAGGTTTAAGGTAAGGGTGTAAATTATTTAATACTATGACTTACTTTATTTTTCAGAGAAAAAAATATATAAATGTCTGTTACATCAATTTTTCTGTCATAAATCGTTTTACGCAGGCCAAAAATTTTTACTGTAAGGGCTCTTTTTTTAACGATAGATTTTTTTTAATAATACCAATCGATAGAGCGTAAAATTCTGGATCCAATGATATATATAACTTATTTTCGTCAAAATGTCCCTTACGTTAATTGATACTTCTGGTATCGATTTGCCATCGTATAGACAAACATGGGTTGTTTGCGGCTTCTAGTTTAATAAGGCCCAGATGGGTCCCGGCCTTGTCTTTGAGCCATTTGATATTATATCAACATGTATAGCCTAGCAGAATAGATTTAAGGGACTTTGTCAAGTAAGTAAAAATATTGTAAGCGTCTCCCACTGCATTATCAGCCTTAGGGTTATTTGATGATTTCCTTTTTACCAAAACGGGTGTTAATAAGGCATATTACGGACGAATCTAAATTTTCTCATAGATGTGATTTAATAGCTATTGACATCTGTCTATATGTCACCGGAAAATAACAAGACTCGTAAGTTGATCAATTTTCTAGGTATTTGATCAACTCTCGGAAAATTGTTCGCTTTTTTTTCGATTTTAAGTCACCCTCCCGCTGTGGGTTAGCAGTAGGAAGGAGTGTTAGACCGACTAAAACCCACCATGTTCCTTCTCAATCCTTTTATGTACCAGAGCCGCGGTAACTCTTTGGAACAGTCCCGCAGCAGACTTTATTCACTGTAGTAGGTATAGTACTGGAGTTGAATGACACACCTACCTTATCACCCTACTTACCCCATTTCTTATCTACGATTAAAGTAGCCAAACACCACTTGACTGTGATTGTCATGAATCATCGATTCCTGGAAACTCATTGAGTTTATCGGTAAATGCATTGTTTATATTGAATACTAGATGTTGCCCGCGACTTCGTCTGCGTGGGAAATATAGAATTTCCAATTTCGTTTATTTAATCGTTCATTGCTCATCCCCCGTAGGTGATAGCGTGATAATATGTAGCCTATGTGTTGAACCGGCCCCCAGGTAATAGTCATGCAAAATTTGATTTAAATCCATGTGGTACTTTTTGAGTTTATCCGGGACAAACATACAGACATACAGACATACAGACAAAAATTCTAAAAACTACATATTTGGGTTCAGAATCGATTATGGATCAACCCCCAAGAGATCTTTTAAAAAAATATTCAATGTACAGTTTTGACTTTCCTATCATTTTATTATATGTATAGATATATGTATAGATATAATAAATAAATAAATAATGTCTGTACACATTTTCACACACGGTCGGTTAGCCCCATGGTAAGTTATTAATTAACTTGTGTTATGGGTGCTAACACAACTGATAAACTACATATAGCTACATATATACATATTGATAAATACATATTGTAACACCCAGACCACGGCCAACAAACATGCTCATCACACACATGTCGACCGAACCGGGAATCGAACCCGGGACCTCAGGTTCGGCAGTCCGGCATGGTGACCATTGCGCCATCGAGGTCGTCAAATATACCGAATATACCGAAAATATAGTCATAATATGTCCTATTAATACTCACGTTTTTTTAAGTCGGTGAAAAACCTTAGAATATCGAAGACGAATCTTGCGTCGTATTCATAATGGTGAAAAGATTCAATTGCAATGATAATATTTTAGACACAGCGTTTTGGAAAAAAAAAACGATAAATTGTAATTTGGCAGTCAGTCCGACATTACGAGTAGTCAGAAGGCAGTAAGTCCGACTATTTGTCTTGCCTAGGGGTATTGGTTAGCCTAGGTAAACTGGGTTAAGAAGGTCATTACGCTTCTTGTAAAACACTGCTACTCAACTGGATCCGGTTCGACTGGGGATCTACCCCATCATAGTTGGGGAAATGCTAGGCATCTATTTATACACATAGTTCAGTGACTAACGGCGTGACTCATTTTTTATTTTCATTTTATCACTACTGTTTTGCATCCTATTGATAAAGTATCATAATACATGCTTTATCTCCCGTGTCAGGTGTTGAAACAATAGAGTTGACACCTATTAATATGAGTCATTTTACCTTTTAGATTAGATCTGTCTACCTATTTTTTTTAAGAATAAACATTGCAAGACTAGCTATGTGAAGAAAATTTTACTATCTGCAATTAATAATTTGTTTTCGCGTATTGAACTTAGAGTAAGCTAAGCGCAGCCCTAGTAACTAGTCTGTGACCAGCCTTAATTTATCGAATAAATCTTTGCAAAAAGTACTAAAATTTTGCTGTATTTAAATACAAAAAAAAAAAAACAGTCCATAATACCAACACAAGAATCATAAAAATAACTGATATACCGAACATCTAATTTCGAAGTCGGCTCGTTACGCGTATCCGAAAAACTCGATAATACCGGTTGATACCGGTTTAATCTAGTAACGGGTAAATTACGCGGCCTAATCCCTATTCGGGGAACGCAATCAGTATTAAATAGGTAGAAAGTATGCCGCATGCGTAATACGTACTCCGTGAAAAGAGTACTCTTGTACCTTGTGAAACACGGAATTAAAATCTTGAGTGGAAATGGCAAAGGCCTTTTTTGTAATGGGTCTTAGCCCGGAGTAAGGAAAGATGTGTGGAGATGCCATATTGCAGGTAGGTCAAGCACCTTCTTGTAGGTCAAATTCGTGGGTACGACTAAAACGATCAGTTTTGTCCGAGGCATTCGGGTTCTTTAAGACACCTGTCAACGATTTTTGTTATTACAAAAAATGGCAGGGTCCAAAGAAGGCATACTAGGGCGAAAACAGTATTATTGCTCTTCCCCCGCTCACACGCTTTGTTGCGCGCTACTTTCTTAGGTGATTTTCGGTTATGGCACCTCCGCTAGTCAGTTGTTTTCAATGGGTCTTAGCTTGACATTGGTTGTGTGGTATTGACTCTTTTTGCGGTTCGTTTGGGGATTAAATAAGGAAAAAGCTTTTAATTACAAGGACCAAATATTATGGTATCAAACACCTTAATACACAAGAATACTTATATTGAATGCATTCTACAATACAATTTCCTGGTTGTATCTTATGTATCCTGATTAGGTATATGATATGTAAATAATCTTTGATTAATTGACATTTTTATATAATGTGTCAACAGATATAAAAAACTTAAAACTTTTTATTATCAACATTCAAGAAATAATAATTTTAAAATATTCATTATTTTGTAAGCAGTCATCTATGTATGTACACTTACGCATATTACTGCATTTACGGACACAAGTTTTAGAGATACAATATGAATGTAAAATGCAATACTGGGGCACATCATTTCAACTTGGACGAACACTACATGTACGTTTTACCAACCCATTTCCATTGACACATCTAGCATTAATAACTCTTCGTTCACATAGGTGATCACCATTGATTTCCCAGGAGTTACACCTATACGCAGACAAAATATCATTACTTTACACCCGGCGTGCCTTGTCATATCCGAAGTGACTTCCTTAAATCATTCCTTGATCAATCGAATTTGAATCCATTGACTATGTCGTTAAAGTTGAATTTTACGTGGCAGGGATTTCAGGAAGGGTGCGATAGCTTTAAGGTGAAATTAGGAACTAAATTAAGTGCTTGTGAAATTATTTTTTATTTTATTTTTGCTGTGTTTATGTGATCTTTAAAATATCATTACTTTACACCCGGCGTGCCTTATCATATCCGAAGTTGATCAATCGAATTTCAATCCATTGCCTATGTCGTTAAAGTTGAATTTTACGTGGCAAGAAATTTGGGAAGGGTGCGATAGCTTTAGGCATCGTTCACACCAAACGTATTGTCCGCCGCTGACTGTGAGCGCGCGTTACGCAGTTTATTGCTTTTCCATATATATTGAAATTGTCGTTCACACCGAACCGACTATACGCTGTTACGTCGTCTGTTGTAGCTGACTCTCAGTAGCCGATTATTTTACTACGCGACTATGCACGGCGGACGCGGATTGGCTACGCGGACGCAGTTGCCGAATAGCGCCGCTCCGCCGCGTACGCACCGCCGCTCCGCCGCGTCCGCACCGCCGCGCAGTGATGCCAGATTGGGAGGATTCCCCCCAAATTTGGGGGTATTTTCTGCCCACGGGGGATTTTTTGGGGGGAACAATCCTTTGGGGGGATCAGCGGGAAACTACACAAGAAACTGTAAGAATTTTCACTGTACATGAAATATTTTTATTGAGCCTAAGTTACTATGGACGTCTGACATTGTTCTTTTCGCAATTGTTTAAACGTGATTGATTTGATTATAATAAATAAGTGTTGATTACAGTACAAGTTGTTTTCCTCTTACCTTAAAGTAATTGTCAATCTTTCTTCTGGCTGAATAGCACGTCGATAATTAGTGTCCCTTTTATATAAACTTATACGTATTAAAGATAGTAACTCATCGAATGTTTTTACTGTCATACGAAAATATTTCTTGAACTTATTTGGATAAAGTCTATATTCGAAATATAAAGTATGAAATTGACCAAGAAAACATCTCTTCAAATTTAAGGGATGTACCCACAATCTCTTCTTTTTATTATTTTCGTCTTCCTCTAGAGCTTCGCAAATGGCAACTATCTGAATGCGCATCATTTAATTGAAATATCAGTAAACGTCCGATTTTTTTAAAAAATACACTAGTTTTATCGTATGGGAACCACGAGTGATCTCAGAGATCGTTTATAAAATACTACGAGCAACTTCAAATACTGAGCTCTTTTATGTGTAGAATAGTCGGCCGCTCAGCGTACGCATCTAGTGTGAACCTACACGAGCGTATTCTTTTGTTCACACTTGTAGCGCATCGTACGCTATAGCCTATTGTCGGCTTGGTGAGTACGCGTACTGCAGATTGAGTCGACGTTCACACTGAGGCCGACTGTGAGTATACTCACAGTCAGCGGCGGACAATACGTTTGGTGTGAACAATCCCTTAAGGTAAAATTAGGAACTAAATTAAGGGTTTATGAAGTTATGTTTTATTTTTGTTGTATTTATGTGGTCTTTTAAAATATTGGTTGTAAAATGCTTCTTTCCATTACTGTAATGCCTATAAACTACATAACTTATCTCAGAAATTACAACATTCTTAGTTACAAACAAATTATGTAGTTCGTTACATACTAAGTTACCTATTTACTAGTCCGATTTTGGAACCTATTCGTTGTTTTAACCGATTTCAGAAAAGGAGCTTATGAAATTTGGTTTTGATATTATTTTTGCTGTGTACCTATGTGTGTGTGGTCTTAATTTACTTACTTTAACCTACCGAGCCTTTTCCGACTATGTTGGGGTCGGCTTCCAGTCAAACCAGATGGAGAACTTGTCTCAAAAATTACTAGTCCGATTTTTAGGAACAATATTCAGTGATTTTAAAAACAGTTTTTATAATTTAACTTTACGTTTTAAAACTACGGGTGGCAGTCATACTTGCGATGCGTACGATGCGGACAGGTGGACGCACTTGTTTGAGTTTCTATATAAATAATACTACGATCCGTTGCGTGCGATACGTCCGTTACGTACGATACACAAGTGGACGCTTAGCTTAAATCTGCGCTAAGATGAAGCACTTCAATCAAAAACATGTACACAAAGGGGAAAAAACCAACAAGCATCATTTTCCACTTAAACTCGCTAACACCTCAAACAAGGCCAAACAATTAGTAACATCACAAAGCTTTGAATATGCAGAAATAATGCTTTTCATTATAAAAATCTAACTTTCTAATTAGCCCGAGAGCATAAAAACTGTGACCACAACGCCGTGCTAGGACAAAGTGCTCTTTTTACAAACACTGTAAATTCGAATTTAAGTACATTTTTAGTAATTAAAAATTCTGTTTTTTTCGGGTGTATTAAAGGTCAAGATAATAATAACACACGCACTAACATAAATTTATCCGCAACTCAGTGCCAAAGTAGGTACCCGAATAGGTACATAATCTTCATCTTCAAGATACTAGGTAGGTACTCCGTGGCGCCTAATTTCACACTAGTAGATTTAGCTAATTCAGCTTGCAATCTTAAATAGCAAACATACTCATTTTAGCATGTATAAGTAAGTAATATTCATAAGGGTTATTTACAAATTGCTAATTATTGTGTCACCCAAATGGGACAGTCCAATTCGCTAAGTTCACACTTGAGTTGTAATACGTAAACCGACTGATGGTTACCCCAAGCACATATTTTTTCTTTGACGATATCTAATACCGCACAAATTACTCCATCACGCATCTTAACACTTATACATGCTACACTAACGTTTTATGAGTCTCTAACAAAAAATACGGCATATTTTCAGCCGAAACACAAAGATATGTACCGAAAATACGCAACAAAAAGTCTTGTTTTTTCACGCACAGTTAAGTCCGTATTCTAAGTGGTTGCAGTATTTACTAAGCAGACATTCTCCTCTGGTCTCATTAAGCGGAGCCGGGAAGAACTTTTTGCCAGTTTGCGACCATAAAAATGGCTGGAAAATATAGGGCTTAGTGAGTTTCTTTTATTTAAAGCCTGCCCTTTTGAAAGCGTGTACAACAGTCAGTATTTATTTGCTCAAAATGTTTTGGGGGAAACAGCTGTGATGAAAATTTGGAAGGTATGTTTCGTCTTTTAGTTGTTTTGTAGGTCTAAAAACAGTATCCACTATTCTAAATATCTAACTTTAAATACCTAATCCTTATAGAAATTATATAATATATTTCTTTTAATATTCACTCAGATTGTTTCACTAGAAAAGTTTTAACGCTATGTAAACTCACGTTTGCATCGATATCATATTGAAAATACATGTTACTTCTCACTTAAAAGAAATTTAGCCTGGAAATCCTTGAAATTAAACCTAAAATCAACTACCATAAAATATTTCATTTGTAAAAACACAATACATAATATATTATAACAGCACTAATAATACCAACATTTCGTATTTTGTTCCGGCTTTTTATTACCGAACACAAAAGTAAAAGCGACGGCCTGTAAAATTAGACGTTTTTAAAAATCCAATTTTAATATGTTAATGCGTTTTTATGCTGTTATGTCTTCGTTTCGTTATTTTGGTGTTAATTATACCTAAATGTTGTTTGTGTTAACACCTGACTGATTTGTGGCTATCTTTGTATTTTTTTTATCTATTTGTGTTTATACAAGTCATTCGGAAGAACACCTAGTAGATACGTAGGTGAATGTATGGGCGACAATTAATAAAATCTTATATCATGTAAATATAATAAAATTTCTTTTTTATTTTATAAATTAAAACAAAAGAAAGAGCTGGTACTACAAAACATACTCCCTGAAATAAAGAAAAGGTATGTTTTTCCAAAAAAAAAACATTCATCCTCCTTTCTCAACGAAACCGGGAAAAAATCTAAACAATTCGTTTAAAAAGTAAGTAAAGTACATACGAAAATGTAAGAGACAAATAATTTTATTACTTTTAAATCTCACTGACGGTACAGCCAGCAAAACTAATTAAAACGGAGCCGAAACAAAAACTCCGTGAAGCTTTAAACAGCCAAGATAAATTACTAAGTTTGTCTCTTAAAAGATTTTTTTGCTGCCACTGCAAGTGTTTGCTTAAAAAGTAGTACTTTGTCGTATTTTGTGATTTAGAATGTTTGTGATTTAGGGGTAAATAGCATTTTAAAAAGTAATTGAAGCTGTGTATATTACGTTTTCTTTTTCTTTTATCCTCTACACTGAACAGGATTCGAAGATGAATGTTTAGACACAGTTTTTAAATCGTTCAGCTATTCTATACTGTCATTGTTTACTTAGCTCTAACAATACGCACAATGGTCTTATAGCAGTATAAAATATATATTATTATTATATAAGTACAAACATACTAAGAACCAATAATATTACTGGGACTTTAATCTCAAGTCTTCAAAAGTCGCTGACGCACAAAATCTACCTTCAGCCAACTCATGCTGACACAACTAGTTAATTATCTCTATTTAAATAAGTAAAATATTATATCAACAATTTTTTTTATTAAAAAAATAATAATTGGTAGGCAATTAAGTAAACAAAAGCCTTACTCGTGCCATAATCCCTTTTAAATAAACAATCAAAAATTCCGCTTAGAGTACCAGCACACCGCACACTTATAGTCAGCCGATAGTTTGGTTGAGCTCATAATTCAGTATGAAGATGAATGGTAGTACGCTCATTACTAAGATCAGGTATCTAGCCGGTATCAAACCTACTACAACTTTTAATTGGTATCGAGATTTTCTTTAAAAATAATTGCCAACCATCATCGGGTCAATTGTTGGCATACTGTTTAGTCTGTAGTGTGTCTTAACCTTTATAAATAAACAAAAACAAAAATGTAATGCATGGAAAAGGACCAAACAAAATATAGAAGGTATGTTATATGGAGTTCCTAAGAACATAACGCTTCCTCTATTACCATTTTGGAGATCAGTCGGTCTGTTTGTCCGAGGTTTTGTACTAAAGAGGGCGAAATTATCGCGTCCGGCCGGATCTTGGGGTACGGAACTACCCCTTTATACGAAAGTCGGTTAAAAGCTGTTGCCGCTTCGTTTGTCGTAATTGAGATGTGTGTCTTGTGGTACTTGTAATGTATGCTGTTTTGTGCTTATGTACTGAAATGCTTGCTGAAATATTAGAAGCTATATGGTGAATGTTGTTATTATGAAAGGTGACTGTCATTGAACATCCTTGGCAGTCGTTACGGGTAGTCAGCAGCCAGTAAGTCTGACACCAGTCTAACCAGGGGGTATCGGGTTGCCCGGGTAACTGGGTTGAGGAGGTCAGATAGGCAGTCGCTTCTTGTAAAGCACTGGTACTCAGCTGAATCCGGTTAGACTGGAAGCCGACCCCAACATATTTTGGGAAAAAGGCTCGGAAGATGAAATGGTGAATGTTATTTGAGATGGCACTTAAAGTAGCTTACATTATGAAGTCAATTTTGGTGCAGGTTTATATAAATGTCTCTTTTTTTAGATAGTACATGAAGGTACTCTCTCCGCTGGCTTCATTTGTTTAAAAAAATAAAAAAGTTTTAGAACAGTTTTTTGGTAAGAAGTTCAGTTTTTGGTAAAAAAGTTTTAGAACAGTCTTGCTTGAATTGATACTATCTTATTCTGCATCCTCAGGAAGGAACTACACTCCAACATACCCCATATGGTTCAAAACGGATTTCAATATACAATCTAACAACCAGCCTAACCATCTAAAGACGAATACGTTCCCAACTCCAATCCCTATTGACATTAGTAAATACACAAATCGAGAGTATCGAGGACAAAACTTACCGTATCGAGAGCCCTACAGGGTAAGACTGGGGTGTCGAGCCCAGGGTTTACGTAAGTGCTGACCAGGCTATACTGTATGCTGTAGTAGATTTAGAAGCTCGGATTGTACTGTTTCACGTGAGATTGAGGGACGCACGCAATACGTGATTGGTAAGGCTGTGGAGTTGGAAACATTTTCGGCAATTGCAATTTGCTTGCGTCACCAACAACTGTGTTTGGAAAAATGATAACTTGGAAAGCCTTGTAAATATGCCTTTAGAAGTTGATTTGTCTAGGTGTAATCAGTTCTGGAACCTAATTTCCTAAGCAATGAAATTGACTAACTTATTTTTAACCTGGGACTAAATTTTAAGACAGAATTAGACTGACATTATTACATATTTTTAAAATAATGTATTCGTTATTTTTTCACTGTATTTTGATTGTGTAATTAATGGATGTTTTACAGTGTCACTACGTAATAACGGAAAAACAATTATTTTAAAATGTCGCAAGTTCTCAATATACAGCATCGTTTTATACGTGTATCGGTTTAAGGCAAATTGTATTGAAATCTGTGCGAGTCCAGCTTTCGAATCTGCTCGGGAAACGTTTGCAGCAAACCTATCATAATAATACCTGTTCTGTAGAATGGAGAGACTGAAGATTAATAACAGAGAGTTCGGCGAGTATTTTGTGTTAGTTTAGCAAACTATTTTTCTTTGAAACTTCAAATTTTAAATATTTATTCAGAAAAATAAAGATAAACCATAATCATTTACTTGTATAAACATGTGTGAAGGTATAAGTAAATACTCAAGCAAGCTACCTAGAATAAAATCGAAAAAATAAATTACAAAATAAGCAGGTCCTACTTACATAAGTGGCACAAGCGACTCAGATTGATCCAATTCATTTTCCTTTTTGATCAATATAATATAAAATAATGACGTTCCTATATTTCCTATCAACCAACCAACCTGTCAACCCAACTAACAACTACAAACAACCAAATGATTACAGGTAACAAGACCCCAAACTAGCAATCGACTGATTGAAATAAAGCCGCATACACAATATCACTAAACACAGTGGTCCCAGGGGAAATCACGGGACGACGACAAATCTTTCCCGCGATCGCATAAAAATACCAGAGGACTGATAATAAATTCAGTTTATTGCGACCACAGGCTCTCTTCTGTAGGTACGCGATTTTTTTAAACAGAATTATGTGCACCTAGCTTTACAATACAGATGGGTAAGGATTAATTGTCTTGTTCGAGTCAGTCTGCTTTTTTTTGCTTCTGTTCAGTTATTTATGGGCGAATTTTAATCAGTGTTTTACATTTATTGGGATGTTTTTCGCTAATCATGTTTGGGATGATCCCTTTGTGAGTGTTTTGGGTAATCGATGGCTTTTTACTTATTGAGGTCTGAGTTAATTCGGATTTTTCTTTATTTTATGAACAGTTTATAATACCTTTCACTTGTACTGGATTATAATGCGCAAATAAAACTTTTACCTTTGACTTTGAACAAGCTACAAAACAGTTAAAAAAATCCTATAATTCTTCAATCGTTTTGAAAAAATACCGAACTTTTCCACCAAAGGAAAAAATATCCCGATCGTGGAATTTTTAGGGTAAAATCGCAATTTCATTAACGAATCTAATCATAATTAAAAATTAAGGCGCTCTTATAAAAACAACAAACTCCCATTTATTGGGAGTTATCCTTATTAACGAAATAAAAACCATTTAGCTTATCATAAGGATTAATCATATTTATTTTATAAAGTTACGATTATTCCTCTCATACTTCAGTTCTTTTCCCTCCATTATAGTATTTTCGCTTATTGTAATTTATTTGATTTTTTATTCAGTGATTTAGAATTTTTCTCGACCTACAATTCCTTGACCTTTGATTCTTAGTAATGTAGGTATT
Organism: Helicoverpa zea; assembly: GCF_022581195.2. Taxonomy (NCBI): domain Eukaryota; kingdom Metazoa; phylum Arthropoda; class Insecta; order Lepidoptera; family Noctuidae; genus Helicoverpa; species Helicoverpa zea. The sequence goes on along the minus strand of NC_061466.1, from coordinate 9,525,902 downwards.
AACTATGTATTTTAAACATACGCATATAAAACTTAAACAATTAAACTTCCAGATCTCAACTTTTTATTCCAATCGAGGAAAAAATGCTTTTCCTCATAGGACTTCTCGGCAGGGTTTACACCCGAAAATCAATCACTATACTTGCTCTAAGTACTTTTGCAATTATCTTGGTCTCCCTATATTATTAACCAACTTCCCAAAAAAGGAGGAGGTTCTCAATAAGTATGTCTGTTTTCTTCCACACTGGTGATGAATAATGGCTTCCAACGCCGATTTCGGCCACGGTGGCTGTTCTCGTAATAAGATCGGCCACCTACGCAGGACAGTCGTATAAGTAGTGCAGAAGCAGAAGTGATATAGGACATAAAATATAATTTTACATTTAAAATTCACAAAGCAAACATAATTAAATAATTCATCGTATATTATTATTACTGTCCACATTCACAGACCGCTAGCCAGCCAAATTTTACCCAATTTTTGGTAGAGTAAAAATGCAGTTAAATCCACAGTACATAACAAAATGTTCATTTAATCCTTTTAAGCGGAACAATAAGCACTATTTTAAAATATTTTGGTGAAAACGCGGGCCTTTTGTGATGGAATAACTGCATTAATACTGATTAATGTATGAAAGAAAATGAGATATTATTTTTATTATTGAGTTATTATGCAGTACACTAAAAATGGCAATTGGTTTTTCATAGTGGAGTGGGTGTTTAAATTTTTTTGAGAAAACGCTCATTTAAAAAACAAAAAATATTACAGGATCGTGAGAATAATTACACTTGAGAGTTTGTTCATTTTCTTAATCTCAGGAACTAATGGTCCGATTTGCAAAATTCTTTCAGTAACCATGTGTCGAGGAAGGGTAACTGATCATTTTTTTATCCAGACACGCGAAGTTGTTCCCACGGCACTCGTTTGAAACTGTCAAAAAATACTTTGTTTAAAAAAAGGCTAACAAATAATACACAGCACAAAACCACAGCAGCGACATAGTACGTACACAAACAGTCATAATGGCGCAAAATTGTACGTATACATAGAGTATGAGATACGCGTTACGGTGCACGCTATCTGTATAAATCAACGTTGTGTAAATTGACGGTCCACCAAGCGAAATACGCAGCTGCCTCCGTTGGTTTGCTCGGAACTGTGAGGGAAGTGGATGCGGTATGTAAAATTGGCAAAAATAATGTGGTTGATAGTAAATAAATAAAGGAGAGAGAAAATTGATGTATATTCAATTAAACATGTACAAACACTAAAGAAGTTTAGGACTGTCAGATACCTTCTTTTATGAACTATCATTGACCAACATTATCTATTAACATTATTACAACATTATCTATTAATGCATACCAAATGTAAGTGGAAAGGCACGAATATTGTAGCTTTGGCTACGTCTATGTATTATATATTAGGGGCCCACACTCTTGATCAAACTGCGTAGATCTGCATCCAAACTTTGTTTAGTCAACATGTATGGCAGTATCTTTGTCCGAAACAATCTTATCACATCCAATCTGAGCACACTAAAGCCACCAAACCGCCTTGTCCATTTTTATCCTTCCTTCATCACTCCTACCATTATATACTTGTATGTGTTGCGAACAAAATAGCATACGATGTTCGTTGGCACTACATTATTCAAGCAGTAAATTTGATTGTCCAACTCTAAATAGAAACTCACATCATTTCGTTACGTTTCCACAAATGGCTCGTCTAGATGCTAAAGATTTATTTTCGAATAAATTCTGTCTGTATTCTTACTGTCTGTTTGGAAGTTATTGGGAATTTCTTTGCTATTTTTTGAAAGGAGTATATTATGAGGAACTCTAGGAAAAACTAGTGTGCTTGTTTTTCTTGTTCATGTAAGTAAGTATACGCTTTATGTTTATAATTTATTCTTAATCAGCCATGCACAATAACATATTATCTTAAGGAGTATTTTTAACAAATTAGAGGAAAATTTTACTTAGTTACCTACAGCATTTGTCAAAGTGAACGTTTTAATCAAAACATACGTTTGACGATATCATCATTATTCAAGGCAAATACACAGTTATTCCTTTGTTTTACATACGGAAACTGTCATATATAAAAATACTTGTAGGCCTTAGGGAAAGGTGGGGGGTCACCGGATAGTTAAGAAAAGGACACAGTAAATAAATCATTATGTTCTTTATTGAGGTCATCAATGTCCTTATTGTTTGATAAACTACACATAGTAATAGATACAACATTGTTACATCTCATTCACTTAACACAATTTAATAACACTAGAACACTTTAAACTAAATAAGAGTAAATATTTTCACTCATGTTATGCATATTTCATGATTTCTATCCCATTTTGCACTGCTAGTTTCAGTGATTTCCCCCTATTTGTAAGGAGGAGGGAGTGATGACTCGCAACTTTAGATTTAGCTCGCAAAATTCTGCTATCGTGCATTTATTATTTGACCGCTTCTGGAAATCCGTGCGCTATATTTTGTGAATGAAAGAATGGTTTAGATGTAGGTAATTTTATTCACTTTTTAATTTTGGAAAACAGACATTTCTACTTCTCTTGGAAAATAATAAAACACAATAAAATTAGCTTATAATTTTAGGAAGTAAGCACAACAATCATCAGCAATGAGTTACAGTACATTTGGATGCTGATTTTTCTTCTATCGCTCTCATAATAAATATCACAGTTACGTAGAATATATTAATAACCCCGAAACAAATTAGTATATGTGTAGTCTAAACTAACGCCACGAAAAATCTAATTAAGCTACTCAAAATCAACTAGTTCCCACAAAAAAATGAACGTACGTAAACAAAACTTTTGAAAAGGGCTTAAACACTTCACAGCAGCGTCGGTGTTAAGAAATGCCAATTTCTAAAACCAAAGTTTGCCTCAATAATCCAGAATGTTCCATTCACAGCCTCACTTAAGCCTCTTACGTCGTTTTTGCGAGACTTCTCTCGCCAAGCTAGAAAATGTAAACTAGGAATTTAATCTTGGACCCTCCCTTACATTTTCTGGTAGGAAAGTTCAGGTTTTTAGGAGTAATTAGGTGTTAGAGTTGATTTGTAATTTTCTTCTTAACACTTTTATCGAGTTTAATTACATAAAGTCATTATAGCATTTAAAACAATTGAGATAGACTATTTCCATAATATAAATCACAGCCTGAAAACAAGGTCCAATATATACTAACAATATTATTCAATATCCTTTCGCATTCCGTAAAAAATACTCCGCGTGTCTGAATAAAAAGTAGCCTATAAGCATTCCTTGATTAATAAGGGCTTTATGCCGCTGAAAGACTTTTTCGTATCAATCCTGTAGGACCTGAAATTAGCGGACACATTCAAGCAAATAAACTATTAATTTTTATAATATTAGTATATATGAGTATTAACTAAAGTGCTACTTTAACCTACAAACCCTCAACCAACATTATCTTCCTACCATCTGGTATAAATATTCATCTCAACATCACCAATAAAGCAATTTGGCTGAACAGACCATTAAATATTCCGGCTCAATACGTACCCAAGACGAACGCCAATGACGATATCGGGCCATTCCACTGATAATTGGCGTAGATAAACAGCCTGACAGCCGGATTGCACGGTAGATGGACAACAGCCTAATTGGCGCTATAATCACACACGGTTGGAACACCCAAAATTCGAGACCCGAATGACGTATGAATATCAAAAACCCATGGAGAATGAAATGAATATCGGAGGTGCTAAAACGGAAAATCCCTAAGAAAGTGTACAAGGTATGAAGGATGTTACTAGCTCCACCCTACCACGCTTTCTTTGGACACGACCACTTTTTTGTAATACCAAAAATCGTTGACAGATATCTGTTGTCTCAGATGTCAAAGAATCCAAAAGCCTCGTTAGTTCACTCGTAACTGATCGTTTTGGTCATGCCCACCGTACGAATTTGACCACGAAGAAGGCGCCTGACCTACCTGCATTATGGTATCTCCGCTCATCTTTACTTGCTTCTTTCAAAAACCTGAAGAAAAGGGGATGTTTTGTAAATGTGTGCTGGTTTAGAAAATCATTCGCTTTGAAATGGGTGTTTGGGATTTGTGTTGACAGGTTTGACGGTTTTCCCTTTTTTCGGGGAAAGTTTTTTGATCCTTATTTTTGTGCTTCTCATTTAACAAGCTCTAGGAATTCGGACTCAACTAAGGATGAGCTGGGCGTAATTGGATATTTGACAACTTTTTTATTAATTAGAAGATTTAAAAATAATGTATATACACACCGGTGCAAATACTTCTTCCTTTTAAAACATCGTTGTAATAATATCTTAATTTTATGCTTCACTCAAGACTAACAAAAACTACGATACATTTAATTTTTGGATCACTGTCTACGTAACAGCAAATTGATTTTATCAATTTGCTATATATACTTGCAATTGAATCTATAGCCATAACATCAAAAATCTCTTCACGACACAAATAAAAAAAATGACAATCGACCTTAAAGTAATGCGTATAACCCTAAAAATAATCGCAATAATAAAACGGTCGCTTAGAGAAAAACCAAGACATCGAAGGGGCTGTATCCCTTTACAGTCATTGGTGCTATAAACCAGAGGGCTATAACTTAAGCTATCAATCCACCATAAAATTAACTATCTATAGGCCATATAGGTAGGGAATTCTGCCACTGTTTTGTTTGTGTTTGTGACAAACGACGGCCCTTATTTATTTTGGAGTTCGTCGACATTGCTAGCAAATTCGCTCGCTGAACGCTTTGCTCAGAATTAGGGTTACCACGAAGATGGTACTGTTTAATTGGATGTAGTAAGAGGTAATTATACTTTTGTGAAAGTATGATATGTGTTAGAGGCTAGTTATGGAGTTCATTGATGAGCTGCTATGGCTGTTAATAATGTTTTTTTTTAATGATGCAATCAATAATGTTAAACCGATTAATTGACTAAGCATTCAATATTAAGATATTTTTTGTTGCAGCTGAAAAGTTAGTGCATACAGCTTAAATTAGAATAGTAAGATTTTCCACAGTAAGAAACCTATTATAAATGTATGTCAACCATTCTTTTGTACAGCCAACGTAAAAAAACTAACTTCAATTTATCAGTACTGCAACAAAAATACCGATATTCCATAAATGATTCATAATAAAATCTTCAATAACTCACAAATATCACCCACACATAATCATAAATAAGCACTATCAATGTGTGCGAATAAAATGTTATGACGTCATAATTTGAGTGTTATCTTTAAATCCAAGATGGCTACCCTAGTACCATCATCGAGAACAAAATGACTAGCGGAGGTGCCATAACAGAAAATCAACTAAGGAAGTAGCGCGCCAAAATGCGGGTGAACGGGGGACGAGGAACGTTTCTGTTTTCGCCTTCTTTGGACACGACCATTTTTAGTAATACCAAAAATCGACACTAGATGTTTCAAAGAACTTGAACCCCTAGTAAGTTCCCCCGTAACTGATCGTTTTGGTCATGCCCACCGTACGAATTTGATCTAGAAGACAGCGTCTGACGTACGTGCATTGGCATCTCCGCTCATCTTTCGTTACTCCGTGAGTACGATAAATACAGACAGTTTGCCGAGTAAGGAGGTTGCGTACAGTAAGTTGGCAATACAATAGTTTGTGTTGTATGTTTTATAGCCGATGGGATTTCGAGCCTCGTCCGGGAGCCTTTAAAATGTAGGGTATCTAAGAGTATCACAAGATTTGTTTAAGTTGCAAAAAGCAGTTAGAAAACGGTCATGTGTTTACAGACATCTTTTGTATCAGTAGTTGTCAATTTTTTGTCGCTCGTATGTGCGACACCGCCGGTACAATCCAAACGATGTCGCTCGGAATAACCGAGAGAAAAATCTGCTATTGTAGAATTATAGAAGGAAAAATACTTAGATCCTATATGGATTGACTATAGAGGTAGAAAAATTATCAAAAAAAGTAGTATTTCTACAATCTGATAAGGTCTTAGATACAACATACTTGTGATATGTGTAGATACAAAGATATAGAGCTTTGCCTAAGTTGACTTACTACAGAGGCGAGCAACGAAAACGGGCTAACTAAAATCTACATACCTAATATATTTTAATGGTTACTGGTACTCAGTTTGTATACAGATGGACTTGAAGATGACCCCAACATGGTTGGGAAAGACGGTTTAGCATGATGAGTGCATAGAGGTAATCATAAATGCAAAATATATAGTCTGATTTTATACATCATTGCAATACGCATCTCATCGACTTCTGAAACTGGCAAAATTAAATTACGCTTCTAGAAACAAAAGCTTGAGCTTGAGGTTGACGCTGGATGCAGGTCGCCTCCAACAGGTATCTGTGGAGATCTAAGGGAGTGGCCTATGCTCAGCAGTGGACGTCCTATGGCTGAGATGACGATGATGATGATGATGAAACAAAAGCAGTTACAGTAAGTTTGAGATGGCGATAAATTATATGCAGTCTTAGTGGTAAGACTATGAAAACCAACAGTTTAGCTAACCCAATTTCTTTGCTCTCAAGTTTACTAAGTACTTACTAAATACACCTGCAAGCGTATAGGCAATGCCCGTAGGACTTCTATACGTTGCGAGTGGCGCCATCTGTCATATAGAACATGAGATATTGGCGCAACGTGCGCGATTTGTACCCTGAATGCAATCTACGATCTTACTTAATATAAAATAGCAATAAGCACCTCAACAAAAACAATTATTCAGAAAAACAAAATTGAATTTTCAATCAGACAAAATGACATAATCAAAATATACGTTTCGAAAAAAATACACAGTTAAGTATTAAGTAGCTTAGTTTTTAGATCTGATTATGATAAATTAGTCCCAATTTTCTTTTGCTATACAGCTAACTCAATTTCCATATTTTCTTGTATTAAATTCCACTGCCCCAATTTACCTGCTCTCTAGTGTACTACTTACTGCACCTGCAGGCGTATAGGCAGTACCCGTAGGACTTCTATACGTAGCGAGTGGCGCCATCTGTCATATAGAACATGAGATATTAGCGCAACGTGCGCGATTTGTACCCTGAATGCATTCTGCGGCCTACTTAATAAAGAATTAGCAATAAGCAACTCATAGAAAATTTCTTCAAAAACTGCCAAAATCAAAATATATGTTTCGAAAAAAATACATAGTTAAGTATTTGATTCCTTAGGTTCTTGATCTGGTTATGATACATTAGTCGCAATTTTCTTTTGCTATACCTACAGCTAGCTCAATTTCCATATTTTCTTGTATTAAACTCCGCAGCCCCAATTTCCCTGCTCTATAGTGTACTACTTACTAAATACACCTGCAAGCATATAGGCAATGCCCGTAGGACTTCTATACGTTGCAAGTGCCGCCATCTGTCATATAGAACATGAGATATTGACGCAACGTGCGCAATTTGTACCCTGAATGAGTTCTGCGGCCTACTTAATAAAGAATTAGCAATAAGCATCTCATCGAAAATTACTACAAAATCTGGCAAAATTAAACTACACAACTAGAAAAAAACAGTCAACTGATCGACTAGCCCTTAAATGATGATTTAAAACTTACATTCTTAGATGTATTTTTTTTTTGCTATTAAGCTAACTCAATTGCCATATTTTCTTGTATTAAACTCCACTGCAACCAATTTTCCTGCTCTCTAGTGTACTACTTACTAAGTACACCTGCAAGCGTATAGGCAATGCCCGTAGGACTTCTATACGTAGCGAGTGGCGCCATCTGTCATATAGAACATGAGATATTGGCGCAACGTGCGCGATTTGTACCCTGAATGCATTCTGCGATCTTAGTTAAGGTAAGTGAGGTCAATGACTTATATGATGTATGAATGGTGTTTGTATGTTTGGTAGTGAATATTGATGTAGATATTATGGTAAAAATAATCTAATTGTAAAAAGTAAGGTAGATAAAATAAGTTTATTTTTTAATGTGTTTTTAACTACATATACTATACATATTATGGTTTGCTCCTTGTAAAGCACTGGTACTCAGCTGAATCCGGTTAGACTGGAAGCTGACCCCAACATAGTTGGGAACAGGCTCGGAAGATGATGATGATACATATTACGGTTTGCTAATAATACTTATAGCCCGGTCAAAATAGACATTTGAAATAACAAAAATTCCCACAAAGCTGGTTTTTGGTGGAGAGCTAGATTTGATCATTATAAATAAAATACTAAAAGTCCCCATCGATCCCATGTGTGCGTCAAAAGTTATTCGAGGTCAAATGTCAAAATTTTTGGTTTTTTGTGTTTTTTTCGAAAACGGTAAGTTTTATCAAAAAAAGACACCAGACCAAAGTTGTAGATCTTTAAATTTTCTACAAGAATGGCATTAACAGTTTTCTCATAAATCTTACCATTCCTGAGATATCGCGATTCAAAAAGTCACACTACACATGATATGCACATACAAGCCACGTATGTACGACGGCTGCCTTTAAGTTTTGTCGTTTGAAATAAGTATAGACAATCTAATAGGTTAATACCATTTATTGTTTTTCAGAGAATTCTCCGCAATATTTAATGCACTTTTGCATGCATTAAACCCAGTTCTTGAAATATTTATTCCATTCTGAAGTGGGGGTAGTCAAATTGGCCGATTTGTATGAGTCAACAGCTTTTTCAGGTGTGCTGAAACGTTTACCACGAAGACTTTACTTAATTTTGGGGAATGTAAAACAATCGTAATGCCCACGGATCCATGTCACGGTATGTTACATGTTGGTCTGCGACAATTAACTGCCGCATAGCCTCGATATTATCTTGGGTCATATGGGGTTTTGAATTACCTTCACGTGGCTTGTCGCTAAGGCTAGATTGCCCACTTTTAAATCCTAAATATCAGCGTACTGCAGTCCTAAGGCATGGTTCTGCATTACTAAACACAGAACAAAATTTTTTCAACCGCTGAAGTCGCGCACAATCCGCTTTAAAGTGTAAAAAATTATCGCATGCTAATTTTCCTTCGACATTTCCATTTTTATCCAGAAGACTGGGGTTGGAAATTGATACATAATATCTGGACCCTATTAAAACTTTACTCCCACCTGCTCCAGAAAAACTCCTGACATTATTTTTTGCAATTGCAAAAATGATTGTAGTATCAAATCATCCTCCAAGCCCTTTTCCCAACTATTTTGAGGTCGGCTTCCAGTTTAACCGGATGTAGCTAAGTAGTCCTTTACAAGGAGCGACTGCCCTATCTGACCCCCTTAACCCAGTTACCCGGGCAACCCAATACTCCTTGGTTAGACTGGTGTCAGACTTACTGGCTTCTGACTACCCATAACGACTGCCAAGAATGTTCAATGACAGCCAGAACCTACAGTTTAACGTGCCATCAGAAACACAGTCATTGGTGTCCAAGATATGCTTAGGAAGTACATACAAACTTAGAAAAGTTTCATTGGTACTTGTCTGACCTGGAATCGAACCCACTCATACTTGAGAGGTTGGTTCTTTACCCACTAGGCCACCACGAGTTTTTGTATGAATCTGATAAATCTAAAACAATCACAATAATAGTTAACCCAATAGTTAATATCAATAATGACATCATATTAGAACTTGACGGCAATTATTCCCTTAAACTATCCTAAAATTGTCATGACAGTTAGTGGAGTAGGTCTACAGGGGAAACCACGATAAAAAAAACGCGCCGAGTATACTACCTCACAGGTGGCGTGGAAATGTGTGCATGTCATGTATGGAATATACTTTGAAGCGCGATATCTCAGGAATGGTAACATTTAGGAGAAAACTGCTAATGCCATTTTTGTATAAAATTGTATAATCTACAATTTTAGTCTGATGTATTTTTTTGATAAAACTTACCGTTTTCGAAAAAAACACAAAAAACCAAAAATTTTGACATTTGACCTCGAATAACTTTTGACGCACACATGGGATCGATAGGGACTTTTAGTATTTTATTTATAATGATCAAATCTAGCTCTCCACCAAAAATCAGCTCTGTGGGAATTTTTGTTATTTGACCACTACTTTTATGTCTATTTTGACCGGGCTATTAAGTAAGTATATCGGAATGATTACTTCGTAGGTAAAGGTCCAATTCTTTTAAGTAAAACAAATAATAGTTTGACAGTTAAAAAACAAATTGAGGATAATTCTGCCTGGACTATAACTGTGATTGTTAGAAAAACATTTATTTATTACGTATGACTTATCTATTGTATCAAATACATACAATACACGGTCTATGCCTGCCGGTAAATATAATGTTCCAAGGGTTCATAATTATTTTGGTGATAGAACTTTAAAGAAGCGTGTACCATATGTGCTCAACAGTTTACCGGCAGACATCAGACAAGAAAATAATAGAAAACTCTTTAAAGTTAAGTTAAAAAAGTACTTTTATAAAATAATTGAGTAGTGTAATACCATTACATATTCTAGTAGTTTAAAAATTATAAATGTTTATATATATAAGTTTATGTAAGGCAATGCGGCTCATCACCCACAGTCAAACCGCTAAACCGGTTTTGTGGGAAAATGTTTATTTTAAAATTGTACATTTTTGAAATAATAAATAAAAAAAAATAATAATAATAAAATAACTTTATGCAAACTTGATTACACAGGCGGACTTAATGCCACAGGTATTGTCTCTAGTCAACCTTAGGGTGATTGTAGAGACAATATGGTAGGTATATTAATTAATTGAAAAATAATAAAAGACAAAATAGATGTTCATAAATATTATTACACATATAAATAGCATTCATTCTAGATTGTTGAAATATCATACCAAAGTTAATCTTAAGACAGAGAAATGTGTAGGTAGTTTAACCTACGTCCTTTGGGAACTACTCGTACCTAGATGAAAAGAAGCCTAGCTTTTGTCGATAAGAAGGTTCTCAATAAATCTAACACGGAAAAAAAATCAAATTTTACAACTAGGTCCTGAGATAAAAGCGTTGAAGCAAACATACTATTCGGCTTCATAATATTACCTCTAGTATTAGGTATAAAGGACAATGCCAGGGTGTGGGCTCAAAGTTTGCCCAGCAGTGGGAGTAGTTCCAGCTGGTTCCATAGTGCACTCTGAACCCGAAATCCAAATATTTTTGAAATCGGTCCCAGAGGTCCCGAGAAAAACCGGTTCAAATATTCTCCATAGATAGTCACTTAACAAAGCCTGAGCCATTTGCCTAGTAGTGAAAGTGGTCGAAATAGGTTTTTTACTCCACTGGTAACACGAAATCCAAATATTTTTGAAATCGGTCCCAGAGGTCCCGAGAAAAACCGGTTCAAATGTTCTCCATAGATAGTCACTTAACAAAGCCTGAGCCATTTGCCCAGTAGTGAAAGTGGTCGAAATAGGTTCTTTACTCCACTGGTAACACGAAATCCAAATATTTTGGAAATCGGTCTCAGAGGTCCCGAGAAAAACCGGTTCAAATGTTCTCCATAGATAGTCACTTAACAAAGCCTGAGCCATTTGCCCAGTAGTGAAAGTGGTCGAAATAGGTTCTTTACTGCACTGTTAACACGAAATCTAAATATTTTGGAAATCGGTCCCAGAGGTCCCGAGAAAAACCGGTTCTAATGTTAGCCAGCCATTGTTAGCAAGCCATTTTAAGCAGCCACAAACCTAACAACCTCTTTTCTTGAAATAACATTCAGATAGTTAGTGGTTTCACTGTTAACAGGATAAAAAAACAGAAATAGACGTTTAAAGGTAATTGTTGTTTCTCTTGCTTTTCAGTCTCTATCTACCACAATCAGTCCTAAGTTCGAGTAGCGTCATGCAATTAATATCCGTAATGGCAATGGAAAAATCTTATCAAGACGAATAAAATAAGCTCAAACACGAGGTAGTAAATAGATACCGTTGAGGAGTTCCCTCGTCTCACTGTCGTCTCCATCGTCAGGTCAGGTCTCAACCTCCACAGCTTTGTGGTGTCGGAGACATATACGCGAATGACAAGTTTTTATTCGATATGTGCTTACAATTTCCGAGAGTTCCCTATTGTTTTAAGGTTTCTATCACCAGACCCTGGACCCTGGAACTATTTGGAAAGTAAATCCTTTTAAACAATAAAATGGTTGTTTAAATCGGTTGGTAGACGACGGAGTTATGCACGTACTTACGTAAAAAGAATACAAACGAACTGAAAAACTCCTCCATTTTTTGAAGTCGGTAAAAAAATTTCTCGTTCAATACCTCGTATTTGTCGATTAATATTATAATGCATTTCAATTAAGGTAATAAAAGTGGAATAGTTAAGAGTTCGTAAGCATATTTTTCGTAATATTGAATAAGAGTCAAACCAGTTTTTCTCAGGACTCCTGGGACAGATTTCGAAATATTTCGGTCGGGGACCTACTATGAGCCTATGGAACATAATACACTATGCAGTTACTGTGGGCAACTCTTGAGCCCAACTTCCATACAAAGAATAGCATTGTCCTTTAATATGCATTATTAATATTGTACATTTGTAAAAACCACTGCATTCCTTTCAATTCGCCCCGGTTAAAATAATACTTTATGTTAATTTGAATTTCACAAAAGAATTTTACCACCTAATCATTAAATTAGCCACCGACTTCTAGCATTAATTCTATTAACACTACAGTATTTTTCTATATCTGTATCACGTATATTTCTGAAATGAAAATGCTTTGGTATTAGCAACTGTAACTGCAAATATTTAAAGTTCATTTTCCATTGTGAGTATAATCGTGTTAAGACGTTTTCAACAGTGTTTTGTTATTCTAAAACCAACTTAGTGTTTAAGACATTAAAGTGTATATTCCCATAAACAATGTTTACATTTCTGTTTTCATATTGGCTTTTCTATAAAAGTGGTGTTTCCTTGTGAATGTAATTTTCTCTTTTGAGCGAATGTGTGGTTTAATTAGATGCCGGTCGACGCTCAAAGCTGACTGCGTTTCGAAAAATTAAAAGCAAGTGCAGTTGCTGTTTTTGCTTAAATGTGTTTTACTTATGTTGTTGTTTCATAGTCAATACGGTATTTAGGTAGGTATATTGCCTTTAGATTTATAGAGATAATGCTACTTACGTATGTACTTCTTTCCAATTCAACCAGCACGTATTTTTTAATTTACTTAGGGCAAACTTACATTATATTTTGTAAATCTTATCATGGCTTCAGAAGATATTGCAATATCAATGAATACACCTTTATTTATGTTTCAATTTTCTTAATACGATATATTCACTCATAGTTTCTCTTGACATACGTCATCATTACTTCCTCTCCCCCTCATACCTACCTATATTTATTAAAAAAAAAATACTTCCCTAAAACATCCACTCATCGATTGCAATACCTCCCCCTCCCCCCATTTGAAAACAAAATGGCCGAAATTCCAGATTCCATTCATTAAGTATGGCATTCGTCTAGACAGAGGGGGACTACATTATTTACTCTCAATATTTCAGGCCTACGAATGTGGCGTTTTCAGTCTAACCCCGTTTGAATTCAGGCTCTAAAGTAGATTTCCTTGTAAGATTAATGATAATGATTGTTCCAGGGTTCTCTTTATGTAATTATTTCTAACGAACCTTAAATTCTTGCAGATTCTACAGTTATACTCAAATATTACTAACTGGATTTGAATCTGAACTAAATCTATGTTACTCCGTAATAATTTTGGATCTGTGAAAATACGAAAATCTTTCCAATTATTTCAGTTTATGAAACTCCTGTTTTACTATAGAATACATTTGAATTAATATGTACCTATGTAAATAGCTCTTCAACAAAGTTATTGAATCTTTTCGCCCTAATTGAAAGTATGCATCAATTACCTTCCTAGGCCGCTTATAAAATATTATAATGACCTCGCTAAAGGTCACAGGATAAAAGCCACAGTCTGCCTAAACGCCAGTCCAGCATTTTATCACGTAATTGGGAATTGAATTTTCATGTCGGCTTCGGCCAAGGCTGGGGAAATTTTGCTGTAATTTTTGATTTTGCCATTTTGCAACTTTCGGGGTCGTTCGGATCGCTTGACAATTAGCACCGTTTGGGAAATGTGTTTTGAGATTGTATTGATATATCCTATACTAGCTTCTGCCAGCGACTTCGTCCGCGTTAGAGTCGGACTTTGTGCAAAGAGAGGAAGAAATAATAAACACCAGCCCCTGCAATTATCTAAATCTATGCATACTTACTGCTACTTTAAGTAATAAAATGTAAACTATTAATAATTTGTAATTTGAACGAATATTTAAACACAAAAATAACTAATAGGTACCAACGTATTTTATAAAATAACAACAAAAGAAAGTTAAAAATAAATTATTTAAAACCTAAAAGTCGCGCAATAAGGTTGAACGCTCTGAACGTCTATTCGCATCAACAGCCAAAATTGTATGAAGCTCGCGCAGCGACCGCGCTGCGAGTCGCGCCGAGCGCGGCGACCGTTGCACAAAAATGATCCGTATAGCGTGATTCAGTATTCACGCGCGATGGCTTATTACCGTTTTTCATGTATAACTTTGGTGTTTCTTTACCGATTTAAATCATTCTTTTTTTAATGAATAGGAAATACTGTTAACTATTTTTAATTAGTATGAGTGAGAGTGTTATAAACGAAATAGTAGACAAATATAATCAGTAAGCTCCGAACTGCTAAGCTACCGAGAGTTTTACGTGTTATTGTGAGTCAACTATAAAAGATAGACATATGCTGCCACGGGATATTTTTTACATAATTTTATGAAGAACATTTCCGTCGTACATGGTTTCTGTGTAGCTGTAACCATTAAGGCTGCACACGCGACGGAAGCTTAAAAAATGGAGTAACTTCTCCCGTTTTCCCAACATTTACCTTCACTGCTCTGCTCCTATTGATTGTAGCGTGATGAAAAGTATTCTATAACCTGCCCAGGAGTATGAAGAATATTTGTGCCAAGTTTCATTAAAATCTGTCCAGTAGTTTTTGTTTCCATAACGAACATACATACAGACAGACAGACAAAAATTTTACTGATTGCATTTTTGGCATCAGTATCGATAGCTAATCACCCCCTAATAGTTATTTTGGAAATATATTCAATATACAGAATTGACCTCTCTACAGATTTATTATAAGTATAGATGATACTTTTTGGCAGTCGATACGGGTAGTCAGTAACTAAAAAGTCTGACAACCAGTCTTATCAAGGGGTTACAAAAGTCTAATTGCCAGTCACTCCATGTAAACACTAGCACTCATCATCATCATCATCATCATCATCATCATCAGCCTATCGCAGTCCACTGCTGGACATAGGCCTCTCCAAGTGCACGCCACTGAGATCGATTTTCAGCTTCTCGCATCCAGCTCCTGCCAGCCGTCTTGCGCAAGTCATCACTCCACCGTGCCTGAGGACGTCCTACACTAGCACTCAACTGCATCCAATTAAGCCAACCCCAAAACATTAGGCAAAATGAAAATGTATTTTTAATTTAAGCAATTCAAGATTAATTTCTATTCTGAATTTCAATAAATAATACTGCAGAAAACTATTACAACATCTGTTAACTTACAAATAATTTTCGACAGCGATTCGTGCTTACAACAGTTGTTTAACAAAAGTAAAGCTTTGTCCATACATACCAAGAATTAAAATCTTCGTATAATCGCCTACCCCAAGATGTACGAACTCAGGAACGATAAGTCGGTCTGACAGCCTTTAACGCAAGTGCATGTGTGCAAGGAAATAGATTTTCTACTGACTTATAATTACCGACATACAAGCGGTCACTTACTGACTCCCGCCTAGCGCCGAATTCAAAACGTTTGTAAACCATATATAGCAAACTTTAAAAAACTGACATCAAACCATTAATACCTTCAACAAGACCTTACAAATAATAATTACAAAATATTATACAAAAGTCAACTACAGAATATCAGCCGCATTAATCACCCAGTTGAGAGCATCTGGCTACATCTCACGCGTGATGTTAAAGCTAAGTGAGATGGCTCGCTAAAATATTCATACACAATCTTAGTGTTGGAATCACTTAGCCTGAGACATTTTAGTGGCTATGGTAATAGTTTATAGTTAGGTTATTTGTCAAATAGTATCATAATCTTGTATATAGTAATATTATAAAGAGGAAAACTATGTTTGTTTGTTTGTTTGGCAGTAGTTGCCACGGGACGCGGGTGAAACCGCGGGAAAACGGCTAGTAATAAATATAGAGCTTAAGAGTGTGGTTGAAGACAGTTATTTTAGAGAATGCTGGTAAATGGTTATATTTGAAAATTCAGTTGCACCATGGATCGAACCTGTTACATCAACTTAAAATAATAAATCAAAACTTGTATGGATGTTTTATATCATGTAAGCGGAGTAGACGACCTTATAAAGGCCGCTGGAAGACGCTGGATGCAGGTCGCTTCCAACCTGTATCTGTGGAGATCTAAGGGGGAGGCCTATGTTCAGCAGTGGACGTCCTATGGCTGAGATGATGATGATGATGAAGCGGGGTAGCCGTACTTGTGCGTAAGTATAGATACCAGGCACATTGGCCTTGTACTCGTAAGCTCAGGAGGGCGCAGTATTGGCCGATTCATACTAAAACAATGTTCATCAATGTATACATTTACTCATACAAGTCTGACTCACCCGCTTTCGTGAAATGAAACTCACGTGAACTCTAGTTGCCATAATGTATAGCAAAAAAAAATACTAGAACGAGGATTAATATAATTCGGTCTACAGCTCAATAAATAAGTCAACGATACTAATATCATTATATACTTAGTTTTAAGCGGTATTATAGCTAACGATTTGTCTAGACAATTGTTCAACAATATTTGACGTGGAAAACTCTAACTTTAGAAACTGCGGACTAAAAGTTAAGCAGAATGAATTTAAATCCAACTAATTTAATTTTGACTGGTTTCAATATTTTAGTGCACTGTTCTGTCAACATAAATCAATTATAATTTCATTTGAGTATTTTATTTCACTTGTTTTTTTTTTTTAATATGTATGTTCAATAAAGAAATATTTATTTCAAAATTCAGGCAGCCTGAAAAACCTATTTTCCTAATTTTATGCCTTCTGGTGAAACCAAATAACCGTTGCCTACACATAGTCAAAAATTCTTTTTTTCAGCCAGTATTATAACATTACCACCTGTACCATCAATAAATTAAAACCTCATTATTAAAACGTAATATGCGTTCGTACAGCGTCCTTGCTCCTGAACAATAAATTCTGGCTGAAAAACTACACGGGCAATTCTCTCACGCTCTGTTAAACAAAGATATTTCGTACGGCCACTATAATGATAAAATTTAATATCACGACCCAAGCACGGAGGAAAGAAAACTAGCGGAGATACCATAATGAAGATAGGTCGGAGTCTTCTTGTAGGTCAAACTAACGTACGTTAGGCGTTATCAGTTAGTATAAAACTAACGATGCGTTCAGGTTCCTGGTCTTGACTTGTCAAAACCTGACAAAATTGTCAAAGTTTGGTGATTTTATTTTGAAAATAATAGGCGGGTTCCTCGTCCCCCGAAGACCCTTATTTTGACACGCTTCTTTCTTAGAAGATTTTGCGTTATGACATCTCCGCTAGTCATTTTGTTCTCCGTGCACGGCCCACATCGTGGTTGGTAATTTTTGCTAGAAAGAATTCTATCCCTAATAACGCTTATTGGTATTTTATTATTAGAAGTTTTTCTTGGTTTTTTTTTTGACAAGAATTCGAAAATGATTGTACTTCTATTTTATTAGAATTGGCAACACATTGGTAACGAATGTTTTTCGTTATTCGTTTGTTATGATTTTTGTTGGTATGAAAAGTGTTATTACTTTTTTTCTTGTTGCTTTGAAGATGTTTGGACTGCCGTCTAGCAAAAAGAAAATTCTCAAAACTTGGCCTAAGTAGCTTATATACCTACATTAATATAATTACTATGTTTGCCATTTCAAGCAGTTGATTATTTATAACAAAAGAAGAAGCGAAATCTTTCCGCCACAGCAGGAACAACAAATAAGGAATAGCTAGTGCCTGAAAACATTCATATAAAAACCAACCCTTATTCAAACCATTAACAGCTTAATATAATATTCTGCTATAAAGCTAAATACACAGAAGACGGTCAGTATTAAGCTATGAGCGATACAGCCGGGGCTTCTAGCCGCAAAACGTTTAAATCTTACTGTTCTCGTTTAGCTTAACTGTGTGCATATAATCAGACTGAGAGCTGTTAATAATGTTGATTAAGAAGTATTTTTTATTTATGAATGAAGTTTGAATGTGTTTAATATATTTTTGCTAAACTGTTTATATACGTAGGTTTGTCATAACATATCGCTGGGTTGAAAAGTAAAGAAAAGTATTTAAAAAAAACGCATATCGAATTAATTTATAGTGTACTCGATGTTCTTCGAGTTTGTCTGTACTCATAGTTCATCATCGGTTTTCATTTGAACATCTTTGGCATTTATTACGGGTAGTCAGAACCAAAAACTCAGACAACAGTTTAGTTTCACCAAGGGATATTGGGTCGGCTGGGTTGAGGAGGTCAT
Organism: Helicoverpa zea; assembly: GCF_022581195.2. NCBI lineage: Eukaryota > Metazoa > Arthropoda > Insecta > Lepidoptera > Noctuidae > Helicoverpa > Helicoverpa zea. Next base: position 9,507,307 of record NC_061466.1, on the reverse strand, counting down.
ATAGGCAGTCCTTGTAAAACACTGGTACTCAGCTGCACTCGGTTACACTGGAAGCCGACCCCAACCTAGTTTAGAAAAGGCTCGAGAGATGATGTACCTACTCAACGTTCATCATGTTTTTTTATTATACACTGTGGAGCACAGGAAAATAATTAAAGTCTATACCATCAATTTAATGAATATCAAAATGAACTTAAAACTTGTCAATATAACCCGAACAATTCTAAACGTTAACACATACTTAACCTTCGCGCAGCTCATATACCCGTAGATTTATCACCACATAACAACCTGTAATCGCTGTTGATTGATCACGGCTGTCACTGCCAGTCCCTAGTCAATCAATCAAGCTTTTTGTCAAGTCCCATCTATTGTTTCGGTGTTTATCTAACCCTGTGGGCGCTGTAATCTTTGACTTGTCATGTGAAGTTCGATTTTAAGGGAACGATTAGCGATGTTTCTTTTTTGTGGGGTCTTTTGGGCAATTTGGGGACACCTTTTCTTTGAGGAACAGTTATACTGATGTTGATTGCGATATCAGCTGAAACTTTCTGGTTTTATTTTGGACGATGGAGCGAAAAGTCTGAGTTAAATGGGTCATTTAAATCCATGCTCTTCTTTGTATGAATATGTAATACACACAAGTCTGACACAGAAAATTTTACTAACGCAATTCGTGCTAATAAGACAGGCACACCAATAAAACGGAGTCACGGGCAATACCAAAAATTAACTCCTTACCTGCTTAAACCGACCTCAAACATACCCCATTATATTCGCAGAACACAATTACATAAGACCGTTTGAAGACTCAGGACCATAACTTTGGCGGGTTCGCAAGCACCGTGCCAGTTGTAAAACCATCGTAAAGACTCACCGGCTCTCGCTACGGTAAGGTTCCGTGGGTAATGAACCATTAATCCCCTGTAAGAGTTAGTGCACTTACTCGGAGCAATTGTAGATAAAGCTCGCCCATAGTGTTTTTCGGGTCGTTTGCTGAGGTGTAAAATTGGATGGTGGTATTTTAATTTTGGGTTTTCGATTTGTCTTTTGTGTTGACTGGAAGTCTGCTACTTGCAATCTTGCAATGAACATGCGGCCCAACCATTACATTTCAAGTTTTATTTATTCATTCGGAGAAAAGTCAAACATACGCAGAAATTAACACCCGACAGCAGTGGGTGTGTCTTTTCATGGTAAAAACCCACACTTTAAAAATAACATTTGTCATAACAACCGGATTTACTGAAAAATATCCATTAAATGAATTAAATACCTAATTAATTATATATTTCTAGGAAGCTTAGAACTTACTAAATTAGAATCAGAGCCGTTACCTAAATTAGAAAAGACTTAAACTTTTCCGAAGCTTCAAAAAATATTCATCGCTTTACAAGAAAACGAAATGCAAAATTCATAATGAAATAAGTTTTCCGCGATGTAGTAAAAGTTTAGAACAATTTTATTTATTAGAAAAGTTTTAACAATATGCTCAAAGTTCACTAGGTACTGTAGTTTTAACTATTCGGTAAGTTTTGCCGATTGAACTATGATTTACGCGATATCTGTCACCTTTGGAAACTTTCAAAGTGTGTTTTTGTCAAACATGAATTATATTTTTGGTAATGCTAACTTTTGTCGTGTATTGCGGAATGTAATTTATGGCTACTGAAAGTATGTGTACGACTGCATTTGTTACAAACGTAACCCTTCTTTTCAGTCGGGTAAAAAGGTGTTTTTTTAGTTATTCCAGTGGTTATGTCTATATATTACTCATTGATTTACTAATACTATCATTCAAGTTAATTTGTAAAAACTTACCATGCAACTAGCTTGACTGTTCAAAAGAGCTTTCATTATATTATTATTTGAACAAAAATTAAATATAAAAAAAACGTCACATACATACTTAGTGAATTTTAAGTTTTTAAATTTAAATATTTTAAACATTAAAAAGTCTTCATTCCAAATTCAAGATTTAAAAATGCTTCTCAACTACAAAACCCCTATCGAACCCAACTCATCAACTAACATAAACATTACACTATCAGCACGAACTAGTACAAAAGGACCAACTAGCACAGTGCTCAACTGAGCAACATCTAGAAAACGGTGAATTATAAAAAAGTGTTTGCGATCCCTGGTCCTTTGGACTAATTCATTACGTGAATCACCTATTAATTTACTAATGTTATGATTTTTAATTAGTAGGTACACGTAAAATTTAAGCTTACCTATGTATTTGAAAAAAGAACTTACGTGTTTTAAACATATATTAAAACTAGCTTCCGCCCGCGGTTTCGCCCGCGTATAGTTCGATTATATCGCGTTTCCAAGAGAACTCTTCAAAAGTCCGGAATAAAAACTATCGTATGTTCTTTCTCAAGGTCAACTCTATCTCTTTACCAAATTTTATTAAAATCAGTTCAGTTCAGGTTTAGACGCGAAAGCGTAACAGACAGACAGACAGAGTTACTTTCGCATTTTTAATATTAGTTGGGATTATTTTTAAAAGACGAAATTCCGCATTCAAAATACTCAATAAAAAAACCCCAATCAAACCCAACACAAACATTACACTATCAACACGAACTCGTACAAAATGACCAACTTGCACAGTGCTCAACCGTGCACCATCTGGAAAACGGTGAATTATAAAAAAGTGTTTGCGATCTCTGGTCCTTTGGACCGCATTGCGGTGACGCTCGACGTCGGTAATTACCGGCCCCGACTAATTCATTACGTGAACGGTTACCGCACATTGCATTTGATGAAATCAATGCAATGGAATCGGTGTTTGGAGACGAGACGACGAGAATTCGTTTCTTTAGAGTTTATGTAAGTATTCGTTGGTTGGAGGTCATGTAAGTCTCAGAGGCGAAACTTCATTTAGATAAAAAAAGGTAATTGTAATTTAGCCTGTTACAAGTGTGGCTTCCAAAAATAAAAGATAGGTACATAATTTAAAATCGAATACCTTTTTTTTTTTTTTTTTTTTTTTATCGACGTAAAATCATCAAATGACCCCTCCCGCTGTGGGTTAGCAGCGGTGAGGGAGTGTCAGACTCTTACTGACTAAAATCGTCGTGTTCCGTCATAGGCCTTTTATGTACCAGGGCCGCGGTATCTCTTTCGAACAACCCGCAGCCCCGGCAGGCCTTGGCCCTGCTGGGCCCCGCTGGGGTTGCTGACATCTCTTTGAGGAGCGCGTGGAACAACGCGCGCCGTCGACACGGGTCTGTCGTCTAGAAAGACAGAGGGACGATGAGCCACCCGAACTCACCGCCCACAGACCCACGCCTACGGTGGCCGGGAGTCATCTCGCGACACCCGGCGCCCATGGTGTCCACCTGGTCCAGCGCGGCGGCCGGGATGAGAGGTGCGAACTCTCTGGCGTTCCGCCTCCTCCTTCTCGAGCATGACCGCTTCGCAGAAGTAGGCGACGGCATCCCATTCCCTCTCGCCCCGGACCATGGCCTGAACCAGGGCCGGACGCGAGAGGTCGCCGCCGCCCAAAGCCTCAACGAGGACCCGGCGGTGCCCCTCCCATGCGGGGCACACCTGGACTGTGTGGTCCACCGTGTCCTCGTCCTTGCCGCGGCAAGTTGTCGCGCAGCGGGCGGAGCTCCGGCGCGATCTCATGGTGGCCTGGAGGGAGCGACTGTCGCAACCCAGTGCAGGGCACGCCACCATCGTGGCGGTAAGTCCCCTCTTTGAGGAGTGGCTCGGGAGGAGTCACGGCGCCCTCACGTACCGCATGACGCAGGTCCTCACCGGACACGGTTGTTTCGGGAGGTACCTGCACCGCATCGGTCGTGAGGAGGCGCCCGGGTGTCACCATTGTGCGGACAGCCCCGAGGACACGGTAAAAAAAAAAAAAAATAAAATCGAATACCTTAGGTAGCAAACATGTAGGTATACTTTAGGTTAAAATCTGTTAAATCATATATTGTGTGGGTAAGTATGTATATCCAATATTTAAAATGGATTCATTTAATTGATTCTTTTGATTAATCATTGTACCTGTGATATACATATTTGATTAAATTGCGATTAAAACCTTCAAGTCATTCATGTTCTTTGTTTCTAATTTTCATTCGCAAATAAAAGATTTTAATTTCGTTGGTAAATAAAATAATGGAATGGTACTTAAATAAATTAACAGTGAGTACTTAAAATGCAATTAATTTGCTTTAATTAATAAAAAACTAATTTGAGATAACGAACGTTAAGGCTATTTGTACGAAGATAAAACTGTTTAACAGTCGTGTAATAATTAATTTCGTCTTCAAATTAAAGAAATAAAAGAAAATAATTAATACACGTTATGAATTTAAGGTTGTGTTTTGGTTTTGTTTTGTTCCATTCTTTCTACGGTATTTGGAGATTTTATGACCATGAACAAACAAATAAGATAAGTATAACAAATTATTAATTTGTAAATAGGTATACAGTATATGGTTGATAAATAGTTCTCGCTAAACTTTGTGGCGGCTTGGAGATATACTTACAGATACTATTTTCAGGTGTCACATGAGTCATATTCGCTTAAGTATGCTTAGTTACTAGATAAGACATTTTATTTGAAAAAAAAAACTGTGATGCTATACATAGATGCATACGTGACCCGATGTTAAAATCAAAACAACTGGGGCCCGATTCTCCTAAGTTAATAATGTCAAAATCGAATAGAAATCGAATCGCAATATGATCGTAATAGCAGTTTTAACCATATCGGGCATTCTGCTACTAATAAAAGACCAATCGTCTTCGATTGACATTTGATTGGTGTGCGATTGGTCTGCTATTTTGGTGATTTTGGTCTATACGGTAGTTTGCTGTACAATCATTTTGCAATCGTAAATCATTTGCAGACAAAATTATTCATTATTGAACGACAGAAAAGGATAAAAACGTTTATTTCAAAGAAAAAATAGCGGAATGCCACATACGCTTCAATTGTAATCGAGTCGGGATTGGATATCAGTCGAATCGAGTCGAACGTGAATCGTATGACGCTTAAGTAAAATTAGGAGAATCGGGGTCCCTGTTTGATTTAGTTCAACAACTGTTATATCACACACAAATAATTCGTTCGTCACTAATTTTAAATACTTAACTTATATTTAAAACTCTCAATTCACTGAAAGATAAATCCTGGCAGTTGAATTCTTAATTAATGTTGACTTTTTAACTGAAATTCTCCGCGGTCATCGCTTGCAACGTAGCTCTTTTCACGAAATACTTAATTAAAAAATACTTTAAAATACATGGGCATATAAATGAGAAAGTTTCTATATACCGATGTATGTACTTTAAAATACATAGATATATGAATGAAAAAGTTTGTTTAAATAGGTATGGATATAATAGGTAGTTATGGATGGAGAGAAAGATGAATGGTAATTGTTCCACGTTGATGCAAAAATTACTGAATGGATTTTCATAAAATGTTAACTTAAAAATCAAAATAGCTTATAAGTTACACTTATCTAGTACTGGGAAGTACTCTCTCAAAAAGCGAGTGAAACCGCTGGCAGAACCTATATAGTTAAAAATATCAGAAGCTCACAACAATTTGTGGGTTTTCCTTACGCAGTTTTATTATGAATTTATGTATCAGAATTATAATAAGAGTCGCTAGAGCAAGGTTAGTCCTGCTCGGAGGGTAGGTGCCTCGTGGTAAGTGGCGAGTGGGCCGGTGATGCTGGACCCACAGGGAGCGCGTGATCTGCGTTTAAAGTCCGCCGAGGTATCCTCACCCTTCTCAGTCGCTCATGTCCCTGTTGCCCTCTTGTTGCTTTTCAGTGACTGATTCCCGGGGGCCCAGTAAGTGAGTTGGCGAGTCTCCACCTGCCATTTTAACATGTATTTAATACATTGTCATCGGCAGGTGCCATAGTTCCCGTAGTTTCCCCATTCCTAGTCCATTAGCATCCCATCACAATAGCCCAAGTATTTTCATCCATAGTTAGCAATAGTTTAGCACAGAACCGGGGATTGTCCTTGGGTACATTTCTATAGTGTATACGGGGATAATCGTCGGTTTTGTGTCGCCATTTCATTAAAGTTGTCTCAAAAGGGCTTCAGCGTGTTGGCTTCGGCCCCACGTTCGCCTTCCAAAAATCCGGGACTCTGTAGTCCCGTGGTCGGTCAGAGACATACAAGATAATATTATCAATCTCATTACTTTTTCCCCATGGGCTAAAGGTTTTCGCTCTATTCCACTTCTGTATATCTTTTGTCTTTCATATGTATATAATTTTATTTGCATTCCTTATTTTACTTTGTTTCTATTACAACCTCATAAGATGTTCCTTTCCTTAGGTTTGCAGTTTTTATCACAGTTATGGAAATAAGGTACATTTCAACATCATTATATTATTAAAAGTACTGATGGTGGACTATATAATATAAGAGAATTTTAAAAATGTAAGTTTGCGAAACGCTAAAGATCCAATGCAACTTAAACATTTAGCGCTTTTAGCGATAAGACCGTCTATTGTGTTTAGGTCTTTAAAATCTTTAGGTTAGTTTTTTTGTTGTATTTTAATTGGTATACATAATAAATAATACATCTATCCATCTTTTATTAAGGAACATGTCATATAATGTTATGGCTAAATACTGCGCTAATTAAAATTTTGTAACACCTTTCATGTATTCATATGCGAATAAATCCTTTGAGTTTGAAAAAAACAAACTAAAATGTACTTGGAATAGACTTTTCTTCAACTTATTTAACAAACTTTCCAATTATATATAGAAACTCAAATACCAACTTCTATCCACATATCCAAATATGATGCTAACAAACAATTCCTAGAGCAGAATCCAGGGAAAACCGAGTGTTCAGACACACCCATCATGAGACTTAACGCCCAGTGCTCCGTGATCCCTGATTTCCCAAGAGACGTCATACCGTTGGTAACAGATCCACCTACATTTGGATACGGTATTTCTTTGTTTATTTCTGTGCTTGAACTGAGCACAGTGTTTTGTTTTCTAATTAATTTGCTTGTGGACGTTAAATGTAGTTTTTTTGTGTTATTTGTTAGATCAATCTATAATTGTTTTTTGGCTTGGTGTTTTGCTAATCTGTATTTGACAATGAATGGCGAACTTTTCTATCTCTTTGGGGGATTTCGGTGCTGATTTTTTTCTGAATCGTAGTTCACAATAATTGACATCTTTTACACAGACGGAATTGTTTTGCTGGGGTATTTGTCCTACCATTTCTTCTTCCCAGCAAAAGCACATAGGAAGTGGGGCTTGATTTTCAAAAAGTGCGGATATTCAGCCTACTTTAAGTGATTTTTTATCTTTCTTCCTTCGCAACTCTATGGAATCATGAAATATTTAATTCCGTCGCGCATGACGAGGGCTCTCCTTATTGCGTTTGCACTTGACAAATTATATTAGACACCAAAGCATTTTGATTTTTACGGATCACCTGTGTATGTTTAATCAAATTCCTACCAATCCGAAATTGGATAATATTTTTTTGCAAAATAATTTATTGGATAATTTACGAAAATTATTCTGAAAAGTAACGTCAAAAGGTAAATAAGTTCATACGTCGCATTTTACTTATAATTACCTAGAAAAAAATTAATTTAAATTAATTAGATTCTAGTACGAAATATTTACGTTTACTTCTAGGAATTGCAAACTGAGGTTGTTCTATATTGCTCCTTTTGCTGTCCCTAATGATTTTGTTGTAATATAATATTTTATTCAATATATAGAATTATTATATACCTACTTATTAATATCGGTGAGAGTGGACCACCAAGTAAAAATTATAGGAGCTGGTCCAGTAGGTAATTGTTGTGTCTATTACTTACTTACTCCAGATTCTTTCTGAATGCTTTTTGATCTGGTTATTTTTGTGAGCAACACCTAAAAGTTGCATTTACTTGAATAAAATCTTGCCCCCGTGTATTCCGAAGCAATGCATTTCACGTGCATTCTCAATTTTCTTTGTTTTAAAATTCCGCATCCTTATTCCTTCATTTGCGACACTGATATCAAGCGAACCTACGGAAACCTTCATAATTCCATTACCTTTGCCGCGAATTTAATCTCTAATAACCCAAAGGGTATATAAATTATGCATCCAGGCTAACCATTTTTAAAATTGAGTCGCAACGCAGAACTTACATCCATCCCTTTCCCACTAGCGATAGTTTAAAGAATTTTAAACATACCGCTGTCTCCCTCACCGTAATCGTATTTAAATTTGCATATTTAAAAAGATGCCAGGGAAAGCTGCAATATCCTCTCATTTTGTATGCGTTTCCTATTTTAGATGGGGAAATATTTTTTACTGCAAAACGACTCGGGTGACGTTTGATCTCCTGGTCGAGGACGGTTTTAACTTCATTTTACATTTCGCTATATTTTACTGTGATTGCGATTAATTTAATTAACTTGTCTTTATTTAGCAAAATAACATTTCATTTCACGACAAAAATTGAAATACATTTATAAAAAACTGCAAACAAAGCTGGAATAAAATCAAAAATACGCTAAATTGGATGAGTTCCATACAGTTTTTCAAATGTTCCAATCTGTAGCTGCAACAATAACTTCAATCTATAGAGTTTTGTGGAACAATGCAAAAATTTACTCGTATCGTACAATACAGGCGAGCTCAACTTTGAGCTGTATTCAATTTCGTTCAATACATTAGGAGGAATCAGTTACATCTACTATTAATGGACTGTTGAAATACTCGTTTTTAGTTCGTCAGTTGTTTTTGACATGTTTTTCGACTGTATGAACTCTGGCAATGAATGTCGTATATTTCATCAGTAAACAGAACGCACCAATTGTAAGGTAAGTAACTAATTTTGCCATGAATTTTTGATTGAATGACTTTCTTTAATTGTCAAGTTGCATTAAAGATTGTGCTCATTGAGCAAAATCAATGTGTAAGATAATCGCTTTTGTGACTTGGAGCGTCAAATTCAAATTCAAATCTTTATTTGCGTTCCATATGTAATACAGGTGGTATTTTTATAAAGTTTAAACAATATATTAGAAACAATATGGACCCCGTAAGGCACAGCATAAAGAGGTAGGAGAGGTTTGCAGTACTTATCATTTAGTTTTATTAAATCTATAGTTATTACTAAAAAAAATGCGTCTGTCACAAAACCGGTGTAATTTTAAGTATTCTTTTGCGAAATTCCTCAAATTATTACAAATATGAATACAGGTAAATCAAAGTTCAAAAATAAAGTTAACGAGCAATTATTGCAGTAATATCTTTAATTGGACAAAAAGTCTTCAACTCGGAACATTCTATAGGACGTCTATTAAGAAGTCGTAAATTCAAAGCAATTCAACAGACAAATCAAAGTAAAAATACTAAAATTCAAAATGAAGGAAACACCAAGTTTCCGAACGTTGCATTTTATTTCACAACGAATCGGGACTAACACGGGTTTTTTCGAGTTTCACAGAGAAAAATTCTTTATCCACAGAAATTATGGGGCTCCGGTCGAATTATGGAATACTTTGGAGTAAAAAGGAACATTTAACATCTCCTTTGATAATATTCTACCTTGATCTGTATTTGGGTTTGTGTCTGTTTGTATTTGCTTTTGTATCTATTGAGTATTGATGTATGAAAAATACAGTAGATATGTTATTACAAACGCAGAGTGTTAAACATATGTTAAATTAAAGGGCTTTTATGATGATTATTGCAAATATCATTAAATAATATATCTCCAAACCTGTTCATTCTGACGCCCTTTGTCTGTACAATCCGCCTAGCCAAGGTATAATGATTTTTTTTTTCAACAATTAGCCTAACATAGCATAGCCCACCTGCTATAGTAAGTCATTAAAATAATTTTATCCCACATAAGTATACAAATTGCAGAACACATTCACAATTTTTATACACACTTCCAAACTCCTTTGAAACCTCAAAAAGCTCATAATCGAAAGGAAACAGTCCAATTAACAGCACAAATTCAATCACCATCATGCCGATATTCTTTAAAATGTTCACTATGTCAGTAAACCACTAATGACTAGTGACAGTAGAGGCCGAACACTAAATACGATCTGACTTAGCTCACATACCACAATAATAGATAGCATTACCTATACGCTTTTTCTGTCCAAAATATTTAAATCTGTTCAACTAGTATCTATGTAATAAGTCTTTAATTACTAGGTAACTTTTGCTAGCGGGTAAATCCACTAGCAAACGCTAGCACCTGCTAGCAAAAACTAGCTAGTAATAGTAATAAAGACCTATTAAACAGATACTAGCTGAACAGATACAAATATTTTTACACACACTTCTAAAACCCTTTCACCTCACAAAATTCATAACTGAATAGAAGCAGTTCAATTAACAACACAAATTCAATCACCATCATGGATATATTCTTCAAAATGTTCACTATGTCAGTAAACCACTAATGACTAGTGATAGTGGAGGCCGAACACTAAATACGATGTGACTGCAGCACTTACGGGTACCATGTGGCACTATAGAATATCTATACATATGTAACATGGGTTGTTTGTGAAACATGGGTTATGAGCTTTTAGATTTTTTTAAATGCATTATAGTCTAGTCTAGACTGATTTGTATGTGTCCCATGAAGACATAAATAGATATATAAAAAATCCGTTTAATCATTAGTGTTGAAAGTCTTTTAAAATGCGTTATAAATGCAATAGGCGCTTCTTTAAATACAATAGAAATATAGATGTAAAAATTGCTTTCTTAGGTGTTACAAGCCTTAGTTACTTTTATACTTCAGTTATTCAATTATTCCTTTGTGCTGTAAGTATCAGACTAATACCGACTACAGGAATGTGTCACAGTATCAAAAGATTAAATTAGGAGCAAATTTTGTAAGCTTAATAGGCGCTGGCGTTTAGATCCGATAGTTTCTAATAATGTTGATACCAGCCAGATATAAACTTTAATAAAAATGAAACGCATTACAAATACAGAACATTAACTACACACACACACATACAAACCTAGATCAATAGGCGGGTCGTAATAAAAACAAAAGACAATCTCATTTAAGCATCGTTAACTGGGCTAAAGTCGTCAAAAATCCTCCGGCAATAGTTAGAAGTTTATTAGAATTCGTCAGAAGACCTGGTACAATGACCGTCCGACCGTGTAATGGAGACAAAATGAAAACGACCTTGTAATCTCACAAATTGGGTACTTTGCTACTCCAAATGTATTATCTGCTCAACTTATACTTCACTCATTCCGTAGTAATGAGTTCACCGCAGAATTAGGAGAAAAACTGCTGAAAATGTAATGAGAAAATGTATTAAATTCTTTCAGATCTTCTCAACTTTGAAGACCACATTTTTGCTGAAGAAATGTTCTACAAAATTAATGAGTTACACGGATTCGTTTTTTAAAACGGCTTTTTGTAATGATGTGGTGTTTTTTTTTTACTTTGATGAGGAGCTTTGTCTAAAGCTCATGTTTTCATACAAGAGTAAAAGTTTTACTAATGAAAATATTAAAGTCATAAACTGAATTCAGTACTTATGATTTTCGCATATTATGTGAGATACAAAAAATAAAATATATAATTGACTGTTATTTCGTAACAAAAGTTAAAACCAAAGAAAGTGCAGAATTACAGCATAAAGGTTTCCAATTTCAGTAATGTCAATATAATCCGTCTTACCACAAAAACTTTTAAACGTCAGTTTATGCCTTGTCTAAAAAAATGTCAAATTATGACGTTGACATATGGTTCATTTTGCAACCAACATTTTATTAGACAAGTGTAAAACAGGGTTTAAAGTTTTTGTAGTAAGGCCCAATATGTTTAACGTGTATCGAACCAATACACTAATGGAACAAAAAGGACACGAGACATCCAATATGAAGTGCTTCAACATCTGCAGGCCTGATCGACCCTTGATGATGTCTTTTAACGCCCAAAACCACTTAGTAACTTACCAATATTATAGCAACCTTCATAGTTAACGCCGACCCAAGGCTAATCTCTTATTAATTCTGACAAAGTTACCGAACACCTTCACAAACAAAAATAGACTCTATCTCCTTAAGATAAGGGCGTGATCAGCTGCACGGTAAACTTTGCACAAAAGTCACGAACTATGAAAGTGTCATTGTTTTAGCAGTCCCTTGAAAGCGGAGAAGTTATGGCGGAACGCATCATGGGAATGATTCAACTCAATACTTCGGTAATGGTTTTTTAGAAAAGTTAACAGACTGTTAAGATTTGTAACGATATTCTCTTGCGGGCTGTTGTTACAGTTGTTCTGGGAAAGGGTCGAGGAAATTGAATTTAATGGGAATTTGTTGGTTGTGAACGGTCCTGTACTTATGCAAAATATGGAACTCGATTTTATTACATTACAAACTGCAACTGTACTGGTAACAAACTAACAAGATTGATGAAATCATCGAAAATCCAAATCCTTAATTGTTTGCTTATGTTTAATTTGCTGCAGTACAATACCTAACTACATGGAAATCGAGTTTGTTTATTATCCTTCCACGCTAATAGGGGAAACCGATTTTGCTTGAAGGTAGTCCGATTACAGATGGCCTAGGGACCATTACAAGCAACTTTTAATTTTAATGCAGAGTTGAATAAGTTCCTCCTTATATAAGCGACATAACACGTATTTCGTGAACATAATACCAAAAAACTTCCTATTTTCCATATACCCAAACCCTTCACCTGATTACACGATCTCAAGTTCCACCAATTACGTGACGACAACTCGATCAAATCGCACGTCATCAGCCATTCGGATTTCACCGTAGTAAGCTCAGCAATATGTCCTAACCGACGTCCTTATTCGTCGGAATGACGTTTTCGACGGCCGACGCCGGCGAGCGCTCAAGTGTAAATGATGTGCCAACGCCGGAATAAACGTCAGTTGGCTCCGATCTAGCCAATGGTGAACGAATTGATTTCCATGATGAGTTGATTCGATTTTGTTTTTAAAATGTTGTGGTTCGAATTTTGAAATGTGTTAGTTTGATTGGTTAAAGAAGTTTTGTTTCATTTCTTGCGTGTGTATTTTAGGGCCAGTATTTTCTACTTTTAAACTTTTGATGATTTGTAAATAATCAGGGGTCGAAAAATGAGCTGAGATGCCATAAGACCGTCAGGTGCGTTCTTTTAGGTCAAATAACATATGACATTCGTGACCAAAACGATTAGTTACTAGTTACCAACGAAGTGCTCAGGAGGACATGCATAACTTTCCCTTATAATTTGTAGATAGCATATGAAAAAAACTATCAGCATTGCCTACAATAGGTACCTATCATTCGCTAGCGATGTTCGAAAGGCTTGATTTACTCTGAACTCATCTAAACTTACTACCTCCGCGTCACAAAGCACACTCAATTTAAATTGTTCGATTTGGAATCACGATTTCAATCACTCGTCACAGCTCGTCACAGTGATGTCGTTTTTGTTCGGCCAGTATTAGATAGGAATAACATGGACTATGCATGGTTAGAGGTAGGTTCGAAACATACTACCTACTACAGGCTAGCTAGATGAACTACATCCTTGATCCAGTAAATGTTTATCCCACCCAAAACAAAAATGTGAAAGACTGCCAAGTTCGATAATATGGGAATGCTTCGCCTATAAAAGAAGTGAGATCTGAATAAGTACCAAGTTCCATACACATACCTCAGTTAAAAATAGTTACTTTTTAATGATGTTACTTGGCAAGTTTTCATACACCTTGTTATAAACCTACTAAACGCAATGAATCAAGTATTTAATTTTCTATTAAAACTTGCCAAGTAACATTATTAAAAAGTAACTATTTTTAACTGAGGTATGTGTATGGAACTTGGTACTTATTCAGATCTCACTTCTTTTATAGGCGAAGCATTCCCATATTATCGAACTTGGCAGTCTTTCACATTTTTGTTTTGGGTGGGATTTCATTTATTTTTGTAAGGTTGTTTATTTTATTTTTTTCTTATGATGAAGTTAGTTAAAGAAATGTCTCATTTATACTATCTTTTAGATTTTTTAATATGCACTATGTTTCTTACAAAGAAATGAACTAGATTAACTATGACTAGATTTACCAACTGACTGACATGACATGTTATCATATATTATGTTCGTGGATCAAAGTTACACATTCGTTATTTTCGAAAGTGATTCACACTTGGCCGTTTTCAGATTTTTACTTTACTTTGACTAAATACAAACCTTTGTACCATTCGAAGATATATTATATAAATATAGATAAATTTAGTTCGTTTTAGTTCCTTAGGGGTATAAATTTACACCGGGTATAAAACACCTTCATTATTTTGAAACCGACTCACACTTGGCCATTTTCAGATTTTTCCCTTTACCTTGACATAAAGACCTACCTCCATGCCAAATTTCAAGTCAATACGACCATTGGAAGTGGTCTAGGTTTTTGATGAGTGAGTCAGTGAATCAGTGAATAAGTGAATAAGTGAATCAGTCAGTGAGTGTATAGTAAAAATAGCGATTTTCTGACGTCAATATCTCAAGACCTACAATAGGTATATTAATGAAATTTTGTATTTTAGATAAGTGAGGGGGTCTCAACAGATACTAGAAATTTGATGTGCGTAAATAAAATAGATTTTGAGTTACAGGGGGGTCGAATTTGGCCCGAAATGGTTCGTGTAATATAACCCACGGCCGGTGTGTCGCCTTTTTTGCTCGAACTTGGCGGACACACTGCCGTGTGTCTAGATGGCGTTATCCTATTTCAAAAAAAGAAGGTGCTTTAAATTCAACTGTATTTTTTTTTGAGGACTCCAATCCCTAATATTTTTTTTTAATAACAAATATACTTAGCCATGTATTTGTTTATCACGGCGAAAAAACAACTGAGCTGCTTCAAATTAAGAATGGTTTAGATATAGTATTACAATTCAATAGAATAGAACTTACCTCATTATTTTATCAAAATGTTTGAAAACTACAAAATGTTCTAACTAAACCTCTAACAATATCTTCAACATTTAAAGAACAATAACCTAGTAATAATCCTTTTTATTGAAGTTCTAAGTCTATATAATGTCTCAGGATGGCTCTTTGAGCAATAACTCAACTCTAAAATGGTCTAGACGGTGAAATAATGACTTAGAAACTTAAACGAAAATATAGTTCTTTACAAAATTTTAAATCTAAGTACAAGATAGACCGTGGTGAGATTATTAGGTGTGAATTATTGTTGTAAAAGATGTATATATTAACAAAATGGAAGGATTTTTTTCTTTAATTTGATGTTATTTTTAATAATTTGTTAACTTCGGAACATTTTGCTGAAACAAGCGTAGCCTAGTAGTTTATACTTAATGGGTGTCATGGTCATCATCCCCCTTTAACAACTGAAATATTTCTTGGGTATTGCAAAGCACGTATTCCTCTTCTATGCTTTACTGTCTTTTTTGAATGTGAACGAACAAAATAAGACATTGAGAGAAGTATGACAGAGGAAGATTTGCTTTGCAATAAACAAAGAATTTTGATCGCTAATAAAAACTGTGTATCTACACGTTGGCACGAGTACACAGCTAGCGTATAATTTGGGTGTAAAGGTTACGATACAGCGTAAAGGACAATGGGCACTTTGTATGGGATTTGGTACCCGCTCCAACAGTAACGTATGATATATCATTAGAAAGGTATTTGCGTGAAGAATAACAAAAACTAGGGGGCTTGCCTCAATTAGCTGTCCGATCCGAGTAATGATAAAAATGGAATCGACATAGAAACAAGTATGTCATCCATATATGCGAATTCATTAAGAGGCATACGTCGTCAGTGTAATAATTTTAAACTTAGTTAATAGACATCATACATTGTTTGAGATACACTCTATTATAATGTAAAGGTTGTAATAGTCTATGGAGTCATACTACGGAAACACAATCGTCATCTGATTTGACAAAAGTTCAAAACATTTCTATTCATCTTTTTATAAGAAGAAATTCATCATTATCTCAGCACCTCTTGAGGAGCAAGATTAATAAAATATATAATTATTATATAATTTAGATTAACATCGTCTCCTGACTTTTCAAACTTAATTGATTGTAAATACTGAAAGACTTTCATCAAATACATAAGCTAGTTCTGCGTGAACTGCAAAGGTTTCCACAGTCTTTTTTTAAAGCAGTGGGCAGGCAAACTTTCTATGAAGGCCAAATTCTTGTTTTTTTTTTGTAACTTTAACAGTTTGTATTCAATACAGTTAGATTTATGAACTACATCTACGTTGATGATTTATGAACATTACACATTCTATTAGTCGATGTCACGCGAAATGGACAAGGATTTGGGACTGGTCGTCATAGTAAACATTTTTTGCCTTGCCAAGACCTACGCAATGGTACTAGAATCAACACTGTTGAACAGGGTACCAAAACGCCCATCGTCCTTTATTAAAATTACTGCTAAAGCAAACAGATCAGAAGAAAATATTTATATGCGTCTATTTCCAACGTTAGATTCTCGCTTTTAGCTACACATAAAGCTCTGCACGAAAAGGACATTTATAACTAAAGGTACTACAGTCCAGAGCTATTCTCATATACTTAATACATTTTCCATTAAACACTGATTACTTGAGAGCTCTTGTCGAGTCACGTACTGAAACAATGCAGTCTTTAAGGACCATTGATCATGTGTACCTACATATTACATGTGATCTTTGGAAGATGACACGAGTATTGAATGGGTTCGTGAACTTCGTACTAGAAATATCTTGGTTGTATTGATGGAAATCTGCTGTTTGTCTTTTTGTTGAAAGTGAAAATAACCTCGATTTTGATATTATGTATTGTTGCATCACGTAGTTTTTGAAGGGTGCTTCTAAAATCTTTCAAAAAAGTCCAATAAAAGGCATTGAAACTTACGAGGCATCATTATTACCTGACTGCACAAAAGATGGGTTATTTTTTGTAGTTTATCTATTTTACCACATTCTTCAAGTGATTTAGTAGTTAATTATTCCGTTGAAGAACCTTTTCTAGTTTTCATGCAATCGAAAACCCTGGAATCATTCACTCTGACACACCTTTTTATTAAGAACAACTCGCAATTTCACACATTTTTCTTTTTAAATAAAGACAAAAACTATTAATCATAATATAAAGCAATTCGTTGGATTCGTTTCTTATCACTGCAATATATTTTACTCTTTAGGCACAGTTGACTAAACTTAAATTGAAAATTGATACTCCAATAACGAATCTAACCCATGAGGATTTAAACATAATAAAAAAGATGGGCCAACCGAATATCATAAACTAGCTGTTACCAACAGTTTTACTCGCGTACCAAGGGAACTTCTAGACCTACCAACCTTAACAAAATCAAATCTATAACCACCATAATTGAAAAGATGAAAACTTTGTTTGTTTGGTTGTAATGGATGAAACTCAAAAACTACTGGACCGATTTTAAATATTATTTCACTATTAGAAAGCTATACGATCTGCAAGTAACATAGGCTATATTTTATCCCGGTGCGGGCATTAGCTCCAACGGCTAGTCTAGTATATAATAATAGAATATTAATATTAATTTGTTCAGTAATAAACAAACTTACATTACCGTTTAAAATATGCACCCGCATACCATGGGCGCCTCATGGGCCTTCCATAGGCGTCTCATGCGTCCCAACTTTGACACATGAACAAAAACTAGCCTTCTAAAAGAAACGTTGTATCAAATCAAACATTTTTTTAGCGTTATTATTAGAACCTATACTTAGATTATATTTTTTATACTTTTTCTCCCCACTCGAACGTAAACCCACAATGTTATTAATGTTTAAACAGCATTATCAAATGAAACCGTTCGGAGGGTTAGAAAAACGCTATACCCGTAGTACTAACAGTTAGTCTTGTGGCCACGTACTGAGTTAAGTGGTGAATGTACGTGATCGCGTACTTTTAATGTACTTACTACTTATACTTACTTAAATGTACGGTTGCGAAGTTGGGTGTATGTTTGATGGTGGTGAATGCGTAGAAAGTAGTCGGCCTACATTATTATTTGTATATTTGGACTTTAGACGATTAAACATTAAGAAGGAACATATTTATCCATGTTTGTTATGTAGGTATGTATGTCATAAATAATTTTTAGATTTTGTTGCCCGTTTATCAAGGATATAGGCTTTATATTTCAATAGTTTCCAAGGGACACCGTGAACTACAAAACCACTGGACTTCACAAAAAAGGTTTCACAATGGAACAGTAGGTTCCATTGTATTCCTGCAATTACCGTAGTAAATGTAACAAATAAACTCTTTAGCGCTTAAATATGAGTAACAATTTGCAACTAAAACAAAAGACAAGCACAGACAATAAACATATTCCAAATTCAAACTCGAATACCGAGACAGTGTTAAAGGGCCATCAATTGATCAATAAGAAACACATACGTTTCTATTCACATTTCAATCGTCACTTGAGACAAATTGTTTTGTCTTGCCGTCGTAAAACGAAACACAGTGACAAAATAAGATGCATACAAGATAGGCTGTTGTTGCATGGAGGCGGTTTTACCCATGTGTGGAAAAGAGTGTTATGTGTTATGATGAGCTAATTAGCACAGCAAGTTTTTTTACTTTACTCTGTGATCGTAGTATTCATTAAATAATCTTCACTTCAATGAAAGACAAAAGAAGTCTATCGAAATAATTGAAACGACTGAAAATCCATTAAAAATGATAGTTATAGAATAACAAGGTAGAATTTGTTGTATGTATTTCGTCTTTTATTAAAATAGCTTCCAGTTTTTGTAAAATAATTTTAGCAAGCACATTCTAATAAAACGTTATATTACTATACTAACTACCTATTAAATAAGTTTTTCATTAGTAAATCTGAAATATGGACCAAGTTATCTAACATCACCCAGGCACTGATCATGTGTCACGAAAGTCGTCTTTGGTCCTCGTGGCCCCTCTCTAAAAGGCAGAAGACGGCACAAAAGCTGAGGTTTTTAGTGGGTGCAAGCCCCACATAACCTCACCGTCTCCCCGGGCGGTGTGTGTAGGTATGCGTCAGGCATTCTCCTCAGCTGAAACAAAAAAAAGGCACTGATCATGTTTGGTTGTAACAATTGACCACCTTATTACCCAACTACCAAGAAGGGTTATATTTTTGTCATTTGGACAATACATATATGAGCATTGCTATACAATATGTAAACGGCAACTTTGGACATATTACCCGACAACATCCATTTTCAAAAGCACATTGTCGTCATTATTTAGATTATTTAAAAAACGTAATTATACTTAGAGCAAAAAGTCTTACAAATCTCGAATTGTTTTCAACTTAGAAAATAATCTTAATAAAATCCGATGGAAGTTAAGAAAAATTGTTTCTTATTTTCTCAGGTAAGTAATAAAGCTAATAGAGTTTTGTCATAAGGGACATGACATTTAGGAAAGTCGTCAAACAAATCTAAGAGTAATGGAAATACTACTGAAATAATAACAGGAACATTTTGATGAAATTCAGCCATTTTTTTTATTATTGTTGGTACTTTTTATGTTTTTGTTTAAAGAAAATGTGTTACCTAATATTTTTTTTCTTATTTACTTGCGTATAAAAATGTGTAGTCTTCATATTTGGCATCCTACTTAGATTGTTTTTGTTTTCTGTTAAACTTCCTAAACAACATTACGCGCCATTTTCAACAGGTCATTGAATTCTATAATATTAAATAGTAAAAAATATGACCCAAAAGGACACAGCAAGCGGAAAAACCACGAAATGAACCAAATACAAAGGTACAAAAACTAATTATTAAAGGCCCGATTTTTTAAAGTTTTTTAAAATATCAGTTGATTACAAAATTTCTTTAAAATTACTACAAAATGCAGCTCAAAATCTTCCCAAATAAGCTAACTTCCGTACATAATCAATAATGCATACCTAACTAAAATGCCCATACATTTGGCCGACGCGACGCCAATATCGCTTAAACCGCTTTTGTGCCGTCACGGCTGTCGAAAACGTAACCCGCAAAATGGTAGTCATGCAGCTTACTGCTTACTGCACTAAATAATAATGAAGCTTACTATTAAGAGTCAGTAGAATGTGACCAATAATTTAACATTGATATTATAAACTTAGAAGTTCGGATCTGTGGATGTTTCTTACCTACTCTTTCACATAAAAACTTATGTATAGTTATCGGCACGAATCTTGAGCTCTGACCTACATCTGCGCAGAAGTGATTTATTTGCAAAGAACCAATGCCGAGTGACGGCTATGACGCGATGCACTGCGGGCCAATCACCGCTTTAGTCCGCCCCCGCGCCTCACTTCATACCACAAAAGAAACCCAATAAATTATAACTTCTGCGCAGGTGAAGGTCAGAGCTCAAGATTCATGCCCATAACTATACCGTACCTAATAGCTAGATTGGAACAAATCTTTATGATGACAAATCAAGCCAACATATAGGATACAGAACATGGATAAAACTGCGGGAAACAACCACTATTGTATAACTTGTTTATGATATACTGTCATTCTCTTATTTTGTCGCGTCCAATATTTTTTAACATGCCAAAACCTGCCAGTACAGTCAGCTACAAAATAGACGCTAATACTTTTACGTTACGAAAAAAAAATCACTTGTCCAAAAAATACAGCGTGTTCCCGCCAATTCTATAACTGGACTAAACCAGTTTTGTCCTGTCACGGCCGCCGAAAACGGGACACAAAGGGGCACTCCGCAATCACGGTGTTTGTAAATCTTTCACGTAGCACTGTGAGCCGGAATATTGAGTATTGACTCACGTGGCTGCATACTAAATAATAATGTCACTTAGTTACAAAATATTGTTGGTAGGACTAATGTTATATGTGTTGCTATGAAATATGCATAATGCAGATCTTTTAGCAGAAGCAGGTGTAAAATGAAAATGGAGAAGAAAGAATAAAAAATGTGGTTCAAGCTTTCTGCACCCAGTTAAAATGATGCTGATTATCAAGCGCGAACTCAGTTCCCCATTCAAATTTTTTTTTCATGTTTACATAATATTTACAAAATATTTACATTAATTTTATAAATTAAAAATAAACTTATATATACAACTTAAAACTAATACATTGCATCAAAAAATTGCTCCTCATCGCTGTCACTGGGTAATGTACCCAGAAGGCTGGCAGCATTGCCACGTTGGATGGCAATGCTCAACCTCTGTGCGAAATAAAAGCCAGCCCTTGGGTCACGAGAAGTGTCAACAAGGCGCTTAGAAATTTCCTTCGCAAGCGCGTGGGCACTCGGACCCCACGGCCCGAGAGTTTCAACCCCAAACGGCTCAAACATGTAATTCCCGATAAGGCTACTATATTTGCGCCGTTTGAGGTCCTCTGCTTGTGAAGCGGCGGAGCCAACACAACACGCAGTTCTAGGAAGATGGGATGGCGCAAGAGTGTCGACGCAGGTCGCGTCCCACACTAAAGTCCTACCCATCTTCCACGGAAATAGCGACATGCCGTCTGGTCTCTTGCCATCGTCGCGTGCCAAACCATTTGGTTCAAGTACGGCTGGCACGCCGACGGCAACAAGAGCCCGACGGATCACGTCGTTGATATTCGCATGTCGTGGTATGCGGCCCGCACTCCGACTGCACGACAGGCCGTGGTGACCGAGGCTGTTGACAGCTTCCCCGCAGTGGCAGCGGTGAGGAGTGCAGCACGAAGCACCCAGACGCAGGCAGACAGCGAGTCTGAAAGTGGTGTCGTCAAACATGGTGCCTATGTTTGCCGACGGAAATGCGTGAAGCCAAAGACCTGACTCCCATTCACCCACAGCCAGTAGGCGTGCTCGCTCCGCAGAAGTAATTGACGTATCAATGAGATTTTTCCGTATTACTCTGCAGAGCGGCTCATCCCACTGTCTCTGGGAGGATGGGTTGGCGGGTAGATCGGTATTCGGGCATGTGACTTTCCAAGCATTAATAGCCTCCGCCAGGCATGGCACCTCAAAATTGATCAGTGTAATAGGTAGTATTTTCCTGATCAATTTGTCAGTGCCATGAACGGAGGAAATAAATGCCGGTAAACTAATACTGGAAATTTTGCGGACGCCAAGCCCTCCCATACGGATGGGAAGTGTAGCTTGAGACCAAGCTTTGTCGTCCAAGGCCACATTTAAAATTGATGAAAGTGTATGTCGAATTATTTTATCAATTTGATCCAAAAGGTTGATGTGCTTCCATAAATGAGAAGCACGCAAGATGTAGGTTAATTTGGGGCCAAAGCAGCAGTATCGTAGGATGGTGATGGCTGAATGTATATTAATTTTGAATAACCTTTCCGAAATATCATTGAAATTTTGAATTTTGTTCTCAATAAAATCCGAAAATGACTCTTCCAGTACTGGTGACCCCAGGAGGCAAAGAGAACTTTTGTCTATTATTTTTATGCCATCGGCTACTGCGTTAAAATTTTGGAGTGTCGTCTGTCTACCCATTCAAATTGGTATAGTAGTTTTGGAGTTAGAGCTGGACACAGAGTTACACATTTAAAGCATTAGTAAGGATTACCTCCTTTTCTGTCATTAGAAATCGAGTTCTACATCAATACAGACAGATTATAATGTAAAGATACTCATAATCATAATCCTTAAACCCTTCCCCACGTTTAACTTAACAAAAAGTAATAGGCCATTTAAATAAAGATTATATTTACATATAGAAACATCAACATGAAAAGTATGCGAGAATTTGTCTTCAAACTTATTTAATGAGGGTTACTCATTAATAATTAAAAGTCGGACGCTTCGAGGAGACTCGAGCAGAAATTACTCAGAAAAGTTCAGATCCAAGTTTATTTATATGATGGAAACACAATTATTTTCCAACCATTTATCTCTTTAAGTAAAAGGAAATGAAAGGAAAAGAGTTTTGTTTTTTAAATCTAAAGTTGTATGTTATTCAATATGGTATTTTTCTACCGTATCAACCATTACTAGTGCTTGATTGATTCCAGTACCAACATAACTTTTTGAAGTGTGTCTTGGACATCAAGAACCGATTAAAGATGAAGGAAAACGTCCAGATTTTAAATTCTGAAATTTCCGGTTGCCTTGACCATGCTCATTCCTTCTCTGCATTCCAGCAGTGGGACATTAAAAAGGCTGATGATGCTTACCGAACCTTTAAGTTACAATTCTAGGTATCTTTATGTATCCTTTAACGTTTACCACTAAAGCAAACAAGCAATTCAAAAAGGCTCAGCAATAAAATAGAACCCTAGTAAAATCTCAAAATAAATACCACAACTAAGTTCATTACACACCCGAAAACTGGTAAACTAGAACACTTTATTTCCATACCTAGGCTACTATTATAAAATAAATGTCCGCCAAACTAGCACAGAGCTCGTGAACAACCGAATAGGAGTACCCTTTGAGTAAAAGTTTTGTAAACTGACCACTGACATACGTCAGAGCCGACGATTAATCAATTAGCCATAGACGGAACCCTTGTTTATTTCGTTGCGACATTTTAGCGCCTTGCGGTTTTTGGATTGAGGATTTCTTGCGGAACCCCGATTCGGAATTGATTGGTAATTTCTTGGGTGGTGTTAGGACGTTTGTATTTATTGTCTATGTAGGCATAGTTACCCACACATGAGTGGGTTGATTTTTCATCGATGAAGGCAAAGTCACGGATATTAGAAAGAAAGAAAGAAACACAATTATTGATACATCAGACCAAATATAACATTGAATTAAAAATAAAATGGCTTTACCAAAAATGTCCGCAACTGTGCCTATGTAGGTACGCACATTGAAAAATTCTACGTACAAAAATATCGTAAGTTTAAGACCATCACCAAACTTACGAAATCTGAGTCTTTTCCATTAATATTAGTGTAGCAGACGCTAAAAAACTAAATACCTACCAAATATTTTGGAACCACAACAACACATAAAAAAGATACAATAGAAAATTCTCAAGTAGTTGTGAATTTTCTGTCACCATTCGCTATCGCTCGTTATGCGCGGCGTATTGCCAAATCCGACTTCTACCGACTTCGAACCGACTTCGACTTCAAGAGGTTGTTTGTGCACGCCAATGTACCGTGTAATGAACCAGCTTCCAATCTCAATAGTTGTCACGAATTCTGCATTTTGTATCGTATAGATCTGTAAACAAGTTAAAGTAAGATTTTTTTGGGTCAAAGTAATTTACGAGTGTGAATTCGGTAAAGTTTTTTATTATTATTTCATGTAAATTATTCTGTTTTTCTTTTCTGAAATGCTTCTATTCTGCATCGTATTTTTTTATATACTCAATCTTTTGAATACTTAAACGGAATACTTAAACCATCCTATTTAGCCTTCTTTATTACCTACTGATGAAAGTAAAAATATTGTACAAAATGATACAACGAGAACCAATAGGTACGCAGTACCAACATGTATTTTATTAAACAAAATGTTATCCATATAAAAAGAGCTCAGGTACAAAAAGGCTACCTTTTCACTAATACAGGTTACTTTATGTAATTCCAGCATTTTATTAAGCAACATTCAATTTCGAGATTACCCGAACCCAAATCTATTCTTAACAGTAATGAATAATTCAACATTTTTTCATGTAGATCTTCCCAACTAATCAACGTATAAACTCCTGAATTACGAGAGAGCTGTATAATCCTCATGAATTACCAATCGGGAGAATTCAACTCGAATTTCGAGTTTTTGGCCCCGAAATGCCCCGAAATTTCTGGCAAAGTTACGTAGAGTATAAATTTCTTCGCCCCTCTTGGATTCCCCCTTTTTTCCTTTAAAGTTATTTATGTGACAATCTATTGTTTCGCTTGCAGCATTTAGTTTTAAATTAACGATGCTATGCGAAGAATTACGGGTAAGAGCGGGGTAAGGACAAAACCCGGCCGTTCGCTCTGTAATCGGCAGATATCGGCTCCTAATCCGATAAAAGGTAGAATTAAGTCGATTTGCTGCACGCCGATTCGATTCACTAGAGGTGAGACCCAACCAAGTTTTATGTTATACCCCGTTATTGGATTTTTTTTACTGTTGTTTGTTTTAAATGTATTTTTATTGTGTTAGAATTTTATTGCGTGCTGCGGTTTAGATGAAGTATGTTTTCAGTCTCAAACTAATCAAATCTTTGAATTCCAACTACAAATGAAATCGTTTCTTCTAATTCTCAATAATCCTTACTTCCCCTACTATGAATGACTTTTCTACTTTAACGAATTTTTATCACTTATCCAGAAAAAGTTGTTTTCCTCAACACCAATTCTTCGAAGGCCTGCGCAAACAGATTTTGCAAATCGTAAAACAAAACACCGCTTTTCAACGAAAAATGAGCACGAGGATGAAAATTTCCATCATTAAAATACTATAAAATCGAAATAAATTTAAATTTTACTTCGTAAACAATCGTTTTGCCATAAACATTGGTGTAACCACGCTCATTATGAATACGGGAGAAGTGTACCGTGAAAAATTTATCACACCATGATCAAAGGTTAGGGAAAACGGTATAGTAAAACAATGTTTAAATCTTCGGCTATATAGATACCCTTTTCGGTGTGAAAGTTCGTAAATATTTTAGTTACGTTTTCATTGAACGTGTTTGTGTATAATTGGATAGATTTTGAGAGTATCCTTATTAAATATTGATACTCGAATAGTTTGTAACATAATAGCAATTTGTTTCTCTTTTAAGTTGTAGTCAGCATTACTAAGCTTTTTATTTTCGCATAATTTTATCAATTATTATCTTTTGGTCCCCATTAATGTTGATGCTTAAGTAGGATTTGTCTGTTTCTTACTTATATTATTTACGGGGAATACTACTGCCATAACATAGCACACAGATCACACCAAAGATATCGGTCCCATTTCCCAATACACCATAACATTTGCGCAACACAGATACAAGTAAATTCACCATTACCAGTTATCACGACTCCCCATCACCATAGTTTACGTTACACGAAGGAAATATCACATACAATTTTATTTCATATGTTCGCCCACAAAAGTAAATCATAAAAGGGCGTTATTGGACATTATTATTGCCTCAACCAATGTTATTAGGTACGTGTAGCGGTGGAACTGTGATTTCAGAACATTAATGAAATATCTGGCTTGAATAAGGTCTTATTAAAATGTTGTCCGGCTTTTTAATGGCTTTGGGATGGTTAATGATAGGGTGTGACCTTGTTGAATGTCTGATTTTCTTGATGTTTGGTTTGATTTGGGATTATTTTAATTTGTATGTTCGTGTTATTGTCCGTTATCCACAGTTAGCCATTTTTTTAATCTACTTTTAGATTTTTTTGGCCTTATGTTTATTTTCCTCCGTTGATTATTGCATTAAATTTTCCTCGGCGATATTTAAAGATTTCTATGATCAAGCAAGAACTCTTTTTCTTTATAATACCAAATTCTCTATTTAGAGAAAACAAGAAGATGCCAGTAATACCTAAATCAATGCAAGCTTAACTTTTCTAGACATTATCCCAATACAATAATATCGCATTCTAACCGTAACTGGCACATATATTTATTTAGACGTAATACTGGAATAAATACGATTGCTTTTGTGTAACGTCGGTTATTATTTTCTTTTGTAATTTTCGGAGCATTTCCCCCGATCCCATATATTATTTCTTTAATAATTTACCGACTGCCCGTAAGTGGTTATCGACGGTATTAATTTATTTCGTCGTAAAGGTCGCAAGGTACTTATAATAAACCTATTCATGTAAACAAGTGATTATGGATTATCTTAATTAAATGGGAAGGAAATAATGAGTTGGTTATAATATTGTTATGTGGGTGATAAGCCTTCTTTGTGTTATTTACCAAAACATACTTGGTATTAGAAAATAAGTTATCTGGTAAACACAATTTCAGCAAAGAATTACTCGTATGTAGCCATTTTAATAGACAATATCGACCCTCCGAATCAGCGTAGGCATAGTGTTAAAAATATTTCAAAGAAAGAAAATGTCAACACACACACGACACCGTTTGATTCTAAGATTTATACGTAGGATGAACGAGAATTCTGTTACCCACAACTCCACGAGACCAAACAATAAATCACACCCACAAAAACAATACTGCTTCAAAGCACAACTTTTCGACTTGTAAAACTGAAAACTTTTTGACAAACAGACAACGTTCGAAGACGGTTCATTTCACGGAGGAAAGAAAGATAGCGGAGATTCCATGAGGGAGGTAGATCAGGCACCTTCATGTAGGTCAAGCAACGTATGGTTGGCGTTATCAGTTACTAGAATCAAAAGTAATCTTTCAAAGATTGGTCTGATTGATTGGTGATTTTATTTTGAAAATAATTGGTGGGTTACATAAAAGGCATGTAAGGGTGGAAATAGTAAGTTCCTCATCCCTCGAACAGTCGCTTGTTGTCGCGCTACGTTCATAGGAAGTTTTGCGTTATGACATCTCCGCTCGTCATTTATTTCTCCATGCAACCTTCGGAGATGGTTCATTATATGGAACATTTGGTTGAAACAACTGAAGTTCGACTGTACTAGTTATGTGTATGTACTGATGTTTGTTTGTCGAGATTTCTGTCTAGTAGTTACTTGAAATGGGTCCCTTCTGTCTAAAATATAGCTAGATTACAATTACCGTTTCATCTGACGTAAAAAGTTCCTTTCAAACATGGACCGACCATACAACTTACTTTTATTCTCGGGGTTTAAATAAATAATTTCACTTTGTGAAGCCTTGAATGAGCTGAACAGGTAGCAATGTGATAAAGCAAGCGAAAAACATTGTTGCATACATTACCAGACCAAAGACGTTTAGGTAAACGGAAGATAAATGTTAACATGTATAAGTATGTATACAGCATCATACAGTTCAACAAAAACAAGTCAAGCGCCGAGTTCCGTCACATTTCCGCACAATGCTACTAAGTGCACTGCCTACCCCATTTCACATAAAAAGCCCTTATTAATATCTGAACACAATGAGATGTATCCAGTATAACGCGTTAAGGGTGCTTGCACACGCTAGTGGTGCTCATAAAACTCGCTGTGAAGACGACATTACAATCCATCGTTTGTAGGAGCCCTCTTGGAGTTCCCTGTTCAATGTGCACTCAGTGGTTGTAGCTGTTAAGAAAACTGTTGTTTTTATTGAACTATTTATTAAGTTCATTTATTTACATAGGTACATATTTAGTATATTTTGAAAGATTAAATATAAATAAAACATAAAACACATTAAAAAAATATTTAACTTATGATTATCAAGCAAATGTTTAAAAAGGCGTGAAGGTATACTAGTTAGAGTGTACTGCCAATCAAGTATAAGAAGTGTGTGGTTTCAATTCTAGGTTAGGCAAGTACCAATATAACTTTTCTTAGTTATATGTATTTTCTAATTGTGTCTTACAGTTTTAGTAAATTGTATCTTTGACTCAATTTATACATTCCATAATATGTACAAACTCCAATGACTGATCAAAAGTGAACGGAAACATCATGAAGCAGCCTGGACTATTACCTCAAAAGTGAAAACATCACCACATTGAGCCATCATGGTGATTTACGTTCAATCTTTCACTGTATGTGAAAGACTCTGTTAGATAATTATTATCTACCTATTTTTTTTAATAAGTAAAAAATCAAAGCCTACAGAACCTCAAACAAAATCACCTTCCATCCCCCTTTTCTCCAACAGGCTGTAATAAGTATTTATGGGCCACACACAATAACCCATTAGTTGGGCATGTTAGCACGGGCCATAGCGCCCTAATGGGCACTTACTAATTACTTGCCATACGTCTGCCCTCAATAGTAATCAAAGGATTTATGAATGTTTAGATTGAAGAATCAAGTTTTAGGGGAATGTTGGCGGCGATTTTCTTGGTTAAAATAGGACGATTTTTGGACCGTTTTTGAAATTGAGGCTGAAATAGATTGTCCTGGTAAAAGGATTTAAAACTGTTGTCTTGTCTGATAGGTCTAAGGGCTACTTATTCAGAAAAATGATCACATAGAAGTCACACTAAAGATTTGTGTGAAATAATATGCTTAAATCGAACTGTACTAAAATAATAAGTCCTTAGAAATATTTATAAAAAAGTTTTTTGTGTGCTTCAGTATCGTGTGAACCCACCATTACACATTTCTTGAAACAAACCTTTTCTTTCCCTTGACACACTGGTCACCAAAAAGAGGAACAAAAACATCAAATTCAAAAATGGAACACATCAAAAAGCGCGGGAAACAATCTCTCACTTTTTGTTTCTTTCAACAGACAAAGGGGGTTTGTCCGCTGTGGGCGATACATGTCTTCAAGTTTACCCGACCAAGTTTAGACGACCTTGGTTCCTTCCATATTTTATTTTAGCATATTTCTTTTTAAAATGGTCGCTTACCACTGCTACAGACATGAAATACGGAGTGTTTTGGTATGAAACGTGTGTCATGTATGTGTCCGCAGCTGTCAGACTGATGCCTTTTGATCGTTGTTCCCACTTCAGGCTTTCAAGATCTTCCTAAGATTTAACTTGTCTAGGAATATGGAGATTTTAGTCTT
This sequence comes from Helicoverpa zea, assembly GCF_022581195.2. Classification (NCBI taxonomy): domain Eukaryota; kingdom Metazoa; phylum Arthropoda; class Insecta; order Lepidoptera; family Noctuidae; genus Helicoverpa; species Helicoverpa zea. The sequence goes on along the minus strand of NC_061466.1, from coordinate 9,477,690 downwards.
TGAATTTTACTCAAGCTTTTGAAATGGTAAGTTTGAAACAATCCCCAGAAGCTTTTTAATATGAGTTGGTTTTGTTAATTACTGCAAAGACAAAATGCGAAGTTATAGCGGTTTTACGCGTATGAGATCGGCCAGTGGATAGGTAAGGGTTGTTTTATGCCTTAATAAACCTATCTAGCTGTTGGTACTTAACATCGTTCCGCTATTATCGTACTGCTGCATTATAAAAGTGAAGAGATTTACCTACATTACAGTGATTGCACCTGTCGGTACATATCTGCAAGTGCACTGCCATATTTATAGGGTGATACATTTTACAAGAAAATAAAACCGACTCCTAAAAACAATATAACTATTATTTGCGACTTTATCTTGTCTTTTCTCCAATAAATGGTGTAAATTGTCGTAGTTTATTCATAAAAAGCGGATATGATAAGAGCGAATAAAGTCGATTGAAAAATACTAGGTACTCCCAATACTGCAAATACTGCGGCAGTCAACATCTCAGAAAACTATTCAGTTCTCGACCGCAACTTCGAAATATCTTTTCCGCAAGTCATCGGCACTCTACCCGTCACTTTCTCACTAATTAGTTCCAAAGTGTTGAACAAAACATTTTTGAAAGCCCCTAATGAGCTGAACATAAACTTCCAAGTACGGTTAGTGAGAAAATCAAGGAACTGAAGCGTTTACTAAAAAGTTTTGGAACTGCGTCTGAACCAAGGAGTAAGGAAATATGAGCGGATGTCATAGTGCAGGTTGGTCAGGCGCCTTGTTCTGGGTTAGGGTAGAAATTACCAAAACCATCAGTTACGAGTGAACTAACGAAGCGTTTGGGTTCTTTGAGACTTCTGTCAACGATCCAAAGAAGGCATATAAGAGCAGAAACAGTAACGTTCCTCGTCCCCCGAACACCTGCATTTTGGCGCTCTACTTTCTTAGGAGATTCACCAGTCTTACATCTTAACTGGGTTGAGGAGGTCAGATTGGCAGTCGCTCCTTACAAAACACTGGTAGTCAGCTGCATCCGGTAAGACTAGAAGCCGACCCCAACATAGTTGGGAAAAAGCTCGGAAGATGATGATTTTCGTAGTTTTCCTTATGGCACCTCCGCTAGTCATTTTGTTCTTCATAGTCTGAGCTTACACCATCTGTAGCGGGCGATAGGACCATTGCTCACGTTTGATTTATATGGTAAGGATTGTGTGGCTTCGGAAACGGCGAGCAAAAACTATGGTAGCTAGTTTACATCTTGGAGTGGTGCTGAAACGGTTAAGAAGCGATTTTAGAGTAATTTACCAGTTTTTACCAATCTTAATTAGAGTTTAAGTAATGCTTATAAGGCAGATGAGTTTTTAATAATTTGTGCACAAATTATGCATTAGATTTTTTATTTAATTTGTATAGCTTTTTACAAAGTATTTTAGCGTCGGCTACCAGCCTAACCAGATACATATGAGCCAGTATTTTAGATTGATATAGACCGAATGCCTATGTGACCTCCTCAACTTTCTGACTTCTGACTGCCCGAACTACTTTGACTGCTGCCAAATATTCTGAAATAACAGTCAGGACTTCACCACCATAAACTTTATCATGCCTTTCACATATTTCAATTCTTATTTTATTTAATGTAAAAACTTATCCTTACTTGATTCAAAATTAAACTCATTCACAAACTAGTTGCCGGAATTACTCGCGGTTTTCGCGGCTCCTCATTAACACGTCGAGTAACGCCGCGGGCTATTCGAGTATGTGCGAGCTATTTGCCACAGTTATGTTTTCGCAGTTTGCATCCCCTCATATTGGTCCTTTATCACAAACTTTAATACTCTTTTCAGACGTTGAAGGATTTTATTGTAGAATACCTGATTTGAATTTAGAAGTGTGTCGTGATTATTTAAGATATGTATAATCTAAAATTATTCTAAAAACACGACTATCTGTACTGTAGGTACACTAATATTAGGTAAAGATAAAGTTAAAAGTATGTTCGTGAGTTTGTAGGGGGCAATCTCAGGATCTACTTTGAAAATTCTTGTACCAATAGAATTCCATGTTCTTGTGTCATAAGCTGTATAATAATATTTTCGCTGTAACCAACTGGCATATACAAGTCCACGAATAAAACTATAGCAATTCATACAAGTTAACTCCACACTACATTTATTTGAATGTTAAGTAAACAGGGAGGCAGCGAGAGCATCTTGATGTAAGTACTACAAACTTTTAATATGTACCCGCACTAATAGCACACGCGCCAACTTTTACACTGAGTTTACATTTATACATACGGGTCTGAAGAATGACGTGCTAAGTTCCAAGTATATTGGCAACATAAACCACTAGGTATTATCTACCTAGTCTTTTCCTAAATTGGTTGGGATCGACTTTCAGTCTAACCGGATGCAGCTGAGTACCAACGTTTTACACGGAGCGACTGTTAATCTAACCCTCACCATCTAATTCCCCGGGCAACCTAACGACTGCCAAACATGTTCAAAGGACAACTCAGCAGTTTATCGTGCCTTCCGAAACACTGTTAATTGTTTTTACAAGTAGCTTTTTTTTGTAAGCTTTTAAAAAATCATGTTTTCTGCACATACCTAATTGTCACATATTCCATCTACCTACCTATCAATAACTGCCAAGTGTCGGTGGACCAGCATATATAAAAGTACCTATGCAAATATTATACTTAAGCTGGTCAACCTCAACACCAGTATGTACAATCAGTTAGAAAAGTGCCTCAACTTCGCCACGTGCTCAGTCGTTTGGAAATTAAAAACATGGCTTTTGAAGTTGTAAAGAGGAAAGTTAACTGCCTACGACTGTACCTACATCTTAAAGGGTTAGGCTATACCCCTGAAAAGTTATTACCCTATTCTATTAACGAGGAAGTTTTTGGAGTTTTCCGCTTTTGAAGTAAAGATTAAAGGTTTTTGCTCGGATGATGGGCCTCAGAAACTTTATTTTTAGCAATACCTACTACTTATTTATGCTCGTGCCTCAGAGTTTCGTATCTCCATTTGGTTTCCTTTTATTTTTGTGGTGCCACACATGGCTTATCCTTGATTTAAAAATTTTATTCTACTTTTTAAACAGAATTGGGATATATCTACATCTCTATCTCTACATCTTCCATAACTTACTAATACTTCCTTATTACAAAGAAAAAAAAAAAAAAAAAAAAAAAACTACAAACTCCATTAAAACATATCTTTAAAACATGAACGGTAATTCTAATAAAACAGTATAAATAAGAGTACTCTAATACGTACTTTTCTTGGTACATTATTTAAAACAATTCCACTTATTCGAATCACGTTCAAGCCTTGAACTGTGGTCGCGTTTGTTCTTATTTCGCCCATTTTATTTGGTGTTGCTAAAAATAGGTTTTATTTCCAATAATAAATGTTATTTTACTTATTTAGAAAGCTGTTATGTAATTGCCATTTCGCAGAAAGCACAATCAAAGGGGACTCATTATTTGCTGGAAGAAAAATATCTCGAAAGGAGATGGCCAAAGGAGATGGCCAAATTTTCATAGTAAAAAAACCCAGAATCGACAGCAATGAAATGCTTACCAATAGGTTCATTATGATAGACCTTTGATGGTGCCAAAAACTCCAGCCTGAAATCCATGGGGTATAGGAGCTATATCATATTTTCACAAAAATAGGTCGTTGAATTTATATTGATTTTAAAGATCATTTACATCAAGGAACATAAAAAAAAATCTATGTACACTAAGATTATACTAGCCAACAGTAATATCCCCATAGTTACTGAGATTGCCTGGTGATTAAAAGGTCTTATATTTAACCACTCCAAACACGAAAGCACCGACCTTACATACTTGGAGAGGTTTCGCAGTTATATGCAACCTTCACAACTGGCTATGAAACGTCTTTTTAAAAATTGTCTTTGAAAATCGCGCCATGTGACATTGTCAAATGTAACAAATGACTTAGCGATGCAAAACGGTCCAATCATGAAACGGTTCAACTTCTAATGAACATGAAACAGTAAAAGTAAACTTTTCTGTGAACTAAAATCATGATCGAAAAAACGTTATAAAAAGAGAACCCCATGGTTTTTAGATGATATGAAATACTTTTTTTAATCCTTACATTATACTGAATCCAATCGTACATATGAAGTTTTTGTCGACTCTGGGAGTTTTTTTGGCCATCTCCTTTAAGTGTAGGTCTGACAAATAAAAATAAAATCTATTTCCAGATAAGTGCATGAAAAAATCAAAACTATTTTCGGTATTTAAAAACTGAAGAGTTTGTTTGCTTCAACCTGCTTATCTCAGGGACTTCTTCTTCTTATTCTTCTTCTTCTTCTTCTTCTTAGCGTTTATCCCGTCTTGTGACGGGGTCGCTTTCCGTATTCTTCTTCCACTTCGCTCTATCCTGGACATCTTCCTCTTCGAGTTCGCAGCTTATCATATCTTTCTTTACGACACTCAACCACCGCAGTTTTGGCCTGCCTCTGCGCCTTTGACCGGGTATATCGAGATTGAGTGTCGTTTTGCCGATGTATTCAGGTGGTCTCCTTTTTACATGTCCGTACCATCCCAGCCGTTTTTCTTGTATTTTGTCGGCAACATCGCGTACTCCAAGGCTACCGCGTACGTACTCGTTGCGGATCTGATCGAGCCTCGTTACTCCACACATCCACCGCAACATCTTCATCTCGGCATCTTGGATGATACTGACATGCTTATCTCAGGGACTTATTTGAAAAAATCTTTCACTATTAGATAGCCCATTTAACCACTAAGCCAACAACCGAAGCTAGTAAAAAATACAAGCTATTCAAGACACATATCTTCAAGCAGCTCCTAACTCCTTAAAAATTTCCAAATAAAATTTCCTCCATTTCGAAAACCAACCTATTACATAGAACGTCATTCATCAACCTGTTCCGAGCAAATCTCTAGACATGTCCCCTCCCTGATCCCGTAGGACGTACTCTGAGAACATCCCGGACACCGGGACACCCGGACAGTCCGGTTTTTCCCCAAATTACGGACCCGCTCAAATCCACGTTGAAATGTGGATGCTACGTCCTAATAAGCCCGGAGCACGGAGTAAAGAAAGATGATAGGAGATGCCATAAAGCAGGTAGATCAAGCGCCTTCTTCTGGGTCAAATATATGCTTTGGGCATCACCAAAACGCTCAGTTACGAGGGAGCTAACGGGTCTTTCGGGTTCTTTGAGACAACTGTTAAAATTTTTTGGTACTCCAAAAAATGGTCAGGTCTAAAGGTGCAAAAGGGCAAAGACAGCAACGTTCCTCCTCTCCCGCACACCCACATTTTGGCGCGCTACTTTCTTAGGAGAATTTCCGTTATGGCACCTCCGCTAGTTATTTTCTTCTCCATGGCCCGGAGTTTCCTCTTTTTCTCGTGTAACCGTGATTTCAAGGAATTAACGGTCACTTTTTGGCACTATTACCTGAGATAAAAGACTGATATTTAAGCTAGATTTTTTGAAGCTACGCCATTTGTTTGCCACTTCAATTTTCTTTAATCTAGAGATTTTGTGAAAGAGTTGCGGGATGTAACTTGGTAAGTTCTTGCTTCTTAGGAAGCTTAGATTCTCGTCGTTTTTATATTGTGGTAGAAAATCTTAATTAAAATGCGTTTTCATGGGGTTAACATTTGTTTATATTATAGTACTTATGTTTCATGTCAATGCAAGATTTTTTTATTTAGCCTCTTGATTTTAGAGTGTACCTATTACTTAGGCATCTATGTATTTTTATTTTAATAAATAGTACATTAAATATGAGGCTGACAAGGCACTTACTTATTGTTATAATATTATCTGACAAAAGCACTTATTTGTCAAAACTCAAACAAACACTAATTCTTACTCAGCCAAATTAATATAATTTTATGTTTACTTAGTAATTTGTTACCCCATAAACGTGGGACGTGACAGGAAAACTTCATTGTTTATTTATATTACCTGATAAACTTGGCTTCCCTTACGCCATTGATTTTCTTTAGTCATTCCTTTATTATTCAGACTTGATTCTTAAAAATAAATACGAAAAAATAAAAATTAAAGCTTGTAAAAATGAAGAAAACTATACCTATTGTCTGCCAACATAGCAATTTTTTTCATGATAGGAATCTGCATTTCAGTCAATAATATAATAAAGTAGATTATTTTTTGTTTGCCCTAAAGGCTACAAAAGTTTTTTTTGGAAAACTATACACTCTTTCCGTGTAACATTGACTATATTTTATCGGTACGGTCAGTAGTTTCCAAGGGATGCAGAAGAAACCGCGGGAAAACGACTAGTTAATTACAAAATAGGTACAATTGTGAAAGAATCCCATTAATATTATAATATGACTCTGAAATAAAAAGTTGTATATAAATACTTAACACAATATAAGATATGAAATACCTACATTATCTACATAAAACTAGGTAGTTTTACATAAAATGTGAAAACTATTTTCTCCATGTTAAACGTAGGTATTTTTCGTAACTGAAAATACATTCGATCCTGCGGTGACCTACTTGACAATATTACGGCGGCGAATTTTCTGAAAACCTCTGAAATATTTAAGTGAAATTTCTAGAATAATGTAACTGGACTTTACATGTAATCATGATACCTAACTAGGGCTGTCTCTTGATTTGGAACATTGATACTTTTATGAAATGATAATTTGTTGCAGTTCGTGAGTTTTCTTCTTTATAGTGTGGGGATTTTAAGTTGACTATAAATTACTTATTATTTACAAAAAATTACATGATGCACATTATTACTTCATTAATCTATCGATTTACTTTCTGGAGTTTACTGGTTTTGTATTAGTAACTTTTTTAGTGATTTGATTTGTAATCGAAACATGAATGTTCATACTTAAATAGGTTTAAATACACATCCTAAAGTTTTAACATATCTTTTGAAAGTAAAGATGAAGTCTAGAGAACAATTGCGGGATTGTTCGAAAGAGTTACCGCGGCCCTGGTACATAAAAGGCCTATGACGGAACACGATGGTTTTTAGTCAGTAAGAGTCTGACACTCCCTCACTGCTGTCAACCCACAACGGGAGGAGTCATTTGATGATTTTTAGCGTCGTTAAGAAAAAAAGGTCAAAGAACAATTGCAATCGGACTTCAGTTGTTTTTTTTTTTATTATTGAACACTATTTACTTACTTCGTATTTCAAAATTTTTGTTAACAGCCCTATCATTCACGAAGTACGATCATTTTATTATTAACGTGTGGCCTTTCGGCCGTGGGCTTACAACTCATACATTTTATATTCGGCCACAAACAAAACAAAACGGAATATTTTGACTAAATAGCGGTTTGTATATAAAATTCAATATTTCTCGTCTTTGGTCTAGCCTTCAGTTATGACAATTTTACTGTGGATTGTCCCTTTTTTGTGGCCGTGAGAACGAATTTTGTTCAATAATAAATGTTTTGGTTATAATGTGTATTTTTATGTATTTGAATATTATAGGCCCTGTTTAGTATTTTTATTTTGATTTTGCTGTATTCGTCTACTATATTATGTCCTTGATAAAGTCAGCTTTTTTTATTTGGTTTTGGCCAGAAAAAATAAGTAGAAAAAATAAAGCAAGATCTCTACCACACTACGCCTATTCAAATAAAAACCTACTCTTATCCTCAATTTGAATATTTATAGTACAAAAATCCTAGGTTTCGAAGATGAAAATTCCGGGACGAGCAATAAAACAGTCTAATAGAATTTCTCCCCCTATATATCTCTAGATATACAAATAGGGATAAGAAATAATAAAATCGCAGCTAGGTAGCCCCATAGGGATTGTTTCGGCAAATTTGGACTAAGGAATTTAATATAAATCCGGGGTGAAAAGGGGTTGGACCTTGCCCCATGATTATTAGTCTTGGGAATTATTATTAGTCTTTAACTGCCTCGTTGGTCTAGCTGTCGCAAGTGCGGCTGCTGAACCCGAGGTCTCGGGTTCGATTCCCGAGTCGGGCCGAAATCGCTTTGTGGGTTTTAGAAGACTTTCACATAGCAGCCCGGAGCCTGGAAGGTGGTGATTGATTCACCCGTGCATCGGAGAGCACGTGAATGTCGGTCCTGCGCCTGATCTCTTTCCGGTCGTGTCGGATTGCCGTCCCATCGGGCTATGAGAGTGTAGGAATAGGGAGTGCACCTGTGTCTGCGCAAATGCTCGTGCACTATAATATGTCTTGCGTAGTTGGCTAATCTCCTTACATGAGAACAGCCGCCGTAGCCGATAATCGGCTAGGAGGACATCATCATCATCATTAGTCTTGGGCTCTTAAAATGGCGCTTTGTTCTTATTGAGTTTCAGTTATAGAAATGACGATTGAATATTTAAATGTCGAAAGCTAAATATAAATGGTTTCATTAAGATAATAATTTTAGGATAAGCGGTTTAACTTTATTTGATGTTCTAAGACAATTATAAGCGTTTTTTTTTTTCTTTCTGAATCAAAATAAACTTACAAGTTTATTTTAAAAAATTTCTAAGTTTAAAATGGTTTCTAAAAAGAACACAAAGGTTTGTTCAATGAAATGTCTACGGCCCTGACGAATAAACAATTGAGCAACAAAAATCTAAAGTTACATAAATCACCAAAACAGAAAAAAAAACAACACCTAAAATCAACAAAAAAATAAATAACCACGCAGCTACGTTTTAGGCCCACTCAAACTAAGTACGTACTAAATGTAGAAATTACAGAGCAATTTCTAGCAAAGGCTACGGAGGCGATTCGTTTTATCTGAAACATTAGCTGTGAAGCATCTACTTTCAGCGTTATGCCCACTCGATATCGGGAATTATCTTGTTTTTTATATACAGGACAAAATGTAGATACCTTGGTTACACCCGTTTTTGACGTCGGGATGAAAAGTTAACCTATGTCCTTTCTCAAGTTCTTCTACCATCTCTATACCTACTCATTTTACATCGATTCATTCGCGTTTTTAGGGTTCCGTACCCAAAGGATAAAACGGGACCCTATTGTTTTCGCTCCTCTGTCCGTCCGTCCGTCTGTCCGTCTGTCCGTCTGTCACCAGGCGTATCTCATGAACCGTGATAGTAAGAGAGTTAAAATTTTCACAGATGATGTATTTCTATTGCCGCTATAGTAACAAATACTGAAAACTAGAATAAAATAAATATTTCGGGTGGCCCCCATACAACAAACGTGATTTTTTTGCTCATTTTTGCTCGATATCCATAAATATATATGTCGCAGGGATATGATAAAAACGGGGATTTGATCAATTCCCTAAGGGATTTGATCAAATCACGGAGGATGTTAAAATTACAACACGATTTTATCTTTTCCCTAAACAAATCTAGTGAATTGAACAAATCCCTAAATTGGTTCAGTGAAATGACAAAAATAATTTTGCTTTGATATTTTAAAGGTTTATTTGGTAAGATATACCTACATAATTATGAAAATCACTATAATCAGGTGTGTGCAATGCACGGAAATATTGATATAAAAAATCACCATTACTCAGAACAATATATTTTTTTAAAGAATGAACAAAAATTTTTTTTTTTAATTTTAGTTGCGTAAGATATGCCTATTTTGTAATAATAACTTATTAAAACATGTGATGATTTGACATGATTTGTGGCATCGTGAATTACATAATACATTATTTTATTATTTTTCTTACAGGCACATCTATTCGTTTTGCATCGTGCGTGACAGACACCTACGGCTTGCCTAGTGTTTGCAAGCGCGACCCAAACAAGAACCTGACATGTTTTTTGTCATTTCACTGAACCAATTTAGGGATTTGTTCAATTCACTAGATTTGTTTAGGGAAAAGATAAAATCGTGTTGTTATTTTAACATCCTCCGTGATTTGATCAAATCCCTTAGGGAATTGATCAAATCCCCGTTTTTATCATATCCCTGCGACATATATATAGAATATTAGTTTGGATGCTACGAAACCCTACGTGCGCGAGTCCGACTCGCACTTGGCCGGTTTTTTTGTCTTTGTATCCCAAAGGCTTGGAAACAATTAATTATACTGTTTTGATTCTACGCTATCCCTAAGTGACTCAGGCTGCATTTCCTCTGGGTACGGAAAGAGACCCGAGATAGGAGAGTACCCGAGAGCGAGTGAAAACATGAAAAACAGCTAAAATACGATAAGTAACATATAATCCTTAATAAAACTATTTCGATAAAATTTAAACAAACGAACGAATTTTGGTTTAATCAATAGTTGTTTACCGAGATAGATAATAACAGTGCTTTTCCATAAATATTTACTCGATTGCGTGTAACAGCTCCCCAGGGACACAAATAAAACCGCGGTAAACAGCCAAAACACAATAATTCAAAACCAAAAATAAACAAATAAAACCTCAAACGACACTATATAAATAAACTAGCCGTTTTCCCGCGGTTTCACCCGCGTCCCGTGGTAACTACTGCTCGTACTGGGATAAAATATAGCCTATGTTACTTGCAGATAATGAAGCTTTCTAATGGTGAAATATTTTTTTAAATCGGTGTAGTAGTTTTTGAGTTTATCCATTACAAACAAACAGACAAACAAACAAACAAAGTTTTCGTCTTTATAATATTAGTATACATATAGATAATAATGTATAATAATGGGTTTACATCAAAATAACGGAGCATTCAGTTTTACACCATCGGAGATACTTTGCCGGAGTTAATCTTAACTTCCAAGTTTGTTCGTTGTGTTAAGAGAATGGGGTGATAAAAATAATAATATTGCTAGCAACAATGTTGGCAGCGCGTTGATGAAACTTTTACTTTAGTTGAATGAGAAAAACTATGGTTAGACTTTGTTAGGTACTATGATTGTTGTAGACGAAACGTATTATCCTTGCTTCGCCGTATTTAAATAAAGTGTTTGTAAAACTAGCTACGTAGTAGTACCAATCACAATATTAATCGTTAATTATTAGCTATGTTAGCTATTGCCCAAAAATGCCCATCCTTCAATTATTATAAAACATTTACCTATGTAAAATGATTGCACATGTATCTATACTAATATTGTAAAGAGGAAAACTTTGTTTGTTTGTTTGGTTGTAATGAATAGGCTCAAAAACTACTGGACCGTTTTTAAAAATTCTTTCACCATTCGAAAGCTACATTATTCACGAGTAACATAGGCTATATTTTATCCCGGTACGGGCAGTAGTTACCACGGGACGCGGGTGAAACCGCGGGAAAACGGCTAGTTTTACAATAAATCTCTAATAGGTACCCAATATAAGAATATTTAAAACATTTTTTCTAAACAACAACACACACAAACATATTTTAAACATTATATGTATAGAGGATACATATAACTACACTGAAGAATAACCCGCTACTCTATAAAACGCAACATTTTTCGGAACTCGCAATCACTATCTTCATAGCACAACCCAATTACTGAGGAAAACCGATATCCTACGAATCGACAGAACGTCAGATTTTCGAGGGTCCAACCCGACGACTGTCATAGATACGTTGATACGTATGACAAGCCGCTTCTATGGCTTACCGAAGTCTATAACGTAGGGAACTGGGATAGACAGCGGCCAGCTTTATATTGGATACTAGCTTGTAACCCCAGCTTTCATGAGGTAATTTTTTAATATTTTTTATATGATAGAAATCTTGGCTTGATAATTAGGTATCTATGTATGAAAACAATAAAGTGTTTTTGTGAAAAATAAATTGTTCAATTTAGTGCTGTTACAACTTACCATGGGGCTAACCGACCGTGTGTGAAAAAGTGTCCCGAAAAAAAAAATAAAAAAAAAGACTGTTGTCTGAAAATTTTTGCTTACAGAAAGAGCGACTTCTTCCAAAGTGACATCAAAGGCATAATTTATTTTGTTTTTAAGTTAATGTTTGGTATCTTACACGATCATTGTTCTAGCTTACAGTTACGGCCGGTTCACACATGTCTCCGTTTTACTGTTCCGTTTTATCGTGTACGTTTTTTTTTCGTCGATGGCGTATGTAGTTGTATGAGTGACTTCACACATGGCACAGTATTCTGTATACAACTACATACGCCATCGACGAAAAAAAAAACGTACACGATAAAACGGGACAGTAAAACGGAGACATGTGTGAACCGGCCGTAACTACATTTTCATTCTCAAGTTTAGAATATTAAATCTTACTAAAAGCTTTTAATAGTACACTTAATACTTCCCATATATTGTTTAGATCCTGTAAAATATACAGTTTGGTACTAAGCACATTAGTATGGTCACACCACTATTAATTTTCTGCTTAATAAATGTACTAACAGCTGTATATGTTCCCTTTGTTCTAGCTCAGTTTAACATAATGTGTTTTACAGTGTAAAACTGGTTTCTAAGTCAGTCGGAAAATGCGGAATTTTCGTATGTAATTTTAGCGTAGTATTTCTTTGGAACTTATAAGTAATAACACAGTATCTTACACTAACTCTCTTTAGAAAATCTCCTAATACACTCATTTATCTTTTCATCAAAAAGGACATTGTTCAATTTTGGCCTAAGAACCGATGTGAATATAAATTATACTATAATTTTCATTTATTTTTATATTGTTTGAAACATATTTTAGTTTTCCACGGACACTTCAAATAAATAAATTCCAAATAAAAAGTTGGGTCACAATTATTGATGCCTTATAAAATGTTTCCGTCAGCCAGTGCTGCCAGTTTCGGAAGTTTTTGCGATTTCGGTAAATACGGATCGAACTGACAACCTCCTTTCCGAAGTCGGTTATTAAAACTAGTTGGTAACATTATTTTATTCATTTAAATACCTAAACTGACTAGCTAGAAAAAAACTAGTATTCTATATTTTTTAAGCGAAATCGCGAATTTCTAGCTTGGCATATGCTTGGCATTCGAGTATTATAGTTTTCGTAATTGGCAACATTGGTGTACTTCAGTCAGTTTGCTAGAAGTCAGTTTGATTGCTTCGCGACTATCGTTTCTTTTGTGATTTTCTATGCGTTTCATGGTTTTATTCTAACAACTTTGGCTTGATTACGGACTCCGATTATATTGCGTACTTGGTAGACTCGGCTGTGTGTAAAGGACTGGATTTTCCTGGAATTTTCGGATATTGCTCTGTCTGTGATCGAATTTAGTTGTATTATAATTACAACAATGGATGCAGAATATAGTTTATATTGTGTAAATTGTGGATCTGCTGGAGGTTCTTTGGTATTAGAAAACGAAGATATACTTCGTTGCATACAACAATGGACTGTTCCCCGTATGGTAAGTGGTCTACGAAAGTGTTTTTCTAATTTTGATAAGAATGTACTACCTACTTATGTTTTCATAAGCACACAATTTCTCGGTTTTCAAATCAATTGCCACAATTGCAAGTTACTTGACATTTACTAATGTTTTATTGTATTTATTTATTACAGGTTGAAGCTCATGACCTTATATGTATGTACGACGTGTTGGTCTGAAGCAGTCGAGCATAATGAGATGCAATGCACTGTTGGACGCAATTGTGTACTTTGTAAGAAGCTCCTACCATCAGGCATTACTGTTGCAATTGTATCGTTGGGCGTAGAACAGTGGGCTGTTGTGCCCACATAATGACTATTATCTGGTACTTAAGCTGGGCGAGATACCAAAATTCAATTGAACCCCCTGCTCAGTTCTTAGATAATATACTATTGAGAAATATTGATGATTAAAAACCTTTAATTGAATATAAATATTGTTTTTATTGCACATCCTCGAAAACCTCTTTCATTGTTATTGGTAAACCTTACTTTAACTGTTAAATTATTTTGTGTAGTAATGACATTTTAGTATGGTCTGTGCCTTCTTGGTAATAGACCGCGGGTTCGATTCCCGCCTTACGGCATGTAGATAGCTAGGTAACTGTCTAATATAAAAGTAGTTAACAATCATTTAAATAAATAATTCTCTATCGTAATAATATCGATATTTTATGAATTGTGGTGAATGGAACTCTTCCATTTTGGATACTTATGCGTTTTATCACAAATCCAAAGTGGATTCACTATACATATATTAAGAAACGTAACGTTGAAAGCAAAAGCGTTTAGGTAGTTGTTTTTCATACAAATTCTAAGCATTTATGAAAACTAGCCACACGCCCCGTCTTCGCACGGTGGCAATGTAAAACCTTGGTGTAAACCTTCCTCTTGACCTACTCTCCAATCACACCCAAATCCATTGCGTAGTTTTAAAGGTCTAAGCATTCATAGGGACAGACAGAAAATGCAACTTTATAAAATGATAATTGTTAAAGAATTATCTTACACTTGACTAGGTACTTTCTCTTTTCCTAGTATCAAGTAGAGTAGTCTTTTCCTAGATCTAGAAGAGAACATATAGTATTGTTGATATTTTGTATAGTGTAGTTTGATAATACTACTCTGATATTTCACGCAAGCTTGGTTATTTTTTATTTATAACCTCAAAATATTAACTTTTTTCGTAATTATTTTAATTTCCTGAAGTGTCCGTTCGTGAAAACTTATTTCATGGGATTCCATATAATTTTAAGAGTTTATAGAAGTCACTTTCCATTCGAACGGTTCTTAGGCAGAACATGTATGGAGCCGGAACAATGTCCTTTCAAAATTTTTCCCTGATCTTTTCTCACTCAGTAAATTATACTGTTTTAAAAACATCGTCTTCCCTGGAACAAATCGAGCAAACAAACCAGTGCAACACAACTAGTATCTTGATAAATTTTAATCAAAATCTTTCGGTCCTATTTGCATAGCCCTCTAAATATCATGAAACCCTTGAATTTGCATCGAAATGAGCGTAAAATGACCAAAACCCTCATTAAAGGCCACGACGAGAGCCAGACCTTTATTCTTTTGTCTATGCTTTTGTTAGGCGGCCATTTTGTGCGCCCGCCATTTTGACGACAAGATATGTTTATGAAAAAAATGTTTTGTATTACGCTATTGTTGTTTTATTATGAAAATAAGTTTATGTAGATTTCTAGGCATTATTAAAGTTTTATGAATAAATATTGAGCTAAATTAGCTTTTTAGTTTTATGACATTGTGGAATTTTTACTGTTCATTTTCATATTTTAGCAGTTATTGCGCCGATAAGTTAAATTGCTTTTATTTAAAATACTTTTAGCCCTTTATAGGGTTCAAAGGTTATAAATTTGATTACCAGTCAATGCAATAACATTTTTATGGCCACATAACTGATAACGTAAGCTTTTAAAGTATATTTTAAATAAATTATGGTTTCGTGGAAAATAGTTTTAGTGAAATGAACGATAAACGTTATGATGTAAATATTCACCAAGTTGGTTATTCTCACGATTCGATTCGATTCATCACGAGCTTTTTTGTTCAAAAAATTATATTTAACGTCTAAGCTCAAAGACCATATTATGAAAAGTAGTTCGAATACCTGATGCGGTTTTTTTAGGTCACTATAACAATTTACTGTCAGAAAAAATAATAAGTATTCATTATACTGCAGTAGTTCTTCTACATTTTCACACCCAAGTAAACTGTATATATGCTATAACTGTAAATATGTTAGCTGAATGAAACGACGCGTGCCTCTGGTACAAACTGCTTATATTCTTAAGAAAGTAATTAGTTACATAGGTTTCATAGTTACGACGTGTGGCGATTGGCGTTATACAAAAATATTAGGTTAATCACGACGTGTGCACTCGTCCGGTGCCGATGGCGAAAGAGACCGGCGCGCGGCCCCGGCGAAGCGACGCGGCCAGCGGCCCTCCTCCCGCGCGTCCCGCATCCCCTTCTCGTGCTGCACGGTGGATCGGTTTGGCGCGCCTGCACAGTGTGCGCGTTAACATCCTCCCGGGCCTTGATAGCACAGCTATCAAGCAGTTGAATTTGGGTCGATGTCATCTCCAGGTATGATGCAAAACTTGTGGACTGCCCTCTTGACAGTCCCTCTCGATGTGAGGACGTCGGCGACTCTGCTGACGCCATCTGGTCCTTGGTAAAGTTTGGTTATGCGGCCTAGTCGCCAGCATAATGGAGGTAGGTTGTCTTCTTTGAGGATGACCAAGTCGCCTACTTTGAGTTCCCGGTCTGGTCTCCGCCACTTGGTCCTCTGTTGGAGTTCGGCGAGGTACTCTCGGCGCCATCGCTCCCAAAACTGTTGCCGCAGCTGCTCTATACGCTCGTATCTGTTAGCTCTAGACTTTTCAATTAGCAAGGACGGCACCGACTTGAGTGGCCGCCCGATTAGGAAGTGCCCAGGGGTTAAGGGTAGGAGATCGGTTGGGTCGGATGAGAGAGGAGATAGGGGACGGGAATTTAGGATAGCCTCTATTTGTGTGAACAACGTTGCAAGTTCCTCAAATGTTAAGGCTGCGTTGCCAGCTATTCTCTTAAGATGATGTTTGGATGATTTAACCCCAGCTTCCCAAATACCCCCAAAATGAGGTGAATATGCAGGGCTAAATTTAAATCTAATGCCTTCAGTACTTAGGTCATCATAATAAAAATCATTCTTAATTATATTAGCAATAGACATATCTGTACATTCTTCAGCTAATTGCAATAGACATCTAGTACTTAGGAAAGGTGCTGAAGCTGTACCATATGTTACAGTGTTTAATTGTAAAACTTTAAGTGGTAGAGATGTATCTTCCCTCCACAAAATTAATTGTAAATGACGTTGTGACTCATCAATAGAAATTTGTCTATACATTTTCTCTATGTCACCGGTTAAAACAAATTTGTGAGTACGAAACCTTACCATAATATTAAATAAATCATTTTGTATTACTGGACCTATCATCTGGATATCATTTAGTGATTTTCCAGAGGTTGTTTTTACTGAGGCATCAAAAACTACCCTTAACTTTGTTGTTTCGCTTTTTTCACGCAATACTGCATGATGAGGTAAATAATTACCGAACCTTGGACGCTCTATTTCTTCCAAATGACCTAAATCTAAATATTCTTTAATAAAATCTACATATTGTTTCTTAATATTAGGATTCTTATCTAACTTGTTTTCTAAACTAAAAAAACGCCTTTTGGCAATATTATATGAATCACCTAATGCTTCCTCTGGTGATTCTTTCAGTGGCATTTTAACTAAAAACCTACCACTTGGCAAGCGACTTGTATTTTGTTTAAAACTGTTTTCACATGCTTGTTCTTCAAGCGTGTAAGATATTTTATTTGAAGGCAATTCTTCTACCTCCCAAAATCTTTGTAATGAATCATGAATATCATCCTTTATAATACTACAATTTAAAACATTAATATATGAATTTTCATGTGACAAATTAGACTGTCCTATTCCTATAGGGCCAGTTACTAGCCAGCCTAACTTAGAGCTTTGTAATATAGGCCGATGTCTACCCAATCCTATTTGTTGGGTACCTACTATTTCCCAAAAAACGTCTGCCCCCAATAACATATCAATATCGGAGGGACAATGGAACTCAGGGTCTGCAAGGATTATGTTAGCCGGCAGCCCTAAACTTTTAACATCAACTTTTAGTGTTGGTAAACTACTAGTTATTTGTGGTACTACTAAACACATCATTTCTAAGTTAAATGATTTATCAATACATGAAAATAATTTCAAACTACACCTCTCTGTAATGTCACACTGCACATTACCAATGCCAGCGATACGTATTGGGTTTGAACATTGTGTCTGTAGACCTAGCTTTATTTTGAATTTATTTGTAATAAACGATGATTGACTACCTGTGTCAAGGAGAGCTCGAGCACGGTAAGAAATATTATTTTCAGGATTTACAATTTCCACTATAGCTGTACATAATAGTACCTGACTTGCAGAGACTGCTGAAAGTGTTGTGGGTAAAGTATTTGGAGGTAAGTTATTATTATTTGTATTTGAACTACTACTACTACATCCTACAGTAGAATCTTTATGCAACAAAGAGTTATGTTTCTTATTACAATATTTACAGGAACCTTTTAGGAAGCAATGTTTTGCAGTATGTCCACTTCGCAAACAGTTGAGACATAATTTCAACTTTAAGGCTGTATCTAACCTAGCTTCAGTTGACATATCATTAAACTTTGAACATGCATGCAAATGATGACTTTCATGACAAATATCACATGACTTTTTGTAAGAATTGTTGTTACTCATTGAACTAACAAAAGACTTAGAATTAGAATACTTTTGCTCCCTAGGACCTTGTGATTTATAATTATCATTCCTACTTATATTTTGAACTTGTGTTGTTTCTAAAACATCTGCCCTGTTACGCAAGAAATCATTGAATTGCTCTAAAGTAGGTAATTCTGGTAACCCATTTTTTAATTCTTCCCACTTTCTACTAGTGGTGCTATCTAGCTTTGTGGACACCATATAAATAATTAAAGCATCCCATTTATCTGTTGGCTGCCCTAAAGTATTTAGTGCTCTTAAGTTTTTTGAAACTAAATCAATTAAGAATCTTAAAGCTTTGTGAGATTCTCTTGTTAAGGCTTCTATATTAAATAATGCTTTTAAATGATTATTTATAAGTAAATTTTTATTATTATATCTTTGACAAACTAAATCCCATGCTACTTTATAATTGTTAGATGTGAATTCTATTGATTTGATAACTACTAGTGCTCCTCCTTCTAAGGATGACCTTAAATAATGAAACTTGTTTATGTTAGGAATATTTTCATTACTATTAATTAAACTGTCAAAAGTGTCTCTAAATTCCAGCCATTTAAGGTAATTTCCATCAAAAGATGGCAATTTTATTGTGGGCAATTTTACTGAACTAAACCTATGACTACATTGACTATTATTTACACTACCATATTCTGACTCATGCTTTTGATGTTCAGTTTTTGAAACACTCGCTGATTCATTTATTTCTTGAGCCAATGCGATACACTTATGAAAATTTTCTTCAATTAATTCTCTCTCAGCTAACTGTTCCTCTAAATCTGAGCAATTCAATTCAATTTCAGTTTGCAAGGTATCAAATGTACTTAATAAAGTTTGACATTTCTCTATTTTTAAAACAATTTCTTTAGACTGCAAGCTACTAATTGGAGTATTTTTAGATATCTCTTGTAAATAGTTGTAGAATTTTGTAACTTGGCCTTTGATGGCACTACGTTTTCTAATAGGAACTTGAATCTCTGACTTTTCACTTTCACTCATTTTGAATAACTCACTAACACAATGTTTTTTGTAATTAGGTACAAATTTAGTTAAAAGAATAAACTACCTAACACTTTAGAGGCAACAATGAATGGGTAGGCACAGATTACAATAGAAACTCCAAGCCGCTAACTCACGGTAACCTTTTGAAGCTGTGACAGCACGAAGTAGGCAGCACTCACCAGGCACCTGCGCTGCTATTAGTAGACAGGCTGCAGGTAGCTAGCAGTTGGTTGAGCGAAGCACATGCACATTCACCGCAACTGAAATAGTCGGCAAGCTTTGGTATAATAACTGTATTAATTGTTGCGCTAGTTAGGAATTTACTTTTTATTAGGCAATAGGCATGTATTTTGGTAAATACTTAGAACCAAAACCTCAATTTGCAAAATTAATATGCTTAGGTAGATATGCTTATAGTGCATTAGGCGTAGGTACACTTTTAGTGTGTACAATAAATAATTATTAGGTGCATTAATATAGATGCTTTTAGATTAATTAGGCGTACACGTAGTTTAGGATGCACGATTTAAATGAAATTAAGTTTAGGCTATGCAATTTCACACACGCGGCACAAAATGGACTCGCCCACTATAGCGTCGTAGGTTAGAAAACGCGGCACAAAAATAATGGACTCGCCCACTATAGCGTCGTAGGCTAGAAAAGCAAAATTTGTACCATTTTGAATATAGGCAAGCTAATTAACGAATAGTACCTAAGCCCGCTAGGCTATTCACACAAATAAACACTAGGAAAAGGATAGGAAATAATAGGAAACGAGCAACTTCCCTCGGGTTAGACCTCCGCCGTCTGATGCCGCCTGCTGTTGTAGTCTGCGTCTTCGTAGAACTCGTGGTGGTGGTACGGCGTGGTCCGCGGAGACACGTTGGCTGCACGTGTTGCCGCCGTCCTCACTTAGCCCGCTGCGCGCCGCTCGGCGTAGATTGTAGGTTCTTCGGGTTAGAAAATATTGTCATAGACGGTCGCCAAATGAATGAAACGACGCGTGCCTCTGGTACAAACTGCATATATTCTTAAGAAAGTAATTAGTTACATAGGTTTCATAGTTACGACGTGTGGCGATTGGCGTTATACAAAAATATTAGGTTAATCACGACGTGTGCACTCGTCCGGTGCCGATGGCGAAAGAGACCGGCGCGCGGCCCCGGCGAAGCGACGCGGCCAGCGGCCCTCCTCCCGCGCGTCCCGCATCCCCTTCTCGTGCTGCACGGTGGATCGGTTTGGCGCGCCTGCACAGTGTGCGCGTTAACATTAGCATATAGAATTTTCTTGAGGAAATTGTTTTTAAAGAGTCCAAATAGTTTGTGAATTTACTCTTGTTAGTGGGTCATGCAAGCTTAGACGCTTGTCCCAAGTCAAAAGCAAACGCGATACCCAGAAGTATATTTAAAATCTTGACAAACTTTTTTTTCGACATATAACTCCAGGAAACACAACTCGAAAGAAAAAACTACCATACTGCATTTTTTAAATAAAACATACGGCCTATAATCTACAAAACCAATTTGGAAAATTCTTTCTCTATTCGGAAGCTAGAATATCCCCGAGCAAAATAGACTATATTTTCTCCGGCTACGGGATTCTTTCTCTGTTGGGAAGCTACAGTATGCTCTAGTGGCATAGGCCATATTTTGGAAGTAAGTAGTTTCCACGAGACGGGTGTGAAACCGCGGAAAACAGCCAGTAGTAGGTAGTAGCTAGTATAATTACCTACTCCTACAATGCGCAAGGGCAATTTTACTGAGATATTTGGTTTTGCGAGTCATATCGAAGCCTATGGACCAAACCAAACTACCGGTATATGCCAGCCTGTCGCAGTTGACGGAAACGTTTAGGAGGATATCGTCATCATTAACAGTAGGTAGCTTGTAGTAAAATTAATCGTGAACCAGACAAAACCACAGTAGAAGCTAGTAGTGTATAACTTAGAATGGAACGGAATAAAGCACGCGGTGGGACAACGTTCCGCATTCCAATGTCTCTCAGTTTACTTTCAGACGATATACAGCGGAAAAATGCGTTCAAATGCGACCACTTCGGTATTTGACACACTCTGTATAAGATTAGCCTAAATTCTGAACTATAAATAAAGTATGTACCTATTGTTAAGATTACGTAAATAGGTATTATTTTTGGGATAGAATGGGGACAATTTGAACATTATATTTGACCGTAGGTATTGATGTGATCCTTTTATTTTCAAAACTTAACAAGAATCGGTTACTATCTACTTTGAATAACGTTATTGTGCGGTGAAACAACATTAAGAGCCTAGAATATTATGAAATACCTATGCAAAAATACAGACTTCAAGAATAGACGAGAATACTAAATTATTTTTTTAAGAAACTCTTGCTTACATCTATACATATAATAAATCTGTAAAAAAACTGTGTCTGTACATTGAATATATTAAAAAAATAATAATTGAGTGGGGTTTAGAAACAGTGATGGAGCACAAATCCAAAAAAAAAATTCTGTCTGTATGTCTGTATGTCTGTATGTCTGTATGTCTGTATGTCTGTTTGTTTGTACACGCTAATCTTCGGAACTACTGGACGGATTTCAATGATTTTTTCTTTGTTGTATCAGTATTAAGCCTGGTCAACATATAGGCTATAATTTATCTTCGAAACTTGAAGACCTGATGCAGAACACCAACAGACCAACAAAACTATAAGAGATACAAAAATGGTGCCATGGCAAAAATTGTTTCATGTGATGAGCATTTTCAGTTGAGATAATAAATTTTAAGATCTGGAACACCTGATGTGGCACCCCAAGAGCCCAGCTTCTCTGTACCATATACAGGTATGACGTTTTAGCAAAAGTTGTTCAATTTGATAAGCACTTTCTATTGACTTATATAAATTGAAGATCTAAAACACCTGATGTGGAACTCCAGGGGCCCAGCTAGACTATAGCATATAGAGGTATGACGTTTTAGCAAAAGTTGTTCAATCTGATAAGCACTCTCTAAAACACCTGATGTGGAACTCCAGGAGCCCAGCTAGACTATAGCATATGAAGATATGACGTTTTAGCAAAAGTGGTTCAATCTGATAAGCACTCTCTATTGACGTACATATAAACATCGAAGATCTGGAACACCTGATGTGGAACTTCAAGAGCAATACTACACTTGAAATGTATAGAAATGAATGTTATGAAATAGGTATGGTGAATCAAAAAAAGTAATTAGTCCGTCTTTAAGATAACCCTAAAATAATGGACACGTATTTTTTTTCTCTCTCTCACAAACAAATAATAACGAAGATACAACAACATTATTATATCTCATTATTATTTTGTATGTCTCTTCCAGACCTCGGGACTACAAAGTTCCGAATTTTTGGGAGGCAAACGTGGGGCCGAAGCCAACACGCTGAAGCCCTTTTGAGACAACTTTAATGAAATGGTGACACAAATGACAAAACCGACGATTATCCCTTTAAACACTATAAAAATGAACCCAAGGACAATCCCCGGTGGACGTCGTTAAAAAAAAAGACAATCCCCGGTACTGTGCTAAACTATTGCTAACTATGGAGGAAAACTACTTGGGCTATTGTGATGGGATATTAGTGGATGACAATGTATTAGGTACATGTAAAAATGGCAGGTGGAGACTCGCCACCTCACTTACTGGGCCCCCGGGAACCAGTCACTGAATAGCAACAAGAGGGCAACAGGGACATGAGCGGCTGAAGGGTGAGGACACCTCGGCGGACTTTAAACGCAGATTACGCGCTCCCTGTGCTTACCATGAGGCACCTACCCTCCGAGCAGGGCTACTAATCCTGCTCTAGCGACTCCACTCTGGACGGCCAAGCCAAGCCAGAGGCGTGAGACCTACCCCCGTCATAGTTCACTCCGACCGGCCGGAGATGGGGGACAGTATACTCTCCCTGGAGAACTCAGTATATATAGCCCCGCGGGGTCGCTACTCCCCGTCATCAGCCTCAGATGTCCTGCAGTGCCTATATCTCATTATTATTGTCGTTATTATCTCAAGAGCCTTTGTCCCAATTATGTTAGGGTCGACTTCCAGTCACGATGCAACTGAGTACCAGTATTTACAAGGAGCGACTGCCTATCTGACGTCCACAAACCGGTTACCCGCTCAACCCAACACCCCTTGGTAAAACTTACTGGCTTCTGACTACCCATAACGACTGCCAAGAATGTTCAATGACAGCCGGAACTTACAGTTTAACATCCCCTCCAAATAACGGTCATTGGTATCCAAAATATACGTAGAAAGTACATACGAACTTAGAAAAGTTGCATTGGCAGGCACTTGCCAGACCTGGAATCAAAGACGCACGCTCATACTTGAGAGATTGGTTCTCTACCCACTAAACCACCACGACTTTGTCATCTATTTAATGTTTTTTTACGCGGACTAATTAGAATCACTACTTTTATCCATACATATGGGCACGTCTATTGCGGTTCAGTTCTCAGCGTTTTGTTTAGTCTGCTGTGCTTTTGCCGTTAAAGTACAAAAATTAAATATATGGAACGTTTCTAATGGTTATGCGTATTCCGTTGTTTTCAAGTCAACGGGCCCTTAAAATTAAATATCAGACTATTCAGATCTTTGATTTTGCTGACCCCGTAGTCGCTGGCATAAGGGACAGGATCCGCGTACGAAGTCGCGGGCAGAAGCTAGTTAAAAATAAATTCAAAATAATCTTTTTTCTTTAAGCAACGTACAGGCCTATCAAACACCTTAAGTATGGTAATTTTTCATTTTTGATTGTTTCATTATTAACGACTACATCCATTATATTCGCCAGATGTTGCAGTACATTTAGTAAAGTATGGCTTTCACCTCTTGGCTACACTTTTATCATTATTTAATGTTAGATAGATGACCAATTATTGCAATTAAGTTTTTTTATGGGTGCAGACTTAATTGCCTTAATGGCGATATTAAAATGAATGCTGTATTTATAAAATATGCTTCAGTTATTTTTAGCGTAGATTTTATGTAGGTTTTGATACATTTATTTTTGATGGTTGTCTGGCCTAGCGTTTGGTTGAAACACTATCGAAGCTTTGAGTATTAAGTATGAAGTTCGTGGATTTTTTATTTTTTTCTGCTCACTTTTTTTATAAGAGTTGGCGATGTTGGACTAATAAAAAACCACCACGACGGAACATGGACTAGAGATGGACCAGAGTGTGTGTATCATATTGTGTTGATACAGTACAAACCTACCTACCGTGTTCGTAGCGAACCATACAGGATTTAAACTACTAATATACTTATCTACTTCTACTTACTTATCAGACTTTTGGGCTATCGGGCTGTACTGAGGTCTACATTGGGACTATCGCCTAAAATGAATTAAATAACCATAACGTATAGCGGAACATTAGAATACTGAAATTCCTAAATACCACTAAAACAAATATCGATAAAGTTCAATATTTCTCGTATGGGCCCTTGTTTTTATTAAAGTACATAAATCTCTTTGTAATTGTATAGAATTTCGACAAAAAAGTTTTAGTTTTAGAGCACTATGATCACACGAACTATCTAAAACTACAGAGCTATCAATAAAGCATTTATGCAAATACGAACCTTATCCCAAAGGCATAAAGTACTGATTATCCGTCACCCCCACACTTCAGCCTCATCTCAGTTTATCACACCATGAATTCGTATTGAAGATATTAATGTTTGAATTTATGTCTAGGGATATTGAAAAGCAATTTTTTATTGTATTACGTATTATGTGGTACTTTTCTATGAGTAGATATTAAGTAGGCTTTAGTTAAGCTTTTGTTAAAAGTAAAGAACTCATAATACTTAATTCAATGATCCAGTTTAGGCAGATAGGTACCTATAGGAAAAGTGAACTATGTAGGCATTATGTTGATGTCGGTGGGTGTCAAAAAAAACAATTTATACAATGAAAACAATTCAGCACTTTTAACGAAACGAGTAAATTGATTTTCCGTACTGATTTTTACCAATCACAGCTTATAATCATTTTTAGGTATCAACTGTAAAAAAGTAAGGAATAGTAGTAATTTCAGACGCATAATGCTACACATAAACACACAGTGCAAACATCTTTATAGTACCCTTATATTTAATTGACACTGAATACAGTCAAAGATTATTATTACAGAGGGTAGATATTATCGAGTCATCAAATTAGCGTTAACTATTTGATTTTAATCTTAGTTTAATAGTCTGGAATCGACCCTCTTGGCTATTACGCAGCTGTAACTACTATTAGCACAATTATGATGATTTCTATGGCTTTGTTCCTTATTTGATTTCTTTAGGAATCTCTTTATGTTGATGAGGTTCCAAATAATTTGATAGCGGGAAAATTATATTTAAAAACATTGAAAAAGTGAGGTGGTCTTTTCATGAAGGTATAGGTGAAGATGGCAGCCTACTAACAGACATGCTTGTCATGTCACAAACGGTGTTGGTACAAAAAAATCTTACTAAATGCATGGGACTTTTATTTTCCTGCAAAATGTAGCGTTTATTACATCCTCATGTCAAAATCAAGATTTACACGCTGTGAGTATACTTTGTATTTGTTAATAACTATTTTTTTTTTATTTACTTAAGTATTCTTGTTACATTCCTTAAAATACCCACTAAACTTGATCTTTTCATGCTTGAAAAATAACTTACCCCCTTACTTATAAAAATCTCTAATCACCTTCTAAGCAACATTTTACTAATCACTACTTAAAGCTTTAAGTACTCATTAAATGTTAGTTAAGACATGCTTAAGCAACGTTTATAAGTAAGAATTTTCTTAAACAGCCCTTAAGTATTACTTATTATTTAATTCACGTATATAAGTAAGGCTGTTAATTTTTATCTGTTTAGGTTACTATATTAGTTCATTGTTTTATCTTATCTCTTAGCATAAAGGTACAGAGTTGATAGCGCACGTAAAATTTGGTACGATATATACCAACATCCATACCACGTTGAATACACCGGTTCTCGTCCGATCACCGAAGTTAAGCTACATCGGGCGCGGTCAGTACTTGGATGGGTGACCGCCTGGGAACACCGCGTGACGTTGGCTTTTTGCTTTTGTTATTTTTAATTTAAACTTCATTTTCATAGTTCTTATTTGAAACATTAATTTGACGGCGACGCTTAAATGATTTACTTTTATGATATAAAATATTCGAAGGGTAAAGGGCGAAAAAACAATATGATGGTTATTGATAATAAGAATTAAACTTTATTACAAGGCATAGTGTGAAGTGGCTTGCTCTGAAGTTACGTATGTCTGTCAACAACGCATAGCATCACAAAGTAGGGGAATGGATCTATTGAATGACGTCATAAAAGTGTCAGAGAACTAGTGTTCCGGTCCAGCGTATGCCAACGTCCATACCACGTTGAATACACCGGTTCTCGTCCGATCACCGAAGTTAAGCAACATCGGGCGCGGTCAGTACTTGGATGGGTGACCGCCTGGGAACACCGCGTGACGTTGGCTTTTTGCTTTTTGTTACAAAAGCCAGATAGTTGCGGTGAAGCCGGTGTCCCACTGTGTTGACACGTTGCAGAAATCTTTGCCTCGGTTGAAATCTTCCAAAACCAAAATCCTCCAAAAGAATTGGGAAATCACTCATTTACTTTACTAACTACTGTATCCTACTTAAGAGCTTAACTAACTTTTTTTAATGATTATAATATGATAAACTAGTAGGCCTACCTGAGACAATCTGCAATTATGACCTCTAAAATCAAAATCCTCTCATTCATCAGCTAGTTAAAACAATTAATTAATCCTTATTCCCATTAATAACTGTCGCATACAACTCAAAAGTTTACCATTCACGTAGGTAAAATGAAATTAACTTGAACTTAAACCACACACGTTAAACCTTAGCCACAATTAACAAAATAACCTCGTTAACGTGCTCGTATTTAAACTTGTAATTACAAAAATAACCGCTTCAGTATGGGTTCATCAAAATTCCTCGTTCGTTAACTTTTGCCGCGAAACAATTCAACTCCGATGCGAGTCTGCTTAAAAGTTTGATTTAAGGTGCTGTCTTTGTATTTGATACTCTTAATCCTTGCAGATAAAAAATCATGTGTTGCTGCTAGTAAGTCTGACAACCAGTCTTATCTAGGGACATTGGGTTGCCTGGGAAGAGGTTAGGCAGTCGCTCCTTGTAAAACGCTGTTACTCAGCTGCTGGAAGTCGACCCCATCATAGTTGGGAAAAGGCTAGGCAGATGAAGTTTTGCAAATAAAATATTAGAACACTAGCTAACCCACGTCCTGGGAAAACAAAGTAGTTTCCCATTGATAATAAAGAGCTTCTATTTTAGCATTCAGTAATTTCAGTGTAAAAGATGCTTCTTTCGAACACTGGTAGTACTGATATACTTAAATTCAAACAGATTCGGATGGATAGAGTGATATTCGGACTTTATTTAATTAAGAATTGAAATAAGTCCCAGGATAACCAAAGTACAAAATCACAATGTACCCATCAAACATCAGTATAAACACACTAGCTTTATACCTCAAAGTTTCAAATAAACTAGTGTCTAACTCACAAACAGCAATGGGTACACACAAAGGGCCAGGCCACAACAGTGCGTTGCGGCGTCGCATCGCAAAAATCAACGACGCATATCATATTAATCGCATAGCTGTGCAATGTTGTTTTTGCGATGCGACGCCGCAACGCACTGTTGTGGCCTGGCCCAAAACTGACTGCGAACCGCGACTTTCCGAATGTTAACAAAGGAAACGACAAAACGAACTAACTTCTACAGTTACTGTTATTTTGTTCTAGCGTAATTAAAAAACCCATTACTTATTACGTCATTGAAAAACGAGGATTTCATTGAATTTTGATTTTTGTATAGGTAAAATAGGCCTACAAACACCATACACCTATTTTCGCATTGATTGTCCATCGTGGTCAAATCGCAAAAAGTTATAATAGTCTGCATACTAGTCATTTCCCATCAAATAACAAAGGACAATTACAGAAGGTAGGTACGTGTGTAGTAGGAGTTCGTGGTGGTCTAGTGGGTATAGGACCAACCTCTCAAGTATGAGGGCGGGGGTTCAATCCCAGGTCAGGCAAGTACCAATGCAACTTTTCTAAGTTTGTATGTACTTTCTAAGTATATCTTAGACACCATTGACTGTGTTTCGGATGGCACGTTATACTGTAGGTCCCGGTTGTCATTGAACACATCCTTGGCAGTCGTTACGGGTAGTCAGAAGCCAGTAAGTCTGACACCAATCCAACCAAGGGATATCGGGTTGCCCGGGTAACTGGCTTGAGGAGGTCAGATAAGCAGTCGCTTCTTGTAAAGCACTGGTACTCAGCTGAATCCGGTTAGACTGGAAGCCGACCCCAACATGAATTACAGAAAGTAGGTACAGTGAGATCCGAAAACAACTTTGAAGTTTTAAATGTAAAGAGTAAAGGCAGCCAAAACTTGATCACATCTCTTCATGTACTGCAAGCATATTTGAAAAAAAAAAAAACATTTGTTTTTTATTTTTCCGGACGTTCTAAAAATAACAATAATCTTAATCAACTCCTTAACATAAGACGCCCACTGCTAAACAAACGATTTCCAAAAGACTTCATTTATAGGGTCTCAGCACACATATGGGATCGGAAAGGGATCGTCACCGTATCGCCTCGAGCCGTTCAGAATGGTTTGTATTAAACTCCCTACTACAACGCACACTAATCGGAATAATAACGTAATCGCCTCGCCTCGGAACGGGCTCCGAACTTGAATTCCCGCGCTTACGGCTCATCGTCCCCGCGCTTACGTTTCTCCGTCCCCGCGCTTACGTCTCTCCGTACCCGAGCTCACATCTCTTCGTCCACTCTTTCCCCTTTCCCCTCCCGCGACTTGCCTGCTAAAGACGCTGCCATTCGCAAGGAGTATTTCATTCGTGTTGCGCGTATGTTTTATTTAAAATTTTAAGTTCGATTCAAACACAAAATAACGATGCAAAGGAAGAAACTTATTGAAGAAGTGCCTCGTGCGGCGAGGCGTAAGCGCCTAGCCGTAGCCGAGTTGACGTACAGGCGCTGCTGATACGCTTTCGTTACGTGCATACGGTAGGTTGACGCCTGGTTGACAGCGAGGCGAAAGGCGTTACGGTTACGATCCCTTTCCGATCCCATATGTGTGCTGAGACCTATAAGCGGCCTGTGTCCAGCGCCTACGCAACCTTTGTCATATCGTTAGAAAAACTAACATAGAACACCTACATCGAATTATACCAAAACAAACGTTTTAACAGCAAAAACAAACCTCTCCAAGCAAAATCCAAATTAAGACACGGAACTAAAAACTTTTCGTTCTAAAACAAAAGTTGTGGCCATTAAAATGTTCGCAACCCAACCCTCATTATTATATGAAAGGCGTTCCTTTCATAAAACTATCGCATATGCTTTAATTACGGCACCATCATCCTTACTTACTAATATTATAAAGGATTAAGCTTGTGAGTGTGTTTGTCAAATGTCTTTGAACTGAAACGGATAATATCAGTTAATTTTAAGATATTTAAATAGAGTATATCTTACACTTTTTACTTTTCATTCACTGCGGGCCAATCACCGCTTTACCTCGCCCCCGCGCCTCACTTCATACCACAAAAGGGACCCAATAAATTACTTCTGCGCAGGTGAAGGTCAGAGCTTAAGATTCGTACCGATAACTATACCTACATAGAAACGGGAAGCAGGACCTTCGAGACGCGAGTGATGTCGCAGGATAAAGCTAGTTCACCACATGTCTGTTCCAAGCCACTAATTGTGCAAAGTTTCGTTCGGATGTTCTCGTTATAAGTCGTCAAATTTCGCGACGAATCGTCAGCCCTTTAAGTTAGGAGTTGCAGTTTAGTCGCACTTGAGTTGTCTTATTCAAGCATGGCGGCGAAATAATGGTTTTGTTTTGTTGCGTAAGTACTGCGAGATTGAGTATTTTGGATATAGAAAGAAAGAAAGAAAATACGTTTATTCACGCACGCGTGTGACACAGCCTTACAAACAATAAACAAAAATAATTAAAAAAATAGCAGTCGTTAGAAATAAGAAAAGAAAAGTCGAATTACAATTAAAAAACAGTAATGGGAAATATGTGTCACACCCCACGTGAAACGGCCCTTGCTCAGCATAATGCTGAGACCCTGTACAGGACAAAAGCCTCAGCGCTGATTTTCAGCGAGAGCCGAAGCTACCGCGATGACGTCTGCTGGGGCAAGAATTAAATAAGGTGTAAAAATAAACTAAACAGATATCATAATAGAAAAAATAAATACAGACTAAAATCGACTAAATAGATAAATATTCCTTGGCAACACTCGGGAAGACTTTCGCGCAGATTTGGTTCATTCCATGCCAAATATGTGAGTGTCAAAATGACGTCAAATTGTCATGCAATAAACCAAAATCATGGATATAAGAGATGGTCATGCAAGTTGTTAAAACTGCGTTTATTTTTTACCAAATTAAGTCTTATACTTACTATTCTAGTTAAAATTCTTATATTGGAATTTCATTATTCTTATTATGAATTCAGTTAAATTGTAATAATACGCCTATTACAATAGGTAAATGCTGATCAACGTTCGTTTAAACATTTTCATTTGTTTTTCATAAACTCTGCTAATCACTACGTCAAAATCTACTGCGTCATCGCATTCTATTTTCAACTGTAATAAATCACATCCTAATTATTTAGTTCTGTCTCAAAAAATACTCTAATTAAGATCTCTAGAAAGGTTCATTGTCCTACGCTTCGTGAAAAAATAATCTAACACTTTTCGCTAATTAGGAAACTTTTCATTCGAAAATTAGATGCCTACAAAAACGCTGAAAATCCCTGAATGTCAAAGTACTTTAGACAAAGTTAAAATTGAACCTTTTTGTAAGGATTAAAAAAGTGCTCATTGTAGATAGGTATTTGTTTAAAAAACAACGTGCTTATTTTAACTAATTAATTAAGTAAAGTTCACGGTATCGGAAAGGGTCATTAAGTACCTGATTTGTAAATGTTATTCAGCACCCTTTTCATTAGTTACAAAATGGGTAAAAATAATTATAATATTAATGACTAGTTATTACCAGTTGTTGTCCTTTAGTTTATCTCGTCTTTAAAGATATATTTTAAAGGAATATTTACTTGTAACTGAATCAAAAGTCTTAGTAAGCATAGGTACCTACTATGGTTTTTCTCAAAGTTCATTCATCACCTACAAGTACCTACCATCTTTCAGCAAACTGCTGCGCAAACGCGGACTTTTTCAAAATCTCTGAAGATTTCTTACTAACAATGAATAATACTTATCGAACTGTACTTGATAACTAGCACGCGACGCAACCTAAAAATATCTTCCCAAAGATAGCAACATCAAAATCTTTATCAAAACCCTCAAAATAATTCGAGACATCAGTACTAAGCACGTAAATAAATAACTTCGAATTCATTGTTAAAAAATACCAACAAAATAACAATCACATTTCAAAAGCTGATAAAAAATCTTAGCATCGCAATAAAATGAATTTTCTCCTTCAATGTACCGAAATTTCCGATAAAGATTTAAAGAGTACGCGATCGGAGCGTTTACGAAGAAAGCATTATCATGCATTAAAATTCGGCATCGAAGCAAATTGTTATCGGTGGAGCCTCGGGCTTAGATTTTGTAACCAACTGGAGTCGCCCTTGCCGTGCCATCTGCCAAAGTTGTAGACCTACTCCGATCATAGATCATATCGTATGTGTGTGTCAAGCTTATGGTAATGTTTGTCATTTTTTTCTTCTACGTACCTACATAACGAGTAAGTATAGACATTCCAACATCCAAATCCAATAGAAAATTGTGGAACTATTTATTTTTGCATATTTTTAATTACTAAGACAAAGGTATAGAGACTAGCGCCACATCTATTAACTTGAGTTGTTCTTGAGTCGTGCGAATTTAAGCGACAGCTATTTGTTGCATCTTTCGCGCTGGGGCGAGGCGTAAATTGGCAGACTTTTTCTCTAAGAGGTTGTGGTTACGGCGGTTCCATTAGTTATATGCTCTAAGTTATCGTCGGAGCCTAATGAGGTATTTGCATGGGAAAAGAGTTCCAAGCCGCGTTGTTGTTCTTGAGTTGTTGACAACACTGCAGCTAGGTAAGAATTTAAGAATCTATCGATTTTATTGTCATTGTTAAATTGCGGTTTTTGGTTTTCAGTTTATATGTAGGTACCTAAATTTTGGTTAGTTGAAGTTCTTTTGAGGCTGTTACTGTTACAGCCTTTTTATTGTCCCACTGCTGGGCATAGGCCTCCTCTCACATGGAGAAGGATTGAGCATTAATCACCACGCTTGCTCAATGCGGGTTGGTGATTTCAGACTTTATAGTCTAGGTTTCCTCAAGCTGTTTTACTTCTCCTTTTTATCAGCCTATCAGTTGGTGTAAAGATATAAGCCTATGTCCTTTTTCAGGCTCTATATGTATGTATAGATGTACCAAAAACAAATATCTTACTCATTCATCTATAGAACCAAACTTATGTGGTAAACGTCTTTAGCGTTTTTATTTACATTTGTAAGTTCACTCACGCTGTGATTCATTTTGTTTTCTTTTCCATATATTCGATACACAAATCTCAATAGCACATAGTGACAATGGTGAATGAAACTTTATGGTAAGACCAAGCCATAGATATACAGGGGGTGAATAAATCAACATTAATATAAAGGGGAAAATCACACCAGTCTTTGAAAGGTTCCTTTAGCAAAAATGTCAAAAGACTTTAATTGGTAGTCAAATATTTTGTGAGTCAACTGAATAATTTGCAAATTGAAGATTTTACTCAGAATTTACAACTGAAATTATACTTGCCAAAATTCTGTGTAGTAATATAATTATATTTGAACTATTCTGGAATATCTGATTTTGTATCTCCATCGCCATACAAGTAATAAAGTTAAGCACAAGAAAAAATAAATAAATTATTTTGTATGTTTTACGCTTTGATTATATATATGTCTAGATGGAGTGTCACCATACAATCCCAACAAAGAAGCAGAGACAAAATTGTTATGCATGTGTGCGTGTAGGTGTCATTTTACACTGCGCGTTGACGTAAATAATGATACCAGCTTCTACGATTCTCCCATAAATAATGAAAAAAAAAAATAGACTAATTAAATAAGTTTGTATACATAGTGTTATTCGGTTTAACTATAACTTTATAGAAAATTGAACCTTGTTTGGCACTGCTCCTTTTGTAAGTCTTCGGCGCCCTATCTTGTCGACAGTACTCATGTCCTTGCTGCGGAAGTGATCGGAACACACTACGGTATTTTTTGTTGGTGTCCACATCCCATCTCCGCGGCTTTTTTTAATGCGGTCTATCCACTGACTCTTAACAATAGGATTACTTGGAATTCTTGAAAAAAAATGATGTTACGTTGATGACCATAATTTACTAATCAAATAATAGTAGATAATATTTTGGAGAATCAGAAAATGTCTATCCGAGCAATAAAAATAGAAATTATACCTACCTATTATTTTTTTGCGCAATGCTTAAAAAATATCCTTTATACATAACATAAACACGTGAAGTTGGGAAAATGAAAAACAGAAACTGGCAACACTGATACAATATGGCGTGATTTAGTAAACATAATTACAAAAAACAACTATTTATTTTCTGGGTCAGTTACCGATGATAGGTGATGTTATTGGCACTTTTTAGCCTTCCTTTATAATTCCGGCAGACTTTAATTGCACATATCGTCATTTTATCTCTGTTATTTGTATTTTAGTTAGCGCGCGTAATACGTTTTGACAGTTAAGCGGCACGATCTGTTCTGATTGACAGGAAAGCTCCTGTCGATGAGCAGTTCATCGACATTTTTTTCCACGCTTGCGCGCACTCGACGCTACATCTAGACATATATATAATCAAAGGTTTTACGACGGTAAAACATTCGGGCACAAATAAGACTATTATACCGAATGAGTACGTGGGTTATAAGTTGAAAACCCCTACAGCGCATTTACAAAAAAACTGTAGGTACCCATTGTCTGATGACCAACTCCTTTAGTGCACAGGAATAAAATCCCAAACGCATTTGTTCCGATTACAATGAATGACATTGGTCCACCATTGGTCCGTCCACAAGTTTGCCGCTTCCAGCATAGGTTGTATATCAATCATTGACATCAACTTGTGGGATGCATTGTGGACTTTTTTCGGAATCGGATTTTGGAAAAAATTGCTTGTCGTTTCTATAGGTCGTGTTTTAAAAAAGTTGCTAGTGTCTTTGTTAAAAAAAGTTGATTAACATTTATCGAGGTTTTCGTGTAAAGACAGACAGACGCTGTTGAGGAGTTAGTTTAGAATTGAAATGATTTCATACTTTACAATGATTCTTTTATTCAAAAACTAAAATAATGGCTAGTAACGAAATTACATAATATACTTTCACTTGCGTGCAAAGAGACTTAGGTAGTTACTATCGGCATCTAAAGAGAACTCTTTAAGAGTAAATAGAAGCTTATATTTTTAAAGTACCTATAATGACGCTTTTCTATTTAACACTTCTATGGAATAAAGTTTTGTTTTCCTAAGTTCTATGCCAGTTTCAGCATTGCAGTGGAAACTAGGTCATTACAGATATTCTAGATCTTATTAGAGTTAAATATATGGATATTTAAACCGAGCCAAAGGTATTCCCTTAGGAGCTCTGTACTCGTACATACCCGTACCTACTTACATTAGGTAGAGCGGGGATAATAGTCGACTGTTATAATCGAGTCTATTTGCGGAATCGAATAATTTTGGTCACTAAATCCACCATTCGACGACGCTGGACCACAGGGTTCTCTCACATTATTTTGTCAATTTATATCTTAATAGGATAACTTCTGAGCAATTGGCAATTAATCGTAAGACAGCGATATTGCACATTTCCCGCAAAACGCATGAGTGTTTACCTCCACGGATTTTTTATAAATAATTCATCGTACATCTAACATCGATTTCAAATTACAAATAAGTATATGCTGAATGCTACTTAAGTAGTTCACACTTGACACGACAGTTCAGAATTGAATAATCGAATAATCTAACTCGAATAAAATTTTATTCGATACTAGTTTCACATAATTAGACCACTCACTATGCAGTTCGTTTACCCTCGAGGGGACTGGCAGCAACACTACATGTGAGCTTATTTCCCACTCGCGTTTGGTTACGTTTAGATACCACCAGATTTGTGTACTGCGCTGGGAAATCGTTATGTAAACGATTGTAATCGATTCGGAAAATTACTCGATAGCTGTGCCGATTATCAAATTAGGGTTATTGTTCTATTTGAGTCTGTTGGAGACGATTAAAGGGTGTGATAATTAGGTTTAGAAATCTAGGAAAAGTAATTATTTTAGGTAGTAATTTTCTTCGTCTTTTTATGGAAAATCTATACATGTTACATATAATGTTACTTCTTAGATTGGTATTTATTTGCACCAAAAGGCGTTTGTAAGCGAAACTTATTTCTCAAGATTTTGTATGCGCATGTAACATGTAACTGTTTTTTTTTAATGTACAACAATTCTGTAGAAATTGTAAAAAAATATTAACTTGTCTAAACATATTTTTAAGTAACTTGTCTCATGTTTTAATAGAAAAGCTTCCTCAATAAATAAGCTTTAAGCGTTTTTTCTCTGAAGTCTAAAATACATTAATAATATTTATTAAATAAGGAAAAAAAGGTTTATCCTCTTTTAACATTTTCCAGTAGCCTGTTAAACAAATTAACGTTAAAAAGCCGTTAACAGAGAGAAATAAATGTGCTTACATTGTAAAGGAAAGTAAAGAAAAGCTGTCATTACCATATTTTATTAGCTAACAAAGGATAAATAAGGTATGACAACAATAATCCTGAAAGCGTAAGAAAAATAGTGCGGTTACACTGTTGACAAGTTTACGACGGACAAGGATATAGAATAAAAATAGATGTGACTACGAAAATTGCTTTTGCTGTGCACTAACAGGGTCCATTATATGTACCTAGCTTTAAGCCCCTTGTAACATCATTATAACATTATGGTGTGCAAATCAAAAGTAATTAAATAAATAAAAAAAAAACACATAGAAAAGTTAGCTAAATACTAAAATGAGAAAGTGTCGATGTGAAAGAATGTAGGTATTAAAAAAAAAAACATATCGGCCGAATTGAGAACCTCCTTGTTTTTGGGAAGCCGGTCAAAAACGAAAATAAGAAATGTTATTCCTATTAAATCATATATCATTTAAATTATTCAGAAAAATATTATGCAAAATAAAACACATCAAAAACATTTGAAGACTCAATTTATTGATGTCAGCCATTAGTTTTGAAGTTATTCTATAAATTCGCGAACGTTTCCAATTTAGCATGAAGCATGCTTATTATTATTATTTTTTTTTAATTTCAAATGCCTCACAAATTCGAAATTAAAAAGAAATAAAAAGAAAAGATTGAATATTTGAAAAATATCAAACAACTTACTTGAACATCTTTGACGGTCGTTACGGTTAGTCAAAAGCCAGTAATTCTGGCAACCAGTCTGATCAAGGGATATTGGGTTGCCCGGGTAACTGGGTTGAGGAGCTCAGATAGGCAGTTGCTCCTTGTAAAACATTAGAACTCAGCTGCATCCGGTTAGACTGGAGGCCGACCCCAACATAGTGGGGAAAAAGGCTTGGAGGATGATAATGTATATTTTCTTAGGCTTAAGGTATTGAATATAGTTTGCAGTAGCAGTAGTAATCGAAGTTAAATATACTATTTTTACTTTTAACTCATTCAATGCTATTTCATATCCAGTTTTCATAAATCGCTTGCATTCTCGCGGTCCACACAGGACATTGTTGTTTATGCTGTTCATTTCAGTTTTTATCGCGAAAGGCCACGAAATATGTGGCCTAGGCCAATAGCAATATTTTCCTTGTATTCGTAATGAGATATTATTTGTTTTAGCAAAAGGGTTCTTGGTTGAATTTCGATTCCAGAGAAGCCCTAACATACAAATATTTATTTTATCAGCCATATTGGTCAACATTTCCAATCGTCCGTAAGTATATTATAATTTCTAATTATGTGATATTCTCAAAGTCTGATACCATGAATACAGTCTCATTTTATGGCATAAGACTTCGTATCAATAAACGAGAAAAATCTATATTAATATTTTTGCAGCAGTAAATGTTACAAAAATGCAGTTACATAAAAACTTTTTTCCCTAAATCGCTTTCCTCATAGCCCGCGGCTTTAAAACTAAAAAATGTGAAGGCACTTTCTGGACGAACGAACAGCGTTTTTGTTGCAATTGTACGCACCGAGCGTTTTAGAACGTTTATTTTATATTGGCAACTGTTGCCGGCGCTTTATGGAGTTTCGCACTTTGTTGTTCAAATTGAAGATTAATAAAAAATGTTATTCAGGAAAGACTTAGCTAGGTACGGTAAAAACGAGAACAACGAGACCGCATCATACTAATACTAATATGGATTTTTATATATTGGGATATTTCTTCCTCAATTTCGCTTTGACGGCTGATCAAAATAACACACACATATCAACTGGGGAACATCTTTTTATCTAGGTGCGGCAAGAAGTTTGTTTTCTTATACCTAATTAAAGACCTCCTCTGTTAAAGATATCCTCAATATGTAGAGGCAATTTCGAGGTACAATTAAATAAACATAACGTCATTCACCTGTAAGACTCTAAAATATAACCAATATACTCAAAAAGGAACTTCTCCTGTCAACCAGTCAGAATATCATCCACCTACAAATATCCAAGAAAACTCAATAACATTTTACTTTATTCGTTCACGTCCATAACGTCAGA
This sequence comes from Helicoverpa zea, assembly GCF_022581195.2. Classification (NCBI taxonomy): domain Eukaryota; kingdom Metazoa; phylum Arthropoda; class Insecta; order Lepidoptera; family Noctuidae; genus Helicoverpa; species Helicoverpa zea. The sequence continues at coordinate 9,439,576 of NC_061466.1, read as the reverse complement.
TATTACGCGAACATTATGTAAATCAGAATCATATGTCAATAGAAATTAATATCATATAGTAGGAAAAAGATTGACTGTCTGACAAGCAGATTGATTGCATTTTAACCCTAACCCTTTCATTTCGCGTCACAGCCATGGCTTGGGGTTGCGTATTTGTGAAATAGTGTTAGGCCAAAGCCACCATATTTTTGTGAATATCTATGAAAATATAACGGGTTTCAACAAGTTTTAATGTTGGTTGACGCTGGAACTTGATTATTTTCCGACGTATCAGCGACGTATCAATGAATAAAATAATTAATAGTTTTGAGAGGACTCGTAATACCCAAGCAAATATTATGTAGATATACCTACTTACATTCGGTGAATTCTCTTGAGTCAAGATGACGCTACTGTTTACTTTTTTCTTGTTTCTTTTTAAGTAATGTATTTATATACCTTATTAATATGAAAAATTGAAAAACTATGGTCTCAATATCTTAGCATCATTTGATACCTACCAACCTCAGTCTACAAATTCTAACACAACTCAGCAATACTTCACAAATACACGTTCAAGAAGCACACGTCATCAATCACAGTATGTCTGTAAGCGCCTTGGCCGGGGGTAAATCTCTCTTTTTTACCCCCTAACATCATTTGGGGGAAACCCTCTACATCACAGATACCGGCATTATCAAGCCTGTTTGTGTTTTGAGCTATTTTTTTATTATTTACCCCCAGCTTTGGGGGATAGAATAGGTAAAATAGGTTTTCGTGAAAATTGCTTCAAGGATTTTCTTTATGTTTTCTGATCTATTTGCGTGTTTGATTGAATGCCTTTGCCGGGTGAAATGTTTTTTTCTTGCGTAGGAATTGACATGAGAAGCTTACAAGTATGTGGCGAAGAAATTCCCGAAACTAATAACATCTTAGGTGTTGAATAAAGAAGATTTCTGACAGACCTATCTGTGTACTATGCTTTCCTTAAAACACTTGCAACCGTATCAAATAATTGAGTCTTCTAATACATATAAATAACAAAACTTTTCCCAAATCCCTCTTTAGAACTTTAGAACAATTTCAAAAAGCGAAATACATTTTAAATAAAGAACGCACTTTCATTACAGCAGCGCAGTGCAAATTATCAAGTACCCGCCAACGCGGCTTTCAGACGATGAATGGGGCCCCCAAATCAGTCTGAGACAGTAATCAGGACACGACACTCCCCCACTTTGTAGATAATAGAAAAATAAAAGATTTCAAACCCAGCTCTACACGGAATGAAAGAAAATTAATTTTAGGGGAACATCTGCCATTAAAATAAAAGCAAAGATTGTTACAATTGACTTTTCTGTCTGTTACATTTTTTGAAAGATTTGCGGAATGTTTTTTTTATGCTGTGATTAAAGCTTTGGTTACACAGCCTTACAGAATGACAGTTTTTTGTAACAGTTTTGTCTTCAAAGACAAGTATTTGTAAACCTTAAAGGGTTCAAATTTGACTGACCAGTCATCACTGCCTTGGCTGGCAGCGTTCAGTTTATACTTGTGGTCTGTGTTTGTGGGATCAAAACGCTTTCGTAAATCACACTATTCGCATGGAGATATCATATGCTCATAGCGACTCCTGGTGTTCTAAGCTTAATAGTCAAGAGACATTCTTTGCAAGTTTGTACAGTTCAAGTACCTACAGTTTTCTTTTTTAATTAAAAATAATATTAACCAATCAATGACAAAAAAATCAACAGATTATTGACAATAAACCTGCATAAACAGCAAGGGTAATGCACTACAGAGATGGAGAAGTGTAACCAATAACTATAGTCTGCAGGGGATCATTATCCTCACGAGGGCAGAGCTCATCATAAAACCAAATGCTCAGTCTCAAAGAGGTTTTGAATCCTCGGTTAACTTCAACTTGATAATAATAAGTATGTCTACGATTTCTATATCCTTTAAAATATAAATGGCCTTACTACAAAAACTTTAACCACTGTTTTACACTTGTCTAAAAAAAATGTGGCTCCAAAATGAACCATATGTCAACGTCATAATTTTACATTTTTTTAGACAAGTCTTAAACTGACGTTAAAAAGTTTTTGTGGTAAGACGGATAATGTCTTTGTTTACTGTAATCTTAAATCTATTGTAGACTTGGGTGGTTATTTCGTGGAAGTATAAATTAGGATGATAATTGTTATTAGATAGATTGTTTTTTGTATCTTTTTATATCTCGAAAAACATTTCAAAACTACACATTTTTGCCTAAACTGGATGTGAGATTATTCTTTTACTAACTTCCGCCCGATCTGCAATCCACGAAGAACTACTCCGCGCACACTGATGATAGGTTTTAATATCATTCATCAATAAATGGGGGACATTTATAAAGGACTTTACTAATCGACCTAAAATTCCAGAGCTTAGTGCAAAGAAACTATTAAACTCTTCATCTTTATAATATCAGCAATTCTTCCCGAAAACAAAACTACCAAAAATGGCTACCCACATAGAAACAAAAACGTAATCACAAAACGAAAATTATAAGCAAACATTGCGTAACACAATCAAAGAACATTCTCGAAACGTCGCGACTTCTAATAAAGACACTGGTAATTAAATAATTTCATATGTATTGTGTAATGAAGTTTATTTATCTGGGGGCCTAGGTCGCTGTTTATTATGGAAATCGGCCGACCCTCTACCAAAATATTGGGCCTGTGAGCCTGTGAGGCAGAATTAAATTTTCGAAGTTACTACACTTTTTTATTTTATCAATTAACGACATTAAATCTGCGTTTTTTTTTTAAATATAGACATACCTACCTACTAACATTGGTAAAAAATTATATACATGATGTTTTATTTTGTATGTACCTACATGTTCATTTATACATAGCTATGTACTCATTAAACTCAACAAAATAAAGAATATCAACTGAAAAATTTGTTCTGGAAACCAGTTCTGCAGTCACAGAAAATGTATTTTTATATCCTCCCATGCTACATTTCCAGGTTCCATTTTCCAATAAGGATTGCCATACTAAAAATACTCTAACAAGATACCCAATAAAATTGAGTGTACCGATACTGCGTATCGTTCCACATCGTGGTAGTGAGGCCTGAACCTAATTATGGCGACGCTCATTTTGGCGCGAAAATGTGACAGTTCGTTAGGTGTCGGCCGCTTCTTGGCGGGAAATGGAATTGTTAGGTTATGAGAGAAATAAGTTTATACTCGCAGACGGTTTAGCTGATCCTTGTTATTTCTTGTTTTCGTAAATGGCTGGTAAATGTAGGCATTTGGTAATGACTTCTGTTCCTTACACCAAATTAAGTTAGGCTAAGAATGGAACTTCCTACTAAAAGTAACTTATATTAAATTCTGTGTTCTATTGTCAAACTGTTTAACGTAATACAGAACGAAAATTATGTTTGCAAGTAAATGACACGGATGAAACGTGAATTTTAAACAAAAACAAGGAAAGCGGAGTCAGTAAACATTATCACTTACCGCGCACAAAATGGCGGCCCCGCGTAAATGTTAAATACAAAACAGAAATCAAATTAACGACAGAAACGGCCAGGTAGCGGGCACAACGATATTTTTAAATTAAAACAAGATTAAAACAGGAAAAAGTAGGCATTTGGCTGTGAAATAAGTAATCTCGGAACAGACAAAGACATTTGATGAAAAACTTGGAGGGAGATGAAAAAGAAACATTGGAAATTAATTTTGTCGGCTTTGAAGTTTGTCGTAATGATGAGAGATTTTGTCAAAATATCGCGCTGCGAATGTAGCCGGGTGTGGTGACATTTTAGATTACTTCTAAGCATTTCCTTCTTTTTGTGTTAAATAAAAAAATAATCTTTCTTTTTGTTGTTTTAGACAGACGAAGTATATTGCATTGTGTATTATGTCATCGGACCCCTTGCGGATTATGAAGTATAGAATGTCCTATTACACCCAAAGGCAAAATTATCATCTCAACCATTTAGGTCCCTACACCTACCATTTCACATACTTTCCCATAACATTTTTTGTCTAAATCTACAATAAAAAACAACTCACACCAATTCACAATCATGTAAGTACCTAAGCACAGTGAGACAAAAAAATATTCACGCCAAATATCTTACCTGAAACGAAATTACGTGGAAAATAATGACGTTGACAATAATTTGACGCCGGTGTGTTGAGGGACCCTTTTCACACCCTTTTTATAAAAAAAACCCCATGTCAGAGGAACGGGGATTGGCTTAACCCAACCGTAAATACAACCGAGCGATACAAGATGGAATACAATACAATTTTTGTGGAATATCTTCGGGATGAGCTTGGAAATGTTGCGAGAATTTCTTCGGGAAAGTTTTATTTTAAATGGTAAATTGACAGCAGTCAATATTTGCGTGAAAGTGGTAATGGCTTTAAATCACTCTTGAAAAGGTGTAGGTGTGTTTAATAACGCAATATATTATTATGTTAGTAAAAAATCATTATATTTTATATAGTAACGCAAATAGCTTAGTCCAAACCTTTTGATTAATGCAAGCTAATTACATAAACGAAATAAATCCTACGGCCATTCCATCAACACAAATTACACACAATTATACAATAATTTATAAACCTTGCTAAAATTTTCAATTAAAAAAAATAATCATACGAAACATAAATTTAAAACATGACATTAACAAGTGATTAATCTTCTTTAAGAGTAATCGCACACTGCAAACTTTTAGTCGGCCGATAGTTTGTTTGGGCTCATAAATCAGTATGAAGATGAATGGTAGTACGCACATTACAATGATCAGGTATTTAGCCGGTATCAGACCACTGAAAACTTTGATCGGAATCAAGGTATTCTTTATATCATATCGTATCAGCGGGGCCTAGCAGGGGTAAGGCCTGCCATGGCTGCCGGATTGTTCGAAAGAGTTACCGCAGCCCTGGTACATAAAAGGCCTACGAAGGAATATGATGGGTTTTACTCAGTAAGAGTCTGACACTCCCTCACCCTGCTTACCCACAGCGGGAGGAGTCATTTGATGATTTTCTATAAAAAAAGTTTTTTTTAATATCAAAAATTTAGGCAACAGTCGGCCGACTCTTTAGTTTGTTGTGTGTGGGTACTCTAAACGTTTATTTTAGGCTTTACAAATACGCTGTAAATAAATTTTGGAAAACATAACGAATGTTTTACATTATTTTATTCGCGTTCACGACTGTGGACTGTCACATTAGTTTGAAAGGCCACCTGTGCTCCATTGAATAGATTCGTAAAATATTTGCAAGTTATATTCAAATAAAATTCTTGTATGTTTTCTTTTTTTTTTCAAATATAATTGGATTCTGATTAAAAATTGCACTTTTAAAACTTTACCTATAGATACACCATTTATTTGTGTAAAAAGTCCAAAAAAGTCCAAATTATTTGCCTTTAGTTGAATGACTAGTGTGACTACTCAAATGAAGAAATTATTATAGAGGTTGAAGATTTCTTACTATTTTATGACAGTCAAAAAGTAATCGTATCTATATAAGATTTTCATCTATAATTTAAACTATCATAATGCTCATCCACCCTCATAAACGATGGTACATACATAAATGATGAATCAGCGTGAATCAAACCCCCTATAGAATTGTATCATATATTCATAGTGTATCGTAAAAATTCACCAAAGATATTGCAATAATTTACCATCGATTGGGGATCATTTTACAAATGTTCGGGAATAGATATAAATAAGTCATGACCCAAACAGCTACATTTAAGCTATAGGTTATGTACATGTATTTACTAACAAAATTATAAATATCTCTACACGACACGACGTCCTTCTCCGTGTGAGAGGAGGCCTGTGCCCAGCAGTGGGACGATAAAGAAAAAGGCTGTAACATAACATAACAACACGACGTTGTACCTACAGTCAAAATAGAGTTATCGTTTTATAGGAACCTAAGAAATTATGTATATTTTTTTATTAGGATAATTTAGGACCCAAAGTTATTAAAGGCAAATTATGACAAACCGAGCCTTATAGGAACCTTCGAATCGACTCCTATATATTTTACAATTAACTTATTGTTAAAAGGACTCGTGTAACACATTAACATAGTATACTCCCTTATCCCAATTTTATTATTTGTCGGCGCAGCATGTTTTCTCCTTCCATATTTTTCTAACTGCCGTCATTTCGCAAGTAATATTCTTTCTAACCATATCGACTTTCACACAATCCATCCATCGTTTCTTTGGTTTTCTCTTCCTCTGTATCTGTCCACGGTTATACTTAAGACCTTCCTTACAACATGACTCTTATTCCTCCGCATCACATGCCCAAAATATATATAAACACATGCCCTCATATATGAAGAGAAAATTATTGTTTCATTATTTTGCAAAAAATCTTGTATACCCGACTGTACATACTTACTTAGGAATGTGTAGACAGTTTTTCTTCATAGTAAATATTAATATTGCGTAAACAGCGACTATATTATGTCCGTGATATTATATGGGAACGTTATAAGATAATAGGGTTGTCACATAGGCACCTACGTTACAAGTGATATATTTACCACTACTCGATTTAAAAAAAATATCTCTAGGCATTGGTTTTCTCATTGCATCGTTTTGCAACGGTTCAAAATGCGTGGTTTATATGATGGGCCCAGATTTCTCCAACAAAGCGGTAAGTTTTTAAACAACCAAAAGAATTTCGTTATTCGAACATCTTTCCATATTCATTGAATTTATCACCTCTTGATGATTGACGATGACGTGTTACGAAAATGACTACAGAAAAAACTATACAATACACTATACACTATTACACAAGAAACATAAATATTTACCAAGAATACTTTTTATGGTAAGAATATCAAACTACTGACAACCCTAGCAGCACGGTAGCCAATCAAATCATATCGGCGGTCTTTCTGTCGACTCGCTAATACGACACAATATCAGCTTGATATTCTAGAACCTTCTACGAATTCGTTCTAGGAATAACATATTAATTCCTGGATTATAGTCAGTCCCAGGACAAGCTACTTAGTATTTATATTTCTTTAATATGGACCTTTTTGGTTGGTCCTATCGTGTAAAAACCTGTATAAATTACTGTCGCACTGTTTAATTAGAGGTACATTAAACATGATTCTTGGCTCAATACTAATGGTATATCTATAGTTCAAAATTTTGTTCATTTATTTAAATTACTTAAACTTTGCTTGAACTTAACTTAACTTGCTTTAAAAATTGTATAAATAAGTATTAAAGTGTTACATAGGGTCCCATATATCGAAGGAGTCTATATGCAACTTTTTATCCTGCTGACAGCGCCAGTGAAAACTTATTTGTTTCCAAAAGGAGAAACTAATATCAATAACAGAATCCTATACCTACTTTATTCTGAAACACAAATCTCAAAACCAAAAGCAAATTATGAACATTCTTTAATTAAAAACAAAATTATCAGAGTACTGCGAACTGGTATTGGACGGGCGATATCGTGGAACCGCAGAAACGTTTGATAAATTTACTGAACGCTCGCTTTTAATCCTCACTGATATTCAGACGAGACGAGAGACTGAGACATAAGCGGAAAGCGAGTTAGACTTTATTTATATTCTCTGATCCTTTTTAACACGCGACGCAAATTGAGTAGTAGAATCCGTAGTTAAAAGGTGGCTTTTTATTTGTACTTAGTTGTGTAGTCGCGTCTCCAGAGATAACTACTTTCCTTCCCCCCCCCCCCACCACCTAAATGTTATCCTGCATAAGCTATATTACTAACAAGTTTTAGCTAAATCCGTTGAGTAGTTATTTGTGTGCACCTCAAGAACTACTGGACCAATTTATTTAAAAGAATCTTTCAGTGTCAGAACCTTTCTCGAAATATGGTCTATCTAACACTAGACCTAACCTAAACTAAACCTAACCTAGACTAAAGGTTAATTTTTATCTAGGTGTGTTACGTTTCATCGGCGTAGTTCCTACGGGACACGCTGGAGGAAGCTAACTAGTCTAAAATTACTCGCTGATCGCTTATGACTTGAGCTAAATCTATTTCGAAATAGGTTTTAATTCAAATAATCGATTTCCTCGCAAGTATTCTGATGATGGTGTGTTATTTGAGTTGTTAATTTGTTACTAGTCTTTGCTTTTGTGCAGTTAAATGCGTTAGTTAACACTAAAATTAATATAAGTACATTCAGTGCGTTTGAGCTTGAGTCTTATATAGGTTGTATTAGCTAGGTACCAATTTTAGTATGATAAAATCTAAGAAATTAGATAACGTGTTTGTTCGTTAGTGTTGCACGGTAAGAAAGATAATTTATTTATTTAATTTTCTTGCACATAATATACACTGGCGGGCTTTTTTTATTATTTTTAATTTTTATTTAACGCCTTAGGCGTTTTACTAGTTTGTCCAGTCTACCTTTGGAAGAGAAAGCATTGCTATTTCATTGAGATCTACAAAAATTTGGGTATAGAGATACGCAGTACCCTGAAAAATTCGGTAACGTTAGAAGTTTATTATATTCTTTAATTTTTTTTTTTAATATTCTACAATATGTTTGTAGGTATATTAAAAAGGGTGCTAATTAAACAGGCTTCTTTTTAATATCATTATTCGCCTCCAAAAATGTATGTTGCCTTCTAAATTACTAACTCAGCCACAATTAACGAACATCTAAATAATACTATCTTAGCCACTCGTTATCTTCTAAGTAAACCACTCTAAATTCAACTCAGCATGATGGTTATTTTTTAGCATCTAAATTTTTAGCATGCATTCTAACAGTAAACTTCTAAAATACTTTTAAATGACATCATAAAATATATTTAATTAGCTTCTAATTTTTAACTCAGTACGTTTAAAATGTAAGCAAGCAACATGCAGCTAGCATCGCTTCTGTCGCGGCTCCGGTGCTGCGGGGCTCCGGCGGTCCACAAGATGGTTTTCACGCCCACCACCGCAGCTTCGGCTTGCTGGCCGGCTCAGCCGGCCAGCCTCAGTCGCGTCGGCGAGCGTTAAAACTACCTGCGCCTCAGCTCGCAGGCCGCCTCGCCCCTCCGCGCCTACGCGGTTTTGAATTGCACTCTAGGAGTAGGGCAGACAAGACTACGTGGAGTCGGTTTTGCAGCGATTCGTTTTCGTCACTAACTTCAATTTTTAATACAATGTTTTTTAATTGAAGGCTATAAATGGCAATATACTAAAAACGAGGCCGAGTTAGTAAATTAGATGACAATGTATAAATAAGAAGGACAAGTCACAATAATTGATGATCTTTACTTGAAGCTTTCTATAGAATATTTAGTTGGCGTTGTAAAAAAGACGAATTAGTTTATTAGAGGCTATGTCATTTCCCCGTTGCTTAGTTATAAAATTAGAAGTTTAATCATGTGTCCAATAAATAATTTTGTGGCTACACTTATAATTTCCCTATTAAAAACAACTTCAATAGCACATAAATAAACCTATATCGATTGGCCCCAGTTTACACTAGCGTAAGTTGCTACATCCAAAACTGTTACGCAGCCCCAGGGTACAACTTTCTAGTGCTCACTACGTATAAGTTAAACATAGCTGTAGTAATTACTAGAGGAATTTATTAGAATACACTCAATATTTACTGAGGTGCTCGTGGCTAAGTACCAAGCCACACGGGTCGATTGATCATAGGTTTGATCCGTGGATGGGTGACCAGTGTGTACCTATTTATGTCAGGATAAGTTCCACCGTGTTTTGCTAGGCACGTCAAATCAAGACTCCCGACTGTCATTTGTCCATCTTTATCAGTCGCTATGGGTAGATAAATGTCGATGCGATTGATATTAGATTTGTTTCATACTTCAAGGAACACTATATCTACTCATTGACCATACAAATTATGATGATTGCTCATCGCTTATAAGTCTTCCTTTTAGCTAATACATATAGCAAATATTCGGAGCATATTCCCCCAAAAAAATCAATAAACCAAGTGCCCATTACAAAACATTTCTTTTAATAGCACGTCGACAGAATTATGTCCCGTAATATCGGCCCAAACACATTGTAAAGACAATAACATACAGGCTTGCAATAAATACCGTTTTCACTCATTTCCGATAAACGGGCAACACTGGCAGGCTGTCGTCGCTAAATCAGTCATAATTACTGCAATAACTGTCGCGGTGTGAGCGTTTTGGATGGCTAAGCTAGTGTTGTCAGGTAAGGATTTAAATGTACCTACAGTTTAGATTATTTTAACAAAATCTATCTGAATGAGGTTAGATTTTCAGTTGAGTAAGGCGATGTATTCTCTATTGCTTATGAATTTCTGGTGTTGCAGCTATTTGACACATTTGTTTTTCTAGTTTTATATAGGTACGGATTTTTTGCGTGAGTAGCACTCTTCTTATAAAGTTGATATCATGTACTTAAAATAGTTTACAGTTAATGAACGGTAGTAGGTGTGCTACTACAAAAACCATCATTGTATCATTGTCAAGTAAAATTGAAAACAGCAAAGAATCTTTTGTACCCCTTACTAGGTATATACCACGAAATTGGTAGCTGGCAACACAGACCTAACCCGGGAATATCAGCGACAAATAAAACGCACGATATTGGTGCGATAAAACAATTTTATTGTTGTTGTTACCATTAATACTAAAGTGGTGTTTGGTACTAAAGGTTTTTTCAAGCAGAACCTTTATTCGACCTATTTAGGGTCCATTTGATTTTATATTAAACTCGTTAATTTTGCTTTGGCATTTGATTTTGTCACTAATGTTTATGATGCGTATAGACTGGTATTTTCCCCGTGACTTTGTCCATATGAATTTTGGGCCTTTTGACTTTTCAAATCATAAATATGGTAGTATGTATTCACTATTCATATCATTTTAATTAAGTCAAGATATAATGAATGAGAAACTAATCCCTATTTGTTTTTTCTCTCATTGTGTCTTTCCTAAAGAAGGTAACCAAATCAAGAATATCATAATTTTAAACCTATAATTCTCCCAAAAAATCTTAAATCATAGAAAAGCAACACAACAAATCCTAACAACGCTAGTTTTCAATCATAACCTTGTTGACACATTATTTTGGCAATAAATATCTATTACAAATACAAATCTACCATTTCGACCCGAAAAATACACAAACACTTACATAAATAGGTTTTTTATAGTGAATAAATCTTTGGAAGGGATCTAATGTCGCGATTTTGCATAAACGCCATTTTCCTTAAGTGAGAATGTTTCGATAATATGACATAAAATATTGTGATTTTTCAAAATAACTAATGCAGTTTTTATAGAAGAGTTTTCTTCAGGTAATAAACTAATAACATACTTAAGCAAAGTTCAAACAAACGATGAGTTTTGTAGTTACAAACAACCGCACATGTACCTATGTACCTATCTGTGACGCACATTCACAGATAACTTTGGTAAAGGCTTAATTTTAAACTAGAACGAGCCTATTCTATAAAGTAAAAACCAAACAATTTCAGCCATCTCTTTGTTCATCATAATACCAAGAAACCAGTTACCCTAAAAATAAACAATTAGCCATCAAAATTATATCATTTTCAAACAAAGGGTGATTGCGTAGCGACAGACCCGCGGAGTAAAGCTAATCTGACAAGATACGGACACAAAGGACCAATTAGTTCACATTTAGTATTAAAAATCTAAAAAGCAAAAACAAAGTTAGCCATAATAGAAAGAGAAGGGTCCCCAAAGCAATAACAGTTTTAATTACGTTAAAAATTATGTTGGAACCAACTTTTCCGTTCGGTATCTTCGCCAGTCCGTTTCATTTTACGGTAATGTTTATTTCTGAACGAAACGACGCCCGCAATTTTTATATTTTGCACTTCTAATATTGAAAATGGAGTTTAAAAAGTTAAAATTTTGCATTTTCCCCCTCTTTCCCTACTTTATTTGGGGGATTAGTTCGGGAGCTTGGCTTCATCCCCCCAAGTGTATCGATAAGATCTTTTATTTAGAAAATGGTTATATTGAATCTGTTTACTTATAATTTTACTGATATTGTTAACTAAAATTGCACTCCTCGGTAACCATGGCTTGTCACGAGCTCAGCTTCCAAGCAAATTAAATAAAAATGATTTTTAATAGATACACTAAATGAGAAGAAAAGCCGAGGAGTCAGCTTAGAGGACAATATCACACTTATCCTAATCATAATTACCTATCACCCGAAACTATATTAATTTAAACAAAGGATGTGTAACTATGTTAACATAGGTACATCAATTACTTTGTTTACATCCAACGCGAATTAAAAGCTCAGTCAACCTCTCTCACCTTCATTTTAAATTCCCCAAAATTCGACCAAAGAATAATTTCACAGAACTGTCACGTCACAAACACCCAATTATGCCTAACGCCTTCGAAAATCGCCGGCAATTATACCTACTTCGCATTTCCAGTTCAGCTACCGAAGCCAACCGAAACTCACTGCCAATGTAGTCATCCTAAAACAATCAAAATCGTAAACTCTTGTCCTTTATCTACAATTAACAAACCTTGGTGCGTGTTTCCAATGTGTCAATAAAAATCAAAAGTCATACCGTTTAATGAGTCGTGGCATTTCTATATATCAAGCTCAATAGCAGATATATTTATTGAGACCAGCCAGAAGACAACACAAAAACATTAAGGCATCTAACGAGCTTTGTCTTCATATCGTGTAAGACGCAATCTAATCCTTTAACAAGTTCTAGATTCAGTATTTCTAATATTCGCTTAAATAGAATTGTGATAATGACTGCTACTGGATAACAGTGATACATGTAAGTAGGTGATGCTCACCAAACTCGGAATAGTAGTATCGACAGCTTTCAGACTTTGGGCTGCTTTATGAAAAGTTCCTAAAATCCACAAAGCGACTCTCGAAAGGTAATCGACGGATCCCTTGTTAAGGACAGTAACGCTTGCAACTCCCAGTTATAATAAAATCGAGTTATAATGGAAACGCGTCCTCAAGGAAGTTACAAAGTTACCAACTCGATAATCGGCTGAACAAAATTAACAGAACTTGAGAATCAGTCTCTTGGCTCACGACTGCCAGGCCGTCCTTATCGATTTTAATATTAACAACTCGATTCCACTTTCTTTTCCAAGTTTCCTTAAGTTTTCTTGCTTTAAGTTTTGGCTTTGGAACTTGGATTTAGTACTAGCGTTTCCGCAGATTTTTCTGCGTAGTTCTTTAACATTAATAGGAATTGATATAGAATATATTTTATTTATTGATTAAGCTAAACACTACCACATGGCAGAATTAATCATAAGAACAAAAGAACGAGTGTGGACATAGGCATACAGGTATTCTACATCAACGCAGACGAAGTCACGGACGAAAGCTAGTCTTCAAAAAAAATTACGAAATAGAAAGAGAAGAACCAACCACTTTCTACAGATGCCCTTATAAAATAATGAAAATAATTGTCATATTATATCCTACACATTACATTCACAGCTTTGAGCTTTTAAAATCATTAGCGTTAAACTAAGAGGGACATTATTTTCCTAAAATATTCAATGAAAACACAGCTACAAAATGGCGGGAGGTCATCAAAGATGGCGCTCGATCTTATCTAGCGCTGCATGTGCCAAATTCAGGCAGTTTTAAACTTAATTTCCTTACTGCAATCATCTTGGCATAGTGCTCTATTGCAATATTATTGCGATGCCTTCGTTTGAAGGGTGGATATTATTTTTTAGGTATTTTTTTCTGAAATTGTTTTGCTTGTGTTATGGTATTTTAATGGTTAAGATTTTAATAAATTATACAGTAAATATATAAAATATATCTATTTTGCTGTATAGATAGATAGAATATTCTTTATTGTACACCAAAACAAACATAGAGAAGGACATTACAAAAAAAAATACGTGTGAGTACAATAGGCGGTCTTATCGCTCACAAGCAATCTCTACTTAGCTACCTTTAATATTTGTGCAGGTAAATGCATTTAGATAATAAGCATGTTAAAATTGAAATAAACAATTCATCTTCAGAGCTATGATTCAATAAATTGAATGTATTGTGTGAAGTGCTAAAATGTCCTCGCTACTATAGGTACATTAGATTTTTTTTTAATCTAGAGCAAGTGGTGAGTTGATGCGTGTGAATGATATTCTTTGGTGTGAATAGTCTCTCCGGGAATAAATCAAAATTTGCGAAGTTGGTATTTAAAAAATTGAAAATACTTGACGCTTCACCAACAAGTTTAAAAATTATAACATTACAATTTACAGGTCCTTCATTTCAAACCTTCGTAGAACTTGCTAGAAGATTCGAAATGGGAATTTTAAAAAATATGAAGAAGTTACGAGTAAAATCTGGTATGTATTTCCACTTCGGCACGGCCAGTTTTCGCTGTATGCTCGTAAAATATTTTCCTATGACGAATGTTGAGAACTGCAAAATGCCGGCTACATGCCGACGTATATTGAATTCAAGAGTCATTCACGGATTTTATGCAGCATAGTATTAAATAAAATTCAATATTTAAAAATCTGATAACATATTTGTAGGAAATGCACAAGCCAATCAATTTGGTTACCATGAAAATTATCTACCTACAAAGATTGACTACATTTATTTCAAGGTAATCACGGAAAACATATTATGGGTATAGCGATATCTACATTGATCAAAATGTAGATATCGCTATCTTTTCTGTCATCGAAGTTACGGTAGCCTAAAACATGGTTAGATCAGCAGATCCGCCCAGAACCGAAAGAATCATATGATAACATACCATTATTAAACTTTTTAATTAAACACTCAACATGTAGAACGTGAAAGAATGTACCTATTTCCACTTCCATGATTGCTTTGCTTGGAAAAAGATTCTGTCAACCTACGAAGTAATTCTGGCAAATCTTGACCCAGGTATCGAACCAGAGACTTATTGTACGGCTGTTGCAATTGCAACCACTTGTCCAATGAGACAGCCGTGTCTTCAATACCAACTGATCATGACTTTTCATCCCCATCAATATACTAGGAAGGATACAGCCAACTAACAATTATTCCAGTCGACGCTAGAACAATGTTTGTTCCGCACAATATCGAACTTTGACTAACGTGGGAATAGGTTGGGAACACACTGAGAGAAGAGGTAAGTAGGTTACTAGGTAATGATAATATTTACGGTAAGTTGCAGCATTTAACTATAATGATAACTGAACCATTTTGGAGAATGAGCGGCCTCGACCAATGGGTACCTGAATGTTGGAATGGGCGTAGTACCATTTATCCCCATAGAGATTTGTAAGTCCGAACCAACTATCGGCCGACTAAAAGTTTGCCTTTTAAGTACCTATTTCTTACTTCTTAAGGGAGTCCAGGATTTAAAAGATTTCTTTTTTTTAACAGATCTGATTAAATGTAGCCTTTCTTGGAACTGTCCAACTAACATGCGCTGATATAATTTTATTTAAGTATATCTACTTAAGTATATCAATCGCAATACAATACAAGACTCTTACTAAGAACATTTAAATTTCCAGTAAATAACACAACAAAAAACCCAACTTCTCACTAAAGAACATTTAATTTTAATCAACATTATCTGTGACTCCAGTGCCACTACAACTTAACCCTATAGTGATAGCGGAGTCAATTTAAGTTACCAACTTAATTTACACAAGTTTATCCATACCTGTGGCCATTGTACAACATTGCCCGTCTTAGCGAACAAATTGAGCAAATGCCAGTACATTGTACGAAGTTTTTATCGTGTATTGAAAAGCCATTTGTATGGTAAACAGTGTGATAACGATGGGGATCTTTGATAGGAAAATACGGTGGAAATCTGTGTGGAATTCTGTAGTTGCAGAGTTTTTATAAACAATATAGTGTAAGTATATTTAAAATCACCTATCATTAACAAAAATTCTAAGAAAAAGTATTAAATTGATCTCTATTTACCTAAAAACTCGTCAAATTAATTTTTCTCTAAACACTTTTTCTGTACGTGCTTTTTATCAATCAACTTCTTGGTAATTTTACCCAACATTAATATAATTATTTTAAGAGCATCGTATCTACCACAGATAAATTAAATTAAACGTTACCAGGAAATAGTAAATTAAAAGCGGTTTTAAATAAACAATTTCTTCTACGAAATCCAAGCCCAAAATATGCAGTAGTTCACAATAAATCTGAATATCACAAATTCTTCCTAAATACGGCATCACCAGTCAAAATACGGTATCGCATTGTAAAAAGCCCACAAATCTATTTTTGGCAAAATATTTTGATACCTCCCGGCAAACGAGTCCGTGAGGTTTTTGTGAAAAACGACTGGGTTACTGTTACACCGTAGCGTATCTTAGACGTTCCGTCATATCCTACTAATTATAATAATGATAGAAATCTCTAAAATCATCTACCTAGCGTTGTCACAACTATCTTAGGTTCAGCTTCCATTCTCACCGAATGCAGCTGAGTACCTTCTAATGTTTTATAAGGAGCGACTGTTTATGTGACCTTCTCAACCCATTTACTAGCAGGGCAACCAATTGATAAGATTGGTTATCAGGCTTTCTGGCTTCTAAATACCCCTAAAGACTGCCAAACAATGTTCAAATGACAGCCGGGTCTTCCAAAATACTTGAAACTCCGTACGATGATGGTCGCACATCCACAGAACGACCGCTCTAAAGCTCCTGAACTTGGTTTTACCATGCGTTAGTTTCTTAGCCACGAGCCCCTCTTACTCTCTACTAGACCCTGAGAACTATTAACCCCTTAAACTATTAACATACATGTCTAATTAAATGAACACCATTAACACGACCCACAAATTAGTAGAACGATTAAGTAGTAGGATAAGGTGACCATATTTTACGGTATTTAAATCAATAACTGATAGATAACATACCCGTTAGTTTAACTGGTGCATTTGTTACCAAGTGACATTTAATAGTAACACTAGTGAGGCTGGTCACTAGGAAAAATTTAGAAGGTTCCGTACTTGGTAATGATTTACGAATGTATTACAATTGTTTTTTTTCTCAATGAACACAACTTGTCTAAACTATTCACAAATAATATTAATGATGAATTGATTTTAAAATGTTGACGATTTTTCTGCATTTATTTCGCCAAAAGGACTAAGGTAAAAGGACTGGCGAAGCCAAGTATTCTATAAATAGTAAAAAAAAATATCCAAATGGGCCCGGGGGTCTTTAAGAAGATATCTATATAAACTGACGAATTCAGAACTTCCTCGTTACTAGAAGTCGGTTACGAACGACATCACAGCTCTGAGAAAAAATACAGAACTCTAATTACTCACTAACGATGCAAAATGACTCGATAACAGGTAAAATATAAACACAAGCTTAGCAACAACTCTAATATTCGTTCAATAGACCACGCAGTGTGAACTTGGAGACCAATTTTAAGGTCAAAATGAAGATCTACACTCTAGTTCTTTTACTCGCTGCAGTGGTCTTCGTGGAGTGTGGTCATACGTTTATGGGGACCAGTTTTTTGCGGCCCCAAGTGTACCATAAGGAGGTTCGGTTCCCTTCGAGGTTTTTCCAGAAGAGAGTGGAATATTTGAACTATACGCTGCCTGCTTATCGGGGTTATTCGGGTGCTCCGGGAGGCAGTATACAGGTATTAAACTTTTATTTATTATACCAGCTTTCTTCAGTGGTTTCACCGACGTCCCGGTCAGTGGGTCGTCTTACTCGTCTTAGGGCGGAGTACATCTAAATTAAGAATTACGTATAAATCATTCAGCACATCTAAATTAAAAAAGTAGCCTAACACTGAATTTTTCAAAACGGTCAAGAAGTACAAACAAAGCTCTTCAAAGTATAGATACTATTTTGATTCTGAAGAGTGCTCTAATAAAATTAAAATCTGCTCGTGACTTACCACGTGCAGTTTTCAGAAGCACGTTTTGTTACCATACGCCATTTGAATAGGCACTTATCAAACTAAAGATGAATAATTTTGATAATAATGACTTTTAGCCATTAATTACACTAAAACAACCACCTACTTAATTGATTGAATCATCATTTCGAGTAGTTTATTTGTTTCATATGTGTTTGTGTAAAAAGTCCTAGATTGTACAAGATTGTTTATTTCTAGTTAAGTGGAATAAAGATCGATGGCTCGTTACCCATTTTTGCGTGATCCATCCACTTGTTAAACAATGTAGCATATTGGTGGGGCTATTCATATTAACTTAACTCAATAAAATAATACTTACTTCAAATACCAAATTTTAATTATTAGTGTGACGAGTGACAGGTAAGAATGGAAGTGGAAGACATTTTGCGCCCAGTAGACCCCAAATAAAATTGGGAACAGGAAGCGAAGAAGAATTATTAGTTTAGCAATTCTTTAATTCATTAGAAAACGACTATAAAATTCTCGTAATTTTTTCAGGGTATCCTAGCATACGACATGACCCACTCCGGGGCATCAGCCAACGTGACGCGCGGCGGCATCGGACACAACTTCGTAGATATCCGCATGAAGAGCGATAGGAACAAGGAGTTGCATTACGATGTTTATATTTATGCTTAAATACACGTTAACAATACTGCATTATGTATTTTTCTTTAAACTTGCACCAGTCGGTTTTCAGACAGATATTTTTTTGTTAATGAGTTGCCTATGATTAGAGAGAATGTTACTTGGGAGATGACGGCAGATCTATAAAAAAGTATGGAAGGAAAAAACATGCTGCGCCGACCCCAAATAAAATTGGCACAAGGGCAGGAGGATGATGATGATGAGTTGCCTATCTGACCTTAACCCTTGCTTAGTTAACCTATCCTGATTTCGGCCTCTGCCTTGAAATTGGGACAGTTCTCTAAGCAGTCTAAAATCCTATGGCACCATTGCAAGTGGCAAATTACCATGCAAAGATCCGCTCCATCGCTATTTTGTATACCTATTTTTGCGACTCATATTTCAAACCTAAAAACACAAGAGCAATTAAAATGCAACTTTTATCTTGACGTTTGACGTCACAGGAACATTACACGCCTGTGTAAACGAGGCCAACATCGCGTCTGTTGGTCTGTCACACGCTATCAGGTGAATTCGGTTTTTTACCATTTGTTATTTCCCGGCCAATCCGAGCTGCAGATTCCGTGTTCGACTCGCGGTAAACTAAACTGACGGCTCCAGAAGCTTTATTTTAAATCTAGACTTTTTTAGCTATTGCTTTTAATAAAGGATCATTTTTCAAACGCTTTTGTTCCATTTTGTTTTTTTTTTTTATTATTCTGTAGTGCATTTGATGGTTTGGTTAATTAAGTTTGGAATAGAATACGTTTTTCGTATTTGAAATAAGAAGAATGGAATACCTACGTTTCATATTTAGAATTGCAATTAAATGGGCGGTTTGGACTTTTCCAGTTATGAAATACTGGGTATAGCTCAACTTCTAGAAATAGATGTTATCTATCTGAGAAATTATTTCTGGTTAATAGCCAGATGTTTAGTCACTTAAACGATGATACAATTGGTTGCAAGGTAAAAGAAACTGTTACTTATAATTTCACTGTGGTAATTACCAGAAAAGCAAATAAAGTGAAGATATGTTTACTAAGAATTACAATGAGACATATCATATGACGCAGATTTTCTTCAATAACCGGTACTTAGTTATTATAAATTAATGACAGATATTCAAGTAAGAGTAATATTTTAATACATACCGACCGAGTCATTTTACATAATACGAGTATTCACGTGTTTTCCTTCTAACCTCTACAAAACCTAATTAAATACCTAATCAGCTAGTTAACTCCTTCGAAAAAAAAATGTCAATATTGCTATCTAATAAGTCCAAAAAAACGTACAGCTACATACAAACAAAACTTCACACTGGGTATTATACAACACCAAAGATTTACATTGACGCTTATCACCCATAGATAAGAGACACAAGCATAAACAATACAAAATGAATCAAATAAATACTCCATACTCATTCTCAGCTCATCAGCTGCAGAAGACAGACGTCTAGTGCTAAATTCCAAATTCAAAATGAAGGTCCTGTCAATTGTTTTCTTGCTGGCTGCTGTGGTCCTCGCAGTAGAGTGCAGTCACACATTCTTGGGTACCAATGTTCTAAGGCCTCTGGTATACCACCACAGCGTCCAGTATAGTTCCAAGGTCTTCAGAAAGAGGGTTGAGAACATGTACTTCGCGTTGCCCGCCGTTCCTTCTAATGCTGGACGTGCTATTCAGGTGAGATTTTTAGAAACTATAGATTGTGTAGGGCTATTTTTCGTAGCTTTAAAAAAATAGGCATAGTTTGGATGGCTTATAAAATATTATATTATGATTGGTAGTACGAAGAATTTGGTGCAATTGGGGATAGTCCGAGGTTTTGCCAATTTTATTTCTTTAATCATGTATGGCTATGTATTAGTGTGTGTGCAAAATTAACCTAAAGTCGTCGGATATTGAGTTTTTATAGTTTTGTTATAAGCTTGAACTATAATAATACCTAATGAATATATTTACCAGATATTATTTACCTAAAACCGAAATCTAAACTGCAGTAATAAAATGCTTAAATAATTATGTACAATTAATTGTAATCGACTGTTTATTTTGATTGTTAGAGCAATTAGGTTACAATTGATTGTTAATTGACCAAAAACTAATAATAACTGCTACTAATTAAAATTTATTTTAGCAATCACAACTAAATGACCGGTAAAAGTTATATGTGTTCTCTCAACGGGTTATTTATAGACAAAATTAACTTACAGCTAATATTGTATGTACTTCTTAAGGAAAACTAAAGTGTGATGTCATTTGGACACCTCATTGCAAAGGGGATCCCCATATGAATGAATGACTCGTATTTCCCGCTTGTAAAGTCGCATTGTTTACATTGCCTTTAACAATGAAATGAAATACCTATAATATGTTTATGTTCGTTTTAAACATAATGGTGGCTAAGAACCCGAGGCAATTTTTTTGCGATCGGCAGCGGTATGCGAGGTGTAAGGGACGTGTGCACGAAAATTGGTGGCTGCTATTACAGGCATACCTTCGGTTGCACAAAACTCCATTAAATATAATGCTGACACTTTTTATCTTGACGACAAAGAAGGAGTCAGCAATAGACTTATGAAGCTTTAACTTTAATGGGGCTTTGTGCGACTGACGGAAAGACAGAAAAGATTATTTAGATATCACATACTTTGCGTAGTCTAGGCAGACGAAATCCATTATGTACCATATGCAACCTTCTCCAGATCGTCAGGCCATATTGCATAGATCCAAACATAAAAAGTGGTCTTCACTATCAAACCTCTTCACAATATTATTAGTTTCAAAGAAATACCTACCTAGTTTTCCTGTTGATTTCACACACTAATTAAGTGCAATTTTCTTTGTTATCAAGACTCTGATAATGATGCAGTGATACTTGATGATGTATCAAATATTATATCTTCAATAAGTACCGTACCGTGAATCATGACTTCATCATCATTTCACCACTTAATTAGTTACTATCTACTTAATTTTATAATGATTCTAAATCTAATAGGTACTCATTTGTTTTCCAGTTCAGTTGAATGATCTGATACTTATCATATGGTGAGTTGCACTATTTAACTATAACGATAACAGAACCATATTAGTCATCAAATCGCCGATCTGACCAAAAGAAGGCAATTTCATGTCTGGTTATGGTCTTGTTATCGTTACAGTTAAATAGTGCAAATCTCCCTTGTATAAATGTAGGAACATTCACATACTTTCTACTTTTAATCTTACTTCACTTACTACTTTTAACCTAATATTAATGTACAAAATATAGGTCGATCATATTTCATTTTCAGTTTTGAGAAATCCCAGTTAAAGGATAAAAACTCAAGAGCCTAAAGGAAAGAAAATCTCGAAACACAAGAAACCAACGTAGCTTCATTTAGTAAAATAAAATACTTGACTATAAATAGTGCAAACATTCTGTGACATAACATTTTGTTTAATAAGGTTATCAGTTCTGACACCAGATTACAGCTCATTATAATACAGATATTTTTTCTCTAAAGTGAGAGGTTAAGAATGATATAACATAATTTTTATCATGTTCCAGCTACTTATTGTATAATGAGGCAACCTGTCTTAGCAATGGCTATATTTTCACTGTGGACAGGAAGTCAGATACATAGGTCGTTCTTATATAAAAATAACTAACCAAATGAGTCCACTAATCATTTTATGTATTGAATAAAACTTTGTTCTTATTTATATTACAAAGGTACTCATAATAATATAAAGACGAAATATTTAATTTTCACCCTAAGGGCTCCAAAATCGATTTGAAAAATTCTTTCACAGCTGGTAACCTAAACTATCCCCATGTGACATAGGCTATATTTTATCCCATTGCGGGATGTAGTTCTCACGAGACGCAGGTTAAACCAAAAGGAATAAAATAAAAACAAAGATTTTTTATGAAGCTTACTATAAGCTTTATGGTCTTACTACTAAAACTTAAACATCTGTCGAACATTTGTTTTAAAAAAATGTGGCTGCGAAATGGACCTTATTTCAACGTTATAATCAGATTTTTTTAGACAAGTGTTAAACTGACGTTTAAAAGTTTTTGTAATACGATGGTCAAAGTCTAAAGGGCTTCATGTATATCCAAAACAACATAATATTAAGAACTTCGAGTCTCTCTCCCTGTGAAATACTTAACTCATTTGATAATCATTTATTTAATCAATATTATACCTATTATTTTCCAGGGTATCCTAGCCTTCGACATGACCCACACTGGTGCCTCAGCCAACGTGACTCAAGGTGGACTCGGCTTTAACTTCGTCAACCTTCGGCTCAAGAGTGACCGTGGAGAGAAGATCGATTTCGACGTCTACATTTACGCTTAAATATAAAACATTTGCTCAATAAAGAATCAGTTATGATGTCTGAGTATCTGTGTGGTTATTTTTCTAATGTAATATTGGAGATTTTACCTGTTTTCTATTTAACATCTGGTCAAAACTCACCAAATATATTGGACAGGTCTCTGATATTTTTTTTTTCCCATTATAGGTAGCTTTTTAGAACTTCGCTAAGTTCTAGAACCCTGCTTGAATCTCTATGGTGAATATAATCTTTTTTTTTTTGAAGTAAACATGCCAAAACTGCTGTTTAGCTAATTAAATGTAATGTTGGGCATAATTTTGGTAAAAGATCCTGATTTCACCTCTAGGAAGAAAATGCCCTCCAAATATAATTGTACCTACATAAATCTGGCCAAGAAACTGGAAATAATGGAATGAACTATTGAAAGCTAAGTTTAGATCGCCTATAAGTAGCAAGACTATAACTTGATTGAGTATCTACTTTAACATTGTTGCTTACTAAAGAGCCTATAATACCAAGTATTTGAAGTAATAATTCAATTTACTATCCCGGTATTTTCGCGTCCACTAAAAATCTATTTTTGTATCAATATTGGAAGATCTGCTGCCGACGTTTAAAAAATCGCCGTATCTCAATATTGACCTAAATATTTTTATTTTATTGTAGGTAGGTACACGTGAAACGATAAACTCAACAAGTTATTTTAACCTTTCCAAACAATTTCTTGATACGTCTATCAGGCGACCATTGTTTATAAATTAAAATTGAAAAAAAGTTGACGAGATAAAATTAACGAATCTAGGCACTGATGGGCAGCTATTATCTAAAGGTCAACCTAAAAAACATTTATGGCCTTACTACAAAAACTTAAACACCAGTTTTACACTTGTCTAAAAAAAATGCGGCTGCAAAATGAACCATATGTCAACGTCAGAATATGACATTTTTTTAGACAAGGCATAAACTGACGTTTAAAAGTTTTTGTGGTAAGACGGTTAGAATTACTAGAAGTTTGAGATAATCATTTACACGTGTAAACGTAAAAAAGTGATGAAAAATATAAAAAGTGAGACAATAAACTCTTTTATTTAATAGTAGCTGTTCCCCGCGGATAGGCCCTATACTTCCCGTGCCCGGATAACAAATAGCCTAAAGCTCTCCTCGATAAATGGGCTATAGACTATATAACACTGAAAAAAATAGACAAATTGGACCGATTGAATCGGAGTAAACAAGCTAACGGACTATTCAGCTTTATATTAATACAGATTACAAAATCAAATCAGAACAAAAGTTCTCAGAGAATCTAATACTTCAGGAGCATTGGCACGTATCGCAGATATTTTCAAATTGGCCAACCATTGGAGCTAATACGAATTCCTGTCAGGTCACAACTCGCGCTCTCATATTTCATTTTAGTGAAATATGCTGTGAATGCGCTATGGTACCAGTGTCTAAAACGTTTATATCTAAAGTTTCTTGTGTTTTAATGGGAATTGAAGGAAGATTGAGAGAATTAAATGGTTTTTTCAGGTTCTGAAGTGGGGATAACTTGGTATTTTATCGCTACTTCGCTATATTTAGGTACCTACACCTACACGTCTTAGTAATATCAGCTTTCACACTCGTCATCAACTTTTTTACCGTCGCAAATGCTGGAAACAAACCTTCTGTTGATGATTTCAGACATTATAGGTTTGTAGCATCTAAGCGAGATGCTCATAAGCATGATACGCAGGATTCTAACTAAATAAAAATGCTTCATCAAGATTGTAAAAATATTGTAATCTGTCAGTTTATTTTTTGAAGGAGAAAAATTAATAAAATATAAAACATAACACACACACAAAAAGTTCCGACTGTACAGGTTTTAGTCCGCCACAGGTTCCTAGTCTTCAGCGTTCACACTTTGGTACACATGGTCTTTATAATCGTCTGAAGTGTTTCTTTGTGATTCGATAAATAATAAGTAGGTAAGTAGTAGTAGTACTTAGTGCAGATTATTCACTATCACTATGCATATGATCAATCATGCACTACCATGTTAATTTGTTTCTGAAAGTCTCTCAAAGAATTAGGTCATCCACAACCTACTTTACTTCCTCTGAAGTTTCATGGTGTTTACTTATAAAACAATAAGGAAAACCCATTCACCTACAAACAAGTTATTTATTAAAACCAATTACCCGTAACCTGTTGGCCGTTGGTGACTTAACCTGTGGCACCTGCAAATATTTGTCCGATACACGCCTAAACACACATACGGTTAGTTAAAGGTAATTCATGGGTATAATATTGGTTGCTGTTCCCAGAATTTTACGGTAAAATACTCACGGCTTGTGACACTCGGAAAAAAGTGCTCACACGAACGTCTGCTCTTGAAGAAAGTTTAAATAAGGCTTAAATACCTCGGTAAGCAGTTGTATCCAATTTATTTTTAAAGTTTTGCCCTTAAATTGTCGTGGGGGTATGCTAACAAATATGAACCCACATGCATATAAAATCCTAAACTGGTTTGACGTGCAGGAATCGATCCCACGACATGCTACGCAGCATTCGATGCGATCGGCCACTGTGCTATTAATAAGAATAACACATTGAGCACAAGCGCCTGTTAAAATGTTGTGAGCAATGTCACAAACTGCGGATAGGTGACTCGTTTAACACAGGAAGGTAAAGTTGAATGCTCACGTCTATTTGTTAGTTTTTGACGTGACAACGTCTTATAAATCGATGGAGCCGGCTGCACGCACGAAAAAACATGACTCATGCGGCGTTACCTCGCTCTGAGGCGTTCCGTTTAAGGTTTGAAGTGCAAGCGAGAGCACGCAACGAGCAACAAAGAGGCACGATCGGCCTCCGCGTTCGGCAACGTTCGACATCTGACGATCAATTTCTTATGACGTTGTCACGTTCGACTATCGTCAGTAAACCGACTTTACAGACAACCGTTTTTTTTTCATAATTTAATTACATTGGTACTCACGTAAAATAAAAACACTGAAGCTTTTATAAATTAAGCATGAAAATCACTTTTTAATTTTATTATGTTCATAACAAAATAGGACTTCTATTATTTTAGTTCTACAAAGCTTAAAAATAATGTATCAAACACAGACCAACAAAAACAAAACACAGACTAGAAAACAAAACACAGACCAAAAAAAGTTTTGCCCGCCATTTTTTTTTTCTTAAACGTCTCATTGACGCAAAGGAGGACACAACAAAATAGATCTTACTTACAAAGATCGACACACAAGTCGTCAGTGGAGACACTTTAACAGGAAGAAGGTCTTCACTGAAGTGGATATCAGGAGGCTGTAAGTGCGCTTCCGGTGAGGGCCCGCGTCAAAGACCCCGACGGATGTGTCAATTTGAAGCCGTCGCCATCTTGGAATCTCGTTGACTTTGGGATGTGTGGCATTTGAAATCTACTTTTATGGAACTTGACCTAAATCTTAACGAGTCTTGAGTCTGAGAAATATTTTATGTGTAAAATTTTTAAGTTTTGTTTTATTTTTAGTTTTATATGGGGTGATTGCTTTGGAATAACTTTTTTCAAGCTCGCTCATGCTCAATACTAAGCAGAATATTAGGCACTTCCTGTTGTTATCTTGGAAATTAAATCGAATCTATATCTACATAATTCTATGAGCTAGCATTTAATCACTATTTGCTATCAATTAACTTTATAGTCTATGCCCGTTAGCTATTAAACCTCATTGACTAATAAAGTGTGCGTCCATTCATCACAGTACTCGCACTGAATTTGTTGCTTTCCGGGCTCTCGTCGTCCAAATATTGTGACAGGGGTATGACAGGCAAACTAATTACTTATCCGCATCTTTACACATTGGCCGTTATGAATTTAAATTTTATTAAACCTTAAAGCGTTTTTATAGGAATTTAAAACGTAAATGGCTTCATCTTTGCAACTTTGCTAACGAATAAAAATCTAAGTACCTAGTACTTGAAAGAATGGTGGGTAAATCTTTGAATAATAATGGAAACATGCAGTCATACAGTGCAGTAATAACTCTAGCTGTCTGCAGTAAAAAAGTAAGTACGAAAATGTCATTAAAAAAATAAGCACCTATAGTTACAACTGCATCTCATTATGTAGAAAACAAAAAAGGTTGCTGACTGCAAAACTGAATAATATTCCAACTAACATACCTACTTACAGTAACAAAACGTAACACAGACAAAAGAAAAGATGGGAATGAAAGAAAAACTTTCTTTCAAAACAGTCGAAAGCAAGTAATAAAAAAGTGACGCAAATAAAGATGCTCCGAACGAAGTTTGGAGTAATCTTTTTCTGCACGTACTAATATTCAGTGGAGCGAAGTTTTATTTAATTTTTTACGTGACTTCCTTACGGCACCCTGAAGTCTCAGGCCGTGGATAAAGTGCCGAGTTGATGTGAGGGCAACTGCTGTTGAACTTGTTTCAAATGTTAGTGGAATTTATTAGCCGAGCAACACTAAGGTAAGGAAAGTACTTTTATTCTTTTATCGTGCTTAAAACAAGGGTCATTTCTGGAACAGTATATGTTCATCATCTTACCCATAGGACATCCACGTTGAACACAGACCGTTCCCATTTCCGAAGAAAGTTGTGTGAGGTGTTTTTTCATATTTACTTGGGCAAACTTTAGGTCTCAAAGCCATGACCCTAATCATTCCCCACTCCCCATGACCTATATAGATTGTTTTTCATTCATTAAAAAAAAACATGGTTTCATGCAATTAAATAGAAAGGATCATATTTCTTCGCAAATCGAATAAAGTGTCACTCTTATGTGTTCCATGTGACTCTTATCTCCAAAGCTTTCTGCATCAACCAATAAACAAAGTATTTTGATGTAAACAGTACATTTCCACACCATGTAATGTGCGTGGAAACGCAAGCATCGCCTACACTCGTATATCACGTCGGCTCGGTTCACACATGAAATGTTTTACAATTTACTTCAGCAGATAATGTATGGATCGTACGACCATACATGTACCTCTCTATATGTACCTACCCACCTATAGATGCAATGTATAGCTTGCGGAGTCAGGACAGATGAGTGGAGATGCCTTAATGCAGGTAGGTCAGGCTCCTTCTAGGTCAAATTCGTACAGTTTTGGTGAACTAACGAGGTGTTCGGCTTCTTTGAGCCCTCTGTCAACGATTTTTTTTATTACAAAAAAAATCGGGTCCAAATAAGGCATATAAGGGCGAAAACAGTTAACGTTCCTCGTCTCCCGCTCACCCGCATTTTGGCGCGCTACTTTCTTAGGCGATTTTCTGTTATGGCACCTCCGCTAGCCATTTTGATCTCCATGGTACAGACATACACGTACGTACGTACCTACCAATGCAATGTATGGATCTAATGTATGCAGTTCCGTTATACCGTTTCTTATGCAAGAGGTCATAATTCAAACTCCGGTACGAACATTTAGATAATGTAAGTATTTTTACATTTTTGAAAGACGCTAGATTTTTATCTTCATAATTTCTCGATTCGATTTGAATTTATTATTATTGAATGTCAGCTTTAAATGTCCAGTTTTATTCTTATCAATATTTAGTCAGTAAAGTTTAAATCTTTTTGTGTAGACAACAAATTCGTCTCCTGGTCTCTTTGTCTTCAATATTGTTTTTTCTGTAGTAGTAACTGAAAGAACAAAAATTTCACTAAATAATGTAGGTACCTATCAATTTAATTCAAATTAAATATTTACCTAAAAAGTGGTCAAAATCATAAAAAAAATCTTACTTACCCGTTGTTTTGCAAAGAGGCAAATAATTTTTCCCCTTCTGGGCACGCAGTTTTCTTTTATTTCTTCTATAGAACTTCGCCAAGCTGGCTGAACCCAGTTTAATTGCCAGTTCGAATTTATTCAGTCGATTTCTTAATTTTTTGTTGGACGTAATAATGCGCGCCCATGTTTTGTGCGTGCGACTTGCAATTTGCAATGATGTGTCGTCCAAGTAACTGGATGGAAATAGTTTATTTTCAGTAAGCAGGTAATGCTAGAAAAAGGCTTTGTCAGGTACCTACCAATCATATTCGAGAAAGAATTTTGTTATTATTAACAAAGATATTAAAACATCTCATAATCTCAAAAACAGAAAAAAATTAAAGGAACACTTAAAATATGGCCTTCATCGTCAGTTACTCACGAAAATATTTTCCAAGACATTTCCAACGGCAAAGCAGAAATGGCATCCCGCCTCCTTTCTTTGTGAAACGTTTTAGCGCCAAAAATGAAAATACCACCGTTGTACATTGTCAACAAGTTACAAATAATTAGGTACTAAAAATATGTGGGTACTTTTAAAAAAAAGGGAATTATCAGGGTGGGTTAGTATAAAATATCTTGATGCTGGTAGTAATTGTCCGCTAACTGAGCACTAGGTGGTAGTAGTGGAAACTATTTGGTAATCTGTGGTAGTATGCGTAGGTAACTTATGCATCCATTTTTTTGCTTAAGGTAGAAAAATAATGGGTAAAATGCAATACTGACCCCACGAATATTTTAGATGACGTGATAATAAATTGGTACCTATAAAAAGTTATTTTGCATAATTTTGAAAATAAATTGCAACAGTTTTTTCATGCATTTTAAGTACCTACCATGATATGAATTACTGTCCTGTCGGCGAGTGGGTATTATCAGGGTAAATAAATGAAAAGAAACTTGCACCTGCTTCTGTTATTTATCATTTACATTTAATAGGTAGGTATACCTACAGCTTGATACATCTAGAATAATATCATACCAAAGTTAATAGCGAAATTAACGCAAGTTACACAATCAATCACGACTCAGGGTTGCTATCACCATTAATATTAATGAAATGGTAGTTATGACTCACCATTTCAAACATTTTTGTTCAACATTTTGCAATAATTATATTTTGGGTACATTTATATTATCTATACAATTTCTTACAGAATATAATGTGGAAACGTATTTTTAGACAAAATTTTGGAAGTCTATTTCAAACAAAGGTAAATAACGTCATTTGTTTTACCTATAGACATGTCTGGCCCCAATACATATGGACACACTCAGAGACATTTAATGGTTACTTAAGCTGTTCCTTAGAGCAGAATTTCTATGAGAATTTGTCACTAAGGAGCGACTTAAGTAATCATTAAATCTCTTAATGCGGGGGATAGTATTATGAAATTATTTATTCATATTAAGTATATCTACAACAAAAAAGAACAGTACAAGGAAAACAGTTCCTTGTTGTTCCCTTAATTAGTTTTCACTCACATCAAAATCCAGCAAGAGTTTGATTAACTTTTGATATTTGTCAGAACCTGCCAAAAACGTTGTTGTACCTTTCGCTAAGAGATTTCCTTTTTCATTATGAAAGAAAGTTTCCACGACCGAAGAACTGCCGACTTTCAGAGTTTTGGTCTCTACTTTCACGTTGTCACCGTCAAATGCTGTTCCAACGTAACTGTAAATAATTAAATAATGTAAAGTGAAAAGTAATTTGGAGATCAGCATGCAATGAAAATTGCAATAGTTTGGCTACTTTTTTCGCAGTTTTATCAGGCGTAGGTATGGTGATGTTTCTCATATTGCCCCATATGTAATAAGATTAAACTTATTACCGATTGTAAAAACACTATCAGTTACAGTCACACTATTAGTACCTACTAGTGTAACCAAAAATTAGGTACCTACTTAACGTTCATGCCGGTTGTCCAGGATAATTTGCTATCAGTGTTGCTGAGTTGTGTATAAAACGACAACACGTCAATGACAGATGCTATGTATCCTCCATGAAGAGATCCAGCCATGTTGCACATTGTTTTGTCCACGGTGAATGAGCCTTGGAATGTCCCGTTTTCAGCTGATTGCAGCTTTACCTAAAATGTTAATCTTCATTTTACAAACATCAGTAATGAATGTCCTCCTATCTGATTATCGCCTACGGCTGCTGTTCTCGTATAAGGAAATTAGCCAAATTCGCAAGAGATATTTTAGTGCACAAGCATTTGCGCAGTCACAAGTGCACCCACTGTTCTTTTCACTATCATGGCCCTATGGTTAGGTTATCTGACACGACTGGAGAGAAATTATGACTGAAGACATTTATGTACTTTCCGATGCACTGGTGTATCAGTCACCAACTTCAAGGCTCCGGACTGCTTTGTGAAAGTTTCTAAAACCTACAAAGAGATTTTGATCCGCTCCGGGGATCGAACCCGAGACTTAATACATGCAACAGCTAGCTAGACCAACGAGAATATACATACATCATTAACTTTCGACGCAAAAAGAATGGTGTTTATAAGTTTGACCGCAACACGTGTCTGTGCGTCTCATAAATATTTTTGCTATTATACTTCTTGACTGTCTAGACATAGCATTTACCTACTGTTGTAGTTTCTAGAATGTCTCTGACTTATGAATTCATTATAGGTGCATGAAAATAACTATTAATGTAAACGAAAATAACACCAGACTGCTTATTTACAGGAAAAACAAAATTGAGCTTTATGTTTACAAAAGTAACCTTAGCTACTCTGAACTGCTTTTCGGGTTCGACTCGGTAAGGCTATATATACTGAGCTTTGAGCTTAGACATGAAATCACAAAGTGTAAGTGCAAAAAAGCTACACAAAGATTTGGTACAGATTTAAGACGACTTCTGATGCGTATTTACAGAGTGTACATAGCCAAAACGCATCCATAGGAAACTGCTCGCTGATATTTTGTAATGCTGTTTTTTAATTTGTGATTTCAAAGTATACACGAATTTTGCGTACTGCTCGCGTATAATTCGTAGCTTAGACATGCACATGCATCATTCCAATTTATACACGGTCAAATTTAACTATACAAAATTTATATTAGGTAAAGCATTAAATAAAAATGGCTTTGAATCTGAGTTTGTTTATTAAAAATGCTAATTAAACAAAAATGTATGTTGCCTTCTAAATTATTAAGTCAGCCACAATTAACGAGCATCTAAATAATACTATCTTACCCACTATAGTTATCTTCTAAGTAAACCACTCTAAATACAACTCAGCATGATGGTTATTTTTTAGCATCTTTTGTAGCAGGCATTCTAACAGTAAACTTCTAAAATACTATTAAATGACATCATAAAATATATTTAATTAGCTTCTATTTTTTTAACTCAGTACGTTTAAAATGTAAGCAAGCAACATGCAGCAAGCATAGCTTCTGTCACGGCTCCGGTGCTGCGGGGCTCCGGCGGTCCCATGCGAGCTTATCGTCGCAGATGGTTTTCACGCTCACCACCGCAGCTTCGGCTTGCTGGCCGGCTCTGCCGGCCAGCCTCAGCCGCGTCGGCGGGCGTTAAAACCGCGCCTACGCGGTTTTGAATTGCACTCTAGGGGTAGGGCAGACAAGACTACGTGGAGTCGGTTTTGCAGCGATTCGTTTTCGTCACTAACTTCAATTTTTAATACAATGTTTTTTAATTGAACGAGCATTATTAATATTTAAATTAACATTAAATGCCAGGTCGTGTTTTAATCAAAATGGCGAACATGCAACTGCTCGCGAATAGATTGGAATCGTAAAGTTTTTCGCGCCTATTCCAATGTATACACGATTAGTTTGCATGCGGACTAGCACTGTATATTATGGAACAAAGCAAGATACTTTGGCCACTACAAAATATATGCGAGTATTTGCGTACTGCTGCTGTATACATCGGAAGACTTTGTATAAAAAGTGAATTCCAATCTATTCGCGACTAGTTTCACATGCTTGCGTACTAGCCATGTATATACTGTAAACGCACTTCTGATAACAGATATAGTAGTTAGATAGATCGGTTAAACCGCGGAAGAAACTCATAATAATCAGAAGCATACCGAGAATATAGCCTATAAATGGCATCATTAAAGATCAAAATCAGCATCATTAAAGACAACTATAAGACCTTCCAAAAACACTGCCTTCAGATTATCTTATACAGATACACAAATGACATTATCAGATGGCAATCAGACTAATCTGCGGTGTGTTTTACCTACAGCATTAGGTAGTTTGGTACTATTGTTTGTTTTTATGAATTATATAACCAAGCATTTACTACATTCCAGCCAGGACTAAGTCACTCTAATAACTCTGAATTTGTTTTACAACATTTTTGTCAAAGGAGCTGTTTCCACGTTCCATATCCCTGGGGAACTACTTACCCCGGATAAAATTAGCCTATAGCTTTAATTAAAAGAGAAGCTGAGTAGTTCCCGGGAATCACACGTTCGACGAAAGAAAGAAGCTCGTAGGTCATACTGTCATTTTGTCTTCAAATTAATAACTATTGCAATTATGATTGTAGAGCAAACTACCGTATAGACCAAAATCACCAAAATAGCAGACCAATCGCACACCGATCAAATGTCAATCGAATACGATTGGTCTTTTATTAGTAGCAGAATGCCCGATATGGTTAAAACTGCTATTGCGATCATATTGCGATTCGATTTTGATATTATTAACTTAGCTTAGTATTAACTTAGGAGAAATCGAATCGCAATATGATCGCAATAGCAGTTTTAACCGTATCGGGCATTCTGCTACTAATATAAGACCAATCGTACCTATTCCAATGACATTCGATTGGTTTGCGATTGGTCTGCTTTTTTGGTGATTTTGGTCTATACGGTAGTTTGTTCTACAATCATAATTGCAATAGTTATTCATTTGAAGACAAAATGATTCATTATTGAATGACAGAAAAGGATAAAAACGTTTATTTTAAAGAAAAAATAGCGGAATGCCACATACGTTTCAATCGTAATCGAGTCGGGATTGGATCGCAGTCGAACGTGAATCGTATGTTGCTTAAGTAAAAGTAGGAGAATCGGGCCCCTGGGCTTTATCGGACGGCGAACTGAATTCCACATACACCTTAATGACACTACGTTGGATTTATATCGGATAAGATATTATTTAATTTTATTGATATAATGAATTATGATTTTGTACCCGAAATAATACAAAATACGACTATGGCTAAATAAATAGGTCCTATCAACTGAAAAGTATAGCATAATAGACCTACCTATTTAATAAGTGTAAAAATCACAGACAATCAGTATTGATATAATAATTACGAAAATAATAAATAATAGAAAATTAGAACATACCTTGCTAAGCACAGTACCGTGATCAAAAGTAGTCTTTGTAGCTAAACGATCCATCGCTTTTAAAAGACGGGAAGCTCTGCCACTTGCTGCCATTTTTGTAAGGACTTCTTTAGGTAAAATAATAAGCTGAATTGAATCGAATTTTCATTTTCGCGCAATTTTATCCAATGTCCAAATCGAACATTTTGGTGTTGCTACCGTTTATATTCAAAAGAATAAAGAAACAATGCACAAATAATGCAACAATTTATATTCACAAGATAAATTCCTTTTGATTATCAATCAGTAGGTAATTTTATATTTTCTATCTTTATTTCAGCAACTTAATTCCAAACACTCAAAAAAACACTTAGACTGTGGTAGAAATTAGGAAATTTCATTCTGGCAACCCAGGCCGTATCAACAAGCGAGCGGTCTGCTTAGTCGGTTTGTTCGCAAAATTTACAAAAATATTATTTTTCTCGTAGTTTCCCGCGTTTTGTTATAATCCTAACGTGTATAAGTTCCAGTTATTGGCTTGTGTTAATTATATATTTATTGATCTACATAGAAATGCTTGGAGAATCAACGTAATCTAAGTGACAGATGTTACGGTGATAACTCGCGCCACTTTTGGATAAATTACCTCATTTCGATTGAATAAAATATGGAAGAAATCAAGGATAACATCGTCGAAATGGAATGTAACCAACTCGAGTCAGGTAACGGTAGTATTCGTTTAGTAATTACATTTTATTTTCAGGCTCATGTTTGACGTTCGTTCGTATAACCCTGCCAAAATTGAAACGTTTCATATAACTTTCAATCCAATAAGAATATCGCTTTCGTTGGCTTTTATTCACATCTTTTCGTATATTTAATATAGTTCAATGGCAAATTGTTCCATAATCTGTGAAAGTGCATATAAATACATTCATAATACATTCGATAGTGATAGATTTACGCATTTATTGCACGCCAAAGTATAGTTCCACATTTCTTGGTCGGGTTATAATACAAACATCAATAATAAGGTTTGTGTCTATTTTTGAGTTACAAATACGTTTCCGTTTATCGTCGCTTTTGTTATGTCTTGCGAGGAGTAGATTTGGATATTCGTAGTGCGAATGATTCTGTTTAATACCTACGCGTATTTCTAAAAGAAATTGTATTGTAAATTATTTATATTTACATTTTTAAGGTTATAATGAAAGTTGGAGTCTAAAGTGCCAGTATCATGACATACATTTAAGTATTCTTATTTGTAACATAGTTTCATTTAAATATAGAACATAAATATGGTTGCATACTTATTGTGTATTCTTATAGGTTTCATTACAAGCATATCAGACTATTCGCTGACCAATTTTATGTAAAAATATGTAAATTGGCATCACTAGAACTATCCTAAAGCAAATATGACTAAATGAAATATGGACATTATATATTAGATCTTGCCACTATAAAAGCAGTGTTATATTGAAGTTTTTTTTATTTTAAATAACATTATTCCTACATGACCAGTCTGTCCGAGCTAGTTATTGATCTGTAAAAAAATACTTTATTACTTTTGAATGCATTGACTACCATAACTGCCATATTAGTTTAAAAACATGTCTTATTCATTGTTATCAAATTCCCAAAACATTTAAGTCTACAACTTACTTTATTACATTACATTGTTGCACACTCCCTAGGGAACATACAGATTTTTTTAAAAAAAGCATTGCCCAAAAAAATTTGAATAGGTACAACCTTGAAAATAAAAACTTCTTGCTAAACACAAGACATTAGATTAGGTTTCAGACAAGTGCAACTTGTTTGTTTGGAACGAGTTTTGCCGATCGCTTAAATATGGGCCTCTTGATATTCTTGATAGCGGATTCACAAAACCACTTGCACTTTTATTCGAAATGACCGTTGAACGGTTTTGAATGTTTTGTTGCACCTTATATTTTTTTCTTGAAAATTTTTATTCATGTAATTTGAATAATATGTAAAGTATTATTTATTTATGAGGAAATAATAGTTGATATTGGTTTAATTTCTCTTCTAGTGCAATCTCTATATTATGCAACTGAAAATATTCATTTAACTTACCAACGAAAATATAAATTGAAAATATTTAATCAATATTTCTCTTTTTTTTGGGTCTGAGTAATGCGCCATCTGTACTTAGACTTTACTGAATCTAAAGTTTAGATTTATTAAGTGTTTGACTTAAAATCAAGAATGAGATTTAGGTTGTTCATGTAGTATTAAACAATATAAGCATCCACATAGATAGACAATCCATGAGTAATATCTGTTATTCTATTTATTATTTTAAAATAGTAACCAATTTTTACTGATTCTGTACCTGCAGTCTCTGTTCTTGTTCTGTTATTTTACTATGTATGTCTGTTAGCCTCAGTGCAAATATCATTGTACCCTATGTTAAATAGACTTATTTAACTTTTCAGAAGCAGTCCCCCAAGTCCCAATAGTGGATTCAGCAGGGGACGCGCCGGTAACTAAGGAAAATACTGATGACTCACAGAATCTGTTCCCCGATAGTCCTGTTTATGAGCCCGATGATGATATTGTGGTTTGTTCACCAATTTCTTTGAAATAACATGTGTAAAATGTAAATTTTACACATGTTATTTCAAACATGTTTTTTTTTTGTTTAGTTCACTTATATTATTTTGCTTCCTATACGTTACTTACTTACCTTTTCTGATCATTTCAAAATATGTTCTTATGGTTATATTTAATTCTGCATAATTTATTATGTTGATAGGTAATTACTTTAAGAAAATATAAAATTTTGAAAATTATACAATGAGGTTTTGATAATTTCAGACTGTCAGCAGTGCAACTGAAGACACCAATGGTATTTCAACTGATGCGAATGGTATGTTTACTCTAACTTCCACTATGTAGTAAAAATCTAAATCTTAGGTAAATATAATTAACAAAAACAAAATTACAGACGACCCTGTAACCTGTGCGCAGCCTAAAAGGAAACTGTCAGACGACCCTTCAGACAGTAGCGCGAAGATCCAAAAACTAGAGCTAACTGACGATGAATTCGCCGTGTCCACCCAAACCTTGGACAATGAGGTGTCGGAAATCACCAGCGCCCCCAAACGCAAGCTCGAAGACCTTGAGCTGCCCTCCACCTCCCGCGTCCGAACCCCCCTTCGATCAAGCCCTAGGAGACTCAAGCGCAGCAACAGCGCGGAATTATCCAAACCCAAAACACCAAAGACCCCAAAATCCCGGCCAGCCAGTGTCGACATCACCAAGTCCCGGAAAACACCCCGCAAAATACAACCTGAGTTAGCCAAAGTGGAACCGAAACAAGTCCTAGTTATCTCCGATAGTTCGAGCTCTCGTCCCAGCATAGAGTTCGTCTCAGAAATACCTCCATTGAAAATTCCAGAAACGATCGCTGAAGATAATTCGGAGCTAGACGACTCCCAAGGTTTCCATCTAGAACTTTCCCCGTCATTAGAATCAGATAATGTGAACGATAAACCAAAAACACCCAGTAATAGCGACCCAGTGCTTGTTAGGAATAGGACAGAAGATATTAATCCTGGAAAAATAACTGCACCTAGAAGTGAAGGATATAAGTACTCGGATCAAGGCAACTTCTCTCAAATCGTTCCGAAAGATTACAATATAGGGAAAACTACGGACCAGGAAAGTACTGATAGCGTTGGTTCACTAAACTTGGAGAGTCCAGAACCCATGCCTACAATGGCTTCGAAGTTAATTTCGAAACTTTCCAACGGAAACTCGTCCACTCCAACCGAGGTTTTAGATGGCAAGATGACTAGTGCTGAAGATAGCGACAGTACCCCTGATATGACGAAACTTAACGCTGGGAAGAACAAACGAGGGAAGAATGAGTCCTTCAGATCAAGTAACAACGCTACCCCGTCAACCATATCTCCTTTGGCAAATGGGCATTCTTTGCCAATCAATACGCCTCAAATCCCAGTGTTTGACGTGCATATCAGTCATAATGAGGATAACGAATTTCTTTCCCTCTACGTTGTTCGAACAGACAACGATCTCGGTATGGACATGTGTAGAGAATACCAGAGAATCTCCAAAAGGTTCACAATTGACCCCTACTTAGGTGATGTATCAGTAAGTAACTCCCCTTCAAGTGTTACCAGCGGTGGAATGATAAACTTACCGAATAGAACCTCTTTCGCGTCAACAGTCAGTTCGACATCAACATCCAGTAACCGAACCAGCGATGGCAATTTCGTAGTACCACAACCGCCGCGGAAATCTATTGCGAATCCAACAACATCTGTTAAGGGATACGAAGCCTTAATGAAGAAGCTACAAGACATATTCTCGCATATCAGGGAGACTTCGGTCGATGAAGGACTGAGTGACGATAAAGTTTCTGTAGGCATCCAAACATCGGTTTCTAATGACAGTACTATGAGCAATGGGAATGCGAGTCCGGAAGAAGTTAGCAAATGCGATAAGGCGACTCCAAAAAGCTCGTTAAAGAAAACTCGAGTTAGGGGTCGACGGCACATAGCCGGGAAGACTAAACGAGCGTTATTGCCAACCCAACCTGAAGAACCAGAATACATGCACGGAATGAATTCTCCCGAAATGGTGCCAACTAACGGTGAAAATGGGAAAGAATCTCCCGTGAAGTCACCTAAAGATGAGAAACCTTTATCGTCTTTGGTTGCTACGCCGAAATCTTTGAGCAAATTGAAGGCGAAACGGCGTCCGACTTCGCCTAGACCAGCTACACCGGTAGAGAAAGCAGTTGTCAAGCCTGAGTACCCAGGGTATGCCCCTGATACAGTTGTACTAGCCAAATGGGTGGATAAAAGATACTATTCTGGCAAAGTTTTAGAGATTACCGAGCCTAATAAATACCTGATCAAATTCGACGATGGTCAAAGTAAGGTTTTGTTAGATGATTTTATCATCTTCGGTGATATGAAGACCTTGCCTTTAGAAGGCCAGTCGGTGTATGCTATGGTTGATGAAGAACAGAACTATGAGCCTGGGTTGGTGTTGGGAGTTGAAGAAAATGATTGTGGGACTGTCACTTATAAATGTACTACTGATGGGTAAGTTATTCATATTCCTAGAATTAGTAGTAATTTTTTGGCTTTGAAATTATTTCTTTATTTATCGATTTCGATTATTTTCAAGACTTCGCATAATTCAGCGTAAAAAAGTCCTACGTTTTAGGTAAAAAATTAAATAAAAGCTTGAAAATTAATACTAGTGATAAATTAATAATTTTATTATTAACAATTACATAATTATGTTAAAAGAAATAATATTTATTTCAGCGATACCCTGGTAATGGTGACGGCTAGCGAGCTTTACCTGACGGAAGACCAGGCGCGGTCTCTCAAGGAGTCAGCTCGCACTCGATCACCGTCAGCGCCGGCAACTCCGCGTCGCAGGCACAACAGGGAACTGGACCTTGATAATATTATACAGGTATTTATATAGTAAACTTTACGTATCTAACTTAAAACGAGGTTCGATTTGTCCAGAGGTTAGCCACAGTTATATATAAACAAGGGAAGTTTAAACGGGGTAGACATGTTCTTAGCCAGAACAAATAAATACGGCTGCAAATTATTCTGGGTGTTTCTGTAGTCAAAAATAATGTTTTTATTTCTTTAAATAAAAGTCCCAGGATGACTTCTTGCAATGGGTCAACATCAATTGGATGAAGTTGAATTAATTGCGTTAGCCTTTATAGCACTGTACTGTATACTGTACATGAAGTATGTGCCGTATACTTTCATGACCCTATAATTTATATTAATGTAACATGGTTTATTTTCACATTTACCTTTATTTATAGGGTCCCCGCAGTGCCCGCAGCCGCGACAAGGGCAGCTCGAGTGCGCGGAAACGTGTCGCCTCGCCCAAGAGTCCTAAAGCTTCCACATCGGGCATCTCAGGTTTGTGATAACAACTTAACTATGTAAAACAAAACGGCAAAAAGCAGGCTCAGTTTCCACGTTTCTTGGCAAGACAGGTTATCTAGACTTTCTGGCTTCTGACTTCCCATAACGATTGCCAAAGATGTTCAACTGACTTACGAAACACGGAAGAACTCGAACTGACAAGATGGTCACAAATCCACAGAACGACCGCGCCAAGCGTTGCTTAACCTTATGATCGTTAGATCCGCGCGGTTGTGACTTAGCCGCAAACTCTTTAAATGGTGATCAGCAACTCGAAAATAAAAAAATGCTTTTTTTCTTGACTAACATCCTAACTTGGGACAGTTAGGGCTAAGATTTTTTTTTTAATTTTATTCTCCCCATTTTGTTTCCGCACTCTGTTATTGAAAAAATGCATTGTGACTTATATTTATTTATAGCTATGATAGTATTATATAGTGTAGGTCAATTATTCTGATAGCGTTCACAATATAACAACCATTCTGAAGTACAGTTACATGCATATCTCAAGTGTTTGATGATAAGTAGCAAATACTATACATGAGTAGGTATTTGTAGTATTTATCTGTTATCAGTGAAAATATCTAACTTTATATCTATGTTTTAGTAGATTTGTTAGTGTCAAGTGGTTTGATGATTTATGATACAGTAGCTATTTCAGCTGTTGAATTTGAATATTTTTTCCCATACATACCTATGTATGCAAGAAATCTTGAGTATCAGGTAAACTGTTATAATTAACAAGTCATCATCATCAGCCTATCGCAGTCCACTGCTGGACATAGGCCTCTCCAAGTGCACGCCACTGAGATCGATTTTCGGCTTCTCGCATCCAGCTCCTGCCAGCCGTCTTGCGCAAGTCATCACTCCACCGTGCCTGAGGACGTCCTACACTACGTTTGCCGAGGCGTGGTCTCCACTCTAGAACTCGTTTACCCCAATTAACCCAATTAATTAACAAGTAAAGTTATAGACTCTGCGAGCCCTTTGCCCACAAATCCGGCGCTTGGCCGATATTTATTTTTCAAAGCCAACAGACATACTTAGCTGAAGCAGCAAAGCAAAGAGAGTGGTGAAGTTTTGGGGTTTGAATAAATAATTTTGAATTTAGTACTGTAGTAGCCGTCCACCCAAGTAGGTACGACTTAAAAATATTGCTTTTTCTTTGCTTTGCCCGCGTTTTGAAGATTTAAGCGCACAAAGGGACATAGGGATATAAGTACAGAAAAAACGACTTTGTATTATACTATGTACTTAGTAATTTTGCAGCGCCGTAAATGAGTAGATACCATAGTTAATTTTATAAATTGTTATCTTTAGGGTCCAAAGCCAAGAGCACCCCTCTGGCCCGCAAGCGGCTGGGCAGCGAGAGCAGCTCGGTGAGCGAGAGCAGCAACTCCGCGCCGCCCGCCCGCCTGGAGGAGGTGGCCGGCGTCGAGCCCGAGGTGCAGCGGACGCCCAGGAAGATCGACGGCGTTAAAGGTGATTAATAAAGGCTTCAAATTTTATGTGGCCTACTGAAATAGGCATAGTTACTAGTAACAAAAAGAAATTGTTCTCTATTTCTTGAATGGCCGTTCCCAATACTTTATCCATCTGTGGTTTTACCTACTTACTAGAAATATATAATTCACATACGTGTATGGGATAAAATTCTGTTAAACAAATCAACAGATAAATATAATAGTGTGAACAGCCGCAAGATTACAAGACAGGTAGGTACGTAACTTGCTAACGTCACTCAGTTGCTTTATGTGCTTCTCAAGCAGGATTATCCTGTCTAGTTCAATAAGGTTTTATTACCTCATCTACAAAAAAAATGTAAAATAGAAATAGAGTACATTGAAGTGAATATAAACCACTTTTAGCAACATTACTATTTAGCATTCACTGTCATGAACAAAAAGTAGCTCACAACTGGTTACTGAGTGTACACCACAGATTAAATAAAAATCTTCTTCCTTTCAGCGGGTCCTCTCCAACTGAAAGGCGCTGCCAAACACACAATAGGCAAGAAGAACTCCAAACTGACTAAATTCGAGAACGACGAAGATACAGTCTCTAAGCTCGGGCCGATACCTGAGGCGGATAGCAAACTGTTCGCCGGACTGCACTTCTTGCTCACTTGCACCGAAATGCCGAGGCGGACCAGAACTACCACTGATAAGGTAAGCTTGTAAATATACATATGAATGTTAGACATCGATTATTGGGCCGCAAATCGATTAATTTACGCCATTTGATGATCGATAAATCAAAACCTGACTATGTGAACTTAGATGCAATAAAACGCTTCATGTAAAAAAATAAAAAATTGATACCTAAATAAAACAAACTACATTTATCAAAGAAAAGGTCAAAAGCACATACCTACTTAACTTTAACTCGTTTTGTATCAAAACCCATATGACCACCATGTATCTTACGTAACGAATATGACCATGTTACCAAATATGACTTACCTACTTTGATCTTATCAAAATTATATTGCAAACTTAATTAAAAATTAAATAAAATTCTTCTCTTAACATTTCCTATTGGATTTATTTACGAGGGCTGCCTTTTAAGTTGTGTCGTTTGAAATAAGTATAGATAATCCAATAGGTTATTACCGTTTATTATTTTTTTAAGAATACTTAGCGATATTTAATGCACTTTTGCATGCATTCAAATCAGTTTTTAAATATTTATTCCATTCCAAAGTGGGGGTAGTCAAAACGGCCGATTTGTATACGTCAACAGCTTCTTCAGGTGTGCTGAAAGGTAGTCCACGAAGAATTTTCTTAATTTTGGTTAATGTATTAAAATCATTAGTGCTTAAGTTACAGCTGTAAGGTGGATGATCCAATATTACAACATTTTGGGAACTCAAAAACATCGGTGTTTGGCGGGCGGTGCGCGAACTTGCATTGTCATGGTGCAGTATCATTCGAAGTCTTGGATAGTTTTTTCTAAATTCGGTGATGACTTTTGGCAAACAAACAATGGTATACGAGTCAGCGGTAACCATGTCGCGATATTTTAGTACAATAGTGGCGACACGATCACCCTTTGCCAAAAACGAGACAACCATTTTTTTTTTAAGTGCTTTGCGAGCGTACGACTTTGGTCGGTTTTGGCTCGTCTTGGAAGACCTAGACAGCTGACTGCTGCTTAGAATCCGGATCATAAGCGTATATCCAGGACTTGTTATCACTAACTATATCATAGACCTGCTTTGACTCTCCTCGGTCGAATCGCTGCAGAGTTTGACGTCACCAACTTACTAGGGCTGTTTCTTGGTCGTCGCTAAGAAAATGTGGTATCCATGGAGAGATCATCTATCTTACGCCAAGTTCTTCGTGTAGGATATTTTTGACTGTGGTCCCTGAAATGCCCACGGATGCCTCTATTTCACCATATGCTACATGTCCGTCTGCGAGGATTAGCTGCCGCACAGCCTCGATATAAACTTGCATCATGGCGGTTTTTGGACGACCTTCACGAGGCTTGTCACTGAAGCTAGAGTGCCCAGGTTGAAATTCTAAATATCAGCGTTCTGCGGTCCTAAGGAATGGTGCTACATCACTAAATACAGAATTAATCTCTTTCTAGTACTGAAGTCGCGACAATCCCCTTTTAAAGTTGTAGAAAATTATCGCACTCAAATTTTCCTTACACATTTCCATT
This sequence comes from Helicoverpa zea, assembly GCF_022581195.2. Lineage (NCBI taxonomy): Eukaryota > Metazoa > Arthropoda > Insecta > Lepidoptera > Noctuidae > Helicoverpa > Helicoverpa zea. The sequence goes on along the minus strand of NC_061466.1, from coordinate 9,395,905 downwards.
TTTGCAACCGACCTGTCACCTTTGAATGGACGATACAATAAAACTATTCGACCTATTTAAAAACATTCTTTTGTTTTCGAATTCTAAATTCAAAAAGATTCAAATAGCATATATATATATTTTTAAAAATCGCGGGAGGTTACCAAACGACAGAACTTAAAAGGCAGCCTTACGTACCAGGCAACTCAAAGCCACGACACTCGCCACTACTCTTCTGAAGAGGATGGAGAGACCACCTCATCAGTAGCGGGTACTGACACTGAAGACCTGGAGTTCTGTGACCGACCCTTCAACAAGGAACGCTTGAAGGAACAGCTCGAAGCTGGCGGAGGAACTGTCTATAGGTATGTGGAAAAAAGGGTAGTTTTATGAAGTCTTTTTTTGGACGATGTCTATAAAACATCCAACATCATAGATGCAGATGACTTGACAGCATATTTAAATGTACTAAAACATAGAGGAGAAAACACAGTATGGATACAGCAACCTTTTGTTATGTAGGTACTAGTTTCCGCCAGCAGTTTCACCTGCGTCCTGTGAAAACTATTCTTACTTAACTCAGATTAAAATCCTTCATTCCTAGATAATATGTATGGGCAAGTTGACACTTAAATAATTTTCAAATCGGGCCAGAGTAGTTTCCTGAGGTCAGCGCGTTCAAGGAAGCAAACCAACTCTTTAGTTTTTCAATATAAGTATAGATTCAAGGACTGTAAAAGTTTATTTGTACGGTATATACCTAGCTGCTGTTATTTAATCAAAACCTGCCAAATGATAAAGTCAATATGATACCACCTAATATCCAATTTGATTGCACTCCAAATATACCCATTATTTACTTTTAAAAAATCTTTTATCTTACAGCCACTTCGACGACGTACCAAAAAACAAATATGCGGTCTGCAAACTAATCGCTCCTCGTCCCTGCCTAACTGCCAAGTACATACAATGCTTGGCCGCCGACATACGTTCCGTTTCACACGGCTGGGTCATCATGAGCTGCATAGACAACACTCTGCGTGATGTCGACTCTTTTGCTCTGCCTGCCGGCTGGAGTATTCTGAAACAGAGGTTTATTAACTGGGTAAGTTTACTTTTGAAGTGTGAAATTGTCAATCTGGTTAGAGCAAAAGTGGTGATTAGCTTTTATTCCTGTTGATCTGAGGATGACGACGTTTGATTATATTGGAATGGGCAACTAGAATCAAACTTAGTTATAATTTTGACATTCCAAGTGCTTGTAAAGGCCTAAGTGAAATAAATGATTTGACTTTGACTTTGACTTTGATTTTGATTTGGTTTGCGGTATTTAGATTGGGATACTTTGAAAAACGAAGGTGGTCTTGTAATGTATGTCTACTCTATGTCGCATCGAAATAATAGGTATGTATTAGGTATTGGTATAAATCTATAGTAAATAATCAGATTGAATCATTAAACACCTTCTAAAAAAATACATCTGATAATTTTATAGTAACTTTCAAGCTTACTTTTGTATAGGTAATGTGTTCAATTGGTTTTGTAAATAAAAATTGCCAGCAAATATGTGCAACTGTAATTCCTCCTTGCATCACAGGTACCACAATCAGGCAGACGGAACGCGACATTCTTCAAAGACAAGATCATCCTCCTGTGCGGCGACCAGGACACGTTCGTCAAATTCTGGGAACGTGTGTGCACCCTCGCCGGGGCGACCACACGCGTCGTCAACGAGGACGACCTCAACATGGCCGGGGCTCTAGCACTCGTCACCGAGTGGGACTGTCCACATGAAGTACAAAACAAAGCGAATCAAGATAATATCCCTCTTGTGTCTACTACCTGGGTGGTACAGTCCCTGATTGAGGCCCGTGTCATCGTCCCCACCAGCCACGAAAAGTTCTCATTTATGTTCGCGGAGCCAGAATGATCCTGGGACTTTAAAAAGATCCTCATTATACGTGAAAATTGACACTTGAGGTGACGCGATAGTGACGCTTAGTGATAGTGAAGTGAATTAAACAAAAAACTACTAAATTACAGTGGTGTATGCAGTGAGCGGTTGTCAAATTCAATAAAGTACAAATTATATTGGTTATATATTAGCTAAGCGTTACAGAAGCATTGTATAGTATTGTCGAATGTAAAGCTTACAATTTAGAAGTTATATAGTATGAAAGTTATTCGCTTAGCTCCAGATGTTCATATGTTGCTATTTTTGTAAGCAAAATTTAATCAAAGAAATATTTTATTCGCAACCTTGAGCCCTGCTTATACCACTGGTTAGTGGGTTATTAAAACAAATGTGTAAGTGTTAATGACTGCAAGATGAAGCAGATGAAGTGGACTCGGGAATTTTTCTAAAATGAAGGTCTTGGTGTTAATAGTTTATAAGGAATGTGCAGTGACTCTATATAGTTAGTTATAACTAATATCTTTGAATAGATTTCGTTCTCGATATATAGGCTTATAGTACTTTGGAACAAGGCAAAAATATCTGAGTATTGTTGCTCAGGCATTTTTACATAATGAAAGGTTATAATGCCAAATGTATATCGCTAAGTAACCCTTTGAATGCCAATGCATTCCTCAACTAAGCATTAGTCCTGAGGCAAAAGCAGCGCCAGTCAATGGGTTAATCTAAGCGTATGAAGATAAATAAATTCTTTAAGTACTTCGTAAAAGTTGATATTGCGACTGATTTCTAAACTTATATATAAATATCTAATACAAAATATTTACTTTCTACTTAATGTGTATAATATCGTCAATCTACAGTTATTTCTGACTGGAAAAGTGTTTTCGTTTAAAAATGTTGTTTCCACATCTTACATTATAATAAATATTTCATGTATAGAGATAAAGTTATTCTGTAAAAATGGAATGTAGCCAAAATTGTTGCAAATTCGGGTATTTATAATAACACTAAAAAGTTCAAAGACTTTCTGACTTTAAAAGAATGATAATATAGGTAGCTAAGGCTAAGTATGTCTTATAGAATTTAAATTGGTATTCAATTGTATATGGTCTCATTTAGTTGTAAGGGTTTATATAAAACTGTCATTTCTGTGAATATAGTATTGATAAAGTCATCAATTAAAATTGTAGTCGGTTTAAAATCGATGTTTAGCCAAAGTGAGCTAATATTACGTTTGAATAACTATCGTGAACAATATAATAAGGATCATGTCTTTTGTTATTTATTTTTAATTATTTTTTTGTTTAACTTTGTAAACTCAGTAACTTCGTAAAAGTATCGTATTAAAAACTTTTATGTGGTAAAGACTAGCAAAGTATGTCATTAAAATCATTGCAATTATAATTACCTTTTTCTTAATTTTTGATAAAAATTGACATTTGTTCCTTTTATTTTTAGAATTATGATTGATTTTTTTTGTTTGACTTAAAAAAATGTATAGGGCGTCACAAAATTAGAAATTAAGATTGCTCTATAAAATAATGGCCGCTTATTTCTTATTTAAATTGAAATTCTGTTCATTAATTTTATCAATTTTCTCATTAGATATTTGATGTCGTTCAAATATAGCTTGGGTAAAATTTGATTGTGTGCAAGTAGTGTGAGATCTTATCAAACAACGTAGAAGACCTTGGAATACAGATGAACTGAAAGTATCTATCCACATTAGTACCATGAAATGAGATTGTAAGATACCCCTTCAATTTAACCATTTTGTAATTTTAAAAAATTACCAGCATTCCATTCAAATAAATCATTCCCCATTTTTCAACACTAAATTAGTTACCAAGCGAAATATTCAATGCACATAATAAAATTTTATCTAATCCCTTTATGTATATCTGGTAAATATGGTAAGATATATTAAGGGTCGGTACAGTTCGCGCCAAACTCAATGGCGGCTTGGCTTGCCTCCCGTTGATACCCAAAAATGGTTTCTCACAGACTCGCGCGATGTTCAGAGCACTCATAAAGTAAGGCCAGCCTTATACTTGTAAGTTTTGCTCACGTAACTAACTTACGATACATTTACAAATGTAAAACCTCTTTGTAACTCGCTTACAGTAACTTCTTAGAACTTCTCACAACTTATTGAATTTACTAAGTCATTTTTGTGGAGGCAACTTACAAGTAAAAAGGCGGTGTTGTATTCCATGTATTTCATTTCTTTCAATGTTGAAAATGCTAAATATGTACACAAATTCGAATTCTGGCTATGAATGAGATTATATGAAAAGATCTAGTGTTTGAGTAGGCAAGTATAAATCTAGTATAAATCTGATGTACTATATATAACACTTGCAAAACTTATGGGAAAGTAGCCTTTATTTCTAAGGAAATTAGGCTTTCTTTTGCATATATTTGTTATCAACTATTAATTAATTGATCTTGAAGTACATGGTGTATATTTTAATGTATTAACAAAAAATCGATGATAATTTCACTTGTTAATGATCTCTGCGACAGGGGAGCAATTCGTATGAATGGTCGTTGTAAAATTAAGGAAAATACTGGAATTATGTAGTAAATAAATGTTGAAAATTTAACATAATTCAATCTGACGTTGTACATATAGTATTTGTGTTCTTTTTTCTAATATGGAGCACACACTAGTTCTTCATTTTTGACAGCTATTAAAATTATTATATCATGGTGTTATTAATAATAAGTCTAAGGCTGTACATGCGAATGTTTCGAGTGTAATTTAATGTTTAAATACTTACATACCTACAGAATACAGATTGAATATACATAACGCCCTCATTTTGGGCTTTAATATATCAGTATCTGTATTTTGCCAAATATTATCCGCAAATTACGCGGTTAGTCAAATTAATTTGCTCTACATGTTAGAAATATGCAATCAATATAACCATAAATATCCATAGACTAGATAACATATACGGACTTCGTGGTCCGAACTTGCCAAAATCCTATACATTTATGTTTACAATCTTTTAAGAAACTTAAATGTAATATGTAGCATACAGAATAAATAAATCTTGTACATAAACTTCTATAATCTGGATGTACATAATATAAGATTTTGAATGTTTTTGAATTAATAAGTCTTACATACAATATAGAAAATATTCCTACAGTGTGAGTGTGACTGGCCGATATTTGAAAGTGCTAAAAATATGTCTCTAGATGAAGAACAAAGGGCTAGTGTGTGCCAATCAAAATTAATTTAAAATGTCTTCAAGTGACCTTTAGATTATAAGTGCATTTTTTTATCAGATTTTTTTATATACTTACTGTACATTTGTGGCGTCGTATTGTGTTGCATTTCTTTTTGATGTTTGTTTTTTTTTGTTATTCTGTCATTGTATCTTCGTTGTTAAGGAGTCAGATAGGCATGTAATGTGTAAACTATGAATAAAATGATAGAAGTAATTTTGGTTGTTTATTTTGTGTCCTTTATTCGTAATCTACAGCAGGGATGTGTTTTACTACTTACCAGTATTTTTCATTAAAAACGATTTTCACAGATATCAATATTTTTCACATTAAATAGCTTTCACTGTTCTGCGAATAATAATAATTATGTAGTTTTAACGCAGCGCCATTATATATTCGGTGTCACTAAATAAACTCAGATTAAAAAATATTCCATCTCGTGTCATTCAATGAAACTATTTGTATCCATGCCACCTACTGGCAGTTTTATACACTTGTAATCTCGACTTATTTAATAAATCCGGCAGATGTCGTTAATTTTAAATTTTCAAGTATTTACCAATAGATGGCAGGAAATGTAGCTGTATTGTAAATTATATCATTTCTTGATCTTAAAAAGTAATAAAATGAGTTAGAAGTTGTGATGACTTAAGATTCCTGCGTGTGGCACGCGAGCTACTAATTACCTATGCAGCAATATGAAAAGTTAGTGCCTTAAAATCATCTTAAAATGCACATACATACCTATACGAGGTAAGTGGAATCATAAACTTATGCAGAAAATAAAGCTATCCTAGAACCTAGATTAGTATCTGGATATAAAACAGAGGGATATCAAACCCTGGGAAAAGTCATTAAACTTTAAGTATAAGTGGAAAAGTAAAATAGGTGGGTACGTAAGAAACATTATTGTCGTTATGCAAGTCAATGACATGAGATAGGGACCTGCAGAGGAATTTATTTAATACCAAACATCCTGTTTCATAATAAATTCTAGGCTCTTTCTAAACATATCTCTTGGTCAGGTAACAAATTGCCAATTCCACATTAATTAAGTATTTGGGTAAATACGTTCCGGTAAAAACTTATTTATTCTACAACTTGGTACCAGGACTAGGTCGATAAGATGCTGTTATCAAACAAGCCATATTATTATCACGATCTATAAGACAGTAGGTACTTACGAACTTAGTTCAAGATAGAACTAGGTATGTATAGGATCTCTTTTGAATTGGAACTCTCCGAAGTCAGGGAAAAAATATCCATTAGCATTTAACGCCTTTTACGGCCATAAACACAAATAATCATAGTAAGTAATTCCTTTCAAAAACAACATCGACCTCATTGGCAGATAATATAAAAAGCAAAGCTTATATTATCATGGAACAATACAGTCTGTATGTCTGACCTGGGGTGATACGGTGAACTTAAAGCAAAAGTGTATCATTTAACCCTAGGCCAGCATAGGGCCAAGCTTAAGGTTACCTATATAAAGTATCTTAAGAACGTTTTGTCAATCCAGTTAAGTTCAAACGGACGGTATTGGTGGTCGTTTGGGGGTTGCTGGTGATATTTTTTGCTAAGTCTTCCTACTCCATCAATCACCATCTTTATAAAGAGGTCCGTTGCTTCTAGAGCTAAGACATGCACATAGCTCAGCATAGGAAGTGGTGAAAGGCGTTTAGGGGGTGCGGTCCTTTTGTAATGTTGACGTGAAAAAGTTCTAATCTAAGCAGCCTTCGTTCAATAAACGATCTTGACTTTGACAGAGAATCTTAGGGGTTCTAAGTCAATCTGCGTGCTAACTGATCTCATTGGAAAAACTGTTTAGTGGCCAATTTAAAAAAAAAAGGTAGTGATCAACAAAAGTGATATAGTTCGGCCATTCAGAGAATGCGTTCCTGACACGTCGCGATTGAACTGACGACGTAATAACATTCATTGATTATTGATATAATAATGTTGTTTTAATGCTCCTCAATTGTTAAAACGGTAAACAACCAGCAAAAATATTTTTATCGTAACTGCAACGCCATTGCAAAGTTACGTCGTCAGTTCAATCGCGACGTGTCAGGAACGCATTCTCTGAATGGCCGAACTATAGTGAAAGAAGGAGGTAGGGACTACAGAAAACAAAATAACAAAGTTAAGTGCGAGTGAAGTTAAAAACAAGTGAATAAATTATTACAATGTGTTACAAGAAGTTAAAAGTGCGTCGGACTTTGTATTGTAATGGATCGCAGTGTATCAGGACGAATGGTCATGAAGACGGATGATATTGTGCTTGAGGTATACGTTGATACGTTATTTGTTTCTTTATAAGCCTTTGCTTGCTTAGTAGTATTATGTGGTAATTTACTGAGAACTTATGTACGGAAAAGACACGACTTAATACTAAAGATACTTAAAGAGTTGAATTAAAGTCCGAAGAAATTAAAATGTTAGTTAATTCAGTTGTTGTGTTGATTAAGTAGGTAATATTTGCTTTCTTGTAAAACGGGCACACACTATTTATTCTTTGTTTTAACAAACAATCCTCATGTAATATTCAGACAATAATTATTCGAACTTAGGTAATTACAATTAGCAATTTCTTACTCTTTTCAAATTGTACGGAATTATATTGAATGGTCTCCACATAGTTAGGTATCTGATATGTATATTTTGCTCTTAATAAACGTCTTTATACACAAAGTTATGTTTATTTACATCATACGTACCTATATAACGTGCATGTAAGTAGCTATAGTTACAACCGTCTTGCTATCAGCTTCCAGTCAAAGTTTATCAAGCGTGTTTATTTCAACATAGCCCCTTGTCTCCGGTCTAATTGGGACATTTTATATACCTCCTCTATATGTATAAACTCTTGCATGTATGTATGTTAGTATCAACAAGTAAAACTACATGAATCATTCTATGGGTGGTAAGGAGGAATGATCATATGTACTCGGGTTGCCCGGGTAACTGGGTTGAAGAGGTCAGATAGGCAGTCGTTCCTTGTAAAACACTGGTACTCAGCTTAATTCGGTTAGACTGGAGGCCGACCCCAATATATGTAGTTAGGAAAAGGCTAGGAAGATGATGGACGACTAAGTAAACAAATGTATGGAGTGTGCTAAAGACGATATTACGGCTGGAGATAATGTCACTGAAGAAGAAGATATGGTATAACGACCCCAAATAAAATTACAACAAGGGCAGGCGGATGATGATGAGTTTCTCATTTCCAATGTATTGGGCTATTATAACCTAGTTTCACAATATTCTCAAATCTAAGTTAGAAATACGCGTAGGTTCTATACAATTTCCTACCAAGATGGCAGGTATGATGTGCGTTGACTTAACGTGTCTACAGACATGAGGGTGTAATACATAACTATCCGAGATGCTTGTAAAATTTGATAACTTATCATACCTACGACGTGAATAGATCGTATAATTTGGTCTGCTTATGTCAAACTAGTTCAGGCACACTTACCTAATTGTGTTATCTTTGCAAAACACAAACACCAAGTACAGTTTTTCGATAGCAAGCAGAAAAGGACTTCATATTTATGGTTAATTAATCCAGCAATTTCTATCTATCATCATATAAAAAGCTTTTTAGAACAGCCTAAGCCTATCTATGAATTTCTCCCCAAAACAAAACTAAGTTAGTAGGTACCTATAACAAAAACAAAACCGAGCAGAGCCAGGGGACACACTATAACTACTGATAAGCACAAGACGACTCTTGAAGTTAGATAAAAGCTTAATGTGCGTTATAAATGGCCGCTTGTTTATGTAGCCTTATCGAAGCGATAACGCAGTGAGATCATATGTTTTAAGTATATAATAATATTGTATGATATCTACGTTACCTACTTTTGTAGTTATTATTTCCTTATGTATTTTTGTGTTAAGGGATGGTTTTTGGGAGAAAGAAGAAGACGGCTCTTGATTCTGAGGCTTTACTAGAGTCTCGCTTTCGGATAGAAATGGCGGACTTATTTGAAAATCTTTGAACCAGTCTGGCAACCAGATTTATGCAGAGGTATCAGTTTACCTAGGTAACTGAGTTGAATCCGAAGTCAAGTCAAGTTCAAGAAAAGTTGGAAGTCTATCTGACTGTCGCTCTGTATCTGGCAGTCGCTCCATGTGAAACTCTGGTGGTTAGACTGGTGGTTAGACTGAAATCCAACCCCAACAGAGTTGGTAAAAGGCTAGGCAGATTTAGATTTAAATAGAAGTTTTTTTTTTTTAAGTACGCTCTATAAAACAATCGTTTCCAATATTTTTATCAAGTTTACTTATTATTTTACCCCAAAAATATTATGACGTCAACAAGCACATACATAGATAAGAAAGATGTGGTGTTAAAAAGGCCCCTAAAAATCATAGTCTCAGGGAAAGAGTCCCTGGGGGGCAGTGACTAGTATCTTTACCGTATCGAGGACCATTCGGAGCGAAATATAGCGGTTATGATAATAAACGGTTTTTTTCCGTTGATATCGGGAGTAGATATACTGGGCGGACTGTATTTTTGGGTTTTTTATCGAAGTATGGTAGTTATGAAACTAAGTTTTGTACCAGCATTTTCCTCAATCTTTTTTCTCAATTCAGTTTAAAGCATCGACTGCCTAGAATTATCTAAGTATTATTTTTTGATCTTATGCTTGGTTTGCAAAACACCATACACCTTATTTTAAATCATGGTTCTAAATTATGACTGGTTTAGGGTTGTAAGTATAAACCATCGACTCGAACAAAGTTGATGTTCTAAACCTCGTACTAAATCTGACACTTTTTCAAACTACTTTTTAAAATAAGGTGGCGTTAGTTTTTATTACCAAAAAAAATCCTGTTAAAAGAGATAAATTTTAACGCTTAAACCATTTATTTTCAATTCCCTATATACTTAACTGAAAGCCTACAGAAGCTCATCAAATCCTGCATATGTGTGGGTGTTGTGTCAACCAATCGGGTGACACGACGGGTCGTGACCCCGTGTCATTGGCGGGGTCACGCCTTGTGTTTACCGAGAGCGTTCCAAGTTCCAAGTTTGAAAACAGGTGGGTTTTATAAGGAAAAGGATGGTAGGATAATTAAATTTAGAAGCATAGGTAATTTTGAGGCATAGGTAAGTATTTGAATCGGTTTTGTCATAAAATGTAATAAAATACCTATGTATGTTAGGGAAATACTTATTGACTTTGCCTGGCTTTGGCTTTGCCTGCTTATTGTATACCTACATACTTACCTAACGTCAATTTTATTTAATATGTCTTACGACCTACTTACCAATTCCAATTTATCAATATGCAGAAACAAAATATAAATAAACATGACCAGGATAATGCACAATCATATGGAAATAAGCGACATTTAATATTTAAACATGGCCTCAGTCGGTGATTGCCCTGATACGCGTATAATGAGTAGCATAGAAATATACCTACCTAGGTATAATAAGTAGGTAACTGAATTCAATACTTTAGATCTGCTTAAAAAAAATATTGTAAAAAGTACTTTAGGTAATTCTAAATTCAAATATTTGTGAAAAAAGTCTCAAGTGCTACAACTACGAAGTAAAGGTTCACTGAACTGGTCATGTATCTAATTAGGAAAACAATTTCAAATTCAAAAAAAGAAAAAGATCTTCTAAACAGTCGTGTAATATCAACAAAAGGTATACTGATACTGATGGCCAACTATAACAAACAAACCAATAGTTCCAAATTCAAACCAGACATAACAAGGAAGAAAAAAATAGAACATCTACATATCAAAAAGGTTCTTACCAAACAGTCTCACAGTCAAGGTATACCTACTTAGTGAAACTGACCGCGTGGTTCGGGGCGGGGTCGCCACCCCAGCTCTATCGATTTTCAGCACAAGACGTCGCTCCTTGATACTTGTGCTGAAAGCTCCTGAAAATTCGCTCTCTTCTTGTTGAGTTTGTGAAACTATGGTGTTAGAAAGAAAAGGTTGATTATTTTTTAAATTGTTAGGATTACAATAGAAATAAGAGTTGTAAGATTTTGAAATAATGTAGGTTATAAAATTGTGCATTCGACTCAGGTCACCTACTTTTTGACTCAATCACTTTTTTATTTAATTTTAGCATTTCATTATTTTAATGAAATAATGTAGGTCTGTATACTTAATTGCATTACTACAAAATTATACGAAAGTAACTTCTCTGTCTTTTTTGGTTTTAGACCAAAACTAATTTGAATAAAAGGTAGGCACGCAGATATTCAAAGCATGAGAAAGGAAATAGGTACCAACATAGCCTAGGTGTTTGTTTGCTTAACATAACTCGAAAAAACATAAATGAATATCACTTAAGTACAAAATCTAGCAAAAACACAGACAATCCTACAGGATAAAAGCTAGTCCACACAAACAGCATAAAGCCGCACCCAGACTTGCGTATACAAAAAAACCGCTCAAATAATAACAGCTCATTCACAAATGAGTGCGGTGACATCAAACGGCGCCCTCATTAGTCGCTCCCTTTGATCTCGACCTGGTCTATGTAAGCGTTGTATGTACAAACATACATACATTCTTGTATGTAGCGTGTATGCGGATAAAGATATAAGGATATGTAGGAAGGCTCAACGGGGAGCGTCTGGGATAACTTTGTGAGAGTAGGTATAAACTTGGTTGTGGTTAGTCTCTTTTTATAAAGTCTACTGTAAACTTATTTTTACTGTAAGTAGGTACCTGTAGGACATTTCTGTTTGGTTTTATGTATCACAAGCGATCTTTTCCGGCTGTATTGGGTATTCTGCACCAATATAATCATCAAGAATCACGATATCTGTTGAATAAGCTGCAAGAAAATGCTCGCTGTAGTTTTTAAGTTTATTGCAAACAGACAGACAGTTGCTATGGAAGACTCTGTTTTATTTAATGAGTAGTGATAAAAAAATAACTCCGAAAAATTACTAAGCATCCTCTTTAATTAAACCTCAAAGAATGCACAACCGTACAAGTCTTTATACAGAAGAGTAAAAAATAAAATTAACACATACGCTACATAATTAACACCAAACTCCACCTTCATAATACAAACTGATTAACCAATTACAAATTCTTAATTCGAACGCCAAAAGCCTACATCAGGTCTATCCTATCTATCCACTAGGCAGAGGGGATGATCCGCTTTCATCCCGTTCCCGTCATCCCCCTTTGATCCGCACTCAACTATTGACGCAAATTGTAAGCTAGTGAGCTTATTGCGAAATATTGGTCCGTATGGGGATTACGGGTTTTTTGTAAACTGTGTATGGTGGTTTGTATGGTGACTATTTTTTTGTTGATTAATTGCATCTATTTTACCAGAAATACCAGAATACACTTATGGCAATATAGGTAAAAACATTTGCCTAAATATTAAATTTAAATGATTTGAATTATTTCACACAGAAGAATAAAATAATGTTACGATAATATTAAAATTGTAATTCGAACCAGCTTTTATGTAAAACATGCTATGGTGCTACAGACACCTTTGCATCGGGGGTCAAAACTGAAAGAAAATTTCTATGTAAAAGAATACTTACTTAAGTATAGTTTATGTCTTATTGCGCGAAGGAATGAAATAATCGTTGCTATGCCGTAGCCGACTACGAAATGCATATAAGTTTTATGTTTTAACTTAATCACATTTTTTCGTAATTTCACTTGTAACCTGTTTTTTTGAAATTTTTTTCCTTGTAAGGGTACTTCTAAATAAAACTACTTTTACGGATTTTATCGCGGCTATATTAATATTATTTAATCTCGACGTTTCGAATCCTTTACAGCATCCATGGTCACGTAAATACTTCTTTCAAAATATGCAAGAGCCTTGTATACTTATCTTAGAAAAGTCTGAACATAATTGTAATCCGCTATGTTAAGGGACATGGCACATTATAGCAGCACCGCAACAGCACGCCAGCAGCACGGCGTCGCCTCGAATTTAGACTACGGCTAGCTGCCAGCGTGCTAACCACGCACTGTCCGCTCGCCGTCGGCGCGCCGGCCGCGCGCCCGCCGCGAGGTGTAAGCTTGCTGTCACCGCAAACTCAATATTATTTTAAGACAGTTATGATTGAACACGACGCAATGACGTTGTTTCGCTGCCGGTTTGGAGTCGGCGCCGTCGGCGCGCTGTACGCATGAGGTCCGCTCGCTTCCAGCACGCGGGCGGCGAGTCGTGTGGTAGCGGCAAGCGCGCTGACTGCTCGCCGTTGGCTTTTTCATATTGACATTAGGAAATATATTATAATATACACGATTTAATGCTCTAAATTGAATGACAACTTAAATGCTGGCGTGGAGCCGTGCTGTTGCGGTGCCGCTATACTGTGCCATAACCTTATAATTCTTTCACAGATTTCTAAAGTTAACATTTAATAATAGAAAGCCTAAAATGTTCTAGTTTAATATTAGAGCCCTAAACCCTGCAGTTAATTACGGGAAGTGAACCACGGCAGTCGTAATTAGCCAGACAAGTTGATACACCACAAACACTGTGTTGCCATGTCTAAATATTGCGGCTTACGTATGGTTTGTCATGATAACTATGTTTATTAGGATTAGAGTCACTGTTATAATTTATACTAGACCTAATTTGTCTGGTTATGACCATAGACTCGTCATGTAAAACAATAGTAGGTGCTTCCGTGTATCCGATTAGTCTTGAAGTGGACACTAACTAGTTGGAGAAAAGCTAAGAAGATATTTATAATAAGTAGATGCAGATTTACTGAACCGCACATAGCAGAATTTTAGTGCTAATTAAATCAAAGCAACTCTGTCAGTGTTAATTTGTCACCGAAAAGAGGTCAAATTCACTGAACAACAAATGGCAAAATTAAATGTATTTTGTGCAAATTAAACACAACAACAAAAAGGTGTGTTTTCAGAATAAATCTGAGTCCTAATCTAACAGTTAGATCAATTAACACATATTATATAAGTCAATTAAATTGTTACTTTACTTCGGTACATAATATCACAGCCACTTATATCTAATTTTTATACTAATACCCACAAACTGAACATTTTAACAGCATGACAGATAAATGAATCCTCATTAATCCTGTCGGCCACATTAATAATGAGCTCTACACTAGTCCAATATTTGCGCATCCGGCTATACAGGGCGCAGTTAATTATCGGGATTGAACCGCAATACCCGCGCTAATTTACTAACACAACCTGTCGGTACTGGTCATGTTGATTTGAACCACTGGAACTGGGAACTTAGGTAACTATTGTTTTTGCTATTCAGAACTACTTTTATGTTTTTTTTTTCATTGAAAAAAAATTTTTAGGTTTCTGTACCCAAAGGGTAAAACGGAGCCCTATTTTAAGACTTGGCTGTCCTTTTGCCCGTCTTTCTGTCACCAGGCATCTTATGAACCGTGATAGTTAAAAAGTTAAAATCAGAGAAGATGTATTTTTGTTGCTGCTAGAACAACACCATATTGAAAAATAGAACAAAATAATATTTCAGGGGGCCCGATACAACAAACGTGATACATTTTGCATAAAAATCCGAGTCTTACATTATTTTTTGAACACTCTTCCTCTGATCTCCTTCAATTCGTTATCTGTCCTACGTAGGTACGTATTCTAATTTACTAAGGGGGTAAGCACAAACCCCCAAACAGTAATCACACATAACTCGAATGAAATCCAAACATTTTAAGCACAAATAAAGATCGGATAACAAATCGGAACGGGGTGTCGATAAGTGCTGTAAAACCCGTATTATAGCAAAACCACTATAAGATGACCCGCAACCTTACATACTAAGACCTCCTTTCTTCGTCAAAATTGTAGGGAGAAGGAAGCAGGGGAGGTCAACGCAAATTGGTTCTCGATTACGACTCGGATTGTCGAGTCTTCGAGTGCCAGAAAATCGCATCAATGATCGAATAGGGATGGGAATCGAGCGATTTTTTCGGCTCTCGTTTGCATTTCGATAGTGAGAGGATTATTCGTAATGCGATCAGATTGCCTTTGGTTGTTGTATTTGTGTAAATGTGTGTGTGTGTGTGTGTGTGTGTGATTATGTTTATTATGATATTGTATTGTGAATGAAAGGTGTTTTGCAAAATTAGGTACGTGGTTTTGGGGAAATTACTTTCTGGGCAAATGTATTCAAAGAGGAACGAGTTGTTATCAGATTACAATAGGGTGGGTTGCACTCGTACCATTTTCAGTCAAATCGCAAATTTGGCTTAAAATGGCTCAGTTGTCGTTTTAGTTCAATAGCATGCCGTTAATTCTATCGTAATATCTAAAGTTGTAATAAGATTTTTATCTCATTTTTTAGCAAGTGCCAATTTTTGCCTTAACTTATGTTAAATATAAAACACAGATCTGCCTCCCCTACTACATAGATAACCACCGTGATAGTATAAGTCTTGTAATCTGACGATTAACGGCTTTACAACAAACGTATCGGGGTGACTTAAGCCCTTCTTATCTTAACCCTTCGTGGTGACAGCTAAGAACGAATGATCTACTCTATTTGAAATTTAAATAAAGAATTCTGATTGTTTTTAACCGACTTCAAAAAGGAGGTTTTCAGTTTGACCTGAATGTAGGTACGTGTTTTTGTGCATGTATCCTCCGAGCCTTTTTCTCAACCCAGTTACCCGGGCAACCCGATACCCCTTGGTTAGACTGGTGTCAGACTTACTGGCTTCTGACTACCCGTAACGACTGCCAAGGATGTTCAATGACAGCCGGGACCTACAGTTTAACGTGCCATCCGAAACACAGCCAATGGTGTCTAAGATATACTTAGAAAGTCGTACAGACTTAGAAAAGTTGCATTGGTACTTGCCTGACCTGGGATCGAACCCGCGCCCTCATATTTGAGAGATTGGTCCTTTACCCACTAGGCCACCACGACTTTTTGTGCATGTATCTAAAGGTAAAAAAAATTTCAAGCGATTTTCAGGATAGTATTTTTCCATCTTAAGAGAAGGTTTTAATTAAATTCCTGGTGTGAGCTTTTTTTGTAAAAAAGTTTTTTTTTTAGTCACATGGCGTCCTAAAATCGTTACGGAAAAACTAATTAAAATACTATGTAACAAAGTTTTAGTGATTACAAGGTTAATGACGTTGAAATGGTACCAAATGGATTAAAAACACAGTTCAAAATTGCATTACAATTTCCCACTAACTGCAATTAGCGACACTCGTACTAGAACCGAACCGAACGTCAAATTAAAGAAAGTTATTTTCAATTCGGAAATCCTTTGCGCTGAGTTGGCGGTGTTCACACAAAAACTACGGAATTCCGAGGGGCGGAACCACCTGTGCATAATCCGCATACTTTTATGCTCTATGGATACAGGCTGGTTTGAAAGTTTGAATATCGAATGCTCTTATTGGAATTTTGAAATAATTTAAAAACTAAAGATGACAATTGGAATAAAAAGTTCGAAATTGGAACATCTTTTTTAATTCGTGAATCATGAAAGAAAATATATCTTATTGGTACCTAAATTGAATAAGATGTCGCGCGTTGTCTTGTAAGTTATTATTTACACAGTAAAGAAAAATATAAATAAATTATTATTCGCAAATATAGGGAAAATATAGGTACATGACGGTACAGAGGAATTTGTTTGGTTCAACCATATTTAGCTATAAAGGCATTTCAATCTTAAACAATATTCATTGATATAGGTCATGATAAAACCAAACGTGCTAAATGTGTACAAAATACTCCTTCTTAAAGAACGGTATATTTACAGCAATTACGCATAGATATATTCTCAAATTCCTCTCTACTTAAAATCTAAGTACGATAAATAAATATGTATTTTCTCATAAACATCCAGCCTGTAGTTCGCAACTCGATCCCGTGGGAGCGTTCGACGCATCATTTCTACCAATATAACTTAACCAGGAAATAACTGTTTTTGTACGAGCATCGGGGAAAATAAATCTCTGAATATTGAATCTGTAGTCAGTATTGGTTATGGTAAGGTATGGGAATTAGGGTAATAAGGGAAGGTGAATTAAAGTTGTGGAAAAGCTGTATTATGTTAATTAAAGTTGTGGAAAAGCTGTATTATGTTAAGGTCACTTCGAGGATTGGCTTTGTATACTAAACTGTTATATTTAATTAAGTATAGAATGTTTTTTTTACATAATCGAAAAACCAATATTTAAGTAACTTTTCGTCTTTTTTTTGAATGTTACAAAAATTGTATCTTGTGGTAATTCCCAAGAACGAGCGAGATTCCCAAAAATGGGGATGAATACGCGGGAAACAGCTTGTTTAAAAATGAAGTGATAAAAATAATATTTTTATTAACACGTCCATATTTTTAACCATAACCAATAATTAAGTCCAAAAAGTCCCACAACAATCGCCACCCCACTTATTAGCCGGTAGTCTATGGGAATGTTGTCCAAACTTTTTTGTCCATTTCCTGATGCGTGATTTGTACGCTGTCAGCGAAAACATTTGGTTTTCGAACGTCACCTGTTCGCTGGTTCCCACGAAATGGGTCACATGTGTTCTAATTACAAAATCTGCATAGAATTCGATTATTTGAATTTGGAATGTCTTTACATTGTTTCGTGTAGACTGTAGCCGATTTGAACGGAATTCTAATTGGGGTCAATGTAAATTTAGAGTTAAAAATAATTCTATTGAGACTTGGTTTGTTTGAATTATAGTAATCTAGTATTATAGGAATCTGTGATAATAGGTTGTTAAGAAAGTAATTATTTTACACCTTCACATTTGCATTAAGTAAGTTTAGGAAGGTACCTATATCGGGTGTGTCGTTCATAATCACATTAAATGAAATGCGTTAATATACTGGTTAATATATGTCGATTAACACAAAGATAAAAGAAAAATACGTAAAAATAAAAAAATGTTTGAAAACTGACAGCTGTCAACTGATCAAAACATACGATACTCCTAACTTTATCTCTGCTTTACACATGATGTTGTAAATTATAAAAACGAAAAATGACTCCTGTGGTTAAACCACTGAATGGATTAGGTGATTTTTTTTACAATTCGTCATAGAATATCATAAAGTATATGCGATATGATTTAATGTGATTGTGAACGACACACCCGATATATAGTAGACTCAAAGCTCCTACGGAGAACTTTTCGCTCATAAGGTCTTTTACAGCCCACATATACTTTTATCGTTTTTCTAATACATACTTAAACAAAACTGTTTAGCTATGAAAATGACAAGTGGTGATATGGAACACAATATTCTACAAAATAATTCTATTATATAATTCTGAAAAATAAAATAACAGTGACCTTATAGGTATAATCAAGATGTTATCATACCTACCGTTGTAGGTACCTTACATTATTTTATGTTCTGTTTAAAAGTTCTTTATGTATGTAAGAGAAACTTATAAACTCTGGTAATTAAAATGCAATAAATCAGTTTAGATTGCAACGGTTTTCCGTTTAATTTCACGGCGAACGTCGACTTTGTGTTACTACTTAGTTTGGAATTACCATCAGTTACAAATATATAAGGTGCTTTAATATTACCTGCCAGGACTTAAATGGGGGGTAGTATTGCGTTTATAGATTACAATAGTAAAGATAAATAATTGATTATTTATCATATTTTTTTTTCATACCAAAAAAAATACGTATAAATTTGACTTAATTTATTAGTTTAAAACCATCCAGTACAGTTGCGCGTTGCCACTCTTGCAGAACAGATAGAAAGAGATAGCAGTTGTTTTCATTGACGAAGCGACACTACGCGCGTAATTTGTGAACCACGTTATGCAGAGTAGAGCCAATGTTAATTTAACTTGTTTAATGTCTCAAATTGAATTGACTGTTCCGGGGAACGAAATTTCTTCACTATTGTAATCTATAAAGGCAATACTACCCCCCCATTTAAGTCCTGGCAGGTAATAATAAAGCATCTTATATTTTAGTTATGTATATGCCTATGCATGTATAATGTCTTCTATGCCGCTATTTAAGCTAAATAGTTTGTTTGTTTATAAGCTTTAATCTCAAGAACTACGCGACCGACTTGAAAAAATCGTTCAGTATTAAACAGCGCATTTATCGAAGAAGATGCTACTTTTAATCGGGTGCATGGAGTAGTTCCATTGGAACATACTCACACACAAGTGAAACCACAGGCGAAACGACTCTTTTAATAATATATCCGGAAGAAAAGGTGAAATGTTAAGACCAAAAAATAAATAAAAATCAAACTTATCATAAGCATATCTCCGTTAATTTGCAAAGCATAAGCAATAAATTATACAAGAAATTACTTTACAATATACATTTATAATGTAGGCCCGTGCCAAGACATCAAAAAAACCGGAACATATCGCCCACATGACAAGTTTTTCCACGACAATTACAAAGAAATATCCATAAAACTAATTGTTACTAATGTAACTACTTTCACACAGAATACCGCTAGGAATTACCGTGACACCGCCCGTAATGACCAATGTCTCTTTTATCTGAAATCACCAACTTAATTTTGTAACCCAAAAAACAAAACGCAGAAAAAAACCGACCTTATTTTGTTTGACATAAGAACGAATGTTGAAACCCTATGGCGCGAAATGTGACGTTGTCAGCAATTTGACATCTCAATACTCATTGACAGCTGCGGTCAGCCATTTTGTATTTTTTGACAGATTTACGATGTCCACCCACATTTGGCATGCGACCAACTTTTTATGAGGATATTACGTGGTCATTAAAGTATTCCTATTGTAGTTTATATTGAAATGTCTTTATTGTATTGTACAATATTGTGTAAGCATTGATAGGCGGTAAATTTCGGCTGGCAGTTATTAAATTTGTTTTTTTTTTGTTCTGAACGTCGTTCGTATCAAAAATCGTATATTCCTCGCAAACTCGCAACCCACAAATATAGATATTATTTTATACCAGTGATGACTTGCGTAAGACGGCTGGCAGGAGCTGGATGCGAGAAGCTGAAAATCGATCTCAGTGGTGTGCACTTGGAGAGGCCTATGTCCAGCAGTGGACTGCGATAGGCTGATGATGATTATACCAGTATCGCATAATTGCTATTCGATTCCAAGACACAAGATTGCTGAAGAGAAATCCAATATTTACTGTACTGTATTTTTCTTGATTTTTTATTCCATAAAAGGCATAAGGCCGTCAATACACGGACTGCTTGGAGCAGTCAGGGGCGATAGCTTCACAGCATGTATGCCGGCCTAAACTGAAATAATAATTAAAGACAGCATCAAGTTGAGTCTGCCAGCTAAATTCAATACAGTTGTGACTAATTTTCAACATCTACATATCCCCAATAATGTAAAGAATAAGTAATTCCAATCCAAAGACCGAATCTTATTAAGTGGAAGCCCCACAAACGATCACTAGGGCAGTATACTTAGCTACGTACATTAACTGTCACTACAATAGAAAAAGTTACGATTTCGTTTCCGTCTTTCGTGACTTAACTTCCGTTTGCTTCGAGGCTTCTTATTAGGGTGACCAATTAACAGTTATTTTTGAAATATAGATTTAGTTAGAGCATAAACTATGCCTAAAACTTTCCCTGATTATTCGCTTACAGTGTATTTTGAAGGTAATCGTGAATCCAATCTAACTCTTTAGTCGGTCTTATCGCTGATTGTTGAAATGTGCGCCATACTGTAGTCACCGAAATAGCACCCTAACTTCTGAGAAACCGTACTCAAAGCTTAACATAAAATGTATATTAACACTACTTACTAAGGAACTCATTCATGTTGTCAGTTAGGTTATTATTTGTTAAACTTCCTCTAGTAGATTCACCGGAGGAAAGTCATTTGATGACAACTGTAAAAGACAAAGCTCTTCTCTAACTTTCTGTAGTCCGGTATCCCGTTCTTCCTATCCCACGAACCTTACTCTTTATTGTCTCATCCTGTTCCTACCTTCGACTCATGCATGGTCACCACACAATCACTGAAGTAGTCACCGCAATAGTATTACATGTCAAACGCAATCCTCTTACCCCCTCCCCTCTCACCTCTTACCGCACCCCCTTACGTTTGTCCGTCTTTAACCGACGCTAGTAAGGTTTCACGCAAAACTTGAGTAGGTAGGTACTTGTCGGGTCAGGATAGCCCGAATGTTCTTTTGAGAATTTTAGAATAAATTGTAATAACCTAAGTACAGGTAATTAATAATTCAGGAATCTTCTAGTAGGTCTGGTTGGTTTGTATACTTGTCCCTGTAAATCTTTCACTTCAGCCCGTAGGTACACTATGGAGCTTTAATAATACCTTATCTTAAGAGTATCTTACTAAGGAATACTGCCACCTTTCTTGAGGTACGATCAAATTCTCTCTGTTGTATAAAATAACAGCAAAATTGCAAGAATCCAAAGGATAAGTCAGCCATCTCCTATATTGTCAGAATATAAATTCCGATGTCAAAGTTTAAGTAATTTCATTGGAAGCTCTTCAAACATTATCTAATCTTCTTCCTGAAAATGATAAATTGGAAGCATAATAATATTTAATTACCTAATATGTTGTGATAATCTTATCACAACGTCTTTAAAACAGATGTGAATTTCTACACATATCTTACCACTTTCAACGTTATGCAATTTTAAACTTTAAAGACAGAATTCAAATTCCTGTAATATTTCAGGAAGCGTAGTGTTCGATTCCCATAATTATGAATGATTTTGAATCTTATTGCAGTGATCTTAAGTTCATTTTTTTGCTTCGAGTCCCATAACCAAGCAACAACGTAATTTCAACTCTAAACAAACCACTAAAGGTTGACTTTTGCATAAACATTTTTTTCAAGTGATTTATGAAGAAAATGAACTTCTTATTAATAAACTACAAGAATCTGAGGGTGGAAGTGAGGTTAGGGGTGAGTTCCGCCATTAGGGTGTTTGAACATGTCTAATGGTTCCTGAAAAATATACCACGGGGTAAAGGTGACGTCACATTACGCATGGAGAAAACCCATATGCTGATGGTTTTGTTGGAGTTATGGGATACGGAAATGCAAATATCAAATGAGGGGTAATGGATAAATTCTTTCTACCTAATTAGGACGGTGAAACCATCATCATCTCCCGAGCTTTTTCCCAACTGTGTTGCGGTCGGCTTTCAGTCTAACTATATGCAGCTGAGTACCAGGGTTTTATGAGGAGAGACTGCCTATCTGACCTCCTCAACCCAGTTACCCCGGCAACCCAATACTCCTTGGTATGACTGGTGTCTGAACACGTGTTTGACTTACTGGTTATCATTGGTGTCCAAGAAAGTAAAAGATAATTTGCATTGGTACTTGCCTTCCCTCGACTCAAACACACACACGCATACGTTAGAGGTTCTTTACCCACTAGGCCACCACAACTTTGGGACGGTGAAACCAATAGACATCAAAAAACACAAAATAATGAAAACTTGAAAACTCGCTTTTACACTTGAGATTAAGTAAATGATGAACTCGGGTAAGCAATCGAACAGAAGTATCAACATATCGCTAAGTCTAGGCAAAGACTGGTCTTACACTCCTGAAGAATTCGAGTTCGAAGAACTTTAACATGTCCACATGGCCCAAAAGCACCTCATTCAAAATGTAATTAGGCAATCAAACAGAAGGGCCAGTAAGTACCAACATAACATTAAGACACTTGGCCGGAAGGACACGCAACCTGACACTGAGGACACGTGCCACTTCCCGACACTTGAGACTTGAGACACCGACACCGATTGGAAGTGGTGTCGCTGGACAAGGGCACTTGGGCACTTTAGTTATAGTATTGGTAGGAACGATTGACTATCCGTTTAATTAAGACCTTAGTATAACTGACTGGTCTTCTCTCTGAAGGTTTGACTCCATTTAAGGGAGCGTTTAATCCAAACGAGAAAATTGTCCATGTATCTATTCTTTGTAAATGCGAAAGTAGCTGTCTGTGCTTTTATGACAAGCTGCTGAACTGAATTTGCTACGCAGTATCAGTAAGTATATGTAGTCTGCAGCGCCCGAGCGACATGGCCTGAGTAAGATTATGTTTCTGGAACCTAAGATAAAATGTTGATGTTTTAAAAGTACTTAGGTGTTTGTAATTACTAATCAAGTCAATCTATTAATTTTTATTTGTCTCTTACCAAGTAGCCCATAACCTTTTTTTATTGTTAAATCTATTAACGTCTATGATTCTACAAACCTCATAAGTGGCAATAAAAATCACATAAAATCATTTGAAAATAAAAACAGGAATCCTACAAAGAAATGGCATAACTCTGTAATATATGTTGTCTTAAAAGCAGCCATTAAAATTCATTGGCTCTAAACATATTTCCCTTTTTAACTGGGTTGCCAGTTGTGAGATACAAAATTGCCCTTACACTGCTAATAATATAATTGCTTTTAATCAGAAGTAGTAGTCATGCGAATTAAAACGATTTTTTTGAGTAAGATAATATCGATTTTGAGATAAGTATGATCTCACGGAATTGAATTAGGATTATATTGCTAAGAATACAATTTAGTTGCTTAGGTACCTACTATGATGATTCATAGTACCTACTTAAATTCGTAGTCCAAATATTAATTTCAATTAGTTTTTACAATCACAATCACAGTTCCTATATCTAAGGGTTTATGGTGATTCTTATTGGAAACGTTACTCTCACAGCTAACGGACATCCTAGAATGAAAAAAACACTGTCATAATGACTAAAAACTACCGAATTTGGAAAACTCTTTCCAAAATTGGCAACCCAAGTTTTTATAACAAGACAATTCGTAGTCTTCCCGCCATATTATTTCCATACTTACAGACACAACGACAACTTTACACATACATTTTGCAAACTGAAAATCAAGGCAAAATGATCCTTATGCTATTGCATTAGGAGCGCTTTAGTTTGTGGTGAACGAATAATTAAGTTTGTAATAGTGTTGCGATATCAAATCGCAAAGACGGGGGCGTAGACGAAATGTGTCAGTTTTATAACCGCATTATAAGGGAACTTGGAATAATACTGGCTGAATACACTTTATTTTATTTTATTCACGAAAAAAAAGTGTTCAAAATTCGAATCCGAATTTTATTAGGCATCAACTAAAGACGCTGTTTTTATTATTGGATAGTCCACCTTTGATTCTATGCTCCACATAGCCTGAAATTTTTGAAAGCTACAAAGTTAATCGCCATAGACATAAGTACTTAAATACGTTTACATATTTGTAGAAATCCGTTAAAAGTTTTAAGACTTCGTTCTTTTAAAGCTTCATATTATGTTCTACTCGAATAATTTCACCAGTACACCACAGAACCTTTGAAAGCGGCGCTAAAAAATCTACGCCTAGCAAAAGCGTCTGCATTAAATCGAGTTACATGCGCAATATATCGTATACCGCGCTCAATGTAGCGGAACGCATCAAATCCATACTTGTAATGGGGCTGCGTTCCATTTTTAAACTTATGACGATTTATTGCTTTTTATTTGCACGGCTTCTGAATTCAAATATTTTTGTCTCCCCCCACCGTGGAGAATTCGCGGGATTTTTGTCTGAATTACTTATTGAAAAAAAAGATCATCGAAATGCCGCCATTTTTGTTTTGTCCACCGAGTCCAGTCGAATTAGATAATGGTAAGTATTATTTTTATTCTGGTTTAAAATTGTCTCCTTTTGCTTCCTATGCGAGTCAAAGTCATTTATTATTTGTAAAACATAAGTTATATACCTACGTTCAATTCTTCCTGTACAAAGCTGTTCCTGTTCGTACAAAGCTTGCTTTATAGTTCGGCCATTCAGAGAATGCGTTCCTGACACGTCGCGATTGAACTGACGACGTAATAACATTCATTGATTATTGATATAATAATGTTGTTTTAATGCTCCTCAATTGTTAAAACGGTAAACAACCAGCAAAAATATTTTTATCGTAACTGCAACGCCATTGCAAAGTTACGTCGTCAGTTCAATCGCGACGTGTCAGGAACGCATTCTCTGAATGGCCGAACTATAGTTACGGCCTTGCAGTTGGCATGTGCCTGCTGGGAGTTCCAGTAACCATATGTATTATCACTCAAATTCAGGCCAACGGTTTCCAGATAACCCAAATGCAGTCATTAGGTAGGTACTACTTACAAGGATTGTTTTAGAAACACACCACAAACCACAGTAGAGGAAAGCTTAGATAAGATAACTGCACGGAGTAAGGAAAGATGAGCGGAGATGACATAATGCAGGTAGGTCAGGCGCCTTCTAGGTCAAATACGTACGGTGGGTAAACCAAAACGATCAGTTACGAGTAAACTAATGTAGCGTTCGGGTTCTGTTGAGACATCTGTCAACGATATTTGGGGTATTTCAAAAAGGATCGGGTCCAAAAAAGGCGTATAGTTGCGAAGACAGTAATGTTCCTCGTCGCCCGTTCATCCGCATTTTGGCACGCAACTTTCTTAGAAGATTTTTCGTTATGGCACCTCCGCTAGTCATTTTGTTCTCCATGGATAGCTGCTATCTTAAAACATTCACTAAGTAAATAGCAATAAAGTTCATATTTCTGACAGCTGGTATCAGGAATCGTATCCATTAGCCGCGGTCAGAAGTCATGGACGGAATATCTGGCTGGATGCACGGCCGATTTTAAATTTAGAATGAATGAATATTTCGCCAGTTCTTTTCTTTGAATGAAGTGGTGAATGACTTTTGTTTTTTTACGGAGACGTAAGTATGACCTGACTCAAACACCTTTTTTCGGAGATAGGAAATCATCAGAAGATGATCCATAGCATGTCAGACTTCTACTGATGGAAACTCACATTTGTTTTTTGTATGCCAGGGCAGCTATAACTGCTATATAGATATGTATACTATATAGGAACAATCCCGTAGCTTACTCAAATACAACAGTAGATTTCAATAGTAGCTCTGCTTGAGTAACAAGTTTCAAAGCCATTTTGAATGCCTCGGATGATAAAGGTGATAAAGGTGATCTTGAGGTAATCTTTTATTTGTCAAAGTTTACGTAAAATAAATTCGTTTCTATCTTTATAATACCAGTGGTTTCTATTCTACTGTCTTATACTTTATAAAAAATGCTCAAAAATAAAATTCTCTCTAGAACCAGCTTCCCAAATCCTATCCAGAAATACATAGAAAGATAAACTTCCACATATGTACCACTAAGTCCACTAAGTCACGTTACGAACATTATCCTCTAGGTTCCCGAAAACCCATAGTTTATTTTTCCCGTAAGATAAAACTCTTGGACCATTTAACCAACTGGAACTGCTCAGTACAAACCTCAATACAGACTTGTCTTCTAATCAAAAGACAAAAGTGTCAAACATAAACATAAACTTAATACACAGACTTATAGGTTTTCAACTTTATTATTAAGGATATGTAAGGTTGTCAGGGAAAAATTATGTAAATACTTTTAATACGTTAACTTAATGCCTTAGGTGTTCTCGATCTGTCCGCCGTTGTCTGGTGGAGAAATAGGATATGATAGTAATTGTACAGACTGAAATAGCTTCAAGTGCTGGCGTCAGTACATTGCACGAGCAGCATTTTCATGTCTTTCGCAGAGGAGAAAACTCTGGCAATGGCGTCTCCAGTTATTTACATAATCTGAGACAAAAACTCACATTAATAGCACTTCGGGCGACTATCTGAAGCTGAAAGATCTCTTACAGTTTAATGGCAGATATTTTTTGTTCATGGGAGGGGTTAAAGGTGACGGACCAATGGCGGCGTGTGACGTCACGCGGATAAACAACAGAGATAGAAAGATGGGAGATGTCTATTCTTGGAGCGTCTGGTGAGGTACAGGCGTGAGGGAAATTGGGAATTTGTTTGAGGTAGTTTTGGTAGAAAATGTGGGTATGGTTGGTTAGTCTCTAGTAGCTGACTGTGGGATTGATAGTAAGGATATAGTAAATAGAAAAGTTTTGCTTTTTTCGAGAGTCAAATTCAAGGCAAAACACAACGTTCCAAATGACAAATATGACGTACCTTAAGTATATGAGAGAGACTTTGCCGAGATATGCTATTTTTCATTTTGTTGATTGGTTACCATCATACAGAAAATATCAGAATTCATGAAATGAAAAGTGAAGTCTTATACAGTAAGGGTCAATTCCCACTGAAAGAGCAGCGGCCGGCAGCGGCCGTAAGAGCACGGACAATGTAAGAGCGCCGCGCGGCCCGCCGCGCTCGCGCTCAATCACTTGCATTTACGGCCGCTGCCGGCCTCTGCCGGCCGCTGCTCTTTCAGTGGGAATTGACCCTAAAGGTCTAGGTAATTATTGGATTGCATAAAGCTGCTAAAAGTTAATATTCTGCTGCTTTCCTGTAAATTATTCATTTTATTATACAAATCTGTACCAAATTCTCAAATATTCAGAAATTAAACGCGGATGCATATTTCGTGAACGAGTGTACTTCGGTTTATTCTGGTCCGCACGTGAGCGGTGAGCGTCCGTGCCGGAATAGGTACTGCTTGACTTTATGTTTTACTTTTATGTTATACTGGGGATATAGGTAGCTTATTTATTTATATGGTTTTTAAGTAAATAGTACTAGGAACATACGGTTTATTACACATTATCAGCACAATAAGAAACGTAAACTGGTAAAGATACATAAAAAACACCTTCTAAAGAGCATAGTTAAAATATAGATTATGAAATTAGGTGCTAAAACACCTGTCTATTAAAAAATACAGGAAACTGAAAAGGAAACAGAAAAAGAGAAGGAACGGGAAACTAAAGAAATCAGGCTTGATAGAGTCTTTTTATTCATTAAGTTTCAAGTTTAAGTCTTACAGAGTTTTGCACACAATCAATTTTGTTTTTGTACCTAAATTGCACTCAACCACAAACTTCATACGCTCCTCATTTCAATCAACCAACAAAAAAAAGCACCAAAACAATTCTTCACGATTGTTTATCCTCATATCTAAATTCGTCTCTTCCCATTTCGAATATTTCACCAAAAAATCGGTCCCCAGCGACCATATTTAGTAGTTCAAACGCCTATACGACACTTCATTTACACATCACGGTTTGAAAGTATATTATCCGTCGAACAAATCACTTTTGGAACGAAAATAAATAAAATGCCTGACAAAAAACTATTAAAAAAGCTCTCTGTTATTTAGATTTCCATAAATACTCTACGGTCGACTACAGTTTTTGAGATACATCTTCCTGAATGTTTTTTTGAGGGTGAAACGGGGACTTTCGAGATTGCTTCGAGAGTTTTTGGTTGTCGAAAGTTTCCTTCGCTACGATTTTTTTTCGACAGTGTTAAAACTGTTCTGATAAGAATATTTTTTTATTGTAATAAAAGTTTAAGGTTTATCAAAGTTAAACTTACCTATACCTAAATATTGCTCTTTCAGTAAGTATGGAAGATATCTTTGGCATATTTGTCAGAATAAAAAAAAACCGATAAACCGTTACTTGGTAACTGCATCTTAAAACTAAGAGGAGATATCAACCAAATAAAAAAATATATCTTATCTCCACAAATTAACCCCGAACATCAAAATATCTTTCGAACCAACCATGCTACTTACGTACATAACTACCTACTCTAA
This sequence comes from Helicoverpa zea, assembly GCF_022581195.2. NCBI lineage: Eukaryota > Metazoa > Arthropoda > Insecta > Lepidoptera > Noctuidae > Helicoverpa > Helicoverpa zea. The sequence goes on along the minus strand of NC_061466.1, from coordinate 9,367,165 downwards.
TTCTTTTTAACATTTTTTTACTGGTTTCATTATTTTTATAAGTTTTCGACAAATATTATCGCTGTCGAAAACGCCTCATGTGCACTATATTGTATTTATTTGGATTTGAAATCCTCGCAACAGTTTCTGTCGACATAAATCGTGCGCGCGCGACGTTTCCGACAAATGCGCGCTTTGCTGCGCTAACGACGTTTTGTTCACGACTGTACTTCATTCTTTTGGCTAGGTAATTATGTTTTTAAAATAGTTCTGTGCTTGATTGTATTTTTTTATGGTTATTTTAGCAGCGATGGTGAGATTTGAAGCATCATTTAATTTTAATTTATAGCAGAATTCTCTTTTGCTTTACATTGAAACAATATTCGATGTTTTAAGTTCTCGTCAATCCAAAGACCTCCTACATATAACAGACAAGTTACTAAGTTTTGCCCAGATATTCGAAAATAGTAATTGAATACAGTTTTGGCACGTGAATAATTTGTATATTTTATTCTGAACAAAAATACATTTGTGTCGAATACAGGATTAAGACAACTTATAAGTACTAATAGTTGGGAAAAGGCTAGGCAGAAACTTACAGCTTTGCAGATACATATAAGAATAAGAATCCTAATAATATAGGACCTATATGACTAACTCACAATACCTACGCCTACAGATGGCTAGCCAGGGCTTCTGCATATTGAGGGCGTGACAGTCGTACTCTATAATAAAACGGAAAAGTATGGACCATGGAGTTAAATCACATTAGAACATTTGACGTAGTCTGTGACGTCACAACAGTGGAACTATGGTAGAACGCATTTCAACCTCGGGTTTGGCTTACTGGCCAGCAATATGAATTCTATTTTTGAAATAATAATACTGAACTATTTGAAGACGTCTCAGCGCTGTCATTTGTTCACTCCAGTATAATCTTATATTATTTTTACTATCACCCTAGGTTAAACCAACAATACGAAGAAAAGTATTCAAATCTAACGGACTTATAGGCAATTAATCATTTGCAAAAACACGAAACAAACCGGAAGGTCAAGTCCACAAGTGGACATTCTCAAGGGGCCCTTATCAATATTCAAGAAATTCAACTTTTCTATTCACGCATAAATTGTGTCCGCGACTATTATCCGCGAATTCGGACATAGGGTTTTGCAAGAACATTAATTATAAATCCCGCGTAAGGTCACTGCAATGCGTGAGAATGCGTCCTTCAAAGAACCAAAGGACCCTATTTGAATATGCCCTTCGGTGAAAGAAAACATGGCTTTGTGAGCCATCGGTCAGCCATTGTTGTAAGTGCAGTGTCATCTTATTATTATTCAAATTTAGAGCAGGTGATGCAAACAGAACTGACCTATGGTCATTTTTTTCGCTGCACTAAATTTTTATTTACAATACGCAATTATTGGGTTGCGTGAATTTGAATTTCTGTTCTGGATTTAAAATTTTGAAAATGGAATTTCGTTTTGGAATTCCTTTTCTTGGGGTTGCAATAAGCTAAGTGAAATTTTACCTTATTATTAAAATTATTTTTGGACTTTTGAGCCGTTTTCAATATTTATACAAGCTGTTGATTTGCATCCGTGCCATATTCAAGGAGGTAATTATGCTAATGATTCTCGACCCAAATCAATAAAAAAATTGGTACGTAATTTTTTTTCTTTATTTTTTTTCGGAATTCCGTAAATATCATCTAGCCTTATTTAAACTTGGTGCGTATGTTACTGGCGTTAAAACCGTGCTGCACCCTCACACAAACGCAAACACAAAGCATACGCAACGATAACTCATAAATTTCATTCATAAAATTGGATTATTTCGGAAATACCACGACATAACAATGACAAAAAAAGCAGTGCATATTAGTTATTTCCCATCTACTGTAATTCCAATAGATTATTTACGTTTTGTATGTCCTCCTCCTGAACTATGGCACAAATGCAAATCAACACCTTGTATTTTAAAAGTGACATTTAATTAATACGTACTTACTTAAATATGCGAAACCCTTCGATACTTTTATTGAAACCACGAAAAAAATTCATATCGCAAACATAATTCATCAAATGTTCAGTACTTATTATTCCCGCCCCTGTTTAACGAAGATTTTTGGGGAAAAAATGGGAAATATCGGACTATCGGACGGTCATCAATCAATGTGGATTACTGGACGACTGGTATTTTAATCATTATACCCCCGGGGATTTGAGCCGATGAATATAAAGATGTTACGAAATATTGTGATATCTTTTGATTTTTATGCGGTATTGGTTATGGGATATGGTCAGTAAGGAGCATTTAGAATTTCCTTTCTCCATAAAATGCCTCATGCATTTGAGCCCCATCCGATTTTAGTATTAGAACTGATGTTGCGCTCGTTAGGTACTAGGCTTCTTACGACAAAAAAAAAAAACGCTGCTTTTTCGTATGACTTTTAAACTTAGTGGTTTGATTTCTACCATTTCTGATTTCAAATGGTCATCGAGAGTATATTTTTTACTTTAATTTCATTCCAGCACTTAGATAAAAAATAAGTAAAAAGCTCCGTCTGTTAAAAAGACATTCTACCTATTCTCTATTTGAAAACTGAACTCATCATTTTGGATGCGCTATTTAACTTTCCATCAATTCCATTTTAAAATTCTTCGCGATTAACTAAACGTTCCCTCACAAGTCCAGAACACATTCGACATTTTTTAAAGATATACATAACTTTACCATATTGTAGGGGAGTGTTTAGCCCAGGTTTAAGCGTCAGTGATAAAATTTTACGACTCGGAGGGAAGGGAATCAGTCAAGCGGAGGATTGTGTCCATTATAAAGATTGGATGGACGGTATTTTTAGCGTGAAGTATAGTTTGGTATACTGTTTAGAAGTTGGAGAGTTTCAGGAAGATACGTGTATGAATACAGTAGTGGTATAATATAATACAGTAGCGGTAGTGAAAAGAGGGTTTTATAAACTCTAAAAGCTCTTTTTGGTACACATAAAATTTATTATTTATTGTGTCTTTTTATGTAAATATTGATTAAAATTACATAATTGCAAGCATACGGCTATATTTGCAGAAGCGTAGAAGAAATTTTGGTCTTTTGGTCAGTGCTTATTTTTTTTTTGTTGTAGAATTAGTCTTTAGTGCAATAACTGACAGTTCAAATAAAAAAAGCTCTAAAAATACTAGCAAAATTAATTTAGCTAGCTCCCCAAAATAACATCCCCAAACCTACATGTGTACTTACCTATAAAATAAAAATAATTACCCCGTTCATCATATTTTTTTCCTTCATTCACATTTAATATGACGGTCAACGTAAACAAACGTGCTTCCGCAAACAATGGAATCGAACACCCTTTCTAACCGACTGCGCAGAGAAGGGTTATGTCTTTACACCAAAGGGTTGGCCGTTGATCCGTTGATCTGGCCTCCTTAGTCGATGGCGTGAAGATACCATAGACCCACCCATTTAAGCTATGGTTTTTTTTCCAGTGGTGAAATAGTCGTCAATTTTTATGGGTAAGATTAGCCTGTTGGTAGAATTTTATGGAATTTATTCTATGGTGTGGTTATGGTAAATATGAAGTGCAATTGAATATGGAAGAAAGAGTTGAATGAGTAGCTTCTACGGAAGGCAGTTTTGTTTCGTTGTGTGTGACTTTTTTATTTGATATTCTTGTAAAAAATGGTATCCAATCTGTTACTGGAAAACAGAAGGATTATATTTTTAGGTAAACATAGTTTTCACGTTTTTTCTCAAATAACATAATTATAGTCTTAGGGCCTATGTCCATACAGCTTCTAATAGTATAGTAGTTAGCCTGTGAAGAAATCACCTCATGAATTCAAGAATCAAAACATTTTGAAAACTTGAAGTTTCATACACACATACAGGTTTGAGGTTTATTAGCGGTATTAGATGGACCTTCTTGATTTATATTTTGATATCCATACGCGGAGCTACTGCGATTACTATCCAAACGGACCTGAACAGTGCGTGTTGTGGAATGGACTTTCTTTAGCAGATAAGTAAAGAAAGGAAACCTAATTAGGTTTAAGATAGTACCTAAATATATTTTATTTTTTAAACACAAAATCATATTTTCTGCTTAATACTGAAAATATTTTCACAGTTGAAATAAAATCAAATTTATATTAATTAAAAAAATAAAAATTCCGCTAATAAACTTGCAAATTGTCTTCAATTCTATTTTCTTTAAAGAAATAATTACATATTTATTGTTGTTTGTACTATAAATGATTGAAAAATAGTAAATTGTAGGTACATCAAATAATTTAGACAATTCTTTACTAAGCAACACAAAAAATCCTAGAATCGCACAAAATCCACTGCCATCTTAACCCTCAACTACCGCAGTCCGGTCGCAAGATATTTTACAGTGCAATTTTATTTATAGCAAAATTATACGGTGGTAGCCCTGTCCGTGAGAATAGCGGGGACAAACCGGACAAACTTATTCTTATAGATTTTAGGACATTTGAATAATGCACCCGATAGTTTTCGAAAAAATAGGGAGATTCGCTATGATAGGGGACCGCGGGCTTTTTTTTAGTTGCGATGTTACTACGGATTTATTTCTACTTCAATCTGAATTTCTGTGAAATGTATTTCATAAATAAATGTAGGTATTTGATACTTGTAATATTTATGTATTTTGGTAATTTATTTAAAACGTGGTGGCTTAGTGGGTAAAGGACCAACCTCAAGTATGAGGGCACGGGTTAGATTCCAGGTCAGGCAAGTACCAATGCAACTTTTCTAAGTTTGTATGTACTTTCTAAGTATATCTTAGACACCATTGAATGTGTTTCGGATGGCACGTTAAACTGTAGGTCCCGGCTGTCAGTGAACATCCTTGGCAGTCGTTACGGGTAGTCAGAAGCCAGAAAGTCTGACACCAGTCTAACCAAGGGGTATCGGGTTGCCCGGGTTACTGGGTTGAGGAGGTCAGATAGGCAGTCGCTTCTTGTAAAGCACTGGTACTCAGCTGAATCCGTTTAGACTGGAAGCCGACCCCAACATGATTGGGAAAAGGCTCGGAGGATGATGATGATGTGATTTAAAATTATATTTTTTTATCATGAACTTGAATAATTAAATATGTTTCACAAACTTGTATATGTTTTATTTAGGAAATTGCATGTCAAAAATCTTAACGGTGCATTACTTAATAACATCTACGTTCTATGAGTCATATGTGATACACACCTACTGTTTAACTAAAATTGTGTCTGTGTGGATTTCTGTGTCTGTGTCATGGACAGTGAAAAGGTAAAAGAAAAAAAAACTTAGCTACTTTACAAATTCTAGAAAAAATTGTCCCAGACTGTTATACCTACCTACTTACATACATATATAGATAAGTTTCACTAAGAGGGTCCTCTCTGTAAATATTAATCTCGTAAATTTTATGTCAATAGTTTCCCTCCTACCCTCTTTGATGGATAGGGGTACGATATTGATGTAATATATAATAATATTTGCCATAAAATGCCTCATTTTGGGGTTAATATATTCATCGTTGGACTTTAAGGATTTTTTTATGAAAATTATTTTAGATGTACGACGTTCTAGGTTGTGAGAAACATTTTGATATAAAAGATAGCGTTCATGTAACTAAATTTTTTTTTGTAAAATAAATTATATAATTCATGTTCCTAGAACATACAAAAAAGTTTTTCTCCACGATTCTGAAACAGTGGTTTATTTTGGGTAACTATTATCGTATTTTTTGTTGTAAAACAAAATTAGAGTGACCACTAACAAGCTATATTCAAAAAAGAACACCTCACGCCCTAAAAATTAAAAGATTTACTCTCCATTAAAAAAAAAACGGGGCATCTGGCTACTTTAAACGGCAGAAAAATTTCGTGTATAAAAAAAATCAATTCAAAAAGCTTGTGTTTAAGTAAAATGTATTATTATTTTAAATCCTTACTAAAGAGTGATAAGTATTTTGCACTAAAAAATCGTGCACTAAAAAGGCGGTTTTGTGCGAAATTGAGGACAGCAATACATTTTACTTAAATGTAGATACTATTGCACTCTCATGTAGATAGTTGCTAATTCAATCTAATTATATGCACTATAGTTCGGCCATTCAGAGAATGCGTTCCTGACACGTCGCGATTGAACTGACGACGTAATAACATTCATTGATTATTGATATAATAATGTTGTTTTAATGCTCCTCAATTGTTAAAACGGTAAACAACCAGCAAAAATATTTTTATCGTAACTGCAACGCCATTGCAAAGTTACGTCGTCAGTTCAATCGCGACGTGTCAGGAACGCATTCTCTGAATGGCCGAACTATAGGTACTTATACAGATAGACACATATACATGTATTCCAAAATACATTTTAATTTAGCAAGCAAGCCAGGGAGCTTCTTTATAGTAACGCTTTATAAGTAGCATAATCTTTTAATCACCAAAATCTTAAAGGTAATCAAAAATATTGACACAAAGCCGCCCCAATTGATACATCTGACAACATTACTTTTTTTAACGTTACTTTTTGAACGTTACTTTTTTATAACGCCATAAATATTTAATCCATGAACGGACATACAAAAAGAAATAAAAAAAAATGTTTTCACAGCCACTCGCATCGAATGGTTAACAAATTTGCGTATCTTTTGAAATCTTTTTTTGTAAAAAAAAATATATGGAGTGACCACTAACAAGCTCTTTTTAAAGGAGAGCATAACACGCCCTGAGAATTTCAAAATGTTTACCCTATTTTTAAGTTTTTTGTATCTTTTTCTATAAGATTCCTTGACCAAAGATAAAAAAATGCAAGCTGTGAAGATAGTCCGGTAATAGTAGATTGTTATTATTTATTTGCTACCGAGATAAGGATCATGAAATTGTGGCAAAGATGGGTCCATCAAGTAACGAGATAAATAATAACATGCTCGGTAATTACGACTTAACCGAATAAAAATACTATACTACTATATTTTAGATACAAATTAGTACTATTTACTGAACTGGTTATATCTAATTTGTTCTCATTTTATTGGAAAGATAAGAAAATAATAAATAATCGAATTCCTTATTTCAGGAACTTCTGGAAAATTAATAGATATTTCGTAGGCACATTGGAACGTTATCCAAAATTAAAATAAACATAGACACAAATGGCCGCCAAAAATTCCAATTTTAAAAGATAACGATCTTAGTTCCAAATTCGAAAGCAAAACACGTCGGCACAACAAAGACTGCACAGACGACCGCACAAAAGTGCACGCCATTCATTGTCCGATCTCCTTGCGTAAACTTGGCACAAAATATAATTGCCTGGCCCCCTCGTCCATTCACGCTTCGGGATAAAAAAAAATAAGATGACATTTCGTATTCAAAACATATGTCATTTTCTGTATCGATATGTCCATTGTGCTCGGACAATCCTTATTAGCGAAACCGTGAAGTCGTGGACATTTCCCATGAAGACTAAATTTTATATTTCGGAATTATTTTTACGATTGGCGACATAACTTATTGTTGTATTCGGAAGTTATTCGGATTAGTTCCGTGTCTGCATCGATGCATGTTCATTATTTATAAAATAAAATATATTTTTGTATTAAAAGTATATAGTGTGAATTTGGGAATTTGCGTATGTTGACCTATTTTAGCGATGTCCAAGTAAAATTCTTTTGTTGTTTCAGACAGATGGAGGAATTTTAGAGTTGATTTGATACGGATGGTTAAGACGCTGGGAATCTGTCTTGGAAATTGTCACCAGAACAGTATTCGGTTGTTTTTAGACCAGTTTTAGTAAGTATCTTATGAAATAGATAACTTAAAATGATTTGTTTTAATATCAGTAAAATTTACCTATTTTGCAAAGAAAGTATTTTTGACGTTTATGAGCCGAAAAGTGCCACGGGCAAGATTTATTCTTCAGTTCTTATACAGAACCATATCAATGAAAGTCACAAAGAATATATGGCCATTTCTTAACTATTATAAAAAAAAATAGGAAAATTTCGAAGAGTGTTACATAACTAAGATTTTAAACCGTCATATCTACACACACAATACTTAAAATACTAAAAAAAAAAACACTAATAGTAAGAACCATTCATTTGTAATATTGCAATCATCACAAACCCTGTCAAAACCGCGTGTGGGTAAAAACGACCCCATCAGTTAATAATCCTCATCGATATGGTTCTGATTACGTCCACAACAAAAATCTAGATGTACCAGATAACCCTGTACATTACACCCCCGGGTGGTGTAGGGTTGAGCGTACCGCTGTTTCACAAAAGTATGAATATGTACGGTAGATATCCATGCCCTAAACATTTGTTTTATGAGAATAAAAGACGTTTAAAATATAGATTTAAGACTATGTTTAGCGACATAATTTTTATCAGTAATAAGACTTAAAAACATTAAAAATTATAAGTAACGAAAAAAAAATCTGATAGCATAGAAAACAAAAATGCAGCTTTGTGATCATGAGTATAAAAATGGTAGATTAAAAAATATATTCCTGTCATCGTTTTATACTCGCGAAACATTAATGTGACAACCTTATTTTCATAAAAGGTGACTACATTGGAAGCCCACGCAATGAGTGACATAATAACCAAACTACAGATCACAGATAAGCTATTAATTTGGCTCAAGTATCCTTTTCCATATCGAAATTATGCCCCTAGCCCCCAACTCATATTTACAACCCCAACTATTTGCATATACCTTAATACCTACTTCATAAGGTCCATTTTCCTTTGCCTTTTGTTTTTGGAAATAAATTTAAGTTGGTTTTATAATAACCAAGAAATTGATACGAAGCTCTTTTATGTGGCAACACAAAAGGCTATATTGTTTTCCCAACGTTTGAACCGCGAACATGTTACCCTTGATTGGGGCGAGATTATTTTATATGGCAACCCTTGGTGATTGATTAACAGGGAGATCTATGAGGACTGTATTAATGAAAATACAAGAACTTTTATAAATTATTTTTATTATTAATTATCGTGTATTGAACCTATGAATCAAAAGATCGATCATGTGACTTGTAGACATAATAATTATACTTACTCGTATATCTATGCTATTCCAACGATTAGACAGGAAATTCAAATTGTATAATAGTGAAAAAGGTAAAGAAGCCCACTGTAGATATTTAGCTAACTCTACTGTGTAGATATCATTAATCCAAAACTTTAATATCTTGTACTAGAATGGATTGATCGGTATTACTTATTTATTCTTTTTTTCAGGTTCAGTAGCATTCGTCATTGAGAAGTTACATCCTTTCAACTACTAATAGTAGGTGTAGGTAATAATTACTGTTACAAATAGAATTGTAACTAATTAATATGAAGGTTATTAAGCATGTTATGTACAAAGGGTCATCAGATTATATCTAGTTCAGTTATAAACACGCTTTTATTATATCTAATAGTGTACAAAGGTCTTATTTTATGTGTTGATAGAACGAGGTTGCTCATTATGTCGTGTCGCAAGTGTGTGCTAAGTTTTAAGGGTTTATGAATGTAATGTATGATTACGAAATATAATTATGTATGTTGATACTTTCGCTCATTGAATAGCGGTATAACAAAAACATTGAATGAGGTTGTTGGTAGAGAATGCCTGAGTATGGTGCTAATCCCGCCTTCGTACATCTTGTGACTACTAGGTAAATATAAATAAACAGTTGTATAGCACTCGCTTTTTCATATGATTCCATACACTTCTGATTTTTAAATCTTTCTGATTTTCTAGAGCTTCTGTTTTATCTAAAACGTCTCAAGAAAGTCTTCGGAGATGACTCTTAACTGTTGCTTTTAAACGTCAGTTTAAGACTTGTCTAAAAAAATGCCAAATTATGACGTTGACATATGGTTCATTTTGCAGGCACAATTGTTTTAGACACGTGTAAAACAGGTGTTTAAGTTTTTGTAGTAAGGCCATTTAGCTTTATAGGTGTTTAAGTTTTTGTAGTAAGGCCATTTAGCTTTATAGGTACTCATTATGTTAATAAGACTCCAATTAATAATATAAAATCCGCAACCGCCATTTATTTAGGCGTATACTTGCCAATGTGTTTCATACATAAATCCCTTAAATCTCTCAAACATCCAAACTCAGAAAGTGACAGTAAAAAAACCCTCTCGCTGCCGAGGCGGGGTCACATTGACAAATTTACGACAGTTTTTGCTAATTTTAGCTCTTTTTTTTCCAAACTTTTATAGTTCTCGTAAGTGGCGAACGGTTCTGTGGCATATTTTTTTTGTTTTTCGAGATTATTAACCTGTCTTAAGGTGTTAAGTCAATCTTATCGGAACGTTTCGGACTTGACAGGTTTTTTGATAGATAACCGAACTTTTTTGTCAGTGTTAGCAAAATAGATTGCTTTGGTTTATTTTTGGAATGTTTTTTTTTTGTTTTGAAGTTTCCTTCAAATATTTTAAGTTATGCAGCCTATTAATGGACGAAACCAAAATAACGTACTTTGAATTCACAAATATTATGTTGTACAAAAACTGACATATTTTTATGTTTTTTTTTTTTAAGAACACAATAAAAATTGACCAACTTCCGTTTTTCGCAACGAATTTTTTTATATTTATTTACTCACCTATTTATTATAACTATCTAATATTCAAGTTCTTTTTATTTTAAGTCAAATATTTACTTTGTTAAATAGTCTTGTATTTAATTCTGATTTATGCACCCATAAACATATTTTGCTATTCCGTTAGTTAATTAGTGACCTCATGTGGTAGAAGTTAGGGTCATATGAAAGTCATAAAGTTGTCAAATGAAATACGAATACAACGACTACTGTTGCGTTTCCATAAGTTATGTTTATCTGAACATTTCTTGCTAATATTAATAAAAAAGATTATAAAAAATAATTACATTTAAATAAAGACATAATTTGAGAGAAGAATACATACCTAAAACATTTTTATTTTACTGAAAAATTATGAAAAATATGTGTTTTCATTTAATTGAAAACGAACCGTATCTATTACAATCTTAACAAAAACACACAAAAGGGGTAAAAAGTACCACTAAATATACAAAATAAACCAGTCGACTCGTGCCTCTGCGCAGCATCCAACCCTACCGTAGTTAACCCGAGAACGCGTGCAGGGATCAATACGACCCACCTCCGATACCTCAACCCCTATTGTACCCGTTTATCTCGGGCACAATCCCTTTTTATCCCTTTCAGAGCTAAAGGGTACAAGAATCGTGCGCAAGGATTCTGTGCTCGCGTGCGTATTGTTAAGATCGAAACGAGATGGTAACCCTTACTTTTTGGTGCATTTAGGTACCCCTTTGTAGGTGGCTGTTAGTTTTTGTTATTTTATTGGGTTAATTTTGAGACATATCATATTTTTCATGTAGTCTTTTTTATTTATCAGTTAATAATAATAACTCAATTCTGAGCAACAAACTGGTAGATCTTACCATTGACGTCTCAATGAAATTCCAGTTCGTAAAGAAGTTTTCAAATCAAGTTTGTTGGATCCGCGATTCTCAGCACATATTAGAAACACGTGAACTCACCCCGTGGGACCACACAGGCGCTCTGAATAAACCTTCTACAATCAGCGATATCCAAAACCAGATTTCTTTCTTCATCAATATTCACAATATTAGAAGAAGCCCCTTTTTTACTTATCTTTTTTTCTGTAAGGGTGTCGTAACGTCTTTTTTCTTTGGACGAAAAATACGATGGTGACCCATGACCTAAGGGCCCTTTGCTTGGAATCTAGTTTGTATGAAAAAAGCGTGTCTGCCTGTTTTGTTTGGCTTCACAATGAAGTGAATACACGTCAGAGACTGTATGTGGTCGGGGCAGTTTCTACTATGTGACCAACTGACGTTCTGCTCTATGTAGTACAACTTATGTGAACTAGGCTTAGGTACATGCTGTTTATTTTTTGTATAGGGGCTATACGTTTCAGACTTTTTCTGTACGGTTTGCTGTTGGGTGTGACTGTGTTTAAGTTTATAAGCTTTTCTTACTTATGTAAGTAAAATAGTAAGGTTTAGGATTTAATGAGTAAAGGTCGCTAAACATAGTCACAACATAATACCTACTGACAGACGTGCTAATCATGATCACAGTCCAAGATGACTCGAACATTAATAACACCAAGTTATCTAAAATCTATTAATAATATTTCTAATCGCAATATACTCGTGCCAACCGCCTCTTTGTATCACGTGTTGCAAACATAAAAAATTAACAACATTTTTGTTAAAAACTTTTTTTGCAAAAAATCCCCCACGACACAATAGGGATTGCGCTCCCGTTAAGTAACCCAATTTTTACACCATAAATAATAAGAAAAAAACTTAAAAAGGTAACGGTCTTCCGTGTTTCTTTTTTTTTTGTTAAAAAAAGGTCCGAGTATGTAAGAATTAATTTATGTAACGCCTCAATGCTTATACAGAAAGTGGGTATTGAGAGCGAAAATTAGGCCACATTCATACTTTTTTCTTGTTTTTTTTTTTCTTTTTTACGTTTTTTGTTAATGTTTTGTGACAATATTGACAGATCAGGCCCCGTCGTCGACGTTCGTTCGAGGATTTGTAAATAATCTCATTGAAAATTAATACCGTTTTTGAAACGTTTCTTAAGAGACTGATTGGCATCATTGTTGAATGTTTTTTGTTGGTGTCTCAAGTTTTCAGTGGCTATGAATTTTGATGAGATTGGTTTTTTGACAGTATTGCTTCTTTAGTAGGTATGTAGGACAGATATTTTTTTCTAGTAAATTATTATTCATTGTAGATATTTTATGGAACCGTCACAATTTTTGGTGCGTGCAATTTAAGTTAAAGAAATGGTTTTTACTAGTTACAAAATTACAGATAGAAATCGATTTCCTACTAAGTATGTATCTACTTGATATTTTTTTTATGGTAGTTTATTTAAAGAAACTTCTCGCATCTTCTATGTACCGAGGAATACATATTTTTTTCCTTTCATCTTAACCCCACCCTAATCTTTTAACTTAAAAAAAACGAGTTCTCAACAGTAAAAAAGTCGCAGCATCCGTAACCGTTTAAGGGTTAATAATGGTAATGACAACCATAACCCTTATCCACGCGCCGAGATGAGGGTTAAGTTAAAAATGTGAAGATGACTGAAAGGGTGGCTTTACTTAATTGTTACTTTAACTTATCTTTACGAGGTATTTTGAAGGTAAGTTAGGGTTAGTAAAGAGCTTGTTTTCTCATTGCTTTTGTTGAGATGAAGATGCACTTGGAGGTTAAAATGTTACAAATTTATTTTATTGGTTGTTTTGTGACGTACTTACTTAAAGAATAATAATGCTATATTACAGACCCATAATTTACATAATATTCAAAAGATTCAATAAATCAGACATACTATATTTTAACTAGCTTATATCAGTGGATTAAAAAGTCGTGGTGGCCTAGTGGGTAAAGGCCCAACCTCTCAAGTAAGAGGGCGCGGGTTCGATCCCAGGTCAGGCAAGTACCAATGCAACTTTTCTAAGTTTGTATGTACTTTCTAAGTATATCTTTGACACCATTGGCTGTGTTTCGGATGGCACGACTGTAGGTCCCGGCTGTCATTGAACATCCTTGGCAGTCGTTACGGGTAGTCAGAAGCCAGTAAGTCTGACACCAGTCTAACCAAGGGGTATCGGGTTGCCCGGGTAACTGGGTTGAGGAGGTCAGATAGGCAGTCGCTTCTTGTAAAGCACTGGTACTCAGCTGAATCCGGTTAGACTGGAAGCCGACCCCAACATGATTGGGAAAAAGGCTCGTCCCGTGGAAACTATTTCGCATACCCGGATCAAAATCCTATAGCCTATGGTAAATAATTTTTCAAATCGTATCAGCAGTTCCTTTGATTACCGCGTTCAAACAAACAACCAAACTCTTCAGATTTATTTAGTACATAAATAATGCTTTGAACACTCATCCCGATAAAACAAGAAACACATTTTTTTATAACTAAAACTATTTTTCAAGAAGACCTACTTACCTACTTCTAAACCTACGGAGATGCAATCACAACATAGGTGGATAGAGCGGTCAAGTAAATCTGCATTGATTAATCCTGTCTCCGGGGAAATATGATGTTGTCAAGGGTGATCTGTAGTCGCTACCACACGGATAATATCTACCCTCTTTACGATAAAAGAGGAAAATCTATACATATAGATAGGTATACCATCTTCAAGTTGTTGTGAATAACTGAAACATTTAAAAATCATTTTGCTTTCTTTTCTTCGTTTTTCTTACTACTACTGCTATTACTAATACCTACTAGGTACTTATTCAATTCATAAGGTTTAAACCGAAAATGTAAGATACTTTCACATTTTTATGCCGCATAAATTGAACCGTTCACCACCTTAAAATATTTCGACTAATAGAAGTCTTAAATTACAAATCTCCAAGATGCCAATCATTAGTACATCTACCACAATTTCAATAAGGAGGTTCCCGTCCCAAATCCAATATCGAGCACCTCTATGCACCCGAGTGCCTCTCTTTGCGTTCATCGCGAATCAACAGCCCCCGGTTAATCGGCCAGATTAAGTGGTATTAACGCTCCCACACAATCCTATCACTTGCCAACAAATCTCATTGCTACTGCACTTTAATCCTATACCGCAGGCCTTTACCAGGAAACCTGCATAATTTTTGTTTGGAGCATCCATTGCGTAGTATACACAGTGCACGTAGAATGTCCTTTAACAAATGCGGTAATGGATGCGGGGTACAGCAATGTAGTTGATGGTGTGGCCGTTTCCCCCAAAAGCTCTCGCTCGCTAGTCAATTAAGTGATCAGCCAGGGGTTCTGCACAATTGGTCGCCTCCGCACAAAGCAGCGGTGGCGCCGCGCCACGATATTGTGAACAACTCGCAACGGTTTTATTAGACGGATTGTGAGGGATGACGCTTTTTTGAAGGATTATAACCGAAGCATATTTGAGGTATTAATATTGAGGGTATTATGAAGTTAATAATGCACTAACTGAATAGATTCTTATATGCGGATGCACATTTTGTAATTGTTGTGTTTATGATATACAGATTAGTACAATTTTATTGACAAGGGTGCCACAAAATTAAAGTTTAAATGAACAACCCTTAAACATCTTCCAACACAAAAGATATTAAACTTTTAGATGCACGAAATTCTCACAAAAAAGACCCAAAGTTTAACTCGACCCATTTTTCAGAAACTTCAGAACTGAAACGAGAAAAACGATGCCGGATCTATTTTTATCGCAATTTTTTTCGCATTGCAGACACAGCGAGTCGTCGGCCCCGAGCGTCCGTGCGTAAAATCGGATCATGAACGGACTACTCGAGCGCGACCAATAGTTGAGAGCCTCTGACCGAAGCCATGGATTTTAGAATTATTTTTTTCCGGGAAACTTTTACAGTTTTTAACGCTTTGAATAAAAGCTTCGATATGGATTTTTATGAATGGTTCTATGTATAGATTTTTAGGAATCATTTTTTTGTACCTCTAGTTACATTTTGCCAATTATTTGCAGAGCTATGGAAATGTAATTTTATTCTATGTTTAATTGAATAGTGATACTTTACCGACGAGCAATATTAAATATCCCATTTAACAGGAACACATAACTAGATATTCGAAATTCTGCCTTCTGCACATAAAAGGTTACCAAGTTCTCTAGGCAGTTGAGTATCTTACCTAACTCAGTCATATCGAAGAAGAGTATATTATGGACCATGACTATACCATGTAGTCGAGAGATTCGTCATTCATTTTCCATACTCACAATTATAAAACGTAATATAAAACAAGACAGGGAAGAACATACATACGTTAAGATAAGCGAGCATGAAGCTGCCACGTGAGGTCACAATGTCAGATGATAACCTCTATCTATGTCTTATCATTGGAGAAAAATAACCGACTTCCAATGCTAAAGGAATGCTGTAGTGTTTTATATTAAAATCGATTTTGAGTTTATTTTATACGATCTTCTGCCACCTGTTTTACCCGCGTCCCGAGGCAAGTAGATCCAGCAAAGGGTTCAAAAGAAACTTAAGTTGCTTCTCAGGCTTTAGAATATTATCTGTATACGTAGTATAGGTACCTACCATACCTACCATATCTATTTAAAATCGACTCCATCCAAAGGTTGTCTGTAAGAGATTTCTTTTGAGCGATAAGACCGCCTATTGTACTTACACGTATTTTTTTTGTAATGTCCTTTTCTGTTTATTTTGGTGTACAATAAAGAATATTCTATTCTATTCTATTCTACCAAGTTTAACTTAAATAAGTTCTGTAGCTTTTGCATAAAAGCGTGACAGGCAGACAAAGTTACTTTCGCCCTTGTAATTCATATTGAAGATGATTGAAGATTTGATAAGAATTTCATAAGAAGATTTGCTGTTAGAACTTAAGTAAGTTTAAATGCAAAAAGTAGGGATTTAAAAGGGATATGACCAAAAAATAATACTTCTTCATACATTTCATTTAATATCCTGCACAAGACTTAAGAGAAACCACTAAATCTAAATTAAAACACACCCAAAATGCATACGACAGCCACATAAACGGATGGCACACTAAAAAACCCAGTCTAAAAGGCGATAAATACATCATTTTTACAAACAAGACCCGACAGGACACATTGGCAGACGTTCTTAATTTAACTACAAGCACACAAACAAAGAAGCAAGCTGACAAACAAACAGACACGACTACAAACGCGTGATTTAACGCTGACATACTCGATTCTTGTTCATCGTTTTAACGTATCGATCTTGGTGTAAATTGTAATGGAGACTGATTGATTTATTTCGGAGCTTTAGCCGAATATTTTGAATTGTTTTCGGTGTATTTAGAGATGGTGGTAGTGACGTCATTCTTTGACTACTTATATGGTGAAATGTTCTTAGTTGAAAAATACTTGGTGTATTCTATATAACTGAGTCATATAACAACTGAAAAAAGCAGCCAAGCATGATTTCATTTAAAACCAGTTTAGTCACATTTGGAAGACCCCATCATAGTTTGGGAAAAGGCTCGGAGGATGATTAGTCATATTTGTGGTGTGAAAGCCGGACGACAGATAGATATTTTTAACAGTATTAGTAAGGGTTGATTTTATAGAAACTAAAAAAAACAAGTTCAATATCAATCAGCAAGTTTAAGAAGCACAGACGACCCTTGTCATAAAATTCATCCTTATTTGAAAATACTTTTTACAGAAGAGGCTTAACCGTTCAGAGCATAAAAAATAAAGTCTATTACAAAAATTCCACACTTCTACAGATCTAATTTCCACCAACAAAGATTCAATAATCAATCCTTTCAAATATCATCTTTGCTACCATTATAAACCCAACCCGTTGAATGGCGAACTCTCCGAAACGCGACGATTGATACATGAGACATTACAAGCCAAGACTTTTCACTTTTATTTCACAATTTATGCGTGTAACAAAACGTAAAGTACTTTTGAAGTAATGTGACTGTCTCAGACTTCTTTTTTAGTGACGGTAAGTGAAATTTTTAGTGTCGTTCCGAAGGACCGCTGCGGTTTGATGTGGGATTTTTTTTTTGGTCCTTTGCGTGGTTTGAGGACTTAAAGTTACTGGTACTAGACGTTCTGTAGGATAGTTATTTAAGGTCTGTGATTAACTGTATCGTGAGATTTTTGAGAAATAAATTATTTGTCGTTTGGTTATTTTACGAATTTTCGTAACATGTAAAGACGTGGTTTGAGGGTAGAAAACAATTTATCAATAAATACTATTTAATTAAATAACTTGGTTTTATTTCTTCTCTACATTTTAGACAGAACACTTTACAATAAAATACTTGACTTAAAATTGATTAAGAAACTTTTCGGATTCATCCGACAAAATTACCCTATTACAAATCCTACTTAAAAACACTAAACACCACTTTCACCCAGACAGCACACGCAAAAAAAAACCACACAAAACAACACAAAAAAATGGTACCGCAAAGTACGAAAGAAGAGGGTAGTGGGGAGGACATCTCGGGCTCGGGGTACCTGCACCCAATTACTCCGTCACCCAGAGAGAGGGGGTGGGGGGTGACATACAGACTGTCACGATCGATGATAACTCCCAAGATAAGTTTACTGCGCCAACCGCCTTTGAAATGTTACTTTAGAAAATGGTTTTTGAAATAGGAAGTAGAATGACGTTTGGTTGGGTGCTGTTTTGAGTTTATGCTGTCCTGGTACTCGACGCTGTATTTAAGTTTTTTATGCGTGAATATATCTATGTCTGTAAGTTCTTTATAAGATTTTTCAGTAACTCTCTTAATGTTGAAATTTTAACTGTCAGACTGTTAGGATGGGTACTGATTAATTTACTGATTTTCTACATTTATTTGTATTTAAGGCATGATTGATACATGATTCCTAGACTAATGGATTCTTTAACCCAAGAAGATAAAGAAACTTCAGGTCTTAACTCGGAAGTGAGTAAAAATCTTGATACCGTTCAGCAATTTCAGAGATATGTCTTTACAAACAGAACAGAATTTACTCATGTTGTAGTACCGTAGATGTGTACTCATAGTCAGTAATTCACTCTAACTCAACTGTAAAGGAATGGCACACTACTTGATAGCCAGCCAGCTTTCAGACATTGAGCTATGGTCACCAGGAACTAAATAATGCTCCCAAGACATTACACACACATACACACTTATCTATAACAATACGAGGCACACAGAGGTATGTGTAGGTGTGTTGGGCGGGGTCGACCTTTGACCCGCCCTCACCAGCCCCTCACCTCGCCCACTTCACCCCCGCACTTTCACCTCAGGGGTGAAATCCCAGGGTTTCTTGTTATTTATTTTTGAAGGGAAATTTAGTTCAGGCATTATGAAGGTAAATAGGTTGATGTATGTATTGTGTTGGTTGGAGATGGACTTCAAATGTGGGTAAGTAGAGATGTTGGTACATACCAATAATGTATGTAACTTCTTGATCATTCAATTGCTGAAAGCGAATCATACCTCAGTACATGTAGCCACAATTTCAAGTTAATCAGCACTACTTATGTAATTTTAATGAAGATAATGCTTATTTAACATCTGAAAAGATTATTGAAAGATATTGGTAGGTAAATAATTAAATATTTGTCCTTTAACTATATTCCATGAAGAATTTAACCAACGTCCTGTGGGAACTACTTCACGCATCCGGATGGAAGTCTTTCTCAATAAATAGACTATTTAATTCTAAGAAGTTTGTTAAAATCGAACTGACCAGTAGCCCTGACTTTAGAGAGTTCAGGCAAACCAACTCCTTAGTTTTACGAGTATCATATTAGAGCTACAAAGATATAATATCAAAACGGTATTTTTGTACATTTTTCAGTGGCAACCCTAACAAAACTCGAGTACATTTTAGAGACAGGAGACAACCCTGTTGCCACGTAGCTGACCAAGTCTCAAACATCTGAACTTGCACTGAGTTACTATGACAACGAGCTAGAGGTTATATACCGAATTGTTTCACTATATTATGCTGAAATGTTAATGTAAATTGTAACTGTAAATGGTCGATGTACCCAGTATGGTAATTCTTTTGTTTTTACTGATGTTCTCGTACAAGGAGTTTCTATGCGCACGTTGGTGAAACATGATCAATTTTGTTTGGTTTTCAAAAAGTATATCTTACCCCTCACTCAGAGACATTTAATGATTACTTAAGCCACTCCTTAGCGACAGATTCTCATAGAAATTCTGCACTAAGGAACGGCTTAAGTAACCAATGACGCTGAGTGTGTCTATTAGTACTGAAATTATATTAAAATCTTTTTAGCTCATATTCAGTGAAATATGAAGTTACATTGTTCTGTTCTGTACGTACATATTTTGGTAAACCTTAATAAGTGGCTATTATAAGGAAAACATTCGTAGTGATAAAACAGTCTAGTAGCTACTATTTCTGCTTTTAGTTATTTTTATCTATCTAAAGTCATCGATGAATAAACTGAAGGTTTTTGAATAAGAATGAATTAGAATATTAATTTTTCTATATATTGCCAGTTTTTTTTTATATGAACGTTACGTCAGTTGTAAAATATGGTCATTAATTCACGGTAGACAATTTTCAAAAAAGGTCCACGTGTTCATAGCACCTGTAGCTGAAAATAATGATTAGGTACTTATGGTAAAACTATCATGAAAATCACATATGTAGACGCTATTTTAAATGAGACTCAATTACAACACACTTATCAAACTTTGATCAAGACAATAATGTTCAAAAGTACATTGCGACTATTTTATAATTTATGTGTTGATTTAAAAATGGATACCGTTGTAAATTATGATACAAGTAGAAACAATTTGTTATTCGTATTAGAAGCTATTGAATTCCAATTAGAATAACGTATTAGCAAGAACTTACTCTACGATTTTATTAAACTATTCATCATAATAAAATGGCAAGACATTGATAGAAGTATCATCGAAGCTGAAAGAAAAGTCATTTTCAGTAGAGTTGATGTCGGCTACTGAAGCATTTTAACTGAAACGAATCATTATACTCAATCTCTACATTATATAGAATCCAAGAAAGACACCATTCAAAAAAATCGTCTCAACAATAAAACTTCAAACTAAACACGACACAACAGTCGTGAAATTAATAAAAAAAATGTCGAATCATATTGTCGCGTCGGCGATGCGTCAAGCCGCGTCGACGTCACGTTGACGAGTGCGCTGGAGGGCCGCCCCCCCCTCCTGCGTTAGGCCACGCCCCCTGCGCACGCGCCTCCTACCCGCCATCTAGATTGATCTAGATCTAAATAACGTAACTCGCGACTCAATACGAGCTACCTTTGTATGTATTGGTGTGAAAACACAAATATTATTCGATCATTGAATATTTATTGAGCGACTTCGATGTTTTATTGATTTTCAATATACATATAGGTACCCAGTTAGTTTATTATAATGTACATCTATTTTAATGTGAGGCTATTGACTTTGTAAACGATCATGATTCGTTATTTAAGTGTCACTTACTCGCATACAATTACATTTTTATAGACATTACTTTTAAATAGTTACGCCGAAAAATTCAAACAAGTTCAGCGTAAAAATAGCCGTCATAATAATACGTATATTACAGTTAAAAGGAGAGGCACTTGATCACCTGTATGTGGATAGCTAAGTATACAGAGTGCCTATCAGTCCGGAGAAATATGGAGGCAGTGGGAAAGTTGATACAAAGTAGGATTTTCAGGTACCGTCTGACGCGCAAGCACTGAAATGTGGATGGATATAATTTTGGTAAAGTTTTGTAAGGAACTATGATATCAGATAGCTAACTTATTATTAAAATTACGTATTCTTACGAACTATTACACCATGCAAACGAAAAAAAATTATCGATAGGGTAGGATGTAGGTACATTGAAGTATATAAAACGGCGTAAATAAATTCTCATAAAAAATATACCCAAATAAACGATAAAATCGTTTGCCTAACGTCCAACCTATTATAAACAAGTTCGCTCTATTCATGAACTGAGCCAGAAAGAGATAGCAAAACATTGCATAATAAAACGACACTCTTCTAAAAACGTTGCACAAATAACGTCGAACAATAAAGTCCAAACCGCCCAACGAATTTTCTTACCGACGGTACTCGGCTGAAAGATTTCCACCCCGCGCCGGGGAGGGGGGCCGCGGTCGAGGTGGCGGGGCCTTCGCTCCCTGCCCCTGCAGGCCACCGGGCCAATGGCGGCGCGGCGCGCCCTGGCCCGACCCGGCTCAGTCGTGGCTGAACCGCGACCCTTGACACACAAGCGCGTCGCGCGGTCTCTTGCCCTGTGACGGCAACCGGCATCATCACGCACGGAGCGCTAGTTTACGGCGGGGTCGGAGGCCCGGGGCTTTGCCCTCCGAGAGCCCCTGACCTCCCGCCTCTCGAGCTCGGCTTTCGCGGTAGCTGGCGGGAAGACGAGCTCCTACCGTCTACGCCCGCGAGTCAGGCCGCTTCCACGCAGAGCGGATCCTCCGCGACGGACAAGGGCCAGAATGTGGAGTGCGTGGTCTGCGGAGACAAGTCGTCGGGGAAACACTACGGCCAGTTCACTTGTGAGGGTACGTAATCTTGTGAAGTGAAAGTGAATTAGTGCTTAGCGACGGAAATCTGCGTGATTTGTGCGGTGTCCGTCCCGATTTGAGTGATCCAAAACTTTGCTTCCTAGGCTCGCGGTGTGTGATATAAAGTTTTTGGCGTAGCTCTTTAGGTAAATTAGTCGCTAAATTAGTAGGAAATGGTTGCAAAAATTCTAAAAACAAGTGAAAAGTTACATTTTGGTAATCTTTTGTAAATCTATGACAAAATCGCGTAATAAAATAAAACTTTGGGAAAACTTGTGAACCCGTGCTGTAAAAGAGGCGTAATTAAAAATTTGCAAACTGAAAAGTTCCGTGCTGAGTAGATCGGTGATTTGTTACCAAAATTGAATATGTTACGATACGAGACTATTAGTTAACATGATTGATGATCGGTCGAAACGGCAATTATAGTATCATTCGGAATTATTACTGTGATTTTAACTATTTTATCGCGGCTCGATATTGTAGGCTACGCAATGTTACCAATTTGTGCCTCTTGAAACTATCGTGGATTCGTTAGTTGATTTCAACATACGCCTATATACAATTAGTTATTTCTTCAAAAATAAAAATAATTTCTACTGTTCTTGTTAGTTTAATAATAACAATATTTCCGCATTAATTCCATAAAAGCTTAATAAATTAAACAGAGGAGACGATTTCTACTCCCCTTTTGACCTTTTAAATATCAATTAAGAAAAGTTCGCGCGACAACATTTCTAATCAGAATGCAATAGGACAAAGTTTTCTCAAAATGTCTGTCTGTAAAGATAAGGGGGTGCCTCACATTTATGCAAATTACGTGAAATTGCTGCTTTTTGACTTACGACGTTTTGGTTTTATGCACAATTTGATCCGTAAAAGTCTATGCAAAAAATAATTGAAATATTAATTGTTTTTTTTTGTGGTTATTTCTAAAATATTACAAGAATTATACCTAAGTAAACACCGTTATCAATAAATAAAGAAACAAAACACAGATTTACGCATAGGAATGTAATTAAATCACTCAATTTTACTAGGTAGATGCTGCAAGTCAAAAGATTATTTAGGTATTAACCAATAAAAATAGTGTTATACTGCAACAAAAATAACAAAAACGAGAAAACAAAAGTCATTAAAGAAACAAGTGAAACGTATACTATACAATGTCGGGTGCATGTCACCAAATAATTATGTTCAACTGTAGATGTGACAGATTGACTTGGGAACGGAACGGGGTTTTAGCACTACATTGTTAAAGAAAAAATACTTTCCTATGAACCATCAGATTACTTTGTTAAACCTATACGTGTAATTATATTTTTCTTAACATTTTCACTAAGACTTTTCACTTAGTTAATTCTGAAATAATTTGAAAAAAATTAGAAATTTTTTATTATTATCTTGTATGTCTCTACCAGACCTCGGGACTATAGAGTCCCGGATTTTTGGGAGGCGAACGTGGGGCCGAAGCCAACACGCTGAAGCCCTTTTGAGACAACTTTAATGAAATGGTGACACAAAACCGACGATTATCCCTGTATACACTATAGAAATGTACCCAAGGACAATCCCCGGTTCTGTGCAAAAGTATTGCTAACTATGGATGAAAACTACTTGGGCTATTGTGATGGGATGCTAGTGGACTAGAAATGGGGAAACTACGGGAACTATGGCACCTGCCGATATTATTATTATTATTTTTTTATCGATGATTTAGTTGTAGATATTTATTTTAGCAATTTTGTTTTTATTTTTGGCGGATAAATGATACAAGTGGATTTGAATACTGATAAAATACAAAGTGATGGATTGAACGTTTTGTTTCACTCGACAGCTCGTGTCTTGTTCTAATTGTAATCGATTGATATTATTGCGAAAATGTTTTAGCTTTGCATTTTTTATTGTTCTCAATACGTACTTAGTAGGTATCATATCAACCATCTAAAAATCGTTATTATATGTTTTTGCTGTACCCCAGATAGGTATCTTGGCAAAATCACCTACATATTATTTTTAAAATTAGTCTTGTTTACATTTATTGCAATAAAATAAGCCCAAACTCATACTTATTTCTCTAAAAAAAATGCCACAACCACATTTCTCAACGAAAAAAAAAACAAGTGAACACCGCTTGCAAAAAAACGGACCCAAAACAAACAAAATCCGTATTAAAAGGACTGGCTAGTAACCCGACCCTGATGACATAATAGTTGGCACCAAGTGTAGTCATTACAATCACCTTGACCCTCGGGCCAACCTGCATGAACCATACTTTCGTGATATTACTTATAAACAAAACGCTAAGGGTGTCTTTGTACACGTTTAGTTTCATTCGATGAATTCTAGTTGTTTTTTTAATAAGGTGTAACTTTTTTTTTCTGTTGAATGGGTTAGGTGTTAGGGACTCTAGTCAGCAAGTTTTGCGAAAAATTATATTTGTTCTAACAACGGATCCTTAGGTACACCGAAATTTTCTGATTTTGGTTCGCATTTAATATTCATTTTTGAACTTGTATTTTAATTTTGAAAATCAGTTTATTCTAATATTTTCTGTGTCTTTACCAGCCAGCACTAGTCTATCTTTTACACAACACGCTCAAAACTATCTACTATTGTATTCACACACTATACTTCGTATACTTATTCTATACTTCATATACCAATGTATTGTCTTAGAGGTGTCAGAATTAAAATTGTTAATTCAGACAATAGTGTCCGTTGGTATGTCTGACTGTTGGTTGCGCAACCACAGCAGGTTGTCAGTCAACTTTCAAATGGAGATTTTGAAATGTATTAGGGATTCCGTTTTGTTTGGTAAAAGAAAGGAAATGTTTTCGTTTATATGAATATGGATGCTGCGAAATTAATTGTGTTAATCTTTAAAAAGAGAATTATATCATATTAAGAACTAGCCGTTTCCCGCGGTTTTCTAGTAGTCTTCCCATACCTGAATAAATGCTATGCCCACGGGACAGTGTAGCTTCCTAACAGAGATTTTTTTCCAAGTTGTCTGGTCTTATATTTCGAAGCGTTTATTATGCCTACAAATAAAAATATCTTCTACTAGCTGACCCGGCGAACTTCGTACCGCCTAATTATTGGAGGCATATTTTACACAATACTTTTTTTATTTTCGATTTTTTTCTTATTTGCTCACCGTTTAGACCTACCCTGGATTACGACAAACATTTTAAAACCAAAATCAGCTCAATCGGCCCAGCCGTTCTCGAGTTTTAATCAGACTAACGAACAACAATTCATTTTTATTTATATAGATATAATATTAGTACAGACATAGAAAACTGATAAGATTAGTCCTTATGATGTTACATAGAATGAGAAGTGCAAGGAAGTTTATAGCAAAGGGTGGAAAGCGCAAGTCACTACAAAAAAGCTCGCGTCTGCGTCGGTTGCAGTTGCAGAAAGGTAAATCTGCAATTTCCATGCCTTATGTTTAAGAGGCTAGAAAGTAGTCTGAAATTGATTAAAATACCTAATATAAGTAGTTTTTTCTCTGTGCAGGACTTCATCGGATTTAGTTCATTACTTATCGACAACTAACAAAGTAACTTCCAAATATTTTTGCACCACATAACGAATTTTGCTTCAACGGAAATACCTAATTCTCTGACCTATAACAGATCCTCGGCGCCATTCACGCCAAACCTTATCAATTGCCAACAAAAATTCAAGCTTACATTATACAGAATTCGTACTAATTCCAAAATAAACCCGAGTTGAATATATCCGGTAGAATTTTTGAACAAAATTAATTGGTCGCAACTATTTTCGTTGTTATCAATGTAGGCTTGGCGCCGGTAAGGTTGTGACCTCAGATATCAAAGGCCCAAGACCCGATAAATGTAATTTAAAGTAGAAAATTCACTACCTACTTTTTGTGTCTCATTGGGTTATGATTACGTAATTTCTGGGGTATCACGTGTATTCTGAATGGAATTGGTAATGTTCTATTTTGTTGGAGTGTATATTAGTCCCGTAGTTCTAAAGCTTTACTAGCAGATCTTCGATTGTTGAGCTGTTATGGGCTTCTGTTTCATTTCTAAGTGCGTGTAGAGATGATATCTTTTATATTGCTTGCACTTTACCTCTAAGTTCTTCTGATTCTGTGACTTATCATCTCATATCTTCATTACTTAATGTTAAACTACGTGACTTTTCTGAGAGAACATGAACGAACTTCTTATGGCATTAATATAATATTTCGATAAATATATTTCCTAAGTGGTTATCTTCACCAAGTACGGCAGTCTTAAACACCATTAACTTACGGTCGCTACCATCCAAATAATAAGATTTGTTTCTCCACTAAATATGTAAAAATCCCACTAAATGCGTACGTTAATATACCACAAATCCTCATAAGTCGTACTATATTTCAGCTGTGCTATCACATGATAACTCCCTGAGAGTGTATCGATAAAGCGCATTAGTGTTGTGCTCATAAAGTGTTATTTTGATGTCGACAAATCCACTTTATTAGCAGTCGGACCCCCCGCTGATGGAATTAGAACCCTGTCGAAGTAAAACCATGCAGTCTCTGAGGTCAACTTGCACTAAAAGTGTTTATAGGCGTTATAACGACAAAGTCCCAGGCCGAAGCGCTTCTTTTGACTTAAATGCTCGCGTCCGTGAGCGACAATAGTGATCGCAGTTGACACCTGGAGGTAGTGATGTGTGGTGTCGATACTTTTTTTCTATCGATAACGTTAATATTTCAGATTTCTGTTATTATTTTAAAAATACTTCTAGGATAAGAAAAAATACATACAATTAAGCTTTCAGTAAAGATCTATACGAATCTAATTACAGAAACTGTAGTAATACTCTTTCAATGCTCGCGTCCGCCAACTTTAAGAAAAGTTGAGAAAACTAGTCGTATTTCAATTCAATACCTATACGAACAACTTTTCTCAAAGGTATCTACTTAGCTTTAAATTACCTTTACATTATATCCTGTGTAATAGCATTCAAATCCTTAACGAAATAATTATTGCCATTAAAATACTTTATAGATTTCAAATTATAAAACGTTTACTTTATTGCTTTACGTTGATAACATACTCATAGATCTTATATTCAAAACGTAGCTTTGTTCTGACGTAAAATGCGCAATAAATTATTATTCAAATTGTATTATATTAAATAAATATCGCAGCCATGAATTACGTTGCGTCGCGTTATCGACACGCGGTGGCATCACTATCGACCACTATAACCGGTCAGTTTATGGTATGTTTTGTCCGGCGATACCGTGGCAGTTAACCCTATCTTTACGAGCGACTCTAAACATAAGTGTCTTTCCGAACTTATTTATTTTTATCTCATTCCACTTTTTAAATTGAATCCAAGTTCGGCGCGTGTGTGGCTCTCCTCTTTCCACTAAAACTGTCAATAAAACGCTCGAACCTCTTGAATCATGTCGCCTTTTAATGAAAATTTGACTCTCTTTAATATATTATTTATGTGAATTAAACAAGTACTATAGTTCGGCCATTCAGAGAATGCGTTCCTGACACGTCGCGATTGAACTGACGACGTAACTTTGCAATGGCGTTGCAGTTACGATAAAAATATTTTTGCTGGTTGTTTACCGTTTTAACAATTGAGGAGCATTAAAACAACATTATTATATCAATAATCAATGAATGTAGTTACGTCGTCAGTTCAATCGCGACGTGTCAGGAACGCATTCTCTGAATGGCCGAACTATAGCTACGCCTTAATAAGGTAAACATTCGACCGTGTGACGTTAACGACCATTTTCGAAACTTAAAAGCCGCCATATTGTTAAAGAGTACGCGTGTTTGTCACGTCGTAAATCGAAAATTTATATTTTTTTCTCTCGATAAACGTGAGTAGTTTTATTGGGAATTTATTGTGAATTAATTTTATTGTTGATTTAAAAAGAAAAGTTTGATGCATAATGTTGATTGATTAAGAAAATTATGTATCTGAGTTTTACGATAAAATGGATGTCGGTGTCCGCTCGTCGATACATTTATATGTAAATTATTAGCCCTTCACGTTGCATTTTAAATGTTTTATTGTTAACGTGTATTAATATTCATTATTTGCTTCATTAAGCACCTGAGGGCAACAAATAAATTAAATCCGAGGTGCTTTTGTAAAGGAAATGCATGCAATGAAAAATTTTAATCAACAAAAACCGTATTTTAATCTATTTTCGATCGATACTCAAAACGAATACTGTCTGGTAAAAATTGATTTGAAATTTAGATTTTCTGTTTATATCAACGATGTTATATAAAACCGTCGGCGATTTGAAAAAAAATACGAAAAAAACTTATTATTGTTTTTAGAAGCTCAAGTCACATCTTTAAATTAAAATCCTTTCAACTTCAATCGTCCTTTGTTTCTATAGAACGGTTTATACCCCGTCAAGTGTCCATCTACATACATTAAAATTAATAACAATTGTCCGAGAACACATGCAGGATATTCGTACGTGTGTGTGCAACATTCTCAAGAACAGGACCTAGATCATTAAGACGATCCGATGGGTCATTAAAGCGAGTAATTTTTCATTAGACTCCTTCTTTTGTGCATTCGTGACTTAATGAAATGATTAAGGGAAGTTGTATCGATATGTGTGTTGTGTTCTGTATTATGCGCATCACTATTTTATTTTTATTGCTTTTTTGAAAAAATCTTCTCGTTGTATATTATTATAGCTTCAATTTCTAAAGTCTCCTCCATTGCAATTGTTACATCCCTCTTATGAATGGTAGGTAAAACACCACTTTTCTAATTTCCATAAACATTTTGCTTAAACTACAAAAAATATATACCATCTTTCCCTTAATCATTAGCATCACCTTACCTTTAATTTATCAACCATGTTAAATCATTCAAATCATCAGTCCCATAAAATCAACCAACATTTACGCGAACAAGCTAAATTATTTGCACTTGTCTTACGATGTCAAGGCCGAATGCAGCCACAATCGAGAAAACTTGGCCTTATTAACCCCCGACGCAAAAACGACGGGGTGTTATAAGTTTGACATGTCTGTGTGTGTGTGTGTGTGTGTGTGTGTGTGTGTGTGTGTGTGTGTATGTGGCATCGTAGCTCCCAAACGGATGATCCGATTGTAATGCGGTTTTTTTTGTTTAAAAGGTATGTCAGTCGGGAGTGTTCTTAGCTATGTTTGGTGGAAATCGGTTCAGGTCTTCAAGGTCATCAGCTCGTTTGCTAGATGTGATAGGAATGTTACACGATCAGTTTACTTGCAAGTATATGTGGGATCTGAAATTTGAAACACTAATGTCTTTTGGAACCACTGAGCTGGTCTGCTGTTAGGGCACGAAGGTAGGAGACGTAACCCTGAACTGCCTTTTAGTAAACCCATCGAGTTTGGGCTCGTTGAATTTGTCTTGACAAGTTCTCTTCATGTTTCTGATTGACGAGAACCTGATGCTGGAAATGGGATGTGGCGGATGAAACCCTGAAATGCCGGAATGAAACGGATAAACCGATTTATATTTTTGCTGAAAATCTAGAATGTCCAAATGTTTCTCAATCTGTGCAATTCTCCCAGAGCCAGTTTGTCATGAGGATTGTTAAACAGCTTCCTTTGGCCGAGATCGCATATAGCGACCCCATCTTAAGATAAAATAAATTAAATGAAAGAAGGAAAAATTAAGGAGCTTCTTTAAAAAGCATGAAATAAAATTAAATTATAAATTTAAAAAAACCCCCGACCCAAAAAAGTACGCAATAATTATGACAAAAGATTAAAAACGCTAAACCCTATAAAAAGCAAAAAATAACTTTTAACACTACGTAAACTAAATTTTGACGTGTCGGGGGACCGCTTTTTACCTTCATAAATACTTACATAAATCAAATGATACCTACCTAATTACAACATTCGTTAAAAAAAAAAAACACGTATCTAAAGTAATGAATTAGAGCGGTCCCCCGACACGAAAAAATTTAGTTTACGTAGTGTTAAAAGTTATTTTTTGCTTTTTATAGGGTTTAGCGTTTTTAATCTTTTGTCATAATTATTGCGTACTTTTTTGGGTCGGGGGTTTTTTTAAATTTATAATTTAATTTTAACTAATCGAAGGTTCTAACGACTCCCAGTCCTAAGTCAGTGATTGATGCATCATTAATGATCACCTCGGATAATTGATTTACTTCTAATTCAATTTAAAGCTTCGTTATTACGATTTTAATTCAGTTCTCAGTTGAAGAAAGAGTAGAAATTATGATAGGGAAGAAATGTTTAATGACATAAATGATGTGTATGAAATTGGAAATATTTATAATGATAAAGCTACCAATGAGCTTAACAATATAGAGAGTCAAGATAATATTACGAGCAAATAAATAATAATATTCTTCGAAAACAATGACACTAATACTGCTATTATTAAAAACAGACAGAAACTCAAACATATCAATCGTTTAATTATCTCCCCAACTGCCACAGATCCATAAATCTAGAAAGAAAAGCGGAATCTCTTGTCCTACAAGACAACAGCGTTGACCACTAAATGAAGATTTAATGGCGTTTGGATATCTTTATTTATTACTTTAGTAACATCCTCAGGTGCGGGAAATACTTACTGTTCTATGGGAAACTAGTATTTCTTTTGTTTTTTGATAATACTGCTTAATATCTTTGCCATACAACCTTTTTTGTTTACTAGTGTTTAAAACTCTTTGCTTTCCAAACCTAGGATTCTAAATACAAATTATTTATGTATGTTTTTTTCTTTGTTCCAAATTCAAAAATGACTTCAATACCACGTTTAAGTTGTACAATTACTTTGTCAACGTTAAATAGCAATGTTTATATCAAATGCGAATGTTGCCTGTTACAAAATTGCTAGTAATACATTACGAGGTCACGTTCTCAATAAAGGCATTTGACTAGATGACTGATATTTATTACTAATCACATTGATGGGATTTTTATGGCGTACTACAAAATACTTGCATGCCTATAAATCTGAAATTCCACTTGATTGTCACAATAGTGCTGCGCTCGTGTCTTCATTTGGTTTTTTGTTTACCTTTTGAATTACAATAAGATTCCTTGTAACATGACTTTTTTCTTCACATAACTTGAAGTCACATACCGTGTCCATTGCATTCCGATTGTCCCAAATCAATCATACACAGAATTTAGTACATTGTTTTCTCCAAATCTTGCTTATTTAGTGAATATTGTGAATATTTTCGCAAAACAGCAAAAGCTTCATCAGTGTTACTAAGATTGTCGCTATGTAATGGCTTATTCAGTGTCCAGTATACGAACTCTTTTCCTTAAATTAATAGCTCAAGTTTCAGTCCCATTTCTGGCTTCATACCAAGCATGTTCAATAATCTATACAGCTTGAATATTCTAAACTGACAGCCAGTAAATAACGTAACAGCTTTCTCGCAAAACCATCCGTTACCTTCATTCTCTCACAGCCTTCATTCATAAATCAAACGTATGCGCATAATTGCAATTTTAATGAACCTAAAATTCTTCAATGAATCTTATAATTATAGCTAAGAAAATGCTGTAAGAGGAATATTCAATTGTGTTGCTAAAATAATGTCGCACGTATGCGCGTTCAGTCGCGAGTCGTATGTCGCAACATTCAGCGACTTTTACGACGGTGATAACTCATCGAGGCTATAATATTCGCTGGTGAAGTCGTAAATGTGATGCATGATGCATCGGATGCCAACATGCCACTTGCACTTTTTCGAACTTTGATCCGAACGCCCTATAAAGTAGTAACACCTAGAGATAAAGATCTTGTTTTAGATATAACTACACTACGGGTTCTGGACATAAGATACGCTGTTTTAAGATCTGTGCTTTAAAGTTTACCTTAGACATCAGAGCCAGTTTTATTCAATTGTTTCCATAAAGTTCGCAATTCGCTGCTTTTAAAAACATTTGTTTCAAATGCTTCATTTAGAAAGAAAGATTTGATTTTATTCTCTTCATTGGTTCCTCTTATTTCTTAAAATTCTACTCCTAAAACCAAAATTTGGTCGTTTCCATCGTCTCAACTGCCATAATGGTCAAGCTAGCATTACGTAACATCTCGTGCTATATGTAGGTCAGCAGTACCCTGCAATCTAGGCGTCATTAGCTCGCCAATAATTGTGGACACCACACTTTACTGGCAATGGAGTTCCGCGTCTGTCATTCTTAAACTCACCATACATTGTCTCAGCAATATGTTCAAAATCAGTCTTTGTTTGAGTAGTTACATCTTCTGTTCTCTCCTCCCATTCAGTAACAGTTTAATTTTAGATATATTTTGTTTCATTATCTTGATGATTTTAAGTACTGGTTAAAGTTTATTATACTTTAATGACTTCTTTCAATGGTATATCAAGTTTTATATCTGTTCTATCTTTACGATCATATCTAGTATCTTCAATATCATCACATTCTCCGTTCTGTTTATTATACTGAACCCAGCGTGTAACTGCAATCGCTTGACGAGTTTATTTCTTTATAATGCGTCAACCGCTGCTAGTTGACATTCAAGCAACCTGTCGGTTTATTCACATTTCGATTATATTTAATGATTTCATACCTAGTTCTTTATTTATTTGTTTTGTATACATTTCTGTACCTGCCAGTTCTTTGTCTTGTTGTGTTGGTGCGCTATGTTTATAAATAGATAAGTTTTCATTTCCTGAGCTATTTTTTTGTCCTAAAATATTGCTATTAATTAAATATGATCAGCAAGTCCAGTCTAACTTTCAGTGTTAGACGTGAACACAACGTAAACTATTAACAATCATCTACAAATGATCATCGTTAGTTCTGTCATCCTTAGCAAAACAATTAAATATTTTTAAAACAAAATTATACAAGGTGTTGATTTGCATTTGTGCCATAGTTCAGGAGGAGGACATAAAGTACGTAAATAATCGATTGGAATTACAGTAGATGGGAAATAGCTAATATGCACTGCTTTTTTTGTCATTGTAATGTCGTAGTATTTCAGAAGTAATCCAATTTTATGAATGAAATTTACGAATGATCGTTGCGTATTCTTTGTGTTTGCGTTTGTGTGAGGGCGCAGCACGGTTTTAAGGCCAGTAACACACACGCCAAGTTTAAATACGGCTAGATGACATAGACGGAATTCGGAAAAAAAATAATTAAAAAAAAATTACGTACCAATTTTTTGGTTGATTTGGGTCGAGAATCATTAGCATAATTACATCCTTGACTATGGCACGGATGCAAATCAACAGCTTGTATATGTATAGGATTGGTTGATCCTCTGATGCACTTTTTACTGCCGTGAAAACTGAAGCTCATCGCTCCAGAAACTTTTACTAACCACTAACACAAGTAGGAAATCACGATATCTGCATAAAATTTCTCTTCAAACCAGCCTTTTACAGCTTTAGCCTTAAATTATTGGCAGTATTCCAATGATTTTAAAGACAGTTCATATTAAACTGTTATTTATTGGCTTCTATTAGGAAAATGCGATTAATTTATTGATAGTATTCAGTACCTATATATTAGTTTTCCAATTGAATGGTCAACTCAGAAAGTTAATTGCGTCTTTTCATTCGATATTAGCATTGAAAGTTTGCCTAATAAAGGCTTCTTGATGTCTGTAGTCAAATTGTTCTTTGTTTGTCATTCTATCTACCGTTATATGTCGGCATGTAAGTGTATTGTTTCTAGGTCATTTACAATGAGAATTAATGTAAATGAATAGGTATTTCAACTAGCAGTCTGTTTCAAAAAATGTACCTATTTTCTTCAATCCAATCATTAAGGTTTATGACAGCACGTCTTCCTCCTCTGAAGTTCTTATTAACTGTTCCATTTAAATTACTATCATCTTTTAGACTTTGCTTATCCAGAAATACACATTACAAAATATCCTTCCACGTCTTACTGTAGCCCCCACCTGTATCTTACGTTTGTCTCCTCTCAGCTATAAATTCTTGTGAAATAAACTCAAACCACACTCCGGTTGGACGCGATGCACTATCTATTTCCTTCCAGTTCACTTTCTCAACATTTCTCGGGATTTATGTCAAAGAATCTAAGAACCATTGTTTTTATTTTCACTTCAAATCTTTGTGTCGATGCACTCTTTATCATCTCGCGTGGAATACAATTTGCAACTGCTGATGTTCCCAACGATAAGTAGTAATTGGGAGGCAGTGTTCCCGAGTGGTGGCGTGCGGAGGTGGCGGGTAAACGCTGCGGTTGGAACGCGGATGTGTCACTAGGGATGTCAGATCATATAGTAGGTTTCTATTTGATTTATTTGAAAATACTTCATAATATTTGAAAGTTTGACAACGCTTAATGACTATAGTGTGAGTCGTTGACTCTCAGTACACGATTGCAACGATTAATATTAAAATGATGATACTCCAGCTCAGATTCATCTGGGGCACATTATTGGTGCATCTAATTTTTGTGCTTGTGTAAAAACAGCATACCGCTTACAAAAGGCTTAAATACTTATAGCTCCAAAACTACAGTCCATTCTTAATCTCCAAAAACTTCAAAAAAAAATGAACCAACATTTAGTAACGAGCGTCTAACCCGCCGCACGTACCACGGTCCTGCGTTAACCGCACAGCGTCTTATCTGCACATTGGCTACGTGAGCAAACCTCTAACGGTATCGCAACTAGCGAGAACCTCGAACGAAGGCGCTTTGCTGCCTAAACATGCTGAATTTTCAGTTGCATGCCCATTCTTTAACAGCGTCTTGACTTTTAGAAGCATCGAAGTAAAATTTTCAAAAGCAAATCTTTCATTTAACGTAGTACCGTCTAGTGACAATAAAGATAATAAGCATACATGCAACATAAATGTTTGCTATAGAACAATTTAATGGTGCATTAGAATTCGCCAGACATCTCAAAATCTGTGGTCACGATTTTGAATAGTGAGATAATTATAATTGCGAACTGCACTTTGAAATACATCTCGTTCAATTAAAGTTTAATAAACATTTTAATCTTAGAAATGGTAAAATTCGGACTGAAATTAGTTTCATGAACAAATTAGTTGTAGTAGGTACAAAATGCGACGTCAGTGTGACGTTAAAAGTTTTGAAACACAGTTTCCTCATTATTTATTACAAAAGCCTTGTGTCGAAGAACAATATAAAAATACTCGGCAAGTAGTTACACAAGTAGGTATATGAACAAATTAGTAAAACGTATGATACTGTGGTTCACGACGTAGAAAACATTAAACTATAACAAGGTATATAAGGAACACAGTATATTTTTGACATTTACAAACTGAAATATTTCCTCAGGTTTATTTTTTTTTAACAGACAGTTATGAACTTAATATGCGCAACTCTTTGAAATGGATATTAACACACAAGGTTATGGAAAATTAAAAAGGTGATATTCAAGTGTACCTCACATTATACGAGTATGTAGAAGGAATCAAGCACATATAGGACAAAGGAGCTTTACAAGAAATACAACGTAAACAAGAGAAACACGGAACACTATGAGTGCATCAATCAATTAATTAGCCCTGATTAGCAAAGCAATAGATACTTAAAACTACGACTAATGTTTTACGACCAAATTAAAAACCACAATAAAAGTAAACTGATACTCATGATTATAATAATACCAATTAATATGAAGAAGTCTATTTAATATTTGACTTGAAACGAGATCTTTTATAGCTCTGATTTTATTTCGGAAGTCAAAACGTTTAAGATATCCGATCGACTGATAGTAATCGAAGATCATTGGTTCAAATCGATGGAGTCTGGGCACGATTTGTACAAGTATCGTCTTCCTCTGCATTTAGAGTCACAGAAAATGGTGCTCAATGTAACTTGAAACAACAATAAGTTTTAAGTGTTGATGGGAGTCGAGGAGTCGTTTCTATAATTATTTTTCTACCGTAGCTAGCGAATTAGATATTAACAGTACACATTTCTTGTAAATAATCATCCATTTTAAGTCAAAATACTTTATTTCATCTTTCTTGGTGTTTTGTAGTATCCTGTAGTTTTGGTTTGTTTTCCATAATGATACGATTTTGAATAGCAGTTACTAAATCGCCATTAAATTATAGGTTTCTTACATTATCAAATAGATACCTTACGTTAGATAAGTCTGTATGTACCCCAAATAGGTTCTCACATTCTGCTAAGGTAAGACCAGTAACACCGCCCTGAATTGTAGATAAACATGGATAAATGTCGTTGATATTTAAATCTACTAATACATAATGTTTAGACGTTTGCATAACTTCCTTACAAATCCACAGAGCCGTCCAATCACTGTATTTTATTAGTTTATTTAATGGCTTATAAACATGCGAGATCTAGTTTGGATCCCAAAATGCAGAAGCATAATTTAATTGGTAAACTGCTTTGAAGTCAAAATTGATATTTTTAAGAACACCGAAATACCAGAGCTTGTTGAAACGATCGCTAAATCTAATATAGTAGACGCATACGTGACAATTTTCGATAAACGATTACGTTCGTCTGACAGCACAAATATTTTTCTCAATAATTTACAGCGATTCGGCGACCATAAGATTTTTTATAGAAAATTCGATTTCTTTTCTTAGACGCCAATCCATGTTTTACTATCTCCTTCTGTAACACCAATCGATTCTCGACCTTAGTGACATTCAAATTCCTGCAAAGTTCATTGTATTTTGAATAAAGGCGCCACGTAGCGCGTATCAAAGCAAATTGTTTCTTATTCTAATATTTACGCATAATATATTCATGAGACTGGTCTTAACTGTCTTAAGATCGTTAAGTTGGTATTTTAACTGTTTTATAAATTTGTATATATTTGACGCTTCCATACAAATCGCCGTTTTTCGATATCGAGTAGCCATTGATATATTATTGTTTTATGGTAATAGGTTTAAGCATATTAACAAAATAGGCTAACAAGTAATTACTACCGGCAATCATAAAGTTTAGTAAAATATTGGGATATCCCCATGTTTGCATACGATCACAAATATGGTGGCTTGTTGACAGATACGAATATTTTACACGCTGATGATGATATACGAACAAACTTCCGAATTTTAAGCGCGCTGTCGAATCAAATGCAGATTTATGAAGTGATTATATCGTAAATAGCAATATAAGTCAAAGCCACCTTATCAAAATACATTTATCCGTTCGGCGAAGTATTTTCCAATAAACTGACGATGATGGAAGTGAAAGTGTGATAAACAACATTACAATGATGAAATCTCTCCCACAGGTTGCAAATCCTTTTTCAAGAGGTCCGTGAGAAGGAACCTGACGTACTCCTGCAGAGGAAATAGAAACTGTCCAATCGACCAACATCATAGAAACCAATGCCAGTACTGCAGGCTAAGAAAATGTCTCAAAATGGGCATGAGGAGAGAAGGTGAGTCAAAAATTTATGAAAAAAACTATTCAGATATTGAAATTGAAGCATGAAATTCCATAATTTGTTTACCAGGACAAAATTTTTGGTAAATACATACTAACAAAATTGGCAACGTAGATAGAAGAGCAACTAACATCCATGCCTATATTGAGACATTTCATACGCGTTTTAAACTGAAATTTTCTTTTGTTCACCGGTACTTTTTGTCAGTATGTAAGTATTAGGTGATAAGATACTATAAATTCGCAAGTTTATTTGCTTTTATTATGATGACAATATGAATGTTCTCACACCAAATCCTTTACATTTGCGTTTTCTGTAGATTTTTTGTTATCTTCTATCGTTTTATTAGTGTTAAGTTCTACTGAATCTACTGAATGAAAATTTTCTCTTCCCATCTTTCATATTATTTTTTAACGCTTCATTCCTTTAAGTTTCAATACATATTCTTTATTTGATTACAAAGCAATTAATTTGAAGCTTGACCTTATATTCCGTTACAATTACAACAAATGATTAGTTGCTACTGATAAATTACATAATACATCAATAATACTAGAATATGCAGTGTTACTAACACAAAAAGCTCGTTTTAAAGATACATTGATTGTCACAAGTGTAATTAGTGAAATCATTAATCTTGTCGAGTCATTAGTCGAGACTGCCCAAGGGCACTGCTCTAAGTAACTGTTGACGATCAATGTTAATATAAAGTTATGGGCCGTAATAGGTTATTATTACGATGGAATTAATATGCCTGGTTATTGTTTTAAAGACAGCTCTATGATTGATGGTATTCAGGAATTCGTATGACCTCAGACGTTTCAAGAAACACTGATAACAATTTCAAGTGAAAAACAAACTTAATGATCCTCAGTGTTTTAGTTAGTAAAAAAGAAGTTTTTCTTTTGTTAGCTTAAATGCGTAAAATGTGGGTTTTAATAGTTTTGTGTCAGGTCAAGGCTGTATAGAAAAGAGTGAACCTTGGTGAGCAGTCAACTTAATGATGTGCGACAATATTGCTTTTAATAGCCTATTGAAAACAACATTGTGAAAACGTTACCTCATGTCTTCCATAAACTTTTAACGAACAATGGAAAAGTTTAGCTTCTACGAACAAACAAACGTCGATTTCATAATCGTTTACAAATATTTTTATTTAGTTATGGCTTACTATAAAAATATTTAGTTAAAGTTATGCCTCTTGATAATTCCACGTCCAAAATTATTTACCCAAAACTCGGAACGACACAGGTGCACATTTTAAAAGATAACACGCGACCGATGTAATTTCCTCATGACATAAAGGAAACGGTCTTGACGGAGGGCACCGAGGTTGAAGAGTTCATAACGTGGACAGAACACCCGCTGAGGTGCTTATTATTATCCATTTAGAGCTGAATGGCACCCGTTTGCCGACCTCTCACATTAACATTTTTGGAAACTAAAATTTATATTTCTGCGTCCGCTGTTTTGACAAATTCAACTGCATCTGCCGATTCTATATAACCCTCATTATCATCTATAATATTTATTATTTCACAAACTCGATCACCAACTTCATTAACATCGTCTGTATCTGTGAATCCTTCTAAAGTTTTTATGAGTTCCACCTTTGCGTCATTAGGGTTGCTCCCTTTGATAATGCAGAGGCCACCTCGTACCGGAAAGGACACGGTAACCCGCCGCTCTCATTCAACCCTTGAGCACAACATTACATCTCTCGACCCCGTCATATTTTGGGCAACAAACGATTTGTTTGCCCTCAGAACAAAAGAAAGGTGCGAACTCCAGTCTCCTTTTTATACGAGATTAACTGTTAATAGAAAAAAATAAGTGTGCCCCTTTTGTCGCTTTTATAATCGTCTTAGATATCAAACTGGTAGATGCGGAGATTAGAGGAGATCTTTTGTACTTTTTTTATAATATTGTTTCACAGTTGGTGGATGTTTTGTAAAACGTTTTAGCTTTGAAAAGGTCCATTGAGGATGAAGCTACCACCTAATACGTTTAATTGTGATAGAACTTGATGTAAGAGATACGTTTTTTGTGTGGTACGGTCTTTGGTTTATGTAACCGTTGTAAATGAGTGGTCAGTTTTGCTTTTAACCTTTTATGTGCGTGTAGTTATTTGTTCGTGTTTGATGTTTTAAAGAGTTTTTGTTGTCAATATCTCAGTGTTGTTCAAAGATTTTTTCTGTCGATGCTTTTATGCTTTTCACTGGACGTGAAGCATTTGACACTGCATCCTAATTTCTAATTACTTTTACTTCCGATTGTAACGGTCAGCTATTATTACTTTTAATATCCATGAAACATTCACTGTCTCCGGTACATTATGATTCTATCAAAGCATAATGGGGTACAACTATTCCATTTGGGAACAGTTATCAGCGCCATGGAAATGCAAATATGAAACAAAGCTCACACATAGATTGATTAATTAAGCACATTAGTGAACCGGTTTATTAAAAGTGCATAAAAGGTGTACATGTACTGTGCCTCGGGTTTGCTCGTCACTTGAACAATGGAGAAGCACCTTTTGTTCAGCGCGCATCAATCACCGCGCATTGTTTGCTATATCTTAATAAGTTTTTGTGTTAGGCCGGTCATTTAGAAAGATTCCGGGTCCCCCAGGCTCGAATTTTAATGGGATGCGATTTTTGCGGGTAGTTGAAAAGTATCTTCCGTGTTGATTTTCGATTTGAGGAAATTTTCAAAATTAGGGATTTTTAAATGTGCGTGTACTAGTTAAGTCTCTATGTTTTATTGATGTTATAAAGCATCATCTTCAGAATGCCTGGCAAAGATTTTTTCTATAATTCTATTCCTTGCATTATTCAGAATATTTGTCAGTTAATGGATCTTTACAAATGCTGTGACACACAAAAAGCATCCCAAAACGTCTTAACCCATCAATTTCAGTTCACTTAGCAACAAAAGTTTCAAGCTTCCTTAACCGTTCGGCTAAAACGCCATCACAGATTACTGCATGCACAAATGACCGCTGACCATGCACAATGTGCATTGTGCCTGACATGTCAAAAACATCATCTTTTCGTTCCCAGGGCGGAATCCAAGGGGCAATAGCTACAATATTGTCCTTCGCGCCTTAACACGCCTCTAAGGTACAATGCTTAAGCTTTCAGAGGGTGGTGGGTCCTTCGGCCACCTGGTCATTTAGCCAACTGACCGTAAGGGTTTGTTTGTGTTAGACCAGTCCTAGTTTTGCAAATATTGCACCGTGAGAATTGTAACGTTTTTGCAAACTAATGGATTGAGGTTATGATTTATGAATAGGGATTATGGGTTGATGGTCGGGATCTTTTTGTTGTTGTTCGAAGTGGGAGAGTAGGGAAAGATGATTAGGTTTAAACTGCAGATGCAGTGGAGATAACTTTGGTACTATTTAGCTTTGAAAGTAGCCCAATTGATATGCCAAATACCAATGTTAATGGAAAAATTTATATGTATAGCGCTTTTCACAAACTAACAATTATAAAGCACTATTAAGCTGAACTGACCTCAAAGCTAACACATAGCACTTACAAATAACGTTTACTTCGGGTTTACCCACAGATTGATCCAAGTTAATCGTGTCAACAATCAGTACGGACGCTTTGGACGAGAATAACTCGGCACACTCTGTGTGCGTCATAGCCGAAAGATAATATCGCTTCTAGTGAGCATAATAACTGTGACATGTCTTACGACGCTCTCGTACTGCGTGTAATGGCCTCATTCTCGGAAAAACACACTCTTACCGACCGACATAAAGATACAATCGTAACGCACGCTTTCCCACGGAACGTCGCGAAAACACCCCTAGACCTAGCCGGACACTGGTCAGAAGTTACAACAAGCCAAAACATTAATTAAAAGGTGAAACATAAACCAGTTTTTGGCAAGGTGCTCGACCCTTCGATACCGGCTAAGCTAATTATATTTCCGCACGTTTTATCACGCATTTGCATGTGAATCGGGGTATAACTACAATTGAAATCGCCACGCTACACTCTTATAGTAAAGCTTTTTGTACGCAGGTACGGACGGGTCGCCCCGCTCAATAGTTGTTAGAAACTTGATAGGTTTTCACTATAAACATTGGCTTTACAGTGTACGGTAGTGAATATTAAATTTCACATTGCGATGAAAAGAGATTTCATCAAGTTATTGTGCCCTTAAAATAGATAGGCACTTTAAATAACACAGGCTTTATGTCGAGCTCATGCACTTTTCCTCATGGCGAGCATCGAAGCTGTGTGAGAGTGCCGACTGGGGGTCACGTACGAAGATATTGGATTTAAAGATTGCAATTCATAGTACACAAATACCCGGGTCAAACTTCACAATCGATCGAACCGTTTGCCATTATAAATATAGACGACTCACAAAATCATAAAATCGGCGTAGAATTACACATTGAATTTGTTAACAGTATTAAAATTACATTTACGATATAAAGGCTAGTTCCAACGGCACGCTTCCACACAACCTTTATTAAATCTAAACCCATTCAGTATGATCAAAAGGCTCTTTTAACATAAAAAGGTAAGCAAGTCCCAACAAATTCAGGTGTACAAAATCCATTTGGAACAAATCGTAAACTCCGGAGCGAAATGGCGTCACAAAAAGGAATCAAAGTGTAAAATCATTTGTGTCGGATTAAAAAAGGAGCTAGCGAACGAGCGTGAGATGTAAGCCACTATCAATCAACTGGTGATTTATATTCCTCCATATGATGTATCGCCGAGCGAGCCACACCAAATGGTAAAAGTATCCGATAATTAACTTTTTAAAATTTGACGGACGCCTTCATCTCGGTCAGGGAAATAAACCTTTTTATTTTATGTAAAAAGAATAACTCGTATTATCGCCGAATGTGGCAGATTGTGAAATTCCTTTGTCTGTTTAGATGACCAGAAAACCTGTTGCTTACGACAAACGCTGGTATGCGATATGTCTATGTTATCATTTATAATGGCGCCAACAATAGAGTTTTTTACTTAATTATTTATATTTATTCAAACATGGGGAATATTACGGAGATTTAGCTGGTTTTAATTAATTGCTACATCAAATGTGTTGGTTGATTTCGTCTAAAATGGTGTGAAAGCCGATATTAATGTTATCAGTTGTACGATCAAAAGCGATAGCAACCTGAGACATGATATAATCTTTAAACTTTAAAATAACACTGTTTTTTAGAAGGATTATCATGATACAAGAAGCAACATTCTTATTAAATGAATTAATAATCAATTAGAATTCTTTAACCAAAAAAGGAATGGATGCGATGTGAGAAAATGGTGATGTTGACTTTGAAGATAAGATTGAAGCAACAACATAACTATGAAGAAATTCCTAAGCTAATAAAAGAGCAACCAATCTAAAATTCACCATTCATCAACCTGTACCCAACATGGCACTGTAGCGCTCGTCAAAATATTCTACAGGGGGTTACCTCAATAGCGTTCCACTTGCCGGCACGGGTTCGAACGTGGACCCCCGCGGCGCGCAGCCCGTTCCTAACGAACTGTGTAGGTGATTTATCTGAACGTACTCTCACACTCTCGATACTAATTCCTTTACGATGTGTGATGTTGCCTCATGAAATATCACTGCAACAGATTTAATATCTAATTTACGTTCATCGGTATATATTTTAGTGATTGGTGGTGCCTCATTTTCAATAAGAATGGCCATAAATATCAATGAACACACTTTACCTTTGCGCTAACATAATTTACAGCAACAGTCGCAGAAATGTCACTAATAATAAATTCAGTTTTTTCTTTTCCCATATTAGCAGCTATATTTATAAGAACATCTTCAAGATGTCTCGACTCATGTATCGCTATTCTAAATCATCAGTGTGTAACTGTAGAAAATAACGTAAAACATTTTGCTCATAGCAGCCACGTGAAAGGTCGTCTAAATCAACATTGATAGGGCTCCTACAGGTGAAATTTTCTCACAGCCAACTCGTTCCGTTCTAACGTCGTATAATCTTGAATACTTGAGAGTAATGCACGGTCTGCATGTATATTGGTTACTACGTTAGTAGTCTCAGGAAACCTGTTCCGGCTGGTCGTGCCCTCTGTACCGTATCCAGCTATAGCACATCTGCATCCAACATTATAGTTTCACTTTATATTTAAACATCATTGCAGCTATGAACCTCACATACACCAGTCTTCCTTCGGAATTTAAAATTTCCACGTCACGCAACCAGATCTTAATCAAGACCAAAGAATGCCAACAAATGCGGATTCACTAAATTATATATTGCTGACAGCTTAATGGAACAGTGAAGCTCCCATCAAAATCATAGATTACGAACAAATATACACAACAGAACTCGATATCGAAAAACAAAAACTAATTTAATATGTTAATGTCAGTGATGGCTCAATAAAATTAACGATAACAGTCCATAATAATCATGACCGTATTTAAAATTGAAACAGCTTTTTCTCCCGACCTGTCGTTTGGAATTCATCTAGCGTCCGCATCTCTATATGTCAGTCCGTCTGTACGTCCGTCATTACACGTGAATCATCCTCGGTATCGTGCGCTGAGAATTTCGTGAGGTCACAGTTTACTATAGCGGTTTAGGCGCCCTGCGGTCGTTTGCCTGATAGAGACAGCGCCATGCCACTGCCCATGTGCTGGAGGAGGACACGCCATGTCTTCTCTGTCTAACGCCGACCGTTTCGTGACCCCACAGCTAATCACATATCTGCAAGCGTATTATGATTATCGCAAGGCTTCGTTTCGTCTTCGTCGGTCGTACGTTGTTGTGGTCAGTGACTCTGTGCATGCTGCCTTCGTTTTGTTTGTCTCTAACATCATTTTATATGCACAATTTGCTTTTAGATACCTCGCGAATTTATTGCACATCTCTGCAGCTTCTTGTGGATTTTATGTCGATGTTTTGTTGTCAAACATAAGTAAATATGGATTGAATGGGAGGTTAATATCGTTTCTAACGTGTTTAGTAATATGGGCATTAATGTCATCGTTGGTTTCCGATACATTTGCGCATACATTTATCAGCGGATGGGTGTAACGAAACAGATTTACCTGTTGCCGGCCTGACATAAATCTCTGGCGGCATT
Source organism: Helicoverpa zea (assembly GCF_022581195.2). Taxonomy (NCBI): domain Eukaryota; kingdom Metazoa; phylum Arthropoda; class Insecta; order Lepidoptera; family Noctuidae; genus Helicoverpa; species Helicoverpa zea. The sequence goes on along the minus strand of NC_061466.1, from coordinate 9,322,470 downwards.
TAATAAGTCGATAATTACAAAAACCCGACGCCGGCTAATGGGGTTGTGGAGTGCTCGACAGGAATGCGCTTAATTCTCAGCACGTGCCTACCAATAGCTTTATTATACAAATCTTGAACGTTTCCCAACCAAATTTATCTTTACGATAACTTTAATTATTTGATTTGGTACTGTTTTGATGTCTTCCGTGTCCGGTTTTTAGTGTTCATTTAGATATGCAGTTCTCGGTGGGCGGCTTTGTTTACATTCTTTAGAGTTAACGACTTTCTATCGAATTTGGATATCGTCTCTGACATTCCTTTTCGCTTAGAAGAATCTGTATCCGACGCTGGGTGCAACAAATCAAAATCATACGTTTATCGTTACATGTCGCACTAATCGAGGTTCTAATCGTGGGTACCATCCGTCACTGGCTTTGCGTCTACTACTTTCTACATTAGTAACAGACAAATCTCTAATCTGTATATTAGAAACAATATTTCTCACTGTCGTAAAAGCCGAGAATTTCCTAATGATATCAAAACACAACCGTTAGAGCAACAAAAGGTGGATGGTCGACCATTTGTCGGTGTTCAAGAGTCGGGCGACAAGTCGCGTGCTAGGGTCTTGTTGAAAAATGTCCGACATAAATAACGGATTATCAACTTGTATCGAGTCGTAACGAGATAGTGGCTAACAACTAAAATAAATAGGCGAACGGTAAATGAAGTTGTGTACCAAACTTTACAATTTAAAACGTACTATGATGTATAATGTGTATCTATAAAGTAAGTTATGACTGCGACTTGCCTTCGTTAATGGTACAATTTATGGAAGAATATTTGTAAGTACGTCGGTCAGTTTGTGAGTCATTAGCCGTGAAATGTTATCTTGATTAGTGTTTATGTACTGATTGACGAGATAACGTATTTTGATGTCGACGTGATCTTCGATTGTTTCTCTTCTTTAATTATCGTCATTTATTTTATTGGGCATAGTTTTGATGTTAAGAACTTAATAAAATACGTCTTAATTTTCTTAAACCACTGCTAATAAGAAATCCCCAATATCTTTTTTCCCACTACCTACAATACAAATACTAGCCTTAATTATTGTCCTTACATCCTCAAGCATTCTATCTTAACATTCTTTGCCTACTACCATACCAGTATCTAAAATATCATCACCACGTGAAGAATCTTCACCATTATCACTTAATTCTTCAACAACTCCCATCTTAACTACTTCAGTTGAAACCACAAAGATTTTATTGTTAAGGGAATTAAAATTATTACATAGAATTATAATATTATTACTGCAGTTCTTATGAAGTAATTAACATGTTTGTATAATGTTCGAGACATAAGTCATTCTTTGTCACTTCGCGTCATGGCGTGTGTTACTCACGCTATATGTCTTATGGGATAGGCAGGAGTCTAGGTAGTTTTGTTTTTAGGTTTTTGAGTCTTTTCTTGTTCGGCAGATGATGATGATGTCTTTTCTTCTTTGTGTGTCTGAATTTTGTTGGATATGCGGTTAATATTAACAATTATGGCTGATAAGATATGAGTAAAAAGTGGAAATAAAAACATACTCCTTATTTTTTATAAATTCGTTAAATTTAAACAGTAAAGCTCTCTAATAATTGGAACTCATAAAAGCTTAAACATGTTTTGTTCGTCTTTAATTAAGTCACCAATAGTCAGAATTAAGTTTGTTACTACAAAGATTTCTCTATAATTAAATAAACATATTTCTTATTTTATAGTTTCGCCAAAGCTGTTAATCTAAGCAGCGTAAACGGTTATACGCCTATAAAACATATCCTATAAAAAATGACATATGTTAAAGAATCGTGATATTCAACAATGAACTCTAAAAGGGTAATTCTAGAACATTTTTTGACGTGTGTCCAAAATCTGTCAATGGTGACTTACGACGTTTTGGGTCTGTAATTTTAGAATAGTTTCGATATGTAGGAATCTAAATTGATACGAGCTTAGTTTTAATAATATTTGTTATGCAAATACAAGTTTATTGAGAATCGATTTATTATATTCTTCTAAGCATCCATCAGTTCGTTCGAACAAATTAGCACAGGGCCAATAAATTAGGGTTGTGTCGATTCAAAAATGCAATATCGATATTCGTGTTTTATACACAATCCTCGAATTGCATTCTTTATTCCAAATCATCCAAGGTGCTTGAAATTGTTGAAATACTAAACATTAATAGGATTTCCGAACTTTTAATTACTTTCCATCAGAAATAAACCATTTTTTGGGATATTTTTCTGGAAAAAGGAGACTTTCTTGATATTGAGTCGATAATATTATAATTGTAGTTGTAATTATAATTAATTCAGGAATCAGATTTCATAGATAGATTCCGAAAAATCTATAGGTATTTACTTCAAATCCATTACCTCCAGAAACCTATAACTTTACGAATAACTCAATTTAACCTTTACCTAATTATTTTCAACAAAGAAACGTCCTAGTTCCTCTTCACGAATCGTGAACTAAATCTTCCTTAAATTATCCTCTAAAAGGATGTAAACTCGGTACAAAAGTTCAAAGTTGATAAATATACCTTAGTTAGTAGGTTAGCGCATCTCCTTTCTATTACTAACCTTTTCATACGGTTAAGTTACTATTAGCGGTTTATTTATACTTGTTGCTTGCCGCCCTTTATTGTTTAGTACTTTAAAGCTCTCGTATTTTGTTAGTAAAGTGTAAATCTTCTTCGGTTTATAATGTTTGTAGGTTGGTTTTGGCTTAACTGTTAATCAGGTCTTTAAGAAATTCTCTTGTTTGTTATTTGATTATGCTGAGCCTTTATTTAAAACAAGTAGGTATCATTATCAAACTCTCACGGCAAGGTTTTAAGCGCTGTTACTGAAATAAATGGAAAAGCATTCTCAAAATAAGTGATATCATGTTCGTTATAATATCTTTAATGAAAAATTAATTAATTAATAAACTCTTATTTTCTAACATAAGAGTTTCATACTAAAAATTAGGACATTTTCTAGAATAAAAGTTCCAAAATTAGGTCCCAAAACAATTTATCGACAACAAAAATACCGACATTTCGACAGCCCTACAGTAATTATGGGGCATTTAAATAGTTATAAACGATACACTAACAACTGTTACTTTATCCTTATGACAATCGTTAATTGTAGCAAATTGCACTTTAGATATGTACTAGACGTCGATCGATATTGAGTCATTCAATCAATAACAACGTTCTAGCGAATTGTAGGAACAGACTTTGAAAAATGTCATAGGAATAGTTTGAGCACTGTATCACATTCTAATAGTCCAAGAATACACAACTTTTGACAAATAGGATGACAATGGTATAAGAATGCACAACTTTCAGTATTTTCAACTAGCTGATGAGAACTGAATTGAAGGAAATTAGAGCTCTTTCTCAATTCACTACCTACCTATACACAACTCTATGGTTTGATACCATAGTTACCAGTAGGTACTCGAATCTGTTCGATTAGTCAGCTTTTGCGGTAGAATGTATGTACTTACATAGTTAAAAAAATTACAAAAATGTTACCTACCGTAAAATTGTAGCTGCAAAGACAAGATTTATGCAAAATAATTCCAAGTGTAATAATGACGTGTATCTATTATTGGCCACTGTGTCAAAACGCCATATTTTACTTACCAGTTGAAGTTTATATTGATTTAGTAGTTTCTTTATTAATGTCTCGTTGGCGCCAGTTTGATAATCGATTCGGTGTTAGGTACCGGTTCTTTTTTATTGCTATATTTTTTTTATTTTTTAAGCCCTAAAAAGAATAGCATAGATAATCAAAAAGTTTGTAGCTTTCAACAGCCAGCATTGACAATCGAATTATATTTTAAACTTGCTTTCGCCTGCGGTTTGACCCGCGTTCCGAGGTAACTGTTTCCCGTAGCCGGATGGTGACAAAAATCCTATGTCCTTCTCCCGGGTCTAAGCTACCTCCCCTCTAATGTTCATTTTAACCAGTCCAGTCGTTCACGCGTGAAGGTGTGACCAAGGGATACTTATACCGTCTTACCACAAAAACTTTTAAACGTCAGTTTATGCCTTGTCTAAAAAAATGTCAAATTATGACGTTGACATATGGTTCATTTTGCAGCCAAAATTTTATTAGACAAGTGTAAAACAGGGTTTAAAGTTTTTGTAGTAAGGCCCATAGGGTTTATTTTTACATCATCCTCCGAGCCTTTTCCCAACTATGTTGGGGTCGGCTTCCAGTCTAACCGGATTCAGCTGAGTACCAGTGCTTTACAAGAAGCGACTGCCTATCTGACCTCCTCAACCCAGTTACCCGGGCAACCCGATACCCCTTGGTTAGACTGGTGTCAGACTTACTGACTTCTGACTACCCGTAACGACTGCCAAGGATGTTCAATGACAGCCGGGACCTACAGTTTAACGTGCCATCCGAAACACAGTCATTGGGTGTCTAAGATATACTTAGAAAGTACATACAAACTTAGAAAAGTTGCATTGGTACTTGCCTGACCTGGAATCGAACCCGCCGCGCCCTCATACTCGAGAGGTTGGTTCTTTGCCCACTAGGCCACCACGACTTCACATAGGGTTTATTTTTACATAGGTATGTAAATATCGATATCCAAAACGCAATGTAGGTACGACCCGATTTGCGATACAGGGAAAATATTTCAAAATTTCCCGGAAATAACAGCTTTTTCTATATATACTTAGTCGGTCTTGAGACAGAACTATTCTTCCATAAATACTTATATTTTGATTAACATTTTTCTTTATTTCGTTCTAAAATGAGGTTGTTGACCATTAATCTATGGTGATCTTCACACTGCCCCGCATCACGCTGCATCTTGCGTGTCGACGCACCTACGCGCGTTCCTGCGGGAGTGCAGATCTGCATCATCGTGCGGGTTTTTCACGCACTCACGCGCGTAGGTGCGTTTTGTAAATTCACGCACAGCGAGTTCCATTTTCAAATATATACGTCACGCCCATTCAAAATCACGCGCGGCATTGCGGGATTCAGTGTGCCATACCTTGCGTCTCGCCCCGCACCTACGCGCGGGGGTGCGTGTTTCTCCGCATGTATGTGCGTGATCCGCATGAACGCGCGTGGATGCATTTTCAGTGTGTTGGACTATGCGTGTTTTCCATACAAACGGAGATATTTCCATACAACGGAAAAAAACGCATCCACGCTCTACGCTGCATCATGCGGGGCAGTGTGATAATCGCCTATCTGAATGGCGCACAATTAAATATTGTCAAACATTTATCAAGATTTAATTTATTAAAACACATTTTGAATGTTTTTTGTTATATAGGTGTAAGCTATACCGAAGTTTTCAGTATATAGTTGTCAAGCCGTCAATCAAAGTGACAAGTAGATATGTTTTTTTTGTTAACTTAGTGATTTTCGTTTCGAAATATTTTGTTGTAATGTTGTAAACTTTGGTCACAGATGTACAGTTATATGTAGTTAATTTTAAATATCTATAATAATAAAAAAAACTGTTGTGTATGTTAATTCCTAAAAAGAAAAAATCCTAGGATTTTGGAAAAACTGTCAAAACAAGCTTCTATCTATCTCATTGCATTACCGTCGGATCTCAGAAATGACATATTGTTTCCTCAGCGCAATCTGTGTCAAGATCATAGTTACACAATCTTCTATTAATCTCTAGCACCCTTATCCTAATGACATAAGGTTGAAATTCGTTCAACACAAATGAAAATAATAAGTTTGTTGTGATCTATGTACGGATCTCGAATAAAAACAATGTTAAGAGATCATTTAGTGTGGTCTCCACGTAAATAGGTTGTACGTGGCGTGATTTCTGAATATTATGTCGCAATTTCTTGTTTTTTTCCTAATAGAGAATATCCAAAACAATAACAATGCTATTTCTTAGAAATTAACTGAATAACAATGTTGATACGTAAATAAAGTTCGACGTTTTTCTAGCCGCTGTCGCCATGTTAGCCGAATTCTTGTCTATGACTCACTCACCTTTGACCATAAACAATTATAATAAACTCTTTCCTTTCACATAAATAATACGTAATAATTTTATATTTTTTTATTAACTTCACCAACGCAGTATTTATTAACCAGTTGAGATGAAGTAGCAATTTAATTTATAATAAATACATTGCTAATTTTCACTTAATCCCGTGAAGTATGCGCTGTGGGTGCCGAACGATTTAATCAATGTTATTTATACAAGAGAAATCCGAAATGAGACGTAGTCGTATGCAAATCGCAGCTAATGGACCTAGTTGTATTAACCTTACGGGAAGCCCACTCATATTAACGCTAATTTACATTAATTTCCATTCATAAACTTCCACCTGTCAATGGCCAGAATTGATTCACTATATTTAAAAAAAATTAAGAAAATATTAAGTTCGAAATGACGTTTTCGCGCGTTCCAAATCCGAATCGTAATTAGTGTTGAACGCGATCGAACAATCGCTTTGTTGGAACTCGCGGCGAGTGGTCATCGATTATACGAGCAGATAGTGATGTTCCGTCGATGTCGAGACGTACCGGAGATGTATCGGCAGATAGTGTAATGACGCGCTATTAGGCTAGGTGTCGACGCGGCGCGCGGCGTGGGAGAGCTCGCGGCCTACATTTCCTTCTGAAACTGGCTAATCACGCGCGCAATTACTCTAATTCAAACGGAATTATTCCGGCGATGTAACACTTTAATTGAATTGTTGATGCGAGCCGTAATTCGTGAATGCGTGTTATTTCGGTGATTGGTATCGTGATATTTGGTTGGTAAATATCGATATTGAACGTAGGTATGAATTTGTGTGTAATCGTTGGAATAATAACCAAAATCTACGAAATCAAATGTCATAACAATTTATAAGAATCAGAGTTTAGTAAGTTACTGTGGGAAGCGCTCGTTACGAAACAAGCGAGGGGCGAATTCCAGTCATCTTGTCATTCAAAGAAAAAATAATAATACAACCTGTTTACGCGTTTATTTTTTTCTTGTTGCACTGACAAGAAATAAAAAGGCGGTACGCGCGTGCGCGGGCATTCGCGCCGGCCCGCGATGCGTTCCCGCCAAAAAACGTGGCGTGTTCCGAATGCTTGGCGCGCTGAGCATTTTTGTTCGAGCATTTCCGAATGAGCGATTAGAAGCGACGATTCCGCGTTTTCACGTCGATTCGTCTCGCAAGGTATCGATGATTTGTGGCATCACGATCTTTGAAATGCCTCGTTGTACGGAGAAACAACAGGTTAATTCTTTAACGTCTGTGAAACTGACTCGTAGGAATCGAGTAAAACAAATGTTGCCTATTATTGCAGTAATAGTTTTGGGTTCTAGGTATTGATATTTTCGCATTTTTTACCGCTATCGATTACATTTAATAGGTGAGATTTATTTTAAAAATTACAGTGTCATTTTGTGGTTAAAAAATAGATAGGCTTCATTTACCTACTCATTTGCTATTCAAAAGTTCGGTAAATTCAAAATCGTGACGCGAAAAAAGTTCACTGAGACTTTTTTTTTAATTGACTGTGTCGAGTTCTCGGTATTTGAAGTTAGAAGTGTCAATGGCTTTTCTGAGCATCATGAATTAAATTACTAACGACGAAAAAGTCCGTAGGCAGGTATGAGAAATAATTATTCTTTAGGATTTTTTCTACTCACACAAAAAAATAATAAATAATAATAAATAATTTTTATTCTATAGCTGAAACATAAATCAAATATGAATATAATGAAATCACTAGCTTCACTTCGAAATGATGGCGACTTTGCGATTCCAAAAAGCTAGCAAAAAGTAGCGCAGTTTTTCCTGTCATCAAACAGCTGTCTTTACCTACCTTTTTTTAAATGGGTATTAATTACTCTGATAGTTACATCTACAAAGATGTCCTCATACATCTTATTTAAGATTCCAGAGATCTACTATTTCAAGAAAATAAGGCACTCCATTCATATCTATAAAAAGAAACACAGGTACTTAATGATTTTTTTAACACAAACACATTTTGGCATAATTATACAATATAAAAAATCTAAAATTAGACTAATTGGCTCAGCTGTTTAGTATAACTATAAACGTTTAGATAAAAAGATAATAACCGGAAATCCTCTTTTAGAATTAGTATGCAGATTTGAGATTAAGAAAGGAAATATATTTGTTTAACTCTTTTTTTTATCATTATTTACGGTCGTTTATATTTATATAATACTCGTGACCGAGCTTCTAAACACATTAGTAAGCTTTTAAGTCCATCAGATTGTAATATTTAGCTTTTTCATAGAACACCTCTTATCATAAAATGACCCATTTATAACGAAATTAAATTATAAGCAAATATCGATATTTATATGAACACGAATGGTCCAACCTTAATTTTAAAATGTCACTTCAAAATTCAAAACTTCAAAAGCTAAACGATTATTCAAAACAGTATCGATAGTAATTAAAGTACCAAAGTACCTATTACTAACCCATGTATTAAATTTTCTCTTCGTAAAACACATGTTATAGTGTTGTTAACAACTCGTATTTACTAGGTATCGATTAAATACGTAGTTACACCTGTGCAATGTTGTAAATATTTACCAGTAATTCAAAGCTAATAATAGGTTTATGAAGAAATCAATCATTAATTGTCAACTACTTATTATTGTTGTAGACTTTGTTTGGTTTTGTCTACATACGACGTTATTTTATATACAGACGAATTATTAATTCAAGATTTACGATTTAAGTAGACTATTGTTAACTTATAGGTACGCGTCTAATTGTTATTTCTTATTTTATAAACAGTTATATTGAGCGTAGTCATAGCCTTGAATAATAATCAACCGTGTTTATTGTGCTGTCGTTTATTCTATCAATTTTTGCCCACAATACAAGCGTGCTACACGGGAACTACCCGCGCTATATATAGCTTTTAGCTCGAATTAACGCGCCTACTGCGTTAATTGCCGACCCAAGATACCTTTACGTAAACCAGCGTAATAATGTGTATGTAATATTACACCTAACAGTTACCACTTCTGAATTATCTAGTACAAACTCTGGGTACGACAAATTGTAATAGACACTTGTGAGAATGTAATGTGGTTACAATGAAATGAAATGAAATGAAATGAAATGAAATGAAATGAAATGAAATGAAATTTATTTATTTGCCAGAATATAGGTACAATATGATGGTCGATATGTTATGGACCATGTGATTAATTCGGGCATTATTTATAATGCCCGAGCATTATGATACAAGTAGAATATTTGGTGTGAGAAATTATTTGCTGCTTTCTAGTATTTACTTATTTGCGCATAACCTGTAGAATATAATTCCTAACGTGTGCTTTATTTTGTTTTGTTGCAGCGGTGCAAAGAGGCCGAGTTCCCCCGACGCAGCCGGCGGGGCTCGCCCTGCCCGGTCAGTACGCGCTCGCCAACGGCGACCCCTCTGCCGGCCTCAACAGCCACCCCTACCTCTCCTCGTACATCTCTCTGCTGCTCCGAGCAGAGCCCTACCCCACCTCCCGGTACGGACAGTGTGTCCAGCCAGCCAACGTCATGGGAATAGACAATATCTGCGAACTGGCCGCGAGGCTACTCTTCTCCGCCGTCGAGTGGGCGCGGAACATCCCCTTCTTCCCCGAACTCCAAGTGACCGACCAGGTCGCGTTGCTAAGACTCGTCTGGTCGGAACTGTTCGTCCTCAACGCGTCTCAGTGTTCCATGCCCCTGCACGTGGCGCCGCTCCTGGCGGCCGCGGGGCTCCATGCGTCGCCGATGGCGGCCGACCGAGTCGTGGCCTTCATGGACCACATCAGGATCTTCCAAGAGCAAGTGGAGAAGTTGAAAGCGCTCCATGTCGACTCGGCGGAGTATTCCTGTCTGAAGGCCATCGTCCTCTTCACGACAGGTAAAATTTTAGACAGTCTTTTTGGGGAAGCGCGGTTGTTGCTTTACAGAGTGGCGGGGGCTGGTGGCTCTGTTACCAACTACGGCGAGTTGCTCGTTCTCGTGAGGACGCACTTAGACGCGTACGCGGAAGCGGCGCGCGCGCAGCAGATACAGCAGCCGCCAGCTCCGCCGCCATCTGCTGCCTCATCCGGGTACTATTCCACTTTGGACGCGTCTTTAGGCGTCAACTCCTCGCTGTCCTATGGTAGTTTCCTATCAACACCTTCCAGACTACCGCCTAACTACACAAGTAGTCCTAGAATGCCAGAGGCTAGTACATCATCACCGTTTAAGTTATGGGAGGGAAGTGGGAAGCTTCCAAAGATGGAAGGAGGTTGACGCCACACCGTGTCGGTCACGGGTCGGAACTGAGGTGTCGGGCTGACGGAACGCTTGGCGTATGTTCGGAGTCGGTCGCGTATTTAACCGTTAACGTGTCGCTAGAATATGTTTGTAGACGGGGATAATAACTCTCGCTCCCCGAAGCGGTCGGACTCATTCGTCGGGGAGTATGCGACTTATTGTTCTCGAAGATTCCTAGGCGTAGCTCGCGTTTTGTAAATATTACGTATGAAATATGTGATATATTAGGCATAGTTTCGTTGAAAACGATTTTAATTATCGTCGAGACGTCTTAACGTAATAAGTTTTAATTTATTTTCATGTAGATAACTATTAATAATATGAATACACACGCGTAATTTATTACAAAATACTTTCGTTTTATTTATATTTTTGTGTCTTTAACCCTTTCATTAATTAAATTAAGTATTTGACGATAAATTTGGATTAACGATGTTTTATAAATATGTTTATTTTGGCAAAAATATTTGTAATTAACACTAATTTATTAGATAGATGAATTATAAATCAAATTAGTTTTGTGTTTATGGTGGGTTGCCAACAGATTAATGGCATTCATACATCGTTTGGGGGATTAGTGGACTACCGAACTTACGATTCATGTTCTATACTATAAATTAAGTGTGTCGGTCTGTCTACGGAATTTCTCGAAATATATAGAGTTTAATCTGCTCTTTATAATAAGGAAGTTGATTAAGAAATTTCTTGTTTGGAATGTGGTCTGAAATTATTGCGTAAGCATTGTGCAATCAAAGTAGAATGCTTGTTATGCATTTTTAGGTATTTTTGCCTTCATAAACATAATAGAAACATTTCTTGATTAGATATATTATATTCATTGTCTAAATTGGTAACTTTTTATTTAACGAAAAAAAACATACACACTGACATATTTCACACACGAACACATACACAAAGACAATGACTTTAAAATTACTATTCAAATATATTTCCATTGTAATGGATAGGTAAGTTGGTTTGCATAAACTATATTGAAAATTCCTAGAATACACCCAAAGCGGTTGTATACCTCAAGAATATATCGAAGAAAGCAATTCTCACGGATTCAGTAAAGTTATATTCATTGTAAAAGCGTAGTGCATATTTATATGATGTCGCGCACACTATCTTAGCTGGAAATTAATACAGAAATAGGTAATAAACTTTCGCTTTCCCAGGCTTACGGTTGCGAAGTTCGAAATTTCCAGTTTTACAACATATTAAAAGTCTTAGACAAATTTTAATGCCTACTTGTATAAAATTATACGACATTAACATTTTAGGGTTGTATCCGACGAACGAGTTACGCGGATTTTAATTATCTTTTTAATTCCCGAAGATAATTTTATGTTTGGAATTATAATTTCCAGAATAATCCGTAATAAATGTTATTATATTACTGTTTTATTGGTCACTTTAAAATTTTATAATCTTTTACAGGAGTGTCTTTCTTACACCATTAAAGTTTATTTTTAAATGCTTACTTTTATTTTTTTTATATCGTAGATATAAATTTGTTCATGTACCAAATCAGAATCTGCGTGTAGTTCGATGACATTAAAACATAATAATTAAGACCTCAAATAAGATGTTAAAAAATTCGTAAAACACGATGTTTTGTATAATTAATAAGATTGTGCTTAATAAATTGTTTGATGGGACAGGCGTACATTTCACGCGTTGATTGAGAAAGCAGATAGTAATTTTATAAATATTGAGATACAGAACCAATACCTATATACACTTCTGCATAGATATAACAATCTCTAATACGCACAACCTTTTAAAACACACTACATTACAGTATCATAAACACTTTTATTCAACACCCTCAACTTTGTATTTACGTTCCCCTACGATTGTCCCGTTCGAAAGTCGTCGCGTCCCCGTCGCGTCTACGTCGCGTGGTCGTCCTATAATCTCCCGGGCGAGTGACGAGACGCTTCCGACGTGTCGACGACACTTTCGCCACACGCGGAGCTTGTAGACTTTTGATATCGGAACTGTGGAGGTAGATTATATTTTCTGAAGGTACTTATATTGTGATTTTTATCATATTGATAAGTCATTTAATTTTGTTGATAAGTAATATGAACAGGGCAGTCATTGGATTTTAGCGGGGACATAAAAAAAATTTCATGATTTGTAAAATAGAATTAAATATGTAAACAAAGTTTTCAAACCGAATCGGCTGAATTTGTACAGAGTAAAATTACTATAAAAGTACTAAAAATACCGATCGCCATCAATGCCAATTCCAATTACATAAATCACGCGTTACATAATACAATTAAAATTGAACTTTACTCCTAAAATAATAACGATTATTTAGTAGTGTACCACAGTTTTAGTGGTCGTTTTCATGCAGTAAACAGTTGAATGCGTAAAGTTAGCAGACAGGCAGTGATTGAAGGATATTACGAGTTCGGATATATCCGACTTATCCGAGATACATCTCGGCTGTCAAACGCCACTCGCAGTGATAGGGTTAGGTTCTATGCGGATAATTCGAATTTTGAATTGATTTTGTAAGATTCTTTTTTTTGGTAATTGGCGTATTTTTTTAACTTGACTGATTTTTAAATATTGAAATTGTAATTTTTGGTTTCGACACAATTATTTTCAATAAAATCTTCAAATTTAGCGAGATAGGTGTTGTTTGATATTAGTTTATAGATTTTTGTTTAGCTTTTTTACCAAGCAGTATTTCTCCATTAATCTATCTGCAATTTGCCTAATAAAATTAAATATTTTTTTTATTTAAAATTCATCGGTTTTTACTCCCCCATATTCTAGCTATATCTCACATAAACAAGCCATACTTTTTCCCGATCCTTATCGTGATATAACCGACCAACTATAAGTACAACACTGTCACTATACTAAACTCACTATAAAACTAGTTACAAGTAGGTACTGAACGACCAACATAAGTAGATCCCTCTTTTCTACAAGGAACGGGGGTTTAAAAGCTCTGGTTCGTCCATATAGGGGTCTGCTTACACTGGTGAGGTAATACGCTCGGGGGTACGATGAATATGCAACACCAATAAATGTAGTTTTATCCATGCCGGCTAACTTTCTCCGTGAACGCGCCCAACTCGAATCGGTCGGGTAATAGTTGTACGAACTAACTTTGCGATGTAGTTGGATTATCGTGAATTGGTTTTTAATTTTAATTTTTAATCATACAGGTGGGTTGTTAATTTTATTGTAGAGTTTTATTTAATTAGTTATAAAGGCGAATGGTCTACTGTAGGTATGTTTCCATTTTATATTATAATATTCCAAGCGACAATTTACGTTTAAAACTGAATGAACAATGTTTTTATTGCATGACTTGACTTTATTATTATTACAACAGGAAAACCGACTAATTATGAGATACAACATTATTAAAGGCTGAGCAACGCTTAACAAGCTTATCAATTATTTTTTTCACAGAAAACAAACCAAGGCAATTTATATTAAAAATATACATAAACGTCAAAATCCGTCAAGAACGTAATATTTAATTCGGAAGTTAAATAATTTATATTGAGTGATGAAAAAAGTTGAATTGTTCAAAACGTATTAAGGTTAATATTTCATAAAAACCAGATATTAGACGAATAGCGGTTTGTTGTATATAGTCTTCCTTATTCTAGCTTGATAAGCGAAATTGAACAAATAATTTACCTATTCCTGTGTTAAAATATATTCGGCGCCATTTTCTATTACCGGATCTATATTCCGAATTCATCGTATCACTATTAATTGACTTTTATAGCGTGTTAAGTAATCATTTAGTTTGTCTAGCAATAAAACAGCTTATTCGATACGCTGGTCAAAAGTTGTGTCGTGCATTTAATTTGGTTTTAGACAGCTTATTGATTGAGGTTTTATTTAAAAATGTTGTTGATACTATAATTTATTGCGTGATTGATAAAAAAAAAACTAAATCTATTTGACTAGACTTAATACATATTTTCGATACAAAAATCTTTATTTTATAAATGTGATAGCAACGACCTTTCACACCAGAACTACACAACCTATTCAAATATTTGATACACAAATAATTCAGAACCTGGAAAAGGACATAGGCTTCTTTTTGTCTATGTGCGGGAAGAAGTTCCCTCAGGACACCGGTGGAAAAGTACCTAGCGAACAAAATTTTTTGAAGTTAGTGTTAAAAGTATTTATCCTCCTTCTCCTCAGCACAAATTTTGAGAAAGCTTCTTTAGCCATCTCTTAACAATGACATGACAGAATTCTATAGTTGTTCCCAATTGTTCTACTCTACATTCTTTATGAAGAGAAAACACAGCTCTTATACAATAATTACAATGTAGATACGACTCTATAGTTTGCAAAAATTACGTTATAGCATCGATACCTGAACAAGTCTTCTCGAGTACTTTGTAACAATATCGATCATTAGATGCATCGTCACCATGACAACGCAATAATAAATTCACAATTACAACTTATTAGAGTCCATACAATATAATTATTTCATATACCTCGCCGACCACCATAGATATTCCCATACAATTTAGAAAACTTTACGTGATTTTAGAGCCGTTAATGTACCTAATAAATATATCGATAAATGCCCGTTGATGCGCTGTTAAAGTGCCCACACGCACCTTTGAGTTGTAAGGTGCTATATTTTGGATAGTTTACGTTTTGAGTCTGTCATATTAAGTTTTGAAAATTAAAGTTAGACTATTCTTGTGCCAACTTAACCGTTGAACTTGATTTTTTAATGAATAACAAACTATTATTTTATGAATTACATAATAAATCAACGACAATTGGAGGGAAGAGAACGTATATTAATTTTAAGTATAAAAAAAATGCTTATAAAATTAGCACCCAAATCAGAAGTTAGCTACTTAACGCCTAGAGCACGCGCTGTCCTAATGTTTAGTTCATACATTTGACACTTCTCTTCAGAGCTGCAAAGTTATAGATATGAAGATAGCTACATAAGTTGAAGAAACTATATTTCCTTATGTAACTTCTTACAGAGAACATTATGACTTTAGATTAATGCTTAGGCACGTTTTCAGCCAGGCCTTATCTATTAGCATAGGAATTTAGTTAGGAATGTAGGTTATTTTACGTCAACTATCCTATTGTTTGCTTTTAATAGTTTCTATTCAATGAAGTCTATTGTTTGAGTTCATTCATGAAGGTTGAAAGAAACGCTAAGATATAACTATTTGAGAAAAGCCTGTTTATAGAGGCTTTAGGTATCGGTACTTATTTCCGAAGTCGTATCTTCTATAATAACTGTTGTGTTATTAAAGAAGCAATCCTGGTAACCTTAGATAACATTATTTTTTGCAATAAAAGCATCATTAACGTAGTAGATAAGCCAATGTTTCTTAAAAGCAATTTGGCAATTCTTAAAGGATTTCGCAAGTAACATAGGGCATTATACTTCTAAAACCATTCAGTTCCGCATCGAATCTACAGCATTTTAATACTTTAACACATCAAAAACAAAGACTGTTCCCTCAAGCATATCCTTCAGGCTTGAAGGCGGTGGTGACAAATATAACTATCTCTGTCTAGCTTCAGGTATTACAGGTTGGTGTGAGTAGTGTTTATGTCTAGATAACGGTATAAAGTTCGTGACGGCGCGGCCGCGGGACGAGTCACGATTCGAAAAAGTGTCGGCCGACGGGACGAAGTTCCTGCGTTCCGAGTTGATATAGCTTGGTGTAAGGTGTAGGAATGAATATCTTAGAAGTTTTAACTGGAATAACTTTATGTCCAAAAGGCTCAATGCAAAAATCGCTGAAGCATCGCATTTTCGCGCGTGACTTCATTCTGCAATGTTTTAGACAGCATAGGTAATCCTTCTGGAGCCATTCACCAATTTTCATTACATAGCTTATATGTAGTCTTAAGAATAGACTATATTTGTCAAAACAAGCGATTCTTTGGATTATTTTAACAAGTCTAGTTTCTTCTCCTACCTTCAGTTCTCTGATATCTTCAAACTCTCTGAATATTTAGATGACATTCTAACAAATCTTTTCTTTCGTGCTCTATCATTTTCTCCAAACCCCGGTTCGCGCTCATCACTCAGACCAAGCTTCTCAAGCTGCATACAGCAACAGTATTACATGTTCTTTATATCGGCGAAACTTTAATACATGCGACGAACACCATCTATGTATTACTTAGAAAAACTTTACATAAACTTAGTTTATTGTTAGGAGAAAGAGGGAATTTTGAATAATCGACTTTGATAATTTCAAGACCTCCCTTCTTTTACATGTCCCAAATTAACTTTGGCTTGGGTGTTAGCCAGGATTTACAAAATTAGGTATCATCTTCAAATCCAACAATGACAATATGACAAACATGTAAATAGGTACTCTTCAAAATTAGGATTTCCTATTGAAACACCCAAAAACTCAAATCAAACAGGTATCTCAAACACAAGAGTCCTTCAATATTTTTCTCCTTTCTACAATGATACTTAATACGTTAGAAAATAGCAATAGTCCTTAACCTGTCACCAGTTAGCCGATAGCCGATGGTCTATGAACGTGGCCGGACGATAGCCTTCGAACCTTACGAACCTGTTCCCAGGAGTCAACAAATTGTATGAAATAGTTTACAGATTGTATTAAAAGTGACATTATGGCTTTCTTTGTTATTCAGCAAAATTTTTCTAAAATAGTTAGACTTCATTGTTTAGCAAAATGTATAAAACCTGGGCGTATTGTATCTTAATGTTCTTATTCGACCCTATCAAACTTTCAGTCGGCTGATTTTGACCGAGCTATTAATCAGTATGGAGATGATATTATGTGCACATTTGAACGATGAGGTATCTTCCGAATATAAGCCGGATATTTAACCTATAGTTTAGTTCATAGATATTTGGATATAAGTCATCTATTTAAATATTAAACCGATCTAAGAAAACCCTAATGACCTCTTTCAAATCCACAGTTACACAAACTCATATTCCACCAACCAACGGTCTGAATGACAAATCAAAAAGTTTTTAAACCTCAACAATAACTTTGGCAAGTCCAAATTTGGCTTATTGTTGAACGAAGCGTTCGTAACCAGCTTTGCAAATGCTTCCTGACCACGCCAATCACAAACCTATTGTGGGCGGATTACTTGCAAATTCTATTAAAATATACTCAAGGAATTTTCGCGTAACCAAAAATTTTAAAGTCCGTTGTGCTTTTAATACTAGAAATAATAATAAGGATGGATATAAACCAGCAATGTACACGGTAGTGAACAATAATTGAATAACGGTAGGCCAACATGTGGTTAGTTTCGTGGTCAAGATATATGGCTATGCTATGACTATCGAGTTTTTGATTGAAATGTCAGTTGCATACGATGTATGATAGGAAATTGTTGAGAAATTGATTGTAGGGCCATTATTCTTGGCGTACCTTAGAAAACTGATGGGTAGTACAAATATTGGATGAATAAAATAACGGAAGAAGAGAATATCGATTTTGCCAAAGTAACTAAGAATAAAATGTCTTTTACAAATAACAGAGATGAAAAGGCATAACTTGCCTTATAGATGATATCTTTATTTTCGGTGTTTCAAATTTTTCTCTTATTTCCAAATTCTAACACAATATTCCCAATATGTGTCGAAAAATAAACAATTTTAGCGAACATCACAATAAACAATACACCACAAAAAGGGGAGACGAGCAATAAAACATCCACAGATGCGTACCAAATCCTAAGGTCACACTTGCATAATATTAAATATACACCAAAAAATACAACAGAAAATAGGAAAAATTGATATTCGCCCATTTCCAATTGGACCCTCGTCACGGCATGTCAAAGAATCAAACCGCATTGCAATTTCACCCTTCAAAAGAAAATGCATTCTGTCCTTCTAAGGAAAAAGTACAAATTCGTTTGCACTCAATTACCGTAACATATCGACTTGTAATCTATCAAGTGGAAAAGGTCGTATGTCCTAATCATGACAATTAAATAATGACTTTATTACCACGAAATAGAATTGTAGTTCGAGTGACAGACAGGGTTAACCCTAAAAAGTCGAATGCAAATATTAATCAGAATGATAAGTGTGGGGTGTTATATTCTTCGGATTGCGTTTGTCTGTTTATCTGATGACATTGTGACGTGAAGGGTTGTAACAATAACACGTGCAGGTTTTATCAGTGACCAGAGATAATTCGCTTCAACGCTTTGAAATACAAGCGTTTTTTCAATGGTGTGCGTTCATTCATCTTTTGCCTTTTCATCATCATCTGCCTAGCTTTTTTTCCTACTATGTTGAACCATACTCTTTATGATAGCTAAAAAGTAATATAACGTGGCAAAATTAACTAAGGAACATCCAATAGACACCGACTTCTAGGCTAAAATTATATTTTTTTGGCTTTTTAGTGTTTTTGGAAGTCGGTTTAATTTTTTTGTAAAAAAGTTTTTGTTTTAAGCAATATTTTTTCAATTTTCTCCAACCATAAAGTCTTCCCTCTAATCTGAGCAGATAACGCAATCGGTTACGTACTCGCTCGAAACCAAATCAAGCTGAACATTAGATCGTGCAACCAATATTAATTAGTAGATGTTTATCTCGTCTTATTTAGAGCCTGCCGTGAGTATGTCCGCCTGACCCTGGGTAGGTCGTCATATATACCGCGTTACTGTTACAGGGTAACTTATAGGGTAGACATAGAATTTGTACCTAGTTCGAAATAACACGCGCATTATACGGGTTAACCGATAGGGTAGAACATAGAATTTGTACTAAGAACTACCATTGTATACGCACATTGAGTCGATTGATGACTGGTGACGATGAGAACATACCGTGTTCTCATGTATAATTTTAAGAAAAATAAACACTGAAATAAAAGTCGGAAATATTTTTTTCTTATTTTTTCTCGATTTTTTATTCACTTAAATCCATAAATAAAAAGTAAATATTCTGAGAAAGCTTACCTTTCCAGTAGAGTCTAATGAATATTATTTTAATTGTTTTTGTAAAAGGAATCGTAAAATATAAATAAATGAAGTTTTGTTTTCGAAAGCTAGTATCCAATGTTCCTTTTATTTCTCTTACAAAATACCTACAAGATAGTATTTTGTATTATAGCAATGCCTAAGCCACTAATGTTCTGTTCAGGACGAAAATAAGGTCCGTATTGACCTTTTAATGGCGTATTACTAGGTATTTATTTTGTATTGTGGCTTGTTTCTCGTAATAAGTGTCTGTAACAATTTATAGTGTTTGTGAAGTGTAGTTAATGGTGCATCGTAAGAATACAGTTAGATAATAATGTATACAAGTTTGGTTTACATTGCTTAAGCTAGAAAGCTCAATTTGTTGTCGATGAAATTTTGTAATTAGGTATGTGTATGTTTAAGATTCCCTCCTGTATTTATATCTTGTTATATGAGCTACAGTCAACTTTCAACAAATTTATTTTCAATATGTTCACCGATTCAACATGTTGTGCTTTGTACACTTATTTTTTTTTTTACAAAAATACAGTGATATTTTTTAATAAACAAAATGTAATCCGATTGGGTACAAGGCGTGAAATGAAACACAATAATATCGAATATTTTATCGACCATTGTTCGCAGCTCAATAAGAATGTTGACAATATGTTCCTTTATTTACATTAAATAAAAATCACAAACATCAAGATTTTATACAGCAAAACATAATTGATATTTCAAAAACACGAACTTTAAACTTGTCTCATATTAAGTTAACTATAGGAAAACGTATAATTAATGGTAGTTAGCTAAACTATAACCATAATAAATTACCGCTTATTTAACCCTAAATCGCTCACGTACGTGATAGGTTAGCAACCTGCTTGTTCGCTGTCGATCTTTAACCTGAACTCGTATTAGATCTAGCACAATGGTGTGTGACGTATTTTTGACGGCCTGTAATGTGATGGTAAATTGTTGTTGCATCGTCTTGTGCATAGAATATAAAGTTTACTATTAAAGGTACTTTTCATTAGTTTCAGTGACTAATTTTCATTTTTTATCTAAATATTATAGGTATACGAACTTCCTTCTCTACTGGAACTTTACTCATAAAATCTAAAACTTGTTTTGCCTTTAAATGCTTCTTCATTTGTTTTTTTTTGTAAATTATATTGTTTTTATAGAGTGTATAGAGTGTCTTATTCTAACTACATCTTCTTGTTGTAAATATGAAAAGTTTTCAACCGCATCCAAACAAAATAACAAAACAGAAATCAGCATAATTATCCATAACCCATCAAGTGAGATCGATAAACGAGAAGCTAAAAACAGTGAGTCAAGGGGTCGTTGGGACCGAGACAATGGCGTAGGGTTGCGGTCACAGATGTCGTTTATCGGACGCTCGCCTAATCTTTAACCCTCCTACATTTGCAGGGTTGTGTTTACGAAAACGGTAAATGAATTTGATTGGTCTGTAATGGTATTTTCTTTGACTAGGAAAATGTTTGGAGTACTTGTATTAGATTACTATAAAAATGTCATACTACTATAAGAAAGTACTAATTATATAGTTTTCATTTTATAAGTACAACAATAAACATTTAAAGTTTTATTAACATAAGTCTTCTTAAGAAATAAAAATGAACACAATAAAATATATTTAAAAAAAAATCTGCCAATTAAAATCTACAAAAAAAAATATTCGGTTACCACTTTCTTCGACACAACAGTGTATATGTAAATACCCCTTCCCAATGATAGCGGTATAACTTTTTAGACGTTGTTTGTTCAAATCACTCTGGCAAGGGGTGACCACATTAATTGAATTACGTGTCGCTTCACATTATAGACGCGTCGCATACTATTTGAGTTTACTTTACGACTACTCGTATAAATTGGTGGTAGAACATCCCCTTTGGCAGGATATTATGATTTGAATTAGGTGTTTTAGAACGTTGATTTGATTGTACGACTTTAAAACCCAGTACCTTTTCACGCAGAAAATTATCGCAACTTACCAAGTTTTCACAGTCAGCGATAGATACAGCAGGTTATTCTTACCTCTGGCTACCAAATACCCTTTTAATTCACACCGATTAGATGATTGTACGCGCTTACCACCCCACTAGTTCCGTGCCAAACAATTCGAACGGAATAATTCCTCCCAAAGTAAGGACAGGCGTCACCACTACTTGTATCTTGCTATTGTCTTCGACCGCCGAAGTTCGGGCCTGATAAGGAGATGGGCCCACAATGTATAGGTCCCAAGTTTGTTAACATGGGGATTTGAAAAGCCGTTGAAAGCGTTTAGACGTTGCAAAACAGACAGGTGGGAAGCTTTTCTTTGCTTATCGGCGTTTACCGCGATAAGTTCGGAATAAGGCGCGGGACGGGAATAAGGTAACGTTTTTAAGTCGTGTTCTATTTTCATAGTAAAATAAGGAAATGTATTTTTCATCTTTTTTATTTAAAATTAGTGTCACTGCACTATTACCATCAAAACGTCTCAGTAAAACGTCTCCGCATTTTTACGACATCAAAAATTCATTTCCCACATCGAAAACGAAAATTTTAACCACAACGGACACTTGTCGCTTAAAAATAAATTAGAAAAATAATTGGATTCAACGTACACATGTGACGAAAATAGTAAAAAGATGAAAAATGCGTTGTAAAGTCATGATATTGTCGTAAAAAGTGTTTGTGACAACAGTTTTGGATCGTAAAACGGTTTAAAGTGAAGAGTAGGGTATGGTTTACGAATGTGCTCGTTGACGGCACCCCGGGGCTTACATTAACACCGATATTACTATTATCGCGGTGTATTCGTATTAATACGCCGAGATTACATTACCCAAACTACCGGGCGACGGGTTAATATTGTTTGAATTTGTGTACCACGTTGTTGTTGTGAAGCGACGAAAATTCATGACGTGTTTTATTTGATATAAACATTTCGATTGCAATGTAAAATGTATTAAAATTACTTACGTGTTTTATGATCTAGAAATTCTAAAATTATTAACTTTAGGTACGTCAAAATGAAAAAAATAATCATCTTTATTTTTTATCCATTTTTCTAAACATCGAAAATTTCACAATAGATAGGTACTAGATACCATTTAATTGTTAACTTTTCCACACATTGATATCACATAAAAGCCCCTACAGATACAATAAGCCTGTTTACACTCGCTTGCACAATGCACAACCCAGCATTGTTCGTTAGGGTCGAGGTCCATACTTAGCTGACCTTTAATTGATTTCTGTCAGGCTTAAACACAGCTTAGAGTCATTATGAGCTAATCAAATGATAGTTGAGCTTATCGTTTTAATGATGTTCATTAAGGATTAGGGTTCTCAATTTGTATACTATGTTTTTTTTTCTTTTTTAAGATATTTTTTTTCGTGAGTGTTCTTTTTTTTAGGGTTCCGTAGCCAAAATGGCAAAAACGGAACCCTTATAGTTTCGTCATGTCCGTCTGTCCGTCTGTCCGTCTGTCCGTCTGTCACAGCCGATTTACTCGGAAACTATAAGTACTACAGTGATGAAATTTGATGGGAATATGTGTTGTATGAACCGCTACAAAAATATGACACTAAATAGTAAAAAAAAGAATTGGGGGTGGGGCCCCCCATACATGTAACTGAGGGATGAAATTTTTTTTTTCGATGTACATACCCGTGTGGGGTATCAATGGAAAGGTCTTTTAAAATGATATAAAGTTTTCTAAAAAACATTTTTCTTAAAGTGAACGGTTTTTGAGATATCAGCTCTCAAAGTCGTAAAAAGTATGTCCCCCCCCCCCTCTATTTTTATAACTACGGGGTATAAAATTCTAAAAAAAATAAAGGTGATGCATGCTAATTAACTCTTTCAACGATTTTTGGTTTGATCAAAGTATCTCTTATAGTTTTTGAGATAGGTTGATTTAACTGTAATTTACGGAACCCTTCGTGCACGAGTCCGACTCGCACTTGGCCGGTTTTTTTAATTCAATTGATAGGTAGGTTACGTCTAGTGATGATCTGTATTATTTTGTTTCTTAATATATTTTTGACGTTGTAATTAATTTAAAAAAGAACATAATTTCTTGTGCAAAACAGTTCTACCACTAGACCACAGAAAATAGCAAAACCAGCTAAAACCACCACTAAATTCATAAAACAATTTTCCCCAACCCTCAACCACTATCCTAATATTTCAATACCTAACCAGAGTGACCACGTAAACGACCATTAAAGGGTTAATAGCCCACACAAACAAGAATAGCCACAAATCAGTAAGATATTCAATCTCGGTTACAATAACATTAGAATATCGGCTAAACTAAGGGGGTTTGGCGACATCGCGATAACTAAGGGTTTACTTTAAACTTAGGGTTAGTGCTGGATGTGACATTGTTTTTACTTGTTATAAAATAAATATGCAAAAGTTTGGGGTTTGGGAAATATACTCGATCAAGAACCAGACATCTATACAAATATAATAATTAAGAGAGGAAAAGTTTATTACCAAAACGCTCCGAAACTACTGAACTAATTTGAAAAAATATTTTGCTGTTGGAAAGTTCTCGAACAATACTTTTCTCAAGTAACCATAGGCTATATATTATCCCATAGAAAACGGCTAATACATGAAAAATATACATGTAACGACATATTAATTTTGCTAGAAAAAATGGTCTCTTCATCAGCCCATAAAAGCGGATAACACAGCTAATCTTTTTTCTTAAAGAGCATATCCAGTCCTCCATTTCCTCACAAACTACACGTTTAAGCTAAACATTAAACAAACATATTCATTCCCAGCTTCCTAACTCCTGACTTAACGATCTGTAAGGGAGACCAACGTATAAGGTGAAGGGTTTGTACAAATTAAGGGCTCCTAATGGTTATCGGTCGGATCTATGGCAGGCAATGTTTAAACTGCCCCTTACGACCGCGGGATGAATTTTAATGTCCTCGAGTGTAATCGGTGATGTGTGTCGCAAGATGGTGGGAGTGTAATGTTTTGAATTAGTTGGTGATCGTTTTAGTATAGCTTTGAAGAGATTTTGTATGTTGTAATTTTAAAGTCATATCACAGGCTGGGTAACTGATCGTTGTGATGTGTGAGTCTTATCAAACAACAAGCAACTACAAAAAGCTTCCAGTATGTGGGGGCTATAGAAGTATGTTCTTGTAAATTGAACATAAAAAGTGGTATTTTTGTGAAAGAATGTCTTTGAAGCCTTCTGCAAAATAGTACTCTTGAAGCAGAACTATCTAATAATAGGCTAAGAAAAGAATGCTTAGTAAGGAGGTTTAACTCTAGAGCATGAAAATAACACCTTTAGTAAAAAAACCTTTTTTACTGACTTCTCCTTTTACTCACTTCCAGTTACCTACAGTTATCGCTAAAACCCATAAATATTAGTCAGCTAGTATTAATTACGATGTTGTCTTAATTTTAAGATGTACGCCATTCATCTTCTGAATCTTCTCGTGTGCGGTAATTATTCAAATGATCTTCTTATCGGGTCACAACAGTTTTCCAACACCCTCCTGAAATTAACAAACACCCCATATTAAATTCAACCTTATGTTTAAGGTAATAAGGTTCAAAATACGTTGTGTGTAAGTCAGATTTTTGTTTCACAAATGTCTCCTTTATCAGTGGCGCTTTGATATTTTAATTTGCAGTTTTGTTTTAATTAATCTCTGTTTTGGTAGTGTTATGGCAAGCTTTTGGATCATTGCAATGTTTCAATGACATTATTTTGGAAACTGCGGGCAAATAAAATCAGTTGGAACATTAAAAATATGAATTGGTGGTATGAAACAATTTATCGTTCTCGATAAATTGTTTTCTTTTACGAAAAAAATCTCTGCACTTTTAAAAACCCTTTTCGACTTTCCTAAACAAAATAGAGAACACCTCTAAACTTAATCTCATTTGTATGTTAAATGCAAGTAGCCTAGACATGGAGTATCTTAGGCCATAAGTTACACCCCGCCGGTACCGAGATATCGATCTAATCTATCGATGCACGTTTATCGAGTCGTTTGAATCGATACAAACTTATCGATACCGCATTTGTCACGAACACTCAGTGCGTTCAGACAAATCTTGTTAAGGGGAGGTAATTCGGTTAATTGTAATTGCTCTGGTTTGTGGTAACTCGTAAGGAGTTTAGGAACTAAGTTTGGATGCAAATGTGGTGTTGCCATACGAGATATTTTAATGGAAGTGTAGTAGATTTTAGATTGTACAGTAATGGTGACTTACGACTGATTTAGATGGAAGATTAATATAGGTTGATAAAATAAGACCTAACTTAACTAAAATAATTTAAAAAACTCGATATTTTTTATCAATAGCTATTTATACACCTAAATTCCTAAATAAATATAAGATAACAGATTGCTACATTTAATTTCATAATTTTCCATAATAAGAGTTTCCTCTTAAAATTGACACAAAGAAAGAATCCTGGGATTTATTAAAAGACACCGCTGCGATGTAGATTCAATCGATCGTCCATTGTTTCAATTTATTCGATTTACCGACCGATATAATACGAACATCGATATCGATAGTAATAAGTATAGAGCGTGGGAAAGTCGATGTCTTATTATTATCTTTATAGGTATTATATCGATAGATATTTCGCATGGTATTTTGCTAACAGAAAAGAGCCGAGCGGCTTAGTGAGTAAAGAACCAACCTCTCAAATATGAGCGTAGGACCGATATCAGGCCCTGCCGGGGCTGCGGGATTGTCAGAAGCCAGAAACTCTAACAACCTGTCTTACTAAGGACTATTGGGTTGGCCGGGTAACTGGCTTAAGGAGGTCAGATAGACAGTCGCTCCTTGTAAACACTGGTTCTCTGCTGCATCCGGTTAGACTGGAAGCCAACTCCAACATAGTTTGGAAAAGGCTAGGCAGATGATAAAACGAATATCCAATTCGATAGTAATAAGTATAGAGCGTGGGAAAGTTGATGTCTTTTTATTATTTTCATATCGTATCGATAGATATTTCGCATGGAATTTTGCTAATATTTGAAGTTGATGATTGCTGATGCAAACGAAGATTGTAGTTTATCAGAAGTTTGATTTCATAATAAATTGTATAAGATATAGAGATTGGATTGTGAAGATGCTTACCGAAGACAAATTCTTTGGGATTCCAATTGATTGTTGTTATCGATAAGCGTGGTGTGACTCGTTTGATTGCGGCACGTGACAATTGACATTTTGTTTGGTTATACAATTTGAAAAAGTTCTATAAATGTGACGACTATTTATATTGTAAGCAACGGTAGTACCTGCAGTTTTTTTTTTCTCATGTCATTATTAACATAGATAATGTAACTAAATCATATTTATCCTTGTAATAATGTTTTCAAACTACATCTTTCAGATTTAAATAAAAAAATTCAATCACTGTCCGAACATTTGTTTTCAAATCGACAAATCGTAAACTATCTCGAACACACGTAACTTTTAACTTAAACTTAAAGATAACTTGAGGTTAATTACTCAAAAAACAACGTTATCTTTCGGATCAGCGCATAGTGGCAATGTTTTATAGTTTTAGTTTGGGGCGTGGTTCAAGTCACAAGCGGTGGCGATTTGTAAACTTGAAAAAAAATCTTCTGCCTTTTAGAAGTAGGTATATTATGTTATTTGAAGCACACCATTCTTGCAATGGAATACCTCATTCATTGTTTACCTATGCACACTGTGTTAGCAAAATATATTTTTTTTTCTATATTAAATTTTATCCCATTTTTTACAGTAATCAGATTGCAAAAAATATTTATCTTATTCTTCTTCTCTTATTAATTTTAGCCGTGGACATTTTAGCTTCTGCTTAAATTATTTCATAGTTTCAATATGTATATTAGTGTTTTAGTATACGAACTTCATCATTTCCATACAAGTAATTTGACAGTTTTTTTTTTTTTCCTTTATTTAACGTTAAAAACAAATGTGTACAATTTTAAGTTAAGAAAGCATTGAAAAACCACTCGGGTTTTAAAATAATGCTTAAATTCATACACACATCAATACCTAATTTAAAGATAACAATACAATAGGTGTTCTAATGCTAACAGAACTGAAGTACGTAATTACTAACTTAAAAACTTTTAAGTACAATTTATTAGGTAACTATAGAATTGGGTAAATCATTTTGTGCTCATATTTTTGATAAAAAATAGGACTTTAGTTTTATTTTAATGTTTTTAATGGTTAATTCTTCGCGTAACTTTGAGGGTAAATCGTTAATTAGTCTAGCAACAATGTAAGCGTCCGTCCTTTCGCCGTAAACATTATTAGCGCGGCCAATCTGCAACCGATTCCGTGCCACCGCTCGTGTGTAAATAGAATGTTGTATTTTTTTCTGTAGTTTGGATTCAAAGAAAAGTTTTTTTAGTAATAAGTATTGAAATTGAGTGTGGACAGGTAAAATTTTACAATATTTAAAAAGTTCACTATGATTGTCATAATATTGATTTCGAACATTTTTGGGGACAATATTTTTTAATATTCTTACTTGTAGGTCATAAATTTTATTTAGGTATGTATGATAGGTTCGACCATAAGTACATAATCCATATCTAATGTAGGATTCCGCTAGGGAGGAGTAAAGCAATAGTTTCATTTTGAACGGAATTCTATTTTTAAGAATAAAAATATTTGCCAAAAATTGCCTTAACTTATTGCAGACGTATTCTATATGGCAGTTCCAATTAATTTGCTGTCTATGTTTAGACCGAGATATGTTTGGGAATCAACTATTTCTATTTTGATAGTAGAGTTGATAGCTACACACCGAATCTTGCGCAGTCTCAATACGATGTTTTCGAAACCTTCATATAAATTGTTACGTGTATGTGCATACCCATCGTATGATCGTTTATGACTGATTGGAAGTTAATACATGCTAGCATGGTGTAATATTGTAGATCTGAGCCATTTTCTGAAAGGTTATTTGGCAATTTTCGTACTAGGATTTAGGAATTTTGTATTACCTACTGTCCTAAATGCAGTGATCATGTTTGTCTCAAAGCGACATATTATACACTCGTTAATTAAGTATTCCCTTTTTACAAAATATATTGGAAAACTTGCCTAAAATTTCTCCCTTTAACAAGTAGGTAAACAAAAAAAAAACACAAACAAATCAAGATTTTCTCCCAACCTTGCTCCATTAAACCATTAACAATATAATTACAGAAAAAACGATTAAATTCTCTTCTTGCTAGCCACCACACGACGTCCGTCTGTCCGTCAGAACAACGTTGACAGGTGTTAAATCGTACGCAGACCGGCGCGCACGCAGCGTAATTAGTTGAGTCATGGCTATTAAGTAATACCTGTTCGTTGTGGCTCGGATATTTTTGTGTAAGGTGAACTATAAAATATGTTGTTTTGTTATAGTAGAAGGTTCTATTGTTTAGTATTTAGAATGTAAAAGAATTTGAATCTTCTGAAATATAGTTTGAAATTAAACAATTATTGATAATTTGTCTTCGAATTAATAAAACCCTTCAGCACCGTTCCCTAAGTTAACGATGAAAACTGATACCTTCACAGCTTCATACATAAACAGCGCTAGATTTTCACCCGTCTAACGGCTTATACCAATAAAGCGTAGATCAAATGAGCATATCTGAGCGCAGGGCATCCATTCACGCTGCTTGCCTATTAAATCAATGTCCACCGTATATGTATTACAGTACAGTCTGTCTGTCTGTCACGCGATACGAAGAAACATAGGCCCAACCCGAGCCCCTGACTCGAACAGATGTTTTGACTTTATATTTCTCTCTTGTTCAAGAATTTTATAACTTATTGCCGTGAAAGATTCCTGAGCTGCCACAATAACAACTAATTTTAACAGCCAAACAAAACCTAGGAAACTTTTACGAGAACTGATTTACGACTCACAAACAACCGTGTAATCCGTTGAATCGATGATACACTACAATTTAAACAATAATATACCATCTTCCAAACCGTAGAACAAAAGGCGTGACCCAATATGAATAATCATAAAACCACATTAAGGAATTAGACGTTGCACGCCCAATAACTCTATCTTAACATCTACAACGCGACCGATTGAAATAGTCATCAACAAACAAACAATAAAGTACACCTGACGCACCAACACAACACAGCAGGTTAATGTAAGTTCACACGTGAACCTTAGGTGAGAGCGATCCACCGGCGGCAAGGCCGAGAAAACCGATCAATTTAAAATGAAACTTACCTGACACGTAATAAGGTCAACATTCCCACGGTCGATGTTTAAAACACAATTAAGAAAGTATCCAATAAGGCTCGGAATGTGTGGTTGGAATGTGGACTGTATTAGAAGGTGGTAAGGTTGTTATTGTGTGGGTCCTTGTTCGCGAACCGGTTGGATCGGTCGCGAACTTTTACCTATAAATTTGTGTCGGCTAGCCGGCATGCGGCGGGCGTGCTCCGAGTCTAGAAGCTCTCGTGTAGCTGTGTCTTATGTTATAGGCAACGAGAGGGAAATAACTAACTACAGTTACTTGAATTTACTACAGACTTCATCGTCGTAAAATTATGTATACTTAGTATCCATGATAGCAAAATAAGTAGCAGAGATTGCAAAACAAAACATCTAATTGTCAATTAGATCACATCCAAAGCAGTCATCAATCCTAACGTCACTGACAGTCACGTAAATATTTTTCTATTTACCACAAAACTATTTCATTAACTACACTACTTCCATCAATTTATAATTTTTATTTTATTTAAAAAAAAAAGACTCGATACAAAAATTGACAAAAAACCGCTTTCTTCTCTCACTTTCTTCATAAAATCGCTTCCGCTAACATTGGAACCGCACCCCAATTTAAGGGCGATGCATTTCACAACGAGTCAATTAAAGGCAGCATCATTACCGCAATCTGTGACCGAGCACGGCAAATGTTAATACTGTTGCACTTTCTTGTGCACCTTGACTAAACGGGACATGTGTCGCTAAGGAAGACGAAGATTTCATTATTTTATTTGGAGAGAAAGAATTACAGAACAAAAAACAACTAGAAGAATAAGTCTAATATTCTAAGATGTCCATTTTCATGAGAAATGCAGTGCAGCTAATAACTAAAATCGCACCAGTATTTTTGATACAGTAAAACTGAAAAGCTCTGAAGAATCCATCAAAAACCCATCAGAAATGTTTCTATGCACATTTATGTTCTTTGGCCAGTTTTTGTAGCGAGATAGTCTGGGGTTAGTAAAAGTTCCTTTTTTAATAAAAACAAGGTATTGACTATTGTTGATTGTCATAAACTGGGTAAATAAGCAAAAATTGCTTTAATTCTTTTGAGTCATTATATTTTGAAGTTCTTATTTTCAAGCTACACTAGATTTTGTTAAATATCAATTCTCATTATCTTCACTCAGATAAATGTTACCCTCAGTTTTTTATTCAGGTTCCATGTTACAAGTCTTCCTAACTTAAGCTACGTTTACTCTATGATCTGACAGATGCCATAAACATCAAAGAGTTAAAACACTATGACCCAGTTACGGTCCTAAACTATTATAGACAATAATTGCCCCTAGGTTATAAATCCAGCTATAAATAGCAGTTTACCTCGTTATTATCTATACTTCTTTACTAATATTATAAAGAGGAAAACTTTGTTTGTTTTTTTGGTTGTAATGAATAGGCTCAAAAACTACTGGACAGTTTTTAAAAATTCTTTCACCATTCGAAAGCTACATTATTCACGAGTAACATAGGCTATATTTTATCCCGGTACGGGCAGTAGTTACCACGGGACACGGGTGAAACCGCGGGAAAACGGCTAGTTTATAATAAACAGCTTTTGATTGAAAGGAAACATAATTTTGTAATTTACCGAAAAAAAAATAATACTTATAGATTAACTAGCTTTTGCCCGCGACTTCTTTCGCGTGGAATAGTAACTTCCGGTAGATTTTTGGTTTGACCAATAGGTGGCGCTATATGTCCGGAATAAATTTTATTTTTATATTTTTTTGTAATAAAAACTATCCTATGTCCTTTCTCAAGTTTCAAACTATATCTGTACCAAATTTCACACAAATCGATTCAGTAGTTTAGGCGTGAAGAAAAGACAGACAGACAGACAGACAGACAGACAGAAAGACAGACAGACAGAGTTACTTTCTCATTTATAATATTAGTTAGGATGAGAATCCATTCCCTAATGTTAGTAAGTCGTAAAAATCTGTATAAAAACCTTTCTTGACCTCTACCTGTCTTACCAAGGGATATTGGGTTGCCCGGGTAACTAACTGGGTTGAGGAGGTCAGATAGGTAGTCGCTCCTTGTAAAACCCTGGTTAGACTAAAAGCGGACGCCAACATAGTTGATAAACCTAAACAGATGATGGTTTCTAAACAAAATAATTCTACATTTTAACCGCATCAATATTACGCAATTGCAAATGAAGTGAAAGATATAACTATTAAATCGTCGTTACAAGTAATATTTATTAAGTATTAGCTAAGATTTAAACATTTTCCGCCATTGAAACATGTTACAAGCTACCTGATACGCTACTTAATCAATACGATGCGAACACAGGTGAAATACGGGCTGGCTATCATCATAAAATATGCTACCTTTCTAGTTGATAGATTTAGTGGTAAAATATACACTTTTATGCCACCGTTGTAGTTGTCAACAGACGTTTTTCGGTAAATTAGGTGGCTATTTTACATATTTTTTTGGGATTTATACGTAAAGTTGTTGTAGGTTGTGTAATTAAATATTTAAGGCTTTTACTGCTTTTACATACAGTTACATCGTCACAGTTTACAAGTTGCACTTTATAAAAAGTTCTTAGAAAATAAATGATACTATAAACCTTAAAAAAATCATCAACGCCTGGCCTTTTCCCAACTATTTTGGTAAAAATGTATTTTCCAAATTAGTATACCTAATTTGGAAAATACGGAGCAAGATTTTTTTTTTCACAAATCCCCATTCTTTTTTCTTAATCCTACACAGGGCAAGCAACCACAGACACATAGATTATAATTTACTCAGCCTACTTATATTTTAACCCCTCTGCTCGACAAGATTTTGACATATGACTTTACCGTTGATTCGGCGGGATATTTTGAATCGCGACATGGAAGTCAAAAATTTGTACTAACTTTCAACACATGAATTCTAAGTCCGTAATGCCTGATCAGAAGTATTTTAACTATAACTTTAGAGCTCACTTATTTGACAACAACGTGCAAAGGTCAAATGGGGTCAGTTAATTCAGAAAAAGATAATAATTACGGTGTTTTTAAGTCTATCGAAAAGTTAGGCATTTCAAATTTGGTGAAAACTTACCAATAAGTAATCGCATCACTTTCTCAAACACAACACAAACGTCATATTTATAACATTTTCAATCCGTTGCAATACATTTCGTGCACTTATTTATGTTCAATAACTAAAAAATCAGCACATAAACTACACAATAAAAATGAACAATTTACAAGATCAGTCAAGTCACAGACAAGTAGAGTTTGGAATGGAGTATTTTTTTTTTCAATCAGCGGTGTGCATTCGATACCTAAATCGGAAATTTATTATAAATAATCGAATACCAATTTTATATATACCTATTTTTTAACCCTAGAAGCCTAATCTACGCCTGCGAGACGTACACGCATTCGAATATCGTTTGTTTTTTTCTAACGGTTGAAGCTAGCGCGTGGTGCTCTTGTGTTACCTCCGTGGCCGACGGGAGCTAGAGGATGGTGCTCGTATCGTTGAGGTAAGTCCCGCCATTTTTGATTTATCGAAGTGTTGCACGCCTGCGAGACGTATGTTTAGGCTTTGTGTAACTTTTAACTGAGATTGGTTGATTTTACTATTGCTTATTTTTCGTATATTTTATATATTTTTTCGGCGTTGTTTCAGGTGTAAATATGTCACGGTCTAATGTATTAGACGAAGACGATATTTTTGCAATTTTGAACGAGGAAGACAATCCTTCTCAGCAAGATTCAAATTCCGAAGTTGAGGATAACCAGATTATCGACAACGTTCAAAGCGAGGACGAAAATAATG
The DNA here is from genome assembly GCF_022581195.2 of Helicoverpa zea. Classification (NCBI taxonomy): domain Eukaryota; kingdom Metazoa; phylum Arthropoda; class Insecta; order Lepidoptera; family Noctuidae; genus Helicoverpa; species Helicoverpa zea. Next base: position 9,289,066 of record NC_061466.1, on the reverse strand, counting down.
AAGTGTCTGAGTACGTTTCGTCTTTACAAGAATCTGGAGCCTCTGAAGAAACCGACCCTACCCTTGTTGCAGAAGCTGGTCCATCATCTGTTGCAGACCCTGTTTTACCACCTACCAACTCGGAGCGGATTTATCGTGTTCGTAATCGTACTCAGAATGGACATATTTGGTCAACTGTTAAAGCTCAAATCTGATTAGTTGTAATGTTTGCTCTAAGAATAGATATTAGCGTAAAAAAAATATTTGGTATTCAAAAAAATATATAGGTATGTTTTAGCTGATTTTGAAGAAGTTAATTTTTTTTGTTCCAATTTATGCATATTGTTTTTTTGTTGTAATAAATAACTGTAATTATAGTTATAATTAATAACAGTGTTGTTTTATTTTTAGTTTATATTCTAAATTAAAATTTCTGCTCAATAATAAAAATAATAATTAAATAATGTACCTAAAATCGGGGCTTTTATATGTGTACGCCTCTGAGACGTATGTTAAGGCTTTGTGTACGTTCGAAATAGATTAGGCTTCTAGGGTTAATAGCAACTTATTTCAATTTTATTTATTAATTTTAAATTATAGGTTCAATTTGTTTTTGTTGTTAAGAAAAAAGATATTTAAGTTTTTAGCATTAAATTTTTATATGTATTATTTATTTTGGTGTTGCGTCATTCGTAATAATTTTTAACTTTAATTGAATTTTTATTACCTATTACGGAATTTTAATTTATTCTTATATTATTTCTCAACAATTCTAACATTTTTGTTTCGGCGGAGGGTATGCGGGTGTTCTGAAATATAATGCAATTTGTAACTACCAAAGGTATGTACTTATTTGATGATGAGAAACAATAATAATAATTGATTGATTTGCCCCGCAGGGCATCTGAGGCGGATGACGGGGAGTAGCGACCCCGCGGGGCTATATATCCGAGTGCTCCAGGGAGAGTATACTGTCCCTCATCTCCGGCTTGCCGGAGTGAAGCATGACGGGGGAGAGGTCTCCCGCCTCTTGGCTTGCCTTCACCGGCCGGTCAGAGTGGAGTCGCTAGAGTAGGGTTAGCAGCCCGCTCGGAGGGTAGGTGCCTCGTGGTAAGTGGCGAGTGGGCCGGTGATGCTGGACCCACAGGGAGCGCGTGATCTGCGTTTAAAGTCCGCCGAGGTATCCTCACCCTTCAGCCGCTCATGTACCTGTTGCCCTCTTGTTGCGATTTAGCGACTGATTCCCGGGGGCCCAGTAAGTGAGTTGGCGAGTCTCCACCTGCCATTTTTACGTGTATTTATTACATTGTTATCGGCAGGTGCCATAGTTCCCGTAGTTTCCCCATTCCTAGTCCACTAGCATCCCATCACAATAGCCCAAATAGTTTTCATCCATAGTTAGCAATAGTTTAGCACAGAACCGGGCATTGTCCTTGGGTACATTTCTATAGTGTATACAGGGATAATCGCCGTTTTTGTGTCACCATTTCATTAAAGTTGTCTCAAAAGGGCTTCAGCGTGTTGGCTTCGGCCCCACGTTCGCCTTCCAAAAATCCGGGACTCTGTAGTCCCGTGGTCGGTTAGAGACATAATAATTGATTGATTTTAAAGTCACCAAATATTTTTAACCGAATCCCAAAAAGGAGGTGGTTCTCAATTTGGATGTTTGTTTTTGGTCGAAAGGGTATATTCCCCATATTTGTTATTAGGTCCAGGATCTGATGATGGAAACCTTGAGAAATCGAGGGCAGCTCTCGAAAATTGTAAGCATAGATAAGGTTATAACTTGACACTCAGATGTATATCTGATAACACTATGAGACAGTAAAGGTTTGGAGCTGACCTGATGATGGAGACCAGAGAAGGTCGAGGGAACTCGACAACCGTACTTCTCTCGTCTCCATCTCCTTCACTGTTGCAGAGGCCTCGTAAATACGAATAATATAAGCACAAACACGAGAAAGTTTAAATATTCAGTTGTCGAGTTCCCTCGACCTTCACTGGTCTCCATCATCAGGTCAGCTCAAAGCCTTCACTGTTGAATAGTGCTACTAGGCAAACACCTGAGTGATAAGATTTCAACCTATGTATTTCTGCAACTTTCGAAAGTCGCCCTCGATTTCTCAAGGTTCCATCATCAGATCCTGACCTAATGATAATGGGACCACCTCGGAAGTACACGCTATCAAACAAAAAAAGAATCATCAAAATCGATAAATAAATGGCTGAGTAATCGCGTAACAAACATACAAAAAAAACGGTCGAATTGAGAACCTCCGCTTTTTGGGAAGTCGGTTAAAAATAAGTCGGCGGCGGCCATCTTTCCATCTTGGACCAGCTTTCGATGAACAGCGAACTATTTGCCCCTTCAAACAATAAAATTTTGCGATAACTACACCTAACTACGGCTCTCGTCAAATAGCTTTGCCGCTCAGTTAAAAAGTTGGAAGTAACGAATCGCCATTAAGTTTGGCAGATCTACAGGAATCCTGCACATAAAACACCGGAAGAATAAGTCTTCATTTGCCGTCTTCAGAAACCCTAAAAACCGAAGATTTTTTTTATTCCGGCTACAACGTATTTTCTACCACTGATTTTCTAGCATTTTTTTCAAAATAAATTAAGTCATTTTACTTTTCCTAATTTATTTTCAGATTATGGTAAGTATACAAAAGTGCAATTTAGTAATATTATAATATCAAATAATATAAAATTATTAAATCGATTCTTTATTTTAACGAATCGGATCATTCGATGCAAAACTTCTATCACCGTCGCCATCTTGTCTATGCGTCTTCAAATTTAAAAAACAACTAATGTAAACAAACATGGCGAGTTCGATCAGAATTCCCGGTAATTACGATTGGATTTTAAAAAGGTATATTTCTAACGGGATGCTAAATATGAAAGGTTTGAATGCGTAATAATAATTTAAATTTATTTAGTTATTTTATTTAGTACTCACAAATGTGGTTTGATTGGAAAGAAAATAAATATGAGCGTAAATAATTAGGAAAGTGTATGACTGATTCGCAGACCCCAATTGGGGTCTAAACCGAGCTTACGGTGACATTGATGTTCAGACCCCGATTGGGGTCCGCTACGGATTTGACGGTTAATACAATTTAAGTAAGAGCCCTCGAGCCTTCTCGCACTTAGCACTAAAAGCCTAATTCTTTATGCACCCTACAGCTTTTTAGCGCGAGGTGTCATTTTACTTTGTCAAAGTGTTGCCAGTTATTTATAGACGGTTTATAGTCTGTGGTAAGAAATTGGCGGGAGAAACTGTTGTGATTTTTGTTTATGGATTGTTTTTTTTTTGTGTTAGAGGTTATTGTTATTGATTAAATGAATTTTTTAATGTAATAAATTGGAGTATGTAAATGCTATGTAAAAATCTAAGTGATTTGGTATTAATATTTAAAACCAGATATTAAATAAATAATTTGGTGAGATACACAAACTTACTGATTACTTTTTTTATCAATTTCCGTCGTTGGGCACAATTTTTGACGAAAGCCACCAGTGATATCATATTTCACAAATTCATCACTTTATTTGAATATGCAATTGGATAATCTTGCAATGACCAGTTATAGTATTTATTGCATCCTGAACTGGTAACATAATAACCACTGTATGCAATATTTTGCTAATAAGTAGCTGTGTTGACTGGTTTCTCACTAAGTTGCAGTTAATGTCGGTCTAAAATCTTTGATATACTTACTTGGTAAGTTACCTTTCATTTGGATTGGGAAAATACAACAAGAGTGAGCTAATTTTATACAAACTTACCATCTAAAATCTCAAAACAGTTTACCTATCTGTACGTTACAAGGTATATAATGAATAGCTACAAACATCTCTAAATTATTTCTGATTATTCAGAGTATTGAATCATCTCTTAAGTTGGTACTTCTCAAGTTGCCAAAAAGACTTTATGTTTAGAATAGGTAGGTATATAAATAACGATAACACTATTTTTCAGTATATCTTATACAATATGTACCCATAAAAAGCCACAACATTTCGCTATTTTCGCACTAAGTCCAGTAGCGCCATTGCTATTGACGGGCACCCATTGATTTATACGCGCCAACCCTCGGAATGAATAAAGAACTAACAGCCCCAAGCGACCATTTGTCTCTATCCTTTATGGTAAATGCGAGATTTAGGAGTTTTTATTTACCAGTAAGAAAACTCGCCAACAATGGACACGGTAACAAAAAAACAAGGAAATAATTTTTGGACGTACCTAAACGCTTAATTTAATTTGTATTACAACAAACATAAAAATTACATTTAAAATGTCATTAAAGAAAATAACGACAAATTTTTATGAAATAAAATGATAAATGGCTTTGGTGGTTCGCCTATATTTCATCAAAAAGACATTTTTAAAACTGCAATACCGAAAAACATTAATAACTAAGTGAAAATATAATGTCCCCTCGCATTCCGTGACTCCCCCAAACTATATTCCGAAAAACAAGAGGAAACTATTTTCGTCGAACAAAAAAATATTTCCGGCAGAAGATTTATAGGCCACCTTACTCACAGCATAGGCCCTCTTCGTATAAAACGCGTGAAATGAAGTGTTTCCCTCCCCCTCTGGTTTTTTCTCGACTTTTTCCTTAGCCACAGATTTTTTATTGCTCAATTAATCCAATAAATTCGCGTTGATGTGCGTTTTGACTCGTGTAACAGGGCTTTTAAATTTTCATTTCTTCTTTTGCGTTTGTAAATGGAACGATGTTTAAACAGATCATTAGCAGCTGTCACATTCAAACATGGAATTTGTAGTGTATGCAGGTACATGTGCATCATTGTATAGGTTATGTCATTATTATGACGCCTCGTGCGCATACGTCACTCGGTTATAAATACCGGATCGAGCGGTGGGGAGTCAGTCGTTGTCAGACTGTCGACCTGTGTGGTGGTGCGTTGGCGAGTCGATTAACATAATAAAATGAGCGTACAATACATTGGCGACGAGGATAAAACCGTGAGTGTTTGGACCAACAGTTACCTATTATCTAATTTTTATAATTTTGAACTACCTATTAGTTCTGTGATCCAGAAAAATATTTGATATACAAGGTTATACTAAATAATTTGTCCTATTCATGCCTATACCAAATTAATGTATGCTAAATAAGCTTTGATAACAAGTAACCTCTGACCGATGTTAATATTCAATCATATTAAAAAAGTGCAAAAGGAAAGAAGGAAGGGAAGAGAGTAGAATGACAAAGTATACATAACTTTTATGTTCATGTATGTATCACCCGAATTGCAAACAAATTTTAACCTTTTTACGTAATTCTTTGTTTAAGTTTACCTTGCTACAATTCTAATGGAAGTAGCAATATTTATTGCAGGTGTTAATATTTATCAAATGAGTAATATATAATACAAAATCATTACTTGGTGATCAGTTTACTCATTCTTAAACCTGCATCAAAGTTTATTCAATAATAGGCATTTATTGGAAGCAATATAAAGTTGCTGGTTGTTGAATTGTCGTCAAGACGATTTTAGCAGTGGTGGGATTTCCTAGAGGATATAATACAATAACCTATTTGCCTTATAATCAATTGTGTTTAATAATTGTTGTGCTTGCATGCCAACAAGGCGGAATGTACACGGATCTTATTATGTTGTTTACAATCCTATTTTGTAAGTGCCTGCATTCTAAGCAAATAAAGACCTATTCTATTCCAAAAATCTGCTGGTCATTAAATTGACAGCTTGACGGTTAGCAGTAGTGTATATCTACTGGTCATTAGATTGACAGCTTGGCAGTTGGCAGTAGCGTGTATCTACTGGTCATTAGATTGACAGCTTGACAGTTGGCAGTAGTGTGTATCTACTGGTCATTAAATTGACAGCCTGATTGTTGGCAGTAGTCTATATCTACTGGTCATTGAATTGACAGCTTGATGGTTGGCAGTAGTGTGTATCTACTGGTCATTAAATTGACAGCCTGATTGTTGGCAGTAGTCTATATCTACTGGTCATTGAATTGACAGCTTGATGGTTGGCAGTAGTGTATATCTACTGGTCATTAAATTGACAGCTTGGCAGTTGGCAGTAGTCTATATCTACTGGTCATTAAATTGACAGCTTGACAGTTGGCAGTAGTCTATATCTACTGGTCATTAAATTGACAGCTTGACAGTTAACGGTAGTGAACGTCTACTGGTCATTCAATTGACTGTACACGCATAAATTATCTGGCGATAGTTGTCAACTACTGCAACAACTAAATAGTAAATCTTGATAATTTTTATATTTTCTGTGTCAGAGTCTAGTCAACAACTTATACCTGCTATATTGTTCTGGTACTTAACTAACTTAATTCAAGTGCTTGCAATATAGAGGATATTACAAGAACAAACTGGTGGGTTATATACTCAACGGTTCTACAAATGACAAACATGTGCTAGGTATCTAGTTTAACAAACAGCACATTGAGGGACCGTAGTAGGTTGGCCATGTATGTTGAAGAACTCGCCCAGCTATACTGGTATGTATTCACCTATGCACAACATCCAAGTCCATCAACACCTCTAGTGGGTTGCCTACCCATAATAGTGTTAATTATAACAGTTGCTCAGTCACCCTAGGTATAATTTCAATACTTTTACTTTATTTTGCTGTATTAAAGAGGTTGTTATACAACAGAGATATTCCAGAAGATACAGAACAGTAGAACAGCATACAAGCAGCAATACTAGCTGGAAAATGTGGATCAAAATTTTGGTATTCAATAGATAGAATCTTTGGTAAACATGCTAGCTCACAATTGTAATTTCAGTACTTTAGGTTGATATAAAACTCTTAGATCAAAAGAATATGGAACTAAGCATTGGAGCAATCTGTGATTTATTTGACAATGCTACTTTATCTACCCAACTGCCTCGTTGGTCTAGCTGTCGCAAGCGCGGCTGCTGAGCACGAGGTCTCGGGTTCGATTCCCGGGTCGGGCCTGGAAGTTGGTGATTGATACACCCGTGCATCGGAAAGCACGTAAATGTCGGTCCTGCGCCTGATCTCTTTCCGGTCGTGTCGGATTGCCGTCCCATCGGGTTATGAGAGTGAAGGAACAGTGAGTGCACTTGTGTCTGCGCAAATGCTTGTGCACTATAATATGTCCTGCGCAGTTGGCTAATCCCCTTACGTGAGTACAGCCGCCGTAGCCGATAATCGGCTAGGAGGACATCATCATCATTTACCCAACTGGGCCTTCTCATCTGTGACAAAAAATCTTTTAAGGAGGATACCTGGAAGGAGTTCCAATGTAGATACTTACTCTGGGAACTGTCTAATGATGATTAGCTCATGGATGATTGTTGCAATCAAGTTCTCAAAAGTTGATGATTGCGTGTGCTTTTAAAACCTTCAAGATTCAGGCTTGAATGAATTTTAATTGGTATCTTAGCCTCTTTTTATTGATTTACATTGGTGTTTACAAATAGTTTAACAAAGTGGCCCTCATTATAATATTGTTATTTGCAAATTATGTTTTACAGTATTGCAGTACCAATAAGCAGTATAAGTACATTGAGAGTTGTGGAAGAATATGCTTCCATAGGGGCGAATAACATAACCATATATGAACATATATGAAATAGAATCCATTTATTGATCTCAAGTTAATAAATCATCACATTAATATATTCTTGAAGTGCACACCTACTTGTAATATAAAGTTGTGTAATTTCCTCAACCCATCCCATAAGATAAGATCCATATGGGTGGTGGGATGGATATCTATTAACAAAATAATGTCTTGTGTCCATAGCGTTAGGGTTAATTATAATTGATCTTAGAACACCAATCTTAGGTTACCGTAAGACAATTGGACTCGCACGAGAGGTAAAGAACTTTATCACTATTTACATTTATCGACATTTATTACTCTTTTGTGCTAATTAAACTACACAGTTGCGTCGACATTTGGTTAATAATAACTAAAATATTAGAAGGCAGTACTCCTTGATACGGCACGTATTGTGAGGAGGTTTCTGTCTCTGGGACCCTAACCACCGGTACCTTGGACCCTGTGCCCGATATCGGTGGTAACCTATTTTTTATATTTTTAAATGTTTTTTATTTTTATATTTAATATTTAAAAATGTAAATTATATGTTCTAAATAAATAAATGACCACTAAAATATTATTAAGTTCCTAAGTCCTACTGCAAAATATAATCTGAGTAAGTGTTCCTTAAAGTATAGGAAGTAAAATTGCCCTTAGTCACCAAATCGTTTAAAAATTTACTGGGGTGCTGTCCCTATAAAAGATAATAATATTTTTATATTCTGGTTGTCTAACTGAAACAACGTAGGTAAAGTCAGCTGCAATAAAGGGTAAGCGCTTTTGAACGAAACTATAAACATACTTATGCAGCCAACTATACTTACATAAAAAAAAAAATATTACGTTACCTATACGCGGTCATGAAATTGGAAAAGCGTAAAATATTAAAAATGGAAGCAGCACAAAGCTGATCATCAAATTGATGAGGTCAAGTATGACATGAGAGCAGCATAGCTGCTCATGAAATTGAGATATAGAATTAGAATCCCACATTTATCTATGTGTAGACAGATGTTTTAGAAAGGTTAGCGGTTGTTTTGCAAAAGGAAAATTGCATCGACTAGAAAACTGTTTGTGAGCTGCTGTCACCTTGGTGAAAGGAAGAAGAGCATGAGTTGAGGGTCAGGGACTCTTCTATTTTATGGTGATGCAGAATGTCACAGCTTCAAAATATATAGTGCAAAGTTAGTGACACCTGTTAAAGTGCATTCGTTGCATAATATGATTCTAATTAGTTAAAATCTGATTCGTAATGTTACTTTACACCTTCGTTATAATCAATATGTAACCATGATACTAAAAAGCTTACCATCAAAGCATAATAATTCTTTGACTACTTAAATTTTTGAAAACCACATTAGGAAAAGCAAACAAACATTACAGAACGCAATGTCCGGTGATAATAGTGTTCTTGGATGCCTAACCGAAATATAAGTATTCCTATCGCACTATTATATGCAGTAAGGTATTCATATGTTGGGTGTTGAATGCTAAGAAGCTTACAGTTTCTTGACTAGATATTGGACATACATTGATGTAGGGTATTTAAAGCCTATATCAGAATTTCAGCGAGTGTACTAGCAGAAACGTGCAAAGTACCAGCGCTGATCAATAGGGTTGAAGACCAGATTGTTTGTTACATTGCTGAGATAATGATAGGCTTTGATATTCCACTCTCAAATTAAAAACTACATATTACCAAAATTAGTTGAGTTAGCATTCTCTTGCTTACAAGGCACACAAAGTACTTAACTCGTACATAGAACTACAATTTAAACCATTAAATTGGTGACAAAATATGTGATCGCCATTAAATTGGAGACAAAGTATGTGGTCACCATTAAATGGGTGACAAAGTATGGAGTCACCATTAAATTGGAGACAAAGTATGTGGTCACCATTAAATGGGTGACAAAGTATGGAGTCACCATTAAATTGGAGACAAAGTATGTGGTCACCATTAAATGGGTGACAAAGTATATGGTCATCATCAAATTGGAAACAGTCCATCTAGGTCACCATTCAATTGGGACGATCTTATGTGATTACTTTCCTCGTACGGCTCGTACGGTTTTGAATGAGTGAAAAGCATTGATGAGGTACCCTAATGCCGATCTTTTACCTTGGAACAATGCATTCTGTATCAGTTTTAAGTGAAGTCGAACCAAGCAAGATGAGTGCTCATTATCTGAAGGTACAGCAATATTTGAGACTTGCTTGATTTCACATGGACTGATTGGCGGGATGTCTGCCAAATGGACGGATCATCTCTAGTGTAGATATAATACAGGGCCGGAACAGCGGCTACAAAACCTGAAGTTAAACTTGCCGGCCTGATATCACTGCTACGAATTTGTCTTGTTGACCCTGAAGCAGATGCTGGTATGTTACCGTCTGCAAAGGGACGGATTTTTATTTATGTTTATTTCACAAGGGAAGGGATGTAGTGTCCTGCAGTATCACCGATATCTGTCGTCTCCTTAAATGGAAAGGGAAATGAAATGGAAACGGAACAAAGTAAATCAGTTTGATGGCAGTGTGATCGGTGGACTGATCTGATAGCGTGGTTTTGTTGTGCTGCAGGTGTTTGATAGATCTTTAAGAAATTACCAAAATATTTATGAGTTTGATTGTTGGACTTTTTGAAACAAGGTTAAAATCAAAACAACAAGGGAGAGATGTAGTGTATGCAGGTACATGTGCATCATTGTATAGGTTATGTCATTATTATGACGCCTCGTGCGCATACGTCACTCGGTTATAAATACCGGATCGAGCGGTGGGGAGTCAGTCGTTGTCAGACTGTCGACCTGTGTGGTGGTGCGTTGGCGAGTCGATTAACATAATAAAATGAGCGTACAATACATTAATTTTAGCGATTCGTTTGTTTCGGTTTATTAATGCATTGCTGTTGACTACACGCAGCCGGAGCGATCACAAATTATTTTTTATAAGTATAATTTGAATATTATGATACAGAGAAGTTTATTTTTATAAAGTTATTCTTAATTCGTATTCCCCTTCAAAAAAACATGTTATCCTACCCGGATATAGGTATCAAACTTTCAAAATATCATACGGTCAGTCAATAAAAAGGTCCACCAATGGTCATTCGCGTCACGTTCGCCCTCACTTGTCGCTATGCCCATTGCTGAAATTGATATACATTACTTGCCAATACCGAATACATCTCACATAATTCTTAACACATTGGCATAAAAGCTAAAGTTGCAAAATTCGCACGCAGCTATAAAGTTGTACCGCATAACCTATGTCCAAAATTGGCTGACCTCTCTCGTCAGAGTTACGATTCGTGGGCATACAATAAACGGTATATTGAGAAAGGTCTCATTAAAATGGTGTTCTTAAGGCTTGACCGCACACTTCCTTCAGTGGTCTGCACGCCTGGTACCAATTGCTTGAGAAATATTATTAGTATGAAGATCAGGGGGACTGTCGGAGTTGATAAAATAAAAAAGTTGGAATCGAATCCTCTTTTACTGCGATAGAGCTTAAGAGGGTCTTTTGCTGAAATGTTTTTTCTAGAAGAAAATCGAATGAATTTGAACGTACTGCTAGACAAATTAGACCTCATGAAAGAAAAAAAAAAATTCGTACCTTGCAAATCTCTTCTCGTCTTTTATTCTAAAGACTTATCAAGCAATAATAAATGCGTTCATAATCATACACACGTCGGCTTCAACCCGTCCGGCGTGTATAAAAGTCGCAACTTTACATTAACAGATTTCGACCGAAGATAAACATTATGGACACGATGTAGGCGGCGCCCGGGGCGTCCCCCGGTGATATACGATACCCGACCACGATTCTATCGATTCAATTAATTAACATATCTATATGTAACATGTTTGTATAACAAATAACAAATAAGTGTAAAGAATTAACTTTCTATTCCATATTCCACCTTTAAAATCGTAAATTGGTACTTTATTACAACTTTCCAATAAAATATTTAAATGCAACACAATTACTGTCAAAATAAACAGCGTTTTTAAATTACTGATATTTTATTTATTTTTTTCCTATTAATGTCATCGAAACGATTTTTATTAAGTCCCCTTTTAAGTAAATATTCCTTTTATTTGTAAATATTATTAATATAATTTCTAATAATTAATTCAAATCGATTAATAATGATTAGTTATACAATAAAGTCGAATAAATTAGTAAACAATATTTTTGTCAATAAATTATGTTTTATTTTTTCTTATCTTTTCTTAGAATTAAAATCAGATAAAATACAAGACATAAGAAAAGTGACCAATAAAACCATTTATTATCTTCAAAAATAGGTTTTCAACATTCTAGTTTCAAAATAACTGTGACGTGGAAAAATTAAGTCATAAACATTAATATCGGTCACGACGTTTCATGGGCATATTTCACGGTAGACGTAAGATTACCATGGTACAGTAATAATTGCCAAAACTATGGAAATTGATTATTTGTACAGTAGACTGCACATTAGTGGTAACTGTCATGCACCTTAACGCAATAGTAATAAGTACGATTTTCCTATAAGACTGTTACCACTGACCTGAAGTTGACTGTACTGCGTCAAAATGTTAAGTGATTAGGTAAAATACAGCTACTTGTCAGTTGCCATTTTTTTGGTTATTGCGATGGCTTAGGTAACAATGGTAATCTTGGTTTTTTTTTATACGGTTTTGTTGTTAAACGAGTGTTATTTTTAGCTTTTTTAAATAATAATTCTTTATGTAACAAGCCTTGTTTGTTATGTTTTGGGTCGGCGGGTAATTTTTTATATGAAACTTGTAAATAGCACTCATATTGTGGTCAGTGAAATTCTAGTGCGTTTTTTTTCCCCAAAAAGAAACACATACGAATTTTGATAAAATATGCTTTTGTTTTAACAATATGATTGCATGCAGTATTAATTTTTCTTTTGCATGATTCTTTCCCGTTTTGTTTTTTTCATTTTCACTGCATGCTTTCAAAAATGGTGACGGTTACTCTTGGTGGTGGTAAAATGTTAAAATATCATCTTAACACTGTACTAACCACATTTCTTTTCTGTTGAGCAATATTCACCTAAAGTAACCAGTCCACTAGCACTTTGTCACTAACACACAAGATTTGAAGAAGGGGTACAATCGACCAACATCATAAACGTAAGTATGGATTACTAATTTACCTACTAACTTAACTGCGGATTGCAATAACTGATCCATCGATTTCGATTAGAGATTGAAATGTGAGATAAGCTTGATATAAATAATGTCCAATCTCCAATCGAAAAACAATCGATGGATAAGTTATTGAAATCTGTTTGTAAAAAGGGTTGGTTGAATCGAATCGTTGAATAAAAAATCGTTATGACTTTGAATCGTTCAATCTTTTGCAAAAGTTAGGTCATTGCACACGAGCGTGAAAAGTGTGAAAATACGAGTACGATTCGCTTCAATGAACACTAGGCTTATTTTAGTGATTATGTCATTGTGAAATTACTTTATCAATGCAATCTGCAATTCTGTTATGTAATTATTTTACATTTTATTTCTGTTCAGAAGCTTTTTTGGTTACTGTCAGGCAAAGCAAAAGTCGTGCCAAAGTATTTGAAGTTTCAGATTGCATTTTTAATGTTTTTGCCATTTTTTTCTAGAAACTATTTTATGATCATAGATTGCTTTTTTGTATCATTTAGTGCTAACATCTCACTTCAAACCATTCATTTATTTCATAAAATGCACTAAAAATACTAACACTCAGATCTAACCCTATTTTACCGCTGCGGGTCCAACCGACCCCGATAGGGAGACGCGGCTAATAAGTGAAACAGAGATTTATGAGTGCACAGATATGCAAATAGAAATTTGCGGTCCCCCGCCGATAAAAAGACGCCAAGCCCCGGGGGCTATGTTTGTCCAAATGTCGGGGGATGACGGCCTTCTAATTATTTTGGATCATATATCTATGAAGCATTCTTTACTTTGGCCATTTTGAATAATCGTCGAAAAGAAAAATAAGTACCTACTTTTGTTAATTAATTTAACACACAATGGAAAATAACGCAGCAAAGTCCCCATCAATGGAACAATAAACAAAATTTCTAAACAGCCGCTCTGTCGACTATCTCCGCCCATAACTTGACTCATAGATTATTTACTATTTAGTCTTAGCACTAAACTTTACTACGAAGGTGTTAACTTGAAGCTATCAGCCCACCATATCAGCAATCCTTGTATTTAATGGTTTTTATCAAAGTCGGCCCTATCTCTTCTGTGGGGTTATCGTGTATTTCACGAAACTTGTTAAGCCTAGATTCAGTTATCTCGTCCAACGCTCTTACTTTGTAAGGGAATTGCTAATTATTCGCACGGGCGAAGGTGACGGCACGACTAACAAGATTATGTTATTTCGTTCGTTCCCGTTAATCTTGTTCCGTTTTGAAGTACAGTTTTAGTGTTAGATTAGATGTTTCTGTGTTTGGGGAAGTGGCCCTTGACTTTGTTTTGAGATAACGCGTTTTTGGGGGCTTTGGGATGAATTATTAGTACTTTGAGCAGACATACTTATCAAAAAAGATAAAATTGCAGTGAATGTTTATTTAAAGAATTTTTACTTTTGTCTAAAAACAGCAACCATATTCTCTGCTAAACAAAAAAAAAATGGGACCATTAAACGCATATTGACAGCAAACATTTAAAAAAAAACTCGACATAAAAAAGCAAATACCCAACTACTGAATCTACTGATGCAACAAAAACAAGCTGAGCAATTTTAGTAAATCAAAGCGGATTCCGGCAAAGCAAACACCAAGTGCGGTAGACCATACGATGGATGTCCCCAGCTTGTTTGCTCATTAGAAGCAGGCAAGGGCGCATCGCTATCAGCCTGTCACTAGGCACTGTCACCTCTGTGGATGTATGAATACTTGACTGATATGTAGAAGTTTACCAAGCGTTTTAGGGTTGAATATTTAGGTTTTGGTCCGTTTGGTGTTTTTTTTTTGGTCTTTTAATAGAGATAGGTGAAATTTTTCGTTTTTTTTTTTTTTGTGTTTTATTAAGAAAATAAAGCTACATATTTGATTATCAAATGATGATAATGATGATTATTCCAAACCTTTTTCGGCCACGGCTGCTGCTTCAACTCCGCAGTGATACCTAATTGTCGCAAAATGATTGTGTAATTAATGAGCAAATAGTGAAAATACTCGTAAGGCCTAGACTCATCCTCGGACTAAAAATAAAAATAAGAAAACAATACTCTTCTTGGTAGCCGGGTAAAAAAACTCGCTACTACCGGATTTAAATTCTTCAAACCTTTAAAACGCGATGCAAATTCTTTACCAACCCGTTCTAAAACTCTAGCAACAAATAAATCCGGGGTTCACCCTTGGCGACAGATTGTTAATACTGACCGTCGAACTAACGAGTTGTGACCGCATGAATATGCAGCGCTTGATACAAGGACGAATTAATTAAATTTGTCCACACCTAGTGGGTGAAAAACTGATTTTTTGGATACAAAATTTGTGAAATAAAGGACGATTTTTCTGGATTAATTTTAGGTACTTTTAATGGTCCTTAAAGTTTGTGCTCCCTTATTGCCCAAACGTATGGTGAAGGTACGAGAATACACTTGAAGCAGGTATGACTCAAGTGGCGTCTTGAGCTTCAGATGTTTAGACTACTAAGTAGTCAAAAAGTAACTTAGTTTAGAAAGTCTCTAAAGTAACGATAATTTCCATCTTGGTATCTCAGCAATCATTAAACTCATTAAAGTTACTAAGATTTCTTAATGCGCACAAATGATGGCGCCTTATCGATATAATATTGCCATAACGAATAGATAAAAGGCCTTGTTTATAATCTTAGCTCTTAAGGGTTACGACTTTTATATCGCCTATTTCATTAACTCTCTTCAAAAAACTTTTAATAACTCTCCAAGTTTCGATGTTAAAACGTGTCACAATAATAAACAGTGGCAAACGTAGGCGGTGCTCTTTGTCCGAACAAAAACATAATAAAGCATGCGCCCGCGCAATTCCAGTGGCGGCGCCGCCAGCGACATCTGTCGGTACCCGCAATTATGGCGGATTTATAAGTTAATCGTGCGTTTGACGCGTGAGATTAATACCTTGTGAAAATAATCACACGGTTTTTTGTCTGCACTGTAATCAACAGTAAATGGGAAGCTGTAATTTTGATTTTTTTTTGGTCCTTTGACGCGTGCCTTACAGGCTGCAGTGTAGGGTTGCTTGATCACTGGTTTCGAGGTTTTTTGTTGTGGTTATAAGTTACAGTTCCCCTATAAAAGTCGAACTTTAATTTCATACTTTGCAATGTACAATTTCGTGCTTAATAACGGTTATCAGGAATGGTGGTTTTATGAAGTTTTTGATCAATGATTAGTGGTCAGAGAATAAGGGTGTCAACTCGACGTGTCGCGGCTCAAGTGACGTGTGTGCAGATATGATTATGTTCGCCCGAGGGGCGGAGGGTAAAAAACTGCATACTGCATGCGGGCGTCGTGGATAAATCTGATGTAATCTTGTGCGAATATTTGACTACCATTTTACCGAATTGTACTTTTTCCGAAGACATTTTTTTTACACATAGTACGTAGGTACTTAAATTTTATTTTATTTATTAAATTAGCAATAAATTGTGACTGATACAAATAAACTGCAAAGTACATCAAGATACATAATTTTGGATTTATACCGTGAAATAAAGCCCAAATACTAACGTTCTACTAATATATATTTTTTTAATTATGAAGCCACAGAATCCATTTTAACGTAACCCATCATTAGATTCATCCCGATTTAAAAACCCACATGTCAACCGGATTGAGGCAAAAGTCGCGGTTGATACGAGATTGTGGCGAGTCGCGGTCCTTTCGACCGGGAGGGTCGCACCCCGCGTGTTAGGGTTACAAGTTTTGTGGCTTGTCACACTTTAGGCTCGGGTTATCCTATTGACGAATCACGTTTACTGCTGTCGCGTTTTAGGGTTAACAATGACTTTGGGAAATGGAAAAAAGTGACGTGTTTTTCGCAACTTTTTTTTTAGCTTAATGGATATTTAACAAATGTATTTAAATAGGTATATTTATAAAAGAGCAGTAAACTGTTAAATACTATAATATCGATACTCGTATTTACAAAAACGGATGATATTGCAATACAAATAAACTGTAGATACCAATGAATCAACATCAACAGGCCACAAACGAAAACTTCACACAAAACCAACAAACTCCCGTTGTACCAAAAAAAAATGCCCAAAAAGCTCATTAAAAGCATCATGAGTGTAATATCGAGTCGTGATTTCCTTTCGCCAAAGTTCTTCTTTTGTCCTGTTTAATTGTGGCTACACTCAACGAATTAACCAAATGAGGCCGATACACTGCCTCTTCAGTACAATCGGATGGACCCTTGCTTAGCAGAAATGGGGAATATTTTCCCGTATTTGGGAAGCTTGAATTGTTCTAGGGAGTGCTATTTGGTTTTATGTCGCCTTTATGTTTCATTAGCTCTTTTATTACGTAGATGTTTATGGATTATGATTGGGTGCAGTTTTAATTGAAGATCATTATATTTTTTATTTATATAAAATTATAATAGAGATATGAAATATGATATTAATGATAAGACACTTAAGTTAGAAATTATAAAAAAATCACGTTTAAAAAAACAAGCAATTCCCATTTTATTTCCAAAAATGAAACATGATCCCTTATGAGAGACACTAAATCACTAAAAACCCATAATTAGCACTAAAAACTAAACCGATGCCCACACAGGTTTATCCTTAACCCATCTCGGTAGAACTGTACAATTAAACAAAAGGACTTTCGTGATCTCAGCACTCGCACGAAGCCGCCATTAGCGGGTGCGCCGTGGGCGTAATTAAAAGAGTTACAATACTGTACTGGCGAATTAAAAACAATTAACTGGGACCCGAATTGAGCACAATGGTCGTCCTGTGCACGACTTACACGGGATATTCGCCGTGCGGCCAGCGAACACGGGCCGGACCGTGTTTCCAGTGAAATGCGACCCGTGCGATGCGGAAGACGCGGTCCTTTCGCGAAATTAATTTCGTAATTAGTTGACGTGGGCAGCGGTAGGGTTGATTTTTGTTGGCGTGATTTTCGATTGCTGATTTATTAGTAACCTTATTACTGTAGCTAATAAATTAACACTATATCATGTAACTTTTTGTGTGTTAGTTATGGTTTTTCAAATCTATTCGGTGTATCGCCTACCAAAATCAATCATGTGACTTGAATAAAAACCCGACTGTGCTAATCGAGCCGTCAAATTGGGTTTTCAACGTTTTAAGCTTATTCTGCGAAAGTGCTGAATCGCACTGACGCCCCACACCACGGGGCGAGGGTGTGACGTCACGACTTTTTCTCTTTTTTCACGGTCCTGCAATTCTATTACCGCCTCTTAATCTATAAGCCCGCATTGAAATGACGTCATTAAATTCAGTCACGCTTGACATTTTTATTAATTTTCAAAATTCGAACTGTGATACGGTTGAAAATGTTTTTTTATTTAATTAAGTGGCAACTCTAATGAGGGTTGCCAGTGTCGTGTTTCTTGTATAGAATTTGTTTGAGGGAGCCTGAGGGCAAGTCTTATTGTTATTACCCTCGTTTTTAAATTATCGGTTATCAGTGCTGTATCGTTTTACAGCTGGTGAAGTATGTTCTTTATTGTGGTTCATGGGGCTTTAAAAAAATATTTAACAACAAAAAACTCAGTCGCGTGCTATATTCAACCATTACTAAGTACCTTATCTGATCGTATGAGACTTACACTGAATAAATCTTATTATCTAAATTTTTATTTTCCCATTCACACTGCCACTGAAATCACCAACCTACCTAACTAAGCAAAAATCTCTTCTAAGCTAGACAGACGTTCGAAATACGAACAAAACGAGCTGAATAGTCTGGCGAAAAAATCGTGCTCTACATACATGGTTGTAGTACGACAATGCGACTTTTTTGTCGGTCCGTCCATGGCTTTTGAACTGGAATTTTTTCACTCCATTCGGTCGAGCCAGAGAGCTTTATTTCACCCCGTCAGCAGTTAGGGCTGATGGCTGATCGTGGTTGTGCTGTTTTTTTTTTTTCATTTTCTTTGTAGGTAAGATATGGTATCGGTGCTAATTTTTGGATCATCCGATTTCAATTTAGGAATTTAGGGATTGGAGAAGCTATAGATATTGTGTTAAAGTTACATTTTTTTTTAACAGATTAACAAATCGAAGTTTTGACGTATTATTCACTAAACAAAATGAAATGTGTAGATTCCTGGATAGGTACCTACGTTTTTCCTTGTTATAAGTATAACCATGATTAATATTAGAGTAAGGAATCCTTAAAATTCCTACGCGTTCTAGCCGCTCAATCTCTACAGAAAATCAGATCATTCAATAGAACATTTAAAAAAAAAACCTAAATAAATTCATTTTTCTATAAATATATTTATTTTTTTTCAGACAACCCTAACCGTACATTAGTTTCCAACTCGGACGGTAGCCGTCCTCCCGTTCCGTGTAGGTACAGTCGTGTCCAGCTAAACACTAAGTGTTGCCAGTGTCACAAATGAAACTGTACGCGCCTGTACTCTATAGTCTTTAAATATTTACTTTTATTTATTTTCATTTATTTCTATGAAATGAAAGCGTTACCTGCCTTAGATATTAATGCGGCCTACTATGTACGCAATTTCTGTCTCTTTTAAGGTTACCAGCAACTTGAGGAAAACCAATTGATTAATTATAAAACACTATTCACGCACGTAACTCAATCAACTCAAGTTACAATACAATAAAAATAGACAATTCACTTGTTAATACCACAAAAAACACAATAGATTACGCCTAATGAGCAATAATCGTGTTTAATCTCTAAATTGAGCAACAATTATGTTGTTACCCAATAAACGGTGATATAATCTACAATCTTAAACAATACCATAACATTTTTGTTGGTGAATTAAAAGCTTAGTGCCGTAATACAGCTCAAAAGTATCGATAAAGATCTTATCGCACGTGTTATACGTTTTAGACAATACATCGACATGAGGACTTTCGATCCGCACGAAGTGACTTTGTCAAGAGGTATCGTCGGTGTCAAGTGCGCACTGATCTGCGTCGATCGCCACTACAAAGCTTGTAGTACGTGATTAAACCGCGAATGTCAAAGTGCAAAGATCGGGCCTTTGTTGCGCTCCCATCAGTCAATGCTTCCCGTACTGATGTGTTCATTCATCAAAAAATCGCTCGCGGCAAGTAATATGTGTTTTATAGGGGGTTAATGGAAACTTATGGATACTTAGAGGGGTAAGATTTATGTTTTAATACCAAGGAGGTTGTAATAGTCTCTTAGTTTGCCCCACCCTCGTGAATAACGTTGCATGCAAATGTAAGTTTATGTTTAGAAAATGTTACACTAGGAATTATTGTTAGATGTAAGTAATAAAACTAGAATCAGAATCTAGTCATAGAATTTAGTACCTGGACCATTATCCACAATTTCTGGTATGTTTCAAAATTGAGCACAATTTTCGCGCACAAAAGCCACGCCTGTCTGTTAACGAGTAATTCCAAACAGTTATCCATTACAAGCTAATAAATTCTGGCTTTTAATGCTTTTATTCCCATTCGCACCACATATCATAATCGGTGGCTCGCCCCCGAACACGAGTGTGTGTCAATCTTTCGTTTTTCCGCCACAAGCGCGCGGTCAGACCTCTTTGTTATTCAAATTAAACACGCCCAGATGGACAGACGCGCACGGGGGAATAATTAACTTATGTATTTTAAAAATACCTTTTTCACAGCATAAATGGAAACATTTTACCGTGAACCGCAATGTGAAACCGCCTGAACGTATTCAAGTGGCTTTATTAATGTTTTCAGTATTTATTACCGCTTCAATAATTCATATTGGACATCAAAGTCTTTATCCCGTGTGCTACGAATCAGCGGCATAAAACAAGTTTCCTACGTCGTGTGATTTAAGCTTACTTTAAATTTAATCTCACTAGTAAAGCTAGGATCCAGCCTAACAGGTGATTTACTCCATCGTTAGTGAAGGCTAATTCTTCCGCGTTCTCGCGTATCTGCGTTGTTTCTATCTCGCTCTGGCGATGCGGGGCAGGTTTACGACGTCATTAATGTTATCACAACGATGCGATGGGACGCCGCGCCGCACGTTGCTACAAACTCACGGCGTACGGAACTTGCGTTAGTGGCTGTCCGACTATGAAATAATGTTATGATGCTTATTTTAAACTTATTGTAGGTACATTACTGTTTTTTCTTTGTAAAATGCAAGAAAAATGATACTATTCCTAATCTGTGTGGAATTCGCTATGGAATTTGAAGCGAAACCTAATCCAAGTTTAGCTTATTGGTCCAAGATACGCAAAGGTTTGTGACACAGCTTGTTGAAAGTTTATGTGAAAACGATAGCCCGGTTTATAGCCTTAGTAGTGTTGTTTCATTATTACGCTATTTGTATTCGTTCCGTATCATTAAAGATAAAAGTTATACGTTTTAATATAACGAACTGCGGAATTAAATAGAAATATGTGATTTAGTGAACATTATCAAATTGATTGGAGCTATTTGAATGTATATGAAGTGTTTACAACTTCCTTTCGTGTTGTAAGAAAAGGTTTTATTGACTATCGTAAAACCGTAAGTGGGTTATCCTAAATACCACAATTATCACTATGGTGGCCATAAACTTTCTATTGAGTAGCGATGTCGCAAAATAATAGTTACGATGCCAAATTATTTTTTATTAGTTTTAACATTCCTGAATATTCTATTTCGAAATAAAACCTATTTCGTAATTTAAAAAATGCGGCTAACTAAGAATCGTGTTAATTATGACATAAATAAAAACCAAATAATATTCTAAACCGTTAATTTTTGACAATCATTTATCTAATAAAATATAGCTTCTGCAATAACTGATAAATTAAAAACTTAATACCAAAAGCCCAATCATCATAAAAATCGAATAGATCAGATCCAATCAACGAATACTGATTAACCTTTCATCTGTTTATAAAACAACATAATTAATTATTCAAAATAAAATGGCGCTAATTAATACACGATCAATAAATACCGATGTTTATTTATTGCATTTTCACTCGAGTTCGGCGTAAGCGCAGCTGAAAGTTTGACTAATTGCTTAGACAGTTTGAAAGAATGTGTATGGTCTGACCGTTTGTTGGTGCAGTTATCCATTGTATCCATAGATTTAAGATAGGTTCGCACCCTTATGTTTCTATCAGAAAAAAATGCTATTTTCCCTTGAAAACTGGCAGCTATCAACTGCACCAAACAGTCGTCGGTATAGGAATGTTTTCATAAATGTGATTTCTTTTTGGTGCCATAGACAAATATGACAGCTACATGTCTGTCTTTCCCTGATTCTTTCACTTACGTAAAACTAATTCCTTTTATCATAAGTAGGTCTTCTTTGAATTGCTTTCCTGAACTTAAGTTTTAATCCTGTTGTTTCGCAGTCATAAATCTGTAACTTTTTCTATCTAACTTCGCACTTACGCGCCAATTTCAATGTTCTAAACCCATCAGTTGTAAGGCAGCATACCCACTGACCGCATTCCGTCTCGCGGTGTCACCGTCCATTATACGGGACGAAGTCGGGACCTCGGTATCAGTGACGTGACACCGGGCCGACTCTCTGACCCACTTGGGGAACTTATTGTTCTTTTGTCAGTCAAATGATTGTTCAGGAGGATGGGCTTTGTTGGAAGTCACATATGACCTGACGGGGCACTTCTTGCCCTTTCAGATAATAGTTAAGGGTTTGAAGGAAATGTGTTGAATTTAGGATTTGCTTGAATTGCACTGTAAACAAAAAATGTGTTGTCAAATTAGCTTTGAGGCAGTTGAGAGTTATGCTCGCTGTTTTAAGAATTTCCAAAATGTACCGTAAATAAAAAGACAAATGCTTAATGCCATACTTCACCTCGTCATTGTAAGTCGTTACGCAGCGAAGTAAGAACTTGATTTTTTCTCCAAAATTATCAAACACCGTTACAATATGACTCTATTAAAAAGATAGTTCTACGATAACTGCGACGCATTCTCTGCATTTACATCTTAAAATTATGTAGGTATGTCATTCAAGATGCCGTTACAATATCATTATGTTTAAAGAATTCACATAAAGACGAAAAATTTTCTGCCGCAATTCTTGTAATTTCTTCATCGTTTTTTCTTGATTGTGTAGGCTAGGTACCGTACGGTACGGTAGCGAGTATTTTTGTGACGTCGTAAAGTTGGTGCGTCGGCTCGGTAGCGCCACCCGCGGCGTACTTTATGCCGCGCGATCGTGCGATATCGCGCCAATGTTATGTGCACGCACCTTTATGGTATTATGTTACGTGCCTTAGAAGTTATACGCGATTTACCTTAACTTATTCTTAATCCGTATTAGGTAAATCTAATTTGTAGATTTAATTTACTGTATGGATTTATTCTCGTTTATGACGTAGCTGGATAAAATATATTCCTAAAATGGTAAGCGATCGCTGACCATGGACAATAAATGCCTTATTAGTATTATTTATGGAACGCTCAAGTGTCTACTCGAAAGAGGTTCTAGCGATTAAACGGTTTTTGTCTGCTTAAGACTTATCAATTTTAATTTGATGACTTTTTTTATTGTGAATTAATCCAGCTCTTAGTCTCATTAAAAAGAAATGTGAAGTGTATTTGATTTGATTTTATAATATGATTTAGGGATACTGATAACTTTGATTGGAATTATCTCGGCTTAGCGGATTATTTATTTCGGTGTGTTGGTTTTAAAAATGATTTAAATTAATAAATTTTACTTAAAACTACTACTTAGTAGTAATTTTGCTTAACTTATAAAAAAAACTTTAAGTGAAGAATAAACCAAATCAGAATGTGCAGCCGATATTATTTGAGGCGTTAATACTGCCAAACTATAAACTACAAATTATTACTTTTTGTCGAATTAACAATGTAAATGGCAACATCGAAAGCACGTGGCAACATTACGAGATTGTCAGACAACACCCCCACAGCGAACCGTTGTTACGAATACCATTGTAATATCAACAAAACCTATTTACAAATACTCCGCTAACGCCCACTCAAAAGGTGTTTATTTAAAATTTTATTTCACAATGCTAAAATGTCATATTTTTTTCTCTTTTCGCGCCATTTGATGCTGTTTGTCACTTTCAAATTTGAAATGGCGTTCTTTAAAAAAATGCAGAATAAATACCAACCTTCCTGCTTTCAATTAAGAACGATAATGTTCGATTTTTAATTTTCAAAACAGTATGAATAACTTTGCGCGATAAGGCTGGCCGTCTCTTTTTTTTAATTCGGACACGTGTCTATGGTACCTATGGACGTCCAATTTGTGTCTATTGATCTATTGTTAGGTATCTTTGGAATCCAATACCTTTCAATGTTATTATCTGTCATAAAAGTTCTATGTTTTTTTTTTCTATCAGACATTATTCATTGAATCATTTTGCCGATGTGTAAGCGCGAAATTCTTGATGTAGCAAATGAAAAATATTACTAAGCTTTAATGGCATTTTAGAATCGCTTACGGCTTTTGTGATTTGAATTTGACTACCGTAAAAATTACATGTTACTAGTCAAGCAATCAGCTTCTAATATTGGAAGAAAATTCTTCATACTTGCCTAAAGCTTACGTCAGTCTCAAAAGTAACACAAATATAAAAAGTAAATGATGATCAATAAGGTAAACCACAGAGATGCCTAATAATAATACATACATGCCTATAGGTGCAAAATAATTCTGTAATCTTCTACAGAGGCAAACAAGTAAACAACCTAAAACCTAAATTTACAGCACATTATAAGCGTAAATAAACATCTTGTATCAGATAAGACGAGGGTGTTATTCTCAGATCTCAATCTTGGTGACAAACACCTCTACCCTATTGTGGTAGCTAAATTTGCTTCGCTATTTCCGATCTACTTACGAGATTATTTTATTATTGTAAAACCGTTCGAGATTTTATCGCATGGAGCGTGCCCTAAAATGTCTTAAATGGGTTATGTATGTTACGTTGCCACAACTTCGATTTTAAGCTAGATCATCGACCGTTTTTTTTTTTTTTTTGTTTATGGCTGTTACTCTATGGCTGGAGGCAGTTAGAATCTAGGCGATTGATAAAAAGTATTAATTAGTTGTCTTGGGTGATGTCTCCAAAAGCTAAAATTGCGTTCCTAAATTACTAAGTTTTCTAAGTAGATTAGAAAATAAAGAATACAAAATCAAAAGACGAAGAGATGGACGATCCAATATCCGATTTCAAGAATACACAATCGATAAGCAACATAATCCTACATTATAATAACATTCGACAACAAAGCACTATTATCTTCTTTGCGATTGTTCAGAAAATTATAGTATCTGTGTCGGCTTCGGCTATTGTCGGCAATCTTCGGAAGTGCTCGGTCGCTGTACAAACATCTGCCTATGGCTTGCCGTAACGCCTCCTTGCCTCAAAAGATTTCTAAAGACTGTTTGGTCTTTCATTTTGTGGTCCTTTTAACATTATTGTATGTAAGGATCAAACGCGGATTTTCGTTATAAAGTTATTAAACTTTTGCTGATTCTAAAACGGATTATTGCGTGTTTTTATTAACACAGATTAGATGGTTTCAAAGTAAATACAAAATATTTGAAATTCTCAATTTGAGCATCACGTAATGGCCATATTTGATTACGCAGCACATGTTCGATTAACCACGGCCAATACGAGAGCAATTTAACGGCCAATTACAATCACTATAAACTTCCAAACGATAAAAAATACTCCAATCACTAAGAAAATAAAGCAAAAAGAGAACACAACACACAAATTAAATACAATCAACGAGCCGATGAAAGTTAAAAGCCATTCATATAAAAAGCGTGTCACTATAAACACCCGCATAACCCGTAAATCGACTAATGAACGACGATTATTTTATTTTCATAAACGATACACGGCATCGATGCGGGCCTTCGATTTAATTCTCGATTATCACCCTTTAGTCGAGTGTTTAATGAGACTCAATGAGATTCGTCACACTGAAATCTGGAGCGCAATTGGTTCGTGGAATAATGATTTATTTATTTTCTAACTGGTCACTTGGAGACACTATACAATTAAAATACTTTGAAATAAGTAGGACTGACTTATGAGCAAGTTTGAAACGTTCGTGTTTAAGTTTAGTGGACAGAACTACAAATTCTGCTTCATTAATATCAATGACCGTTTCATTATCTTCATCATCTACCCTAGGAACTTCTCGTACACTTAATTAATTGTACAATTCAAATTATATCAGGTCATTAACATATACATTTGTAATCCTCTAGTTTCATTCGTCAGTCTCACTTGTCAACTCTATTTTTTTACCAAGCTTTTTTAGCAAATATTTCGTACTTCGTCTTTGTCAACTCCAATATTGAGAACATTTAAAGCTACACATACGTTACACTTTTCAAATCCCTGAATCTTTAGTTAGAATGTGCCTTTGCTTTATTAATTTGCCCATCTTTATCAAATCCAACATTGTTGCTAGCATCATCCAACCCCATTACTTTCAGTTCATCCATATCTATGCACAATACTTCATACTACATATCAATAAGTTCTCAATATCAGGCCCTCGACTCAGCGGCGCCAGCAGGCAAACTTATAAGTTTATAAGCATTCATTGGTCATGATAGAACATTGATTCACTGGGTCAAATCTGTTGACATCACCATCAATACTGTTTAAGAGTTGCTTCGAATCATGCTCGTGTAGGGTTTATTAGTGTGCGTTTTATATGCCTATCTACTGGGTTTTTTGAAGTTGGTCTTGTTTGATTTTGGGGAATTTGTTGAGGAAAATACCCGTTAAATTCACCGCGTCACAGGTTAGGTGTACCTATTGAAAAATGGAGCAAGGATTTGACACGTAGTAAGCACACCTACATAGAAGGAATACCTACAGCATACTTGGTGTATTAATGTAAATCGCTACCTATGTCGAAACGTGTAACAACAAAGACGAAAACAATCTTAATCAACAAACTGCAATCAACAATTACACAACTAACGAATGACGTCATTCATTCAGAACCTACTTAAAAATTTAACACGACACTCCTTCATCCATTCAATTAAGTTCAGTCGTTCATTCCGACCAATATTTACTGCATCTACGGCGGGGTCGTTTCAATTAAAATATATTACATTGTTACGATGTCCGACGGGCGTAGGGTTAATTGCTATTGCACCGTCTTTGCCTGATCTTTGGTCTTTTGGATCATTGTCGTACACCTTTCGATTTGATAGCGCAGGGTTGAGATTGTCTGCCCTTGACTCTGAGGAAATAGATTTTCCGTGGTTCACTCCTACATTACTTTATCGATTTTCCACTTTTCTGATTTGGGTTTTTCGTTCTATCTCTGTTACTACTAAGAATAAGTACAATGTCGTGAAAAAGTATTCATTATTTCCAAAGAACACTGAATTTGCGAGTTTTCTCTAGGATTTTAAAACTGGCTTAAAAGCAAGCATAAAACCGTCAGTAGATAGGTCTATTAGAAGCTATTAAACACCACTTAGTATAGCAACCACCTGCTCCTTCTTCTAGTCTTGACCTCTTTCGTGTGACTTTCAATCGTGACATCCAACTGTTCTAGCTAGTAAAACGATGCTTGTTATTCTATGACTATTATTTTTCTTCTTTACAAGCGGAGGGCAGTCTGGTCTATCGATCTTTTTGGTTCCCAAAAGATCAAGTTTACCAAAAGTAATAAATTGAATCGTTAAAGTTCTTTAAATCATCTATGTAAAGTCTCACTTATCTGGATTTTCTTGTTTCGCAAGGAAATGCAAATTACACAACTTATTATCAAGCTTACAAACAAACGCCTCACAACATCCTTCAATATTGTAAAAAAAGCCACATTCAATTTTCAACTTTCAGACAGCAGCTCAAAGCTCGAAATTCAGATCACCGATTTATTTCTTCCTTTTCTTAAGGTGTTATCATTCAAAAGTGGACTTATAAGCCCAAAAGATAAGGTAGCATTTCTTTCTTGAGCACCAAGTGTATCAATTATCAAGCAGCTGTCACCATTTAGTGGCATCGCTGGAACAATTAGGACAAGTGACCACAATTACGGTCCCAGGATTGCGTCATCGTGTCCCAAGAGGCTGCAAAGCGTAGACACACGAATTAGAATTAATAGTTGCCGTTTATTGAATGAAAATGTAGGTTGTTCGAGCTTGGGGCCTCTTATGACGTCATTGCAATTGATAAGATACAGGAGCGTCTTTTGTTTTATTGAGGTTACATCCACGTAAAGAGGTACTGTTGGTTAAGTTCTTAGTTATTAACGTTGTAGAAAACTATTTTATGTATTATTTTTAATAGCATTCAGTCTTGATGTTTAACAAAAGAATGCCAGTGCAGTAGTTGCAAGAACGACAAGATTTTTGAGAACTTAAAAATATTCAATAACTTCAGTTATACTCATACCAAATGATGATCAAGCAATCCTAACACAAAAATGAAGCCAATAACGGAAACACACTAGAGGTTGATCTCTAGATCTACAAATAAATCAGGGCGCACTACTATTTGCACCCCCTAAGATCTACAGACCCGTCATAAACCTGAATTAACGAACACATAATTGTCTTACCCACTGTGAACATTCTCATCGCACAACTGGGTTAATTTATAATTACCCGTGATGGTTACTTGTCAGTTTTAATGTTAGTTGAACATACAACTTGTTTCATTAGTTGTGTGTTGCTTGTAATCAAGCGTTTTTATAACCTTGCTGCTATCTTGTGTTCGTATGTACATCTTTGTGCACACTTCAACTTGTATTATTGTCAAAATTACTCTTTTGAAATCATCAAACTTAAATTCTTTTTTAATTTCATCTTTCGCTATCAGTGCCTTATCTACTTGATTAATTTTACCATCTATTATGTTATCTTTACCAAGGATAATTTCTCTATTTTTTAATATACCTACGTTTGCTCGACAGTATTCTTACGTAGCAACGTAAAACCATTTGGTCTGCATCGTCATATCACTTCTAATACAATACGCAACATTGCGTTTACGACAAATGCCCATCGTCCGACGTAAGCCAGCAGTCTATTTCTCCACAAGTTCCATCATCATCATCACTAATCAGCTCTGACATTCATAACACTTAGAAACCAGTGAGGCAGACATCTGGTCGAGACCATAACGAGGCTTGTTTACCCAGCCATATCTATACTATATAACAATAAAAAATATTAATGTACAGCGCAAATGTACCGGGGTCTTAATCGCATTACAGACCCTTCGTCTCTGCAACCGTTCACGGGTTATTATGCTTATTCGTTTTTATTTGAGGGTTAGGATTAATCTTGTCTTTGTTTTCTGTTACTTTCTTCAAGACTTGGCAGAAAAAAAGGGTTGGATTATAACTATAAATCTTTGGTCTACTGCACAAATGCATCATGCTTATTACGCTAAAAGGACAATCCCTTTTGAAAACACCATCATTCACAACTTCGTCCGGTTCACGATCGTTTGGTATTCTTTTATAATATTCACAGAAAATACGCTAATAAAGCTTTGACAAACTCGAAATTGCATTGATAAACAAACATTTCCTCACTTCACCATTTAAGTTGACTATAAATCACAATACACTATCTGTTTATTCTATCTTAGGCAATCTTCACATAGAATCGACCGCGGTTAGAAACCGCGTTAACTCGTCGCGAAATATCTTTCATAAAATGTCTGATCAAACAGTCGTTTAGAAAAGGCTGTTTCCTGCGGTTTTCCCCATGTAGAAACAACTTCCCGTACCCGGATAAAGTATAGCTATGATACTCAAAAAAAGTGAAGCTCTCCAACAGTGAAAGAATTTTTGAAATCGGTTCAATAGTTTTGGAACGATACAAATAAAAAAATCTTTATATGTAATTATTAATACAGATAAACAGCGTTTTCATATATTACTTCATACCATATCTATTATACAATTTTATGTCTTTATATTCCATAGATCTTTCGAATTGTTAGTTAAGAAATAATAACTTTAACGCCTTAGCTCAATAGTTAACACATGGGTGCTAATAGCTCAAACACAAAGCTTTGCAGTAACATTATGACAGCGGCAGTTAATGTTAACTTATAAACTCCTAACAGTTAATTAGAATTCTTTAGTTGCTCTTACAACACATTAAATAATGATGAAGACATTTCGTTCAGGTTATTGTGTAAAATAAATAATTCTAACATTGACTTAGCAAATACGTTGTGCTTGTCAAAGCAGCAAGAAGAAAAAGTCTAGGAAAAATATGTAGGTAATTCAATTTTTCCAAAGGCGTACATTCTCAGTCAGTTTTCTCCCTTAAACGTTTTTATTGACAATCATAATATTCTAACGAAAATAAGCAAGTTTAATGTAGCAAACATTTTTTTATTACATTAAACCTTTCTTTGATGGCAATATTAGTCTGAGGACAGGTATCTTCGCGTTAGGGGGGAATAAAATAGATTTATGTCGCATTAAAAACAATAATAAGAGATTACGGCGACAATTTGGGGAAAAAAGGTAATATAAGCGAGGAGAATAGTAATTTAACACAAAAATTGTTTATGAAAAAATCGTATAAAATGTCTTTGTTTCAGAAACCGAAGTAAACTAAGATTTTCAACACAGTCTAACCTAAAATTTTCTTCTTTCCAGATGCGTGTGGTCTATCAGACGTGCCCCACATAGAGAGTCTACAAGAGAAGTCCCAGTGCGCCCTCGAAGAGTACTGCCGGAGTCAATACCCCAACCAGCCCACGCGCTTCGGCAAGTTGCTCCTCAGACTACCCTCCCTAAGGACAGTCAGCTCACAAGTCATAGAACAGCTGTTCTTCGTGCGGCTAGTCGGCAAGACTCCCATCGAGACCCTCATCAGGGACATGCTGCTCTCCGGGAGCTCGTTCTCTTGGCCGTACATGGCGACCATGTGACATACGATGTGGAGGCAGCTGGCAGCGGCATGATCCACGCCCTACGGCTTCCCGCCGTACCTGCCAAGCCAGCGGTTCGACCCCTTCCAAAGGTACCAGCGCGAAGCCCAACCTGAGGACGCCGTCACCTCCTCGAGCGAATTCCACGAGAACACAGAGGCGAGCGAAGAGTACTTCGGGTCACGAACCAGCAGGGAAAGCGAGAGAGCCGATCCCACTTTCGATCCCATTTCAGCCTTCTACGCTCCGAAGTCGACCGAGGAGTTCGAAGCTTCGGAGACACAGAAGAATGCGCAAAAGTCCCTCATGATAGACAATCTGTTGAACATACGACAGGAGTGTAGTATACCAGATATGAAGTAAACTTGTTCAGTGGGGTCCCTAGTGAATTAGTTCAAGTTTTTTTGTTCCTCTGTAAAAATAGTTTACTATTTAATATTGTAAATAAAAAATGTTTTTATTATTGTAAATTGATAGTTAAGAGTTTTCTACGATGATGGATGGATTTTATATTTTTTTTTTTTTCTTATTCTTCTTTTTGTAGAAATTGTATGAAAAGCAATTTGGATTGATAATGCAATAATTATGTACATCGGTCGTGCAATGTTGGTGTGTAGTTATATGTATAGAGATAGACAAAGTTTTTCGAAGAATAAGAAAACTTTTTATACGGCTAAGTAGGTACGGAGAGTCCCAATGTCTTTAAACTGGGATTGGGAACTGGGGTCATATCAAGTGCTAGAAGAAAAGTGTTCAATAATGTTAACATTTTAATATCGGATAGTTTTACCTCGTAATCTTTTGAGACTTGTACATAAACTTCTCGATTTTGTTTTTGCTGAAAATATAGTAAACATATTATTTTCTCTTCGGTTAACATTCCCAGTTTATGGCCATTGAGGCAATGTAGCCTGAAATATGATTGGACGAGGTTCTTTCTTTTTTATTTTCGACTGGTGCTGTAATAACTCAAATATTTACGTACTTATACGTAATACTCTTATTTACTAATTCCGAAAAGCATTTATAGGTATGTATCGTTCCTTTTAAAAAACAAGTTTTACAAGAAAACAATATTCTTTTTAATAAAAAATATTAAACACATCTGAGTAAAATTTGTTTGTTCTTTTACTTATGTGTGTCTATATGTATAAACAATAGTGAGAAATACAAATTATGTAAGAATAGTAACTATACAGAAATGTTTTATTTATAATTATAATATTAATCTTTAGCGCAACGATTTTTTATTCAAATATTTTATGTTTTTTTTTTCATAATAATCATAATTCATTTTAGATATTTTTATTTCAAATTGTGGAATTATCATGGTAAATCGAATAAGTTAATACAAAATAGTTGCTTGTAATATAATTTAAAATGAATTTCGTTCATTCACGGATTTCCAGGTAAAAAATTGACTTTGTTTCAAAAGGAATTTCAAACAATAATTAGTAAAAACAACAATAAGTTTCTGTAAGTTTATTTTATTTCTATTTTATTATTACATTACAAGCAACTAACACATCGAGCAATTGTTTTAGTTTACAACAAAATAAAGTAAAAGTGTAAAACATTTAGTAAAAGAGAAGCAATGTATTTATTCGCAATAAACTGTACAGTGAACGGTTGTAAAATAATGTCAGTGTGTGTACGAGATTGTATGGAGTTGTATAAAAAACATTAAATAATTAATGAGGAATAAAAGACGTCTCTCTGGATTTTGATTTGTTTTGTTTTATTATCTTCGACTACAAAAACAAACTGTTATGTATACCATTATATTTCTGTGCCATCTTCATACGTTGCTGCAACAGATTCTTGTATCTATCATGGAACTAAACACATTAAAAAAAAAAACATCATCTCTAACTTCTTCTAATTAGAAAACCATAACACATTAACCTTACCCGACATAACATTAAAATGATCTATCGAAAAACACTATCTACAAAATTACACACATTGTAGACACCCCGTTACCCCAACGAAATCAAAAGTCAAAATCAAATCGCGGTACACGGAAGCGGCCATTTACACTAATCACCCAATTATAAACATTGGAGTCTATCCGGTAGTGTCACTACTAGGTGACAACAGAAAACCAACTTAGAACAAAATATAATAAGTACAAAGCTTACTCCCGCGGTTTTTGCCATGTCGATAAAGTAACGATAAGAAGGTAAAAGAGGGCTTAAGCTGCTATAACAAATTACATCCAAATCGGTTGAAAATCATAAGTATATTTGACATGACAATAGTCGCCATCACGTAAATGCTTGTGATCATGCAATTGATCACCACGACATAGGTACTACAGATACTACTACGCCTTATTACAATAACACCTCAT
The DNA here is from genome assembly GCF_022581195.2 of Helicoverpa zea. Lineage (NCBI taxonomy): Eukaryota > Metazoa > Arthropoda > Insecta > Lepidoptera > Noctuidae > Helicoverpa > Helicoverpa zea. The sequence continues at coordinate 9,256,027 of NC_061466.1, read as the reverse complement.
TACATTACAATAACGGACAATTGCAACTACATAAATGAGAACTTTCAGTTATAGCCCTCACGTTCCCGCAATAGCAAGACCTAAGAACTGGGTGAATACTTACAACTACTACCTACCTTATACCTAGTTCATGACAGAATTATATAAACGCGCTGAAATTAAAAATTAACCTACAAAATCACGAACAAGAAATGAATCTCCAACACAAATGCTATTAGAGCAAATACACAACACGAAACAAGGTGTTAAAACATCTGAACGAACCTTCTGATATCTCCCTGTCCTGACTATCGGCGTGTGAAACTATAGGTGCGCGTGAGACTCCCGCGCAGGTGGACGCGCACGCGATCCGCTCCTGTTTACGTGGGAATATAACACATGTCCAGCAATTAGTGCCGTGTATAGTAAGTAATTAATCTGTGAAGTCGACGCGTTGAAGTGAGTCGTCATTTGTGATATAGTTGTTTAAGATGCGACTTGAATAAGTTAAGAATTCCTTGGAAATAAAATAAGTTTTCACCTCTTTTATTTCGGTACAATGTTATCTGGTTTTTATACATGGTGGACATCTTGCCTAAGAATAAGTACCGAAACTTATGGAAACACATTGTGCGTACATCAAAGAAATGAAATTCTGTAGCTGAGTATGTGTTTTATGAAAACTACAGCTTTAAGTTAACAGTTGATAGGTTAGTTAATCTTCGCACATATCATGGCTTATCGCGTATAACAAAGAACCTTCAGAGTTCACTAAGTTGCGAACTCCATAGTTACTTACAGGGCCCGAAGGAAGGAAGTTGAAAATGGTTTAAGAATGGTTTATGTAAACGGTGATAATAAAAAATTAAAAGTATCACGCAATATAACCGCAACAATTAATTTCCAATTTCAAAACTAACAAATTCCCATGAACAACAAAATCACAACTGGCCCGCGGAAGTCAATAAGCACGTCATTTTACCAACCCTTCATACACCTGCACTATGGTAGTCACCCGGGAATACTGGGTAATCACAGCACAGGAACTCCCACGGTATTACATATAGCTAGCTAATGATAGCTGTTTAGAAGTATGTAATTAATTTTGGACACGTTTTTGAAACAAAGTCCTTTGTCAGACTGTTTGCTCATGATTAGCTCAACGATAATATAAGGGATTGTCATATGGTTTTCATCAATGTATAGCAATTCAAGTGGAGGAGGATGGCTTTAGTTTAGGTAAGTGGGTACGTAATTAATTTATAACCATGTGCAGCCGGAGTGGTTTGCAAGAATTTATATCACAACTTGGCTAGCCTTTTGCCAACAATTTTGGAATCAGCAATTCAGCATTCATTATAACCGGGCGCAGCTGAGTACACGACTAACACGACGGTTAAGCGACTGTCTTTCTATCCACGTCATCCTAGTCAATCAAGCAACCCTTAACGCCTTATAAGAAGTGATGGTCAGAAGGAAAGTACAATTTTACGTGCATTTCGAAGTCTGTACATTATAGGTACACTCAATCCTTATAAGAAGTGATGGTCAGAAGGCAAGCACCATTTTAACGAGCCTTTCAAAATCTGTAGGTACATAATAGACTCAATTGACTGCCCATTTCCCTGTAATTTAAATAATTTCTGACACATTACGACAAGATCACGTGACCAAATGTTTTAACTCTAGAAGTGTGACATAACTCATTGAAGGCGCGAGTTGGAGCGTTTCAATTTCAAAAACATGCTTTTTGTATTTGTAAAACATGTTAGTTTATAACGTTAATGTTTATTGGAAGTTAGTATAACGTGTTAGGGATATAATGTACGCTGCAGGAGTCGTGTTAGAAGTGTTGAAGTTATGAGCTTGTAGCGTGATAATTTGTTTATCGTTTAGTTAAACAGTCGCTTTATTTTATGATGGCTATTTGTTAATGAACTTGTTTATGAGGTTGCTTGGTTGTTTGGTTAATTGGTTTTACATGAGCAGCTTTTGTTCACTGGCCTTTTCATGTTAATTTTGAATTCAATCGAATATGTACATATTTTTGGGATACCTGTACCAAGTACGAATTTTGGTACATTTTTTTTTATTTAATTAATAAAGCACAATTATGTGAGTTCTGGTTTTTAGTAACATGAACTAGCAAGTAGACATATCTTGAATGTAAAAAAATTATAACTACTTGAAAGTAAAAAATATTAACATTCGCATTTAGGTTCTTTCGCTTCCTACCACAACCCGCATAAATCCAACATTCAATATCGAAAATAACCCTTTACTTCAAAATCCACAATCACGCAGCGTGACAAATCAACATGACATCTGACACAGCGTGACACTGACATGACAGCAAAAAGTTCGTCACAAAAAAGTATGGAAGTCATGACAAAAGAGTATCGTTTGACACAGGTGCATCGGTAAGAGGTCACTGTGTCACCAACTGTTGGTCACGACATTGGTCAACGGTTATGTCATGAGTTATTTGTTAATTTTAGTTTTGGAAATTGAAAGTGTGATTTTTTTATGGTGGAGAATTTTTTTGTGTAACAAGGTCAAATTATTATAATTATTAATTAAGTACTTGATGTTCTTACGGGATCATAAAGTTTCAATATATCGAAGTTATCCATAAAGTTTAATACGACTCTGCCTACAAAACATGGCTAACCAATAACAATCTAAAATTATGAAGTTTCCAACAGGAAAATCACGCAAAACTGATTGTGGTTTTGTACTCAAAAACACCTATGATATTCTATCAATCGCTCGCTCGCTCTTTACTAAAAACACGCTTAGCTATACCAAAGACAATTAAAACAAGATCTCTTTACCACATCAGAAAGGACTTGCCTCCATTTTCAAAACAACGTCAAATTTGAATTTCGAATCAATGGCAACAACAACCATTTACCTCTTTACATAACCCACATTATCCTCATTGCGTCCTCTTCCACAGCTTGCAATATTTCAATGAATTTCAGGCAGTTTCAGGGCGGGGGGCGTGTCAGAGGTCGCCCAATAAGGTCGGAGGTCACGACCCTCCGAGAGGTTACGACCCGCGAGTACGCGCATACTCCTTGGTTGAAAACGATTGATTCGTGCCTGAGTGACGCCCCTGAACTATAGGTCGTTATGTTGGTAAAGTGCTAAATGCTGGTAGGTTGGTAGGTATGGCTTCGTTAAGATGGTAATGTAAGCATTCTTTGGGGATGGTAAGTAAAAATATAGAAAGAGTAACGGCTGTTTTTTCCAACTAATCCTACGTCCTGCTACTAATAATATAAACGCGAAAGTTTACACGAATATACGTAAACGTGTTGAATGTTTCCTCCTCTTCCACGCAAAAACTACCAGACTGAATGTCAGACTTACGTATGTATTAGGTTTGTAGGCTTTTTTCCCGAGAGATAATTAGTCCTAAAATTCGGTAGCATGCTATTACGTGTACTTTACTACATTTACTATTACCTACCAACTATTTCACTTCACAACCATACATCGGCCAAATTCGCATTATACAGCAACCTCCTCACTTACTGAAGAAAACAATACAAAACTTAACGGTAACCAACAGACAAACATTGAGGAAATCAAAAATATTGTTTTCTCCATCCATTGTGAGGTGTGGAGATAGGAACGATAAGACGGACAGACAGACAGATATCTGGTAAACGTGGTGCTTGTACACCTAGATGATTGGGAGTAAGAGCGCCGTGGAGTCGTGGGTTTGGCTTTGATGTAGTTTTTTTTTTTTTAATAATTATTTTCACATATAAAATACTACTATATATTTACACTTTCGTATTTATTATATTCAGATGATAACGTAATATTAGAAAAATACCTTAAGGAAATCTAATTCGTCGTATATACCGACTATTTAATGTCAGTGTGAGTTGGGAAATGTTTTAGTTAGCCGTAGTCCTTATTAATAATCGAAATCATCCAGAACCCATTAATGATTGGAAATTCACTTATTGCCACCGATCACTCTATTTCACAATTTGAGCAGCTAGTGTAAAATATTCGAGATAAAAAAAAATAACATGTAGGTAAACCTGTATTCTGAAATCCAAATGTGCATGTAGTTTTTTTCTTTATAACTCGAATTGAAACTAAAATTCAAACATAAATTTTTCCCAATTAAAGTTAACAACCCAAAAAAATTACCCACATCGACTCTATGCATTTCTCACTCCCTATCCCGCACCTAATCGTGCGGGTGGTCGAGCTTGATTGTGATTGACAACGGCACGTCACAGCATCACATTCACTCCAACACTAGCCTACAACATCGCCAAACACAGTATACATTACCGTTCCAACAAAGGCTCAAGTCAACTAAGATTTGGTGGAACCAGCTTTGGATGTCGACGTAAAAAATTTGGTACGGAAATAAATGGTTGTAGGCTTTCAAATGTGCCTTTTGAATGTTGGTTTCTCGAAGGTGTCGGTGCCCGTAATGCATGAGCCTGACAGCAGTGAGACTAAAGGGTTTCCTAGTTTATGCCGCACTTTCAATATGTGTGTGTTTGTGTATCAGTTTGTTATTTGAGTTACAGTTTTTATATTATCGGATGTTGGGAGAAAAATAATGTGCAGTAACAGCCAGTTATTCTGCTCAATGTTATTCTGTGAAGCTCAAAAGCACTGACAACATATATTCCGATCCTCTGAGCCTTTTTCCCAAGTATGTTGGGGTCGGCTTCCTGACTGACAACAGATATTGTAAGGCTGTAATTAAAATATAAGTCATTAGTACAATGCTCAATAAACAAAATTATGTATGTTTTTCAGATGAACGCGAAAAAAATAGGATTTGATATGGTATCCATGGTTTTTCCTTAGATACTAATACCCTACAATTTAAAGTTATCAACCGAATATGGAATGCTACACTACAATATTCGATATTGCTCTATGATCTTACAAACACAAGTAATCATTTGTTTAACACAATGATAAAGTGGTATTCGAATTTGCCTTATATGGAGCAGAAATGCATTAGGCCCTGAGGGCTGGTCAATGCTGCTTATTTCTCGCTCGTATAAAGAAGTAGCTATATTTAAAAAACCGGCCAAGTGCGAGTCAGACTCGCGCACGAAGGGTTCCGTACCATTATTTAGAAAATGAGCAAAATAGTTTTTTGTATGGGAGCCCCCCAAAATATTTATTTAATTCTAGTTTTCAGTATTTTTTGTTATAGCGGCAACAAAAATACACCATCTGTGAAAATTTCAGCTCTCTTACTATCACGGTTCATGAGATACAGCCTGGTGACAGACGGACGGACGGACGGAAAGAGGAGCGAAAACAGTTTTCAGAAAACAATAGGGTCCCGTTTTACCCTTTGGGTACGGAACCCTAAAAAGTACCTAAATGTACTATTTCAGGTTATACCAGACTCTAGGCTCCAGTCTAAACTATATTTAGTTCTGTAGGTTAGGGGTGAAAACACGACAGACAGTCAATACGTTAGGAGGACAGGAATACGTTCACATTATTTAAGTACCTATCATATAAGTAAAGATTTATAGACTGTTTAATAATACTCCTCACAGCTAACAACCAAAAGAAACCACATCCCTAAAAAACGTCCCAAAAGCCGACAATAAACACTTAGAAAAAACAATAAAACAGTTAATCCGAAGCACTATCGGCGGTGACAATTTATAGAGCGCCCGCCCTACGCCGCCCTACGTCGACCGCCCGCCCTGGACGCTTACTGCTCACGACCCTAATGAAATTGACGACGTGTGCTGTGCGTGAGGTAAGGAGTTTCAGATAAGTCTTAAGATAGAGCTTTAGAGACACATTTTTTCTAGGACTGACCACACAAAAATACTTTTTTAATTAAGTTAAATTAAAAAGTACAATTATAAATTCTTCCGTTAGGAGGGTTATTTTTTATATACTTACTATATATTTTTATATACTTAAATTCTACCCTTTAAGACATAATTATCATTTTGAAGGATTTGGCATGAACTGATTGGCCTGGTACACTCTGTTTACTTAAATTAAGTAAAATAATTATTTCATCAGTAGGTAAATCATCTTTTACCGAAAAATTTAAAACACCACACGAATATAATGATGAGCTAATAAAATACATAATAAACATACCTATTTCATTTTCAAAAAATAACTTTAACTCCCAGTCTTCAAGATCCATCCCACATCTCCGCTCTCATGTACAACGAGCAACATTTACAAGAATTGGCGCGGACGTGCAAAAACAAATGTCTCGTCCCCTGTCCGCTTATCCGCACTTCTAGCGGACATCCGTGACGTCATCCACTTAACGCTAAAATATATCCGCACTTTTTAGGGCCGTAATAAGGAAAACCTGTTGGCTTTCTCGCGTTACCACTTACTTTAATGTGTGCTGGGGAGTAGTTTATCGATAGTTTTTTTTGTAGTTTGGTCTATTGATTTTTTAGCTTGGCTAATAGTGAGATAACTGAGATAGTGAGATGTTAGATTTTGAATGGGGTATTTAATAGTCCGATAATTATATTTAAAGTTAAGTGTACTTTATATCATTTTTTATTATTTCAAAAACTGAAAAGCTGTTTGTGCTTATATACGAACTTCGTTCATTATAAATCACCCCGAAGGTCAAAGCGAGAGAAAAATACCTTTGGGACGATTAGTTGAAAGAGCAAATATGTAATCTGGAAACATGAAAACATCGATATGTTTGAAAGAAAATGCAACATCACTAGGCTTCTCAATATAACTATAGTTCGGCCGTTCAGAGAATGCGTTCCTGACACCTGTCAGTTAGTTATTTGACCAAGTTATTTGACACTCAGTTTGGACCAAAATTATAACATTCATTGATTATTGATATAATAATGTTGTTTTAAATTTATTTCATCAATTGTTAAAACGGTAAACAATCAGCAAAAAATTTTTATCGTAACTGCAACGCCATTACAAAGTTACGTCGTCAGTTCAATCGCGATGTGTCAGGAACGCATTCTCTGAACGGCCGAACTATAACACACAACACTTACCAATTTTATCATTTCATCTCACGTCATTGCACACCTTAATAAACAGAAAATCGGAACGTAAAAAAAAAACAAAAAACAATCAGAGACAACCACTCAAAGACATCTGGCGCGAAAAGAAAATTTTACCTTTTCACAAACCTTTTTACGTAAAATTCCAAATTCTGCTGTGAATTGTTCAATTTACATAGTCATAAATAAATATATTTGATTCCTGACATTGCATTGTCTTTTGCCGTGGGGTGGGCGGCACCCCAGGGGTATTTTTTACCCCGAAGATAAGACTTGTCAAGACTGACAGATGTCGCGATGTGCGGTGGGTAAGACAAGATTGTCAGATGTAGAAAATACCGTGACTTTTCATTCAGCGATAAAAAAGTTGTTGAGTTGATTGTTTTAATTCTTTTGAGATATAAGTTTTGCTACTGCCACTTTGTATTTTTTTTGTTGAAGTGACATTTCAGTGCTCCAAGATAGAAGAACTCAGTGCCTTAGTTTGTATGTAGAGCTACTTGCTCTATGACTGAAGGGCAAAACAATAAGGAATGTAATATGTGTACGCGTAATTTTTTGCTAAGATATTGATGTTTTCCATTAAAACAGTTTTATGTCATGAACAACATACCTTCATAAATGGTTGTTATATCTTTATTCTCTCAGTTAGACGTAGATTGTAACTAGATACTATTTAAGTGCCGCCTAAGCACATCGGGGGTGTAACTCAATGGTAGAGTGTCCGCTTCGCATGCTGAAAGTCCTGGGTTCAAATCCCAGCACCTCCAATACCTTTTTATCTTTTCCTATTGAACAATGCCTGTCTTCTCCATTGATGAAAGGATAAGCGACATAAGAACCATTTTTTGTCCGATATTGTTTACATCATTATGCAATTCTGGGTCAACGGTGGTCATAGTATTGTTAGTTGATAGATGATAGGAAAACATTATAAATAAATACAATATATAAGTAGTATTTCCTACAGGATCTTCCCACACATGAATATCGCATCGACAGTTTGATCTCGCACCAAACTATTATGTCTATCAAACCAAATATAAATTCCTGTACACAAAAGAATAGGCGACAACGGCACAAAGTCAAACATATGATTATGAACCATCCTGCTAAAGAAATAAGGTCAAAAATTCTTTAGAATCTTCAGAAGCCATTTCTCGTCACCACAATCCCGTATTTGCTTAAAGCAAAAAAAAAAACTTTTGTCAAGATACCGTCCAAAATCTTTTGATTAATGATATCAACCCGCCACCGCGTGAGTCGGGGTCCAAACGACCCACTCTAAGAAAACAAACGCCGAATAAAACGCGTACACTAATGATACGTGTAATGGGCCCAGTAATTGTTGTTACAACCATTAGCGAAATAAACGGTTCCCCGAATGACCTGTTTGCGATGGCCAGTTGGACAAATATGCCTGTCCTGACATCATTAATTATTAGCATTGTTAACCAATATTCGCACGGATTTTGTAGGCGGCTGTAAGATCCGTTAATATCCTTTGAAGTCATTTGTCAGGAATTATTGAAATCCTCACCGTGTTGCTAATGGAAACAGTTATGTAAGATCAGAAACTATGCGACGTGTGATATTTTGGGTCAATTTTCATAAACGTACACTTTAAGGGGTCCTTCAACTAGCATCTATTAGAATCTTGTAAAACACTTAATGCTAATTGCATGCACCCTTCAGCATCTTTTACAAGCCACATATGTCTAATGCATTCAGGAGTTACAAATGGCTGTTGGTTCGCATTGTTAGCTATCCATCACTCCTCCTACACATAGATAAAGGAACCTAGTAGCACATCGAGAAATGGATTGCGAACGTAATATTCTGGAGTTAGAAACGACACGTGTCTACAAGTCGCTCAGCCCTTGTTTAAAACCACCAAAACGACGAGAGTTGTCATCAAATACGCATCCTTGGAGGGCGGGAATCAGTTTTAAAAGCCATTAGAGGACGAGGGGGACGGGGGTTGTAATTAGACTGCGTTAATATTTAACAAGTGCGACGCCACACAGATTAGCGTAATGCCGTCCCAGCTGCGTCCGGACTCCGGACACCTTCTGTGACTCCGGCTTTTAAAAAAGCCACTCTGTCACCGAGATCGTCAAAAATTAATTACGTTATGTCCTGCTCTGTAAAAAGGAGATTTCCAGCTAATGGCTTTGTGATAACCTTCACAGTGACGACCACTGAAAGAATATCTAAATATCTAACCATTCATCCTTTGTGGAATTAATTTCTCGAAAATTGAATGTTTTCGTTCCATTACAAAAGATTGAGAGTTACACCTTTGTGAAAATATGGTAGCTAATTAATTCCCAAAAAGTAAGGTACGTTCAAACAGATTTTGGTAATACCGGGCAAGTGTAATCCTTTCACCCTTTCTGTGCAATTAGAATTAGAGGCAAGACGAGCTCGGCATCTGCGGGTTAACTAATGGCGAATGCATTATTAAAGCCGTCCGCAGTGAAGGGTTGGGGACAGATTATGTTATTATAGATTTAGGTTTCTGCTTAATATGCTGATGTGTTGATGATGGATCTGTACAAGTACACGAGACGTGAAAAAGACGTGTATAGTTGAGACTTACGATTTAAAATCATTGACGGATCTGTCGGCTGATTATAATATTTAGTCAATAAAAACAGAAAATTCTATTAATATCTGTGTATATTACTTAGGTATAGCACATTTAAACTTTTTAATTTTCAATTTAAATTATAACTGTTAATATTTTACGTAGACATTTTCGCTTATTTTGTAAAAGGCCTGAAAGCTCGCAGACTTTTCACTTAAATAAAAATAAGCCTGAGTCCCAAAATTTTAACATCACGGGCTGATTATGCCAGTTGATAAGTACTCTTATATTGAAACTAGCTGTTCACCGTGGTTCTACCCGTGTACGGAAGGAAGGACATTTCTTACGCGGATTTAAAGAATCATGTTATTTCTAAAGCGTTAGACTACCTCTGTACCAAGCATTAAATCGTTTCAGTCGTTAGGCGTGAAAGTGCGACTTACAGACAGAGTCACTTTTCCATTTATAATCTTAGCAAGAATAAACTAGTCACTATATTAACGTGCAGTATATCTAACCCTTTACTAGATCATTAACATCTTCACACCATCCTAACGGCTTAACAGTAAGACACAACACAAGAAGAATGTGTCAAGTCATACCAGGAATTCCCATCATTAGTGTCCGTCAACCCGCCATGAGAAACCCCGGTCCAATCCGTCACAGTTCCACCCGGAAGCAGGATTAGCATACGCAAAAATCACAAAAGCAAATCTCAAGAAGTTAATGGAATGTCCCTTTCGTAACAAAAGGGTTAAACAAAGGTGCAAGATACAAAAAGGTATATTAATGTGATAGATGAATCATAAGGGTCGGTTAGACCGGTTGGACATTCTAGTGTTAAGTCCATTAAAGTTACTTTTTTAGGTGTTTGTTTAAGCTATTATTTTAGTTTGGTTTGAGCTTCAGATTTATGCCGTTACGGTAATTTTGATTGTTTTGAGGTGAGAGTTTTATTCTTATTTAAAAATGTTAAGCTGCTTTTGTGTTGAGTCTATGCTATGTAAGTGTAGTCTTACTTTTTCTGATAATAATAAATTAGTTCCCAGACTTTTCAAGTTTGGAAACATTGAAAAACAAATATCTTCTTTAAAAACGCAGAAAGCATAATTATTTCCCATTAAGTAAGTACCTGCATAGATACCTATTAATAAATTTCCAGAACAAAAGTAACCAATACTCAATACAATAGCAAATAACATCGAACCAGTCGAGACGTATCAAGTATCATTATAATGGGCAATTAGAACTGTGAAGAACCACATTACCTACCACTGAATCCTGACCTCTCATACATTCCTGACTCCATAAACGACACGGATCAAGTTACACTGGTAGTAAAGGCTAGTATAAAATGAACTGTGAACGCAAGGAGTTTGTAAGCTGTGAGAGGTCTTGTTATACTGGATACTACGAAGATGGGGTTGCTACTTATTCTAAAAAGGGCTATTTGTTTTCATCCATCACTTCTTAGTAAAACAAACAATGAATAAATACGAAGACTTTTGTCCTGTTTCCCATAGATTCTATTGTGTACATTGTCACCTTTGTGGCCTTTGTGCACGTTTTTTGGTCACCTTTTGTGTGGTAAGAAACTGAAATTGTTCGGCTCTTTGGAGCTACTGTTGGTTAATTAAAGAACCTTCTTTGGTTTCTGTGACAGTTTTAACGAACAGTCGAAGAATGTAGCAGTAGCTACTATTTTCTACAAAGGATATTGATAGCCAAGTATGATGATGGAGTAGAGTAAAATATATGAGAATCCAACAGAGATCTAAGATCTGATCTAACAGAGAGTACAAATGAAGATAAACAGCTCCACGTGAAGATATTAATAACTTCTATTGTTTATAATAAGAAGTAAATGCATTTGTATTTGATTAATTGAACATAAAATAAATTTCAATATTAACATAGCTAATTACTTGTTTTATGTCACCTGTAATAATAAAATTATTAATAGGTTTAACGATATATCTAAGACAGCTTTTTATTAATTTATTCAAAATAAAAATATGAATAATGCTCTTATGCAATATCATTTGCATATTCACACCTATTCAAAACCAACAAAAATCCAGTAGGTACCTACTTATAAATATTCATACAAAAATCCAAAAAATCTACAGTAGTTAATAAACTTCCATAACAATTAGAAAACATATTCGGAATTCTCTAAATTTCTCTAGCTGCGTGCGTCATACAAACGTCAATCACGAACCGCTCTGGGTGGCAGAGGTCAGCGATCAGCGTCTTCTACAAATATACCACCTTTCTATTAACATGTACAAAATTACCTATAACCCAAATATATTCTTTATCTCGTAGTGTTAGTTTGAAATTTAACCTTCCCAAACCGCAGCAGTATCTTTGTAAAATCTCCACGCTACATCTCCCTTTTTTGCTTCTAAACATTCATGTCACTCTGTAGAATAAACAAGTCGATACAAAGGGCTTAGTCACTATCCCTTTTTATTAATATCGGTGGCTGAATGGGCACAAAGGGTTTTGTACTCATTATGCGTAATCGGAACAGCTCAGGTGTTATATTATAGCAATAATGGGCTTATAGATAGTAGACCGCAAATGAAGGGATACAATTTCATGGGTGGTTTTTCGTTTTATGTCTACGTTTAGTTTAGTTTTAGTTTTAGTTTGCTATGGTGGTCAGTTTGGAAAATCTTGTGTAGAGGTATAAAGCTCGATTAACCCGTCTTATGTCGGTTCTGATATATCTGGTGACACAATTGATTTTCTATTGTTTTATAATTAGAGACCTAGCAAGCAGTTCAAAGAAGATGATTTCTATCAAGATAGTTAAAATCTTTTAAATGCAGAAAAACTAAGTAAGATTTTATATCTATCTTCGTTACCTGTTTGATCATTAGAATGAGTCATATATTCTTCGATGTTAAATTACACCTGACAGATGAAACATCGATTCTTGACAAATATCAAGTTTATTTCTCAGCTCAAGTAAATACCTATTATTCAATTTATTAATAACTTACAGACATTATAAAAGATTTATTATTAAATGCTATAGTTCGGCCATTCAGAGAATGCGTTCCTGACACGTCGCGATTGAACTGACGACGTAACTACATTCATTGATTATTGATATAATAATGTTGTTTTAATGCTCCTCAATTGTTAAAACGGTAAACAACCAGCAAAAATATTTTTATCGTAACTGCAACGCCATTGCAAAGTTACGTCGTCAGTTCAATCGCGACGTGTCAGGAACGCATTCTCTGAATGGCCGAACTATAATTCTATCAATTTCAATTTGTTTTGTTTGTCATTGGGTGCCAATCAAGATTTTTTTTTTCATATTTATTTAATCAAAATAGTCTGACATTGGGTAATTTTTATTACTTTATACGATGCTGTTTTTTTAAATCTATTTATTTATTCAGAATATTACAAACAGAATACTGGTTTAATAGGCATCAAAGAGAGACTCTTAACTTTATTCCAGTAGGTTCGTAGCCCGTGCGGGGAGTTGTTTGCAAGCATATCAGCGATTAGCCTTCTTAAAACAAAAAACATCAAAGTCACGATCACAAAACTTTTCCAATTTCTATCTGAAAGAAGCCCTCAAACAGATTTGCATGAGGTCCGCACAATGAACGGTGTATTTTGCAATATTTTCAATACCCCAGCATGGGTCCAAACTACTCGGGGGTCCTTCTTTTGTCCTCCACTTTAATATCTGTGGGAATGGACATACCGACTCCATTTAGGTAATTTATCATTCTTAAACGAGTGAGGAGACTATCCACTATTACCCTTCGTCGTGTAGTCTGTCTAGTCTTGAAAGGGCGCAGTCTTCGCCCTTTGTCCGGACTTGTTCAAATTAATGACGTATTTGGCCCCAACGGGTTTCGGTATTAGCGATTTTGAGCACCGGACACAGGAGTCCGGTGTCCGATATTTATGAATTATTAGTTATTTCGGGTTCCCATAATATCTACGTGCTGGTATTTACTACTACGTTACTGGACAAGGGTCAGTCTTCCTAAATATTATTACTTTGATTTATTTATTCGAACCGCAGAAGTGTTATTGAATTTGCATAATTCGAAAATAACGGACCATATATCTAAATGAAATGAGTGTTCAAAATTATGACATGGAATAAGAAATTTATTCAAAGAGCCTAATTTAGTCTAAACACGTCAAGTAAATATAAATAACGGCTACAAATTTACAATCAACGTCATATATTCAAAAGTTAAACTGGGTAAAAAATGCGAAGATCATCAAGATTAACATATCAATGTAGGGTCGGAATAAAAAGGTGAGATGACCGCAGCATCCCTGGGTCAGAGGCCAGATGAACAGGTGCCACGAGCCTAACACGCTTTCTTTATAAATTCCCAATAAAGTTGGGGATGGCATAGAAATTAAGATGTTTTTTAATGTCCAGTAGTGACAGTGGACACGAGGCGAAGTAAAAAATGGGGAGACGAACGCATTATACGAGATTTAAAAGTAAAATGTGTGTGATGCGGGAATTATAACAGATGACATTAGCATAACTTAAACGGGGCATGTCGCGATTTGTAAATGGTAATCTTATCGACCTATGTATGTAAAAATTTATGACGTTTGAATTTCATTCTTAGTTAAACCTACAAGATTATGTTAAACAAATTCAGTTGTAAAAACATGTAATACCTAAAGATTTGCGAAGTGCAGATATTCAATACTAATGCAGAAGTTTAACGAGCAGCTGTAAAATCGCACGAACAACTAGGAATGCATAGCAGTTGCGACTCACAGGGACGTATAAAACAAAATTAATGAATAAACCGGCGACAGTAATGAGAAAACAAATTTAGCGTACATTAATTCTTCAGACATATTCCCCAAAGAATTCAATGTCGCATGGAAATTAATGATTATCTACGGCAAGACCGGTCGGATTGTCCGTCTGTTAATTTATTACACGTAAACACTTCCCAATGACCGTTAGCCATGATGACGGATAGTAAAATTTAAATAGAAAGTAAACAACACTGGATAGATATGCACGTTTTATAAGTGTCAAAGCTTATATTGCTGTTGTTAAATTTATAAGCAACTAAAACGATGAAGCCGAACAATATTTGTGGGATGTCAATTTTTTTGGAATATTTACAGAGATTTTATGTCATCTTGTTCAATAAAACTTATTAGTCGAATATATTAAGGTTTTTATGTACGTTTTTATTGAAGGGTTTAGTTATAATTTTATGTTGTGTGTAGTAGTTAATTTTGTTTTGATTAATTTGATAGTTATTGAATCTTACCGTTTACTTTGGACACAAACTTTTCTAAGTTCTTTATGACCAATATCTGTTTCAGACCTAAGTTTTACAACTACACTTCCTTGTACCTCTAAAATACTCTCAAATTCTTGCATTTCTATATTAAAATAAGTTCCATCTTTCTCGAATCTCTTAGCATCACAAAGCGGCTGATATTCATCAGCATGTTGCAGCATAATGTCGTATAATACTTTCATTATCGAGTCAAGACTGTCATTTGTCAACCAGTTGATAGCCGAACCTGTCAGAGCTTTTGGCTTGACTGGCCTTTTGTAATTTGAGGGAATCTTGTGGTGTTTACCATAGATCTTCCATTTTGTTAATGGCCTTTGGTTAAAACCAAAAATAACCCATGTCGTGAATTTACTGTTTATTAGTTATGTCATGGATGACTAGCTGAACTGAAATACCTATAAAAGTATGTATGTTTTAGTGTAACAGCCGTAGAGTTACCACTTAAGTACATACTGTTCATTTCACCATAACATTGTCGCACATGTCTTCCCTCCAATCGACACATATCTTCGCTTCGTTACATATCATCCTTCGCCACACTTCCTAAAAGCAAAAATCCAAAGTACTCCAAAAACCGCTAACAAAAGGCAGATGCAAAGTAAAGAAAAACCTATCAAATATCAATACCGGATCCCGACTTACGCGAACCGACTCGGACTTCAGACGAAAGTCGTAACCCCACTACCGTGCGCCCAGGCAAATCGCATGAGATTTTATCAGAGGATTATCTTGGGTTATCGCACATCTCTCTTATACCAACAAACTGTGGCTCTTCTAGCGACCATAACTCAAAAGTTACATCCATTGCTGGGTTACTTCTAGCATCCAAATTTGAACCTGGAATGAAGTCGTCAATGTATATCGTGTTTTGATTTTTTGCTCTCGTGGGATGTCTAGAGCCTGCAAAAGATTAGGAAGGTGGAAGCGTGATTTTAGAACATAAGGTATTTATGTAAAGCTGTAGCGTCCCGCAAGATAAAATGGATAGATAGTAACATTGTTTGAGACTATTGGCATTGTTCGATGTACTTAGAGCAGATGGGAAGTGATCGATCGTATTTGGACGATATAAGAAGTTTTATAAATATTAGAAACCGTTATTTTTGCTAGCGATGTCTTTCTTGTTGTTATACGAATCAACAACCGTCTATTGTAAGATTAAGATACACCACACAAAATGCCACGACTTAAAAGAGTAAATCAAAAACTTACTGCTTAGAATCTACTTAAACTGTAGCTATAAAGCAGCCCTTTATTTTTTAATCAACCATGACACGAACAGCAACGACCACTTTTCATCTCCTCAACGAAAGCTATAAAACAAAAAAAAAGCAAGACATCTAACAGCCAATCGTAAAACCACTCAAGAAGTTAAAAACAATTAACTAACTGGCTGGCTACAAGCCTATAACCAACCCTTTTGAAACAAAAAGATTAAAAAACAATACGAGGGAGGGAAAAAAGTAAAAAGTTGTTTCGGAAATTTGTCCGTTGACAACATCTATCTCAATCAATTGTAACCTCCCTTAGGAGTAACCCTTTCCTCCCTGGAGGTATAACCCTCCGTAACCCAATTAATGGAGGGTTTCGTGTGACCACAAAAAAATTAAATTGAAATGTTAATTTGATATGTGAGCCGAAGATGTGTTGGGGAGTGCTTTTGGAATTAAATTTTAAGTCTAGAAATCAGATCCTGAATATGTAGTTGCACCTATAAGTAGACAACACAATATTCAAACTTATAGATGATAAGCTGTTTTCAGTCTTACCACACGCTTCCCAAAGGATACTTCCTGCATCCAGTTAGAAGTTCTATGTTAGGCTCTGGACTATCCGTGTACCAAAATCCATCTAAATAAGTTCAGAAGTATTGAAAAAAACATATGTGTGAGTCAAGTGTATTCAAAACACACAATAAATACAAAACATGACCAAACTAATCTATTGCATACAAAAATCATAAAACACATTCATATTTGCATAAACATAAACAGTAAAGTTAGTGACCATTCATCTTATCTTTGTATATCTTTATGTTATCATTGGAGTAGCACCTCGTTTGTCAAAACTGGGTGATAGCTTTACGAGAACGCTGTGCATCCACTTATGTGTTACTGGGCTTAATTTATTATGGGTAGTGGACATTTGAGACAGCCCACTTTAATAGTAAGAGTGGAAATTGTAAATGTATCTAATATTTCCAAGGCTACATGGTTTTCTAAAGTTCTAGGTGGCTATTCATTCAAACAAAATAATATTGTACAGAGCATTTGGTAATTTGGTACATAGTAATAGGTAGGTAATAAAAGTATTAATTGATAGCAGACGGGAATTCCCAAAAATATGAAATAAGTGCATAACCTTCGTATATAATCAGAAAATCTAAGAAGTATTTGATCCATCTAAAATCTGGAGATAAGCAAAAGAAAATCTAAGAAGTATTTGATCCATCTAAAATCTGCAGATAAGCAAAGACAGCCTGCAGTGTGAATAGAAAAAACATAGTTCTATCTGAGACAGAATATTCTTACCTACTTATAAGTAGGTACTATAAAAAGTTTATAACCACGCTAGTTTTAGTCCTACACACATCTTACCCAGTCGAACCACACTTCACAAAATATGATTCCCACTTGAGCGCAGCATTTATAAAAAGCCACACACAATAGGAATTGATTAGCGATGATTGGACCAAGTCTGAGGGGTACTGACCTGATATAATTAATTATTATTCAAAGTAAGTCCTTCTGAACACTCTTGTTAGGTATTGTTTGTGGTTTTCTTATATTTTTGGTGTGACTGCAATGCTGATGCGCGCCAATTAATCGTTTTGTTAAGAATTTTGAAGTCGGAGAATTGGTTTTGGTAATTAAAGGGCTTTTATTTGGAATTATTTCTTGATTAGAATCTTCATTATAATAGAAGCATTCAGATTATCTCTGTTTCATTCTAGTGCAAGATTTTTTGTGTCAGCTCTATGTTTCAAACTTTCAGTAGCTAAATATTTATTATTAAATATAATTGTGTCCTGTATTTTAATAACGTAACTCTTATGACCAAAACTTGCCTTTTAAAGCCTAAAAATCTAAGTAAACAAAAATCTAAGATTTACTCACCATCCCGTCTCAAAAATCTGACGGTCACTTCACAAATTCGATCATACATATAAACAAAAAGTGCACACACAGAGATAGGTACAGATATACATTTACCAAACAAACATAGGTACACACACATTTCCCTTTTTCAAAAAACTCGCTAATACCTCTAAACAGTACCTCGGCCTCCCCAGGCAAAGGACTCAAAGCGCGAGGCCTATATTAAAATTTCCTTCGAAATAATCCGTACACAACACAATGTCAGAATTTAATATCATTTTAATCTTAAAGGTTATGGCACATTATAGCGGCACCGCAACAGCACGGCTCCACACCAGCATTTAAGTTGTCATTCAATTTAGAGCATTAAATCGTGTATATTATAATATATTTCGTAATGTCAATATGAAAAAGCCAACGGCGAGCAGTCAGCGTGCTTGCCGCTTCCACACAACTCGACTCGCCGCCCGCGTGCTGCAAGCGAGCGGTCCTCATGCGTACAGCGCGCCGACGGCGTGCTAATTGCGCGCCGACGGCGTGCTAATTGCGCGCCGACTCCGAGCCGGCAGCGAAACAACGTCATTACGTCGTGTTCGATCATAACATCAATCATAATCGTCTTAAAATAATATTGAGTTTGCGGTGACAGCAAGCTTACACCTCGCGGCCGGCGCGCGGCCGGCGCGCCGACGGCGAGCGGACGGCGCGCCGACGGCGAGCGGACAGCGCGTGGTTGGCGCGCTGGCAGCTAGCCGTAGTCTTAATTCGAGGCGACGCCGTGCTGCAGCCGTGCTGTTGCGGTGCTGCTATAATGTGCCACAAGCTTAATTCTCCTTATTACTGTTGCCCAAGGAGGGTAGGGCTGTAAGGTTTTACCTGCACTTGGGAAGATTTTGTGAATTTCAGTTGGGAGTTAGGGAAAAGGAATTTTCAGTTGGGAATATTATGGAAAAGGATTTTCTTGCTAACGTTTAGTTTGCAGATGTGTTAACGGTTCTGAGAAAAAGTCATTTTTATATTTTTTAAAAACTAATTACAATTTCCTATCTTAAGTTGAGTTCCGATCATCTTGGATAGTTTATTTACTTGAACGCATATCAGGAATTATTTGACCAATTTGAAAAAATGTTTCTCTGTCACATAGCCCATTTATCAACATTTTGATACAATTTAGAATTTTAAAACTGTAAGTATCCTTATCTTTGACAATAAATATAATCTAGTTGCCATATTCAAATATCGTTAGAAAATAATCCATAAAGGTAACCCTGCAATATTCTTCAAATCTTCATCTCCTTATCTTGCCATCACAAAAATAAACTCTATATACCAAATAATTGAGTCCAAAATCGCTTCTAAGTTTGTAACAGAATGTAGAAAGCATTCAAAAGCAGGTAAGTTCAAAGATAAAGCTTGTCTTTGGCGAATAAGGCTTAATTAGGTCGAATTACTTGCATTGAAATCTTTGCTAATAACGTTTTATGATTCTCCGTGTAAAAGCGGTTCACGGGAATAATCTGCCTGGATTACATTGCTTTTACATTTGTGTTTTCGTTATTTCGGTATTGTACTTACTTAATATTATTATTACTTTTGAGATTTTTGATAGTTAGGGTGCATCTACACGGTGCAAGTTTACACATGCATTTTAAAACGTGCGGGTCAAGCGCTTGTAGGTACCAAAGCAAAATACCCACCCGAGTGCTCTTGTAACTTCTCAATTGTCACTTGCTCATAATACCATGCTCCAGCTACTTGCATCGTGTAGAATGCACCCTTGTAGATGTTGTAATCGAGTGAGCCATACTTATGTATGTTAATATAATTCAAATTGTCTTCCTGGCCACTCCTGAGCTCAAATCAATGTTAGGACCTTTTTTTCACCCATATTTGCGAATTTCACAAGCCATGCCTGCCTACCTTATTACAAAATTCAGTTTCACAGTAACTGGCCACAAAAAGGGTTGAATATTGTCACCACACGGGGTGTATTCTTTAATTAAAACATCGATGCCACCCCCTGATGGATCACTGGACTAATTGATGGACTTTATGCGTAGGTTCGAGTCCTGTGTGTTTTATTATATTAACTTTTTGCACCTCGATAGCGTGATATGTGGTGTTAGTAGGTGTTTGGATGGTATATAGTTTGTTTTCAAGGTTTTCAACTGAATGTATAGTATGTTTGATAAATGAAGCCACTCTCGTGTAGAGGAATACTGAGAAATGGCTATATAGGATTCGTTTCCAAGTGAGGCATAATTACTCGCTTTCGCCAGCAGTTTACCCCGTCTTGAGGGAACTAGGGACAAAAAGAGCCTACAGTCGTCAGGCAAACAAACAAAACTTGCTAGTCACTTCGATCAGGAACGCGAAAACTTAAAAATACAAAACCATTTCGTAGTCCTAAAAATCGTGAAAATAAATACAGTGAACTGTATTCATTTTTTCAAAAATACCAAATAAGTAAAAAAGAAACTAATCAACCCGAAAAAGTCTCATTGATCAAGCACGCGGAACATAAGGCACTTTCCACATTGTTGATACTGAATGGCGTTTCAGACAAAACGCACGTTATTAAAGAACCCATCAGAGCACAATGCGCCGATGACAAAACTCCTACTTTGAACTCCTTCCTAATCGTAGGGAAAACTTTATTTTGTACGGTATAATTCGCGGTAATGTCAGTAGATTCGATACTCGTGGAAAATATTTTTTATGTTTTTTTCCGACTACCATATAGATGATTTATAATTAGTTAGGTACACTATAATATATTTTAGTTAGATTATACTTCAGATATGAACTGTCTTGTCTTTGGAACACTTATGTTTTTCAAAAACATTAATGTTATAATATTTTACAAAAAGTTAAAAAAAGAAATCCTTATTTGTCCTGTGCGTTATTCTATTTAAAATAGATTACTAAATATCTCTATTTATTTTTTACCAAAAAACAAGCAGGATCAAAATTAAATTCCACTTTTATGACAAGTAAATTGGGCCTAGACGCGTATAAATCAATCACGGGTAATGGATGCAAAAACTGCTATAAACTGCGACCGTCAGCGTATAATATGGCCGGAGACATTGATGTGGTCAGCCCGCTTTATTGGTGTCACATCGTAAAATAATAACTACTATGTCGTCCTTTTGGCTTTTTTATAGAGTGTGGTTAACTGTGTGTAATGTGTTCAATAACTTGTACTGATAAAAATTTATTTATATTCTTAAATTTTTCAGTATACCTCTATAGACTTTACTGACATATGTACTGTAATTAGTATCTGAAATAAGCAGACGAAATTACTTAGCTTCTTTTATTACTCTCACTCTAGCTACTACTCACATTAGTCTACTTTATCTTTCACTTAAAAACATACAAATAATATCAGCGTCCATCTTGAGATAAAAATTTAATCTCTAGCTAAGGCATTATTGAGGCGATTTCTTATTAACTCACAATTTTTCCCTTTTTTACAAGAACTTAAAAAACACAAAAAAATTATTCCTTCAATCAGAGCAATTACACCCACCGTACCAAGAGTAACAAACCACAGTGGTTAGAAGACAATGGCAGCCAGGTTTTGTTCGACATCGAAGAGGGGTGGACGGTAATGAAAAACATGGGAGCTACCCTACGTCCCGATTGACTTGCATATCGATTCACCACTCGATTGCATCGTTTTAATTACGATTTTCCAAGTGTGACTTTTGTGTTTGTTTGTGTTTACCTGTGTAGTTAAAATATTTGTTATTGTTTTATCAGTCTAAACAAAAGACGTTCTAGTATGAACTTATTAGGGTAAACAAACAGTTGTAAATAGCAGATGGTGTTCATTTCTTCTCTATGTAGCTCTTTCAAAAATATAACCTTAATCTTACATCAGTTTCAGCGTGAATTCCAGACTTGATGACTAAAACCTACCTAGTTGTGTTCTTTCTGGATCAATCCCGAATTAGAATGTAGTCCTTCCAATGTAAGTTTGGTTTCATCGGGGGTGTAACTCAGTGGTAGAGTGTCTGCTTCGCATGCTGAAAGTCCTGGGTTCAAATCCCAGCACCTCCAAAGGTTCTGTTATTTTATGCCAAACTATGTAACATAATAGCATTATCTTTTGGTTTATTTTTGCCGCAGCTAATTAAGATTCAAGTTGTGGTAGCACCTCAGTCGTTCTCTTGCGCTATCATGATTTAATCGTAGAACATATTTAAAAACTGAAATAAGTTTTGATAGTTTATTAATAGTTGATTTAATAGTTTTCGGCAAGTAAGGGTATGTACTTTAAATCTTCAAAACCCCACACTAAACAAACCTTCAAAATAAGCCGACAAAAATAAATGGCAACTTTACAAAAACACGGTACCTACATATTCTACATGACAACATCAGTCCGTATCGAGTGTATCGGCTGAACAATACTCGTACAATGAATGTTTGTGGCTGTATATCATCGAAGGAAACAATGGCGCCCGCAGCCGGCGCTTGCGCATGCTGAGAGGTAAGAGGTTTTGATACTTGGGTCCTGTGTTAAAAGTAGCTTTTGGTTATATTCGTTGTATGCTTTCGTTTAGATTTAGTGTGTCTAAATAAAATATTTCTGTTTTCATTTTCCTTAAGATATTCGTTGAATTTATGTGTCTAAAATAAAATATTTCTGCTTTTAAATAATAATCAGTTAGAACATCAGATCGCTTTATTTATTGAAAATGGATAAGATTTTTTTATTGAAACTGTTATTAAGAAATAACAACATAACATAGAAATATTTTTATTTACTTATAACATTTATGCATGTGTAATCGGTAACAAATAAAATCTGTGAAAGATTCTTTGATAGTAGGTTATGAAAAAAAAGGATATTTTTTGATGTAAATGAAAAAAATAATCAAGATTTTTTCATAAAAAAAAACAGTGCCATAAATAAGCCAAAGTATCAAAACCTCTGCATCCAACCACAGCCGCTAAATACCGCGTTGTAAACTAACCGCCAATGTCCGACGGTCAATAATACATTCAAGCTTAAACACCAAAAACACCCTCACTTCCCATGACCCACGACATTGTGTCACAAAACAATTGAATCTGTCTCAAAAATGCCACCAAGATCACCAACGTACCTTGCACTTGCAAAAAACCCCATACAATCTTGATGCTTGATAATAAAGCTTACATTTCTCTGGCAATGAATTCCCCAGCTGCAGAATGATCTTTGTAACTAACAAAGGCTCTTTTGTTCCGTATCGTGTAGTAGTCCAAACACATAGTAAGGTTTTACTCAAGGGTCGATCTTTGGTTAGCCGCGATTTATTAGATGTCGTAGGCGCAGGATTAGTGTTCCGATGTCTTTAAATACAGTTTAAGTATCGTGGGAACTTGGTTAAGCAATGAAATAGTGATCTTTTGACAGTTAAGTAGCTAAATGGAGCGAAATGATCGCTTTGTTGAAGATTGATACAATGGTGGTAGGGTTTTGGAAGTAAATAGACTGACCGTTAGTGATATTTCGGGAAATAAAGATTAAGATTAAAATATGAGAGTTGATAGAACACCACGTTAGAAGAAGGAACAATAGAATATTTCTAAATGACACGAGAAGGTGGTGAGAATATAACAATGAATTCTTCAAAGGCTAAAATTGTTTCTAAATATTTATAAGCAAAAGTACGACCCTCAAAATAGCTCAAAAAGAAAAGCCTTGACTAGATTTTTCCAGTATTTCAAATTATCCGACTATATGTAACACATCCAGTAGACACCATAACACAAAATAAAATCTGGAATGTACTCTCCAATAATATTCAAATGTCCAGATTTATTGCATCAGTCATATGCATGCCTAATAAATGATATTGCACCCCATATAATAGTTCTCGCAATTATGCAGTGGGTCTATGGATCAGTTGCGTCTATGGCGATCTGCAGGGCGCACTTTTATTAACATCTGTTCATTTTCATGACCAGGGCTACTGGTCAGATATTAGTAATTAATTTCTGGGTTTGATTTGGTTAATTTATGTGTATCTTATCATGTATTTTGTGCTCTGAAAGTAAAGCTTAAAGGTGAAAAACATAAACTTCAGTGTACTTAAGTTTCACTGCCTTCTTATTCTGATTTCAGAATTTATCGTTATTTATTTATACGTTGGCTACTTCTCCGATTATTCAAGACCGCTTTCATTGTCATCAATGTAAATGTGGCTAAAAATAATAAGCAGTCAACAAAAATCATGGTATGCTACTACATTAGAGTTAGGCACATCACAGATACAAATGTATCACCATAATCTTCCACATATCATATCACTATATCCCAAACCCTACCCATTAATATTCCATTCTTCACCCTAAAACCTTGACACCGCAGTAAAACAATTAACTGGTACTCCCTACTTGCGCATCTCGACATGTAAATGGTATAACTCATCAATAGCCGACTCTGCTAATTGATTTCTATTCGTCCCTCTTTAATTGTGGCGTGTGATGTCCTCCCTGAATTATTCATTTGACTGCACTGTTATGCATACAAGCTCTGCATTTGGTTGTGCATGCTGTTTGATTTTGTCTGATAGTCCGGTGTTGGTGTTTTATAAAATATCGAATGGTTGATATCGATCGAAATGTTTCATTCGATTTTTTTCAAGTTAGCCTTCGAAGTAATTAATAAGATTACTTTTTATTTTCGTAAATGATGGATAATCTACCTCTCCTGTTTCTTGTTAGAAAACGCTACCGTTATAAAAATCTCATATATGATACATATTTAAGTTCTTATTGGGAATATTATAAAAAAACTTCAAATCACAGCACAAACCCCTCAAGAAGTTAGACCATCTAAAATTACTTACTCGAATAGTTGCTCTATTCGAAAAACTAAAACTATGCCTGAGGGGCGGCCACAAAAATTGTTATTTTATTGCAACCAGGGGCACACATGTCATATTTTATTCTTCACTCGGAATTTTGTGGATTTGCAACATCCCTTTTATTTACGACCACAAACTACCGATTGCTTAACCAGATAGTCCTTGCGACTTCGCAATAAGGACTTCGGAAGTCATTTTCTGGGTTTTTGGAAGAATTTAGAAGTTTGTGGATTACGTGCGTGTCGTCATACGCACGGATAAGTAGTATATCATTTTCTTTGTACAAATGGCTGAAGGAATTCCGTGAGGCGTTCTAATCTAGTGGAATATAAACAATAGCTCCGTCTGTCTGTCTGCCTTTTTGTCTATGCGGGAAATGAGGTGTGATTTACATTCAAGAATGCTTTGCGACTCTCTTTTCTTCTTTTTAGGCAGTTTTTTTGACTCGCGTGTCTTGAATACTAGCTCTAAAAAACGTTTTTTATGGTGATAAGCTTTATTGAAAAGCTTTTGTAAAACTACACAAGATTATTCAAAAAAATCCTTGACCAGTAATTTTAGGTCCTCAAAGACTTGAAAAAAATATATAGACCAAACAATTCAGTAAAGATTACATTTGCAAACCAAATAAGTACATACAAGTATATAGGTAACACTCCCAGTCATCAGGCTATTTTTACACGGCCAGGAATCGAAGCCGCAACTGCTCGTAAATCACCCGACGTATAAGCACTAATGTTCAGAATTTCACGCACCGTCACAACTGTTAATGTGGCCCAAATTATGTTTTGCTCTCAAAGAAACCACTAACATTTTCTTGTTGGAAACAAATTATTTATTTTCCAAAACAAAATTTTGAGTTAATGGCAGGTTGACAAAGGTGGGTAAGAATTTTAAATATATTCTCATCATAATAAAATTTGGAATTTTTGAATGTCTTTGTCTTGAAATCACAGGAGTCTTTCAGCTTTGTTGGTGGTCTTATTATGTATATTGGAAAATATTCAGTTATCTATTAATAATTGTTAATACAAGGTCCACCTATCCACTTTTCAATAATGCTATGGAAAGTCATGAGTATCTAATTGCCAGTGGTACTAAAAAGTAACAAGTCTAACAAGAGTACTAACGAAACTATATGTATTAAATCGAAGCTTTTCACTTGTTAGTTCCCTTTACATAAGCAGCAAATATTTGTCATGCCTTAACATGTATCATAACTCTCGTCTAATAGCTTTGCCTCCCTTAAGTATTGCATAACTTGTAACGGCACTTGTAGCATCCTTCGCAGCAGCAATATTACTTGAAGTTCACTAATCATAAGACCACTCATCGAATTTCAACTCCATGTCCATCTCACTTCACATGGCCATCAAAATAGACATTAGCCTACCGAATTTCCTAACCAAAAACCAACGCATAACCCATAGTCCATAGGCCATAACCACCATAGCCCATAGCCAGCAGGCAAGTCACTGTGAACCCATAACATCTCACCCGAGAGCGTTCACCCCTGACCCCTAACTGCCTCTGGTCATCTCGAGACGTGTGCTATCCCTCCCGCACTTGGGGAACTGTGGGTATGTGTGTCCTTGTCTCGCTGTGCACGATCCGATCCGAGTGGATCCGGGTATCCTCAGAATTGCAGTTGGTTGTGCGGTTCGTGTGTTGTGGAATTTTAATAGTTGTGTGTTTTGAGTGTTTTTGATTTTATTAATGTTGATATTATTTGCTGTTGGTTTGTAAATACAATTATTATGTATATAGTTGCAATTATAAGCATGTAACTAGAAGTAAAGGTTAATGCAACTTCTTTTAAACTGTTTACTTAATCCTTTTAAATTGAACAAAAAATTAAAAATCGTGATGGACCAGTGTACACGTCAAATCATTAGAATTGCTTGTCTGAAATTGGCTACTTTTAGCTTCTCTTCAGTGCAATGATGGAAGTTAAATAAATGGCGTAATTCTGATTCAGATTACCAACGGTTTATATTTGTATAAACCTTCTTCACAGTTCTTGTACTGCATCAACGAAGTGTTAAATAAAGTTAAAGAAAAGCACAGAATGCCATTAGGCAAAATAAACTTTCTTATTAGAACGCTTCTTAGTCTATTTCAGTATAAGACTATCTTATAGAAACAAATATATGAAAGATACCTATTGAATCTCATCAGTAAAAATAAGACTCTATTGCCTTGACATAAAAACAAGCACCCAGTGCTTTACAACTTTCAACATAAAACCACCAGAGTATCCCCAACTCGTGAGCCGCGTCACTATCAAAACTGAAGACGCTCAACTTACCGCTGGCTCACACACATACATATTAACTGTACACCGAGTTTACACATACCTGCACACTCATTATATTAATACTAGTTACTAGGTACCTGCACCTAAATATTTCACGCTACAGACGCCAAATAACTTTGCAAAATCTGAAGATAACCAGAAACAGATGAGACTCAGAAATTGATGAGAATGGTTGTCCGATGTTGATCACTATTGGCATCATAATAGTAAAAAAACTACGTATCGTGAACCCGCGCACTCGAAAGTACTTTAGAGGCAGGTGCTTTAACGAATAGGCCACCAGGACTTACCTACTAGAATGCAGAGTTTTACATGGAGCGACCGCCTATTAAACTTCGATCACCATGTTACCGGATAACTGTATGAATCAGGAGTCCGTATACCGGTAAATGACGACTGTCAAAACAAAGTACAATTCAGACCAACACCTCTTCTTGAAAGAACCTACGTTATGAATCAATTTTACCCATCTACTTACCAAGCAAAATTGCCAGATGCGTTACTTAGTTACAAGTTAAAAATCAATACACAGCAGAATTACATTCAACTGATAATGAGACAGCCCGGTGGCCGCCATTTGTAATTATTACGTCACCATTGACTTAAGGGTTGAAGGGGATTTGAACAAAAGAGGCGCGCAATGATTTTTATTTGATTTTCGCGCGTCGCTAAACAGGCACAGGAAATGGACTGCCAGTGTTTTCATGTTTGTGGTTTGCTTTTTTTTTTAATGAGTGTCGTATTTTTATGAATATTTTTATTTAAATAACTTAAGAGTCATTACTTGTTACATATGTAAGTATTTGATTATGCGGACGATTTGCTCAGAAAGTCACAGACTGGTCATAAAAAAATTTAAAGGTTTTGGAAAGTATCGGCAAAATAATAACAATAAGTCACGTTTTCCATAATGACCGCTGTAACTCTGCTCACCCATTATTTTGAATATCCGAAAACTACGCGATATTGTTTATGTTGCGGTTTATTAAAATAATTTCACCCCGCATCTTTATTATTTCCACTAGTTAATTAAAAGGGAACCTCTGTAAAAACAATTTGCGTGATAATACTGAGCGCGGGAAATCGCTCGGTTGTTTTAATGGCGGCCCGATTATAATATTGTGAACAGCGCCATCCAGCGGATTAAATGTGAGTGAATAAACTTTGATGTTTTTTTACGATTTTTATTAACTTTTGTTTAAAAATTGGTATCTATTATTGATCGAACAAATTAAATTAAGTAATTAAAAAAATAACTAAATGTTGACTAATTTCCTAAAAAAAGACGTAAATAAATAATATTGTATTCGGTACATATTTACCAAACACAACCCACGTTCTTGGGTTAACAGTAATAATACTGTACGTAAGATTTGATGGACTATTTCAACGTTCCTATCACCGGGGATGTAACTCAGTGGTAGAGTGTCTGCTTCGCATGCTGAAAGTCCTGGGTTCAAATCCCAGCATCTCCAAATCCATTTTATTTATGTTTTTTAATGTCCTTATTTTTGTTTTTTCTCTTTTCACCCAAATCTTTTTATTTGCATTTTTTTTATTATTTCATATACGTCACGCCTTATAAATCACAAAATAACTATTCAAACACAATCACAAACTGTCAGTCTGTCTATCAAATGTTCACGCGCCAATAGAGCGAACAACCACGGCACGTGTGGTCAGAAGCATTTTATTAGAGGATCCGATTGGCACGCACCTGGACGTTCAAATCAAATGACTGCTGACAAATTGAAGGAGTATTTATTTTGAATTTTGAATTTATACACGTGCTGTGGTTATAAATGTTTTAGTTTAAATTGATATCATCGGTGTTTTGAGCACGGGTGTTTTTTATACGCAGTATGCGTGTGCCAATTACGAGTAGTCATTTTTAACCGACTTCCCAAAAAGGAGGAGGTTATCAATTCGGCCGGTATGTTTTTTTTTTTTTTTTCTATGTATGTACATCGATTACTCCGAGGTTTATAGACCGATTTACGTGATTCTTTTTTTGTTCGACTCGGAATAGCTGCCAGTTGGTCCCATAGTCATCAGGTCAGGATCTGATGATGGAAACCCTGAGAAATCGAGGGCAACCTTCGAAAGTTGTAGGCATACATAGGGTAAAAACTTGACACTCAGGTGTACGCCTAAAAGCACTATTCAACTGTGAAGATTTGGAGCTGATCTGATGATGGAAACCAGAGAGGGTCGAGGGAACTCGACAACTGAATATGTAAATTACCTCGTGTTTGGGCTTAAATTATTTGTATTGACAAGACCTTTGCAACAGTGAAGGTTTGGAGCTGACCTGATGATGGAGACCAGAGAAAGTAAGTCGAGGGAACTCGACAACTGAATATGTAAAATACCTCGTATTTGGACTTATATTCTTTGTATTGATGAGAACTTCTCACTTGTATGGATAGTGACAACTATTCGTATCACTGAAAAGCTTTAAATAAAAAACTTTTTACAAAAAAATTAAACCGACTTCCCAAAACACTAAAAAGCAAAAAAAAAAACTATTTTTAGGTGCATCGGCCTAGAAGTCGGTGGCAAAATTAACTTAGTAACATCCATTAGACACCGACTTCTAGGCCGATGCACCTAAAAATAGTTTTTTTTTTTGCTTTTTAGTGTTTTGGGAAGTCGGTTTAATTTTTTTGTAAAAAGTTTTTTGATGTGCTAAAAAAACCTTTTTTGTTGATAGTACCAAAAACGGCGGTGACTTTTTGGGACAATCCTGTAGCATCCCCTTGATAAAGTATTGTAAAACCTTACCTTCGTTGTATAACTATAGATCAGCAATAGTATGAGAGATGACCAGTGGCTGTGAAGGTGTTAAGGTCATTGATCTTGGTATGGAATGGATAGATGAAGTGCGATTTTATAGAACTTACTTATCAATTTAATATAAAGTTACTAAGGTTTTATAGAAGGTTTTTATAGCTGTCGTAAGAAGGACATGCAAAGGCAGCACACCAAAATATTTTTTAACAGTAGCTGAATTAAAAATACTTATAGGTGTGTAGGTGTAACGGATAAGTGAGCTCTTCCATCCATAATTCGCAAAATCTTTTTATAGCAATCTTCGATTTTCTATAAATAACTTTATAATATAAAAATACCCCATCCATTCAGTCACAAGATTAGCGCCGACAAAAATATCCAACCAACGAACGCAGCTACTGAAAACTTTGCTCGACTCAGGAAATGAAGCTGCGACTCAATTTCCACGGCGGCGGTAATCCGTTCGGAAATCTAACGCGACTATAACACACCTTTTTTTGTTATTTTATATCCATGGAGGTTTTAATACGTTGTCGATGGGAATATCTTGTGTGATGTTTAACTGGTTTATTTAAGGTCTGCAAATAAAATGTAGCTTGAAAATGGAGTTTCTTAGTTTCCGCGGTTACCAGTAACTTACCCAGCATCATCACAACATTCTTTAAGTTCTTGAGAATGATCCGGCACAACCCAAATCGACCAATACTACCTATTGCATCTTCATTTTATCGTGTGAGCAGGGCATCTCACAAGCCAGATGTCAGCAATAGGTTCAAAAAATCGCAGCTTTTTTCACCAGTATTTAAATAATTTTTAATTCAAAGTGTTGTACTCCTTCCTACCATTCAGTTACCATGGCCTTAGCCTACGCTATAGACTAGGCATATCCCTACAACCTATTAAAGATATGG
Source organism: Helicoverpa zea (assembly GCF_022581195.2). NCBI lineage: Eukaryota > Metazoa > Arthropoda > Insecta > Lepidoptera > Noctuidae > Helicoverpa > Helicoverpa zea. The sequence goes on along the minus strand of NC_061466.1, from coordinate 9,225,109 downwards.
TAGTAACCACACCAAACTGGCCTTGATAATAGATGACCAAATCTATAATCACCACTAAAAAATTAACCAATATATTCGGCTGATAAAGTCGTAGTTCATCAGTTATTCCATTTGGTCTGACATTTTGGGCGTCATCAAGTATTCATGGGCCGGTAGTACTTACTGGGGTTTACCTTAAAGAGTGGCTAGTCTGAAGGTCTGACCTTTTGGCTGCAGTGGTCGGTCTGATTGCTTTTTCGTTGTGTTAATGGGTTGGCATTTTGTTGGTTTTATTATGAATTGTGAGTTTTTTTGTTTGGTTTGTAAGTATTCTTTTAGGGCCAAGGGCCTTGAATAACTTTGTTTTGGGGATCATGAAATGCCCTACTAAGATGGCCAGAACAACATGTCCAAAATGGTGTTCATACAGAGTTTCGTGGTTATGATTAATGTTGTTAAGGGATATCAAGGTGGGATGAAAACTCTAATATTAGAATACCCTTTCATCGGGGGTGTAACTCAGTGGCAGAGTTTCCGCTTCTAACGTTGAAAGTCCTGGGTTCGAGCCCCAGCACCTCCAAGAGCTTTTTTGATGATGTCGCCGTGCATAAATAAGTGCAACGTACGTTAATATTGTCCTTTGATATATTGGTAGTTGCATTTTTTTTGTTGTTGATATATTGATTAAATGTACTTTGATAAGTGACTGTAATTTATTTCACCCAACTATGAAAATAAAGAAATACGATTTTATGTAAGTACCTCTTTTTAGGATGTCATCAAACTCTGACTAATACCAAGCTTATTTCGCTTTGGAACCCTGTGTGTTGGGCTGCGGTAATCCCAAGGATTTTGTACCTTGATTTTATTTGCTTCCCAACATCTGGCTATCCGAGTATTTTTAATCATACAGACAAATGCTTCATTCAAACTGAGAAATCAAAAAAAAAATCAAAACAGATCTTTAAAATCCACGAACATAGGTACAAAACTAAAAAATAAAATTCTTCGTCACAAAAGAATCTCGGTTCCCTGCCATTACCTATGGGGGCGCACGCTATGATTGACAGCTAATAACCGCAGATTTCCCATGGGAGTGTACAATTTGTCCCCACACCCCATGGGTTTTCCGCGAACTCATAGAAATGGTGGCTTTTGAACATATAGGTTATGGTGGTTAGAAGTATAATTTCTTTATGTAGTAAAGTACCTACATATTTCCCGCATTTTCACCCGCAATCCACTGAAAAACGATACATATTGAGTTCCATAACATAATTTCATACTCGGCCAAATGCGGATGAATAAAAATTTAGAAAATTTAACGATTAATGATCTGATCAAATTTTAATTAAGTGATGGAATGCAAACTTTTCATAGAAAAATTTAAAAAAACCCCCGACCCAAAAAAGTACGCAATAATTATGACAAAAGGTTAAAAACGCTAAACCCTATAAAAAGCAAAAAATAACTTTTAACACTACGTAAACTAAATTTTTTCGTGTCGGGGGACCGCTCTAATTCATTACTTTAGATACGTGTTTTTTTTTTAACGAATGTTGTAATTAGGTAGGTATCATTTGATTTATGTAAGTATTTATGAAGGTAAAAAGCGGTCCCCCGACACGTCAAAATTTAGTTTACGTAGTGTTAAAAGTTATTTTTTGCTTTTTATAGGGTTTAGCGTTTTTAACCTTTTGTCATAATTATTGCGTACTTTTTTGGGTCGGGGGTTTTTTTAAATTTATAATTTAATTTTATTTCATGCTTTTTAAAGGAGCTCCTTAATTTTTCCTTCTTTCATTTAATTTATTTTATCTTAAGCCCCATCTTATCGCTATATGCGATCTCGGCCAAAGGAAGCTGTTTAACAATCCTCATGACAAACTGGCTCTGGGAGAATTGCACAGATTGAGAAACATTTGGACATTCTAGATTTTCAGCAAAAATATAAATCGGTTTATCCGTTTCATTCCGGCATTTCAGGGTTTCATCCGCCACATCCCATTTCCAGCATCAGGTTCTCGTCAATCAGAAACATGAAGAGAACTTGTCAAGACAAATTCAACGAGCCCAAACTCGATGGGTTTACTAAAAGGCAGTTCAGGGTTACGTCTCCTACCTTCGTGCCCTAACAGCAGACCAGCTCAGTGGTTCCAAAAGACATTTGTGTTTCAAATTTCAGATCCCACATATACTTGCAAGTAAACTGATCGTGTAACATTCCTATCACATCTAGCAAACGAGCTGATGACCTTGAAGACCTGAACCGATTTCCACCAAACATAGCTAAGAACACTCCCGACTGACATACCTTTTAAACAAAAAAAACCGCATTACAATCGGATCATCCGTTTGGGAGCTACGATGCCACATACACACACACACACACACACACACACACACACACACACACACACAGACATGTCAAACTTATAACACCCCGCGTCGGGGGTTAATAAATAGGCCATTTCATGAAGTAAGGAAATGTTATACATAGCTGCAGCAGTTACACCGATGAATTAAAGTATTTAATGTACTGTTCTTAATCTGGACCTAAAATAAAATTCATACCTATAGAAAAAGATGCAATAGATCAAAAATAATTACCTACAACGCCTACATAAAAATTAATAGCAAATAGTTGACTCTCAGCAACTACGATACTAAGCCAAATTGTAAGACATCACATCGGGGGTGTAACTCAGTGGTAGAGTGTCTGCTTCGCATGCTGAAAGTCCTGGGTTCAAATCCCAGCACCTCCAAACGCAAAACTATATTTTTCGTCTGTTCTAACATAATAATTAAGAGTTAACATTTTTTTATTTATTTGTACTTCAAAGGTTCCGGAACTACTGAGCCGATTTAAAAAATTCTTTCATCGTTAGAAAGCTACACTCTTCCCGAGTAACATAGGCTATATTTTATCCCAGTCAGTAGTTCCCACAGGACACAAGTGAAACCACACTAAGACGGCTGTTAACTTATATGGGGCTAATGTCAAAATACAATCTTCAATCACAAAACAAAGGATAGATAGGTTATTGAAATTCACATTATTTATCCTTGTATAAGAACAAACATATAAGTAGAATAGAGATGTTATTCAGTAATCTCCCGCATACAATATTAACATCATGCCATTACGCGCTTGAGCTTTTTACGCGAACAAACAGACCGACCGACGGATAATCTGTTGGAAGTCGTGGATGTTGAAACTATGGAAGTGGCATTGAAGGTTTTATATTTATAAGTAAAACCAGTGAATCGATGTAAAGTAATTACTTGTATTTTTAATGTCAGAACGATAGTAAAACAAATCTGGAACGTCAAACACTTTTTAACAGATGATACAATTTTTTTTCAAGTTATCTTTACTTTTTATTGTTGAATAAATACCTACCATACCAAGATAACTTATACTTTTCATAAACACAATTCTCAAATATCCACAGTTGATCCAAAATTTACTTTAATTTTCATACTTAAAAAAAAACAAGTTAAGAAACCTAATTTTTGTGTCAAAAAATTGCACTGTGCGTTTTGATAAAACCACGCTCAAATCATGCCAGACACTTCCATTAACCACACATCCGTTACCTTTCTCACTAATCATAAGACGATCACTGGGCAGAGCAATAAATTTCAGTACCTTCACTATAACTCAGCCAGACCTACCCCTAATTAAGGGTAGCTGTAAAAATAATTACCTGTCATGTTTCAAGAGCGCGTGTGTTCATCTTTTACTGTGTTATGTCGGTTTTTGAAGTGTATGTAAATAGAGGTAGGTACTTTGAATAGTGAGTATTTTAGTCGTTTTAGGAAGAATAGGCATGATGACAAATTTTTAAATTCCTTTGTATGATGTAGGTATACGTCTATTTTATATGAAAAATTATTAATTTTAAGAAAATGCGAAGTTTATTTATCAAATAATTGCATTTTTCTCTGTCCACTTTGAATCCGGCGCGAAAACGCTTGTCAGTGTCATGTCGTCACTTGTGACGTCACGACTGAAATTACAAGACGCAAGTAAACAACGCTCGTGCAATAATTAAGTTTTTTGTGTTATTAAATATGAATTCGAAAGGGCATAGGTGTTGTGGGGTCCCCCAGTGTAAGAACACATCCAAAACAACTCCTGATAAGTTATTTGTGTACGTTCCTCACAATAAAAAAATACGAAACAAGTGGCTTAAACTTGCAAGGCGAGATTCAAAAGCAATATTGCCCAGGGTACAACTTTATTTTTGTGAAGATCACTTTGATGTAAGTTATTACATACTTCTCTAGATTCTAGCATAGTTTATAATGTTAATAACTATTTCGAGGTTAGGTTTCATCTCTCATTGTTTTTTAATTGAACTAGTATATTTACATGGAAGTTTTAACATTTCTAAATTCAGCTGAACAAAAATCTTTATTTGATGCCAAAAACTTTCCCAGCATTATGATATCAATTCTAGGCAAATTAGCGCTGTTTGCCTTGATAAATCCGGGCTTATGATAAATTAAAAACAAAGATCGCAGTGGAAGTTCACAATAACGAAATGTGACGTTCTCGCGCTTTCGCGCGAGTTGTTTTCAGAGATGACGTCACGAGCTCTGATTGGTGTTCAAGATATCATGGCGGATTGCCTTATTTCGTAATTTTATTTTATAAAAATACATATTAATCACATTATTAATAAAGAAAACAATGCGCGTTTTATATTCCAAGCTTCAAGTTTAATTTAATAAATATATTATTTTAATGATTTTTGATTACTGTCATCATGCCTATTGTGAAATACATGTTTTCTTTTTATGCTCATTTTTTACCAGGGACCCATATTTAAGGGAACAGGTTAACGATTCAGATTTTTATTATTTTATGATTTACACATATTTTATTACTAGCTTCTGCCAGCGGTTTCACCCGCATCCCGTTGGAACTACTTCCCGTACCGGGATAAAAAGCCTAGCCTAGCCTATAGCCTTCCTCGATAAATGGGCTATCTAGCACTGAAAGAAATTTTCAAATCGGACCAGTAGTTCCTGAGATTAGCGCTTTCAAACAAACAAATTCTTCAGCTTTATAATATTATAGTTCGGCCATTCAGAGAATGCGTTCCTGACACGTCGCGATTGAACTGACGACGTAATAACATTCATTGATTATTGATATAATAATGTTGTTTTAATGCTCCTCAATTGTTAAAACGGTAAACAACCAGCAAAAATATTTTTATCGTAACTGCAACGCCATTGCAAAGTTACGTCGTCAGTTCAATCGCGACGTGTCAGGAACGCATTCTCTGAATGGCCGAACTATAGTATAGATTTTGTAATCATTTAATAGAAAAATTAAGTATACAGTTATAATAAATACAAACATAATCTTAAAATCTAAACAATATTGATTTAATTAAGTGTAAAAAAATACATAAAAAATATACCTACTTACACGTTACTATAAACTCAACCCTACGCAAGCGGTACATTAACGAGTGACGTAAACTTCAGTTTAATGCACAATGTAAAAGTAAGACGAGATATAAAATATTAATGAGACAAAATGTGTAAGTATGCCAAGTAACATAAACCAGAAGTCGTCACAAATCCCACATACAAGACAATTAAAATATACTTAATTAGTTAAATATTTTTATGGTCCTTTCTTAATGTGTGTCATTTGTAGTATGTATGAAATTCAACCCTTTTATTGCCATGGTTTAATTATTGAGTTAATAAACATGATGTAATATTTTACGAGTCTAATATTACCACATCATATGCTACAAGACACGTAAATTAAGCTTTAAGAACAAAAATATGCGCTTATATATTTTATTATAACATAGAAACCCTTTGAGTACTAGCATACTGCAAACTAAGCAGTTGGCTGGCAGTTGACGCGATGATTCCTTTTGTTTTAATAATATCGCGAATTTAGTTACAAGTTTTTGAGTCTGTATCATACCGGCCAAATACCTGATCGTTGTGATGTGCACACTCCCATACATGCACACTCACATCTTCTTACTTATCAAGCACCCGAAGCAAACTATTGGCCGACAAAAAATTCTGCTTATGCCGATGCTTTTACTTTACTTCAGAAGCCACCTAATAACTAATAAAACATTAGTCATATTAATACCCTCGACATTAACACTTAAACTCAAATTAATACGAACACGCAATAACATCAGTCATTTTACGACAATGACAACTATCGAACCCTTCACCGCCTACGGTTTAATGACTGACTGTGTTACCGACGTGACAAACGGCCCACGTGTGTTACAATTAGTATTAAGATGTGTCATATTAATTACAAATCCTTTGCTTGTTAGTTATTTTAATTGATGCGGTACCTAAGTATTGTTAAGTCGTATAGCTTTTCTAACCTTTCACTGCGTACAGTTTAATGACTGACTGTGTTACCGACTTGACAAACGGGCCACGTGTGTTACAATTAGTACTAAGATGTGTCATATTGAAATGAATAAGTTTCCTCTTTATTATATTAGTATAGATTGTAAGTCACAAATAAGCGCCTTTTTCTATAAAAAATATGCGCTGATACGTTTCAGAAATAACATCAAATGTCATATGAAATCCTTATATTTTAATGAAACAACCTAATAACAAATAAAACAATGTGTATGTATGTTATTTTACGACAATGACAACTATCCAACCCTTCACCGGCTACGGTCTAATGACTGACTGTGTTACCGACTTGACAAACGGCCTACGTGTGTTACAATTAGTACATACCAAGATGTGTCATAATAATTAGTGGCTTTATGATGGACTAATTATTTTTGTTGTTTGTAATTTTAATTTATAAGTGAATTTGACAACTTGTCTTATCAACTAGTATTTATGAGGTTATTTTGTAGCTTTTTTCAATTTCCCCTTTTTATTTTAATAAGCTATGATTTGCATAGGTTTTCCCTCTTATGTACCTACACTTAAAAAATAAGTAAAACGATGCCATCATATCTATCTTATCATATCTTTTGAGCTAAATAAATGTTTTTCTTTCTAGTGAAAAGTAGTTCTACATTTTACAAATTATAGTAACTAGTGTTATCTTGACATTTTAATGTTTATTTTACACCTTCATAATTTTGGCAATCAATGAATAAACCACGGTCCACGACATAATTAAAACCAACTTAACTCTCATCCGGCTACAACACGAGTCGTTTGTGACTATCCACTATCCGACCCTCATGCGTGTATTAATTGGTGGCTTCACAGCGATAATGTTTGATTGATACCGCCGATACTACCCGTAAGGGGATGTTCATATGTAACGCTTACAAGTATCTTTGTCAAAGTATCAACACTGAATTCACAATCACAGCATTGGAAGGCTGCTGTAATGTAGTTTAATGGTAAGCTTCGTATAAAAAAAAAAGTAGATTTAAATTCCAGACTTGATATTTAGATTTTGAAAACTTTCAGTAGGTAACGATTTCACGCACTTACACGCCTTCATTTTAAATTGAAAAACGTGTCATAAACAGTACAAAATCACAGACCTGGGTTTTCGATATAGAAGTCAAATACCTACCTATATGTATCAGGTTGACGTAAACAAAACTAGCGCAAAAAACCTCCAAAACTTAATTAATAAAACATTTTAATCTCCTCCTCACACTTCATCCACAAAATTATGTCCAGCGATTAATAATCGCAAGTCGCAAGTGTCCAGTAGGCACGTGCCTTAACCCTTATCCACAAGGATATTCCGTTACACGCGTCATTAAGGGATAGCACCCACGGCACTGAAGGGTTATCGCTGACAGACTCTTTGATTACAAATATTGTAATCAACTATTATAATAATATGTTGTAACGTGTCTGTAATGCGGCTTTGTTTACTTAAAGCTTGAGGTATGTAAAATTACTATGTCAGCAAATAAAATACAATAAATATGTAAAATGTATAACACTGTAAGTTTTCTGCAAACAAAAAATCAAAAATAAATCAAGCCGCAACCAAAAGTTCTCTAAGACAACAAAACTATAAAATATCGTCAGATCTACTAAGGCATTATTATTCAATTCAGATCAAAAATTAAAAAAACTGATACATTCTAACCTAGGAAAAAACATTTCTATGTCGAAAAATAAAAAGGGAAAATAGCTGTAAATCAGTATGGCAAAAAACAACAGCATCTACCAATAAATCCTGCATTCCTCTACCAACCATCGAAATAACGTCATAGAAGTAACTATTGCACAGTACAAAACCGTTTAATTTGTCACAATAACTGTTATTAAAGTGACATGTAGATCAAGGAACGTGGTCACGCCACCCTGGAGTCCACTAAGAGTGTCAGCACACGGCAAACTTTAAGTCGGCCGATAAGTAGTTTGGGCTTATAAATCAGTGTGAAGATGAATTGTAGTATGCACATTACACAAATCTATTTAAACGGTATCAGACCGACTGAAAACTATGATAGGAATTAAGATTTTCTACAAAAGACTTGCCGTCCCGAGTCAACTATGGGCCGACTAAAAGTTTTCCGGGTGCGGGTCCTTTAAGTGCTCACTTGTCTATTCATTATAATAATGATGAGCTTCATGTTGGTGGGACCACGCGAATTTGTAATTAGTGACATAAGATAATATATTGATAATGTGGGCCTTTTAATTACGATTATCACTTCTGCAGACCAATGAAGTATTTATATAATTTAAGAAAGAAATGGCCTTCATAACTCGGTTCTATTTTTTTTCAGCGGAAGAGTTATTACTGATTTCTCTGAATAATCTTTATGGTCATACTCAATCTATGGTTGTACTTTTGGGCTTCAGCATCTACCAAATTTTATGTGCCATATCTAGCGTGGCGTTTAGTGCCTGGTGAAGTAGGTATCAACCTTTAATTAGATGTTCCATATATTCGTTTCTAAATGAACTTCATCATCATGTGCCTAGCCATTTCCCAACTATGTTACGGAAGAGTTTCACTACTGTAACGTGATTTCCGAACGTACTCGTGAGGACATAAATGTTCACCTATCCTCAGATCGCACCAAGCGGTACTTTACCTACTTTAAGTATGATCGATGGATACGTGCGACTGTTACGAAGCTCAGACCTCTTTCAGATGCTTATTTAAAACCAAAATCAAAAACTCTAGTAATCATTATTCGCTTTATTAAGTAAGATCCTCCAACATTCTCGAAGGAAGCTCCCCAAATCAATTGTGCACCGATGTCATTACCCCCACACAAACCGTACCCCACATATGTAATCCCCTAATTTGATACTGGTTTTAATTAAACAATTTAACGTGTCGGTCTCGTACCATCCCCCTTCCCCCTCACCTCTTGTATCTCTGATTTATAGCCTAGACACCTGGAAGCTGTGATGTGTAGAACAAAATTATTTTAGTATCAAATGTGCCATCGGAAAACGTATTTTATAATGAATCGGTATCGAATGCGCCGCGTAGAAACTACTCCGCGCGCCCGTATTATAAATGAGCTATCTAACACTGAAAGGATTTTTTTAATCGTTCCTTGAGATAAACGGTTTTAAAACAAACTAGTAAACTCTTCAGCTTTATAAATAAGTCTAGACAAAGGAACTCTTCCTTTTTTTATAATAAAACTCGTTAACAAAACATGAAGCAAAGTGTCAAATGTGTCAAAGTCACTTAAAATAAATAGTTGTGATTTTGTGTCGCGTGTATTTTATAGTAATTTATTTTATAAGTGATATTATACAACATGATGTTAATTTACGCGTGCACTTTATTATTAACAACGATACGCGCAATGCAACCAAATGATTTGCGTCATTTCGTGCCGAACGTTGGCACAGTACTGTTCACTGCCAGTGATATGCAAAAGAGACAGTGGACCAAGGCAGAATTAAGTCTTCTGCGAGCTAGAAGATATTTCCAGACGCTCCTTCCTCCGCCAATCTTCATAAACACATTCAATGAGGATTATGTAAATATTCTACTAGGATACTTCAGAGACGCTTATGCATCCATCAAAAGAGAGTCTGCAGACCCTGAAACCGACACCATCATGACCACAGCTCTCTCAGACGCAATAGGGGGATACCTCAAAGTATGGGTCCTACCCATCGCAAAATTGGACTACTATGGAGGCACGGTATCTCAGCAGAACGTAATCAAACTGTTCCAATTTTACAACGAAATCAAAAGATACTTAGACACAGATGGTAGTGGCTGGCGCAGACCTGATGAAAACGTACTCAATTCCATAACAATCAACGTTGCTCCTCTCAAATTACTATCAAACACTAGAAGCATGAAAGACCCTTGTGAAAATCTAGCGTACTTTGAGAAGACCCCGGATGGCTTAGGTATACCAATCCCAAACGTGAATTGGAACGACAAATCGAGCACGATGTTCATACCTCTTAAGAATGTGTCCTTGATAATGATGAATAATCCAAATACAGCCCATCATCTGATGAAGTACTACGATGCTGCAAGAAGCTGTATTCAATTCAGTAATCCTCAAGATCAGGACATTTTTGACGAAAAATTTCAAGAATGGCTGGCAAACGAAATAGTGCCGCACTTGAAGGACGATGAATTATATCTTGCACTCGGAAGCGTACTCACATTGGTGAACAGAACCCGGGATCTTTGTAACAGTGTCATTGATACGTACGGCAGCAGGTATAATGTGGAAGCGCCACCAAAAACGTGCGACTTAGCATGTAAAAAAATGTGGATTATAACAATTATATTAATTATAGAAATAGCCTGGTGTATACCAGCATTACTTTATATATTGTGCGCCAAAAAGTCGCACAACAAAAAAGACTGTACTAGTAATGTCTACCTTTATTTAGACGGCAACAAGTTTGATAAAAACCCTAAAGCTACAAGTTTCAAAACAATATCAACTTGTGTTACTGAGTTACCACCTACAGAAAATGGTGAAGCACCTTCTTCTTGTCTGAAAAGTGGCATGAAGGGAAAACATAGATCTCACCACAGTAACATGGAAGCTGAAGGCCAATGTCCGTCAAAGGCCCAAACCTGCGTTGTCGGAAATGAATCATATTCAGATAGTGGATCCAGAGAACTGCCAGGCGATGTTAGGGGCAATGATGACATTACTTTTAAAATTTCGGATGCCCAAATTTGCAAGAAATCAGCACCGAAGAAAAGCTCTCGTCCTGCTAAAGACCGTTGTAACTCTACGCAATTAGTGGTTCTATCTAGTCATGATGCGTTCAATATTGGTCCTCAACGAAGTGAATATAGCTATGCTACGTTGCACACTCCACCAGCACCTTGTTCCTCACCTATACTAGGCCAACCATTAAGTGTTCTAAAAAGTAGGAGACGTCGTGAGAAAGATGAATATAGAAGACTCGAAAAACAAAGATTTGATGATTGCCATAGAAGCGAACGTAGAAAAACCGATGAGATTAAGAAACAGGAAGATCGTAGGAAACTAGAAGATAGTAGAAAACAGGAAACATATAGAAAGGCAGAGGAAAATAGAAAACTTGAAGAATTTAGAAAGCATGAAGCATGTAAAAAGGCAGAGGAAAATAGAAAACTTGATGAAATGAAGAAAGTTGAAGAACGTAGAAAAGCTGAAGAATGTAAAAAACGTGAAAAATTAGAAGAATGCAGAAAAGTTGAAGCATGCCGAAAACTGGAAAAACAAGAAGAATATAAGAAGCATAAATCACCTGAAGAGTACAAGAAAGTACAGGATCGCAAGAAAGTTGAAGAGCGCAGAAAACTTGATGAAATTATAAAACATGATGAAGTTAGAAAACATGATGAAGTTAGAAAACATGATGACGTTAGAAAACATGACGAGTGTCGAGAGGTTGATGAATGTAGGAAACTCGAAGATCACAGGAAAGCCGAGGAAAGTCGGAGACATAAGAAACCCGAATACAGTAAGAAACCCGAACACAGTAAGAAACTTGAGGAATCTAGAAAATTGGAAGAAAACAAAAAGATCGACGAAGGTCGAAAACTTGAGGAAGCTAGACAATTACAGGAATATAAACGAGTGGAAGAGTGTAGGAAAATAGATAAATTATTCGCTGAATCTATGGACTACTGCGAAGACAAAGATGTGTGTAGATTATTTGATGAATGTAGAGATCTCAATCATCTAGCTGATAGCAAAAAACATGACAAATATAACGAGCGAAGTGGTAGCCGCACTGAGGAATCTTGTATAGTTAGCGAAATTAAATATGATACCTCAAAATCACCACTAGAATATCAAGAATGCTGTGCTTATGAGGAAACGGTCGACGTAGTGGAATGTCTTGATACAGGGCCCTGCAGAAAACCTTGTCCTTGTACTGACTGCATGACAAAAGGCTGTTTTGATTCAACATCAAATTCCACATGCCGTGAGGTTACTTCAGAGAGCCCCAGCGGGTCGAAATGTCTATCAGACAAACAGGTTGAAACAAAGAACACTCGGTTTCAAGTGACTAAGGAGTTAAGAACTGTTAGAACCAGCACGAAACAAATTACTAAAAGTTCAGTGAAACCTTATTTAGAAATTACAATCGATAGGCCGGTCACGGAAATATGCGTGGATATTACCAGGCAACATAAGAGGCCGAGTAGGATACCTAAGCTTGCTAGCAGTGTCTTTACAAGTAAACTGCCTTCTACGTCAAATGCTCCTGTAGAAAAACATAAAAGCTTGATTCCACAACTCAAAAAGAAAACTGTTGACGATATGGCCATAGCACAGTCTCGATGCTCGAGATCATCAGAAAGTGCCAAATTAAATGACACATTCTAATTCGAAATTTTATCCAAAGAAAACTTAGTTTTATTCTAGTTGATATTGTTATTATATAATTTTAGTTGTTATGTACTTACTTGTTATAACTAATTTGATACTTTTATTAATATTATGTTTATTAAGCATTACATTGACTTTTCTTTATTATCTATCTCTAAATTCTTGATGGATGATCCTATAAGTACTTTTACGTGAAACGAGCATTTTCCATTTGTTTTAGTCAAACCATAATACATCTGATTCTTACAACAGCTCTTATCTTGCAAAGTGACAAACGCCTTTAATTTAGTAAAATTCTTTGACATAATCTAAAGGTAATATACCTTCCTAGAAACAACCATCTATTCCATTATTATTTCCTACCATTACCACAAACAGTGGGTCCTCAATTCCTGTGAGTACTCACTAATCACAGTGACGAATTTATTGGCCCGATCCGGCCGAATTAGGGGGCTAGGGGGTTCTGAGTTATTGCATATTTTGGGCAGCTCAGGTGGCCGGCCGCGCGGCTAATCTGTCATTACACCAGCCCACTTGCCACTTTACCAATTGAGTGCTGGACTTTTGTGGTAGATTTATGTTCCTAGTGTTGAATATAGTATAGTTAGGCCTTTTGTGTATAGTAAGACGATTTGTAGTTTAATTGCGACCTTTTTATGAGAGGCTTTCAGTTGAGGTCCACCTAATTTCCTACGGACATTTTCGTCTAGCTTCACCTATCGTAAAGTATTCAAAAATATACTTAGTACCTAGTAGGAAAGTTGTACTATTTGCACCTGTTTTGCTCTGTGACAAGTTTTTGGATTTTTATAAATTCTTTTTTCATCAAAGCTTTGTGATCTGCAAAACCAAAGAACCGACTTACCTACAACAGCAAAAATCATTTACAACTTTAATACCTCAAGAGCAATTGAGTAGGGTGACTAACCCCCAATAAATACTGGACTCTGTAAATTGGCGCAGTGTTGTGGGATTACCACACTTACCGCAATTGTCCGGATAATCCCCGATCGACAGGGATTATCGGACAAATTGTCCTTGTTCTTGACTAATTTATGGTCACTGGGTATGAAGTGATTGCAGACATCTGGGTGGCCGATAAAATAATGATGCTAGATTATAAGGCTTGGATTGTAACGATGAAAATTGTGGCAACCCCTTAATGTACAGAATACTAACCCAATGTATGTAGTTATTTACCATTTTCACTCACATTTTCACTATAGGCAAGACATATATAACATGACACAGCGCCCCTTTTAAGGAAGGAAGTCAAGAATAGAAAATTAATGCTGTCAGTTTTCAAGAATACATTTTAAACGCACCAAGTTATCAGGATCCATAGCTTTTAACCAATAACAGCCATAAATAAAGAGCTAAAATCCTCAAATCAATTTCACATAAATTGAAACACTTAATACTTAGAGATTAATACTTCCAAATGAAATAAACATAACACTCCACTCGAAGGTCAGTTCTGATTTATAGGCGGATCTCAAACGGACTTCGAATCCCGGGATTACGATGTCCAACACTAATCCCGCTGATAAAGTACTACGGACCTGTTTTTCTAAAAGTATGACAAATAATAATAGCTGGATTTTTCTGAAATATAGGTAATTGTGTAAAATAAAATGTTGTTTCGTTTTGTTTTTATGTATTCTAGAAAATATTACCAACAATTCACGGACCATCATGGACAATCCAGTGTTTAAGATAATTAATTACATTATAATGTATACCTTCCATTTAAATATTTGGCTAAAGCAACAAGAATAATCACGCAAATTCGCCAAAAACCTAAAAAACCCTCACAAAAAAAAACAGCTTCCTAATACCTAATTTCCTCTTCAAAAATCACAGACAAGAATAATGAATTTATGAACTCCCCTTATCAGAAGCCAACAAAAAGAAGAATATCTTAAATTAACCCGTTGACAACATCCCTGCCGCCCCTGTCGGCGACTTGTAAGGCTATAACTTAAACAACCCACAACCCTCTTGTTACGAAACCCAAGATTTTACACTGATACCCATTCTAACCCCTTATCGCTCTGATGGAGTGCAAGGAACGTAACCGAGGATAAGAAAAGGTATTTGTTGTTTCTATTAATGAGGTATTTGGATGGGATGGGAGATACAGGTGTTCGGGAGTTTGCGGAAATGTTTTGTTGGTTTTGGCTATTTTATAACAAAAGAAAACCCTGAAAAATCTCTGGGTTTTTTCCGAAGAGATCTTACCATAAGCGGATCATATTGAATCCTTTTAATTAGAGGAAAAGTGTTATTTTTTAATCAATTACGATCAAACTAAGCAGAATATAAAAATTACATTAGATCACCAATGCACCAATGATCATTTCAAATTTCCAGTCGCTGTCCAAACACAGTCAAATCAGACCAAATCGTACCACACCATAATCGCCATGAACCGCAAACCAAACCCGACCGCCTTTCACACCGTCGTCGCCTCAATTTCGGGCACGCAAACAACTCCTCACTTCTAATTGAAGCAGATAGGTGTCTCAGTAATTATGCCGGTGTAACAAGCTCCCTGGGGACCGCTGAGATACGACCAAGATGATACCCCTCGGAGCCAGATGCCGCGTGAAAAACGAACCGCAGATAACGGAGTCACGTAGGAAGGTTCCCGGATTTTGTTTTTGGAGCATAGCTAATTTGGGGTCCAAAGTTTTCAAGTGTTTTAAGATATGATGTAAGTACGAAGGTAACATGATTAAGTTAACATTATATGGTGAATTAGTTAGTTCCACCTATGTATAAGAGAATTTACAGGAAATCACAATTACCTAAGTAGTCGCAATTCAAAATTTGATAATTGAATGAGGTTTAATTTTAAGAAAGCCTCTTCAATGTTTTTGTTTTCATTTTTTAAACGCTTGCCATCTTTTTTATTTCTCATTGATCACCCCTACAATTTTGCCATAATTTCTTAAAGTACCCAACTTGGAAATCATTGGAGCAAAAGAAACAACACGTAATTACTTCTCAGCAAACATCTCGTGAATTTCACTATTTATTGAGCTCCCAATGTCAACTAACCAAATAAGCAAGGAATTTTAGGAGCACGTTAGCAAATTTATCAAGACCCCTGTTTCACCAGGGTTTGGGTAACATGTCATACAATTTGTTAGTGTTGGGAGAGGTGAGGGGGCTCAGGAAATAGTTGTTGATGACAAATTACACGGTAGGGGAGTTAAACAAATTAATCACGGAGTCCAATTTAGCGGAAAACAATGTGGGGCGGTGGGATGGTCGGATTTTGTCATGGTGTACCATGTCGAGTGTGCTGTACTTGCGCTTCAAGATAAGTTGGAAATGTCTCACGAAGTATTTTACTGGTAAGTGATATACCTAAGAATTCTTGTATAAATGAATCACTGTACATATCTTTAACAATAAATAAGTGCTTACTAAAGTCTGCAGTAACTGCACTGTTTTTTGGTCCTTGGTCATTCTTAGGTCACAATACTTCACTAGAAGGACTACTTCACTTCTTATATTTGTTTTTATTCGAGTACCTATTTCATATTCATCACCATTTGTTTCTATAATGACATCTATCTCTGAAGCAATTGCGGTTCCTATACCTATTTAAGCCACTATTATTTCTTATAAGTACTTTTATTAAACCTGCTTAGCTCTTCATATCAATTTTTCTGTCTAACGAGACTAATAAATCCGTATCCCAACAATTTGAGGCGACTCCCGGTAATGGATCCATCCTGTTTGTGTTACTTACAATAAAACGCGTAAGATCTGCTTAATAAGTGTTTCCTGCTTACACGGGTTTGTTAAGATGTTGTCATTGTCACTATTAGTCAAGATTATTTTCGTTGCTAGTAATTGGGCTGCCTACACCTCTGTTCGTTCAATTGTGAACATATCAAACCATTTTACTTTTCAGGGTTGTAGTGTTACATAGCATAATAACATAGCTGGGCATTGATGAGGAGATATGTTATTCTTACCATTATCTTCTTCTTCCTTTGAGCTTTTTTGACAACTATGTTGGGATCAGTTATGCTTACCATATCTAAGCCATACTTTTCAATGTTACAACCATTGATAGCAAAATTAAAACAATTCTATCATATCCTTCATTAAAACCACCCCATCAAAATCAAATCTCCCACAAATAAATATATAAACAATGAAATCCTCTATTTACCACACCTGGCGGAAACGAACGCCCCGACCAATGCAATAATTAAAAAAATATATCTGCCGGAAGTGTGTTCCGCTCCGGTAGCCGCTTCCGCTCGCCATTGGACAAAACCTTTGACCCCACCCCACGTGAGCACCCTATGTACCTATAATATGACGTCATGAACCCTCAGGTGAGGGAAACTTTTTTTACCTACCTCTTTTGTTTTAATGTTTACGTGGACTGTTTGGTGTATGGCCTGAATTGTGTATTAAAAAAGGGCGATTAGTCATTTGGAAAATTATTATTTTTTGTAAGTTCCTAATCTTACCATCTATACATTTCCACGGCTCGGGACGTCTCTCACCCTTTATCATCATCATCATCATCAAGTCAACCTATCATCATGCCGTCTAATGCTGAAAGTAGGCTTCTCGAATGAGCTCGCAATTGATGAATAAAAGTTACTTTCATGTCCTTTATGTGTAAGTAGGTAATCATTTTGGTGAGGTGTGCCACAGTACCATATACTTAATTATGTATTTGATGCATTGTATTTAAAATCTATGTATTCAAAAAAATCCCTTTCGACTTTCAAATAAAACGTGCATTCACCCTCAAACATTATGTAAAGTTATTTATTACTCTATGATAAAGTTGTCTCATTGTCCAAAAACTACATTATCAAGCTTTACACTCGAACATCTAATAATAGTACTACTTATTATAAAAATCCATTTAAAAACTTCTCGAAGCGTGCTTTCAAAACTACGACTGATAAAGCTTGGAACTTCAAACATTATGGAAAGTGGTCGTAAATCTAAAAGTACTGATAAACAAATTAATACCGATAAAGAGAAAAACGTTATTACTTACACTTATGAAGATAAAAATGTAGTTATGATTGTTTGCGGATATGGTCTTCTCTTGAGTTTCGTTTTATATAATGGTTCAGAATTTACGAAGTCTTTTGATTCTGAGGAGCTACAATTGACACAACAATGACATGAGCTAAAAAGGTAACAGTAATCTTACTTTAAAGGATTCTTCATGCAATACAGCAATTTACCATTGATCGTATGAGTTGACCCTTGCTGCTATAATCTCCATCCATCTTGATCCTCCTAAATGTAAAAATGTAGGTATGTGCAAATCTAATGACATCAAGGTACCATCTATCTAACCCTTTAATGCTCTTCTGAGATCATCCCAACTACTTAATTCCACATGACCAAGGAAACACTAATTGAAGTTACCATTATAATAAAACCAGCAATTAGCACCAGTAGATAGGCTGCTATATTATGCGAAATATGTTGAATTTTATACGGTAGTGTGAGATGTAGTATTCAACTATTCCTTATGGCGGCGAGCGCATATTTCAAACAATTAGACAGCCCAATCGCGGCCAATTTGAGCTCCGACCGCCATCATGTTGTATGTAGTATCTTGTAGTTCGCCTTTTTGATATTATGCTAAGACTAATTTAGATCGCGCAAAAAGGTTACATTTCAGAAATGTTCGCACTCAAAGAAGAAACATTTGTGTGCGTCACAGTGCCGCCCATTGACGGAATCACGCGTTAAGGGATTTCTTTGCTCAAATGAAAAGAAATGCCTTAACGCGTGATTCCGTGATGAATATTACAGGTATCAAACGAAAACTCAAAGTAATCTAAACATGGCTTATCCATGGCTTTACGGGGACTTTGCCGTAAAGTTTAGGATAGTATCCGTAAGTAGCCATGTTTTTTTTTTCATTTACTTTATAAATACATTCTGCAAAAAGAAATCTTAAATAAGTAAAAAAAGAACCAAAGGGATCCTTTTTACATAGAACTTAGGCATTTCTGAAACCTCCCCATCTTCCCACCTTCCCACAACATATCCCAGCTACGTCCAGCAGCTATAACTCAATGAACAATAGCAGCATTCTAATCCAGCCGGCCGGGCCTGCTGGTATCCGTAATGAAATTCCCGGGTTATACGGCCCCGGGCTAGTGTCATCCTAACAATTAGCTGGATTATACTCCGCTGTGATACAAACTGCACTTATATTTGTGGGGGTCAGATTATGTGTAAGATTTGTTGTGCAATCATTAGGTACTTCCAAAAAAGGTAAATATTTTGGTGGTGGAAAACACAAGATTTTCTTTTTTTTAATATTTCTGCAAAAGTGAGTAATTAGGTTTACTTATTTGTTACGCTTTCACGCTAAAATATGTAATAATGATCAAAAAATACTTTTGACATTTTCATCTCAGAATTTCGTAAAAAATAAAAATCGTTTGGGGTATCTGAGGTTTCATTTCACATGATTTATGGTCATATGGTGTTTTTCTATCTAGTAGGTACTAGTCCTGTAATATGTAGTTCTAAATAATACTCAGCCACTAGTGAATGAAGACCACATTCTAAAACATTTACATGACGAGTACAACTTCAGTCTTTATTAATATAAAGCGTTATTATTCATGAATGAATTGTGTCATTCGTGACAGCTGTCATTAGCGTCATCTGACGCGTGTGGCCTACCTTCCGTTATACTGTTGATACAAGATGTTGTTCTTTCATGAATATGAATCTTTCAGAAATCAAGAACTGTATAAATAAATATCCTTGGTGTAATGTCTACACAAAAACCTACCTAAAGCGGATATCTGGGGAGGCCCAGACTTCACCAAACCCTATTATATTGGCAAGGATGACGATGATGAGAGATTTTTAAATAATAAAATTCTATCTCCACTCCGATTTGGTAGAGTCTGGGCCAAATACTCCTGTATATGTATTGTGCCAAGTCTGGCTCTCATCCCCTAAACCTTTTAAATGAAAAGATATCACTGTTAAAACAACTCTATTGACAGATGGGTACCATGACTGTTATAGTCGATTTGCCTAGTAATGAGAGGGAGTTAGACCTTTGGAACAATGATTAAACTGACCGCCAATTGTACTATTCTTTGTGTGTTGTGATGTCTTGTGTTGTTAATTTTCTTGGTTTACAATAAAGAATAATCTATCCAGTGGCGGGGCAAGACCTAAATTTGATGTGGGCAAGACAGATTTCGCGAGGCCCTGTTCTATGGCGACCTGAAGACGGATTCTTTAAAATAATAAAAACAAACAAAACAATTAACACTGCCAAGTTTTTATTCATAAAAATACAAATTATATTAAAGTCACTGGCAGAAGCTAGTATTGAATAACACAATTATAGATACGTTTCTATTTAGTGCCGGTTTTAACTCTACCCTGCCCTGGGCGAGATTTCTACGGCGCCCTCTAACTGCAATTCAAACCCATAGGAAAAACAGAGGCACATGCAGTTACCGATTGCGCGAGCGAAGCGAGCGCGAATATTTTTTTATAGTTAACAAGGCAAAGCAAAAATTACGTAAAATGTAGCCCAATCGTACATAAGTTATTGCTGGTTGGTGAAGGCAAAAATACGGGAACATAGCTTCTGATCACGCGAGTGAAGCGAGCGCGAAATTTTTTGTAATATCTTAGAACTCAAAACAAAAATTACTTAAAATGTAGCCCAAACGTACGTATAACTCTGTGTTGACGCCTATGTATTAACATTTTGGGACTTTGTGTTTCTTCGGTGCTCCAACTTTTTGTTAAACTGAGAACTCCAAAAGTAAACGTAGAATAAATAAGAAATAAAAAAGAAACCGCGAGCGAAGTGAGAAAAATTTTTGAGGCGCGAGGCCCCTTGTACCGCGAGGCCGTAGGCGGTGGCCCACGTCGCCCACGCCTTACGCCGCCTCTGAATCTCTATCTACTTTATTCTCCGGTACAGAACAATATTGGCTCATTCGTCCAAACACCTTGTATAACCCTTCAATTGAGGCGTCACAGTATATTAAATATGAATAATGATTGCCCAGACATCATGGGAATACTAAACACAAACGCTGCGATGTTCCGTGTTATCATCACGTAATCACTAGCAATGTGCCCTGCTCATAAATTTTGAACAATTGTAATTGACGTAAAGGCAAGTCTTGAGGTACAAGATGTCTTTGTGACTTTCATACAAAGGTAATGCAGGAAAAAATCGGAATTCTTGGGTACATACGTACTTACTTCTTTCAGCAAACGTTTTAACAAAAAACAACGAAAAAATAGTGTGGTGACAGTTTCAGGAGATGCGGAAACTTTGATACATCCCTACCTGGAAAATTTCTGTCTACAGCGTTAGGTATTATTCAAAATCGCCAGCTTTTCTTCTGAGAAGATTTATGAAAGTGAATATACCATATGGATGACGAATAAGTCATTAACCAAGGACGGCAGGGATTAATCTCAATCCTAACTTTATTACTTATTAGCAAAGGAATCCAGATTTAACAAAAAGTTATCCTCGCTTTCTGAACCGAGCCTTGCCTCAACATATTTGTTCTGTCTGACAATTTTTACCACCACCATCTCTCTCACACATACCCATACATCACAGGACTGAAAGAGAAGTACTTGTAATTTGCGCGACAATGAAACTGGATCGTTCACGAGAGATTTATACGCTCATTTGTAAATAATGAAGGCGCCACTCATTGTGATTGAAGTCCCATTGATGGCGACCTAACACACCCCTGCACTGCAGGGTTGTGACGTCATGAGAACAGATAAAAATTGCGAACTTTCTTTCTTATCGTGCGCAATGAGTATTACGATAGATGACACCGTTCCGTTGGTAGTACTTCATTCATCTTTATACTAGTCATCATGATGATGACTGCATTTGATGTCTTCTTAAAGATAACTAAAGAGACATTGGTAATAGCTCGTGGACGAATTCATTGTTGAAAAACGATTACCTAACCCTTATATCAAAATTAAAATGGTTACTTTCAATTGCGAACATTTGCAGTTAATGCAGGCAATAACTTTATGCACCCAAAAGTTTGCTAGAAGAAATTGGTAGGTAACCTAACCTAACAGTTTTTTAAGAGAATCTTAATGTTTCCCTAGCAACCCTAAGCTTAGGCCAATTACTTAAAGTCAGTATGCATAACGGCCTAGCCTACACCTGCCATTGTGTCTCGTCTAATACGTGGCGCCCTCTATAGACAACTGTGAGCACTTTGCACAATTAGCAAGCTGTTTCAGATAAACACCAGTAAAGAAGCTTAAATTCAACAGCAATTTTCATTTTTCACTCTTTTGTAACACAAATACGTGAAATGGTGAAAACAGCGCCTGATTTTTTTTTCATTGCAACTGAAATTAGTTAAGCATTTTTGAGAGCGTTGCGTCTCAGTAAGTTTGACATGCTTAAATAAGTCGTAAATACCTCACCGATAAAAGGTTATTGACATTCAAAGAACAATGTTATCAATTTCAAGGTATTTCAGTTAATTTGCATGTAGGTTTCCTATTTCCTATTATAATTCACTGATACTTAAAATTAAGTCAAAAATATAATTATCCTGTTTACTAAATTACGATTACGTTATTATGTTACAAAAATAAAAATACTGAAAAAAGGTTGCTTGAAGTACATATCTGCTTATTCATATCATAGATATGAATCCCACATCGCACATCCCGATTAATCCACAGATAAAAAAGAGTCCCCAAAAAAAGTACCAACAAGCAAGGAGGTGCGTATTTTCGAGTCAACAACGTCTTAAAACGATTACCGACAGTCTTCAAGGTGTGAAGGGGGATGCGACACGTAAATCGCATTAGATATGTTAAATCCCGGGCCTCAGGGGGCTGCGAGGCGGTTGAGACGATATTTTTATTCGTATCGCTTACTTTTCGTGATTATTGTTCGGCAACCATTTGCATTGCGCGCTGTTGTGTAGTAGGCGCTGGAAGGTTTGGTACTTTGGAAAAAAGAACTACGTTTAATAAGCCAGTTTAGAAATCTTTGTGTGTATTGTTAAATAAAAAATATTTTCAGTTATCTTCTAAATGAAAAGAAAGGCAAATGAAATAAAATTTATTGTAAACAAAGATTACAACGTATTACAACTGCTGTCTTAGTTGTTTTTGTTTACAAATTAATCGAAAGTACCTTAAATTATACACAACAAATTGTACATATTATGTAGTTATATACCCACCTTACACGTTTAATGAAAAAATCTAATCTTTTATTGAAATAAATCTCTCTTTAACAAAAAAAATAAACCAAAGTACCAAAACGCGTGTACTCCGCTTCACAGGTGATATTTCCATGATTTTCCCGCCAAAAGCGTGACGTAAAAAAAGCCCCAAGACGCGAAGCAAAGTCAACGACTTTCAGAATGTCGGAAGTGGGTTTTTTTATTCAGTTTTACGTTTATACCGTCTCTCTTGTCTATTAGGAGTGTCAGATCTTTTACTTACGCCAATTGACGACTAGCCTTTGTTGTGGGTTTTGCTTTCATTTGTTCTGAAGGCGCGTGGTTCTCTTTGGTTATTCGTACAGGCGTTTTGTAGTTAGTACCTAATTGACAAAATTAGTGGTTATAATTTGATTAAACAGTAAAAATTTGGTGAAAGAACGATATTTATTTTAAAATCTTTGAAAGCTTCGAACGTTCCTAATTAGGCTGTTTTTTTTATTAAGTACCTATAACTTACCTAGAGTAATGTTTCCATTAAATTGACTTCGAATTCATTATAAAAAGGAAAGACTATTAAATACTAAATGGGACAAATAGAACTGGTAGAAAAAGAAAACAAATATTTTAAAAAGGCGCTGCTCTTCATTAAACTTTTAAATATTAAAACTTACAAAACATGACACATTCAAATATCCAAATCCATTAAATATAAAAAAAGAACAGAATAAATAATCAAATTCTCAAATCTCCCCTCGACGCCAAGTGTTATTCGGTGTTTTTATAAGTCGTCACCGCAGATATGTACAGTCGAGTACACGATTTGTTCACAACCCCCTTACCCCCTTGTGCGCAATCGGATAGAGCGCACCGTTTCAATCTGACTGACTGTTAATTTTTCTTCGTTTGTGTATTGTGGATTAATCGAGCAACAAAAATCTTGTCATCAGGAGTTGGTGAGGTGGTTTTGTTATTGACTGTACGCAATGATATGCTTCTCTTTAAGTGAATTGTATGTAAACGTCATTCACCTAGAAATTAAATATTTAGATACTTACATAGCAATCTCTCCAGCCGAATATATTTTAACAGAAATTTCCTAACTCACCCAAATCTACCTAATTTTTTATTTTGATTTTGGACTTTGCGTACAATATCTTAAACACTGTTCAATCAATATAACCAAAAATTTCACAATCACAGTAGAAAATCTGCGTTCCTAAGATAAAAGCGTAACCTTCTATAATCGAAACTCCACACCGAGAATTAAGTTTGTAACAAAGAAAATAACAGTAGTAAAAGTAAAACAAAAGAGCCGTATTTTCCCATTTCATCCGTTGACTTAGCCACAGGTGTCCGTAATTATCTAGGAAAGAAAGGGTTCTTTCATGATCCCTACAATATTATTTCGCATTTCCTTCATAATCACCCTTATTACTAAGACGAAAAAGGTCTTATTTCAATGATCAGAATGTCTCCGATACATTCCTTGATTGCCTGTCTAACCACCTTTAGAAGACCTATCATATAACGTGACATCTCCCTTATGGGATCTTTATTTCTATGTAAACTTGGCGTAGAGGCAGATCTACATAAAATGGACGTTATTAATACAAATTTCAAGTTAATAGCACAGAGTGACGGTGCCAGCAATAATGGTATCGCGATTTATGAACATAATCCCGGTTTGTT
This sequence comes from Helicoverpa zea, assembly GCF_022581195.2. Lineage (NCBI taxonomy): Eukaryota > Metazoa > Arthropoda > Insecta > Lepidoptera > Noctuidae > Helicoverpa > Helicoverpa zea. The sequence goes on along the minus strand of NC_061466.1, from coordinate 9,200,418 downwards.
AGCGGTGAGCCGCTAAATATTACAGAATAAAAGATTGAAAGTCATTTTATGATTGAATCGAGGGGCTTTTAATTGTTTGTAAGTTCCTTCTTACGTGCCATAGAGGAAATCTCTTTATTAGCAAATTGAAACCAAAACTGCCTCATCAAAAGATTCAAGATCCATCCTATTGTAGGAAGGGTCTACTACAACTTAACGAAAGTCAGTAGGAATTCGTCCGTTTACTCCAAAGAACTTTGAACTTCAACTTCAGAGATACTAACAATGAACATCACTAGGTGCATATATACCATCATCAGTCTTTTAGTATCCCATTGTAGGGCTCAGGCCTCTGCTCATACAGACAACGAATGAGCGTTATTCACCGCGAAAGCTCGGGCGATTCAAGACTTGAAGGTACAGATTTCCTCAACATTTTTTCCAGTGACCTATACCCATCCTAATACGTAAGACAACTACCACTTTACCCCATAAGTTGACAAAAATGTCACCACTATAAAAGAGACCGCACCAATTTTATGTATTTGTCGCCCTTTGCGGAATCATCACCATATCGTCTGAAAGGTCGCGACCCCATAGCCAAATGTCGTGCCCTTTGTGCTCTGCCCCATAGGAATACCATAAACACTGCTTCTGAACACTGTTATAATTGTGCGAAAGTTATATGTGTGTAGAAATATTGGGTAGACGAGTTTGGAAAGTAGGCACAGGTTTGCAGTCTGGAGTATGTCTATGGCTTAGTAGAAATTTGTAAGAACTCATCGCAGAACCGTAGAAGGTGAGGACCGGAGAAGGTGTGCTATATGTAATTCTGATCAACAGAAGTTGCGCGGCTATCGACATAGATTACATAGAGGCAGTTGTTGAAGGCAAATAGAGGCAGATGAGTTACAAAGATTTGATTATGCCTTCTATAAAACTATATCGCACGAGTGCTTCCTGAATAAAACAATGTATGACTGAAAACTTGAGTAACTTATTGAACAAAATATATAACAAAACAACATTAACATTAGCGCCTTTCATGTTCATTTTATATTTTTGTCTGAGACATACCATGTCAAAAGTGTTACAAATGCGGTAAAATTATAAAAGTCAACATTTTCGATATCTAATGATGTCATTCTCTTTTCACCACCATTATGACCCTGAAACGGACTGTGAATTTCCAAACGAACAGAAACCGCGCAATTTCGAAAATGGATTGCGTGTAATTCGAAATTTAAAGGGCCTTACTACAAAAACTTTAAACCCTGGTTTACACTTGTCTAATAAAATTTTGGCTGCAAAATGAATCATATGTCAACGTCATAATTTGACATTTTTTTAGACAAGGCATAAACTGACGTTTAAAAGTTTTTGTGGTAAGACGGAAACTGTCCAATGTAGTCCCCAACTCTGATGACGTATGGTACCCGCGGGGGTGATCAACTCCACTCTTGATTGCCAACTATAGAATGCAGCTGAGTTACTCAAAATTGAACTGTATGAGCTTAACTTTAAGGTGTTTCTCGGTGGTGTTGAAGTTGGTAAGTTAGTGGTTGTATGACGAATCTGTTCTGTCAAGGAGCTATGCAATTATTAATGTGTGCGGTAGGCGGGTGAGAAAGTCACATGTAGGGATTAGTGAGCAAGTGTTGTGGGTACAGAACATTAATCTCTTGTTTGTTTGTTCTGAGGGAACGATTTGAACCATCGAAATTGTGATATTGACGAGGATCGTTGAAGTTTCGCAAAACGTTATCAGAGCTTTGGTAACAAAACCACCAGGGATCTATCGGACTGAATCCGAATTGTTGAAATAGTATGGCGATTATTGTTAAATTAAAATATCAATTTCAAAGACAGCAGTAGAGCAACACAACGTACAAACAATGCACTAAACTAATATTTCTGGATTAGCTCAAATAATTCAGATCAAAATCCGAAGAAAACATCTAAACAGTGTTTTAAGAACTCTCCTAATACGCGAGTCCTAAGATATTTTAAAAGAATTTTAAAAGATTTTAACTATGTAGAAGAATGTAAGTATCCGTCATTGTTGAGCTCAACTAATTCTAAAACAAAACAACAGAAAGACAACAAGAACCACAAGCAAGTCAACACAGCAGTATGAAGTGCAATAATTATAATTAGTGGCAATAATTGGATGGGTCGAGGGCCGCCGCGGAGGGTAGTAATTCAATAAAACGTTATGATGGATCGCACCCGCACTCTGCTTGTCGGGGTTATTACGTGCCAAATGTGTGACTTTTTGACATGTGATAGCAAAAAAGTTTTTTGTAAAACTAGCTTTTTTAAGTTACAGTCGTACTGTGGTAGATCTACTTTAGCAACCGGATTAGTAGTATTTTATATAGACGTAGCCATCTCCGGTCCAACCTGTCCTTATACATGTTATTCTGAAGTAGGTATTGTACAAGCTATTATAAGTATTACAGCCATCAAAATTCAATGAATCGTTAGAAAAATAAACATAATATCTTCATGCATACAAACTTTCTCGTTTTTAACATTAGTAGCATAGTAGGACGATTGTTGCTGGACCTATGTAGGTAGGGCTGCCATCTCGAATTACGCCAAACCCGGACAAATATTAAAAATGCCCGGACATTTGGCGTAAATCGCATTTTTTCCCGAACGAGTACGATTTTTTTTAAACAAAATAATACCTAATTTGTAATCCATTTAATATTAACATTTACTTAAATTCAATGAGGTGCTTCCTTACATGAAAAGTGTCCGGGTTTTCCCCGGACACTTTTCAGCCCTATATCAGCCCTATATGTAGGTAATATTGTAGGTACAATAAAACGTAGTAGTAGTAAAGTAAAATGTTATTTTTTTTTCTTAAAGGACAATGGGCGAAATGTTTGGATGTTGGTCTACTCCCCTTCTAGTAATGAGTCATACATCATTTGAAAGGTCTTTTCAAGCGTTACATTTTGTACTAACGTACTACTTAGGAATTCTTAGTACTTTTGAAGTTAGAGCTTATTTTAGATTATATTATCGATAGTTAGTTTCAAGTTCTTAGTTTCCTTCTCTAGTAATTAATTAAATATCACTGGAAAGGCCTTTTTAAATAGAACATTTCGTATGAACATACCTCCAACGAATAACAAGTACTTTAGAAGTTATAGCTTATTTTAGATTATATTATCGATAGTTAGTTTCAAGTTCTTAGTTTCCTTCTCTAGTAATTAATTAAATATCACTGGAAAGGCCTTTTTAAATAGAACATTTCGTATGAACATACCTCCAACGAATAACAAGTACTTTAGAAGTTATAGCTTATTTTAGATTATATTATCGATAGTTAGCTTCAAGTTCTTAGATTCCTTCTCTTCTCTAGTAATCAATTATATATCACAGGAAAAGCGTTTTTAAATAGAACATTTCGTATGAACATACATCTAACGAATTATACCTAAGTACTTTTGAAGCCAGAGCTTATTTTAGATTACATTATCGATAGGTGCTTTAGTTTATAAATCCTTTCTCTACTTTTATATTTCACTGGAAAGGCCTTTTAAAGGCCATTTCGTACTAAAATACCTCTAGCAAATTGTCAGTACTTTAGAAGCAGACACCAGATTTTAGACAAAGTTATTATTTCACTAAACACGTTCTAACTCCCGAAATACTAACAAATGACAATCGCCGCCATACAAGAAAATACTCTACATAACACAAGCTTTCTATTGATATATCACTTAATGCTAGAGGAGAGGTAGACCAAAACGCTCATTGTCCTTTCTTCTGCATATGTGTAATTCCATTTTCAAATATTTCCCTTAACAGTACCTCTAAATCACACCATAGACAACATAATAAAAATACATTGTATGTAACATTGAATTTTTTAAACGATAAACCGCGTTCACAGTCTGTGTTCGTGCGAGGGTGTGTTCCATTGTGCGGCCTTCACATGACACTAAAGGGGTTTTCGAGTGTGCTTTTCAATTTGCCTCAGGCGTACAGAATAGGGAAGGCCTTTGAGTCTCCTTTTACTTATATATTTATAGCAAATGCGCTTTGTAAAGCTGTAAAATTTTCTTTATTTCCAGGGGTAAGTAAATGACTGAGCGAGGACCAACAAGAAAGGATGTAATCTCATGTAAGACCGAATAAGGTGTATATTCTACTGTACTAAGGAGTCTACTATTAATTTTATTAATCTCCAGATACAGTAGAAAAATATCAAAAGTGAAATTCACAACTAAAAGGATGAATCAATCTTGTAAGTTGTAATGTAGGAAATGTATCCAGGAATCGTTTATTTAATTTTGTACTAGAAACCTCTCCACAGTTCTCCTTGTTCTTGGTCAAATCAAGTTCGTGTAATAGTGAAACTTTTTTTACAATGGATCTGTTCAAAAACCTCTCGCATCGCGTACAGAGTGCAACGGAAATGAAATGGAGCATGTGTCGATGAAATCGGCCAGCGAACTATTGTCGCGTGCCCACGTTCCTGAACGAATCGACACTTGTCAAACGTGGCGGGAATTTAGAAAAAAATATCAACGTCATCAATCGAAAAAGGAACGCACCTGCGATGCGGCTTGTGCTGAAAAATATAATCAAAAAATACAATATGGCCAACGTTTCATATAGGTACGCGGGTAATAAAATGGTTCCTGAGTTTTGTTTTGCTATTTATTATTTTATTTAACGACACACTGAAAATTATTTATATCCTGCTATTCAATTCGCGCATTTTCTTTTTCATTGGCCTTCACATAAAAATATTACTTAATTACTAGAGAAAGCTAATAAAACTAAAATAAAGCATCCTACTGAGTATTTTAATATTCTAATTTATTTAAAGTCTAGTTCTAAACCAGAACAAAGCCTACACGATATTTCATTTGTCAACCTTAATCTACTAAAAAAATAAGTTGCACAATCAAATATTCTAAGTACCGTAGTTTAAAGCAATAGGTATTCAATATGGGTACTGTAAAAAACAGCCAGTTTTTCCTCTGTAACTCTTTAAGCGCTTTTTATTTTCCCGCCTAGTCACACCTCACGCAGACAATAGTAAAATGCTGATTCCTTTGACAATAAAAAGGAAGCAGCCTCTTTTGTGAATTTTATTTCTCATAGACACGCTCTATGAATAAATATGGCAGCGTTTGAGCGCGATAACGCGTTTTGTAAAGAAATAAAAAAAATAGTGTTTTAAAGGAAATGATACTACAGGAATTTCGGCTTCAAAATGAGACTGTTCTAAGAATATGTGAAATGAGACGATGTAAATCGGAGTATATTCTGAAAAGTTGAAACAATATCTTTCATCTATTAAAATCTAAAACCCAGTTTTAATTGACATTATACAAAAGCAGCTTCCAAAGAAAAATTCTAAGATACTAATTACGAAAAAACAGAACAAATCACCACATTAATTATCTGTCGCACTAATTTACATTTTTAAATAAAAATACCGCCCTCAGGGCAAACGTGCATCTAAGTTTAATGAGAAATTAGAGGAAAAACTCAAACAGCCAGTCGTAAATGAAAAATTAAAAAAGTCCCGACGGAAACGGAAGCGCGGCCATGTTTCAGAAACGGCCTTAATTACGAATAGCGACAAACAGACCGACGAAACATTTATTGTTTGTGATCGAATTAAAAATGGCTTTGGCTTTAACTTTGCTATTGTTGGTTTGGATTTTGAAGGAATAATTGTCAGTTTTTTTGTTTATTAATTGCTTGATTAAAATATCTTGGTGTGTTATTTAGTAACATGAAGTTTAGTGGAAAGTTTAATGGATGTAGTTGGACCTACTGTCTTAAAGCGGTTTTTTTAAGATATTCAAAGGCTCCAAAACTAACTGAACCAATTTAAAAAATTATTCCCTCTTGGGAATCTAGACCACCGAGTGACATAGGCTTTATTCGTCCGGATACGGCAGTTTCCCCGGGACGTGCGTGAAACCGAAGGAATAAGCTAGTGAAATAAAAAAATTGCACGTATGTTGATCAGGTATTTCCTATCAGGTATATACCCATTACTAACGTGGGGACGGACATACAGAAATAATCATTATCATGGGAAATGCATTGTGTATTGAACATGTATTGTTTTATAAGCGAAACGTAGGAGGCATCTCAATAACTACGTGTATCCTATGTACTTAGAAATGTTATATTAACTATGTTTTGTAAGTTCTCTTTTATCTAAGCCATATGTAAAGATGTTATGTAAGTTTAAGAGTACCTACTTCCCAGCATACTGCAAAATTCCAGTAGGCCGATGGTTTGTCTGGGCTCCTAAATTAGTATGAAAATTAAATATATATATATATTGACACAACTGATGCAAAAAAAAGAATGAAGATAAATGGTAATATACACATTATAAAGATCACGTATTTAACCAGTATCACAAAGAATGAAAAAATTTTGCCGAACACCGAACGAACTGTCCGCGCCGCCTGTTTAAAATTCAGGCGAAATCGGGTATTATACAATAGTTGCCACCTATCATCTTCTATGTATAAATGAATTAAATGTTTTCACACACAGGCAGACAGTTACTGAAGCATTTATAATATTAGTAAATATAATTGATATAAAACAATTACAATTGGGAGGGTAGGTGTAAATAAAAGTGCATTTCGCGTGGGTACGCCGAGTGCTCCCGTGACTTCCGGCGACACCGAGATGACACTACACGCAACCCAGTTACCATGTAGGGTTGACAGCAACGATAAAATTGAAAAACGAATCTTTTAAATGCTGAATATAATATACATGGATAAGGAAAGATCTAAGTGAGACAAATGAAAATATAAAAAAATATATTTTGGTACGCGTTTTTCCGAAAAATGACAGAGGTGTGCAAAACGAAACAGATCAGGGAACAGTTGGAAAAGTATAGGAATCAAAGTACATAAGCATCCGATCCAGGACTCTACACTACTTTTTCAGTTACTTACCTAAGTTTGTGAGGTTGTAGGGCTCTCTAGATCTGATATCTACAATTTAAAGTCGCTATCTAATTTAGAAAATTCGTTTGCCTATAGATTCATAGCCTAGTTATTTATGAGCATCACAGGCTATGATTTAGACGCGTGCAGGTAAGAAATAGGTCCCTCGGAATGAACAAAAAGTCACAAGTAATGAACAAAAAATGAACAGAATTTCCTTTGTTTTCTAAATTCAACCTCTAGTACAGTCCAGCACAGCCCTATACCAAAGACATCATTATTGTAATGGATGTCACGGGCTGCAACTTCACAAGTGCTCTAGAAAGTAGAGGTTTCACCAACCACCCTGTCTCTAGCACAGTCGAAAATCACCACTATGTCTTTCAGATAAGTGCTACACAAGTGCAGTATAAAGTTTGCAGTTTCAGAGACTAGATGGTGCGACAATCGCGAGAGCAACACATTAGCGACATCTCTGGGCGAGTGAGAAAATTACAGAGGAATTACGATGTTCGTAGTGTCGGGCTTTCAGCTAGAAGCGAGTACTTCAACGGTTTTTAAAGTGCCACGATCGTTGATACTTGTATGCTAAGTGTATAGGAAAGTTTTGAGTGGATTTCGATGTCCTTTAGGTAGATAAGTACTCCATGTTATTGTTCTCATCGTTCTCGAGTAGTTAAATGAATGAATTAAACTTGTTATCGAAGATATCACCCTTATCTAAATCATTATTTTCTGACATCAAAGAAATCTGCAAGTTAATATTCGTCCATCAAACTATAGCTTACGGCCTTCTATTAAATCCGTAAGCAATCCTTGCTCCCCCTATGAGACAACGTGAACCCTACGTTTTACATGATAATAGAGCACAAATTATAATAATAATTATAAAATAATAATAGCAGCTTACGGTACGTTACGAGTACGTAACGTACCGTAAGCTGACATGAGGAAATTACGAAACCAAAACAAAACATCTCAATTATCTAAGTAATTACCAATCATTACATAAGAACAGTGCCCTTACGTCCTTCGTCTACCGCCCAACAAATAAGGCATTCGGCCCACATAACGAAGACCTTTCTAGACTGCTAATAAATACCGGTAAGATACTACTGCATAACTGCATACTGCATTAAAATTCATTAATCATAGGTACCGGTTGTTTAATACAAGTAAACTGCGCAGGTCTTGATTTGCTACGAGAATTTTATGGCAAATGATATTTTTATTCTAATCAAAACTACGTTAGAATTTATTAGATTTGTTATTGACATTTGAATACCAAGTAATTAGCAGCGTTTTACCTGAAATAAAACGCATATTAAATACTTACCTTATTTGAAGCTTACTAGTTTGAGATAGGCACCTACGTGTTTTCCGCTTTTATCTCTGTCCTTTTCTACCCCATATCTTGCATCTCTCTCGCACACCGACCAGTTTCACTCCCCACCAGGCAGGAGGCGACGAGTGTTCTCGGCGGCCACAGTTCGTCATTGAGTCGAAAACACCAGGCAGAAATTAAAATGTAAGCTTCAAATAAGGTAAGTATTTAATATGCGTTTTATTTCAGGTAAAACGCTGCTATTAAATTCTTGACCGTTATTTGAAGCTTACTAGTTTGAGACGTGTTTGTTATCGCCTGGTGGAAGTGGACGCCAATGTGAGCAAAAGCACAATGAAATTGTGTATGTAAATAGGTACTTAGGTACACGAGTAATCACATGTAAGTATGTGTATTGCGTCCTGGAATACTAATGTAATCAAAGTTAACTGGTACTGGTACTCAGCTACATCCTGTTAGACTGGAAGCCGACCCCAACATAGTTGGGAAAGGGGCTCGAAGGATGAGTAATAAAAATTAAAAGAGAGATGCAAGAACAAAAGCAAAAATTGATTTCATTTTCTAATAGTAATTAACAAAAACATTGCGATACTTCTTAATAACAATAGTAACAAAAATATAGACATTAATCAGCTGGATTAATTAAATAATCGAGATAACTCGCTACTTCTATTTAGTGGGTATCTTTCCCTTCTGTAAAAATGGGCAAATGTATTGCCTGATCGCCAATTACCCTTTGCTAATATATCGTCCAAAGGTATATTGTCAACACAGATTTTGACGCTACCGCCGAGTGGAAGCTTCCTGGGGTTGTAGTTATTCCTGCCTCTTTTAACAATGTCTTAATCCACCCGCATCATCGTTCGGGTGCCTGCCTTTGGTTGGCCTCTAACGGATATAAATAAATTTAAGGAATTAGCCGATGTCCGTCTATCTTCTAACAAGGCTTTAGTCTTTCTGACCCAATACACTGGACTTAGATTTATATTTTCCTGATTATCCATCAAACAACAACCCGACTGCCTATGACTAGAACTGTCGGTCTTAGAGCCAAAGACTGGCCATAAGATTAAATTATCTTTGTTGTTTTTGAAATGTTCTGGGTCTATTGCAAGCAAGGAAAGATCATGGACTCGCCTTTCCGAAACAAGCTAGCAAAAGAAAGAGCAGCAGTGTGCCTGGAAGTTGCAAATGGATTATTCTCGTCTACGTTTACTGCACGTAAGTAGGTTACCAATTGGTCAATATTCCAGATGGACGGCTTCCCGGGGAACAGGTTTGCTCAGCGCTATTGATTTTAAAATGTGTCCGACTAGAACGTGTGAACCTAGCTCTAGAGTGGTTTCTGCATTGCATAGTGTAGCTATAACTGACTTGTGTAATAAAATAGTATTGTATGCTAGTTTATTTACTATGTGTAAGTCCGCAAAAAATTGGGTAAGTATAGGTCCAAATAGGGATTCAAGGATTCATAGGATCCAATTTCATACTTTTCGCCCCAATTTAACCATCGACTCCAAGCTGATTGATAAGTGTTGCGTGTGGATTGAAGAAGACTTCAGTCGGAGAGACTCCTTGTGGCGCCCCCCCCCCCCCCATTTCCTTGACCTTGGCAGGGGGTATCCCCGTTGCTGTGTCTATCGGTTTCTGCTCGAGGTTCATCAGTGTGTAGGGTACTGCTAATGATCGGGACTTCAAATCTGCTCGCCAAAATACCTGGTGCCACCGAAGGAACTACTATGAGATTAACTCCCGTTCCTGAATTGAGATGACTGAGGACCTACGGTATAAGGTAAGGTGGCGGTAATACCCATGCTAGCGGGTAAGTCAAAACTTGAGAAAAATGCATCGTGGAACCCCGCTTTCGGGTCCTTCAGATCTAGGGGCACGTAGTACACAACTATGTGTCCCTGGGCTCGCTTCGAGGCAAATAGGTCCACTGCTGATACAAGATGCCACTCCGGTGGAGGTTTGTGTCGGGAGAGATGGTCTGCCTGACTGTTGAATAGGGCTGGTATATGATTCACGACGTGATAGATTTGATACAGCTCAAGATAACTGAATACTCTGTACGTCAAGTTCGGTAGGCTCCTTGATCGGGTGCCACCTTGATTTCTTAGATATGACACCACAGTCCCATTTCTGCATTGAAAAATGGCTGTTGATCTCTTTAGCAACTTGCCGTGATTTTCCAGTTAATACTGCAAGCATCTCTTTCAGATCGCAGTGAAAGCCTTTTTCTCTCTCGTTCCATGAACCCATTACGGGAGTTCCGTTCAGTTGTGCCCCCATCCTACATCGGAGGCGTCCGTGGTTATAAGGTGACAGGGAAGTGGCGAATGAATATCCAAGGTTTGGTGGCAGCTGACCAGCCACCACTTTAGATCTGCTAAGGTATCTGCTGGTAGGTTCAACATTGCTATACTCCATTCACCGAGCCGTGAGCCCACAATGTACCACCAAAGAATGACACTTTTTCAAAATGGTGGGTATAACCCGACCGATGACAAAAACGTCACATTTTTATGTAAAATGTTCTTAGTATCTGTGGTCTTCAATTAAGTAGGGTTCTATGTATGACAGTCAAGACTTCTAGGTTCATTTTAAATGTAAACGATTTACTACATATTTCATTAAAATTAAGAAAATAATTTACGGCATTTATTATACATATTTGATTTCAATTAAGTTTGAAAAGATTGCATAAGTTCCACAGACATCGTTCTAAAATATCATTTCTAATGTTGTCAGTATATTACTTTCGTAGTTATTTTTATAAAATATGATCATTACTTCAATCGTGACTTTTATGAACCCTTTTTATGGTTTGTTCACCGTTTGGCTCACGGTTCCATGAATAGGGTAGGTATAGATTGCTGTTCAACACTGCATTGAGGAAAGTGAGGAGAGCCCGGTAATGCAGTCTGCCGTATGGAACAACGAAAACTTGCGAAGTTTAAAAGTCCTATCAAGCTATGCAGGTCTTCTAAGTTTGTCGTGCTGTTTGTCACGTAGTGCGTTTTGTCATTATCTTGTTGATAATGCTTGCGATTTATTCACTTGCCATCCAAAACATGGTGCAAATGATCCCAAAGTAGGCAAATATATCTTGGTGAGCCACCAGAAAATCGAGATACACAATTATAAGTAACCCTTGAGTTTTCAAAGTTTGAGCCACCCAAATTGGTCACTGTGGCGAAGGTCTTGGGTGCCGTGCTTAAGCCAAATGGTAGGCACGTAATCTGAAGCAGTCTTCTTCTGTATACTAGTCGAAGAACATATCTGTGACCTTCGGCTACCGGAAGGTAGAAGTAAGCCTGGGCGACATCCACTTGCACAGCCATTCGTCTTTCTGAAGAAACTCTAGCACCCGAAAAACATTTATTAAACTGAAGGGTTCCGTAATTATGAACTTGTTGAGAACCTTGAGATTGAGTATTGGACGGTTCTTTCCGTCGCCTTTTGGGCACAAGAAACATATTGGAAAGAAAGCTGGCAGAATTTGCAGCTATCAATAGAACTTTTTGTTTTATCATTTGGGATATGACGACATCCATCTCTTTGGACTCTCTGGTCAAATCTGGCATTATCTATCAAAGGTGGCTTTTGGCCAATGGTATGCGATACCCAGTTATTATTTTTAACAAGAAAGGCGGAGCTCCCATTTCTTTCCATTGGTCCTGATATAATGTTAGGCAACCCGCCTGGAAAGTCATAACTTACGTGCCTTGTTGGACGCATCAAAGTCCGCCTGCGGTCCTGGACGCTTTCTGTTTCCTCTGTTGGACATGGTTCCTATTGTAATTTACTCGTGATATCCCAAGGGAGCTTTTAGAGTTTTGCGTCACACGCCATTCAGCGTGAGTGTGATTACCATTTCCCTTCGAGGGAAGGTTATAATGGCGACTCTTCGAAAGTCGATCCAAAAAGCCACCCTGCGAGGGTAGATTGCAATGATGGTACGACCCGCAACATGCATGATTGGTACCCTGCGAGGGTCCGTGATAATGAGCCGACCCCTGCGGGGGATGGCTAGTATACTTACTGGTCCCTGCTTTGTAATGATGCTGCTACTCGCAACATGCAAGATTGGTACCCTGCGCGGGTCCGTGATAATGAACCGACCCCTGCGGGGGGTGGCTAGTATACTTTCTGGCAGTCCTAGGCGGAGCGTACCAAGTCTTTCAAGGCCGAAAACCATCACACGCCGTGATAATGAGCCGACCCCTACGGGGGGTGGCTAACAGACTTACTGGCAGTCCGAGGGGAGCGTACCAAGTCTTTCAAGGCCAAAAACCATCACACGCCGTGATAATGAGCCGACCCCCATGGGGGGTGGCTAACAGACTTACTGGCAGTCCGAGGGGAGCGTACCAAGTCTTTCAAGGCCGAAAAGCTTTCTTGACACCACCAGCCCTCTTCAAGTGCGGTAGTGACCAGTCCGAACTAAGGAGATGCTGGTTGGACCGCACCTCACACCATTCTTTTTTGTCAAAAAGTTGAACGCCTTGCAGGATTGAACTAGGGCCACAGGTGCCTTAGGAACTTCGGGCTTGCTTTCTTTTCCATAGTCACGTGCACGGGCTGTGGTAGCTTTATTATTTACCGCATCCGTATTTGCTTTATAAGTCACTCATTCTGAAAACAAATTACTGAAAAAAAAAAAAGTACACGGAAGAAACTCGTGACAAAAAAAAGGGGTAGATGTACAAAATATTAACACTTGATTTCGCAAAATCGAATATCGAACGGTAAAACCGTTAACAAATTGTATAAAATATTATAAACTCACCTGTGTTCTGCGAGAGCACTGAGTTTATTTTTCAACGAAATACTACAGCGGTTGGTTAGACCAACCTTCTCGGGCGGAAAACAAGACGCCAATGACGAACTGTGGCCGCCGAGAACACTCGTCGCCTCCTGCCTGGTGGGGAGTGAAACTGGTCGGTGTGCGAGAGAGATGCAAGATATGGGGTAGAAAAGGACAGAGATAAAAGCGGAAAACACGTAGGTGCCTATCTCAAACTAGTAAGCTTCAAATAACGGTCAAGAATTTAATGTCCGATTAATACCTAATATAAAACATGTATATCCGCCACCCAAGTTAAGAAAAAAGCGGTACTAGTACACGACCGATACACAACTTGAATTTCTCATTGATGAAATATTATGGATATCTGAGTTAACTTTCCATTTAAACTAGAAAATACTGCATCCATTCTTAACCTGATTAGGATTATCTAAAATACCTTAGGACATACTTAACATAAAGGGTATCTAACCAAAACAGAACTCATTAACATCTTCCTAATGAAGTGATTATGCTAATATCGATTGTGAATAAAAGAAAACTAATAACGATAAGACTTATCGATAATTTCTAATAGAGTCTGTGTGTGGTATTGTTTATTATGCGCATAATCGAGAAAGGAAACGACATTTCCATTGATTACAGCTATCTATTATACACTAATTATAAACTCTTTTGTACAGAAGTTGTCGTTGAACGCTGATGGAACGATTTTTGACGAACTTTTCTCTCCGTATTGGCAGTTTACTAGGTAGGACTTAGAAGTGACAACAATATATACCTACATAAGATAATTATATCATGCCTTGTCTTGTAACTAAGGCAGATCCTACTGAATAAATAAGCTAACATTGACATTAGGTACCTATCTTGGTTGAGGCACAAATTCACAAGCTTACGTTAAAATTACAAGCTGTTATGGCTAAGTGAGTGACCCTGAATAATTGTAGGTTCATCTCCCAAAAAGGCAGACATTGTAATATTCCCTAATACCGCAATATGAGTCAACAAAATCAGGGTGGAAACAAACTAGCTGATAGGTACCAATGATATCTCAGCATGTTTCTACTGAAAATAGTTTTGTTATTTTATAAAGTTGGATATTTATTGTTTACTCCCAAAATTAATCTCTTGTGATATCAGAAGGTGCCTACTGTAATATTATTAATAAACGAATGAAAAAAACAACAACATTGTTTGCAAAAATATTTATTTGTGTATAAATAATAAAACATTTCGACTGGGTATCATATCAGGGCAATTATGACATTCTAAAGGTTTATGCGATGGGTTATTGAATATCGGCACTAGTCCATACATAGCCGATAGTTCGAAGCGCGTACTATTGTTTCACTTCTCATTTTCGTGTACGACTTGTGGTTTGTAATCTAATTCGAGTACCTTAGCGAGGCTGTTCACGTACATATCCAGACGCTGTGTCATGTAATAACAACGCCTATCTTTGATCTGTCTGTTCTTGTTCAGGTCCATGACAGCAATCAGCAAGCCATCCCTTGTACGGGACAAACCAGGGCACCTTACGCCGTCAGGACCGGTGAAGTAGCTCGATCCGTAGAACAGACCCAAGTCCTTGTGGGCAGGTTTACCATCAGCCGATGTGAACTCGTTGGGGAACTCCTCGAAACCAACACGGTTGATAGCTGCCGTGTAGTAGCAGTTGGTGATCGCAGCATTCCTAGCCTCGATGTTCCACATGTACTCGCTGCCGGCTTCAGCGGCAATTGTAGCTGACGGGTTGAACACGATTTCAGCTCCGTTCTGCCCGAACATCATCCAATTCAACACGTGATGACGACCAAAGCAGATGTTCACGGCGATCTTACCGTAGCGGGTAGCAAAGACAGGGTGACCAGTGTTGCCTTCCATGTAGTAGTTAGATTCGTTGAAGTCTCCAACCCTGGGGATATGGTTCTTGCGGTGTTTGCCAATAACGCTGCCTGTGTCGCTGATGATCACAGCAGTGTTCCACAGAATGTCAGAGTGGTTCTCGTCTCTTTCAAGGATGGAGGAAACAAATACCATTGCGTACTTAGCTGCTAACTCGCTCAGGAATCTCGTGGTAGGGCCGTCTTCGGCAGACTCGGCGAACTCGCACCACGGCTGCTTCTCCCTGGTGCAGAAGGCGAAAGGCATGTTCCACAGCTCTTGGAAGCAGATGATGTTGACTCCCTCTTGTCCGGCGACATCGATGATCTTCTTGACTTTCTCGAAGATGGCTTTCTTCTGCTCATTGACGGGGCGGTCGGTGGGTGCGGCGATGGAATGCTGGATGACGCCCACCTTCACGATCCTGGGTGGTCTAGTCTGTTCTTTCTTGGCTGGGAAGGCGTAGGCGGCGATTTCGAAGTCTGCTTCCTTAGCCGCAGCGATGGAAGAGTCCTTCAGTTTAACTTCTTGGTTATCAGTTCTTCCATAATAGATTCTGTTGAACTCCTCGAGGTCTTTGCCGCTGAGGTTGTTGTTGATGATGGCTTCTAAGCTGACAGTTTCGTTTTCCATTTTTGATTTATTAGTGTGTATGACCGTTCACTATGATAGACCGTCAATGACTGCGCTTTTCAGCTTGCGCCGGCACTTAAATACACTCGAGAGGCTGCCGGTGGTGATGCATTGACCGTAGGTTGGTTTATCTGTGTGGTCCGACTGTTGTGGGCGACCTTCGACCCTCGCGATAACTTTAAAGTCGTCTGAAAAATATTTGGTTATCATTTCGTTGGCTACGTGACTGGTGAAATAGAGCCAATGGGGGGTGTGCATTATGTGGTAATTGATTTTGTAAAAATATATTACTTATCTCTATTTATTAAGTTGTTTATTAATTAGGTAAGTACTTCTTAGGTACTTGAACGTTTATGAGTTGCTGATAAACTTCAAATCATGTGGTTTTGTTTATAATGTTAATTAATTTGGTATGATTAAGTATTATTTTATGATGTGCTTATTTCGTCATTATTCAGATTTCAGAGGGTTATTGTACTCTTCAGGGAGGTTTTAAGATCCAAAGCAAAATACCTAAACGGTGTGGTTGCAATATGTGCGTTTATTCGATTCCCGGTCAGGACAAATATTTATACATCCGGATATATATAATTGTCTCAATTAACTGTTTATGTTTAATTGAATATCGACTGCACAAACGACATTTCAGTAAATATGTATTGTTTTGAAATCCAAAAAAATATTTACAACGTTATAGCAACTCTTGTGTGTAGGTACTGTTGATTTAACAATCATGAGTGTTATTTGAAGTCAAATAATTACTCGTATTAGTAGATTGTGACCATTGTTCATACGATTATGAAACAGAAACAACATTTTTAGGTGATACTTATATGCCAAAAAGATCTGAAGATGTCTGTTTTTATAGCAATTGAAAAATTAAATTCATCTGACTTTGATATAGGTACTAAACATTATGCTGACATCATTATCTTTGGCAGTAGTATTGGATTGCCCGGATAGCTTGAAGAGGTCAGATAGGACCTTCAGAAGATGCTTTTAAAACACTGGTACTCAGCTGCATCCGGTTAGACTGGAATCCGACTAGATGATAATGGTGGGTGATATACCTACATTATGCAGAGGTGAATGACCTCATATGAAACATATTTTATTTCTGCGCCTAAGAAAGATAACTCTCAAAAATATTTCTTCAAAAACAATCCACATCGTCTTGGAAACAGATTTAGAAATAGATGGCGTATCAAATATTGTGGTTTAAGAGACAATAGGATCGTATTATGTTATACGGTAGGCAACCACAGGGCGCCCTAGTTAGGAATACTGGCTGTATCAGCTACTGCCTACTTAATTGTAAGATAATCTATACAGCTTCTGTTGTCTGCTGGCAGTTTTAGTTTATTTATGTAATGTAAATGGATTTAGCTATTTAACAATACCATCACCATCATTTCAAGCCGTTTTATCGTCCCCCTGTTGGGCACAGGCCTCCTCTGGCATAAAGAAGGATTGAGCATTAATCAGCCTGCTCAATGCGGGTTGGTGATCTCAGTGGGTAGAAGCATTTAGTTCCCTGTATGTACTCCCTTGTGTAGCTGTCCTATGTACTGTAATCCCTATGTGCTCCTTTATTTACTCCCCTATGTACTCCCTAATGTATTCTCCTTACCTAAATCCTCCCGTATGTACCTACTCCGCTTAAAACCTCCGTATGTACCGACCTGAATTTAATGAATGTTAATGCATCTTTGATCATGTATCCACTGCCCCTGGCTGAAAATCAAGTATTGTGCATCTTTGGCGGAGAAAAACGTAAAACGGCCAGTAGGTAGGTAACTATAATACTGTATAGGTACATAATTCTTGTCAATCCAGTCGGTAACTATTTTTTAATCGACTCTGTTGACCATTCTCAAATCGTATGTTGTCAATCGTATGTTCCGAGGTACATAAAGTGTTAATACACAACGAGCCGAGACTCGATATGTTAAACATCGATTAGTAACACTCGCCACACTTATTTACATCGCACACAACATTACGCAACTTATCACTTTGTTTTTATACCGAAGTTATTTATATCTGACAAGTCAAACATGAACTCAAAAACAGTGCGAAGTTTGGACGAAATAATCAAAAATAATTTGGATTCGGAGCAGTTAAAGGAATACAATAGGATACATTATGGAAGAAAGGATCATTCTGAATTGAAACTTCAAGATTCTACCATAAAAGCTGGTGAGAAATATGGATTCGAAGTCGCAGGATTTTCTTTTAATGCCGCAAAAGAGGTTAGGACCCCGAAGATAGTCAAGGTTGGTCTAATTCAACATTCAATTGTTCTGCCCACTAATGAACCAATTGATAAACAGAAAAATGCAATTTTTGATAAAGTGGAAAAGTTAATTGAGACAGCAGCTTCGGAAGGCGTCCAAATACTATGTTTGCAAGAAGCTTGGTATATGCCATTTTTCTTGTGCACTCGGGAAAAGGAGGATTGGGCTGAGTTTGCGGAACTTGCAGAGAATGGACCAAGTTTTCAATTTCTAAGTAAGTTAGCTAAAAAGTTTAGCATGGTCATAATATCTCCCATTTTAGAAAATGATAACGGCGTTTGGTGGAACACGGCAGTAGTTATAGACGAAAATGGGAACTACATGGGAAAGCATCGCAAAAACCATTTACCCAGTGTTGGCAGTTTCAGCGAAACATTTTATTATTTACCTGGCAACACAGGTCATCCAGTGTTCGAAACAAAATACGCTAAGATTGCAGTTAACATTTGCTACGGTCGTCACCATGCTTTAAATTGGTTAATGTTTGGTCTGAATGGAGCAGAAATAGTTTTTAATCCTGCAGCAACTATTTCTGAATTCGGTGAATCATTTTGGGGCATTGAAGCTCGGAATGCAGCGATTGCTAATAGCTACTACACTTGTAGCCTCAACCGAGTAGGAACAGAGGATTTTACAACGAAACTCAATCAGAATATTACTAGAAGTTATTATGGATCCAGTTACATTACAGCTCCCAATGGATTCAGAACTCCGGGCTTATCAAGAGATAAAGATGGACTTCTTATTGTTGCAATGGATTTGAATCTATGCCGTCAAGTAAAGGACCATTGGGGTTTTAATATGACTGCTCGCCTTGATCAGTATGCTAAAGAATTAAAGGAAGCACTGACATTAGGTAAATAAGTAGATTGTGTACTTTAACATGATAAAGTGGTTATATGTAATAAATATTTGAGAATTATATTGCAATTTCAGTACATGGACTAAATTGAACCCAGTTTCAGTAAATCGACTGGATTTCATCTCGACTGGAATCACTTCATGCTCAGCGAACATTACGCGAAATCAGTGCCTACTAAAAGCGTTCCCTAATACATGCCCATATGCCTTTGAGGCACTGCTTGTTTTTTAAGTCGTACTACATATATTGAAATAAAACTGATGATGATACTACGAAACATCTTCCAATAGCTTTGTTTTATGAATCAATCTTTTTATCAAACGTAGAAAACGTACCAAACGTAAAAACGTACTCCGTGACATGAATTGTCTATGGAAATTAGGCTTGGGCAAAAAATATCGATATATCAGAATATCGATATTTTTTCAGAAAAATATCGATATAAATCAGCGATATTTTTTCCCGCGATATATCAACTTTCGATATTTATTTTTAGGTATCAAAATCGATATATTTTTTAAAGCTCTGCTGTCTGCTCATGTGTCACATCATGTCTTTGACCAATCTGATTTCTTAAATTTAATTCAAACGCAAACAAAAATTAGACTCTATAGTCTATGACCTGCTTGTCTATTTTGTTCATCTATGACAATGACACTGCTTGTTGGTTTGGTTTGGTTGGTATCACTGACTGCGTGTGTTGGAGTGTTGGTATGGTACTTGAGTCAGTTCCAAGCAGTGGCTGTGTCCCCAATGAACTGAAGCAGTATTTGGACCAACCACTTTTAGAAAGAAAATCTGATCCAATCAAGTTCTGGGTAAATTGCCGACACTTCACGCCGGTTCTCTCGGATATCGCCCTAAAATATTTGATTTGCCAAGCTTCTTCAGTGTCATCTGAAAGAGTAGCTTCAATGGTGAATTTGGCTGTGCCGAATGATAGGAGCAGATTAACAGGCGAGCACATCAAGCAAAGAGTGCTCTTGATGTCAATATCAGACAAATACTGGTTTGAATAATGTAATTTTTGTTGTGTTGATGATGTTGTTTTTTTCTTGGCTTTATGTACTTATTTTTTAATAATAAAACTGATGTCAAAACAGCCAGATGTGTATTTGCTTTAAAATTTCGAATATTTTGACAATTTTTATAGATAATTGCTTATTGCGCAGAAAATATCGATATATCAACATATCGATATTTTTTAGTCAATTATTATCGATATATTTTAAAAATATCGATACGATATATATCGATATTTTTTCCCCATTTGCCCATCCCTAATGGAAATATGTTTTTAAATTTTGTATCTGTTTCAATTTGTCGCCGATGAATTGTCACTTTTTCGGTTTCCCGTGTAAAGTTTATTGCCGTGTTTTTATTAGAAATTAGCTGGATTTATTTACATAAAGCAAAATGGTAAGTATATTTTGCAATATATTACATATTATTACAGTTTTGGGGCTATACATATTCGAATTATATGAATATTGGTTATGATAGCGTCATGAACATTACGAAGCATTATTTCTATTTTGTTGTAAAACGACTCTATTGAGGCTAGTTATTACTCTCTATAGATTCTTTTTCATGATAATTTCACTTGTTCTTCATAGTTTAAATAGCAGTCATCTGTATTATTTGTAGAAAGTATACATACTTTGCTTAGACAATGCCAATTCCTTCTTTCTAACGTCTCGAACTGTTTTCAGTCTATTTTAGCTTACAATGGAGGTGCGGTAGTCGCAATGAAGGGGAAGGACTGCGTGGCAATCGCGACAGACAAACGCTTCGGTATTCAGGCTCAGACTGTTTCCACCAACTTCCCCAAGGTGTATCAAATGGGCCCTGCACTGTATGTCGGCCTTCCCGGCTTAGCTACTGATACACAGACAGTGTTCCAGAGACTAAAATTCAGGTATGAACGTATGTTGAACTCGCAAAACTCCTGAAACCAATTTAGAAGTCATGCTTGTTAAGTGTTTTTAGGATTGTGAATCCTAAAGACACTATGCGAGACAGGGTTGTTCATACATTTTGATCGCAAGCTATGGTCATTCAACTCTCAAATTTGTTGTGTCATTACACCATTTTTATAAACTTAGAACATATTACATATCAGTCTTTATTCAGATACATTAATTAATGCCCATTTTCACCAACAAATACCTAAATTTAAGGATCCCCTAAGAGCATTTACGGAACACTTAATAAGAATTTCGTTTTCACCAAAGTTTAGGGGTCCCTTATACATAGTTATTTATGTCAAAATTGGGAAAGCCCTTATTCTAAGTGGCACTTAGATTAAGAGATTGTTGGTGAAAACGGGCATAAAACTTTTTATTTTACTTTACTCAACATGATTTCTAATTTCATTACAGAATGAACCTTTACGAGCTGAAAGAGAACAGAATGATGAGACCCAAGACGTTCTCAGCAATGCTCTCCAACCTGTTGTATGAGAGGCGCTTTGGACCCTACTTCATTGAGCCCGTCATCGCTGGACTGGATCCCTACGATAACCAGCCCTATGTGTGCAATATGGATCTGGTAAGATTCCTTACATGTTTACTAGCCATGGTTTAATATACTATGTTGTAATGTCAATCACTGGTGTTCATAACTTATTAGTCAATCAAGTTTAATAATTACCTACCATTTCAGTATGCTATTAAGTACTTACTATTGCTTCTACAAATAAAACCTTACCTTTGTATTTACCTCGAATGAATTTAGAATGATGTTCTTGTCACCTTATCACCACATGAGAAGTTATAACTTTTTTTTAATTTTTCACAGATTGGCTGCCCCAATGAGCCTGAGGACTTCGTAGTGTCAGGCACATGCTCAGAACAGCTGTATGGTATGTGTGAAGCTCTGTGGGAACCCAACCTATCTCCAGATGAACTGTTCGAAACTATCTCACAGGTATGCACCATACTGGATTTGCTAATAGCTTTTTGCCATATTTTAGAGATCATACATCTTCAGAATACAGGCCTCATAGTACTCCCTGTAAAACTGTTTTTCAAGAAATTTAGCTGGGCTGGGACCCATACATGTACATTTATCTCCATTATCTTCCCATCCCTTGCCCTAGCATGGCTGGCGAAAGAAATGTATTCCCAGAAAGTCTTTAAAATGTGTTTTACACCTGAATGGAGGAAAAAAGAGATTTCCCTTGCCTTGTAAAAGGCCTGTGAACTCAGAAGATTCATTCTCTATCAGAAATTAATAAAAGTAACGGTCAAATTCGTTTTTTCAAGGCTAAAGTAACAGCAAAAGCTAAATAGAAAAAACGAATTTGACCGTTACGTTACTACTTTATAGTCTGTTTTTTAATCTCGTAGACTAAATTGACACTTGCAAAATGTCAAACTTTCTAATAATTTTGCTAGCTCTGTGGTGCAGTGTTGTACTTACGATACCGGTTCGTTGAATCGTAACTTTTTATCTATAATAGACGAATTTAATATTCATTCAAAGTTTTATATTTAAAATTCACGTACGTACACATGGCTGTACGACGTGCTACAAACTGCCAGGGATATCTGACCACGCAAAGCCATGCGTAATCATCAAGGATAAGCCCATTATTTCAGGATGACTTATTGTAAAAAGTTACGATTCAACGAACCGGTATCGTAAGTACGACACTGCACCACAGAGCTAGCAAAATTATTAGAAAGTTTGACATTTTGCAAGTGTCAATTTAGTCTACGAGATTAAAAAACAGACTATAGACATTACTTTAACTTTTACTTTGGCTTTTACTTTTGATGTAGAAATTGGTTGTAAGTCTTAAAGAAACATGGCTGATACCTATTCTTATTTACAGGCGCTAGTGAACGCAGCTGACCGCGACGCGATCTCCGGTTGGGGCGCCGTCGTGTACATCATCGAGAAGGACAAGATCACTGAGAAACACGTCAAGACGAGGATGGACTAGTTTGTTGTAAGATATGTCGCGGTCGGAGCTTTTACTAATAAAATTATCATAAAAGTTTATTGGCTCTTTTATTTTTAAAATTACCATTGAATAGAAAACTGACTTCTAACACTTTTGACTAAAACTTGTTCAAAGGAGAGGTCATAAATAAATAAAACTCTTATAATGCAGAATCTTTATAAACCGAATATTTAAAAAATTAAGTTTTGATTTTTCATACATATTTTTTGTCTTTACAAGAGTAGTAGACTAGAGAATTAACATTTCAACCGTGTTGCTTACATGCCGAATAAGTTTGATGTAGCGAAGCTATCGTTTAATAAATATACGCCGTACACTGCGGGCTCGTGCCTTCAACCGTCACCGATAACAAGATAAAACCTATTCGAAATAACATAACTACAAATTAAAATACAATTACCGACCTAAACAATGGCAACACATATGACATAATTTGAATCATTTCATGACTAACACATTGTTCAGGAATATGTAGACAGGGGCTTTTGGATAAAATTAATAAAAAAATCCTCTTCACTGAGAGGGTAACAAAGGATTTCTAATACTACTAAAGAGGACCACTTCGTAACAAAATAGTACTTCACATCATTTTAAAATTTGGAAACATGAAAAAGTGGTCGACTCGAAATTCTAATATAAAATTAATATCTAAAAGTAAACAATATCTATCACAAAAAAAAACTAACATCTGACAAAATTATTTCAAATGAAAGGCGTACGAAATGTCGCCCCAAATACTGATTTCAATTAGTAAATCTTGTAATATTCCCCGATAAACAGTCAAAAGTTAAAAAGAATTACATGAAGAGCTATTATAATTATTCTGAGGTCAGCTAAACATTCGATATGGCGTTGAATCACGCCAGTCGACGCCAAAGTATAAAATTTACCAATATTACTATTACACCGTAAACGGCACATGAATTTTCACAGAATAAATCACAAAGACTTCATAACAATCCAAGTCTTATTCGAAATATAGAATAATAAATAACAAAATCTTACATCGTACTATTAAAAACACTACTCTAGACAGAAACTAAGCGAACTAGGTATGGGTATATTGGCAAAACGACATTATGAATTACAATGGGTGAAACACCGACTCTTAACAATGGCCGTTTTTATACAATTCCGGACTTAAGCGCCCTTGTAATAGAATACATAGTTAAACGTTATTTAACGAGTACAATACCGAATACACTGATAACAGTCTTCCTTGGGAACAGAAATATATGGGGTCTGATGAATACATTTTTATTCTTCATCATCAAGACAGTTCAACACGATATTGTAGATATGATTGGTTTTATAGCTTTACATGTATTATATGTCAGGTAACAACAGACCCCATACATCGTCCACCAGTATGGATCGACACAAATTCATTATTTTATAAACAACAATTTCACATCTAAAGTCACTATTATCCAAAATCATAATGTTCAAAAAGGTTTATTGACAATTTCATAAGTTAGTTCACTCGCGTCGGTCCATACTCCCGAGGGTTTAGTCTCGCGACATTATTATGAACAAGTATGTACTTCAAACAATATATCGAAGGCATTACAATAAGATATAATACAACGGCCAATTAGTATACACGTAATTTGATTGATAAAGTTAAATTGGCCAACCGTAACACGTCAACATCCTAATTCAATGATATTTAACATTTTTATTTATTCATTATAATTTGTCAATACTATACTACGCGTTAGCGGAACATTATAAAAAGCTAATAACGAGTTATGAAAATTATTGCAAACGTGCTTGGAAGGTTCCATGTTGTATAGAGATTGATTGCATTCTTTCTGTAAATTGCAGAATTATGTTTTGTAACAACAATAAATTATATTACAGTAAAAATGCAAGCAATTGTATACAGAATTTAGGCATACATCATTGACCAATAAGCTCGTTCTCACAGATTGGAATAACACGACACAGCTTATACAACGAATGGATGTTTCAAAACCGCATGTTTTTGTTTTCACTCGCTCTCACTTAATTATTACAATTCCATATCTTAGGGTGCGTCCACATCTGGCGAATGCGCCGCGAATGCGCAGCACGCGAGCCGATCGCGAGCTGTCCGCGAGCTGCGCGCGTGCATTTTTGTTCGTGCGCCGCTTCTGCTTGGCCCGCGCGCAGCTCGCGCGCGACCTAAGCGCCGCACGCGAGCGGCGCGCAGGCGGCGCGCGACGTCTGCCATCTTCGATAGTACTGAGCCAATATACGGAACTGTAAGGGCGAGAACTGATTGCGCGCAGATCGCGCGCCGCTCGCGCGCTCTATACGAGCCTTGCGTGAGTTGCGCTAAAGAGGCGCACCGAACTATTGCAGTGACTGCACGCGCGCAGCTCGCGGACAGCTCGCGATCGGCTCGCGTGCTGCGCATTCGCGGCGCATTCGCCAGATGTGGACGCACCCTTAGAAACACAAGCACATTTGTCAATTATGTATGTTACATAGAAGTCTAATTTATGAATCGAATCGTATTATCCAAATGTCCTGAACATTTATAAAAGATCGATCCATAAATTTAACATCGCTTACTCAAAGGATTGTCAGGTATCGGGATATAGTGCGAATTAGCTGAACTGTATTCAAAGCTGACTTTATGCCTTGTATATTAAAATACTTATTGTCATTTAATAATTTCAAACACAGATTAGAAATTAAATTTTCTTTTCTACTACCAATCTATGATTATTTTAATTAAATAAACAACGATTTAAAAATATTATCAATCAATAAAAATATGTTAGAATGTGCGTATATAACGACAGTCTTTTTATACTAATAATGACAACTATCACAAGTCAGCTTCGAATACAACTTTATAAAGATTGAAATAGCACAAAACAGGGACTTAGTGATAGAATAAAACGTGAATATTGTCAAAAAGGGTCCGCTTATTATAATTATTATTGCAAACATCAAGACGAAAGTGTAGAACATTATAATTGTAAAAAAATGGGTCCCTTACAACCCGTAACCGTCCCTGTTTCGGACAATGACCGACCTGGATTTCATACTGTCACGCTAGATCGCAGAATAGCTGGTCAGAGTTTTACAACGGCTATTTTGAGTTATAGTTGGTTATAGTCATATTTTAAACCTCAAGTCCGTCTTTCTACGATTCAGCAATCCTTTCAACGTGTCTATTGCACAACAATGTGTTCATTCGCACGCAAAGCGAATAAATAATTTGATAAAACGTCAAACTTTGCAAACTGTCCGATCGTTTTGCATAATCGCTAATATCAATTACATGCCTCCACACTACGATTTTTTTAACATATGAAATTTAATTTATTTGCATTTATTTCTCATTAGAATCGACGTTATTACACTTACTGTATCGTGGTACTTGTCTTGGACAAGATATAACAACATTAAAGCGGTGCTTCTTTCAGTACGTAACTACGTGAACATAATAAACGTCAAAAGCCAAGACTTCGTAAATTATTTACATCACCCGGGCAATACTAGCATTTTGGTCAATGTTGATATTAGCCGGGCAATTTGAATAATTTCTTTACTGGTTTCAAAATCGCTTCTAAATAAACTACCAACCCTTTATATTCTACGTCACCCTGTAAAGTCCAATTTATTTTCTAACAAAAGGATCAATGAGTGAACTTAATTAGGTCTATAAATGAGCTAGCGGGAACTAAACAATGAATGCAGCGAAAACATTCGAAACTAATGGAACGTTCATACATAAATCTTTTCGTTAATTCGTAAACAAGTTGTAGACGAAAAAATCATCGAAAGAGAAACTAGAAAATTTGTATCTGTTCAGTCCAAAATATTCGTTGATGGGCGCTACTGTGGCTTGAGTATACAGTTTATTTTTAAATCCAAGTGTTTCTTTCTTCAAAATAAAACGGGCCTCGAATACTTCGAAGCCTAAAGTGATCACTATTACAGTGATTTTTATCTATACATGGCCAATTCATGAAAAATAAATAAATGATTAACGTTAGGCAATGTTCTTAACAACCCACGGCACAGTAGCGACATCTATAAGTACCACAGATTAGTAAACAAATGAAGTGCTAATGTGCTATCAAATGCCTTTCACTTCAAACCAAATCAGTGTATATTGATGACTATTTCACTGTAAACTGTATGGTAACTTTATTGTAATATTATAGGTATTTAGTTGCTAGACTGCGTAATAGAAACTAAATGTATCATTGTATACCATACAGCTAATTTCAGCTGAGATTATTAACCGCCAATGCTTTTAGTAATTGTTATTGCAAATACTTTTTGACACGTGTTTAAATAAATCAAACGCGTGTTTATCTTTCTTGTAACAATACTACACATTTTTCATCAATTTACTGATTTTACAAATTCACCAGTCAACTTAAAGGTATAGCTTTTTTTCCCAGACATCCTTGACATGAGCCCTCCATTCGCTACATAACCCGCGACATAAGTACGTGTACTGTAAGAAGCACCGTGGTCCGTGTTGGCCTAGTTGCCCTCGATGGCCTTGGCCACGAACTCTATGAACCGCTTGCCGTACTGCTCGGGGTCGCAGGTCGATATGCCGTCCACGTTGCTACCGTATTTCACTGTTTTTGCTGCTTTTGCCGCCTGGAATAAATAATTAACGTGAGTAAAAGATTAGGGCTTTAAAAAAAGGTGAGGTTTCTTATAGTTTTCGGCACGGATAATGAGCTCTCGGCGGAAGAGTGGGGATCGCTTTGCGCACTGTACACTTAAGGCAATAAACCAATAATAATAAATTAATTCTGCGCAGGTGAAGGTCAGGGCTCAATATCTTTGCCGATAATTATACTGTATATGGTACATAGGTACTATAATGTGCCTGAGACGAGCTCCGGTTCTCACAACATTCATGTCAACCATGGAAGCGTCTCAAATAAAATGTTTATTTTTAT
Organism: Helicoverpa zea; assembly: GCF_022581195.2. NCBI lineage: Eukaryota > Metazoa > Arthropoda > Insecta > Lepidoptera > Noctuidae > Helicoverpa > Helicoverpa zea. Next base: position 9,172,754 of record NC_061466.1, on the reverse strand, counting down.
TTAATTTAAACTAACTTTCACTTTACAATGGAGCACTTTACACTCTGCTATCGTTGGCTAGAGCGTGTTATAAAGACGGAGTATATATTTAAAATGTGTATCTGCTAGAAATACCTGTTTCTTGACACCATAATGCGTCAGTACATCAATAAGCGCGACAAAGTAAATCTCCTTTTTTGGGGCACCTGAAAACAAAAGTCAAACCTGTTAAGTTATTGTAGTAATAGTATTGAGCACAGACCTAAGGCAAAGATGCAGACAATTTATGTATTTTATTTAATGGCCCAAGTCACTTTTAGTACAAGAAGGCGGTCAAAAAATTGTTTTAGTTTACTCTCTTCCATGTTCAATAAGATTCCTTCGATTTTATTGATTTGATATAATATTATTTATTTGATACGTACTCTCCTGACTGGGTATGGCATAGATGTCGAGTTCTGGTATGATGCCCTCGTAGCGCAGCGACGACTGACGCGCGAACCCGCGCGGACTGTCCGGCGGAGTGTTGTAGCCCCATCTGTTAACAGGCAATAAATTACAAAATTAGGCCATCATTAATAAAAAAGTTCAAGAGTTTTTAAGTTAACATAACAGCATCGCGGTAGGTCCAGCATAAAAGTTAAATTTGAAAACCCAAAACTTGACTTAAAAAAAAAATACTTTAGCGCTGAAGAGCCAATTTCGAAGAAAGATGTCTATATACTAACAGCTTTCATTCAAAAACCGCATCCAAATCGGTTCATCGGCCTCGGCCTCGCCAGTTGAGTAAGGTTACCTGTCGCCATGATGCCTGTTGTCGGTGTCGGAGTCGGTGTCGGAGTCGTTGTTGTCGGAGTCGCGGTCGGCGTCGCGCTGGGCGGCCTCGGCCTCGGCCTCGCCGCGTCCGCACTCGTGCATGCCCAGCAGCAGCGAGTAGTCCATCAGGTGCAGCTTTGTTAGGAACTGCAATAGCAAATAAACATTTTAATATCCTGGCAAAATCGTACATGACAGGACATGACAAACACTGTAATCCCGCGCACACATGTCCCCCTCGTGCTCATGCACCCCCACTGCCTTCGTCCACCATCGCACGAGGACCACCGGATTCAGCTGCATATCAGTAAAGTATCAGAACACAGACTAACTTTCGCCGTCATTTCTTTGATATTATGTCAACCAATTTTAAGTCAATCTAAATAAAACTCTCAAGCAACCGCCATTATCTTTTCATAGTTAAAATGTGAGCGTTTGACGCCATTATAAAGATACTTATGATATATGATTCTTTTTGCATTATTTCAACAATAATACCTCAACATCAGCAGTAAGCGTTTCAAGCAGCTTCTCTTTGGCAGCGTCACCGATATCGATGCGGACTCCTTGCTTGATGAAGTCGTTGTCCTTGAGGGTCGGCAGGTCTTTCTCCAACTCCTTCTCGGAAGCCTCCCGGTCTACTGTAGAGCCTTTTAAGTCGTATTTCCTGGAAATTGAGGTGTAAAGGATGAATTTATGAACATGTTTTACTTTGATATAGAGAGTGTACACATGATTTTAGTATAATAAAACAACAGTGGTAGAAGGTCAATGTTAAAAATAAATCTTTTATCAATTATTTACTTCATAGCCTTTTAATTAGGCTCTCTGTGTGTTAAACCACTTTAAAAAGTAAATACTTTATGAAGTATAATTTTGTCTTCTAAATATTTCCTATGTAGGCACTTCTAGTATATGGGGGTTGTCTTTAAGTGTATCTTAGTGTTGCCAAATATAAATATTTTTACTTGTATATCCACCATTCATCTGACCTCCAGGATCCAGTCATGGATAACTCCTCACACTCTAACTCTAAGATTGGTTAACAATACACTCATAAAATTCTTTGATGCGATTCAATAAAAGAACGTGCCATTAAGAATCGCAATTTCACATAACCAAGTACAAATGTACTGAACATAATGATTGACATTCAATTTCAGTATCAAGTTGATGTAATAAGTATGAAATGTGATAAGAACTCCTTATCTAGAAGGAAAACTGGTTGTTAGTGAAACTGGTTAAATGTGACGTCAAGTACTTAAACCTGTTTCATTGAAATGGGGAAGTTTCCTTAATTTTTTATCGCCTATGTTGTTATGACAATATGTCGGTTGTTGAGTGCGTTGTAAGTCAACAAGTATTGGAATAAGCTTAAACTAAGTTTCTTGATAAAATTACTCCTCATATCCCATGTTAATTTAGGTGAAAAAAAAAAACGATTTTATATGTATTTGAAGTTCCCACTCCACTCCCCTGATTGACTTCAAATAAATACTCGGTAAGAAGAAGGTTTGGGCTTAGCTGCCAGCCCTCGTCCGATAAATCGATGGCCGATTTACTGTAGGCTGTTCCAGGATTTTATGACTTTTTTGTAGAAAGTGTAAGTGCGTTCTATATTTCGCCTACAAAAAGTCAGACAGCCTTAGGTCGTGACGACGTCAACTATGTACAGTCAACTTCAGGTTAGTGGTAACAGTTTTACTTGAGAATTGTACTTATTACTATTGAGTAAAGGTGCATGACAGTTACCACTGATGTGCGGTCTATCGTACATAGGTATATAACAACAAACCTGTGTATATTAAGATGGTTGGAGAACACGTTCCTGGTGGCGACGAGGTAGTGCTCGATGCCGTCCACGGTCAGCCGGTACATGCCCAGGTACTGTGGCAGCAGCGTCTTGCCGTGCCTCTCTACTATATACTGCAACCATAAGGAAGATTTCCTCATTGGTTTAACATAATCATAAACAATCCATTCGGTTTCAAACTCCAACGTCCAGCGCACCAGGATTTTTCAAATGGGCCCAGACTCCAGTATCAGAAGATACATAAAACCCTTGAGAAAGAAGACACATGAGCTCTGTGGTCCTTCAACGATCGTTTACATTTTAGAGGGTGGGAATTTTTGAATACCCCGAAACCTTTCTTATTCATAAAGTACAATGCATATAAAAAAAAAGGAAGTATGTTCATTTTAATACTACTTTTCCACCCTATCTTAGCCATCGATTTGCTCAAAATTATTCTAAAACACTCACTGGAACGACATTGAAATAATCTCTCGTACGCAACATTATCGGAAGTGCCACGTTATTGTACTTTCTACTAGATAGCGCGACTATCATTGTTTACATGACAATAATTGATAACTTGTCAATGATATCGCTATCTCCCGGAATATGAATAATGATACATTTTCCTCTATTATTAGGGGGAATATTTTGTTCATTATTTTTTAAGGTATAGATAGAAAGCTCATATAGCAAAGAACAAAACGATAGCTGTACAATTAAACTCAATATTGACAAATTGCGGATCAATCAGACTATTATTTTTAGCACAAGAGTAATCCAAGATACCTAACATTTGATTCCTCGCTCAACACAAATATAAAATGTTTTTCTAAGTAATATTTGGTGTGAAAACTTCACACATATTGTTAGATCACAGTTAAAGATACCGAAATGAGTCATATAATTTAATTGTAAGGTGACTCCTGCTACCAAGTCGTATTTAAACATGACATAATGCATAAGACTGCATATTCATTTTCGAATGCAGCAGTAAAATTATACGACTGGGCTCAAAGATGGAAGTAATTACGACCACCTCGGGGGTCAGAAACAGCTGAGGACCGAATAGTATACAGATTGACCAAAAAATTGTGGATCAACATAGAATATATCCCGCCCCTGCTCCCACTAGTCGGTGCAGCATGTCTTTTTCTTACATTCTTACATACCCTCCTACGACGTCATCTACATGTAATCTGCTAAAAAACCTAAAATGCAATACTCACGGGGTGATAATGCTTTAGAAACGAATGCATCCTCTCCACTTCCTCGGAAGTAAGGGTCTTGAGGATGAACAGTCTGTCGTAGCTCTGGTAGAACTTCGCCCCCGACTTGCCTGACGAGTCGTCGGGGATTGGCTGAGATCTGTCGACAAATTACTAGTAGTTTGAACTTTATAATTTATGATTGATGTGGTCCTATTGACTCGGATTCTTCTGTTTGTAATTTATTGTCTTTGTAATGGTATGTCCAAATTCTATAAAATATTTGCTCAGTATCTAAATTGAACATATTTTTTTACTCCTTTAGGTACATGAAACATACAATTTGCATAATATTTTGTGTTGAGTATTACTTCTTCTATTTAACTCAGTGGTTCTTAACCTTTTAGTCATGAGGGACCACTTTAACTAAAGTTCCTCATCGGTTTACCTAAATTAGCACTCTGCTAAACGCATGTCGGCAGTTGTGTAGGTAAACAAATGCAAATAAAGAAAAACTTGCCTATGCAGTTTCCAAATGCGCGAGTGAAGCGAGCGCGAAATTTTTATCGGACTTAAACCAAATATTACGTAAAATTTAGCCCAAACGTGTTTAACGTTTTGTTTGTTGACAGATGCAAAAATAAGGGCATATCGTTTTTTAATACGCGAGCGAAGCGAGCGCGAAATTTTTATCGGACTATGCAAAATTAAGCGCATACAGTTTCTGAATACGCGAGCGAAGCGAACGCGATATTTAAATTATTTTTTATTTAAAACTCAAAACCAAAATTACGTAAAATGTAGCCCAAACATACATTTTCATGAATGGGGGGACTAGGTACGACACACCCGATATACGTCCATGCGAAAACCCCCGCTCGCAATTATAAAAATAAAAATAAAGTTAGATACCGTATAGCAACGTCGCGTCGCGAAGCTAAGCTTCGCGGACCACTTGGAATGCCTCCAGGGACCACCAGTGGTCCGCGGACCACCGGTTAAGAAACACTGATTTAACTAAATAATATTACAGAGTTCGTTATTAGAGACTATCTGCAAAAAATATGGACTTTTAGTTAATTTAATTTAAAGGATCAAGTTGTCGAGCTAACTTAACAGGTAAATAAACTCTTATCGATGATTCAGTGAGATTTTTGCAAATAATATAATCCTATAAATTAAAATACCAACATTAGTCACCTTTTATCTTTGAACACGTATTTTCTTTTACAAAGAAAGGCATCACCTGCGTAATCACGATAGTTATCGATAAAAACTAAAACGTCTATTCTGAGAATATAAAACCTTAGAGATAAGACCTTTTTTATTTTTGAGGCTATAAAATTATACGCAGGATTTGAAAAGGGACCTAATGGGTACGTGGCCTTGTCCTGACCTAAGTAATTAGGGGTCCCTAAAGGTCGACTAGAACTGTAATCTTGGCTCTCTAAAATATGATTAATCTTTCTTTCTTACTAATGTTATAATTGCGAATGTAACTCTGTCCGGCTTTCTCGGCAAACTACTGATTTCAATTGATACATAAATAAACAAGACATAAATAAAGCCCGAGACCTACTGCTACTGTTTAATCGGATACGGAGAGTGGTTCTCCTGGAACGTAGGGAACAGCCCGTAACTTAGATATTTTCATTATTCTTATGCAGAACCATAGCTCTAATTACCTACTCAATTCCTTTTAATTTCAAAATTGAGGTGATTTTTCCATCAACGTGTTCAATTTCTTTGGCAAGATGAAATCAACTGTAAGTACTACGAAATTGGGTTCAAATTTCGCTGTGTATAACTAAGATGAAACTGAATTACATTACAAAGTATAATGGTAATGAACTCAAAGTGTATGTGATTCAATCGAGTGACTCGTGTGTGAATTAGTGACATTGTACATCTTACAAACACTCTAACAAGTATGTACATTATTAAGGACACTCAAAGAAAATTATGGGTTACAACAAGGGCGCACAAAGAGATACGAAAAGTCAAGAAATATTCAAAATACAAATAGGGATCAAATAATTCAGTTATATCCATTTAAAATTATTAAGCTCTGGTAAAACATGGAAAAAATGTCTGCGGTCTGTGTCAGCCCTTAGTATCACACAAAGTAAAACCACACGGGCGGAAATTCCACAAAAAGGTGAAACAAAAAGTATTACCCTTGAATATCCTTTCCTTTGTTTCATTTCATGATGCAAAATTAATCTTTGTGACATCCTTCTCATCCATATCTATTCAGTGTCGAGTGCGAAAGAGTTGCTTATATTAAAATACTTACCAACCGGTGAAAGTGCACATGACTGTGCATTAGCATTAATGTGCACATGTAGTGTTAATGTTAAAGAAAAAATATATACGATATATTAAGTAACGGAGTCATACGGGACAATTGTGGGGGTTAAGGAACGTAAATAGAGGTCACGGTCAATCAAGGATCGAGAGGCACTCGCTTGACACCCATTTAACCTAAACTGGAATCATAATCAGGACAATGGGCATACAGAAACCAAAATCCAAAAAAAAAAAAACAATTCCATATTCAAACTTTTGAAACCATCTTTCATAGAGGTCTCTTTCAAGCGGTTAGACAAGGGAAATGACTTCACAATACAGCCAGTGATCGTGGTAAATGCTTATGCTCGCCGTGTCAGTTCGAAAGGCACACTACATACTGTTATTTGAGAAAAAATAAAACTGAAAAAAAAAAATCGTACAGCTGCTTAGTAAAACTCCGCTGACCTCAGGCGTTTTATCGTCAGCCCTCGTTTGACGAACTCGCTTGCATCGTGGAATATGCTCTCTTGGTGTGTTTCGTTTTTCAGGTTGGCAACCCCGTTAGGCGCAGTCGCCGACCGCCGCAGCAAGCCGCCAGGCCTCTTCTGGGGCCTCGAACACAGGTAGTTATCTGGCTTTCTAAACCTAGGGACCACAGGACGGGATGTGGGATCGAGGATGCCAGATAATACAATATGGGGATAAAAATAAACATAAATAAATACATAATCAATAAAGAAATAATATTATCGTTAGCGTATCACTCGTGCCAGTCCAGTTTGACTGCGGTATTGGCTATGGGCGGGTATTATTGTTAGGGTTGTACCTTGTGAGCGACTCCTTGTAGTCTAGGTCATCGATTCCGAACCTCTCTCGTAGATTCCTGAATACCAGGGGGCAGTACTCCTTGACCTTGAAGTGAGATGGCATGTTTTCTCTGAAACAATCGATAAACTGGTGTTGACATTGTCCTGGAATAACGAACAGGCCTAGTGGGTCATAGGAAATGTACCTGCTTTTCGTATCGATAGAATTACCATAAATCCATTACGATATTGAAAGGAAAACACATACGCATTTTTATAAATGTGTATGTTGATTACTTTTATTTTAGTAAGAGGTAAGTTATTATTATACAATATCAGTAATTGCCTCTGTTTCTTTGTCCCGTTACCACAAAAGGTATCAACCCATTAATATACCATTAGAAGAATAATTTAGCTCTAACAATTTTATTAGCATTGACGCACCATACGTTTGTAAGCAAAGATTATAATATGGTTTAAATGGATCTTAATAGGCATCAGATTAGTGATTGCATGATGACTTTGTGTTACTATTTGTGGACGCAAATAACTTTTGTAACACGAGGAGAATAGTCTTTACCTTTTCTAATACGTAATTTAAATGTGAAAATAGCTCAGTATATCTGCAAACCCGAATTTTTGCCGAATGTTAGATAGACTTAAATGAGGTCACAGATCGAACTTGGAGAAATAGTATAGATCTATGCAAATATTATAAATCTGAGAGTTATTTTGAACTGGACAGTTAAGGTATGATTTGAAAATAATTTCAGAATGCGTTCTGCTTTTTATCCTGGTAAGCAAGAAGTCCCCATGGGCCGAATGCGAGAACCGCGAATGGAATGTAGGTGTAACTTCTTCGGAATATACGATTGAGGAAAAGAGTGCATAGTGGTAACTGGATTAAACATACATGAGGAAATGACTCAGTATAAATTAAGATTGCAAAACCTATCTCAATATTAGGTACCCTATTAGTTAGATTGTGGGGGACCTAGATAAATATATCGATAAAATTGATCTTATCACTAATTAAATAGAACTTTAATCCCTACTTATCAAATAAAGCTTCATGTATGATTATATGTGCACATGTTTTCAGAATATTGAGAAAAATAGATTGTAGTTTCACAGAATTTACTGGTACACTGAAAACCTACAGTATGTTAGTTATTTTTATCAAGAATATCAAAACGTCTTGTAAAAAGTTTGTATATCTTGTACTTTTATTTAATTCTTAGAAGAGACTAGAATACAAACACATAAATCAACCATCTAACTAGATTCTCACCTGAATTTCTACATTATCTTCAAACTTTATGAAATAAAAAAAAATCATAGATTTATGATGTTTTCACAGTAACAACATGTGTGTAACAATTTTTCAGCCCAATTTACGTCAAACAATTTAAAAAATAAATTCTATTCATCCATGCAAATTGTGGAACTGGGAAGCAATAAAAATTGCATAATTTGCTGTTTTGCTTTCAATAACAATATCCTAACATTTTTCATTCAAATACTTTGAGGAAAATCTTAAAAGATATGTTTTAAGTACACCAATATAATTTTGTAACACTATTGACACACTAGCGGCTAGCCAAATATTTAAGGGAGAAAGCTGTTTATAGGCATTGGATTTAACTTGGAATTCTACCACGAATTTGACAAGAGATCAATTCAAGGAAATACTAAATAACTTTGCTGCCGTACATTAGCAGCTATACTGCAGAATTAAATAATTTTAGCCAGTCAATTTTGTTAGTCCACCATTTATGCCAGAAAGAGAATTGCTGAAGTACATGTCTACATCTACACTAATATTTCAAAGAGAAAACATTTGTTTTTACCCTTGACTAAAACATTATTATATACAGCCAATCATCTCACTTCAGTCATCCGTATATTTCAGACATAAAGTACCAGTAATAATTACCAGTACATGATAGACATACTACCATAAAAAATCCTAGCTATAATTTTTAGTTGCCTCATTATCCTCAATATAAGTCAAGCATGACTAATTCATAGTACTTCCTTGAAGGAAAATCTATGTAGCATGAAATTTATAACACATGTGTCTATTCCCACTAGCAATATCTAGTTTGAAAATAATCTGTCCTTGAATGTCTAGCGTGTATTTCATACAGTTATAAATTCTCTCAAAATCTGGCTGCACAGTGGACAATTTTGAAATTAAAAATTATAGCATATATTCTGGGCAGGCAATCAGCTAACTTCAGTCACCTATTCAAACATAAGTGCCAGTAATAATTACCAGTATATCATAGATACTACCATTAAAAAAAATAGAACACATGTGTCTATTCCCAGTACTAGCAATATCTGGTTTGAATCTGTCCTTGAATGTCTAGCGTGTTTATCATACAATTGTAAATTCTCTCAAAATAGTTTTAGTAAGAATTTTAATGTTTAATCTGGAGTGATTCAACAAAGGATTCTGTTATTGTGTGTTATTTGAACCTTGACTTCTTTTGTGTTATATCTTTAGAAGATAATTATAATGCTTGTTACAGTTTTTTTTGCAACATGTGGCACCCAACTTTAAACTACTAATAATGACGATGATTTACAAAATATTTTTTTTAATGAAAATATAAACAAATTAAAATGTTTTTTTTTTTTTAACTTTTATTCTCACATTAATCTACTGGTATATTGAAAAACTACCTATATGGAATAATATCCAGTCAGATCAATAGATTTATTTATTAACTCTCAACTTCATCTAAGCACAGACAGTATTTTTTTAGTTTTATTATATTTAACCCCTATGATGCAACATGTCTTGGGAAGTGTCAATTTTGAATTGTAAATTGATTGATGAGTACTTTGTATAACTCTTACTTGTTAAATAAATGGTTGTCAACTTTGAGCTTGGAGTACGCTCTGAAGTCGTCCGGAAGGAGCATGACCGGAATTGTGACATGACTTAGCTCATTTATCTGAAAATAATAACAATAGTTTACTTCACATATAAATGCAAATTAATACTATGTGACCAACATATTCATCGAACCTAAGTCCAACGCAATAAAGCTTATTAGTCTATTTATATTCAATGGCAAGGAGACACATAAAAAACATTATTTATTGACAGTGTGCCAAAAATTACAATAGGACACAAGTGTTTCAATAAGTTTTTTATTAAGCTAAATTCTAATGTAAACATTGTTAAACCACAACAAACCAGTTGTGAGCGAAATGACATAATAATGATGCTTCGCTTGCCGAGATCGTTTCAAATAGGATTACACACCCGCCATACTTCTACAATTAGACCATAAAATATTAAATAATTACCGTATGATTTACACCCCACATAAATACAGATAGTAATGGTTCATTTGCACGAAAAAGTTTCACTTTTTGATGTTTTACACGAATATGTTTCTTCTTCAATTTGCTCAATCCAGTGCTAGGAACGGACATTTTGGATTTGTTTACAACTTCTATCAGAGTCAGAAAACTGCCACGGTACTTAATTTATTGCGAGAGATAATAATTAAACCATTTTTAGTCAACGGAGAATATATTGAATCACAAAGTAAGAAGATTAAAATGAGAATTTATAGAAACTCGACACCCATCAACAGCAGCAAACGGCTTTTTGACAGACAGACCATAGACTGCTATGCTATAGATAATAGATACAATATAATAGACTATAAAAAATGAGAAACATAGAGGATAGAGGCCTACTCAAAAGCTTTTAATGAAGATAAGGGTCATGGCACATTATACCGGCACCGCAACAGCACAGCTGCAGCACGGCGTCGCCTCGAATTTAGACTACAGCTAGCTGCCAGCGCGCTAACTACGCGTTGCCCGCAAGGTGTAAGCTCGCAGTCCGCGCGCCAGCCGCGAGGTGTAAGCTTGCTGTCACCGTAAACTCAATATTGTTTTAATGAACACGCCTAGGACCTGGCCGACTCGGAGTCGGCGCGTAATGAGTATGCCGTCGGCGCGCTGCACGCATAAGGTCCGCTCGCTTGCAGCACGCGGGCTGCGATTCGAGTTGTGTGGTAGCGGCAAGCGCGTTGACTGCCCGTCGTATTGACATTATAAAATATATTATATTATACACGATTTAATGCTCTAACTAAATTGAATGACAAGTTAAATGCTGGTGTGGAGCGGTGCTGTTGCGGTGCCGGTATAATGTGCCATGACCCTAAGTCGTATGAACTTATATGACTATCTGTATGGGTGTAAAAATATGTATCTGATTCAAAATATGTCCTCAAGTAAATCTATGAAACATGCGAGACCACATCTGGGTAGGCCAATTTAGTATAAAAGGTACAAGTAAAAGAGCGGCGTCAAGCGGCAGCAGTCAAACGCAGTGTTGCGGCCATGGTCGCCTCTATTCCAAGAGTAACGTGATGCCGGCTACACAATAGGTAGTACTTTTTCATCGACTCTCGAGAAAGTCGACACTATGCTTGACGATAGATGCGATCTGCAGTCGCTGCACACTGCAGCTGTACGAACACTGGCCGCCGCGGTTGCAAAACAGCATTTTCACCGCGCTTATTACTTTCATAGAATGTTCCTGTAATATCGTTTGGAGCCTGCAGCTGCAGTCTGACCGTGGACTTGTACCTTTACTTTATCCATTTCTACATGATTTCTACCCTCTTCGACTTATCCCTTCCATTTTCCACCCATCCATATTGTTGTTGGCAACACAAATTCGAAGCCGGTTGGCTGTCAAGAGGTCTATGGCCTATGGAGAGAATTTATTTCAATTCAATTCAACAATTTATAAGTTATTGAGACAGTGAATGTTTATTTACGCCGCGCCGTACTGTGAGTTGTAACCAGGTGTAGAGCAATACATAATGATTATCCCGAGCCCGTTTGTTTACTGGGCTCAAACAGAGAGTGCGATTTCATTGAAGATTGAACTAAAAAATGTTATAAAACCTGATGTGAATGTTCTCGAAAATAACATTAAATTCTCAGCAGAAGGGGTAGGGGCCCGAGGCGAGAGTCTTTATGAGTTTAGTTTGGATTTATATTCATCTATAAAAACAGTAAGTAAACAAAATAAAATGTAGCACATATCCAGGCCACTTTCTTGATTGAGTACCTACGCAAATATGGTACAACAATCCATTTAAACTAAGAATCAACTACTCCCTAGACAAAAAATATACTCATCCATTCAACAATGACTTGAACTCCGCCCCTAAGACGACCCACTGACCGAAAATAGATCCTAATAAGAATTCTATATTCTAGTGTAGACTCTAGTTTAATAAAATACTACTTTTACTGTTAATTCAATACAATATTTTCTTTCAGGCTGAAAATAACCATGTTCCCACAGTCCGTGTGTTTGAGAACCGAGTGGACATCATCTTACAGAAGGACAAGCCTGCTTGGTGGCCCAGATTGACTGCTCAACCACAGAAGCCTGCCTGGCTAAAGGTAAATAGTACTGGTTATAATAACTAACTATTAAAGTAGTATAGGCAAAACTTTAGTATATTTTTAATAAGATACCTCATTTAATTATAATATGTGCTATTCAGCTGGCAGACCTCTTTGTATGAGAACAGCAGCCATGGTCGAAATCAGCCTTAGATGTCATTATACTTTATCCAGCTAATAAATATTTTGTGTTTGCACTTAACTCTTCAATGTTACAGACAATGTTACAGTGTGAAAAACTTTTTGGTGGGACCTCTTTCAATGTGCCAACCTATGTCTGATTTAGTTTTCCTAATTTTAGTCCACGTTTAGGCAATACTGCTTATTTTAAGTTACATTTGTTGAAATTGCTTCATTTATTATGTCCAACTTTCACACTATAATTTAAGCATAGTGTCGGTCTAACATACATATTTTGTTCTTGTAAAATACAGTATGTTCATGTACCTAACTTACCTATCAACATAAATGACATAATCATTTGGCTTATCTGACCATAACTGATTAGCTTAGTTATTATGTTGACCTTATCACAAATCTATAGATATAATAAAATGATAGGAAAGTCAAAACTGTACATTGAATATTTTTTTAAAAGAATACTTGGGGGGTGATCCATAATCGATTCTGAACCCAAATATGTAGTTTTTAGAATTTTTGTCTGTATGTCTGTTTGTCTGTATGTTTGCCCCGGATAAACTCAAAAAGTACTGCATGGATTTAAATAAAATTTTGCATGACTATTACCTGGGGGCCGGTTCAACACATAGGCTATATATTATCACGCTATCATCTACGGGGGATGAGTAATGAACGATTAAATGAACGAAATTGGAAATTCTATATTGCTCACGCAGACGAAGTCGCGGGCAACAGCTAGTACCACAATAAAATGCATTGTAATTGTGATTATATAATTTAGGTATAATCCAGAGTGCTTAAATTCTTTGTCTGTGGCCATAACTATAGCATATTTTTCACTATTGAAACTGGAGAATTTGTGTTTGAGTTAAATCAACAAAGCAAATAAACACAAATAGTTGTTATTTCATTGTATTGGCATATTGTTATGTTAAACTCACTTATTGTTTAAATATGCTTGACATACCTTTATGATTTAATGTTTATGAATTGTTTCTGCATCCTATTTACAAAGGACATTGGGCAGATTGGTATACCCCACCAATAGCGATGTCATACATATCATTGGATAGGCCTTTTTATGTAGAACAACATTTACTATGACAGCTTTGCTGAAATGTTTGTCCGTTCTGACTATACCTCAGAACGGACAAACACTTCAGCAAAGCTGTCATAGTAAATGTTGTTCCACATAAAAAGGCCTATCCAATGATATGTATGACATCGCTATTGGTGGGGTATACCAGGTCCCATATATTTGTGCCCATTGTCCTTTTTGATAATATCCTTAGATGTTAACCTAATCACTACCAAATAAAAAAAAAACATACTTTCTTCAGACTTTTCTTGTATTTTGATCTATTTAAGCGAAATTGGTTTAACTTTGCAATTTTTTATATACACCTAGATTAATACACTTAGATTTTACATAATTCAAGATATTATCAGATAATATCTTTTGCTAGCTACATTCCAGGTGTTCCTGCATCAATCAATATAATCTAATCTATTTATATTATTTTTACCAAAACGCTGGTCATTTACTATTTGACATACATAAGAGATAGTCATTACTTAATTTTTTCTTCAAATTTTTAACCACTACAGATAAATTTTGACCTCTGGAAGTCAGAGGACGCTGGGGACAGTGAGGACGAAAAGCGTGACGTCATGAAGGACTACCCGGGGATGTACGACAAACTGCATAAAGAAGAAATGGGCTACAGAAGAGGTGAGGTTCTTTTTAAAGTTTATTATGGCTTGACAAAGTTAGTAATATGTCTGTCTGATGGCAGGGGAAGTAGTCAGGGCAAATTCGTTAGTAACAATTTCATGGTCCGTGAGTAGTAGATAAGTGTTCTTTAAGGCATTTAAGACTTATGGTTGTGTGTGCCTAACTTTAGCGAAAACTGTCCTCATTGCTAATGAGAATATTTGGAGTAACCCAACTAAGAAGGCTTGCATTCTAATGCTTTTATTCTGGTTAAATGTAAATAAAATATTTTTTATATGAATATTGTCATAACTTTGGTCCTTGACTTCCTTTGATTTTATCAAGTCATTGTAATTAAAACATAATTATAAAGAAGCTGGTATTTGTAATTATGTAGTTCTTATAAGAGGTCAAACTTGTGCCCTATGTTTAGAAGTACTTGGATATCATTATCTCATTAGTGGCATAAATTGAGAATAAGATAACAATATCAATGCTTAGAAACAGCCTTAGATTAATCAAGCATATCAAATATTTGCTTATTTTTCATTTTAGCAGTTTTTAACGTTCTAACAACTTATTCCTACTTATGTATCAGCATATGTACAGGGCAGAAAGAAGACGTTATGTATTGTCTTGACTTTATTTACATAGGTACTGACCTATCCAACGTCCTAAGTATATATGCAACAATTCAGTGTCTAAATGTCACCTGTAATTTGAATAGAATGGTAAATGGAATGTTTGCATAACTGCAGTCATGAATATTTCCGGCATAAATTAAGCTATAACACCAAACATTATTAAAGTATTGGAAACGGTAGGTACTAAATACAATTGTAGAAGTCCTGCAAAAGCTAAAATCTGTTTCAAAAACAAGAACCAAAGATTTGCATCTCCTGACCAAATCTATGAAACTGAAAGTGAGATAAATGATACTTTCAGAAAAGGATTGAGGTATCCTGTTCTACGTTTCATGGATATAAAATCTTGTAAGGTTTTCTCCAATCAGTAGGTACTGCTGTAGCATACTTATTGTGGGATACACTATACTTGGAGACTTTCAAAAACTTACACCAGTTAACGGTACATTATCTCCATTTCAGAGGACTTAAAAAAGGTGTACCTGAAGCTATACAACCTATTCCAATTCATTGGCTATACCTACGTGCTAACTGTCATGGCGGTGCGCTACGCTAAGCTAGAATATGACTCCGTGGCTGATACTTATGAACATGTGGGACCGGCCATGAAGTTCCTCCAGCTGCTGCAGTATCTTGAAGTTATGCATCCGCTGTTTGGGTATACTAGGGTAAGTATGGAATTATGGAGTTGGTGGATATGGGATTCCTATCAGTTGTCAGGTCTTCTCCATAAGAGCTACCTCCTTGGAACCTAGCACTTGATAGCTCATAAGAATCTTTAAGTGGGAAAAAAAAACTATGAAAGAGTGTTCGATTTTACGTTTCAAGTGTCAATAAAGGAGGATGGGAATTTAGGCAAGAAATGTAGGCAATTAAAATCGGTTTCTTGTTCAGGCAATGTTATTATATTTCCCTATTCATATTTACCAAGCTGCAATGCTTTAACTTACAAGTTGATGGCAGTAGCCTTGTTACCTATTTTTATAGTTTTTTTTAGAAAAATAAAATGTGTCTTCCCAACCCTTCAGTTAAATAGGTAACTTTTTTTGACGTGGTAACGTCTTTAAAATCGTTTTAGTCGGGTAACATGTTCAGAAACTTGTGTCACACCAAAACCTCACAAGCGCGATCGCAGGTATAACGAGAGAGAGACGGACCGATCTCCCGTCTCATCTCGAGCGCTGCCAGTCATTCCGTGAAACTTGTCACGCGGAATCCTCACGAGCGGAGGCTGGCATACTCTAGCGGCATACAAACGAATGGAGATTTTTATACCCGAAATTTATCATCAAAAGTGTGAATAAAACGATAGATGTAATTTAAAATTTGAAAAAATTGTTATCTTCATTAATTCCTTACTTCCCAAAAACTTATATCACCAATAAGACGTTATCACATCTCGATCGTAAACCTACTTTACAAACAACCAATTTTTTATAATTAAAATATCTATGTTTTCAGGGTGGAGTACTAGTACCATTCTTGCAAGTAAGCGGGCGAGCGTTTGTGTTGTTCGTTATGATTGAAGCAGAGCCGCGCATGCATACCAAGCCTGTGGTATTCTACCTATTCGTCATGTGGAGCATGATTGAAGTTGTCAGGTACGTTTCCTAATGAGCTGGGTGACTTTTAAAATAAAAGTAATACTTGTACTAATTTCAAAAATCTATGTTGATGACTTAGCAATTTCTGTTGTACTTGCATCTCTGTTTTATTCACGTAATGAGTGTACAACACTTATAGGATATGATTTACTCATTTCTTTTACAGGTACCCCTACTACATATCACAACTCTACAAAAGGGAGTTCTACATCCTGACCTGGCTGCGCTACACAATGTGGATACCTCTCTATCCCATAGGCATCATATGCGAGGCCATAGTCATACTACGGAATATACCCTACTTCGAAGAAACTCAGAAGTTTACCGTCTCTCTGCCAAATGAATGGAACTTTGCTTTCCATATGCCAACCTTTTTGAGGGTATACCTCCTCTTCCTAACATTCCCAGGAATGTACTTCGTAATGAGTCATATGCATAAACTAAGAACTGTCAAATTGAAGCCAAAGATTATTATTAAGAAGTCCAAGTAGGTTAGTTTTGAGGTTTTTCTCACCAATGTTTTTTGAAATGGTGCGAAATTCTCTGGTGTATGGGTTTTTTATCCCTTCAAGTCCACTTAATAATACGTATACACAGTATTAAGCATTTAATGGATGTCTTAAAATTATAAATTGCACAAAATGATTTGCATACCATAATGTTAAGCGTATATTACTCATATTCACACATTAAATAATCAGACATTATCGATTCAATAGTATGTAATAAATAAATATTCATGCATGTACAATTTTTGCAAAAGGAATACTGTTTCAGTCATTTTTCTGACACGATGATTTGTTAAAATAAAATGGTATTTCATATTATTTAGCCAAAATTCATCCATGTGCCTACCAGCTTTTAGACAATAGTTTGAAGCATTGTAGGATCAGTAACATCCTTATTTATTGTGGAGGTCTCTCTAAAATAGTAAAAGGTTTTAGTTAATTAGCAAATGAGTTAGATATTTGGAAAGTATTATGGGATATGGTCAATTATTATGTTAGCAGCCTGTAAGATAGGCCTATTTCTGTCCCTCTTAAGTTTCATTTTATACTGCTTATTCTTTTATTGAAAGAATATCTATTATGATAGGGTAAAAGTCTTATGTCTACTAACATAATTATAGTATACTGAGATTAAATATTTGTACATTGTAGGATACTTGCATTTTCTAGAGGCTCTGTCTTGAATTTGAGCCTTATGAAGCTGAAATTGGTCTGACGTTGCTAATGTAAAATGCAACTTAATTAATCTAAATATATTAATGCATATAGTACTTGGTAAAAGATGAGCTTAAATGCATATTATTTGCAAATGTTGATGTTTTTGGTGAAGTGGTGCATTTATTTAATTTTCAAAGTTGATTTATTGAAATAAAAAAAGGTGTTTCAATAAATTAATCTTGATGTGAAGTGATTATTTATAAAATTATGTTTACATTTTTGTATATTGGATGGTAAAATTAATAAATGTTTTTGTTTATAAAATTGAAAAGTTTGGCACTTATTTTTTCAGCTATGGTTTAACTTGTGTGCTAAAGAAACTCCTCCCACCTATTCGTGCCTGATTTCAATCAGTTGAGTGGTTTTGTGATTGCATACATACATCTACTAATAAATATTGGTGAAGATTGAAAAAATATCCATGGTAGTGTCCTGTTTATTGCAAATTCTACAGTTCAACATAAGGGTTATGGCACATTATAGCGGCACCGCAACAGCACGGCTCCACACCAGCATTTAAGTTGTCATTCAATTTAGAGCATTAAATCGTGTATATTATAATATATTTCGTAATGCCAATATGAAAAAGCCAACGGCGAGCAGTCAGCGTGCTTGCCGCTTCCACACAACTCGACTCGCCGCCCGCGTGCTGCAAGCGAGCGGTCCTCATGCGTACAGCGCGCCGACGGCGTGCTAATTGCGCGCCGACTCCGAGCCGGCAGCGAAACAACGTCATTACGTCGTGTTCAATCATAATCGTCTTAAAATAATATTGAGTTTGCGGTGACAGCAAGCTTACACCTCGCTGCCGGCGCGCGGCCGGGGCGCCGACGGCGAGCGGACAGCGCGTGGTTGGCGCGCTGGCAGCTAGCCGTAGTCTTAATTCGAGGCGACGCCGTGCTGCAGCCGTGCTGTTGCGGTGCTGCTATAATGTGCCACAAGCTTAAAAATCTTGAAACAGCAAGCACATACACTGTTTTGTATTGACTATAAAACAGATTATGTAGTAATATTCTAACATAATGATGAAGATATCTATCAAAATAAAACTCACCATTATTCACTAAGCTTTATTCAAAAGAAAACACCTAAACACAGTACTGCACTTTGTGTCACAAGCAGATGTGTATCAGACAAACAGGTTGTATAGGTCTTGCCTATGACCACATTGTCTATGCACTTAAGAGCGCAGCTTCAGGTAGGCGCGCTGGTACCACTCCCAGGACCTGGAGTGAGCGTAGTACTCATGGAAGATGGGGTCCACGAAACTGTCAGGGGGGAGAAGTTTGTATATCTTCTCTCCGTAGTAGGTGCCGACCTGGAAAAATAAATTCAAGTAGATTCTAAGCTTTCAATAGTTCATAAGAAATGATTTGCAAATGCTGTTTTCAATTTCTGTTATTAAGACCTGGCGAGTAAAGTGGTATATATGACATCTAGAAGCTAAGAATTAAAACTTAAAGAATGGTCTCAAAATAAGAGATCTTGTCTTGGTACAGACTTCCATACTAAGTAGACCACTGCTTATTGGCTCATATTACTTTACCTTAAACCTTTTACCTTTAACAGCCAGTTTCTTCGTCAAAAGTTAAAGCCAAAGTAAAAGTCAAAGCAATGTCTAAAGTAAAAGTAACGGTCAAATTCAATTTTTCTATTAGTTTTGCTGTCACTTTAGCCTTGAAAAAACGAAATTGACCGTTACTTTTACTTTAGACATTACTTTAACTTTAACTTTTGATGAAGAAACTGGCCGTTAAACTTAGATCAAGATAAATTGACTAACTAATTTTATTCTTATTTTGCAAATCATTGTGTTACCTCCCATCCGGGAACATCCTTCATAAGCTCAGCCTCGGCATCACGGTTCTTGCGGAGCTGCTTCAGGTAGGCCCTGTCTCTCTCAGCAAGCAGCATCGGGAATATTGCCATCTTGGCAGAACGCATCTCAATTTCATCCTTGACAATTTGCTTGTAGTTCAAGCTATAGAGGTACATTGCAAAAGCTGTTATGCCAAAGTAGCCAGCGAACATCGTATACCCTGAAAATTACATAAAAAAATCATTACCAAGGATGCTGAACATGATTTCAGTGTGAAAAAAGATGTGACCCCATTTAGGATAAATAACAATCACCTTTGAAAAAAAGCATAATGTGGCCTGTCTTTAACTATAAGACTCTTGCCTGCGATTAAACTTAAACATGTATACGATTAAATTTTACCCTTTAAATGAAAACTAAACCAACGGATGACATTACATTCCTGAACAACATTGAATACAGGGCCAATGTTCTCAATTTTCTCCATATCAATAACAAAACTAACCATCGATTAAATAGGTTTTACATCAACATTTTTACATATTTTTTGTTGCCCTAAGATCACTTTTGGCTTTAATAGCTGTTTTATATAAATAAAATGCACCAAAAACAAAGCATCCTAACCTATAAACGTAAGTTACATAATCTGGTATAAGTCTTGTTTACAAGTAAAATTGGGTTCAACAAATATTTTTCTTACCGCTAAATAACGTTTTTGCGGGGACCCTTTTGAAAGGGATAGGTTTGTAGCCCCCCGGAGGGGGCAAATCCTGTTTACGGGCTACAGCCGCTTCCATCTTTCGATTTGACAAAGCAAACCAAAAGCCAATCTTCGATCAACAGCTGACTGACATTTTAAAATTTTGACATTCGATGTTCCAATTTACGAAGAAGCAGTATATTGATCAGAAAAAAAAATGTTTCCATGACGACTGTCAGAAGCTTTTGAGTAGTTTATTTTCGCGTAACTTAAATTTTATTTAACGAACCATGAATCCGGAAGCTAGCGAAGCTGGTGTACAAGCTGACATTCCAGAACCAGAACATGAAGAAGAAACACTCAAAATAAGACCATTAGAACGCATAAAACTCTATCCTAAAGTTCCCGTCGAGCCATCTTCGTACGGCAAAGGGAAAAATTTCAGCCGACCGTGGATTTTGCAGGATGGACGAGAAGCGCCTGAAAAAGGGAGTGAGATGCGCCGCTGCTATCAAATACCCAAGAAACCCAAACGTGGAGAAGGTATCTTAGTGTTATCTCATTTCCAACAGGAGGAACTAAAATACATATATTTTAAATTAAAAATAATGTAACTGACTGTTAGCCCGCGGCTTCACTCGCGTCCCATGAGAGCTACTGTCCGTACCCAGATTAAATATATCCTATACCTACCTACCTCCCCAATAGTGAAAGACTTTCAAGCCGATTCAGTAGTTTCGGAGCATTTTGGGTACAAACAAATAAAAAAGTGTTTCTTCTTGATTATAATATTAGCATGGAAGAACAGATACTCAGCTTTATTTGCATACCTACTTGTTGTAGATAAGTTTGAATTGTTAGTAATTAATTAACTGAATTGTACCTAATTTAATTCTGATTTCCAGGTATCCGCAAACGAATGCTTACGGATTTCTTTTGGGAACAAATGTTGGACGAAGTTATCGAAGAGCTGGCTACTTCAAACCCAGTAGCTGAGTATTGCACGGAATATGACGCTAACTACGTCAAGGATGAGTTTGAACCTCGTAATTTAGAAGTCACTGCCGATAAAAATGTAGGAACCATGATTTCTTGATTGTAATTGTTATAATGTGATCCAGTATTATCTCTTAAAGCTATTAATCCAATACAAAACGCTGCGTGTTCGTTGCGCGCTCGCTCAGCCTCACCGCTTGTGAGATACTCTTTTATATAAGAAGTTTGGAACCTTGTTGACTCATCTTAAATTCTTATTATTCATTACAGATGCACCTCAAGTATCCGCTGTACGGCACTGGTTCCAGTGCGGTTACTTTTTACAGCGAAACTATAAAGAAAACTGGCCCTGTGAGTAGCATGAGTGCAAAAAACCTATTAACGATAGAAGCAGTTAGTTCTCGCCAAAACTTTATGGTGACTCGGAATGATTTGCGAGTGGTTGCGGTGAAACCATTTCTAGATAGTAGCCAGCGGGTGACAGAAGAAGTGCCTGCCTACTTGAGGGCTATGTATTGGGTTACATGCCCGCGTAATAGTGTGAGCCTTCCGTCATTGAATGTGGAGAGAACACCACACTAGTGGTTTAATGCAGAGCATTTGCTTGGTTAACCATTATATAAACAAAGATGCACTTTTTTTATTACAGGGGGAGATCTTAGAGAAGTTCCGAAGATGCCAATACTTCACTCGGCCTATGGAAGAAAGACTGGACGACGGCTGGGTTTTGTAGATTACATACTTACTTTTTTTAATGTCAATAAACTGTAGTGATAAACTTGGGTTTCGATTTCATTCATTACATCTATCTATAATTTGGAACATTGAGAGGCGGGTTCAAATTAGGTTGCCCCACAAATTAAAAACGAAAACATACTTAAGTTTTCACATAATTTTATTAATAAATAACGGCACAACAAATAAAGTAAAGGTAACACAGGTACTTAGAACATTACATGGTATAATAATTAAGCCTTAAAACAAGAGGTCATCGTCATCCCAGTTGTGAGGATAACAAACAGGCTTGTAGTCTCCCGAGTCCGTGGTCACAGACATTGACGAGTTGCACGACAGAATACTCGAGAGGCATTCCATGGAGCGGCAGTGAGAGGGCAACATGACTGCAGAGGTGAGCTCTGAAAATTTAAATGATTTATGCACATGTATTTTAAAATGTTCGTCTTCGTGTAGGTAAAAAACACTAAGGCCTAATTTCATCGACACCATAATCTAAGATTTCTTAAAACTAGGAAAAACGGACGTTTACTTTGTCGGTGAAAGCAAGAATATGCAACTTACCACTGGCCTCTCCGGCACCGCCAATACTTTTGGCATGCCGCAGAGCCGCGCGCGCTTGACTTCTTATCTTCTTCGCTTTCACCATTTTCAAACGATGGAATTCTTCTCTCTCCTACATAACAAAACTAGATATTTTAAGGTAGGATTTGGGTAGCTCATATAGGCTTTCATTATGATCATTGCTTGAGGGATACTTCAGGGAGCAATCCTCGGTCAACGCACAAAATATAAGCTTACGTCTAGCTTACCCTTTCATCCATTTCCATCATGATATAAGTTTCAGTATTACGCAACTTCGGCATGATAACCTTTTCAATACCGTTTACCTTCCTGCGAAAATTGCGGCAAAATGTTAAGGGTTGTTCTGATTGATGTTCGTTAGAGTAGCGATGGAATTATACCTTAAGGTGGACCTAATGGACTCATCCAAGAGAATGCAAGTATTTCGCAAAGAAGCGAATCTGACTAGTATTCGCACGGCTTCTCTGAAAGCCTTCTTAGCTTCACCAGTGCGATGACCGCCGGCGCCGAGCCCTGCGTAACGAAGCGAGTCTCCGACGCCAGTTTCTTCAAGAGTTTGAAGGGAAACCGTGGAGACTCCTGATATGTTCTCGGGTATACGTTGAACTCGCACTTGAGCCTGTATCGATATACCAAGGGTAAAGCGGGCTGAATGGATGTTAGATGGAGCATTCGAGTTATGGGCTTCTTTTCAGAATGAACGAGATGAAAGACAAGAGTAGGATGGATAAATGAACTGTAATGAGGCAATTTATTTAATGTAGAAAGAGTGATTTTGGTCGATATTTCATCAATGTGCAAGTTGACCTTATTCAGCTGAACACTTACTTGGCCAATATTTTCAAGCACCAAAGCATTTGATTCTCCATTAGTAAACTTAATAGCAGCTAGAGAAATGTAAGCTTCTCTCAAGGTGTGGCCGAATATGGCCTGAGCAGAGGCTAACTCTGAGGCGGCCTGGCGACCTCTCATGCGTAGGGCTTCGGCCTTACGTTTCAGGAGTTGGTAGCCTCGGTTCACCTGCTCTTGTCTATGTTTTATTTCCTTCAACATGAAAAGCGATGCGGTCACCGGGTATCTGTTCTCAGTGTTCATTATTTCAGTTGTAATTGAATCTTAGAGTAATATTTTCACGCAATATTTAACGTCAATCAGTTATGTCAAACATATTTATGGTTATGGATCAATCAAGAGGCTAATATGGAAAGATTACAAACTTTTTCGAAAAAGGAGCCTATTTGTATGTGTGATTATTCTTTTGAATACCTATAACTAGCCAGAAATATAAAAAATGCATAATTCTTATGAAACAAATGAAGTTTCCACAATTTTCAGTAACGGATCCACATCAGAATACAAGAACAGTTCTAAATACAATAAAACAAAAATATAGGAAATACTTATTATTTCATCTAAATTCTAAAATATTTCTTTACATTTCATAAATGTATATTTATAAAGCAGTCTCTCTTATTACAAATTACTCTATATTCTATAGTTATCACTGGTCAAATTCAGTCCCAATAATACTTTCTAGGTCTCAGCTATCCGGCCAGTAGTTATAGCTGCCCGAGGGGGGAGGGACGGGCATGGGCGGCCCGTTGGGCGGCGGCCCCGTGCCCGCGCTGTACGGCGAGCCCTGCGGCGACCCGTACCGCGGCCGGAACCACGGCCGGCTCGTGTACTGGTACTGGTTACTCGCGTAAGCTGCCAAGTTCTGCCCAGTGGCGTTTGGGTAAGGGTTCTGTGGCGTCTGGTTTGGCGCGAACGCTACGTTCGGCATATTCGGCAGATTTGCCGGAGGATACGATTGCGGTGCAGGCGTCGTCGACGGAGAGAAAGTCGTCTGCGAGTTTTGTGATGTTGGCGTACTTGGAGGTACATAAGTCTGGTTAGAATTCTGACTGGTCCCATTGGTCGGGTTGTACGTGGGTGGAGGTTGTGTCGTGGTCGTCTGACTGACGTAAGCTGCGGTTTGGCTGCCATTGGATGAGCCGTATGTCGGCGTGCCGTTCTGATTGGCTGGCGTGAAGCCACTCGTCTGCGTCGACTGTCCATCTGACGTGAACGTCTGCTGATTTTGAACTGTACCCGTTAACGAATACCCATTATCTTGTGATGATGATGTAATATAGTTTGTCTGGTTATTGGCTCCGTTCGTGTCAGTTTCTGAAGTTGTAGATTGTCCGTTACCATTGTTTGTGGTGTTCTGCGCAGTCGGTATACTGTATTGCACCGTAGGATTAGTGGGCACAGTAATGGTGTTGGAGTTCCCTTGCATCATGTACTGTTGTGGCATTCCCGCGTATTGTGATGTCGGCGTTAGAAAAGAGTTCGGAACTATTTGGTGAACAGGCGGTTGTGTTCCAGGGATCCCTTGACCTGGGTTAGTCATCGGCGAGGACGGTGGGGCTTGCACTATAGGGATCGTTCCTAAGTTAGGGTTTAACTGATGTCCTGCTAAAGCTGCGTTTAATTGTTGGGCTGATAGCTGCGTGTTTAAGTTAATACCGGCGGGCATATACTGTGAGGTAGCTGGCATATTCATGGGCATTAAAGGCACATTATATTGTACCCCACCTGGCATTCCTAGCTGATTCGGTTGCATTACAGTAACATTCTGTCCTGGTTGCAGGACTTGTTGGAAACCTGGAGGGAGCGCACTTTGCATCAGGTTGGGGTGGTTAGCTGGTATCATGTACACTTGGCTGTTCGGCTGGCCAAGCATTGTAGGAACTTGGCTAATATTCAAAGGATTCTGTAACACAGTCATGCCTTGTGGTACGGTGATCATTTGGACGTTTTGAGTAGAATTCTGAATCTTGCTCAAGTCTTGCTTTTGTCCGTCTTTGCTCGTTTGAATTTGGATCGCGTTTCTATCGATCTGGCGTATGTACATTCCTGTACCATCTTGGCCTAATCCAGGCGATGAGACACTGTGGGAAAAAAGATTTATGTATTGTACCTTTAGTAAAATGCGGAAGAACGTCCCAAAATCAAGGTGCCTTGAATGTATTTGGAACTAGTTGTTTTCCGCGGTTTCACATTCGTCCCGAGAGGTCTACGTCTCACCTCTGGTATATAAAATGTAGTCTCTCTCTAATCTAGTTTCTTTAACTATTGGTTGGTTACAGTTACAGTTCGCATATAATAATTATTAAGTAAGGATTTTAAACAATAGACTTTTTGTTTAATTTAAAACATCTGTGAGAATTCATCAATTTAGCTTTCTATTTACTTTATAACATGTGATTTCTTACTTCGTCTGTTGCCCAGAAGACACTTGTATGATGGTCCCGTGCGCTGGATTGATTTTCATTCCCATACTCACGATGGTGTTGTCTTTAGCTGAGGAACAATGTAAATATGTACAAACAATTCTATAGTTTAATTTTGCGCTTTTCTTGTTTACGCTTATTGCTAAAGTTGCTGATATAAGTTATTGCGCATTGAGATTACAGCTTCTTAAATTAAGCGTCATGGTTTTGTAGTAACTGGCGCAACGGTCGGTTTCGGAACGAAACCATGAAAGAGTATTTCTTTTAATACTATTTATAAAACATTATTGCATAAATATAATGCAGACTTTCTTTCAGAAACCGTCCGATGATACCTTTCAGAAGTACGCATTGCATGGCAGAACTCTCGATCATCCAAATCTGGAAAGGAATTGTACTACTAGACTATTTATATGACTGATAAAAACTGTAGGTACGCAAATAAAAATTACGCGAAATGCCGCTTACTTCACGCTTCGCAAAGGCAGTATTTATTACGCGATACGCTTGGCTAAATTAAAAAAAGTCATTTGAAAGTCGATTCTTCGTGCCTTCTTCTGGTTCGATACTCCGCTGTTCTCAGTACATTTTGCCATTGTTACTCTTTGAAGATATTCTGTAAACGACAAAGTGATTTATCTTTTATAGAGAAAACTCCTTCATTCAGCTTTCCGGGCACGCTGTTCTGCTGGCTACTTTTGGGAGATAACTGGACTTTGCACAATTTACGCAAAACAACTTTAAATACCGCTTTTGCATGACGCTTTCTATCGTCCCTTCGCTCTTATTTTGTTTGACAAGGCGCATCATTTGGCTAAGTAAACATTAAAGTACGCAATGCTAGCCTAAATTGCAGTACCTAAACGGCATTGCGAATCCCAAAAACTAAACAGATTTTACGCAATAATACGGTTTCCTAAACCTCCTCCTGTCTCCTGTCCAGAAAACAAAAGCAAGCCAGCGACTAAAAATTACTGAATTTTCAATCTTCTTAGTTCCGACTTCTGTAGTCCAACATCTGCAAAACAGTGTCCTATATGTCGTTCGATATCACATTTAAGATAGTGTTACAGGATTGGTTCGAAGCTGCGTCGGACTGGAAGCTCACCGTAGATATCTGGGAAAAGGCTACGCAGATGATGACGCGGAAGCTAAAAATATTGTATATTTTGTACAAGCATGGTCTTCGGCGGGAGCCTATGATATTCGCACAGAACTATAGACCTCCAAATCCTGAGATTGCAAAAAAATCATGAACCGAGATGTAGCCCTTAAAGGTTATGGCAAGGCTTGGGAACAGCGTGATAAATATAGATCTCATTCCGCTGATTTGATGATGTTGTTTCTCGAATTGTCGAATTGACTGCGCCGTAGGTTGAGTATTCAAAGGCACATGCTAGTAGTCCTTTGAGATTTCTAAAAAAACTGCTTGGCTCTAAATGCTGGACTTAACACTAGCACCATGAATGTGCATGAATGCATAGAAGTGATGAAATAACTGCAAAGGATGGACTGGAACTGTGTAGCTAACTCTTCTGATATCTCCCGTCTGAAGCTACTGGATTTCCAATGCTTAGATATGTCGCCATGCTGCTGAACTTGCAACACTTGTAGCGCCACGCAACGCTATGCAACACTAAAGATTTGTTCGTATAATTTACGCAAAACTTAATGGCAGACCGCAACTACAAGAACGTGCTTGTGGCACATACGAAGGATGTTTGAACATTCGCCGCCCGTTGTTACCTAAAATTTGGTTTCGGAGCAAGGTGTGGCGACAAAAAATTTGGACACTTAAGTATCACGTCCCGGCTTTCCCGCAGACTAGATAAAATCGCATAAGAAAATATTGATTAGTTCGCAAAATGCTCCAACAATGTTATCAGAAAGTTTGAATACGCGGTTGCCTTAAAATTAACACAAAAATTCTCAACTAAAGCCTTAATAGTTAATTGTATGTAAGTAAGCAGGTGCTGGTTACGTCACAATATATTTTACACAAGATGACTTGAATTGTTCGTTTTCAAAATAGTCCGGGAACTCTATAAAAATCCTCATACAGAATGAAGAAATAATGGCATACGCTGACCGCTATATGTATTTTTTCTCATGCAGATATAGGTAAACTATGCATGCGAAACTTTATGCTTCGTCCGCCCGTGTCATGAAGCCTGAATCTGAAATATTTCAACCACACGCTGATCTCTCTAAATTACAATAATGTTATTTTTTCTTACGCCCAATAATCCTTACGCCTAAAAGATCTCGCATCGATTCTCAACGCCAATGGCTGTTTAAAAACTTTACGCTTATTTGCAATAAATAGATTTTTTTCTAACTGCTTAACAGCTCTACGCCAACTGCTAACTTAACGACACACATACTACATTCAAGTCATCTCATATAACAACAAATTGATACAAAAACAGCAGTAATCTTCAATGTACCTGGTGCCGCGGTCCAGGTGCGCGAATCTCTCGTGGAGCTCTTGTCATTCACATGCGACCTGGAGCATCACATTGTTTCAATAACACACAACAATTTGAATATAGAACAACAAACTGGCAGATAGACAACCTCCTTCTATAAAAGGCGGTAAAATGTGTTCTTCATTTGAATTCTTCTGTTTTTTTTTCTGTGTGAAGTTTTGGGGTGTTTCTGTCCGTCCTTCTTGTAGAACTGTTTGGAGTATGGTGGTTTCGTTTTGAAGGTGTTTCATTATTATTTTTTTCTTTTTAAGTAATTAGGTATTCCTTGTAAAAATGTTATCAGACAAGAGTTTTAATAAATTAAGATCTAAGATTGTGGGCAAAATAATAATGAAACAAAATGTAGAAAATCTTAAAAATAATGGATTCGGTCTTCTTCTGTTATGTTTGCCATTCCTCTTTGTGTGTCTTCTTCCCACTACAGAGTAAAGAAGTTAATTTTTGCTAAAACCTGCATAATTTTCGTCAGAAAAACGCCAATTGCTGGACCATTAATTTTTTTTCATAGCAAGTATTTTTTTGCTTCGTTTTCACATCAATGTAATTTCAGCAAAAAATAAAATCTTCATCACAGAAAATATAGTTGCTGTAAGGTATTACGAAATAAGCAAAAATAATTGTAATTAATCACTAAAATAAATCAATCAGGCAAAAGATCTACAGCAAATATATTTTCTAAACTTTTAAGGGCTCCTGTAAAAGAATAAACATTAGTTTTAAATAAATACTTATTCTTCTAAGACTTACACAGCTGGAGCGATGGGTCTTAGCTGCAACTGGCTTGGAGTCCCATCGGACAACCTCTTTTGTCCTCGGGACTCTTGTCCAACACTCTTTGAAGGAGTAGATGTGTTCTGAAAGATAGAATTACCCTTTGAAACTTGATAATAATGGAAGGTATGAAATAATATAATGGGCGCGTAAGGGTAGAAGCAATTATTATTTAATATATAGGGAGATTATAAATTATGAAAATTAAATAAGCAAATGAGTTTGGCAGCAGCATAGCTAGACAGACACATTTTAATCTTAAATTTTTGACTGTGGAACAAACACCAATATTCGAATTGTTGTCTCATAGCTATGCAAGTAGAAACGGTTAAAACATTAATGGAAGAAAACATATCGAACGAAACCAACCACAAAATGGATGAACGGAAAAGACAAAATCCAGGCTAAAGAATGACATCAAAAGAAATCTGCTAAAATAAACCCTAAACCAATACACATAAGGCTTGTGAGGTTAAGCATCATATATTAGTATGTGCTAGTATTAAAACCTAATGCTCACTGAAATTATCTGTGGTGACGACGCTTGGCCGGTCGATATAATGTTTATCAAAGAACCACTGCTGGCTATCGGCTGTAGGGAAAATTCAAAACATTATACATGTTATGTCTTAAACCCTGAGTTCCTAGTAAATTATTTTATAAGCTGCATATTATGTATTGTTACATATTGTTTTGTTGTTCTTCTTATTATAATATACTGCATTAGAATTTTTATTGTGGATACATTTTTTGAACTGTCGCACTTTCAGATAACAACTATTGTCCTAATATTTAATTACTCTTCTCAATTGTAAAATCTAAGATCAATGATTTGGTAAGTCATTAATTCTTTCTATAATCAAAACTATAAAAAACTCATAATAATCAATGCAAAGAAATAATCTAATTTACTAAAACTAAAGTTTACCTTTTGATTGAGCTGCATAAATGTGCCAGTGGCTTGTAGCTGCTGCAGTTGTCCTGCTGTTAATGGTAGAGGAGTTTGTTGTAGACTGCCGGCCGGGGCTATCTATCAACATGATTGATAACAGGGTTAGATAGGTAAATAGTTACAGGTTACAGACTCAAATAATGCTTGAATTATAATTTCTGCTGTTACAACTGGACTTGCATGCAATGAATTCATTACTGTTCACAATATTCAAATTGTTTTGCACATTTGCCTTCCTCAATATTATGTAAATGATTATTCAAGTTGCTAAATAAAGATCAATGTACTTACAGACACAAACTGCTGTGGTTGAAAGTTAGTCAGTCCTTGTTGCCCAGATGCCAAGTCCTGCAACTGTTGATATGGAATCAACATTGTCTGAGAACCAGGGACAGTCCACTGCACAGTATCGGCCCCTTGTATGTGATATTTAATATCTTTGTCCCCTTTGTCAGTGCTGTACAGAATCTTCTGACATGAGTTTGTACTCTGAGCTGCACAAACAACCGGTGTAGACGTAGCCGTACTCACAGTAGTACTGTCAGATGTTGACAGACTTGCTTGAGGAAATGTCAACCCATTCGGCAAGATCATTGACATAGAAGAGGGTACCCCACTTAACCGTAACTGTGTCACGTTCACCGGCTGCATGCTAGATATATCTACAATTTGTGTACCAAAGTTTGGTTGTTGCAAACTCAATGTTTGGCCAAGAGGCAGAGATGTGAAGTTGGCATTGGAAACTTGCATGCCAGGTTGTACTATAGGGATTAGCTGCCCATTCTCCTGGTTCAGCACATACTGCTGCTGTGGTTGTAGTAGTTGCAACATTGTGGGTTGTCGCACTGTCATAAGAGGAGCTGTCGCGGGTGCTACACTCACTACGGGTGGGATGACGGACGGGTGCGCCGTGGACGTTAGTGTAGGAGGCGTCGAGAGTGCCGCCGTCACGACTGGCGGAGGCACGGGAGGAGGCGCGCTAGTCGTTGTTAGTGTCGGCGGAGGTACATTCAGCGCTGGCGGCGGCCCCCCGGCCTGGGCCGCACTCCATTGGGCCAATTCAGCCCTTATAGTCTCTATTAAGTTCTGTGCAAGCGACCTGGCACCTGCCAAGGCTTCCGATCGCGTATGATGCAGAGCCAAATGCAATGGCTCAATTTTATCGCCTTTTAACACAGCTACGACACCCGTTTCGGACCGAATATATTCTAAGTTAGTGCCATTCTGAAACAAAATTGATTACATTGTTTTTTTATGTCGTTTTAAACGCGGAAATTAAGTTAAAAGAAACAAAACTTACAGGTCCTAAAATGCGTCCTTTGATATCAAATGCGGCCGGCGCATTATCCAGACCAATGTAAACCTTATCTATAAGACCACCGGACATCATTTATGATAACTTTATAAACTATTTTATTACATATAAGTGATTTTAACGAAAAGCATCTTTCT
The DNA here is from genome assembly GCF_022581195.2 of Helicoverpa zea. Taxonomy (NCBI): domain Eukaryota; kingdom Metazoa; phylum Arthropoda; class Insecta; order Lepidoptera; family Noctuidae; genus Helicoverpa; species Helicoverpa zea. Next base: position 9,141,292 of record NC_061466.1, on the reverse strand, counting down.
TCCACAGAATGGAGAAAAAGCGCTTTTGACATAAACGCTTTTCGTTCGAAAATACCAATCCTGAGTCCAAACTGCAAAAAAAAGTTGTAGTTAATAAATGGTTGTTTGCTTATTTAATGAATTTTAAAAGAAATAAAATGTATTACTCAAAAACATAGTAAAAGGTAGCTATAATTATATTCTACTAATACAGTTAATAATTGAAAAAGTTAAAAATAGGTACAGTAGCCACAATCATTTTTGAACGTTTAAATGTTATTCTCTGTCTACTTACCGAAATAGTGACAAACTAAGATTTTTATACAAACGCTACAAAATACCTCTGAAATTAAAGATTTACTTCTTTTTATTCACTAAAGGAAATAAATTAGATGAATTATTTGATAAGATTTTATTTATAAATAATCCATTTTTCTACTATGTTGAGAAAAGTCTACTGACCGAGAATATCAACACGCTAAAGCAAAACCGCGGTAAATTCTAATTATGTTTTATTTTTCTTAAAGCGGGAAGTTTGGTTTTTCAAAACGTGCGTAGCGTTTTACCCTATTTTAGTGGTTTATAATGTAATAGTGGATAGGTAAGTTCTGTGGTCACTTCCCCTATACCTAGATTATATTAATGCCTAGGCCTAATGGTTTTTAATATTGAGCTCGGTTTGTTTAAGAGAGCTAGGTACCCTAATACCGTCCAACCGTGCGACAGCAAACTATTGTCTTTTCGAGCTCATTTTCAAGTGATGATGTCACGCTCAGACCAATGGAGTGTAGACGCGCGGTTTGGTTACATATCCGCTAACGTGTAACCATTAGGAGAACGGTGAAAGTAAGCAGGTATAGCAGGGTAAAAGGACGTTCTTAGGTTCAGGTGCAGGCGTAAATAAAAATGCAATAAAATTAAATTTGCATATGTAATATCAATTTATATTACTACAAAACATGATATGCTGTCTCTATATTGTTAAATACATGAAAAAATATTACCTCTGATTTCAACATGAGTTAATGTGTACAATTTTATATGAAAAAACTATATATTTGTCATGATTCTTCACAATCTTGTTACAACTTCACAGATCTATTAAGCTATACAAATGTATAGGTTTACACTTATTTATTAAACAACAGGCATTAGAAGGGAAGAAGTTTGAAAATTAACAATTAGAGTGAAAACAAACAACATGATCACACTATGCAACTGATTTATAATTTACTTTTATAACATCAGTAATCACTGCACTTATAACTATCACATTAACAACTAAGTATTCTATCATACGGGACTAGAAGATCATTTTTTAATAATAAAAGCTTGGTTTCACTGCTGCCTAAACTCGCATTGAGGATAAATTTACAAAATGTTAGTTTATGATCCACTTTGATATTGGTGAAACCAAACTTTAATATTTTTTTTTTCTTAAATCAGCAAATTAAGGACGGAGAGAATCTCCAAGCTCGATACTTTTATTTTATATTGGATTGTATACAATAACTATCTTAGGAATTTTTAGTGCATCGAAATTTTACCCTGAGTCCAAACTAGGTTTACCAGGCAATTATGATTGATTGAGATACTAAAAGTGGTACATGTTACATATTTATCTTCAGTTGAAATTCCATTCAGAGAAATAGTATTAAAACTTGGGTAAAGAAAATAAGTTTTTTTTAATCTCCTTTAAATTGTAGGTGTGTAATAAAAAGTATTTCATCATTGGAAGCACTCCTTTCCACAAAAATATTTCAATCAGTCATAGGCTTTACTTTTAACACTAACTTGCTGCATCAATGAGGTAGTCGGATGATTAAATGAAAAAATATACATCTGTTTGTCTCTATTTGTACATAACCTCTAAATCACAATTCCACAAGGCTATGGTCAGAATTTATGCTGCAACAGTTCCCACTTACAGTAGGTATAATATCTTTTATATGATAATAAACATTCATAATGGTACATTCTATGTATGATAAATATTTTCCATAGTATCTTTAAGTATCATAATTTTATCATCCTCTCTATAGCCGCCAATACATTTGAACATTTATTACAATTACACCCTAAATATAATTTTCAATTTAAAATATAATAAAAATACTCATGGTACATTTTTCAATGCGAGAAGACACGATTATAAAGGCAACATAATTTAAAGGTATACACGTCAGTGTCTAAACAGATCTGACCCTGTTTTACACTTGCCATATTATTAAATACTATATTTATTCAAATAAATGTATGGATCGCGTTAAAGTCGCCGTATTGTCCAAAATTTACTTCCCGTTTCAACCTGGCACTGAATTTTGAACACAATTTGTTACTTAAACACTCATAGACATTTACTTCCTCCAAATACTTTTGTAAAATACGTTTAGAAGCCACTTTTTGGCACTTGATAATATAACAGTCGCATAGATCATTCAGACCACAGGCGTATTCCATGTTAAGGGAGTGAATATTTAAGTTGCTTTTATATCGTTGTTATTGTAGGGAAGAACTCTAGGACAGTTTAATGGTTGTCCTCGCCAGATATTACTAAGTTGTTTTTTTAAGTATTACAGTTATGAACCTTAATACGCCCATGGTTGGTTATTCTGATAATGACAGTAACATGATATAATTATATAATAAATCACAGATATCATCTGTGCTCACTTACTTATTATGCATTATTAATAATGGTGGGGCAAACACAAAGGTGACTTACTAAATCTAAGTAACAATAAAAAAATATCACCCATGCAAACGATATTATTACTTTTTAATGAATAAAGTAATAAGCCTAATTCGAAAGTTAACGCTAAACTTAACGTAACCTAACTTCATGTTAGTATGGGAGACGACAATGGGCATCAAAAAATATCGTTTGAATAAAAAAATAAAATTAGAATTGCTATAATTTCAAATTTTAAATTCAGAACCCCGTTCGATATTTAAAGAAATAAAAATAGCTTCACTTTACTTACGTCACGTAAAGTTTATATCACTTTTGGTGGTCACTGTAGTCGTGAGCATCGGGAGCAGTAGTCGCCATTGGCGGCACTGCCGTAGTACATGCAGAGAGGGGCTCGGCAGGGCTTGGGGGAGGGGGGACGGTCGTCGTAGAAGGTCGAGCGGCTGAGGTACAATGTTCTGTCAGCCGGGGCTCGAGCGCTCTTATGTGATGTGCTGGTGGCCGCTCGGGCAGCATCGTGTGCCGGTCGTTCGGCTTCGGCATAGAACTGTGACCGGCCAGTGCCGTAGCGGGGCTGGCTTGGCCCTACTGGCTGTTCTTTGCGGTTCTTTTCGGCGGTGTACCTGAAATTTTTAGATGTCGAATTACGATGCATTTTTTTTTATCGTCGTCACCTACAAATAAGGTATTTCTCTTTAGTTTTTTTTTTATATTTTTCCGATATATAAATAGATTAAAAAGCTGCGAGGAATGTAAGAGAACAATCGTAATATTCATATTTATTCATATTGTTTACTGTTTAGAAATATGTATAAAATATGTAGTTGTCATTATTATAGAATGTCCTCATAGCTGAATTAAATTATTCTCAAGGAAATCCCGCTAAAAATCAATATAAAATAACAAGAAGCTTACCCGATCCAAGCCTCATTGAGATAATTTTTGACCATCTCCTCTTGCACGGGCGCTCTGGCTGCCAACACCCGGCAGCACAAAACTTCACAAGTCGACTGCGTTCTCATCAAACTCTCCTCAGGATTGCTATGACTCCCACTACTCTTGCCAGTCAATTTCGCCATCGAACCGAAATTCTTCTTCAACTTACTGCTCATAGACCGACCAATACTTCCGAACTGTTTGGCTACAGAATTCATTTGTTTGGAACTTTTGGTCGAAAGGGCGTCCAAGGATCTTCGGAGTTCCTCAGGCGGTTGGTTAAGGGAGATGCACTCGATTCGCTCGAGGTCTAAGTACGCGGCTAGCATGGAAGAGCGTTGGTATTCGTCGGGTAGAATATTGTTGATCGTCTTCTGATCGGGTTCTACGTCCCATCTGAAGTCTTCGCCGGGGTCTACGTTGAATCTGGAAGTGGAAGTCACATTTTGGTGAGACAGGAAATGAGCAGAGGCATCAGAATGTGCCATAAGATTAACGTTTCTTTGCCTCTAAGATCAAGTATTCGTAAGTTACTGAAAGGATTTTATGTGGATTGCACCAGAGAGGTCCTTGGGGAAGACAGGTATACATATAACAGACGTGGAAACTGAACTCGGATTATTGGTACATAGGTATATATTTTTTTATTAACTTATAAATTGTAATATGTATTACTTGTTCGTTCGTTTAATTGCATCAAAAAATATAAACTGACCTGATAGGCATAGGGTTACCAGCGCTATCTTCCAAGGGCACTCTCGCGCCATCAGTGGGCAAAGGTTCGCAGGGCACTAAGGCGGAGAAGTGCCCTGCATCATACGCTAGGAGTATGGGCGTCTTGCTGCAGGCGTCCGGGGATAACTCTAGAGGTAAGTACACGCCGCCGAATGGGATCGGTGCTATTGGGTCGCCGCGGAAATCCTGCAATAGAAAATTTGGGAAAATGAGGCATATTGATGATGGTTTTCGACAGTTTTTAAGTTGAAATTTGTTATAGCATTGAAAATGCAGATGAGAGTTAACCAAGATGCTGATGCTCGCATTAAATATCTGAGAGATAATCTGGACTTCAAGATCGTCCTCATCCTTTTAAGATTCTGATAAGGCTGACTAGGCTGTAGTTTAGTATCAAACTATATATTTAGTAACAAGAGGTTTCAAATTATGATTTTCAGCTAGAGAGCAGATGTTGATTATGTCTTCAAATCATACCACTAAATCTCCCATTTGAACCAAGACCCAAAACACTTACCCTCAAAGCGACATCAGCGAACACAATAACAGGTCTCCTCATGACATGTGCCAAAGCGAACACATGCAAATGTTCCAGAGCTGCGTAATGTGGCGCCGCGGCCGGCGTGGCTCGCGCGGGCTCCGGCGACGCGGCCGTCACGCACTGCGCCCATTCGTGTTCCCATTCCGCTTCCGAGGGAGTTAGCCCGGCTGAGCGGAGGGATATGCTTTCTGACCAGCGCCAACGGCGTTTTATTGCGTCTAGAAGGGAAATTTTCGATATACTTAGATCTAGTTATAAGTCTATACATGTCTGTGTTCCTAGGGGCTTTGAGTACTGACAGCAAAAAGGCCTTTCTATACTTCGGCCGTTCAGAGAATGCGTTCCTGACACCTATCAGTTAGTCACGACTAGTGATGGGCACAACATAACACTGAGTTCGTTACCGTTCCTTCAAAATGAACCGCCGCATTATTTTAAGATTATTTTCGTTTTAAATTGGCGGAATCATTTGTTTTATATTTTAGTTATTTAAGTGGAAACCAAAAAAAGGTAATATTCATATAATAAAATTGTTTTATTTATTCTTTGTTACAAGTACATTGAATTGAATGTGCGAACAGAATATTAATCAGACTCCGATTTGCTTGAGGAGGTGGTGTCTTCATCATCATCTTCGCCTACATGTATAATTATATTATTATCAATAACAGAATCAATCCTGATATCTCGGTCTAACAAAAGCCGGGTAATCAAATAAAAACAGATCGAAAACACTTGAAAAACGTGGTCTATGCGCACGAAACGACAACGGACGACTGTTTTAGCGTCACAAAATGGCGGCCCATAACGCCATTTGGGGTTACCATTTTTAATCTAAGTATAAAAATGCGGTTTGGTCATAGTTTTATTTTTATATTTCATAAACGTTATAATTAAGTCTTATAGTCCATTATTTTCCAATTCTTAAAAAGAAAATCAAAACGTATTATTTTATATTATAACTGTATAAGAACAGATTACGATACTTGCCTGTTATTTTTAGCACAGCACTACAAAATATAAACCGCTGACATAACCTTGTAATAGCGCAGTATAGATTTAGAAAAATATTGTTTACCAAGTTATTTGACACTCAGTTTGGCACAAAATTATAACATTCATTGATTATTGATATAATAATGTTGTTTTAATGCTCCTCAATTGTTAAAACGGTAAACAACCAGCAAAAATATTTTTATCGTAACTGCAACGCCATTGCAAAGTTACGTCGTCAGTTCAATCGCGACGTGTCAGGAACGCATTCTCTGAATGGCCGAACTATAGTTACACACGAAACCAGAAAGCAAAAAGAGATACGGGAAAGAAAGGATCCCATATAGGGGTCCCGACAGCGTCTGTGGAGGGTGCTATTGTGGTGCCCTGTTTCCAATGGATAAGAGAGCTCTGAATAAACATTGAATTAAAGATAGAACCAGCGTTGCCCACAAAAGATTATGATTAATTTAAACCAAATATAACAACATTAACTCACTTGTAAGTACTTCACCACCCTCTCCGGACAACAAAGCCTGGACTTTAGTCCTCAAAGCGAGCAGTCTGTCATGGAAGCCATACGCCGCGAGCGAAGCTGCGTGCGGCAAACAATTGCCATCGCCTGAGGTTGCCAGAGGCAGAAGCCGGGGAGCCCCGGGCACTCGGCCATGGCGCCACCAGTTCAGTATGTTAGCTGACTCTAGGGTCACTAGAGTAGCTGTCTCTAGAAGGTCCTTTTCTAGGAACGTTCTGGAAAGGGACAAGGTCAAGTCAGCTAAAGAAGAACGCATTCCTTTTACGTCTAACCTCATTGTGAGGTTAGTTTGTTAACAATGTTTCAGGGTTATGGTCAAATGCTTAGGTATTAACTTTATCATAGCAAACAATACATTGTAACATAACATGTTCTTAAAATAATATTTTCCTATTCTACTTGACTGATGCTTATCGGCACCTGCCGCACATTCAATATGTTTTTCCTCAAGCAACCATGAGAAACCAGGTATTCAATTTCACATATTACCTCCATTCCCCTACGCTAAAATCAATGTGGCCAATGTCGAATTCATGTCTCCGAAACACGAAAAGGTTAAAGAACGGTAAACAATAACAGAAAGTTCAACGGCAGTCGCAAACTGTTCGGTTGCGTGTGCAACGCTCGTCAACATTGGCTAGCTGCCGACCGAGAGTACGCACCACGAACGTACATACAAGTTTACGGGCTAACACCTATATTTGTCATTCGTGACTAATTTAAAGGGCATCAATCCAAAAATGCTAAATGTCAAGAGCGATGGCATGCTTAGGGCAAACGCTTGTCTTTTTTTCCAGTCTCGCCAGTCATGTTCATATTTCAAAGCTAAAATTCGGCAAATGGATGTTCATACGATTTATAGAAACAACCCCGTCGAAGCGATTAATCAAACCGAACATTGGTTTGCGGAAATCCATTTGGTTTAATCAAAACAATGGCATGCAGAGTGGTCCTAATTTAGGGCGCGAATGATGGGCTGTCATGTCATGTTTTTATTGAACATGCCTCTTCGGCCTTGCGTTAAAAATAACATAAAGGCAATCTGCATTTAGTACAAGAGTAAATGGAAGTATCCTGAGTCTTTGCAAGTAATAATAATACAGTTACGCTTACCGAAAATCAGGTGGGTAGACTGATATATCTGGGAGCAAGAGTATGTGATCTGAATTGATCGTGTTAGGTTCAGGCTCTGTGTTGTTGCGTAATGCCCACACGAGACCCTCGTTGTCTGTCGCGCGGGAGATTCCACGGGAAAGCTTTCGACCTGGTAGAAAAACGAAATGTCATTATTTTGTTTCATGCGGAGGTTTGAGCTGATGTGGGTGGATATAAGAAATACATATAAAAGCTTCTTCAACTATCATAATCTCTTTATAGGTATTCCTCTTCATACGCCAATTAACTCAGCTGCTTTTGCTAGTTACTGCATATTGGCAGTCTTCCCTAGACGATGTATCTCTCACAAAGGGATCATCTGATGTTTGTTTTAGTTGAAATTCCCTTTCAATAAACCGATAGATCTATCAACAACTTACATTCGGGTGCAGGTGTGAGCACCAGGTTGGAAGGTGCCGTGAACGACATGTTGAGGTCGAGGGTTCCAACAGAGCGCTCGGGAGTTATGACGTCACCACCCGCCCGCGCTTTCAGCGCTGCGCCGTGCACTCTCTCTGAAAAGACAAACCGTGATAAAGTAACGCATCACAAACTACTATTTATAACAGAAAGTACTGATTCATAATCTAAATTTTAGTTTGTGCGTATATGATGAGTTTATTTTGAGAATGTCCGAGTTTCTATATGGCACGTGTGGTCTGAATACCGGCTTATGCAATTGCAACTTAAGAATACATACTTGACTCTCCACTCATTTTGTTTACGATTCTGGGGTATACCAATAAGCTTTTTTTGGGTGAAACCTTGAGTGAATTAGAAAAATTAAATGCTATGACTGCACTCCTTGCACTACTAATGACCTATTGAATTTTATCCTATAGGGACGGAAAATATATATCAATTCGTCTCATTGAATAAACCATAGAATTCATTGTAAACGAAAAAACCCGCAATATTTTTGTGGCACTTTGATTAGTGCTTCGAGGATAATTTTATCGAAGCTTACCTGTGGAAAGTCACGTCGAATGTATCTTTACTAACTGGACTAATATGAGATTACGAGCCTTAACTTGACCTGACATTAATACAGTAACCATTGCGTTTTAGAAGACCATAAACTCATTTCAGAAATGATTACAGCGAGCAATGGCTTTCACACAAATGTCAAATCGGGTCTGGCCTGCTTATTGTGAGTCCTTAGTATGCCTCTGTAGGGAAGTGTGTCACGAACAATGGATAGGTTGGATAACAATTTAATACGCTTGATTGCGGTCAGTCCTTCAACTGGAGACACTATGGCCGTATTTGGGGACATTAATTTATGAATGGCTAGGGTTTTGGTTGACCTAAATGTTGTAAGAGTTTCCTGTTTTTGCCGCACCCGTCGAAATTGTCCTATAAAATAGTTGCAAAAAATGGTATACCAATAACGATTTATTCTAAACACTTGTTTAATTCTTACTTCCAACGCAGAGAAGATTAAATAAGACTTACAAGAGAGAAGAAGCAACTTGACATTCAAACCATATAGGAAAATGCCAAGGTTTCACCGTGATGAGCTAGCTAAAGCCTGTGACGATAGAAAGACTGATCGACCAAGCTACACCGAAAGGATCATTTGCAAAACATATCATCTTTGGAATTTCAGAAAGATTAGGTACTCTGAGAGACTCAAACTTTTGAATCCCAATAAAGTTAAAATATACACAATCCAAAAATATGCATTATTCACCAGAACCGAAATTAATTCGTCAGTGGCGTCACACAGCGATGTTTCTGATTATATGCAAATAAAAGTTGTACACAATGGAAGCGACGGAGCAAGACCGTACGACTCGATTGACAACATCAATGGCCAATCTGAATAATGCCGGCCATTCAAAGTCATCGGATAAAGTTACGCTACATTGAATCTTGGTAAATCGTTGTTTCAATTTACAATGCAATTTGCACATTTTCATTTTTGAGTATTTACGGCTGCTCTGGATCCATCGAACGTTACAAAATAACAGAATTCGTCAATTTCGTCACGAATATGACGCGAGAGATTTGCTATCAGATAAATGAGTTCCCAAGATCGCCAGTGTCTACGTTAAAGAAAACACTATTTTCAATATGCATGGTGAATCATGTCATGAAGCTTGTTATTCACAATTGTTAGATAGTTGTCGAGATTGAACGCATTGTGTAGAAAATTCCTACTACAAACTTGCTAAATGTGATTGAAGATCAATGTAATCATTGCAAGAGAATTCGTCAGTGTTCCAAATACTTCCAAAGCTATCTATCTAGCATTATCCGGCTTTACGAAGTTCGAAGAACTATTTTTAAGGCGCCAACTAGGGCTACAAATCACGATTTAAAGATCAAAGCAACCATATGTCTGGCTGTACTGTGTCCAGATTTTGTTCCCGTTCCCGCAAATTGGGTGATCTGTGAATTATTCCTGTTTACGGCCGGCAGGGTTTCCGGGGCGTTAAGTTTTATATCCGAATACGTATTTTTTGATTCGATGTGTTGGTTAGAAAAATAATTCCGCAAATTAACCTTCTCAGAAAAGACAAAGGTATAGAAAATAATCCTCGTGTTTCTGTAAAATCAGAAATAGATTTATTGACACATTCCACGCGCGAGAAAAATATTCTTATCAAGTTTCTATCTAATAACAAAACTAGGAACAACGCTAACGACACTCATATTGGAATTGATAAAATCGAATTGTTGTCTAGAGCGGCGATATTGTATGACAATCTTCTATTGTTGTCATAAACATGTTCCATTTAGGCGACTAAATCGTTGATCTGTCCATAACTTAAGCCAGACATTGAGATAAAACAATGACGTGCCCAGTATTTATAGCGAGGCATCAAGCAGACGAAATTTGGGACAACGACTTGTGAACAAAAAGTAGAAAAAATTAGAACGATAGGCGTCAAGCGGGACGTGATACCCGTCTGACACATGTTATTGCAATTAAATCCAGTATAAATATAGCAGAACATAACACGAGATAGTTTAATTAACGCAACACGATATTTAGCGCGCCACGGTCAACGACAACTGAACAAGGCTTAAATATGTTTCAAGATCTACGTACGTATAGATCTAAATGCTTCTGTTTCAAATGCTTTTAAAATCATGAAATCAATCACGTATTTACATATTTGTAGCAAAATTATGTTAATGAGAACATATAGCGAACTGAGTTCCACGAAGTCTGAATAGTTCTAGCGTTATTGCAGTAAGTGATCCATGAAACATTTTCTGAAAGTCATAAAGATCTCGGCGTCATTCAATTACAGACCTCAATTATGCATTCAGAAACTTCGAGAAGGAATTGAAAATTTATTAAGAAGAGAGGGAGATATTTACCATCATTATGTTTACCAGCTATAGGGTCGGCTTCCATCACCATCCCGGCTTACCTACCCTGAAACAAAAGTAGTTCTTCAAATCTAAATCGTTAAAAAGGAAAACGGTCACAAAGTCACCAAAATATAAAGTCCTCGTAGGTTTTGAACGCAAATCGATAGTACCTCGCCTGCCAACAAGCCAACTGCGCAAACCACATGCACATTAAAGTACGAGTCAAATAATATTTAGTTATTTATTGGACAAAAAACAGTGTTTACAGCAAGACTTGCCAGCACCGAAAATGACGAATTGAGACCAGAAATATCGTCGTGAGCCATAATGAAACGTAGCACCACCTACACAAGGTTTTAAATAGATTTAAATTGCCAGTTCTCTTGGTCCAGTTAATTATGTATGTGTTCTTGGATATGCGACGTTTTAGAAGTCAATAAGACGAAGGTCTTTGTGATACGGCGTCTGTTGTTTATTTACATGTGACGGTATCGAACAACAAGCCTAATTAGAATAACTAATCGAGCAGGTAAATGCACGCTAACGTTCATTTATCGCATCTGTGATCAATCTCTACTGGAGTACTATTGTTTGTCAATTACGTTTCGTGACGTTTGTAGTGGAATTCATTTACATATTTCGTCAATATAATAATTTGCGACGCCATCAGACCTAGTCGTTCATTTTTGGTCAAACTCAGTAAATTGCTTTTAATTTGCCGCAGTCAAACAGAGGTCAGGTTAATTCTGAATGAAGATAAACATGTTAGTGATACTTATTATAATACTAGCTTCTGCCCGCGACTTCGTACGCGGACCCTGTCCCTTATGCCAGCGACTACGGGGTCAGCAAAATCAAAGATCGTCTGATATAGAATTTTAAGGGCCCGTTGACTTGAAAACAACGGGCACGACGGTTGACGACACCAGTCTAATCAAGGGGTATCGGGTTGCCTGGGTAACTGGGTTGAGGAGGTCAGATAGGCAGTCGCTTCTTGTAAAGCACTGGTACTCAGCTGAATCCGGTTAGACTGGAAGCCGACCCCAACATAGTTGGGAAAAGGCTCGGAGGATGATGACTTGAAAACAACGGAATACGCATAGCCATTACAACAGAAACGTACCATAAATTTAATTTTTGTACTTCAACGGCAAAAGCACAGCAGACTACCTAAACGCTGAGAACTGAACAGCAATAGACGTGACCATAGGGATAAAAGTAGTGATTCTAATTAGTCCGCATTTAAGATGTGTGTGGCAAAAATATTACACGTATTAATTACGTAAAAAAACATTAAATGTTACTGAGATGACAAAGTCGTGATGACTTAGTGGAAGTCGTGGTGGTTTAGTGGGTAGAGAACCAATCTCTCAAGTATGAGCGTGCGTCTTTGTCTTGGCAAGTACCTGCCAATGCAAATTTTCTAAGTTCGTATTTTCTTTCTACGTACATTTTGGATACCAATGACCGTTATTTGGAGGGGATTTTAAACTGTAGGTTCCGGCTGTCATTGAACATTCTTGGCAGTCGTTATAGGTAGTCAGAAGCCAGTAAGTCTGACCAGTTTTACCAAGGGGTGTTGGGTTGAGCGGGTAACCGGGTTGTGGAGGTCAGATGGGCAGTCGCTCCTTGTAAAACACTGGTACTCAGTTGCATTGTGACTGGAAGTCGACCCTAACATAATTGGGACAAAGGCTCTTGAGATAATAACGACAATAATAATGATATATAAGCACCGCAGGACATCTGAGGCTGATGACGGGGAGTAGCGACCCCGCGGGGCTATATATACTGAGTCCTCCAAGGAGAGTATACTGTCCCCAATCTCCGGCCGGTCGGAGTGAACCATGACGGTGGTAGGTCTCACGCCTCTGGCTTGGCTTGGCCGTCCAGAGTGGAGTCGCTGGAGCAGGGTAAGTAGCCCTGCTCGGAGGATAGGTGCCTCGTGGTAAGTGACCCACAGGGAGCGCGTAATCTGCGTTTAAAATCCGCCGAGGTATCCTCGCCCTTCAGTCGTTCATGATGTCCCTGTTGCCGTGGGGTCTGAGTCCGAGTCTCCACCTGCTATTTTTACATGTATCTAATACATTGTCATCGGCAGGTATCCTTAGTTCGCTTAGTTTCCCCATTCCTAGTCCATTAGCATCCCATCACAATAGCCCAAGTAGTTTTCATCCATAGTTAGCAATAGTTTAGCACTGAAACGGGGATAGTCCTTGGGTACATTCCTATAGTGTATAAAGGGATAATCGTCGGTTTTGTGTCACCATTTCATTAAAGTTGTCTCAAAAGGGCTTCAGCGTGTTGGCTTCGGCCCCACGTTTTCCTGCCGAAAATTCGGAACTCTGTCTGGTCGGTCGGTGGTCGGTCTGGAAGAGACATACAAAATAATAATGAGATATAACGCAACAAATTCGGAGAGTGGGGGCTCGTAACGCCACGTCTAGGTAAGTAAAACTTGTACTAAGCATGACTTAAAACAAAATTCAAGCGTGTTATATCTTCATTATTATTTGTTTGTGAGAAGAAGAAAAGAAAAAATACGTGCCCATTATTTTAGGGTTATCTAAAAGACGGACTAATTACTTTTTTTAATTCACCATACCTATTTCATAACATTCATTTCTATACATTTTAAGACAGTGTAGTATTGCTCTTGAAGTTCCACATCAGGTGTTCCAGATCTTCGATGTTTATTCGTCAATAGAGAGTGCTTATCAGATTGAACCACTTTTGCTAAAACGTCATACTTTTGTATGCTATAGTCTAGCTGGGCACCTAGGGTTCCACATCAGGTGTTTTACATCTTCAATTTTTATAAGTCAACAGAGAGTGCTTATCAGATTGAACAACTTTTGCTGAAACATCATACCTCTATATGCTATAGTCTAGCTGGGCCCCTGGACTTCCACATCAGGTGTTTTAGATCTTCAATTTGTATAAGTCAATAGAAAGTGCTTATCAAATTGAACAACTTTTGCTAAAACGTCATACCTGTATATGGTACAGAGAAGCTGGGCTCTTGGGGTTCCACATCAGGTGTTCCAGATCTTCAAATTTATTATCTCAGCTGAAAATGCTCATCACATGAAACAATTTTTGCTATGGCACCATTTTTGTATCTCTTATAGTTTTGTTGGTCTGTTGGTGTTCTGCATCAGGTCTTCAAGTTTCGAAGATAAATTATAGCCTATATGTTGACCAGGCTTAATACTGATACAACAAAGAAAAAATCATTGAAATCCGTTCAGTAGTTCCGAAGATTAGCGTGTACAAACAAACAGACATACAGACATACAGACATACAGACATACAGACAATTTTTTTTTTTTGGATTTGTGCTCCATTACTTTTTCTAAACCCCACCCAATTATTATTTTTTTAATATATTCAATGTACAGACACAGTTTTTTTACAGATTTATTATATGTATAGATATTATTGTCCATACAATCATACATCCTACACTAAACGACACCTACATCAGTCTACACTGATTGGCCATAAAAGTAGATCCCGACTAAATCTTAGCGTAGGAATCAACGCTTTGTATTGTAGCTGATTTCGAACTAGATAATGATCCTAATGCCTAATAAGGAGATGTTAACAGGAATGGTAATTTAGACTAATTTAGAGAACATAAAAAATATGTTTTACATGCAAGTGTACATACAGTCGTTCCATCAGTAACAAACCAATTTTAGATTGACCTTTTGGCTTAATCCGCACGATTTAATCATAAGGCTTATCAATTAAAGTCTAATGACACAAATACCTAGCATACTGTAGATAAGAGAGCAAAATGAAACAAACTGACAAGAGACCTAGCCGTGACTCATGTTTGTATTCGATTCAACGTATCAAAACATAAGGAAACGAAACAGCATCGACTTCCTTGAACGAAAAAAAACAATAACAAAGCAATAAAAAAGGAAACACGGAGGTCAGATTTACTAATTACAAACTGAAAGCGATATATTTCCCAAATTGAGCAATCTGGCAGTTCTCAGCGCTTTTGTTTACTTAATTAACACTGAAGCGCTAAGAATGTGGCTGTAGTGAAAATTAGCACATTTTACATAAGTTATGTAAGTAAGTGGTTTGACGGGAAATCCTAGACATACTTGATACTTCACGTTATTCTGTTTTTCAAGGTATTTCAATACTGTCTGGTTTCAAATTGCATATTCTGAATATCTTATAAAAAATGTTAGTAACTAACTAGCAGGCCTCGATTCTAGGTGGACAAGGTTAGATTTGTTTTGAATCCATTTTGAAACGAATAAATCTGTAATACCACAGGGTTATTACATTATGACGTCGTAGTAGGGACTTGCTCTCATATAACATGATACAATAACCTGATGACGTGTGTATCTTGGGGTACGTCACAAGCAGATTCATAACCGTTCAACCCATTCATGATGACATTGAATATTGTAGTTACAAAGGGAATATTACTGTTTATGGTGCTGCGGTTACTTGAATATTCATGCACTGCATATGATTGACGTCGAGCTTCAGTAACGCCACCCATCTTTGTGGGAATGGAAAGTTTCCCTTCAGGACAACCACACGTGGTTCAAGTTTGGGCTTATTTTTATCCTTCGGGATCTGTTGCGTGTCCACCGTGTAATGACTGCGATGTTTTTATTGTCTGCGTTTTAGTCCTTTATTTTTAGACCGGTCCGTGGTTCCATCCGAATAAATTTAGTTTCCGCTCTTGCGTGGGCTTTTAAGAACTATTTTGTGAATAATCTTAAAATTGTATTTTAAATAAAATCATAATGAAACAGAGAACAATGAACCTTTTGGCTAATTACCTCGCAGCAATGTTTAATAAGCTTAGCAGTATGTATTGATTTTTAGTGTGCGTAAGCAAATTGCTTTACAAAAATTCAACCTTGCCAAATGAATGTTTGAGGGTCGATGAATTCTCCGTGAGTGTACAAAGAACGAAAAGAGAATCCTTCTAAAATGAAATGGAGCTACTGACTATAAAAAACTTTTATGGTGTCCATTACGAACCTCTACAAATAAAATGCAATGTCCGATGTCCAATAGATCTACGTTAATTTCGTTTTAAATAAGAAACTTAAAAGGAATGCTTGAGAAAACTCGGAGACCTCACTCAGTAATGACTGTATCACTTAGCTAGGAAGTACCTATGTATCTTTAAACCCTGGCGCTCTGCCAACATTCATCATATTTTTTTCATCAATACCCATCATGACTTTCAGATGTTTCGATGTCATCGAGGCATTCAATCGCACTTGTGTTTTATTGGATTCTTTATCGGTACCAACATTCAACACTTTCTCGATTTTTTTATGATATATTCACACGCATTATGTACTCATTTTCTCACAGTACAATAGTGGCATCATATTGGTAAAACGCATACAATCTAGAACAATCTTAGGTATGGATAAGTTAGAGATATTCTTGGTACTTGAAGCTAAGGTTCTGGTCGATGGCGCGGAAGGAATCTTTGGCCTCATTATGCATGACTTATCACGGCTGAATGTCATTAGAGTCCTGCTTGTCGAAGACTTGAGTGAGTCAAAGGTCAAATCAAATCAAATCAAATCAAATCATTTATTCATTTATCGAAGTTCACATTAAACAACATTATTTCTTAAAATCTAAACATATGTGCTAACATTATAATTGCTTGAACTAGGTTAAACCTGTGTCTCAAGCGAAAAGAGACCTTATTTGCTAATTTGACAACATAAATTGACAATCTAATATACAAAAAATTAAATAAGGTATATTGGATAAGTATTTTATTGATTTTGGTTTATACGAATACAATTTATTAGTTTTTTATTCTTCTTTTGCTAAAGATTGTTTAATCTCATACCGGTGCTGAATATTATTGCCAATACTGATCAAACTTGCTATAGTTCAGAGGCTGGCTTCGAAGAACGCAATCTGGCCATACACACTGCACGGTAAATGCAGTTCCACAATTTTGGAGCGACAGGTTTCGGTACAGGTTGGCCATCACCTAAAGCAACATCAAATCAATACGAACTACTTTCGCAATGAGTTTTTGTAAGCACCCGATGGTTATTGCGAGCCCAATCGTATTTCTACACATGGCAAGGCATGAGAGAAAGTGGTATTGTATTAGGTTCTGGTATGCGGCAGTTGTAACTGTATTAACTTCTAACAATACAAACACGTCAGTTAACAAGAAATTACTTATATTTCAATTTTAACTCTTCTTGTCCTCCTTGGGAAGTACACGGTTCAATTTTAGAAGTTATGTCATCAACTCCCAAAAAAATACTATCACTCAATACCCATGGAATTTAATTTAATTTACATTAATTGAATTTATCTTTTTTCGTGGATGACGGTCCAAGTTGATTGCTCTTAATGGAAAGACCTTGGAGCTACATGAGGACTTTCATTTCTTTAACGAACAAGTAAGAAGTACTTACTCATTTGGTTTTAGATACATGTGCAATTATTGTGCAGTGACGAAAGCTGCCTCATTCGTAGAATCTTTTATTTTGCGGACTTGGTTCATGGACTCTCTTTTTCGGGGTCTAAGACCTTCCAAAACTTCCTTTTCCAAAAGGAGCTTATTATTGTATGTACCTCTTTTTTAAGTGGAAAAACTTTAGAGACATGCGCCCCATTCGAGGATCTAAGGAGGCATCAAATTTGTGCAGTTGGGGATTAGAAACTAACCCATTCATGTTTAATCATTCAATATTAATCAACATTTTTGATATCGTTATCAAAAATGTTGATGCGTTGGTTCCTATGACCTTATTTTAAGTTACTGGTGGTTACTGAGTCATGAAGGAGTTTAGACTGGTGACGAAAAACGTGATAGATAAAGCCTATTATCAATTATTATGTATTATAAAATTATCTAATCATTCGATTAACAAGAGCTATTATAATGCTTATCGTATCGCGTCGTTTATTTCCCGATTTCTAGCAATTAGCAATAACCTGAGGAAAATTCCAAGGATTCGCAAAAAAATTAAGTGTACATTCAAGCTATATTTTTAGAGGGTAGACATACTTTTCTTGTTTCTTTCTACTGCATGTTTGCATCCATAATACATGCCATCTTTCAAGCGTGTTTTGTTTACAACAAAAATGGTAAAAATAAATATGATAAAATCGATGACAAAGAGTGTTCAAATATAGTATTTGAAAAAATATCTTCTGACACTCAGGATATCGCCAGACGTCTTTATGACGAGATATTTTGACGTCAGACGTGTATGAAAGATTGTACGTAGGTAGATACATGAATTTAAAAAAGAAGCTGCAAGTGGGTAGTTACACTAATCGGTCTAACTACAGATTTTCTTTTGTTTGAATTAATCTACTAGTATTATACAGCTGAAGAGTTTGTTTGCTTACTTGAAGTTGCTAATCTCAGGAATTACAGGGGATTTGAAAAAAAAATCTGTGTAAGATAGACCATTTATCGAGGAAGGCTTGATCGAAGACACTTGACTGGGCAAAGGGAATATCCTTCCTTTCAAAAGTTTCACGTTTACCTAAGGTTGAGCACTTAGTAACTTGTCAGTCACTGGATTTCCCTTTGATTTCGTGAGGAGTCAAGCGCTGTGTCACTCATTAATAATTGGTAGTGTCAGCAGGAGGAAATTGGAATGATATACATTGATGAAAAGTACCTTAAAAGGTAATATGTGGTTAATGTTATATGTATAGATGTCAAAATTATATTTATGAATTTATTGTAGAAAAAAAAAAAGATTTATATCATTTGTTTATTGTTATTCATTCACAAAAAGATAAGAATAGATAGAAATATGAATTTGTTGTTTTTATCTCCTTATTTAATGTTCTCTGAATCTGAAGAATATAAATAAAGATGACTAACGCAGGTAAACATGTACCTTTTATTTGATATGGACATAAAAACATTGTATTTAAGTATGCTGCTGTTATGTTTGCTTACTCTAAAACATACCTACCAGTGTTTGTAATATAAATGTGTTTCTGATGTAAGCTTAACCATATCAAGGACTACCTTCAAAATACAGTACATCTTGGACATCTATATTTACTTCCATACCAATATAATAAAGCTTAAAATTTTTTTTTGTACCCTAAAGGCTCTAAAACTACTGAAAAGATTGGAAAAATTCGTTCATTTTTAGGTAGCTACACTATTCGCGAGTAATATGGGCTGTATTTTATCTTGATATGGGAACAAGTTCTGCAGGTTGCGGGTAAAACTGCTGGAAAACATCAAGCACTGTATAAGAAATAAACGGACATCTCTAGAGAAGCTTAGCGATCAAGTAAGCATTCTCTGAAAAGGATATTTATCTCTGTTCAGTGTAATACATTTTAATAAAGAAATGTATATAAAACTAATATGTAACAGCCTTTGTAAACAGGGAACAACCTCCCTCCATTGTTAACCAGCCTTTGTAAAAAACCTGTAATCTATCAATGAACAATTACTTGAAATTGAAACACAAAAGTAAATGATAATGTTATTCATGTTTAGACAATCTTATCAATGGTATGTATGACTTTTTTTTGCAAAGCAGGTGAGTGATGCTATAGTATGACGCATTGAACCATTGGCTGATAACAGTTCTTATCATTATCTACAACTGGCTGTTTACAGAACCTGTAAATATTTTTTTTTGTTTGTAGTTATTATGCCATCATGTATTGAAAAATTCTACAGTTATCAAAAAAGATTTAGGATTTCAAACGCTATTGTGACTTTTTAAAGGAACGGAAATAAGTACAAGAGTCTGTATTTAAACTGTATACTTACTGCAGAGTACCAATATAATGTATTACACTCTTAAATGCTACTAATTAGAGAACAATAGAAAATCAATTATGTCTCATGTATATCTACGCACCGGCATACAAGGGGATAAGTTACTAGTCAGGACAGAAACTTGATAGAATTTATGCTATTCTGTAAAGGTATGATTAAATAGCAATAAATACTATTGTTGATTTATTATTTACTTGCTTGAGCACTATAACAATAGCTTTTAGGATTACATGTGTAATATTGAAGTTGTGCAACTGCTATAGTTAGTTTCTCAATAATAATGAATGTTGAGTCTAAAAAACAGTTTCAAAACCATAACTACTTAGGTTTTGTAATACTGAAAATATAGAGGCTACGAGATGTTAATATGGAACTTAATTAGTATCATTAAATACTGAACTATAGATCAACATAGAAAATCATCTAGCACTCTACTTAGTTCTACACTGATAAATTCAGCAAGGAGGTGAAATATAATGACATTCTACTTGTTTATGAAGGTGTGAACTCTTGTTCGTGGTCTCACTAATGACACCTATTCTACAGCAATAAAATCTTGATTTAATTAGCGATCAACTTACTAATTGAATATCAATAAGTATTTATTCAGTTCAATCATTTCAATTACAAACAAAAGGATGTTCTCACTACAAATGAAAACGTTTTGTAACACGTGAGCAGTGCGAATAGTCGTTTTCTCTATAAGTACATACCCGAAGTATTTACGTTGCCTTATAAATACTTGTAGGGCATAAGCATAAGGCCGAATTAGACGATGACACTCCACTTCGCTCACTCAAGGTTACACGAAACAGCGCAACTGGCCCACGTTCCAGACAAAACAGATTTGAACTTATTACGAAATTATAATGAAACTATTTTTAAACAATGAATTGCATTTGCATAGAAATTACGTACGCTACGACAGGTGTTTGATCATCGTTCGTAAAAATAACTCACCTTTGGAAACGCAAATCTTCTTTATAACGAGTTGTATTTCCATAAAACACTTTCACTTTCAATGTTATCACAAATCAGATGACAGAAACACCAAAAATATTTGTATTTACAATTTTACAATATTTACAAATAAACACCACTTTCTACTGCACGCAGCACTTGTAAAAACCAAAAACAAAACAGACTGATCGTTCTGTCTGACAGCTGGTTGTATAGTGTTGTACAGGTTGCAAAAAGTTAACTCGAGGCTAATCGGATTTATCGATACGAATAAATAAATACTTCTTATCTTAGATAATAAATACTTCTTATCTTCGTTTCTCGTCTCGTGTATCGTTAAGAAACTGTTTACATCTAACTGGACATTTTTATCAATTATTATTCATATTTTTTTACATGTTGAAAGTCCTCGTGCAATGCCATGGCTAGTCTTAAGCAGTAAAAATATTATAAAACCGTTTCGAGTTACGTTTACTTCATGAAGGGTTTCTTTTTATGAAAAAAATATTTCACTACTTAACATCTTTTAATCATTTAGATTGCCAATCATTACATTCACAGACCACTTTTTGTTCCAATTTGTATCCAATACATACATTCAACTGAGATATAGTAGAAATAAATCTATGGCTTTGATTAGTAATAATATACTGACGAAAAATAAACAGCAAAATTACTTGCCTTCTTCGAGAAAAGAAATATATATTCATTCATGGTATTTTCATCTCAACTCGAATCGAGTCGAGTATAATCGATTTGGTATAAATAATTTCCCTTGCTACGGACTTCTATGTCACAGCGCGATGTCTATGATAAAATGTTGCCAAGATAAAAGTTTCTGCTGTACTGATGGTAGTTTATTCATTTCAGGGTCTTTGAAAAATTGGAAGTGGTTTGTTTTAACGGTTTGATATTTATTCAAACAGTTACTCGTAATGAAAATGAATGAAACTTAAGAAAAAAGAACTTAAACTGACCAAAAATATTCAGCATGAAAAACTAAAAATGTAACCATGTCAATTTAATTCGCCTACCAAAGATATTTTCTGTCAACATAATCATAAAACGTTAAAATTTTGGCTAACCAAAATGTTACTGTAATACAGTACTAAATGTTAGATTTTTAATAGTTTGACTTTTGACAGCAACTTCAGGGTGCTGGGAGATCAACAAATAAAGTGGCAACACTGCACTCAATTTCCGGGTTCCTGTCGGGCGGGCCGATATGGCTCGAAGGTCCAATCAAATCATTCAGCTCGCGATCCTATGTGGGCGATACCTATCAAAACAACGTTCTGTGTTGTAAACCGCGCGTTCTATTTACAAATTGAAAACATTGACTGAAAATATTTAGCTTTTAACGTGAATAGAGATGCAGTGATATATTTTGTTGGAATAAGACTTGACTTTGGATTTATTGACTGTGTGCGATTTGATTTGTGTCGAAAATGACCGCTTCCACTATGATTGAATTGGAATCCTGGATAATCTACCAGTGTGTTCTGAATGAATGCCATGTGTCCAGCAGCTGTAAGTAGTAATTATATCAATATTTATGTTAATTAATTCAGCAGGTAACCATCGCACGACATTGCGCGTGCTTAATCACGTCAAATATTTTGTAACGAGTTATTTGTTTTTGTAATTATAAAAAAAACATGTATTACGGTTTCCTCAATTTGTTTCTGTAATATTGTTCCTATTCCGTTGTTTATTTTCCGGTCAAAGATTTTATTGATTTGTAGAATAAAATGTGAATCAAATATATCTGTTTAATTTAGCTATTTCATTACATTGCCTAGGTCTTACCTAGGTTTTTTTTTCATAGAAATGACCACTGATTAAAATAAAATTAATTATAAAGATTACAGTAACATTATTCAAAGAATATCAACAGATTAAACCTAAAATAAGGCCATTCTTAAATAATTTTAATACACATTATAAAAAAATATTTTATAGTGACATGTTTCGGCTTTTATTGAACCCGTCTGACCAAGGTAATGTACCGGTTGGGAATTACGTCCTATGACTCACATGACATCAATTACCTTCTTGAATAAACCTTACAAACCTACGTTCTAACTAATATATTTTCTTTAATAAATAAATTAAGGGTTTGAAGGCCGTATTCAAATTAAAAAAAAAAATTGTCGTGGGACAACGTAGAAAAGAGTTGGGAGTAACATTTTATAACAAGACAAGAAAGAACACTAGCTTATTTCGTAAAGGATGAAAAACCAGGTTACAAGGCTCGAGACGGCAAAAAAAAGATTTTTGCTAAAATGCTGAGTCCTTTTTCCGTGCGCAAAAATGTTCTTCCTATGTCTAGGCACCTAGGTACTTCTTGTTTTCTTGAAACTTTTTATGCAGAGACTTAACCTAAACTTTCTTTAAATACGCAGAAAACCAGTCAAAACACTTCGTTTCATACAAACAAAGAGCAAAATACACATGTCATTCTTTGAAATTGCTGAAACAATCTGACAACAGACAAATCAATTTCGATCAGTCATAAATGAAAGCCATAAACATTTGAATTGTTTAGGAGATAAGGGGCGTCTCTTAGAAACAAATGATCGACGGTAATCGTGAAGGCTCCAACGATTCCCTAATTAACGTTAATTGCGTACCATCTTAAACGAACACATGCCCTGTTCGTATTGGTCTCTGTAAGTCCTCAATGAACCATGAGAGCATTTGGACGCGTGCTGCTAATTATACTTGGAACTCCCATTCCCATCTCTAAGAAGCATCTTAAATACCCCGAAGGAATCAAAGCAAGATTACCTCCGAATAATAGTGTCTTCATAATATTTCTTATTACGACTAGATCTTTACCAAAGAAGAAATGCTTGACATCAATCAAAAACAAGCTTTCAATTTAACAACTTATTGATAAGTTGTCTTATAATAATCCGCTTAACGAGCCAAGTAAGTTCAATACAGCTTCTCAGAATCGCGGAAAACTGCGACTTCCAAAGTTTCCGAAATTGAAGTAAAAATGGATCCAAAAGCTACGAGTAGACGTTATTGCGAAGTTATCATCTTTAAAAACATATTATCGTGTGTGTCAAAGGTAAATTATGGATCGATCGAGCCTTCATGTGACCCAGGAGTTCCAGGAAGGACACGGCCTTGACATCAGCCAGGTCTTTACGACCCCGTAGCCATGAAATATATTGAGTATAGCTTTGTACGTTCACCTTGGACGTTCACCTTCTCAATACAATGTTGCAATACAGGTTCATACTGCGTTATTGCTTTCAGGACACACCCAACATACATGTAGTTATTCGCATATGAATATTATAGCTGTGATATGACGTATTTTCCCCTTTCGGGGCACGTCGCAAAAATTGCGGAAGCAACGAGATGGCTTCCTCCATTTTTCTTCTTCAAAGATTCAATCATGTGGTATCCTTATCATACTTGTAGGTACGGGAGCGTTCTGAAAATAGCAGGGCACAACCTGTGAATATGATCTGTAACAGAAAGTTAAAACTTTGTGAAAAAAATATCTCAATAGATAGCGAAGGAAGGATCGGGCGAACGAAGAAATTGCCTATATTGATCAAGCTCCGCCGTCTAATAATGACGATACTTAAACCTAATGGAGAAGTTAATTATTCTGGAAAACAATTAAAGTCATTTATGTAAGGAAGTTTGTGGAATAAATCCAGTTTATTACGTAATGTTTGGAGTTATAGTCAAACCTGATGGTGCGTGATTCCTAGCTGAGACATTGAGCTTTGTCGCCGAAATCTAAGCAAGGAACAAGAGGGAAATAGTTGATACTTTCCAAAACATGCAATGTGAACTGCAGACTGCATCTTTGGAACCGTTCAAAAAGGACATCAGATAGTAACGAATAGGTAATAAGAATTTTATTACTTTCGAGTCACTTGAGGAAAAACGTGACGGGCAATTTTTATCATGAAAATTGGCGATGACATAGAATTGAGGTTTTTGGAGGCTTGTGTTTAAACACCACCCAAAAAAGTACCTATTTTACTACCAAAAAAATTCTAAACGGTTACCAAAATGGATAAATGGTCACCAAATAACGTTTCCAAAAATATTATTAGGTAAAACCATTTTTTCGTATTATCGACTACTAAAAAAATATATGGACGCCTTTAAAATACACTTTAGACCAAATATTATATATTGTCACTACTTAGATGTTACCAATTATGTAATACCATGACTCCTAATTTGGTCATTTTTGTTAGACTAAAAAAGCTAACGATCGCTAGAATATTTCCCAAATACCAATTAATATACTGGGGTTACCAAACGTACGTCGCTTATTTATTGTTATATGAATTTGTGTGTAACTCAGTAGTAAAATGTAAGCACGCAACATGCAGCAAGCATGGCTTCTGTCACGGCTCCGGCACTGCGGGGCTCCGGCGGTCCCATGCGAGCTTATCGTCGCAGATGGTTTTCACGCTCACCACCGCAGCTTCGGCTTGCTGGCCGGCTTCGCCGGCCAGCCTCAGCCGCGGCGGCGAGCCTTAAAAACTACCTGCGCCTCAGCTCGCAGGCCGCCTCGCCCCTCCGCGCCTACGCGGTTTTGAATTGCACTCTAGGGGTAGGGCAGACAAGACTACGTGGAGTCGGTTTTGCAGCGATTCGTTTTCGTCACTAACTTTGATTTTGGTAGTAATATTAATCTTTTAGTTGGATAGAATTTGGTGACCATTAATCCATTTTGGGAACCAAAAATAATATTTGTGCGAGATTTGCGATTTTTCTGATGTTATTTTATTTTTTTTGGATCATAATATTATATACTTTAGTGCCCTTTTAATAAAGTCAATTTATTTTTTTTGGAGTTGTTTATTTTATTTGGTGCCTCAGCCTAGAGTCTTAAAAATATTTTTGGTGATCGCCTAAATTATACCCGTTTTTGGAGTGCAATTAAAATCAATTAATGTTTTTCAAGAAATCCAATTTGTCGACGAGGAACCTCAACTGACGTTTTATACCGAATTATACCTACAGACTACTTCAAATTAGCACAGCATTTATTTCGGAAAATAGCAAGAATATAATGTTATGTTAAATTATGCAGGTTATAAAATTAACGATCTCAATTTGACATTCGTCTATTAACACGAATTGAGACAACAAGGTGTAATTGTTGTAACAGTAAAATAACGAAATAATTCAACCACATCAACAATACTTTGGCAACTAACGTAATGCATCCTACTTTTATTTATTGTGAAATACAATATGAAATTTTGTACTCTACTGTCAGAAATGGTCTCTACACAAAGAACACCTTTTACCTGTGTAGACTAAAAATATTCCGGTGGTAAAAAATTGCCTCTCCTGAAACTTTTTTTGATTTTATTGTGTCTTTTATTTGGAGTCACCAGCAGGGCTAAGGACCTCATCAAAAATTGTTATTACTACAAGTGCTTCTTCGTCGTGAAAACAAACAACATTCAGACTAAACACTCATTAAAAGACAGAAAAAAGTAACTCTAAAACTAAAATAAAAAGACAAAGAACCTAAATATTTTCTGCTGTGTCGGATTCAATTAACTTTTTATTCCGTCGCTATGCAAGGTATAGGACCAATTATTGACGAAGTTTTGAAATATAACGTTCAATTCAGGCATTCAGTGTGGCATGACCGCAATTTACCGAAGTGCTATCGGCCAAGGATCACTCTGAATTCCACGTGCGGAATGTCGAAGGTCGCAAGCCTTTGTCCAGTGTTCGCACATCGGCATATAGCCACGTATGGCCGACCTGCATACTTTAACACAGGGCTTTATGTACCATTTCGAGTATTTTCGTGTTTATTTAGGCAGGAAAGGTCGCCAAATGTCTTTATTTTCGGTAAATTCAAATCTTATTCAAAAGGTTAGTTGTCACTGTATCTGATTTTAAATAATATAACTTTATTAAACAAGACAACAAAACTTAGAATATCTACATGTACAGTTACAAGTGTAAGGCAAACAAAATACGTCTTCGTTTCGAGTTCCCCTCGGTCTTCAATTGTCCTTATCGGAACTAAATAATGCGCCAGTTCCTTAGCGCTCAGCTGTTAAACGGCAGGTGCGAGCACAGCTGCTCGTCCCTACCTCGTAACGGTCGGCGTGTGCGCCGCCCATTCTTTTTTCAAACTATTAAGAAACTGTTTGCTTTTGAAAAATACTCTCATAAATACTACTTGCATTTATCACAAAGGCAGATTCGATTTTTAGTTCAGTTGGCATTGCGACAGTACCATGACTAAGCGGGTATGAATTTTAATTGGAATATGGCTGCCAACGTACCTTGTTCGGTAAACTGTGGATCGCTTAGAATTCGTGATCTTTAAAATAATTACGTTAATTACAAACTTCATGTTTACATGAAACCATTACTTGATCGAAATTAATTTCGGGATCGTTGAAATTTTTCACATATTCACTTGAGGAATTTAAGGAGTGTTCACATACTTTGTTGTTTTCGCCATTTGTGAAGGTTTGGTATTTAATAGGCATGTCTACAATTTAAATGACATCGCTGCGGTTTCATAATCATTCACGTAGGTACCTATTTGTTGTTTTGTATTAACTTTTCCCTATAAACGTAGTTTTATTTCAGGATCATAATTTACTTCTGTACCAGGGTTGCGCTATTATTATATCTTCTCATTAAAAATATCACTTATATCGTTTACCTGAAGTCGATGGCAAAAACAATTGTGTATTTCTATGGCCCATAAATATTCACCTTTCGAAGTTCAGATAATATGGGAACTAGCTTTCAGCAGATTCTGAAAGTTTAGAATTTCTATCGTGCCCAAACAGAATCCCAAGCGTCTCAGACTAGGCCTATAATTAAATAAGTAAGGTCTTTCCCAGCTTCTCCATTAAAACTAGGATTGAATAGTGGAGCTCCAAAATAATCGATTTCCAGTAGACAGTCCAAACTACTTACTAAACAAGGCTTTTAGATAAGGGTCACTTTATTGATTTAGTGTTATGTGTCATAGCTTGTAATAGTTCTATAGTATAGGATAATCGGAGATAGCAAGTATGAAATGTGACGGCTTTGGAGATAAATTCATTAAGTCGGGATCACTTGATGTTAGTTGAAAAAATGTATTCAATATTTTCAATTACGGTTAGAAACTTCATGCTTTAAAACTTATCACAAAAATACCTCTAGTCCACACCTACAAATGATAAGTCACATTGGAAATGTCGACGAATCCACAAGGGACCGTCGCGTCGGCTATCCATATTAATAAAATTCTTGTGTCCGTCTGTATCGGAACATAATAAATTCATTGTCACGTGCCTCGTGTGGAATATTTCGTAATGCATGATTAATAACGACTAACTGTGCTTCTTCACAATATTGTACATATTGACGTCGTTTATCATGCAAATGTACCATGGTAATTAGTTTTGCAAAACATGTCTTACTTTGATGATATTTTTATGCTTATACAGGAAACTTCCTACGAACACTATTTTATTGCACGACGCAGTAAAACTGCTCTTCATTTGTCGTATCTGCACTTGAAAAACTACTGTTTCATAAAGAAATTCTTCATTTATTTTCATATTTATACAAATATGGATTGAATTTGTTTGATAGGCTTTCTAAAGGTTAATGTCCAGAAACATTAACCTCATCTAAACCTACACCTACGTCTATACATATTTTAACAGACCTAAATTTATCCATTTTCAAAAGGGCTTTTGTGCTGGTTCTGTAACGATTTTTGGAAGATCGTTACTGAAGCCTGAACAACCGTTCTCCATTGGAACTGCGTATGTTACGGATAATCTATCTGATTTAATACCTCATTCGGCTTGTACTAAAGCACGTAGAGTACTTACGTGGGCGGGCCAGTTTTCTTTGAAAATTGCTATGCCCTTCAGATGCCAAGCATTGACCCTTAAAAATATTCCAAGTTCGAGCATGCATGGTTCTGCGGAATTTGTTAATTGCGAAAGGTTTTGGCATATTTGATTAAGATAATCTTTAAAATTTTTGAATTGTTTTATGCCTTAATGAATGTCCAATATTTGAAATATCGGCCTTTTGCGTGCATTCTTCCACTTGTGCAGATACCTTCATGAATTCAATTTGGTCACCTGTTCTTTGTGTTTCAATAAACAAACTTTCGAATTCTTTATATTTATAGCAAATAAACATTTAACGAATTTTAATTGCTATTTCGTTTCCAATCCAACGCTGTTTATTTTCTTGATCTCATTAATGACCTAATGACTTTCGATTAATGGTTTTATTTTGCTTCTAATTTTACGCACACAAAACAGGCTCAAAATAAACCCAGACATAAACTAATAACACAATTTCTTAGAGAAAATAAAGCTTTTTAGACAGATATTTCAAAACTCAATCGTAGTTGGCAAACAAAAAGTTTGATTGGTTTCTTCACGAGTTCTTAACTTCAGCAATCAGATCAGATGGCTTTCCGCGCTTAAGGACGTTATTGAAGTATGTCTTTGGAATTGAGAACTAACTGATACTCCAGTTAACTTACGTTCAGTCGTCTACCTAGTTAAAGGTGAACTAACAGGTGATGTTTCGCTGACAGTTGTTTTTCTTTACCTATTAGGATCTTTAATGCATTATTTATGCTTTTATGTAGATTAGCTTTGTATAAACTATGATTCAATTTAGTATATAGAATCGTTTAGCTAATTTGGTTCAGATAGTACGTTTTTAACCTTCAAAGTTTTGACAAGTTACTCAACAAGAGTGCATAAATACATCCTAGTCTTTCAAAATGGTTTCTACTCGTGCATCTATTATTGCGTTACTGTTGGTGCTATCGCAAGAATCTTTTGCAAAAATACCAAAAGTGAATGGTAATGCACTGACATCATTCGGCTTATTGTTTTCTTGGTTATTTTTGCACGTCTATTGTTATTTGTGACTGGAAATAAAACACTTCGAGAATCTAGACCTAGACAGACGTGGGTGAATCTGAAGATTGTTAAAGTATGGAAAGAAAATAGGAATAGAAAAATGTTTGTCTTTTTAGATTAAAAATCGTAAAGGACATTGCAGAATGGATAATACTTATGTCCTGTTGAATGAATGATGTATGTTATCAACATTACTCATTACAACAAACTGTTTAAAACAACGTTGAATTTACTCGCTTATCTGCAAACACTGTTAAAAACCCAACATGTCTCAACGGACGAAACGGAAATTGCGAATTACTAATAGTTTTCTTAGCTGATAAAGTTAATTACGTCACTGAGGAATACTTATGAATTACAGAAACATGCTAAGTTTTATCTTGATAATAGCAAATTGGAGTTATCTCGTGGGTAAACGCATATTCCCGTAGAATCCAGGCATAGTTCATAAATGGATTTTCGACTTCCAAACCATTATGTTCGGCTGTAACTTAAAAGTTAACTATACTAATGATACGTGCTGCATATTCTATAGGTTGAGCACTTATGTCGAAAGTTCTCGAACATAGGCAACACGCTCCAGGCTTTATTGCAAACTTTGAAGCCAAGATGTGTGACTGTCTAACTTTGCTTATTGCCACTTCCCTTGTATTGTTTCTGTTTGTTCAGAACAACATATTATCCAAGCAATTTACTACATCGTTCCAATAAAAGGAACTATTATTAAAGAGTATTCGTCATCCAAGGATAGACGTTATTTGATTCCTCAAATACTTGAGAGCAAACAAGTTTCGTATCTACCGTTAGGTATCTAGTTTTTTATAAATACTCATACATGTTCGCTAAGCTTAAACTTAGGAGAACCGATCGATTTAACACGCTATCTACCGTTGTTAACCTTTGCACTTACAATGTAAAGGAGTCTATTTTGGCTTCGACTTACTTGGCTTTTTTATGTGAAGATCAAGATTTATGAATATTGTTTTTTAAAATATGTATACTGCACGCGCGTTAAGCGATGGTAGGAGGTGGGTACTTTGTTACTGGGAAATCGGTTTACTTAAAAATAAATCCGGCTGTCTACATTAGTGCTTTATTATCTCATCATCTTTTTCTGTGGGCAATAATAAACTCTTATTACTACTTTGATTTATATTTCTGCGATCTAAAGTCTGAGAGGCTTCTTATTTCTTGATGAAGTTCTAAACCTTAACTTTTAATAAACTTTAAGTTAATCGATTCTGCTCTTAAGCCGTTAAACAAACTACATATATTATGCATAACTCATGTTCGTTGCAGGAAGACAGATCAGAATTACTTTCGAATTTATAGTAGCAAGGATGTGAGCGCTGCAAATCATAGTGACTATTGACTCCTGTCGATGTTTTATGTGTACAAATAATGACTATAAATTCTAGGAAGCCATGTTGCACATTAGTAATCGCATCGGCTTCGCAAGTTCCTGTCTACGATTATAAAGTACCGATTTAAATCATATCTCCAATTATCGTTGCAATTCAGCGATGAATACTGACTATATTTTATTGACCATCGTAGATCATCTTAAGTACTTGGTAACAAAGACTATAATAATAAAGTCAATTATTCAAGTTATAAGTAATAGTCCTCACCTCCGTACAATGCAGGTATTATTTAGCAATCTCTCATACTATCTCTTGAGAAATTATGATCCTTATTGCTAGTACCTGAGGAGCGATTCTTCGAGTCTGAGGTGAGGTTAGGCAGACAAGGTCGTTGAGTCTAGCCTCCAGACAGCCTGTTTTGCTAGCTTTAATGATATGTTTATGCTTGAGTTATAAATATTAGGGGCAAATCGTGTAGACATTTTAATATGATGCATGATTTACGTTGTTTTGTTTGTGACATGATTGAGCAGGTAGGTATTCTTTTTGGAACCCAAACCCAAAGTATGAGTGGTGTTACTTGTAAACAAGATTCTGTAACAGTAATGGTAACGGTAGGCAATTTTGGGCCGCGTTGCGTCCGCGCCGGTCAGTTAATTGGTTATTCCGCTTCAGTATGAACGGTTCCGATGGTTCTGTGAAATTGACCGCTGAATTCGACAGTCATGTGTTTTTTGTGTTAATGCTGGCACATGTTCATGTTCACTTGTTCGGTTTTAATTTGTTTTGTTTTTGCCATGTGGCGCTTGTGTGTAACATGGCAGGCCATTTTACTTTCATGATTAATTGGAAGTGTGTTTGCGAATTTATTCTTGTGCAGATTTATTCCTTGAATCGGCTCGGTGGCCTGGAGTGTGCTAACGATATTATGGGAGTTTAGGTGACAAACACCCGCTTACTGCAATACCAAACATCCTTTCTGGAAAACGTCTATCCAAAACTATCCATTGTTTGTGACTTTGAACTCCCTGTATCTGTATTACACAACAAAGTTGGATACTTGATAGCTCCATTGTCACCACAATGTTGGCCTTTGTTATGTGAAAGATTATATTACAATACTGTAAGACTACTCCGTTTGTTCCGGGTTGCCGATCCATGACACACTTCCGAAACAAAAGATTAATTGCAATGACACTACATGTTGAATTTACGCAGTGGTTAACCCTGCTTAAGTCTTTTTAAGCTCTCGTTTCACTGTGGCGTCGTTTACATTGATTGTTTCAACATGAATAAGACTGATCCGATGTGATATTTATTATAGCCGTTAATGACTTCTCCGCGTCTTATGGTCAATACAAGCATTAGCCAATCAATGACCCCTATTCCGGTTTCTTTACTCAAATATTCGCTTCTCCCCGCCCGTTCCTGGACCTGCAAAATGACGTCAACTTCAATTTCTTATGATTCCAGTTTGTTAGCGAGAGACATTAAAGTAATATGAAAAAAGCCAACAAGATGTCGAGTTTTAATTTGTAGAAAAGCAAACATTTCTTTTTGTTCTACGCAAATAAATTGGGCCCGAATTATTTTGTCTTGACTTTTTTCTTAAGTGGTTATTTCATTTCCGTCTCGTTCGTCGGTTATCCCTGGTATATTTCCATCATTTTGTTTTATTTTAACATTTAGGGTAAACTGAATCATTTTTGAAATCTTAAGAATGAAGTTGGAATCTGCAATTTTATAGCCGGTGCGATTATGATAACTATTTTCTATAAGGAGGCAATAACTATTTAGGTACAAATCATGTTTGCCATAAAATGGGGGACTCTCAAGCTTTATACGGATATAGAAGAGCATTAGAGTTTATATAGCGAGTTAGAACATCGTTTTTATTTGCCGGTAAACTAGCTTTCATATGCTTTTATGTGTACAGGATGTCAAGGGAAATGCTTGCGTTGGCTCGGTGTCACGCTTCTGAGAATAACTGGAGTGATTTACTCAAGCAATACTGCTACATATTTTAGGTTAAGTGATTTATGTTTGCTTATGACTGGTTCAAATGCAGGTATGTGTCGCTTGTCAGTTGGCTTGTTCACTACCGAGAAATAGAATTAGTCATTGCTTACCATTGTTATCACAGTAATTATCCTAGCACCTAGCATTACTACACTAGTTATCGATTGCTAATAATCTTTATTTGGAATGAAGAGTGCGTCTAATTTAATATTTGTTGCACTAGTTAAGAAGTATATTTTTCTTCTACTTTATCGAGCTCTGTAATCTGTAACAAACATATTGGTCGTATATTGCAGTTTCTTATTTGTTGCATTTTATTCACCACAAGATGAATGTAATGCGATGTGCTAGATACGTACGCAAATAAGCAGTCGAGCTGTCGACTAGATACTGTCTCGTTCTATTTAACATATGTTAGCAAGAAGCGTATTAATGTCTGTTATAATTGCAACCGCGTTGCTCTTATGAGACGTAATATGAGCGTCGACTTATTGTTCAACGACTCTCACGATTTTACTTGTTTCTCGAAAGTCACGGGAAATGATTCATTTATTATGTTTATGCTCGACAGTGTTTCCGTTGTTATTTAATTGACAGACTCCGTCTTCGCTTTCGATACGATCTCCTTGTGACCAACTAATTGGCTAGATTGGAGCTTATTGTTGCAGTTAGCATGGCTGTTTATTTTCTTAAAGATTGTACTTGAAAGTCAGTCTTTTAACTTCTTTTAGTTATTCGTGTCTACACATACATATATAACTTCATATAAGAAGTCGATCCAACCAAAAGTGCAACACAATATTCAAGACCCCTATCTAATCTCATTTGCTTAAACCTGACTCACAAGAATCTTGTCAATGCACACAAGCAGAACAAGTTTTCGCTCCACATCGACAGGCAACGACCGCGAACGATAATGTCGTAATTAAATATGCAGTCTAATCTTTAGGACGGACGGGACATCTATATTCTGAAGAAACCGGAACGGTGTGAGATGAGGTCGCCGTATCAAATGTTCTCACGCATCGCTTTCTGTCTCACTGTGCTGCTTTTACACCGCACGAATATGAATATTGTTATTAACTGTTGGTGGTATGTAAATGTCTTGTGTAATTTTCGAATAGGAAGTGAGAAGTAAAACTTGCTTAGATATTGGTGTAGGTTGATGACTTGACGTGTAGACGAGTATTGATGAAGACTTCTTTCAAAAGGAGACAAATGTTCTAGTCTGTCTTATTTGATTGACCACGATTATAGAAAAAAGCGAAAACAATTTTCAAAAAGATACTCTAAACTCCTATCCTAATTAATCACAGCTTTAAAATCTCAATCCTAACATAACCCGACGTGTCAAAAGGGTGCGCTATGTTCTACGTGATCAAAGGAACTGGAATACGTGTGTAATTGGATGGCCCCATTCAACCACACGCTGGGTCGGTATTATGTACCGGCAGTGTACAGAAGGGTTTTATCAGGTGCCTCGTTGAACTGTAGTGTACGGCTTTTGGGTTTTATTTCGTATTGACCGTTTTGTACCTCGTTTTGATTGGTCTTTACGTTTTTTGGGTTGCTAAGTTTCCTGTTTGCTTTGTGAGATTTGGAATCTCGAATTTTGTGAAGTTGGTAGGTTTTTAGCCCAGCCCTATTTCCCTCCTTTATATTATTAAGTTTGATTTTGGTTTTGATCGTAGTCCGTCAATCATCAAGCCAGAAAAGTTGTCCCAGAACCTATAACAATTAACACTGTACGTTGCATTTTATCTAAGCGAAACTATTCTCAACAGTTACTTCAATGAAAAGAAGCTTTTAACTAGAGCTAGCCATTAGTCGGCAAAGCGACACTGAAACTAGGTTTTAAGAATAAATAAAACGAACCGCACAAACCGTGTCGATGTCGTGCTTTTAAACATTTATACCGATTCAGTTCTCTACAATTACGTGGAGGTAGAGAATCGATTAGATGTTCGAGTGTGATAGACTGTACTTTATGGTTTTACTAACTTCTGCTAACGGTTTCACCCGCTTTTTGAAGGAACTACTTCCAGAACTCGGATAAAGGGGTAGACTAAATGTTATTCTGATACACAAGCTTTATACCGCCGAGTTTCATTTAAATTATTCCCGTATTTTTTGCGTGAAAGGCTAGGAAACATCAATACATACAAACTTTGGCATTTATAAGTACATAACTTTATAACAACTGTACACAATTCTACATGCAATTCACGAGTTGTAAGGACAACTAGTAACATCGGAACTTTATTGTTAACATATTGTATTGTGAACGAGCCTGTACAACAGATGCAAATTCTCTTTTTGTCCTCTTACGAAGTATTGGCCGTGTGTCTCCGTAGTTGGTAGGAATCGATTCCCGTGGGACTCGAATAAGGCTACCCAAGTTCCTTTAGACATGCACATTTTGTTTGGCTGAAGTGAATTGCAGTACAATATCATCTGCATCATGTCAATTTAAGTGACACGATACTCATTTTATAGGAATAGCCTCTTGCAGTGTTATGTATACTATGGGAACTATTTCACACTATACCCCCGGATCAAAAACATGACCATTCATTTATTCTAAACTATCTCCATAACTTTCAACTAAATCAG
Source organism: Helicoverpa zea (assembly GCF_022581195.2). NCBI lineage: Eukaryota > Metazoa > Arthropoda > Insecta > Lepidoptera > Noctuidae > Helicoverpa > Helicoverpa zea. The sequence continues at coordinate 9,105,716 of NC_061466.1, read as the reverse complement.
ATTCAGCAGCTCCGATTTTGTTCTCATGCAATTCTGTGAGACAGAAATACCAACAGAGGTTATACTTTTGAATAGTAATATTGCCACAAAGACAAATCCTTTATATTATACAGTAGGCACATAAGGAAAACGATGACCCCAATAATCTTCAACGTACACTAGGTATATGAAACGGTACAAAAATAACATTTGAAGCGCAATAGTTGCAGATATAGTTAATTCAAGGATGGTAAACAATGATTAGGTCATTGTGAGTTGTCTGGTCAACCGTGAATTGTGAGTCATGTCGTATGAAGTATCATCCTTTGTAAAGGTATTGAATTGGTCTAAACTTTAAGCTGTGTGGTTCTTGACTGCCTTTGTGACTTCTTCGTTATCATGATAGTCCTGTTACGTCCTTGTATCTTTAACTTTGCTTAGTGCTTCGTCATGTTGAATTGATGGTGTACAATTTTGGATTCAGTGCTGAACAAGCTATAGTTCGGCCATTCAGAGAATGCGTTCCTGACACGTCGCGATTGAACTGACGACGTAATAACATTCATTGATTATTGATATAATAATGTTGTTTTAATGCTCCTCAATTGTTAAAACGGTAAACAACCAGCAAAAATATTTTTATCGTAACTGCAACGCCATTGCAAAGTTACGTCGTCAGTTCAATCGCGACGTGTCAGGAACGCATTCTCTGAATGGCCGAACTATAGTCATTTGTGCGTATTACTTTCTGAGCCGTGTAATAAGAATTTAGTCTCAGATAGATCACAAAAAAGGCACCAGTTTTTTGCAAGTCTCGTTTAGTGCTCCAAGCAAATGATTGTTCTTTATAAAAAAGAAACAGCCAGTCTATGAGTCAAACGGAGTGATTGTTCATTTGTCTGTTTGTGTATGTTTTGTATATCATTAACGTACGTGTCTAGTCATCTGTAACGTCTTTGCAGTTAGTGTTTTATTATTGGCTCACTGCATATAGGTACCTATTGGTAAACCATGATGACGTTAAGAGCGTTATAATTTTATTTGTGGGATTAGTTGTTCCCACTTGTTATTAACTCATCTCCCAATTAACGCCAATTGGCCCGATTCATTTATATCTTCTTTAAGAAAACGAATTTAGTTTGAAGGCGGGTAATTTCAAGTAACCACAAAAACCCAATTAAATTCTAACTCATAATTTGTACCCAGAATACTAATTTGGATCCTACGACAATTTACGCGAAGGAAATAATTTATGCTATTCTAACTTTTATATCTTTAAAATAACATGTATAATCCTATGAAACGGATGAGGGCAATTTGTCGTGCACACGGATAAAACTTTACCGATATAAATCTATCAGAAGTTTGCTAATGTATTTAAATGTTTCTGATGAAATATCGCGGTGTGGGCTTCTGGAAGATTTTTGCATTCCATTTTAATTTTAGAAACAGTTCAGTCAGATTTTTGGGTCATTCATTGGAGTGGGTTTTTGATGTGGCTCAACATTGATGAGTATAACTGTAGCTCCTAACTGTATATGAAAATAAAAGTATTTAAACTCATTTGCATGCTTGAAACAATCTTGTTTTTTTCTCGTCAATACTTGGTAGTCTGGCGTACCCCTATTCCACGTGTCCCTGATTAAGGACACACGAAAATAGGGCACAAATTATTCAAATTCAAGTCAAACTCCTTACGTTTACCTAGACGTGATCCTTTATCTAAACAGGTGAACAGAGAACATAAATAAAATAGGAATCACGTTACATATCTGACTAAGTTTTCACGAGGCACGTTCCACGCCAAATGACATAGCGAGTATTTAATAACGTTTCTCTTATTTACCCAGCCAACAGACCTGAAAACCGGTCAAGTATCAATCCGTATTTACGAGTATATTGGGAACAGAGACACGTGTTTGCCAATTGAAATATGAGCTTGTCGTATCGCTTCTCATGTAAGAGGTAATAACGTTCACATTGATTGAGGACATGGATTGGCTAGACGCTATAAAACTCTGTAGTACCGTTAACTATTGTAAATTATTATGAATATTGAAGGTACATAAAATCTGAGTTTACAATTGCGTATGCCTATAAACTTGGACTATTAAGCAAACATTTGATACTACGTCACTGGAAGCTGAAAAGTGTTCGCTGAAGCATAAATCGCTAGATATTTCCATGTACGTTCGGAGTGGTAACATGATAAAGCGATTAAGCGCCTCTGGGCGTTTGACAGAAACTGCGTCGCACATGGCATCGACCGCAGGGTGCATTTCCTTTTTTCTTTTTTTATTCCGTGACCACGGCAACCGGACGCAACTGGCGACGTGCGAGATAAAAGGATTTTAAATATAGAACGGGGAAAATGTAACGGCTATTTTGTAGCTCATGTGGCTTGTTAGTTAAAAACTTAAACGGGTAGGATAACCGCAATACGAGTAAGCTCTTTGAAGTAAAACGGGTGAAATTGCCAAGATTATACTCTGCACATATTGTATAATATGTTTTTATTACAATATTTGTTTTAATTTGTGGGAACATGAAAGTAATTTGTGATTCATGTTCGTTATTTGTATATTTTCGTTTGAGTTGTTTATGCTTCAGCTGAATGTTCAAATGGAGACTCCGTGTGATTAAACGTTCTGTTAATGAATGCATAGCAGTAATTAACTTCAAAAACCAATTTGTTTTGCTCTTTGTTTTGTTTTCCTTTGATTTGAAATGAGTATACACAGGAAAAACGTTGGTTCAACATAAGCATGTTTATTTTTTTATGTTATTTTACGAAAAAATGTTTAGTTATTTTTTGTTAATTTTATTATTTTTCTTTACAGGAGCTGGATGTGTAGCTGATTGTGTTTTATTTTACAAGAAGTTTCTTTAATTTTTCTTCATGGTATCATGTAAGTTTTATTTTATTTTTGGTTATTTTTTTATTTATTTAAGTTTTTTACATGTACATTTACAGGAACCATGACTAACTTCTTTTACTTCAGATGTGGTTTTCTATAGTTTTTCTTAATATTATCCGATGTCCTAAAGGACCAATGGTCTGGAATTTTTCCATTTCCTCGTAGGGACACATTCGCCGTGCATAGAGCGGTCGGGACAATTCAATTTGACGTTATTTTCCGGATGCTTGCCATCAGGCTCCTGACATGAGAAGCCGTAAAAATAATCCGGTGAACAAGGTTCGGTATGTCAGCTTTTTGAATCTATCTTCAGGGTTGGGATAACAGGGTTTTAGGTGTCGTATTGAATTTGTTGTAGATTTTTCAATATTGTGTAAAGAATGAATGTTAAAAACATTCTTTTAAAAAATTTTAAAAGGTTGAACACTACGAAAGGTTGTATATATGCAATTAAAGAGTTTAAATCTAATCTTAATTACCATAAGACAAAACATGAACTTAATCTAAATGATACGATGCAAAATATTTCCTTAATCAAACTTCACGTTCAAACGTCAATATTAAAACAAGACACAAAAACAAGACAAGTTCATCAAGTCCTTTGCGTGACAAAAGTAATACGGAAACATGAAATACATTTTGCACATTTTATGATGACCATAAATCGCCAAATACCAAGGTGTCTGGTTACCATGGCAACGGAGGTACTTCCGTACGGAAGGACCAAGATTATTGTGACGTAATAATAAGGGCATAAAGTTATTTGCAATATTATATGATTTATCGGCACTTTGATGTAAATTGTGGGTACTGAGTAATTGCTAGGTTGTATATATTATGGGAAGGAAGTTGATCATTTCCTTATTTATTTGATGAAGCTTTATAATGGCTGATTATGTTTCGAGATTTTTTATGTACGTCTAATTAATTTCATAGAGGTTTTCTTTCAGTTTTAAAGGTCGACGCAAATCGTTTTTTTTTGTGGAAATGTCACCACGCAAATTAAATAGGCTAACAATTTTATTTATTACATAGTCAATGCCAATTTTGGTAGATGTAATTGCACAACATTGTTAACAAAATTGATCAAAACACGTTAATATTCAAAGAGGTTTCCTTCCAGAAAGTTCTAAAAGCAATTAAGCAGTAATTGTGGGATCCCTAGTTTGTCTCGATAGTTGTGCCTTCATTTGGTTAAACCGTTTTATTGTAATAAACGCAAAAGACGTGTTTGTTGGCACATATTGTTCTAATGTTGTCTGGATAGCTAGCCTCGTAAAAGTTAATGAGAGATATGAATATAAATAGTTGAAACAGGATGCAATGAAAACAATAACACACCACACACTCCACATCACACCACACCACACCACATCACACCACACACTCCACATCATACCACACCACACCACACACTCCACATCACACCACACCACACCACTTCTACACACACACCTAGCACACATGCCATCACATAATTATAGCAATAAATAAATGTATAAACCAAAATGTACTAATTAGAAAGAGCGGCGCCTTCTAACACAGGCATTATCTGCTTAAAAGGAGGTGCCATTGCAAACAAACTGTATCCATTTATGGTTATGAAATAAATTTATTTTTATTTAATAATCTTATCATAATTTGCATAAAACTTCTTGAAGACGAAAATATTTGGAAATGGTGTGAATTTTGAACAAAATAATTGACACCTTCCTTTTACGAGTATTGTCTTCTTACTGCGTTTTAGTACTTTTCCTTCAGGTATTGTAAAGTGATATTTACTTTGGTTGCTCCCAAATAAAGATTAATTTTGTTATTCATCGAACATACAAAAATATAATTTTCATTGGCTCTAGAAGAAAATTTATTTAATTGCTATAAGCACATTTATGTATAAGTAACTTTTAATAATTAAAAAGAAAACAATTGGAAATGAAGTAGTTCAAGGCATAGTTATAATTACGCTAATTAACAAACCACAAATAAGTACACTTCACATACTGCCAAGTGCCAAGTATAAAAGCTCTTGCATTAAGATTCATGCAAGGACCGACTAGAAAACCTTCACAACTAGGCCGTTTGAAAACTTTCTTCATCCAAGGTAGCAATTAGCATACAACATGGTGCATTATAAATGTTCGTTCTTTAATTACTGGTAACAGTGTACTGGTCCTTGCATCCGAAGGCTGTAATGTCATAACTGGAACAACATATCCTTGACACGCCTCGGTGACCGCATCACGTATGTGGGGAAATGTATAGCAAACATTGATATGGTGAATGCTATATTAGAAGTAAGGGTACGTTTATATCAAACGAAGGAGAAACTAAGCTAGACTGCAAATTTTAGCAAATTCTTTAAAGCTAATCAGATGCAGAGCATTCTTTCGTTGTTCTCTCTAAAAAAAGATAGGTGGAGATATAATGATCATTCGTTCGTTTACTTTAGATTTTTTTATCAAATTGGTTTCCTGGTAACTATTTAGTAGTATGTGCTTCTGGTTTAACTAGTTAGTGAGTTTATGTGGCTTAAAGTTATGAAGCTGTTCGAGTTAGGTTACAATTGCTGCTGAATTCTATGAAATTTAGCTTCTGGGATTATACCTGTGGTAGATATTAGAACAAGCCTCGTTAATATGAGAGGAGGGATCATACTTGGGATCATACTTGAGAGGGGAATTTGTAAACATCATGAAGATATACATATATACGTACACGTACATATACGTACTTGTTATTTTCTCTACCTTTTTAGTTCTCCATATGCGAACGTTTGTCACATAAAAGTAATTAAAATTATACTATCAGTACTTTATATGTATATTTAATACACACCAGATGACATGAAAGTTAATTAATAATCTAACATCAATAAGTGTGACACAAGTTGCTGATCATACAAATAGATGTTCAAGATACATAGAGGTTGTTAATTAGAAGGTAGTTATTAAGCAGGATGTTACCTTGAATGCTTGTATTAGCAAATTAGATACAGTTCAGTTGAAGGCCCTACTGCATTCTTCAGGCTTCCTGTAAATAATATGCTTATTATACGACGTAAAAATGCAATTAATCCAGTGCTTACTGAAATTCTGAGAAAGGCGTCAAAGACGATTCTTGGATTTTTCTCATAATACTTTATTATTTGTGACGCTTGGATGCTTTAAATCAAGATTACAATAAGTGAGTATAGCTAGTCTGTTAAATTAAAATCAAAGCTGCACTTATCATTTTCACAATTCAATTCATAAAACAAAGGCCACCAACATTTCAACCATGATAAATGTTCATTGACTAAGAAATATCCCAGTTGCATTTAGAAAAAGGTGTCCAGTTTTTTATGAAGAGTCAGAAAAGCTTCGGTTTCTCCTAAAAATATAATCCACAAAAATTAACTGTGCAAATAATAGTATTTCTAAGCTCTGTGAAATATTTCGTGGAACAAGATAAGGTTGGGGGTCGTTAGAGTACCCTTGGAGAAGGAGCCTCGCAGCCAGCTCGTGCAGGGTTAGATAACGCCTTTATGGGGGAGATATCAGCAGATTCAATTAAATTTCGTTTTAGGGTTGAGCTTGTTGATATAGACTGCTTTATCATCGTCTTCTGTTGAAGTATCAGGTGCAGAATATCTATTAATATTGTTATTTTAGATTCCGCCGGTGGTTTCACTCGCATCTCTTGGGAAGTAATTCTTGCACCCGGATAAAAACTGAATTCCGATATTCAAACCAAAAACAAATTCCTCCAGTCAGTTCTTCCCACTTTACCGCTCTGAAGTCAGCCATTTGTCGCCTCACGCATGCGCGGTAGTGTTGTTTGTACATTTTGACTAACGTGAAGTCATTAGTAACCAACTTCGGACCAGCAAAGAGGATTGATTGACAAATGACTCATGGGAAAAACCAAACTTTGTAGCACCTATGCAGTATTATGATACACGAACACTTTTATTAGTAAACAGTGTTGGAAATAATACACAATGTTATCAAATATCAGTCATGCCTCACCAGGCAGACCACACGGTGACCACAGACAAGTCATTAGCTTTATATTTACAAACTAGTTGTTCTCCGTGGTTTCACCCGCGTCTAAATAGGTTCTATATCTAGTCTTTGTCTCCACAAAAAAGTTTAGCTTCAACAGAGAAAGATTTTTCAAATTGGTTTAGTACTTTTGGACCCTTTACAGTTTACAAACAAAAAATCCTTTTTATAATATTAGTTTATGTTTTTTTTTATATTGAACTTCTCTATATCACCTGTGCGGGGTCAACATTAGGGCAAGCCCGACGGGTTTTATAGATATTAATAGGTATTTACGTTCGATTTTCATTAGGTTAAGTAATTGGTTTTTATACGCATTGCTTTGGCATACTAATGCCTGCTACATAGTTCACTACTTTATCCTGCTTATCAAACTTTTGAACCAAAAGCAATGCGCAGATATCCAATGGATTCGTTTGAAATAACAATGACATCTTCAGAAACATAGTACCAATTAAATGGTACTTAGACTGTCTCGTGTAAACCATAGAAGTCTCAACGTACGTGATTTATCTTCCATCAGGTACACGAGACCCCTGACTTAGTGCATAGACAGTACACACACATGTAAGCTATGTCTGTGAGACTACAGACCGTAGGAAAGTCGATCTATGAGCGATTACCCTCTCTCTAATACGTTTTTAACTACATTTTGTTCACAAGGCGTTAATGAACCTGCTTGCAACGGTTTAGTTTACTGACATGAGGAAACTATTTCGTGGACAGTCTTTTTATACTTCCAAGAATTTCCGAGCTATTTATAGCTGAAATTCAACTGGCACATGTAAATAATAAACGACATATGACCACTTAGTATTGATTTTCCGCCCATTCATAACGAAAATACATTTTGAGACAATAGAACAAAACCTGTTGTAACCAAACTTAATACAAAAGTTAATAAAATCAATATTTCCTCAGTTGCAGTACATTTCATATTCGAGAGTTTTAATAATAGTGTTAATGGTTCCGTTGAACTGAGAAAACAAGGGGCTATTTAGTTATGCAGAACGAAGTCTGAAGCATAAATCTCTGAGGAGAATAAAGTGGACAAAGTAAACATAAATCATTGTATAATTTTGTTGGGTGTTTTTCCGTAAAATTTGTAGTCTATTCGCACTGTGTTTGTTAATATTTTGCTGTTTTTATTAACTTAAAAAGATAAATCATGTTACAGGGTGCCGTCGTCCTTTCTAATTTTAAAGAGCTTTTGTTTATTGTTGACAAAGACTAGGAAGAACTGGAAAAACATTGTCATTTTTGTTATTTTACATAAAAAGAAAGCAAGAAAATTTCTGAATTACTGAGATAATAAAGATACCTTCTAATATTTTATGAATAGATATCGATTAGTATTTTCCATCTTTACTGGCTATAGTCTCGTCGTATCGTATTTCTCCCTTGACGCGTTCGAGGTACTTTAATGGCACCTGTCTTAGAGCACAATTGAATTTTATCCCGTGACGTAACGCAATATCAAAGTAGCTTAACTTCGTTCAGTGGAATTGTTTCTAGAAAGTGCTGGAGATAAGTAGGAAAGAATACAGCTGCACGGTTACAAATAAAATTAAACATGAAGGTATGAAAGCTAAAAGGTTCATCTATGTCGCTATCGAAAGCTTAGTCTTCTGATTCTACAATTTTCACATTTCTTTGAATTTTCCGGGCATAGTACCTAATTAGTTTTATTGTATTCCTTCATTTAAGATCTCACTTAGCTATGTTACCAAGTAGCCTGTAACAGAATTTTAGAAAATTCGAAATCGCATTCCCTTCTTCGAATCAAGATCAAAGACCCTGAAATGAAAGAGCCAAAAATCAAGTGTTCAAATTGAAAATAACATATTTTCATTAACTTTCCAGTGAGTACTTTTCCTAAACATTTTGATAAAATCGTTTATACCTTCGCAGAAACGGTTAGTATTCGGTTAAATCAGGGAAAGGAGTACTGAAGGTCGTTGACTTCGCGTTACCTGTTCCCTCTTTCCCGGGCTCTTATTACTGTGCTGAACAAATTCGATGAGAGCTTTAAATTCTATTACGCTTTTTCATTGTTTCAGTAATGATACGTATTCCTGACTTTTTTCGTGCACGTTTACCTTTTTATATATATTTTTCACTGTACGGAATTCTACTTTACATTACCTACTTGCCTCTATTATTATGCTGCTTATGTTCTCACAACATTTTCAAAAAATAATTATGTCATTATTTCCATCTTTTCAACATTCACCAAATATAAAATTCCGCACAGCTTTTCCTTCTTTCCCTTTAAATTACCACCGGCTTTGTTTAAAATCCTCTTTTTCTTAAGACCGGCTTTGCGTAACTTCTGCCTGGGGTTATTATTCTGGTATTTTCCTTCATCATTAGGTCTCAGAATACAGAGCAGCTATAATCTGATCTAGGGGTGACTGACACCCCGCAGTAGACTTTATCGCACCCGCCTAAAATTAATGAGCTTGGCTCCACGACATGGGTAGACTCGTTATTATATCAAGAATACGGATTACAGATTTATTATAGAACTAGCCGTTTTCCCGCGGTTTCACCCGCGTCCCGTGGTAACTACTGCCCGTACCGGGATAAGATATAGCCTATGTTACTCGTGGATAATGTAGCTTTCGAATGGTGAAAGAATTTTTAAAAACGGTCCAGTAGTTTTTGAGCCTATTCATTACAACCAAACAGACAAACAAAGTTTTCCTCTTTATAATATTAGTATAGGTATGGTTGGGCTCACGTTAGACGGAGAAATATTTTTTTTATCTATTTTCTATTACTTTTTCTACGACGACACTGCTTCAAGGCGACGAATTTCGATTTTCCTGTGATTAGTAAATTTTAAAGTCCTGGATCCCCTAATATTTTATGTTTCAATGAAACTGACATAATGGCGAAAATAAATGAAAATATTTGATGACGAAAATCTGTACATCGCCAAAACTGTAATAAAAAAGAGTATCCTACAAACGTTATGTTCAGCACAATAAGGTGTTACCAGTGTAAAACAAGCACTTACAAAGGTACTAGACTCCGACCTCTTGACATAACACCTCGCCATTCACTTACGGCTCCCATGGGAAGTGTATGGGCCTTTCTATTTTTAGCCGAAAACACAGGACAACATTGAACATAGCTACAGATAGTAAAAAAACCTCATTCCGCAGCAAATTGAATCGGATTTAAGAACACGAGGCTTAAGGATGCGACGGTTTGTTTGTTTGCTATTCCCTGATGTAACGCAAGTAAATAAGGAAGGAGGTTCTTGTATTATGTTTCAATGAACTATCCTGGTTTCTTAAGCCCTGAAGATAATGGCTGGATTGTTGTGGTTCCTGAGACTTGATGAAGAACCAAATGATTGCTAAATGAAATTAAGGTTCTGTTTGCAACAGCGTCCTATGTAAAACCGATGCTTAAAGAAGCAGTAAATATATTAATGCTTTGTTATTAAATAATATTGTTTTGATTTTTAATCAGCTATGTTTGTGTTACCAGCTAACACCTTACGAGTACAGCACCTGTGAATAACGTTAAGTGTGTTTATGTTAACGGTTCCTCGCTTGAGAGTTTCATAAGTGCTGGATCCTGGATTATGTTATAAGATACGTGTTATGGGAGGGTATTCTAGTAGGTAGATCTTTGCTTAAGCACAGATATGTGGATTTTACCTATCCTACACTTGAATTTCGTGCTAGAAATTGAATGTTGACATAGGTCCCATACAAAAAATGTTTATGTCCTATCTCTAAGTATCTGAACAAATCAACAGATAGATAGGAAATTAAAGGCCCTTACACCTTAGGCTTCAAAATTTGATCCAATCTAGTACATTCCTTATGTAAGGCATGGACTAATTCGGTTCACTTTCTTTTTCTTTACGAAGGTGTCAAACCTTTGCGACCTTTTTCGTTCTTTATAGGGGAGAATACAGACAAAGAGCCTAACTTAATGAATACAGGCCTTCATGTTTCTAGTTGAGCAGGTGTGGTAAATGTCAAGTTGCTCGTTATGCCTCCAGCCATGGTGGATCTAGTAACGAGATGGTTGTTTACGCTGTTCGCCTCAATGAAGTGCCCTAATGACTGCTGTTGCCTTTTATACGATGTTTCATGACGGAAATGTAGGTTAGAGGAATTTGAAGAGGACTCCAACCCACTAGGGGTTTAATTAAAGCCCGTTTGAGGACCATTCGTTTCAAAAGAAAATTGAGGGTTCGAGGTTGATGAAAAATCTTAGATTGGTTGTGGCTTACGTAACAATTTTTTTTTTGAAGACCAAACGAATGAAAGTCAAGTATTCCTTTGCTTCGGTAGTTTTATTTATGTTTCATACTTTACCTTTAGCCAAAGCTACTCATAGCCATGACATACATGACAATGTAAATGACGTACACTTTCGTATCTCAAGTACAACACCTACATAATATCTGACTAGAGAGAATTACTCTCAAGTTGTGTCGACAGCACTCTTGTCACTAACATGAATATATTGTATGATCCTATACAATATCTGTAGGTTGAATGATCCTAGTTTAATAGATTGCATCAGTCTATTAGGTAATAATGTAGTTGCAGTGATGACTGCTATACATACATATAGGTATCTGGTGTTTATTATGTTTCATTAGCACTTCTAACTTAATTAGGTAATTCAACACTGTATATTTTAATCACCATCCTTAATTAGGTCACTTGGTTATTCCAGACAGATGCAAATTAGCGATGTGTCATGTCAAAAATAACACTAACAGTAGAAAGCAAAAAAAAAAATCGCTCTAGTAATGTTTATGAAAGGTCTCTAAGAAATGTCACATCTGTTTTACTTCTTTGCGCAAATAAAGAGTTTAGAAAAAGCAATAAACGTAGGTGTCGCGTCTATCAGTCAGACTGCGTGGCGACAAATGGCCTCAGACTAATAAATGAGTAGACGCGACTCACCTTTGAATATTTAACTTGTTTCGTGGAAACAAGCACAGTTTTGATCAGCTTAAAGTTTGTTTTGTGTCTGTGGAAATAGTTCAGCTAAGTACTAGAACGTTTCAACTACTTTCATGCTGTAGCATATGGACTTTTCCTTCGTTTCAGATAGCTAATAAATTACTTTTAATAGCTCCTTTCTTTCTAATGAACCATAAGCAATATTGTAACCAGTAACAATGTAGCAACAATGTTTTCCAAACAAGTCATCTGCTTAGCCATTAGACAACAATGTTGCTTATATTAACACCCGCATAAATAAATAACACATTATGCATTTGTAATTTACCTTCATAGTCCTGTTGCATTCCGTTACACGTAATTTCAAACGTGCCAGCTTCATAAGCCCCTATGACAGAGCAGCCACGATAGCTAGTCAAACTCAGCAGAACGAAACGCAAACACAAAGAAACAAACTGCAGCTTTACATTGTTCGGACTTTACGACTTTTACCATACAAAGTATCCAAAAACACGAGGTAATTTGGACATTTTTATCTTCAGCATAACCACGTTTTTCACATTCATGTCTTTATTCGAATTGAAGAATCATTGAATTAAGTAATAAAAACTATTTTGTGAATCGAGTTTTATTGTGTGCGATTATGTGATCGGCCATTTTAGACTTTCTTTTTTATAACACACGCATTTTATATTGATTGCACATTTATTTTATAACACGTCAATTGTAATATCTGAATAGTTAAATCTAGGCATAGCATTCTTGCTGTGTATATTAATAAAGGAGACATTTTTTATCTGTTTGTTTTGGTTCCTTAACTGCTGCGAATATTAGTTTCTATAACCTAGGTATTAAACATTATTTTACTATTGGAAAGCTACGGTATCCCCAAGTACATAGGCGGCTATATTTTGTCCGGGTACGGGAAAAAATTTCTCTGAAACGCTAGTGAAACTGCAGGGAACAGTTAGTAAAGTATTATTTGGAAGTGAAAGATGTAAAGTAGAAAATAAAAGAAAAACAGAAGACTTTTGTTTATTTACCAAACATAATCGGTAAATATGACTTCAGTATAGCGGTTATATAATGATTTCCCCTCCCAAAGGCCACGTGAAAGACATTCACGGTCGCGACCATGAGGTCAATCACTTTCATGAAAGTAAAAGCCATTATTTGATAAAGAAAACACCCTGATATAAATTAGCATTTTCTTTGTAGCGAACATGTTTTTATTTTCCTTCTATTGATAAATATTTTTGTAATTTTTTATTGTAAATGCTGAGCTTGATGAGCTAAAGGCTTGTTTTCTACGCAGTATTCTATATTTTTTTGAAAAAAGTTGGATCTGCCTAAAGCGTTTTAAGTATATAAAAACAATCAAATCGGGAACCACGTTTCAACAATCACTAGTGTAAACGACTTGCACGGAGGACCATAGGTGCATAGAAAGCAATATAGATTCACTCAATCAAAAAAACCTTTTCAAGTACACACAACGGTGCATTCAAATTCTCCGCCGGTTAAATCTATTAAATACAATACCGTCATCATACCAGTAATACCACTTAAATAAAGGTCGGGTAATCCATTAGTCATAGAATATTTCATGTCAGTTTATCGCTATTCTACGTCCAATTAGTTGAGTAGAAGCAACGCAATCGGTCTCCTTTGACGTACGGTAATCGGTCATACTGTTTACTTTTTTTTTAAATATCCAGGCATTTTAATTTCTTTAAGGGTTCTCCTGTTTTGTGAGAAAAAATGGCGGAGCATCGATGTATCATTCGCTACAGCTGTCTCCCGTTAGGAAAAGATATGAACAGTGTGTCGCTTTCGGACTATTTATCTTTAACACTTCATTGATTTTAAGGAGATTTTGTTCTATTAAGTTTTCTAATAGGGTTTTCACCATATAATAATATGATGAGAAGTTTTGGGTACTACTGTACTTGTTAAAATAGTCTCTGGATTACCTCTAAAATATGGTACTTACTCAGGAGTTAGGTTTAGGTAAGGTTAGCGTTAGCATAATAAATAAGTTTTTTTTTACTACAATGTCATCAAGAGAACAACAATGTTCTGAAGAAACTAAAGTATTAATAGATGATGAGTAAGATGGTACTGAAAAGTGGTCGACTTTATTGCTCAATATTTTAAATGGAAACAATAATAAACACAATACAATAATCTGTTTAAGCTCATTCAGAAACAGAAGCTGCTTCAAGCTTGCCTGACGATTCTATAGTACTTTATTTATATTCCACTAGCTTCCGCCAGCGGCTTCGCCCGCGTGGTGTGTTGATAAAAAGTAGCCTATGTGTTAATCCAAGGTATCACCTATCTACATACCGAATTTCAATCAAATCGGTCCAGCCGTTTTTGCGTGATTGAATAACAAACATACATCCATACATTCTCACAAACTTTCACATTTATAATATAAGTAAGATTTAAGTTCTCCGTTTATACTCATATTATAACTGTATTGGTAATAATCACCTTCATTATGGAATGAAGTTACATTGTAGAACAACTTACTTTAACATTTATTTCTTGTAGGAATTACTCATTGAATGCATGCGACCTTTAAGGTTTCTTAGTATACCTATATTTAATTTGTTGTTATTAATTTTAATACATCACCTTTATTCAAAGTAATACTTGGAACTAGTATTAATGTAATGAGTATTTCGTAAATTAAATATTTGTGAGCTTTTTAAGAAGGTCGCGCTTTCCTTGGGACTAATATCTAAGTGGTTTGAATTCTTGGAACTTTTATCGCAGGATTTCCTTCGACGTATTTTCTGTTCCTGATTATAATCTTGTTTCGAAGTAAAACGAAACATTTTCGTATTTTGAAATATGTTTTACTATTGGATATGTTTTGCAAAATCAGAACTTTTTCATGTTTTGAATTACCTTAATATTACATACACAAGAAACTATTCGTTCAGGACAGGGCTATCTGTAAATTATAGTAATTCGACATGTGATGTTATTTTATTATATACTTCCAATGTACCGAATGTCAGGGCAGTAGGCTTAGCCATGGCTTTTTATAAATAAATCTATTTTATACACTTAGGGACGGTTTCGCCGTGGAAGCACGTGGATCGATATGGTGGCGTGTGTCACGCAACTAGTGATGTGCCTATAGCTACGGAACTTCGTATATATCCGCGGATGTAAGCGGATATGCGCTGGCGAAATTATCGCTACACTAATTGGATTAAAAACATATGTGATGCATTATGCAGATCCTTATGTACTGTACTAAGTTAATCTGACTATAATATAACATCGAAAACATGATATTGAAGTAAAATCAAGCTTATTTTTTTTGCATTTGCACACTTCCTGAAGCCATATTTTACATGAATGTCGCCGTAAATTCTAACCATGTCTTTAGCAGAACAAGATTTCTCGTATCCGCGGATTCAGCTTACCGCTCCATTGTCACGTCACTACTTGTTACACCGGTGGTCGACACAACCGTGGATGCCACTAATTCACGTGCTTCTCCAATTTCTATGTTCACACAATTTATGTGAAAACTCCCCATTGTGTTCATTTTGCTACGGCTATATTCGTGTGATATTAAAATCGAGCGACTTTTGCCAAGCATTCATAAAAAGTATAGTAAGTACAACAAAACTACGTTTGCTATTCATGAAAGACCGCAGACTCTCATAGAAAATAATATGCGCATAAAACAAGAAAAAACCTAAATCATATTACATGAATAATAAGAAAGAAATGAGGCCTGATAGGGACAGACATAAAGACGTACAAGACCACGAAATAATATCTTTATGCGACAAACGCTAATAGAATACCAACGAGTACAAAATAATACTACATTTGCCTGAGAATATCAGATATTCTATTATTCATGAACACAATTATGAGTAATATGAAAGCAGCTTTCCTATCGATTGTCCTGAAAAAGGGAAACTAAAAGGAATGGAAAGGGCAGTTGAGACTGCAATAGAAGTAATAAATATTCAAGTACTGCGGCTGTCAGGGACATTATCTGTGAATCATTCATGCCCCGGGAGTTTCCGCTGCCGTCTAACTTTTTTCTTGTTGTTTATAGAAGAAAATATATACATTTTTTGTTGCGTAAATTAAGGGACGTGAACTCAAAGCAATGAGGCTGCTGTCAGAAACTTTGTACGCTTGAAATACTTTGTGTATTTGGATCGAATCGGTAGTTAGTAGTCATCTATTATTCAAAGTTGCCCAAATCGATATCAACGATGTCAATTACTAAATAATTGGGGCTTATCGTCCAAAAAAATATGTTAGTAAAACGCTGTTGTTTTGTACCTATGCTTTATATTTTATCAGGTTTAAAATATGATTCCCTGTGTTGGAAATTCCATATCAGAGAGCTGTTTACCCAAGAGTCATGAATAAGATAAAACTAGGTCGTGTCAGGAACTAGAGTCCACCATTCATGGCAACTCGTTTGACAAGCTGTGATACACCGACATTTTACAGCAAATATTTACTTTATCAACTCCTTGTAAAGAAATCTTGTCTTCTCAATACCGAGCTTTAGAAACACTTCAATTAAGATGAGTGTATTGAGGAGGAAAATCTCATGTTGGGCTATAATCAAAATTTATGATTTCGTAAAAAGAAAAAAGGTTGAACAAATATCGTTCTCTTTTAGAATGGTCTTCATTATTTGCTTATTGCCCTACATTTCGGGAGGACTGCCTACAAATCCTAAAATGGAAATGCCCTTAAAACACTTTTTGTAAGAATCCCAGACTCAGCGTGAATTTTGAATAGGTCCTTTACAAAAGTATTTTGTGAGGCAATCGCGTCAAATGATCTTAAACTTTTGTGTATATTTCAAGCGAAATTAGAAATGTATGCAAATCATTCCACTAGCTTTATCTCAACAACTTGTTTCATATACAAGCCAATTAGAACTAGACTGGTGACTAGAATACCGTTCCAACATAATCATTAAAAAGCATAGCATAATTTATTAATATATTCCAATTTCCTATCGTTTGTAGGAAGGAATACCTTTAAAACCCTCATAATGAAAAAGGAACTTCTAAATCACAATATCAACAAAGACCCTTGTTCTACACCGGTTGACAAGTTTCGACAAAACTTTCGCTATCTCGACTCCACGGGAAATTGGGAGGGAGGGATTTTTCAACTTATGGAGTAAAAGTTATTCACTTATGAAAGTACCTTAATTATATTGACATTGAACAAGTTTTAAGGTTGCCTCTGACACAAATGAGCTTCGTCTGAAAAGTTTTGGAAATAGGAAAGTTCTAATACTTACATCATTAACTATATAGCTTCCAAATAACGTGTTACATACATATTTTCCTATTTAACTTCATGAGCTACCTTGATTCAGGTCGATTCAGTTATTCCAAGTCATGTTAAACTGCCGAACTCATTCAAACAATGCTGTGCTCATACACATGACTACGTCGTTCGACATTTGTTTCTCGGGAGCACCAGCGATCCACTTGAACCTCAAAGTCTCACTTACTCCAATTAACAAAACATTGTTCTTAATTGTCTTCTCGGACCGAGGTCGATGACCTAACCCTCGGCTTCCTAGGGCTGTCCCGTAATGATCCATTGTTCCCTTAAGTGTACTCGAATGTCTTTGTGGGTATCGAGATAACGATTGTTTATCGATAACAAAGTATAGTCAAGTGTAGTCGGGCCGTAGCGAAAAGTTCCAATGCTTAGCTTTCAAACTTTTAATTATGCTCGCTTCTTTGTTTTGTGACGATCAAAGGAATTCAATATTGTATAATAACATATTATTTTAAATACCTATTTATTAAAAAAAAATACTACTTATATCAAAATAATGAGTGTTCAGA
The DNA here is from genome assembly GCF_022581195.2 of Helicoverpa zea. Lineage (NCBI taxonomy): Eukaryota > Metazoa > Arthropoda > Insecta > Lepidoptera > Noctuidae > Helicoverpa > Helicoverpa zea. The sequence continues at coordinate 9,087,960 of NC_061466.1, read as the reverse complement.
TAGGTGAAAATTGAATCTGTGTTACGATTTAGAACAATCACAAGAAATAAAGCTACAGAAAATGTCAGAGTACCCTAAGTTCCCCATCTACAAATCGTTTCCATAAATTCAGACATAAACCAAGGGTACGATGACCCCTGGGTGTTAATTTCAGCAATAATTCATCTTTGTACATCGTTAATGATGGTCTTGTCTGCCGGGACCCAGCAATGAAAGGACACTGACAGGATTCAGCTGAATATGAAACGCTTCAGAATTATATCTGTAGGACCCGCCAGTTTAAATTGAAACGTTGGTTTTATGCAAGCGGGGCATTTTCTGCGTAAATTAAATCCTTTTGTTTCAATTTTATTCTTTTAACAGTAACGTTATTTTTCCGAATAAAATATGTAGCTCTTTTCAACTCACACATTCCTTGTGATCCCTTCGTCAAACACAATATAGTCATAAAATATTTATAAACTGCTAATCATAGAGAGAACTTTATGATTAGTACGAGGAAAGGCTAACTGTACCCTTATGATAAATGATACTTAGCCATTCCATTAGAAAATGTTTAGAAACTACGGAACTAATTTCCGCAATGTTATAGTGACACGAGCAGATGCTTACTCCTAAGCTCCAGAAATGTAATAAATACGTAGTTCACACGAGGCAACACCAGGGTATATTCTTAACAATAATACGGCAGGTGTTTGAATAATAACTCCTTACATAAGGTAACTTATAAACTTTCCTGCCACGTGCAAGTTATAAGCTCCACAATACACATGCTTCATGCTTCAATAAAGGACTATAACAATGTTATATTTGTAATCACAAAGGAATTCTGAATCTGTAACCGTTTATTAATAAACCCGTATATGACAGGTAGCAAGGGGTTAGCTGTCAAACTAAGTTTTGGGACTGAACCCTGAATATGTAAATGGCGAGAGAACCGAATTTATTGAAGGGTGCGAATTCGAAAATTGGAGTTGCGTTTGAATGTTAATTAATCAAATGTTTAAGAGTAAATGCTTTATTACGTCCACGTAGCCATTGTCACTCAAAAAAACTGTCGTAAAATAGCATTAAAAACAGAGGAGGGATTTTAAATATATTAACATGATTTTGTTTACCGAGAATTCAAAAGCCAATTAAGCTACACGTTTTATCTCTCAAATTACTTTTAAAATATGTAAATTCCTGTTATTTCCATTCCAATTAGTAAAATATGAATTTCCTAGTACGAAATATAATAGCAATTTTCAATATCAATTTCAGGAAAGTTACCGTGATTGCTCACTCGAGGTTGAGTATCAAATTTAATTTCCCTTGTAGTTATAATGAAAATGCAGCATTTCACTCGTTTCAACTGAAAACAAAGCTAGTTGAAAGGCGAATCACTGCAGCCGTTGTTTCATTTTCCAGATAAAAGTAACATTGTAGAAGACTTGTTTGTATGTTTTATTTAAATTGGCTTTGACGCGACTTGTTTCATAGTTCTTAACTTTTTCTTGTCTTGGATTTATTGTTTTTGCCTTTATCTCTGTAAGCAACCGGAGTTCGGATATCTAGGCTCTTTTAATACTAGGCCTAAACATTATGATACAGGAAACGATTGCATTATCTTTCACCGATTTTAACTTATAAAAACGTTTATCCATAAAATACTTCAGGAGCTGAAAAATCTGTAGGCAAACAGGGTACCTTAACACTTCGATGAACAACGTAAAAAGAAGTTTTCTCCTCCACCAGTTGTAAATTATAACGATAAATCCCTACTTTATCGTTTTTCTTTTGAAGGTAGGAAAAGTAATTCGGCCTTTTTACTACAGGACCTCTTTTTGCCTAGAGCGTAACCGTTTTAAGGATGTATAAGCTTGTTCCTTTTTATGAGAAAGTTTATCTTTGCATTGTACACACATCTATTGTATAACATTTTTTATTAATGCAGCGATTAGCAAAGAACAACTTGAAAATTAATCAAGTGTTAGAGCTTCTTCAGAACTTTTAATACTATCACTTCATATACTTGCCAGCTGCGTTGCTGTAATCTTGAAGAGATAAGTAACGTGGTAATCATTGTTTAGATACATGAAACATCTCAGCTGTAAGTTTGGGACACAAATGGCGGAGCAATGGTGACAACAGTTGTCTCTAACTGACGAATAGCAACGTAGTCACCCAAAGTAATAGGTAGTCTATAGAAATAGGTAAGTGGCCTTCGAACTTCGACTCCAAAAAAAAAACTAATAAAATAATATAAAAACTTACGAATGGCGAATACAAAAAAAGGTTTTTCGGTTCAATCGTGCAGATAGTGGTGTTATTAAGGGGTTAACGACTACCCCAGGGAGCAATTTCCTGGGCGAGCCGCGAAGGTCGAATTATAATGGACAAAGTTAATGTACTGCGTTTCACATTATATTTATGTTGACTAAACTTTGAATACACACTTTTAGGCACCCTATGTTTCTATAGGTGTACCTATTTCTAACAATAACTGGCGATAGAAAATGTTACTTGTGAGATGACGACAGACAGAAGAGTATGGAAGGAGAAAATATGCTGCGCCGACTCCAAATAAAATTCGGATAAGGGCAGGAGTTTAATGATAAAATGGCCATAAAAATTTGGATAATGTGACGTACTTTATAGTGAGTAAATAAGGAAAATTATAGGAAAATGCGTGTTTGTTGATTTCCGAGCAAGTGATAGCGGATAACTAATTATTATTGGAATTGTGTATTAGTTATGAAATGTGGTAAACAATTACGTAATATCTAATGAGCAAAACACAAAACTGAAAACATATATGGTAGAGTTATTCTGAAAATATAAATATGTGGAGGCACAGTAAATCGTAGTTTTTTTTCTCAATTTTCAGAATTACGATCAAATATCGAGAGAAATGCGTAATAAAAAGATGATATCTTGCTTGCTTAAATATATTTAGAACAAATTGAGGCTCTTTAGCTCTGCCAAGGGCCTCCAAAGTGCTTTGAAACGTTGGCACGAGACGGTTAGAGATTACTTTAGGTGCCAACTGATCATTGCACTTTAATACCCTGATTAAATAATATGTATGTATAAAAAAATACATAAAAATAGCGCGTTTATGTGTACTGCTTTTACATATCATTGGTCTGATGTAAATATAATCAAATTAAATGGGGATGATCAGTACCTCACAATGTGTTTTTAAGGATTTTCACTTAATTCATTGAAACCAATCTGCCATGTCATGTGCAGTGTATACTAAGTGATCCTGAGCTCCAACTTCTGTATATTTTCAGGTTTATGGATTTTTGTATACTTGGGAACCTGCTTAGCGTATTTGGTTTCATTTCATCTTTCTCAAATACTGTAATCGACTCCTCAAAAAAGGAGATCGGTTTTTTATGTTTTTTTACTTGTAGACATTTCAAAGTTTTATTTTTCGTGAAACCAAAATGTAATCTAATTTAAACATATAAGTAAAAGTATTGCCAAACTTCATTAAAATAACTATTAGCCGTCTCGATGTTTTTATTACTTTAGGATGGTAAGTGAATTTCAATAAGATTACTTACTAAGGAAGGAACCGCAGAATTTCGGTCGAGTTTTGTTTATATTCCGCCATGTTTGTGTAAGCAAGTGTTTATGGGGTGACCCTTTTTATTTTTATTTGCCTTAAACACGACCCCAGGCCGCTTGTTGTAGCTACTGTACGAAAATAAAAGTGGGCCGAAAAAACGTTGGGTTTTTTCAATAGTACTGGTATGGGTGGTTTGGGGATATTGGCTGAATATGGTGAAAAAAAAAAATCATGTATTTAAAAGCAGGATAATACGTTCAAAACAGACTTCGGTTTAGCTTACGCCGACATAATAATTCCTGTCAACTTAATCACACAAACAATAATTATATGTAGCCTACATAAGTAACAATACTGAATATTGATAGAATTAATCTTGGCATGACCACAACAAACCAGTATGACTAAGACTGAATGGCTCTTACAGTAATTTTGTATTGTCTTGTAGAATCCAAAATAAGTAAATTTTACTAGTATCCTTACTTTCTCCATGACCTTTGACAGATTTATAGGCAAGTTGCTTTAGCCATTGCTTATAAAAAAACCACCGCATGTCGTGTAAATAACTATTTATGTACTGCACGAGCGAGGATTCTTGATAATAAACATTTATGACATCATTAATTATAATTATTGTAAAAGAGCAGGTAACACGGAAAATATTAGTTGTTATTATAACATCCACCCTCATCGCCTGAACAAGCTAAAACAAATGATTTTCAGTAAATAAGCCAGTGTACACAGTTGAGAACAATATTTTACCAATATTTTTTAGTCTGCTCGTTGCTACGGTTCTCTCGTTAATCCCTTAAAACTGTGCAAATATTAAACTTGTACTTTTCGATCTGTATTTATTTATTAGATACATATCCGGAAAAGCAATACTATCGCCCAATCCAATAATGTGGTTTTCAGACCAAATAATTAAACAAATGAGTATTAAACCATCAACAATGTTACTGGTGAAAAACTTGAAAAACACCATGAACATTCATGAATTTAGTAATCCTATTACTACGGGGCCTTTCACCATAACCACTGGAAAATTGTAGTCTCTAGGTTCTTCAAGATTGTAAAGAAAACTCCTTCGCCTTTTTTAACTTGTATTTACATTGCAATAGAAATTTAAAACATAAAAGTTATATTAAAAACATGGAAAATAAAAAATCAATAATTTTAACAAAAAACCTTTTCTCTTGACAACTGTCATCTATATCCTTTTTATAATTTGTCTTTGAGCTAAAGAGGTTGAATATCTCTATACTTATTTGGACATACCGCCCACCAAGGACATATTCGCCTGAATTGTCCTTAACCATCAAGAGCCGCCCACCATGAGGTAATTGGACAAATAAAGAGCATACAATAAAACTAAGAACAAACATATTCAAAACAAAACTAGTACCTAATCAATAGGCAAAACACATAACTTATTTGTTGGTCTCTTAATTCTACACCCGTTGCATTTAAGGGTCACAACCCTAGTGAGTCCGTCTGAACCCGGATGTTTGTCCATGCGACTGGGAAAGCGGTCTGGAATTGAGACACGCCTCAATTTGAGTTAGTAAGGTGGACATTTCTTCGTAGGTAAGGGTTGAATCACCGATGACACACTTTAGGTGATATTTAGTGGATTTGATCCCAGACTCCCAAAGTCCGCCAAAATTTGGGGCATGAGGAGGAATAAAATGCCACTTAACGCTGTTAGTACTCAACCAACTTCGAATTTCATTAGCAATTGCTGACCTTTCAGTAGCTACCAATGATTGTAGTTCTTTGGAAGCACCAACGAAGTCTTTTCCATTGTCGCTCCAAATTTCGCTGCAGTGTCCTCTCCTGGCGACAAATCTCTTAAAACCGGCTATAAATCATTGAGCGGCGAGATCACTGATAGCTTCTATGTGTTGATATGTGCTCCTCGTGCCTCGTGGTCATGAGTCATTCTCGCACTAGTAGCGTGCAAAAATGATTTTTGGATGGAATTATGATTGGATATGTATCATACTCTCAGTCATTTTAGACTTCTGTATTCTACTACCTACTCTTAATATTCCCTTGTTATCTATTCAGGGACATAAAGGTCTCGGTTTACTTTTCTTGCTGACAACTCCTGACTTCTTGATGCTATTTATATCTTCCTTGAACTCTTGAGCTTGATATTTTCTCCATTCCATTCCAGTCCATTCTTCGCTGGTCAAGTATGCTTCCCTATGCTCTTTATGCCTCAAAAAACGTCTACAGTATGCTACAACTCTAATCAACCTTTAAAGTGACGAATACTTTATCCAAAACGGATTATCTTCATTGGTTGTTAGATGTTATCTAACAGATTTTGGCGCTGGTTTATACTCTAAACCAGTTGAAACTGATTTCAGTTTAGTGAAGTCAATTGTCTCCCTAACCTTCTTGAATAAATGATATCACTCGACTGTGAACACATACTAACTAATGTGTTGTGAGGTTGTGCTGCATCGACATTGCGATCAGCATGAGGTTGTCCAGATAAAATCCAGCCCAGGGATGTGTTTTGCGCTATTATAGGCCCTGAACCGCATTTAACTAAACCCTCCTTAATGACTTGGCCATAAACCTCGGCTCCAAATAAAATGTCAATTTTACTTGGAGTGTGGTATTCTGGATCCGCCAGAACCAAATCTCTCAGTTGAGGCCAAGTTTGTATTAAAATCTTTGTAGATGGAATCAATGTTGTAATGGTTCTCATTACATATGCTTGGACTTGAATGCTAACTGTAGGATCGTGACGTGATTTAATAGTTACAAAAACTATGAACTTTGAGGCAAATGCGCTCTCGTCACCTCCTATACCAGAAATGACGCTCCTGGTTGGTATCTTCTTCAGTCCCAGCAATCTAACTGCCGATTCTGTTATGAAGGATGTTTGAGATCCTTGATCTAGCAATGTTCTCAGCATTTGCTTATGACCGCTCTCAGTCTGTGCTTCGACCAGAGCGGTTGGTAACAGAACTCGGTTAGGCACTACTCTTCTCGAGAAGTGTGTTGATTGCGTTGGTAAGTCTGATTCTTGTGCCGTACTGGAGGCGGTGGGCAACGCAGACGTTGCTGATTTGACAGCTGCCGCTTCTCCGGACAGGCCACTTGTGGTAGGCGACGCGGATCTTGAAGAAACCTTGGGGTGTAACAATGAGTGGTGCTTACGTTGACAAAGCTGGCAAGTAGTTTTAACTCGACAAAACTTGATCGAATGGTTGGAACTTAAACAATTATAACATAATCGATGTGTTCGGACGAACTCACTTCGGGTTTTGTAATTTTCTTTACAAAACTGTTTACAATGACTCAAACTATGATCTTGTGAACAGAATGGACATATTACAGTATTATCGTTATCTGAACTTACTGCGTGAAGGTTCTTTGACTTTACAGCTGTGGATTTTTGTGTAGACTTGGCAGTATCTAAATATTCCAACGAGCGAAATCTAGATTCTAAAAACGACTTAAATTTATCAAAAGTTGGCAAATGTTCTACAGAGCTTATCTCTGCTTCCCATAGCTTGCGCGATTCAGAATCTAACTTGTCACTAATAATGTAAATAATGATGACGTCCCACGACTTTGTATCAATTCCGAGATTGCTCAAGCTATGTAAGCAATCCACAGTTGTATCTAACAGCTCCTTCACCGAGGATGATGATTCCTTTGCAACAGGTTGATTCATTAACCGTTTTAGAATACAATTAGACAAGTAACGCCTGTTGTCATAACGTTTAGTTAAGGTCTGCCAGCATTCTTGATAATTGGCCGCAGTGATTGGTGTATGCCTTAACAACTGTTCTGGTTCACCAGCTAGGTACCCTTTTAAATAGTGCAGTTTTTGCACATCATCAATACTGTCGTTGTTATGTATAAGGGAAAGAAACAGATCGCGGAAGGTAATCCACTCGGTGTATTTGCCTGAAAATATTGGGATCACAATTTTGGGTAATTTTACAGTGGTACATTTTCCCGTTGTTGACTGTTTATCCTGTATAACCTTTGCTGATGAAAATTGTCTAAGAGCTTCCTTTAATTCAGATTTATAATTAATGTAAATTTCTTCGGTTAATTCATATGCTTCACTCGTAAAATAATTATGCTTCCTGTCGGTTTTTTCAACAATCTCTCGATGCGTTTCGATGAATACTGCCCACTGTTGTTCTAGTGTCTCCAATCTAGTTTCTAAATATGACGGTGTGATGCGTTCTTTCGGAGATTTTTTATAATTGATCCTACTTTTTTCTATATTTCTTTTATTATCAATTTGTATATTAAATAACTGTATATTAAATAAAAATCCATGACTATAACCGAATGAGTATATGAAATAATGTAACAAATCAACAACAAAAACTGAACAATACTAGTTAGTTAGTTGCACACCTTCAAAAAAACCTATGAGTCATCATAAATGTGCAACAAATTCAAATCTTACCAACTATATACTTAAAATTATGAAAAGTTTAAATGTATTGCACTTTCACTTCGAGTCCGCGAGTTCATTAAATACGATCAAACACCAAACAAAACAGAGTTCCAATCTTGCTCCAACTGCACAGTTGAGATATTATATCAAGTTTTTACTCACAGCTTGAAGTCCAATTCTTACATCGAAGTCATCGAGCACCCAGCTCTTGTACTACCTGGTGCACTGAAGTATTTCATTGTAGAATTCTAGCGGCGTTTCACCATCGTCTTATCTCTCTTATCGCCGATTCCTGAACCACATGCGCTCATTACTAACGCATTGATTCGGCTCTTCGAAGGACCATGGAAAATTGTAGTCTCTAGGTTCTTCAAGATTGTAAAGAAAACTCCTTCGCCTTTTTTAACTTGTATTTACATTGCAATAGAAATTTAAAACATAAAAGTTATATTAAAAACATGGAAAATAAAAAATCAATAATTTTAACAAAAAACCTTTTCTCTTGACAACTGTCATCTATATCCTTTTTATAATTTGTCTTTGAGCTAAAGAGGTTGAATATCTCTATACTTATTTGGACAACCACAGATTACTAAATAGTGGAGTATTTAATATTTAATGGAGTAATACGACCAAAACCACATGAGCCTTAATCCTGATACTTTTGTGCATATCTGTACTTTCCTGTTTGCGATGCGCAATGCGCCCGATTGTTATTTAAATATGTGTGTCATTATACGGGGACAATACACGTGAACGATCCAAGAACGCGATTGTATCGACAATGAAGGGTTAACTGATTCTCTTGTACACCATACTGTATGGTTGTGTGTGTTATAAGAAGCTGATAGATGTGCTAGCAGCTTTTGAAGGGGGGTTATTTCAGGGTAAGGATATAGGGAAAGGGGCTATTTACTCATAGAGCTGATGCTCCCATTAGCGAGAATGTACCTTATACTTCTCTTGAGATTGATGTCTGAAATCTTGAACCATACAGGGCTACAGCCCCTTTGCAATACCGGTAGTCAGGTTTTCTCTGCACATAGGCATGGGAGAAAAAGCAGAGTGATTAGGCTCTATGCAATATTGGAAGTAACTCGTTCTAGTTTCTGGACCGAAGGAAACGGTCACTGTGTCTCTGCCTAGTCTAGAGGAAATATATTCTAAGGGTAAACTAGAATTGGAGACTACAATACTATTACTCTATATTCGGTAATTTCAGCTTATCTTGGAATATGAACGGGTTGTGTTTGGAAATTGGTCCATTGATAAGGCTCATTGTTTAAGAGGGACGGTCAATAGCTGATATCCCAATATCATAAATGGAAATATATGTCGCTCAGATTGTCAATCTGTAGTACCTACTTATATTGATAGCTTTTTGGGTGTCACTGAGGACACCAATGGGTATAAGGCATTATCGATGACAAAAAGGAGAAATACAGATGTGACGAAACCTCTGAGAATAGGTAAATTTTTCTGACGTATGTTTCAGTAGTAATTTTATTTATTAAAAAAAGAGAATGGAAAACCTCATTACCCATAAATACTAAATACCCACAACCTTAAAAGAAACGTGTAAACGTTTGGCGCTGATGAAAATCGAAGCTTATTGGAAGCAACACAGGTCCGTGAACACGCTAAAAACAGCAGGCAATAAATAAAGGGTAGCAGTAATAACAGTACCTACTTACTGTTTTCATAAGGTTATTGACCCCCTGAGAATATTATGTTCAGGACCTTTAATTTTGATGTTTTGAGGTAACTGAAAAATATTCACGCCAGTTTTAGAATTACCTAAAGTTAAAATATTATTGGAATTTCAGTCTTCTATCCTTATACATATAGAGTACCTATGTGTATGTACATTTGGGCTTATTTATTAATTAATAAATAATTAAGTTGCTACTACTGTATGTGGTACCTACCTACAATTTAAATAATATAAGGTGATTCATATAAAAATGTTTATAATCATTAATGAAATTGGGTAGTCACGTAGCCTTTTCACATTATATAAATAGTTTAATTTTCCGTAACTGCAAACAAAAACCAATAATTACTTTACAAACTAGGCTTTGCCACAAACTGAAAACAATAGGTCTCCTCATATCAATATGTATTTAGTTAGGTTCCAGAAAAAATAATTCATTTTCTCACTTTTTACTCAATTCCGCCATCATTTATAGCAGTGACTGATTGTTCAAGTTCAAAAGCATATTTAATAATTGAAGGGCGATGAATGCTTTCTCCCCTAGAACATATACATGTGTACGTAAGAATACAACTCAATATTCTTTACATTCTATCTATCGCTTAATATGCTTACAAGAAATAGAAATTTGACAGTACATCACGTGTGTATGAATTCAAAATTCTATCTCTACTCAGCAAAACAACAGTTAGACAGAATATCGGGAATAAATCAACCGTGTCGAACATACGGCAGGATCAGTGAAGCAAGTCACGTGGCTGCTAGTGACAGATGTGAGGTGAACCTTTTTCTAGGCAAGTTCCGAACGCACGCCTAGCTTGTAAGACTAATGTTCTGTAGGTTTTTGCAAGGGAGATTAGATCTATGCATGTTTAAGGAGCTATGTGACTAGATGTCTCGATAATTGCTGAACCTCATTTTTGAAGAGATTCTGAACTTTCTGCTGATGTATGTATGTAGGGAATTAGTCCCCTTTCTTTATTATTCACCAGTTCATCCATAACAGAGCCACTATCAATATAAGCAAGTCTCCATACCCATTTGATTATACCCTTGCGTTATTTCCAGCCCACAAAAACACAGCCAAGGCCCTCCTAATCTAAAAAAAAAGTACCGGTAATCTAGGCTGCCTTTCGGGATAGTCGGTAAGTTACGCAAAGCCGTAATCACGATGACCGTAACAAGGTCTCGGCTAAATCAGAACATTGACATTGTGGCGAACTTGACATTGTAATACCTCCGGAGAAAATGAAGGTTTAGTAATTTCTTATGTTAGTCAGGTGTTGTAAGCCTTTGGCTTTGTTTAATACAGGAGTTTCCATAAACGTGTCAATTTGAATCCATAAAACAAATATCATCAAATCTAAGCAAGTTCCCGGCTATATGACATTTTCACCTCATTTACATGATTCAGTTGTCCTTTCTCATTTACCCAAGAACAATGTGTAGTTTCATGACACTTAGTTATGATATGGGTACTGGGTCCTCTCACATATTTCGTTTTCAGTACCGCAATATTCATGCAAAGTTGTTTCAAACCCGCCATAAGAAACTTTCGCACACCTATTGTCATAAACTCCAGGTAGACAACTATGTTTCATCCCTTTTATAACCACTCAAAACTAGTGTAAAGTAAGTCCACAACGTATAGGTAGGCCGTTTGGCACCCCTCCAATCTTCAAGGCTCCTGAAGCACGCTATATGGTAATATTACCTTATCAGGTTCCGGCGGAAAGTGCTATATGGGTGCGCCATTTTTATATTTATACACAGAGAAAATTACTCGCTTAGTCATCAGTTTGGCTGGTTACTTGAAGTTTAAGTTGCATAGGTTTTCAACTCTATCCAGCAGTGATAGGCTTCTAATTTCTTAAACAATTAATGTTTCTTAGTCACTGTTGGCAACGTTAGTCATTGTTTGATTGAGTATTTAGAATTTTTATTTAGACTGTTGTGTTGACTCATGTGGTTTACAAACAGCTGTTAAACAATACAAAATAGATAGGTTTAAATCTAGTAGACAGGTGCCGACAGAAAAAAATGAGTTAATAAATAAAGCTGAAAAACGGTTCGTAGAAATCCGACAACGAAAAATAGATGGAACAGAAGCAAAACATAGCGAATGACATTCAATAACAGTTGAATATTCAAAGCGATATCCATTTTACCTTCCTGCCGTCCAGATATTTCAATATTATAACACAGGTTAATTAAACTTTCAGCCGGGTAACTTTGGAACGCGATTCATTTCAATCAGTGCGATGCTTCACGCCTGAGATTTTATCGATAATTGTGATCTGGTTCAACAGAATTATATCTATCGTTGGAACTTCTTTGTCAACTGCCGTTTTATCGACTCAATATTCCGAATTGCCTGGATCATTGGTTTAGTTTATGACTGAATCCGTGTGATGAAAATTATTTCAAGGTTTTTGGATATGGATTTTAATAGAAAGAGGTTTATTTGGACTTGTCACCAGACACAATGTAAATATTTGTAGACATTCTTACCACACTTGTACTCTACGGATTGGTGTAAGGTACAGAACAACACGAATAGATACTTATTTCGTTTGTTTGTGATCACGCTTAAAGACTTATATACTTTTTGTCAACAAGCCATTGTTTACTGACAAAATCGTTATAAGATCAAGTTAATATCGACATTATAATAATGATTAATGTTTCGACAAATAGTCAAAAATCATTAAACAAGTTTAACGTATTCACAACCCAATCAATAGCTTTGTGTCCTTGGTTGTATTCTTGACAATGAACTTTTGGTGACTAAGCAAAGCACTAGAAATGACTGGCTGAAAAGTATACGCATTATACCGAAATAACTATAACAAGTTAAAGTATGTATATGTATATTGTGGCGATGAGTAATACGACCACTGGTTCATTGGTCGTGACTGCAAATGCTGCTTCTGAGAGTTCTGAGTAAGGGGGTCTAGATTCAAAAGCCACATTGAACTCATGGTTTTTCCATTTGTCAGGTGACAGCCCAGGATTGTTGAATGGATATAGCAGTAGGCAAAATAGAGGTACCATATAATGATGATGTACTCTTACATGAGAAAGGAGCGATGTTTTCCTCATTACTACTGATAATGTTCTAGAATGTATGGAGAATAGACTTACTGACAGAAACGGAGCAAAAGAGTTACTGACAGCGCACCTTTGTCCGTTTGCTATGAGAACAATAAGTTGAACTATGTGCTAACTTGAACGCAAAATGCAATTCTAAAATTAAATGCCGGTAAATATAAAAAAAGAATTTTACATTTCACGTTCTACGAATATCCAAACCTGACACTAAAATGAAACTACAGAAATTTTGCAACAGATTCCATTTAAACGTTTTAGTTGGAAATTCAGCCAGCATCCTTTACCAACGTAACCCGTGCTGCCATGTACAAAATATTATATCGGTTTTGGCAACACTTCAAATTGTTGTTTCTACGCCCAATCGGCCGTTTTGTGAGTCAAGTATGTGAGGATTATGTTAAAAAGTTCTGTTTTTTCACCTGTTACCTGCGGGTTGCTAGGCTACTTATACCTGCTTATTGTTATTGCATTGATTTCTCGTGTATCGCTATTGTTCTGTCTAGTTTACTTTGGCATCAGAATAAGTGTTTAGTTTCTATACACAATTGTAGTTCGACTTTACCATCTTTACTTTCGCGAAATAAAATTTTCTTTGACAAATTAACAATGTCAGCTTTTGAGTCAGTTTATAACCGTTCTTAATAAGTGCATTCAATTATTAACATCTGTCTTTTTTTGTCGCTGCTTGGGCAGCTGATCTGTCAGTTTAATTTAAATAATCCAACAAGGTTATAAATATTGAATGACGAATCTTAATTAACAAATGAGTCGATTTCACCAAAACTTCTTCACTATAATCGTTCTATCTTTACATTTGACATTTATAGTGATTTCTCTATCAATATTATTACAACAATCAATCAATTAAAATATTTCTATCTTAAGTCTAGTATCACAAGTTTGCGGCAGATTAGCCATGGCCTCGCAATATCCGCCCATATGTCTGCTAACACGGCGGTTACCCTTGGTAACCGACTGCAAAGGGAGTAGTTTTCATGTTTACATACACACCCAAGGCTTTTTAAAATGGTTGATCGAAGCACACTAAGTAGCTTCAAAAGAGCTTCGTTTTAGAGTTATTCATAGAAATCTTAGATTTAAGAGAATTTCTAAGACAGATTAAGATAATAAGGACAGGTGAACATAGACACCACGAAGTGTAACACGAGACCGCTTACTCGTGTCAATACGTAGTTCGTAGTTGTTTTTATTTTTGTATGTATTAGTTTATAAGTATTGATATGTCATTTATTTATGTATTGTATTTGCTATGGGCCCTAGTTGCCTGAAATAAAGGAACAAATAAATAAATAAACTTTTAAACGTCAGTTTAAGGCTTGTCTAAAAAATGTCAAATTATGACGTTGACATATGGTTCATTTTGCTGCCATAATTTTTTTAGACAAGTGTAAAACAGACGTTTAAGTTTTTGTAGTAAGGCCATATATTTCTAATGTTGGCATTAGAAGTAAAACACACAACAATAAATACATTCATACATATCTGATTCACGTAGCTAACTTGCTTCATTATCTAATTCCTCATACACGAATGGTAAATAAGCAAAATACCTTGATAGCAATCATGAAGAGAGAGCAACAGATGCAATGGAAACTAGCACTCCACAATGCAATGTCCTAGTTAAAGCAGATTCAATTGGAAACAATATTGTTCATTGCACAGAATTGATATAAATTCCTCTAGGCAATTGTAACGAGCCCAGTTGACAGATGTGGGCAGATGATACTGCATACATTACTGTCAACGCAAATACCAATTTCATAGTCTGAATTAATACGACAAGCAATTTAGCCAGATCAAATTGCAATAAAGCTTTCATATAACGTAGGTATATCATTAGCAATTCCAATTTAGGCTAATTGAATCGCCATTTTATTTAAAATGAATCATAGATCGTATGATTATCGCCTGCTTTTACTAGTTTCTGATGAATAATTACGAATAATCATGTGTGTATTGAACGATGAAATTGCAAAAAGTTTGTTCTCATGAGCGGCATTGAATGCTCTAGTAATGGTGTGGTATTGCTTATCTTGTATCGTTTATTTAAATGTTTCACTTTTATCATCATTGTGTGTCCTGACTTTCCCTCTCCCATTTTGATTTTAAATTATTCTTATGAGTTACTTATGATTGCGATTTGCGACTTCTCACGTTCGATCTTCATCTACGTTATTACCTTCTAATCTAACCATTGCTTTAACGTTTCTTCTTTCTAAAATAGATCATATTTCTCCTACTACCTTTCTATACTTACGGGCTCTATCCCTTGTTTCAGCAATGGAAGGCGGCGCGTGGTGCGCTCGCGACATCTCGCTGCGCGCGCAGAAGAAGTTCCTCTCGCGCGTCGGCGGCGCCGCCAGTGCGCGGGCGCTTGTGCTTGACGAACATGCTGCCAAGCTGTTGGATCAGGTACTTATTTAAATTATGTATGTGTGGAATGAGGTAGCCTGCATTTGTGTGAATTGGGAAATAATGGTGACTCTTAATTATGCATTTTGTTCCACCAAATTTATATAGGACACACACAAATCTTAGACAAATTAGACCAATTTAAGTGACCACAATTTATTCTTTAGAACTTTCAATATCATTTACTGGTGTGGCACTCGTGGTGTCAGATACCTACAAATAAACCAGGCAAGTATAGATGGATTCAGATTTTTTAATCTATCGTTCTTTTTAATATATGAATTACCCCGAACAGCATAATCTATGAAAGTATACCATCTGCTAACCTTACCACCATCTTCTATAACTTTGCTACCATCTGTTAGCCTTACCTTACTACTACTACGGCCTGTTCGTTTCAGGTGGTTTGGCTTTGGTACTTGCGCTGATGGCAAACAAGACCCTTTTTTGCCTTACTTGGTACACATAAGAACGCAACCCACTCATCCAAAACTTCTATCATTTCTTCCAGTTCCTGACAGTCCTCCGGGAGCGCCTAGAGAAGCGCGAGGCGGAGAAGCTGGTGAAGCACGTGATCAAGTCAGCAGTCAAGCTGGGCGTGCTGCGACGTCACGGACAACTGTCGGCGGCAGACGAGAGAGCACTGGCGGCCTTCCGATCCAAGTTCCATGTATGTGCTGTTTGTTTTTGAAGAGTTATGGCTGGCGTTTGAGGATATGTTGCTAGATATTTGCGTGTTTTATAATATAATTTGTTTGTAGCCCTAATATGATGATGAGGTATTTTTCTTCTTTACTACACTACTATATACCATAGTATCATATATTACAGTATTACAATACTAAGCAAAATGTTAATTATACCCCTTTGCTGCCACTCTATGATTTATTTCTCAGATATCTTTTTTTTTTTTCATTTTGATAAAGTTTATTTTGTATTCTGTTTATACAGACCTGCCCATACTTACGTATATTGTAGAATACATATTGCGCCGACCCCAAATAACTTGGGAACAGGAAGAAGAAGAAAGACAAGACTTACGTATATTGTCGTGTGTTATAGTTACTCATACTTACCTCCTTTCATGTGCTGTTTCCAGACTGTCCTGATGGCGGTGGTGTCGTTCTGCGAGGTGGACTTCTCGTACGACCGTGGCTTCCTCCAGGATGCCCTACGCGAATCTCACCAGTCCCTTAAGTAAGTTACTTCCACAAATACTTAATCGAGACCCGATTCTGCTCGGATATGGTTTGGAAGCTTAGCGAGAATTTTTATTTGCTTACTTTTACATACTTTAATATCCTTAAGGAAAAAAAAATAAATATTAATATAAATTCTTCACGCACAACATACTTTAACTAAGTAACTTACCTACTACTTATACTTCATTATTCAAATCCATCTTCTTCAGCAAAGTTAACTAACATTTTCTTTTTTTTTACTTCCAGAGCGGTGGTAGAGCGTCACCTGACTGACAAGTCAGTGTCCCGCCTGGCGGGGGTGTTCTCGATCGCGTCGCGAGGTGAGCTGCTCGACTCTCTGTTCGCAGGCCAAGTCGACGAGGACGTGCTCAAACTATCCCGAATGCTGCGCAAAGAACTCGACCGGGGCCTTCTATAAACACCGACACCACACCTCCTGTGCCGTCCTTTACCAAAGTTAAACGTACCAATGTGGACGACTCCACTCGCACTCGGCTGCGAGTCGTCGGGACTCGGGAGTCTTCGTGAATCTCCGACTAAGGGAACACTTACGATATCGTTATCTCCACAAATGGAGATTTGATTTTTTATTACGATTTATCTAGTTAGAATTGTATGTGTTTGCGTACAGTGCACTGCTGGGTCGTAAGCCGGCTTTGAGATTGGCTCGTTTATATTTTAACCGACTTCAAAAAAAAGGTTCTCTGGTCATTAAAATGAGTTTACTCGTGTACCTTATTTTAAAGTAAAAAAATGTGAAACATTTTCACAGTCAAATAATAATGACATGAGTTTTAATAATAACTAAACATTTATTGATAAGATAATGACAAAAATAGCATTCATATACCGAATCAAAGCCGGATGCGATGTAGGGCAAGCTTCAGCAATCATTTCACTAAAAGCACATCAAATGTTACACAGCCATTCGTTAGCTCTCTCCAAAAAACGTGTAAACAAATATGGCGGAACAAATAGTGAAATATAATAAAAAACAAGACTTTTATTGAATACTCAGTGAATTAATGTTGTTTTGTCAATATTAAATTGAATTATGATTTTTAAGTAGGTATGTATTTGTAAATTAAATTGGTGAAATTTGACAAAGTTATCTAGCTCTGGGGTTACCGGTTGCTGAAATATTGTAATTTATTCTACTTATAATGTATACTTTTTACAACAAATTGCGTATACACTTTCAATGATAAAATGTGTTATTAAAATGCCTCTTATTCAATACTTTGACTGCTTATGATAATGTTTCTTTCCAATATGAACTTGCCTGCCGTTTCTGCCAATTTTATTGAATGAATAAAAAAAATATATGCTTGAATACATGACTATGTTGGAACCACGATCTTGCCTAGTTTTAACGCCTTTTAAGATTATCACAGCATTATTATTTTAGAATGCATTTAATAGTTTGTATATAAAAATAAATTAAGGTATACTCGATTAATTTAATTTTGTAATTATATAATTTTTACGCTATAGTTTTTAAGTGAAGTGTTACCAGTAAGGTACCTAAGTCGTTCGTTTACAAATATCAATAATGTTGTTTTTAAACTTGCATACAGATCCGTAGATAATTATTTAATAATAAGTCATTCAATTAATTTTTGTTTTACAACAAACGGAATTCAATAATGTGAGCTCTTGTGAAGCGTATTCTATAGGAAGAATCTTAATAATGAACATTTACCTAATTATTTATAAATAATCTGGACTTACGATACTTTATATTTTCCAGAAGTTTCTACCGAATAAATATTTATCTACGGATCTGGCTGCATACTTAACCTTGTATTGTAATCTACTCATATAAACGAAAATAATAGACTTAAACAAAAACATATTTAAGCCTACATGTCTACGAATATACTGAATACATATAACATTCTAAGGCCCTATTGCATTACTTGATAAAATCTTGTCAGTCATCAATAGTCAAACTCGACATTCTCAAATTTTACTGAATTGTAACTTTCATGACAACATTTTAACGGGAAATCTGAAACAAAGAATCTTGTATTTGTGTTTTTTTTATAACAGATGGTTATTTTAATAATTTATGATTTAATTTTATTAAGATCAGTATTCATAAAAAACTTTGTAGAACAACTCACATCATTAAACACAACAACAAAAACACAATTTGAAAAAAAAAATCGGATCTTGAAAAATTTACAACAAAAAAAAAAACAACTTCGGACCAAAACTTTAATATCTACAGTTCAAACATATCTGAACTAGAATTCATATCTTAGTTATTTTTAGCAATAAACTCTATAGTCATAGATTATTGTTTTTGTATAGTTATAATGTTAGTGCGGCAACTTCACTGGGACGCACATCTCTCTTGCCTCTCTCGTTTTGGTGTTCTGGTGTTTTCTAGTTAGAGATCACACATGACAATTGTATTGAAAACAATCGAGCATATGCCATTATTATATTCAGGTATATTTTTTTACTATTTGAAGTCGTTACTGCACAGTAAATCTTGTAGCAACAAAAATGTCTATCGCTCTTCTTATGACCATCAATTTACGTCGAGTAGTCCTTTGTACCCATTATTCAGAAAATTAAGTATGTTTGTTTATCCTAACGGTCGGGTTGAAAGAATATTTCCCAGTGGTCTAGTCTACTTAGTAGTGTGTGCATCTCTAAATGGAAACCACCAAATGTCATAGCTAGATGAAATCAAAGAGACGTCCAAGTAGGGATTGTATTAAAAAGACAATATCGATGTGTAATATAAATAAATAAATGTTTGATTCCTAGACTCTGACGTCTTACTGGATTGATGTGAAATGAATGTTAAAAGTTAGTTTTTACAAAAACTGGTGTGTTTTATATGTTAGCGTATGTGTTAGAAGTTAGTTTCTTAACTTTTGAATGTTTCATTGTATTTTGAAGACAACGTCCACCTCTTTAGAGTATGGGATCCCGATTGTGAGATTAATCGATTGTTTGAGTTTGGGATATGTAATTCTTCAATGACTTTCAGCTTATGCTAGTATGAAAGACATTTTTTTCTGCCTTCGATTTAATTTTTGTTTGATATCGAGGTGAACGCTGTTCCTTCAACGAACCATATTTGTCAAGTAGAAAGTATTTTAATACATTGTCCAAATATCAATGGATGGCAATTTTTGGATCATATTCAATGGTGGAGTAAGAGATTCAAAGAAAACAACGCAATCCCAGTCAGATGTTGTTTTAATGAACTTTTATGTACTTGTAGAGACACAAATGTTACAACTTTGATTTAGAACACATTTTACGCTAAATGACAGAAGCGTTTTATGACACAGTAAAATTAGCAAACTAGACAATATTGAAATTGGCCAGACGATAAGTTTTTTTCGATTTCGTGACTCACATTTTTCTGTATCGTTGATTATTTATTGTTGCTTAGTTTTATTCGAAACGATGCAGGAACTGAATTATGATATTACAACCGATGAGAATAGTGCATAATGTTCCAAATGTAAAAGCAACTTAAAAATTCATGTTCTCACCAATTTCCATATTGTTTAAGTTTTTTTTATAATAAAGTACCGCGCACGAAGCACGTACATGACTTTAAGTAATATTTATTACATCGTAGGGCTATTTTCACATATTGAGAACGTCAGCGTTCGACACGGGTGGAGCCGTTAACTTAATGTAATAATTTTTGTTAAGCTGTGTTATTGTAATAAGATTTGATATCAAATATACAATTGATAAGAGTTTTTGCCTACTTATTTTAATTACCCCTTATTATTCTGATGGTCGGAAAGACAAGAGTTCCAATAAAACATTACTACTTTATATACCTAATGATACAATTTGTTACACCATTCTGATGTATAAAATTGTGAAAAGAGTAGGTATTACATTTCATACGAATGCTCGTCAGTCAAGGAGGCAACAATTTAATACTTAAAATCGTAAAACAAAAAAGCAAAGAAACTATAGGTAGGTACCATTTCTTTAATTTCACATTAAAACACAGGTTGATTTATGCGTATTTTATCTACAAAATTGACACCATTTAGTAACATTGGTCCATCAGGACAAAATAAGTAAATCTTTCTACACTATTCTCCTTCTGTGTAAGTAAATTCAAATTCAGATTTAACTGGAATTGGCTTAGACTGTGTGGCAGCGTCCTCCGCTAGCTGTTCGTACCTAGAGAACAAAGTGGCGATCTCTAGTTTTAGCATTATTTGCATCCTAGTCGGTAACTGTTTGAAAGATTGAGCATAACTTAAGAAAAAATGATCTACACCATCTATTTCGTCTTTGTCATCACTTTTTTTTCTTTTCGAAGTTTCTGCAGCTTCGGTTGAGTCGTTCATATGGTGACTTTTTCGTTTATTGTATACCATGTCAGTCTCTGCAACTTCAGTGGAGTCGTCCATATTCTCTAGCATGTCAGTTTCTTGTTCGCTTTGGTCTTCTACTGAAGAATTTGCGTCATCGGCGTCCGGGAGTTCAGCGTTATGTTGCGTTGTATCTTGGTCTTCGTTTGTGTAAATAAAGATGCGCGTGTGGTTTCTACTGCCTTCACCGCCTTCACGGCCTTCACCTCTGCATTGGTCTAGGAACGTCATGTATTTAGCCCAGAGCCAGTATTTGTACTTCTTGTAAAGGATATCGTTGTAAGGAGGGTTCGCTTTCTTGTGCTTCGCGTAGTTGTCCTTTAAACCCTTCCACTTTGTCCTCCAAAGCTTTACTAAAAATTGAAATTTTGTATGTAGTAGGTAGGTATATATTTTACAAGTTAGGTAAGTAGGTATTGCTATGCAGTTGCCGATAATTATTAATGGAAAGCCGCAAGTAAAATTATTTCAAAACAAATAACAGTGGTCCACCCATAAATAATAATTCGTGTACGGTGTATTTATATTATCTATACTAATATTATAAAGAGGAAAACTTTGTTTGTTTGTTTGGTTGTAATGAATAGGCTCACAAACTACTGGACCGTTTTTTAAAATTCTTTCACCATTCGAAAGCTACATTATCCACGAGTAACATAGGCTATATTTTATCCCGGCACGGGCAGTAGTTACCACGGGACGCGGGTGAAACCGCGTGAAAACGGCTAGTTATGAATATTCATGTCGGTACTCTGTGCCCAACACGCAAATGCACTTCTTATTTCCACGGACGTAAACTTTTACATGATAGACACATAGATGGCGCTGTTACAAAAAGTAGTATCACTTACCACTGCCGGAGCCCATTTCACGAGTGATTTCCTTCCATGCATCGATTCTCGTCAAACGGTGGCATTTGTAATGTTTGTGTGTCACGTCATACAAAAATCTCCTTTCTCTAATCAGCCCGATTAATTTTATCATATCTTTCGACCACACAGGCATTGTTGATGAAAACTTAGAACGCAATAGGTAAACGACGTGCGTTCTTACTGGACGCCGCGTTCGGACTAGTTACCGACGTTATCGTACCGCTAGCGGCGCGCGTGAACGAAACGAAGTTTCTAGATACAATGTGAGACAGAGAGCGCAAGCATGATCGTGGAACGCGTGAACGCTCTCTTTTATACGTTTAGGGATCTATTATATAAGCCCCCAGTAAACAAATGCGCATGCGTGGCCACTACACGCTATCAACATTGTGTACAGGGGGTATTGGTACATATGTGATGGCGGACAATTGTCAATCGTGGCGTGCAATCGGGGAGTTGTCGGTGTTTTGGGCACATTTCAAAGGAATCGTGACGCAGCGTGGCCTGTGGTGTTTACACAATCGGCCGCCGAGGATTTGTGTTGCGTGTAAAATAAACATAGTAGTAAATACAGTAGTGTAGTAAAATATAAATATAGTAGGTACCAATAATAAAACATGCAACGCAACCTACGTGCTCTAGTGCGGACGTGTTTTTTGTTGTTTTACCCAATTTAAGGTGTGTTACTGTATGTAATATTCGAACCTAATGTGTATTGACAGTTGTGCAATAAGTACTAAAGTGTAGTGACTAATTAGGGTCAATTCCCACTGAAAGAGCAGCGGCCGGCAGCGGCCAGCAGCGGCCGTAATTGCAAGGGATTGAGCGCGAGCGCGGCGGGCCGCGCGGCGCCGCACAGTGGATCCAAATTGAAAAATGGTGGACATAGGCAACAAAGTTCCAATATCGATTTGATATTTTTTTATGTGATTCTACATGATATTCCAGACAACTTTTACTCTTGTGAAATTTCTTCTAAAGTTGATCGTTTGTCTGAAAAAAAATAAATTAGTTTTTTTTTGTATGGAGCGAATCACGTTTATTTTTTTTTCTTCAATTGTACGAATATGTTAGGTCTGTGGCGTGAGTATATGATACCTAGGGTCATTCTCTATTCAAGAAAAAATATATCAGCGCCGGCCATCTGCAGCCGCGCGAGTAATCATTCGGTAAAAAAATAAGGCTTATGTTTAACTGATCACCAGAAATAGTAACAAATAGCAGACAAAAATAGTAAATGATCACCAAAATGAAACTCGCATTTTAATGTAAAATGATAACCAAAGTTTTAACACTTTGCTATCCCATTTAAGTGAAATTACTCCAAAATAAATCATGCGCAAGCCAAAAATAGTAAATGATCACCAAAATTAAACCACCATTTTAAAGTAAAATGATAACCAAAGTTTTTACATTCTGCTATCCTATTTAAGCAAAATGAGTCCAAATAAATCATTGTTATCCCAAAAGTAGTAAATGATCACCAAAAGTAGTGAATGATCATCAAAATTATACCAGCGTTTTAATATAAAATGATAATCAAAGTTTTTACATCTTGCTATCCTGTTTAAGTAAACTGACTCCAAAAAAATAAGTTCGGCCTGATACAATAAATGTAATTACATTATGGGGACCCTTTTCCTGCACTAGGGTGGAAAATTGTCTATTGCATGCCTCTAAACAGTGCGATAAGAGTGTGTTTTCGAGGGAGTGTATTGAGAAACACATTCTTCTTCTTCTTTCTCCTGCCCTGTTCCCAATTTTACTTGGGGTCGGCGCAATATGTCATTTTCTTCCATTTTCCCCTGTCACTCGTCATACTGACACTCACGCATGCATTGCAAGCCGGACACATAACTTAATATGGCATCATAATACTTTATTTGATAATAAGCCTACATTTTATGGCAATCACAGTGACTTATTTAGGCAAAAATAATACATTAATTTGGTCGTCAAGAGTTGGTGATCATTTACTAAATTTGGTGGTCGAATACAATTTAAAGTGAAGTCGTGACTAAAATAGCTGGTACTATTACATTTTTAGACTTTATTTTTCTGGTGTTCAGTAGATTTTTCTGGTTGCAAAACTAAGGGTATCAAAGCATTTTATGGTGGTCATTATATTTGTTCCCAAAAAATAATATTTTCTATGACATTTTTTGCCTTTTAAGATCAATTCAAAGTATATTTTCTGTCTCACTTGGCTGTTTTCACCTTATTTTTGGTTAAATATATAGTTTTAATGGCACATAGGTACTCACAACTAGTAATTCTAGCAGAGGTTTTTGCATGCATTGCATGTTATCGGTGGCACCTGCATTGTGATTGATGACTCAAATGTTTGTGCGCTCGTTTAAGCGCATAACTAATTAGTCATCGAAAAATGCTCGTCTCTGATTTGCTGTATTTTTTTTTACTGCTAGTCATGTTAATATGTTCACTACTTGAGTAATTAACACTGACTATAAATACAAAGACATTTATTATGTCCCTCTAGTTTCGCGCTTGTCGCTTATTTGTGAACACGGTGAAATACTTTTATTTGAATATTTACGTTAGAACTATGGCTGGATTTTGTACCAACCTAGATCTTTTTGTGAAATTAAGAAGTGGTGGTGATCTGAAAAATTATATGTTTCTATATAAAAGTATAATTTCTGTTTTGAATACCACAGTTTCTGAAGAAGACAAAAACCTAATCAGGGAGTTCTGTCGGCTTTTTTGTGTAAGTCTAAATAAAAAGTGGATAGAGTCGAGTAGAAGTCAAAAAACTTTTATGAATCGTATAAATAATCGCAATTGGTTGGAAAAAAATATCAACTGGCCTGTTTGTGGCAGTGTTGACCTGAAAAGTGAGGGGCTTTTCGGACGCAGACTTATCTGAGCCAGTGGATGTGAATTGTCCTAACCTTGCGGTATGTACTACGGAAGCGGGAACATCTACAGAAAAGGAGCACAGAAAACCGTTCGAAGACTTAAGTAATAAGCAGAAAAAAGACGTTCTACTTCCATAGTAGAAGAAAATTCAGAGGAAGAGTTGCAGCACTGGTACTTAACAAAATTGAAAGACAACGGCAAAACGAATCTGGCAAAAGTAGTCGAATACCTTTCCAGTAATCCAGAAACGCTATCCCAAGTATACGAGCGACTATTCAAAAAGCAGAGCCTAAGTACCGTCTCTGAAGATAAGTGCTTAACTCTTTATACCTCACTTGCGCTCTCGAGATGGAAGTACTTACTTAAGACTTCAGAAACGTCAGAGAGAGACAAACTCGGAAAACGGACAGAACAGCAACAAACGAAGACATCCTCCCATGGACTTCTAATAAGCTCTGATCCCCACATATCCTACATAAGGCCTAAAATAACGAAACAGGTTCATGCGTTTCGCAAACGCAAATAATAATTCATCTCTGTCTAATGCGCTGAGGTCGGCTCTTCCTCACCGCGAGTAACAGAGACGGGCTGCGCGCAACTAATAATTCGTCTTTGTCGCACAGTAGCGTATTGTGTAGTGGGACGGTTACTCACACTATTTGTTTTTTTTTATACTTTTTTGATTTTTGAAAACCGACAAACCAATAATAATGCCTAACGGTTGCGGAGCTTGTTCGATAATAACCAACTCTTATAACGTCGTCGTTTCTGTTTAGCTTGAAAAAATATTCCAGGTACGAAAACCCCTGAAGTGAAAAGCTTGTAAAAAAATATGAAAATAATTTTGGTTGGCTTTTGCACTAAGATTAACCGCAGACGGACGGACGGTCAGACAGATATAGCGAAACTATAACGGTTTTCGTAGTAAACAAGGAATCCTAAAAGGGTCAAAGGAAGAAATGAAACGAACAATTATTGTGAAAGCACCAGTCAATAAATTTTATTCACTATAATTCCCTTAGTATACAAATCTGATATCGGTGATGTGGATGACGTGGTCTATACACTACAAGTGCTGGTATATCTGTTTCTTTGTTCACATTCTCACCAAGACACGAAATAACCCGATCATTTATAGGATTACGCTTTTTGAGACAAAAACCATTTCTTTTATTCGTCTCTTGGTCAAAATACAACAATAATTATTATAGTAATAAAGCCAAAAGTCTGTCCCATTGCTCGCAAAAATCATACAAAAATTATACCCCATCATCCAATCGAATTACTTACATCATACCCTAGTAACGAAACAGACTTTAAGCCTATAGCGATAAGAACCAGTTTCGCATGAATTTCATCTACTACACATGAACAAATTGATTTACAAAGTAAAACACATGATATCATTAAAACGGAAACATTTAGTGATAGTAAAGTAGGTACTTACGACTAAGTAATTATAATTTCTTATTTTAACAATTAGAATGAGAAAGCGATTTATCGATGATCAAGCAATGACTATTTACATTTTTATTAAGTTTGGAATGTTAAGTATGGAGTAAAGTATGAATAAAGGGCATACAGCTACGTAGCCTTAATTTCCAATGACTACAGCGATGAATTTCACTAAACCAACGTTGATTTTTATTAATTTCGGCATACATAGTAAGTGACTGTACATACATTGCAATTTTTATTACATTTTTAATTCGTATATTGTCACTACGACTTCTGAGATATTATAAAGTACAATAAATAATACATTCCCTACAATATCCGACAATTTCAAAAATATGTATATCAATGAAATGAGATCATTGGTGAAAGCGCCATCTATGGTGACACAGCGACACTATGAGAGTACATTAGGAGACAGAAAGCTCGAAGCTTCGTCCTGAGCTTATAGTACGTACCTAAACAACTATCAAAGTAATTTTAGGTATAAAATAGATTTATTTGTCTAACCTATAAACTATACATACATAAGTATTATGTTCTAGTCGATCAATGAGTATTACTTTTGTCCAATCCTGCGCATGCTTGGGTTCAAAAATTGTGTTTGATTTTGTTGTAGCATGATTGCTAATGAAGTGGTTACGTACAGTTTTAGTGAAATGGACCGAATGGCATTTGATGCCATCGTTGATATTGAGACAGAACTATTTCGATTTTCTTTACAATTTCGTAAACGAAAACAATATCTACGCGCATTACTTTTTGACGTGACAACGTCTTATAAATCGATGGAGCCGGCTGCACGCACGAAAAAACATGACTCATGCGGCGTTACCTCGCTCTGAGGCGTTACCTCGCTCTGAGGCGTTCCGTTTAAGGCTTGAACTGCAAGCGAGAGCTCGCAGCGAGCGACAAAGAGGCACAATCGGCAGCTACTCACGTTGTCACGTTCAACTATCGTCAGTACGACTTTACAGACAATGGTTTTTTATCCCATCACCCGATAGCCATGTTAATTTTCTGAGAAGAGTAAATTAACTGACGTTAACAATGGTGTTTTAAGCTCACCGCAACGTAATGCGCCCAGAAAATATATCTGAACATTCGATGAATTTTTGTTTTTACTAGAATCTTTTATGAAAATCTCAGTTAATATATTAAGATTTCCTGTATTTTCACGTACATACAATTTCTACAGATAGTTAATTTTGATTTGATTGATGATAGCTAATCGTAAAATAAACAACATTTATGCTTACGAATAGTTTGTCAGACATTACTTAATAGGTACCATAACGAGTGAAATCCATTACATCAAGTGTTCTTACATTTAGATATGTAGAATAAAGACGACCTTGAAACGGGAGAGATTTATTCGTTTCATAATACATAGCTGTCAAGTTCTAATGTTGTATTGAGCATTCCGTTTTTCATTATCAGTTAATTTTCGAACGAAAAAAAAATATAAAGACTTGGTGGCCTGGTTCCATTTTCACTAAAGGGGTTTCAATTCATAGTCATGTTTCCATGTGGTAGAATTTTCATCAATTTGTGTAGTCTCCTCCATGGTGTTAATCATAGATAAATACATGGTGTTAATTGTTATTTCCACTGGTTTTCTTCGACGGCCATGCTCACTCCCGTTTCAAAACATTAAGTTAATCTACATTTGAATAAACACGAGTTTGCACTGACGTGAATACACACTAGAGAATGTTTTACAATTACTGTCGGTTAGGGGACGCTGTGCGCTTTCAAACATATCATAATACACGCGAATAAATTCCAAATAATTTCCTCTATCTAATATACAATATCATTTTTTTAGTTTACAAATTAATTCTAAAACAAACGCTTTAACCTCTGGACTTTGGCTTTGCCATCCTTCTGCTAACGTTACTGTGCAACAATAATAAGTGAGAAATTAAATTAACAGAACAATGTTTATGGCCAATCGTTAACAAAGTAAACTTGGTTTGTAGGCACAGACTTTGAAGGTTTACAAAAATCTACATCAAAATAGATGGAATGTTAAATTACAGACCCGTGATTGATGCCCGAATATTCAAACGACCTCTACAAGATTCGATGAAGTAACAGTATTAGGTCAACGTTTTGGAATTGCCGTTTGAGTATTCGAGCATATCACAAACGCTTTCGTGTCCAGCTAATGTTACGACCAGTTAGCTGAACACAGAAAGTATGTCAATGGTAAAGGAATAATGTGTTGGAATGACAGGAATTAGACAGAATCCTTGTTGATACTGCACGAGCTTCCTTCCTGATCGATTTTTATCCTCCGTGATTGTTGTTCACATTCTTCAAATTCTTGACTAGATTAGAAATGTACTTTCAGACCAGTTCTGAGACTGAAGTCATGTTATTTCCATCGTTTATTTCTTTAGGAACTGGCTGTGCCTGTCCGAATATTTTCCTCTTGAACCTAAATCGAAATCGACAGACAGCTCCCGATACTTTCACAGACCTTACCGTAGAAAGATTCATTTTCACCAGAACCACACCAGCAAGCACTCAGCAATGTAAATTTTTCTTCTGCTGAGATCTTGTGTTGTTCAGGCGAAAATGCACTTTAAGCAGTGGTCTTAAAGGTGTGTTCTAGATGTCAGGGTTGATGAGCAGTGCAGTATGAACGTGGTGGGGTGTAGAGTCGGTTCACTCCTTGAGCTTGTGCCAGTCGGCGATCTGGCGGCGCGGCGCGGCCTGCACCTCGCGCCAGTGGTGTCGTGCACTGCCCGCACCCACTGCGCCCAGCTCCAGCCGACCGATCACCTGGTGGAACCAACAACATCGTCATTAGGGTCATCATTATGTTTTTGTAAAACTTACTTCATATAACATAGAACAGGAGCTCCCGAAATATGTTGGAGGGTAAATGAAGGTACATAAAATAGGTCATGTAAGCGATACGTCATATAATGCGAACTTTGCAAAACTTCAGAAAACTATTTTGTAGGAAGTTGACTTAGGAACCTTTGTATTCATAGTCTCCCTACACAGTGTTATCTAACAGTGTGTCAAACATTCAAATCCATTAAATCCTTTTCGGTAACCAAATCAAAAGTCCATTCATCAAATAAGACTTTTGCTTTCACACCATTATCGGGAGGAATAGCTCTCACCTTATCCCTACTGCTGTCGTTATGTACTTTCTTCCCATTTTGTGTTCCTTATTGTAGTCGTTAATTTTCAGATTTTACTATAATTTTTGTTTGCCAATGTGTGAATAAATGAATTTTATTTATTTCTTTCTTACTGACCTCATTCTTCGTAACCCTGTCCCAGTCAAGCACGAGCAGTTCCAGCGACACGTGGTCGAGGGTGGCGTTGGGCGCGGCGGGCACCTCGAACACGAACGACTCGTTGAACACGGGGTTCAGCGTGCGCTTCTTCACGTGGGTCTTCTTCTTCGCGATGCGCTGTCCGTTGTATAGCAGGTACATCTTCACGTAGCTGTGGGGCAAGAAGGTAAGATCATTTACTATGTTTTTCAAACTGAAGAGCCATAACTGTGCATTTAAATATTCTAGCACGACTTGGTTTAGAGAGGAGTCAAATGACCGATATGTAGTGATACAAACGAATTGTCTTGTACCTGTGAAATATCTATATGTGAATTGATAGAAGGTACTAGTACCTAAAGGTACTCATGTCTGGTTTATTTTGCCAGATTTGATATAAGGTACAGTCAACTTCAGGTCAGTGGTAACAGTTTTATAGGAAAATCGTACTTATTACTATTGAGTTAAGGTGCATGACAGTACCACTGATGTGCAGACTTGCCTTATTGAATATTCTCTACACCTACTTAGGTGTAGAGAATATTCAATAAGGAGTGAATCTATAACTTTCCCATGTCGACAACACTAGACAAATCTTCAAACCTTCACAATAACACAAGTGCTTATTTAAAATACTAACGGATCAGCAAGTCCGGTGACGTCCATCTTGGGCAGGTTGCGCGCCTTGAGCAGCACCACGGTGAGGCGCGCGGCGGCCGGCTGCCAGCACAGCGACACCAGCACCTCGCCGCGACCCACGCTGCGCATCTGGGTAAGGTAAGATGATATTAAATAGATATGTCACCGAAAAATAACAAGATCCGTAAGTTTATCAATTTACTAGGAAGTTTATAAACTTTCGTAAGATTCTAAACGGGAGATAAATTGTAATATTTTACGTCCACATTTTCGTAAATTGATAAACTTACTGAACTCACTCGTAAAATAATAAGTAAGCAGTAAACAAACGCTACGCGCGATCTGATTTGTTGGCTGTCACGGCAGTGTGTTATTTTACGGCAATCCAATCCAAAAATTAAGCAAGTCCTTTTGTAGGTACTATCCTTATTATACCTACTCCTCCTTTCTACATACACTCTAAAGATTACCTTATGAACTCTCTTATGTAGTCCATAAGAGAGTACATCTTTATATACGCCAACGATGTACTCTCTTATGAATTCCATCTACATACCACCACCTTCTCACTAAATACTTCCTTTAGAATTACCCCATGTACTTCTATATATAGGGGGAGTTCTAGTATGCTCACTTATGCACCCGAATTCAATAAATATGAGTTTTCAGCCAATTTTATCTAACAATCAAGTCTTGTCTTGATACTAAAAGTTTACAGCCTTACTACAAAAAAGTGTGGTTGCAAAATTAACCTTATTTCAGCGTCATAATCAGTCATTTTTTTAGACAAGTGTTCAACAGACTTTAAAAGTTTTTGTGGCACGACGGTTAGAGTTTTACCTTGAGACTGCGTGGTTGTATCTCGCGGCAAAGCGCCATGGCCTCACCGCTTTGCAGCTGCAGATTCGTCAGCGGGGATACCACTTCGCCAATTATCTCGTCACGGGAATATCTGGAATTAATAGGAACAAGTTTATTAATTAACTACACTTTCAACATCATCTATCAATGGACCCCTAACTGCTTGAGCACGACTCTCTGCTTTGCAACAGCTAAACGTCTCCCGTGACTACGGTGGGTGCAATTTGGCGAAACCGCTGGTTAAAGAAAAAGGTATTGTGTGTGCCTTTATAATAATGTACCAAAGTATATCGTGATTGTCTATTTTTATTTATGTCAACAAGTCACGATTGTAGATCATCTATTGCATACTCAGGTCGAATATAAAACTGATGCCTAGACAAATAGAACCAAGGAAGATAAGGTTTTTTTTGGATATGTACAAACCTGTCAAAGCTAAGAACGACGAAGTGCAGAGTGATGCCGGCAATCTGGTGCGGGGCGATGCCGTAGAACGTGAAGTCCTCATCGTATACCGGGCAGCGGGTCTTGCGCACAACTCTGCAAAAGACAAACCAAATAAGGTTCAGTATCAACACCAGATTATTCGAAACTAACGAATACCTAAGGTTCATGAATATAGGAACAAGAAATAAAAAAAACCGGCCAAGTGCGAGTCCAACTCGCGCACGAAGGGTTTTGTATCAGAGCCATAAAATCACGTTTGATGTATAGGAGCCAACCAAAATATTTATTTTATTCCAGTTTTCAGTATTTGTTGTTAAGTATAGCGGCAACAAAAATACTTCATCTGTGAAAATTTAAGCTCTCTAACTATCATGGTTCATGAGATACAGTCTGGTGGACGGACCGATGGACGGACGGACGGATGGATGGACGGACGGAAAAAGGAGTAAAAACAATAGGATCCCGTTTTACCCTTTGGGTACGGAACCCT
Organism: Helicoverpa zea; assembly: GCF_022581195.2. Classification (NCBI taxonomy): domain Eukaryota; kingdom Metazoa; phylum Arthropoda; class Insecta; order Lepidoptera; family Noctuidae; genus Helicoverpa; species Helicoverpa zea. Next base: position 9,056,187 of record NC_061466.1, on the reverse strand, counting down.
AAAAAGAATCTTTTTGTGCCCGCAATTTATGGCCCTGCGAACTTATGGGCTATCCCAAGCACCTGGTGGGATCAAACAAAACAAACTTCGTACAAGGAAGATGTCATGCTTACCTGGTCTTAACCTTGTGCTGTTTATCAGGCAGCAGCTGCAGCTTGACGTAAGGGTCCGGTCCAGCAGGCTCGCGACCCGGCAATCCCTGGCATGACACCACCGAAACCACCAGTGCGTTCTTCTCGGTCTCATAGCTGCAGACAAAGTTTGTAGTCAGTAAAATTGTATTATTGACTCGAACATAGTTCGAAAGTTTTGCGACTTTAGTGTCTTCTCTTTAGCATACGCTTCGGATGAATCTTTTAACTTGGAGTATAGGTATCCCTACTATCCCTACTAATATTATAAATGCGAAAGTAACTCTGTCTGTCTGTCTGTCTGTCGGTTACGCTTTCACGTCTAAACCACTGAACTGATTTTAATAAAATTTGGTACAGAGATAGAGTTTACCTTGAGAAAGAACAACAGGATAGCTTTTATCCCGGGCTTTTGAAGAATTATCTTGGAAACGCGATATAACCGAACTCTACGCGGGCGGAGCCGCGGGCGGAAGCTAGTTAAATATAAACGTAAATATGAGTGTAATTAAAAAATGTTACGTTATTTCAGTTTTCCGAGATAGTATTTATGTAGATATCTGACTATCTGAGGCTTCTTATCTATTAAGCTAATCTCGGCTTGGTAATTGAGCTATGTTTATTTTCTCTTGTCTATTTATAGTATTTTATTTTCTCATAATGCCAGCCGACTGTACTTGAGACTGACTGGAAAATGAAATTGCTTCTAAATAAAGTTAAGAGGCTCCGTTGGGTATCGACTTTTCCTTCAGAAAAGTCTTTTGCCTAAATGCAAATTTAGTAGCGATCTCGAAGTTTTCTTTATGCAATACGTGTTATTTTAAACTGAAACTGATGGTGAATAATCTTCTGTAACTTATACAAAACAAAACGCTAACGATAAATATCTTCGAAATTATGCATAAACAAATTAATGTACCTTATAAATATTTGAATATAAATATAGTCAACTTCCACGGAAACTGTTCAGTTTTTGAAATTGCATAAGCATATTATTATTGGACATTAATATTTTTTGTATGTTTGATTGATTGAAATATCCGATTTTTCGTTTAGTGGAAGCTATTATTTTCATTGCATTTACAAACCAATGTTTCTTAGACTTATTATAATTAAAAACTCGCCCCTTTGCAAAATATTGAATTAGGTACTTACACAGCAAATTCCGTTTGATATTTGCTATCGATTTCACCCGGTCGTGAACAAAAGCACTAACCCTATGTAATGCGTTAGGCAGAAACTAGGTCATATCTGTAGAACCTAGACCGAAGTGTAGGCAATATTGTAGCTAATACTAGCTCCGATTCCTATCGAGCGATGTTACCACGAATTTATGTTGCTTGCAATTTCAATAACTATTTTCATTTGCATTTGTTATTTGTGTAATAGTTGTTCCAGATAGAGATAAGTTGTTGGTTTAATATTTATGAGGTATATAAAGTATCTTCGCATGTATAATTTCTAGAATTGAGGCTTTGAATGTTACCTATATCGGGTGTGTCGTTCACAATCACATTAAATGAAATGCGTTAATATACTGGTTTATATATGTCGATTAACACAAAGAAAAAAGAAAAATGCGTAAAAATAAAAAAGTGAATTTTTCAAACAAAGTAAATTGAATAAAAATGTGCGAAAATTAGAACACCATATAAAAGTCAGTCATTACAAACAACTGAATTTCTCCCTTGAAAACTGACAGCTGTCAACTGATCAAAATATTCGATACTCCTAACTTTATCTTTGCTTTACACATGATGTTGTAAATTATAAAAACGAAAAATGACTCCTGTGGTTAAACCACTGAATGGATTAGGTTATTTTTTTTACAATTCGCCATAGAATATCATAAAGTATATGCGATAGGATTTAATGTGATTGTGAACGACACACCCGATATAATACCTTTTACAAGATTGTAAAAAAAAAATTTTGTTAATACCACGTATCTAAAATAACTCTCCATTTCACTAAAATTAATCAATATTCAATTTATTTTCTACATAAAGGGCTTTTTCCCCAATAAATACTTGACAAAACACTACCCTTTAATCGAGTGACCTCAACAGGCCCAAATACCAATAAACCTTCACCAAAGAGTCTACAAACAGATAAGTTTGTATACGTACACGCTATAGTCTCTGGTATAGACCACGTGAGTAAGGAGGGTCTAAAGAAATTTGTTCACAGAGTTTATATGCGCGACGGAGCGAGCTGGGGTGACACTTCCCCGATATTTTACGATAGAACCGCCAACGATGGGTAAAGTTTACGTTTTATTTATATATTGAGAGTGGACGTTGACATGTTAATCAATAAGGCATGATGGGAACAAATCTAGATCATTCGAAGTTCAAAATTTTGCGTTTGCCGGAAAAGTCGAATCTGAAATCCTGGACTTTTAATTGTATGGCACGTTATTTTGAAGTATCGACTACACAACATAATATACAAACACAGATGAATTATAAACACACAAAGAATAAAAAAGCTTCAATTTTAGCAAAAAAAAACCGTTTCATGCCTACACCCCATTTACTTATCAATATTTACAACGTCTAGGAATGTATTCCAAACAAAATAGTTGAACTCAATATAATAACATTTTTACAAGCGTCTGAATATCTCATGTTTACGAGCGAAGCCAGACGTTGCGACAGTTTATTATTAAAACACAGTAAAAAGGCTTAGATGCCATTAAAGGCTTTTATGTGGCGTGTAACAAAACACCCCCTAGGGTTGCCAGCGTTCCCAGTGTTGCCAGTTGCCGGTGTTGCCACAAATGGATTACTTTTGAGTAGTGAGAGTAATATTGCGTAGAATATTGTCGAAGTTTGTGCCGAATGGTGCTACGAATGAGTTATGATGATGTAAAACTGTAATCGGCTTAGAACTTCGGTTTTTATAGATGTAAAACCTGAGGAGTATATTTGCAAGAATTTTGTATTTAAGTAATCGTAATCGCTTAGATGACTCCAAATAATTTGTAGATGAAAAGTGCCTTTGTTTCTATACGATAGATAGAGATTGAAATATGGTACTTATTTTGAAATATTCTTATTATGTTATGCATAAAAACCCTGAGTTAACGAAATATCAAACCCAGCTCCAACTACCAATTAACCAGCACTATAACATTATTTTCAACTCTTAATTATCAATTTTAAACCTCTCAAAAATACACTGAATCCAACCTCTCAATTTGTTTGGCGTGAACGCATAACGACTCGCCCTCGGCCACAGACAAACATTGTTATAACTCCGCAAATTATCCGCACTGACAGACGTGCGGACGAAACGATCCCACTGCGTAAACAACCCCAACTATTTAATGAGACAATTTAACTTTGCCGTGAAAAAGTTAAGGGATTTCACGTGTGTGAAAGTGTGTAATTAAATGTCGAGAGTTACACCTTTTGGTTGTCAAGGAGATAGTAATTGAAGATTCTTTGTTAAAACTTTAAAGATTAAGGATTTCAGGACTGTTTCCTCGGAAAACAAGGAGGTTCTAACAATTCACTTTATAGTTCATAACGATTTAATCAGCAACGCCTCGTTTTGCTTACGGAAAGTCGAATATTACTAAGTCACACAATGGTAAACTACAGGAAATTGTCATGAGTTAGCAAATTGGATAAGAACAGGGTCATACGAAGTCCACATAAGAAGACAGATTGAAGCACTGTGAGACAGAGAGGAAAGTATTTATCTAAATTCTATATCAAACTATTAAAAGCTTACTTCCATACATATACAAAATCTCCTCATAAAGGATAGTGCTTTATCTCCCCCAGCCTCCGAGCCCAACCTCCAATATTAAGCGTTCATTATGATCTCGTCCCGTCTAATCATCTCCACGATAATCTGGTCGCACTTTGATCCCTCTAGCGATAATGAGAAAAGATGGACTAAGTCGATATTTTAATAAGAGGGATTAACGAAGTAATTTGTCTTTCAAAATAAGGTTCTTCATTAAATACCAAGTTGTTATAGTTAAGTACTGTTTTAGGGGCTTACAATAACTGCCAAAGATTTCGTTGTCAAGAAAGAACTTATGCGTATATGTCTACTTTATGTCTACGTCCACGTTTGCTTGCGCTCCTAGTGAACTAACTCATCGAGAGAATTTAATTTAGAATTGTTACAAAAGTAACATCGTTAAAGGTCCTGTAATCGAATCTTCAGTTTCTTTGTGAAGCTTATTGAGGGCAATCAATTTTTTAAGCTTACGTTCGTCTGCTTGTTGTAGTTGTATGGTTCCGCCCAAGCTTTGATACTGGAAAAATATGATGTGGGTAGCTAACTTGATACCAAATTCAACAGAATAACGATCAATAGGTACCTTAGTAAATATCTTAATTTGAAACCATAACGTTTCGTTATAGAAATAAACGTCAATAGCAGCATTTCCGTGTGCCCATACGGGTAAGTATTCATATAAATAAATAGGTGCACTTGTAGCAATATCCTTGACAAACACGTGTAAGCCAAGGTCAGGTGTTGGTGGTCACGGCCGAAGGTGTGCATGTCTGTAATCAGACCTTGACTCATTCGTATCCGCTTGCATTACATTCGTTTTATGTCACACGGGAAATCTCTGTTCTATGCTATGGAATTTTGAATAAAATTCCTATGTGTCTTTGCTGGGAAGAAGTGGCGCAACAAACTCCCCAGCAACACGCCTGTTTAGGTTTGAAGAACCAGATTTATACAAAACAAGTCCAAGTTAATATGTACATCTTTCAAAATGTAGTTCTTTCAAATCTCGATGGTATGTGGTAACTACTCAATCAATCAATCCCTTCCTGGTCCACCCACGATAAAAGAACCAAAGTCATAAAGTATCCCGAAATCGGATCTCTCAAAGTTTGTATCTGAACCAATTCGCAGGCAATCATTTTCTTTTCGAGTTTATTTAAAGTTTTTAGAGTTTTTTTAAAGGCAATTTGAGATATCGAAGGTTGGGCCAAGAGCTTTGTTGGCGCACAATCAAAGATTCGTCAATATAGGATCAGAAACTCTACTATTTTCACAATACCATTTCAAAATCCCCGTTATTCCCACCAAAATCCAAAGAGATATAGACAGCTTCAGTCGTTTCAGCGAACAATACTATAGTAAAGTTTATTTATCGCGAACAAAGATTGGTCATTACAAAGGAATACTTCATAGGCGTGTGACAAAGCGATGTCACAATAGTCCTGTGTGGTATGTCACCGTGTGGGGTCGTGTGGTACCGTAATTGCGAAGGCGGGAGGGTAGTTATTGATTCAGAACACGGAGTAAGGAGTAAGCGGAGATGCCATAATGCAGGAAGGTCAGGCGCCTTCTTCTAGGTCTAATTCGTACCGTGGGCAAAACGATCAGTTACTAGTGAACTAATAAGGCGTTTGGGTTCTTTGAGACATCTGTCAACGATTTCTGGTATTATAAAAAAATGTTCGGGTTCAAAGAAGGCGTATAAGGGCGAACTTAGTGACGTTCCTCGTCCCCCGCATTCTGGCGCGCTACTTTCTTAGGCGATTTTCCGTTATGGCACCTCCGCTAGTCATTTGTTCTCCGTGATTCAGAGAGTTTCTATTTACGTGGAGTGGTGACGTGTCGATAATGTTCGTGTATCGGCTTTGTAATGCATGGTTTGCAACTCCAAACTGTTCTGACGGGCTGACGCGGCGTGAATCATTAAAGTGGAGCAGAATTTCTGAGTGGTTCGAATATTGCAAGGACATTTTAGCGAAGTGAAATATTGCGTATGTATTAGAAATTATGAAATGAGCTTACGCTCTATTTATATAACATTAACTTACATAAAATAACTGTGTAAACCACCTAATCGGTATAAACACCGGTCACAATCACACGCAACAATATATTTCCTTATAATTTCGCATTTTTCTAATAAACTGCATTTTATAATGAAAGCAAATATAGAAATATATTATTTCTGAAAGAAAATATAACGGGGCTAGAAGCAAAACGATGTAAGGTAAGAAAACACGTGACTCAGCAGTATTTTTTCCCTTTACTATGGAGTAGTAGCTCATCAATAAATAATCTTTATGGACTCGCCAAGCACATTCTGAAGTTCATAACATAGGTAGTTACTAAAATCAAATAACCGTAAAATATTCTCACTTAACTACTTTATGTTTACGTTTTTGTTCATTATTGACAGAAAATAAGGGAAATATGTACCTACTAGCTGTTGCCCGCAACTTCGTCTGCGTGGGCAATATAGAATCGTCAAAATACTACTTATCCCGTAGGTGCATTCTTTCACGTGACAGTATAATTAGGATTAGCACTTAGCAGTCGCATAGATTCATTGATCAAGGCTGTGTTGTGGATGTGACCAGACAAAAGAAGTAAAGTTTGTGACGTTGTTCAGCCAATTTGGAAAATTATTACGTATGGTGCGTAAGTAATTTTCACAGGAAACAACTATAATCTATGTCTACATGCTTTGAGTCTGACAAAGCTGTCATTTGTACATTTTCTGCAGCTGCTGCGACTAATCAGAAGCCAGAAAGTCTGTCAGTCTTACCATAATATGGATATCGTCTTGTGTAGTTGACTGGATTGTAGATAGGTAGACGCTCCAAGCAAAATATTGGTACTCAAACAGATTCGGTGACTGGAAGCCAACACCAACATAGTTGGGGAATAGCTGGATGGATGATAAAATGAGTCATCATCATCAGCAGGCGCATAGGGTAGGATAGTTTCACTTACTCATGGTAAGGCTGACCCCACATTAGGCGTGCGCGATCCTCGGGCGTGTGAGTAGCGCGGGCGTCGCGAGCGCGCTGCGTGAACGTCGCGTTTTGCTGCCCTGCGGCATGTGTGAAGAGTGCAAGCGACGCGCTCGCGGCGAGCACGCGGCGCTCGAGTTGCGTTCTTACCCCTTCGCCTGCTATCCCCGCCGCCCGCTAAACGCCTTAGCAGTTAGGCCGCTGCCTCGAATTTTGCGGGCAGCGGGGCGGCAGCGGCGGCGGCGCGGGAGCGGCAGGATCTTACGCGTATAATCAAATGGATCGGCCCTCGAATACAGCGGCGCGGGAGCGGGCAACGAGCGGTGAGCTCCATTCAAAACGGTGACCGAACGCGCCGCCACCGCTGCCGCCCCGCTGCCCGCAAAATTCGAGGCAGCGGCCTTAAACGTCAAGGAGAGCGGCGCGTACGCGCCGCGAGCGCGCTGCAAATGCCGCAGGGCAGCAAAACGCGACGCTCACGCAACGCGCTCGCGACGCACGCGCGGCGCCCGCGCTACTCACACGCCCGAGGATCGCGCACGCCTAATGTGGGGGAGGCCTAAGCCGGGACTCCACCGAAATGTTTGCATTAGTTCACGAATAGGCAAAATGTACGTATCTGTGAGAGTCCACTTCATGTGTTCGTACTTGAAACCTGTAGTTTTGCCAAGATTTTCAGAATGTACGCTCGCAATTTGTCATTTCTTGGTGGAGCCAGCAAATCAAAAGAAACATAAGTGTTGTATACTGTGCGTCACTACCGCACACCGGGAAAATTTCGCTCTTGCGGAGGACGTTTATATACCATATTTTGTGTCACACGTAAACAGGACGACAGTAAGTATCCACCGAAACACTTTCAAAGATCTGATGAACGAACAAATCAGACCTGACTTGGTCACCTGGGGCCAATCAGAGCTCTATGAAGCGATAATACGCTTTGGCTCCTACTGTTATTGTGGTTTCTGAAAATTTATTCACCTCATTCAACGATGAATGTAATTCTGATGGTACTATTAAGAACACTTGCTTAGCGCAGAAGCTGACGTTGGCAGGTCAACTCTTTTGACTTCTCGAATAGGATACCATTGGTTTTTGTGCAATGCACACCTGCAATGCATTCTGGATTAGGATAGGATATAGGTGGATAGGATTTGCAACAGAGAACAATTCTGTCTTTGTGATTAAATGACATCAAACGTAGTTTTATATAAAAGGTGTTTTTTAGGGTTTTTAGACTTGGCTCGGGTCTTACTGAGACTGTTCGTAATCGTGAACAGTGTATTTGCGATCAGAAGTTGAAAGTAAGCATGTCTCTGGTATGCGGCGCGTAATTTGTACGTTTTCAGACGCATAAAGCATTTTACTTTTGTGTGTATGGTATTAAATAGAGAGAGCTCCCATTTCTTATCTGCACTCTGTATCTGGGCTTGTTTTTAAAGCTACAGAATCCTACATTACCTTCCTCACGCTTCGCAGCGCTTGCGAGAGATAGATCCTCATTTCTTCTAGGATTAAGTTTACATATTTTGCACCAGAAAAAATAATTAAGGTCTACTTAATACTACTCACTCAAAGTAATTTGTTTTAAGGCCACCACATTATAGTGGAAGATAAGCTAAACTATGTTTATGAAAAAATCCTGATATGAACTCCATCTGGAACTTTAAATGATAATTAATTGTTCCACTAAAGTCATCATTTTTGACATAATGTTCAAAAAATAATTTAGATGGCACCGTTTTAAATTTGGCTGAGAACTATTAATTTTCTTTTCATCAAGGTAATAATTATAGTTGGATTTTGATGTGGCACGGCAAAGTGACAAACACTATTGAAATGTCTATCGAAAAATTACACTACGTGTTAAAATATGGTGAATTACGGAAAATACACAACTCCATCTGTTGAAATAATAATCCTCTATAAAGAATGTATGGTAATATTGTCATTTACCACCTCGCGCCTTTGACAAATTTGATGTATTTTATTTACCACAGATGGAGCTACTTTAACCTTGGCTAAACAAAATTTTCATATTTTTTTTTTTCTTCCGAAGTTACTTATAAAGGTGTGATTTTCTGTGTAAAGATTACTAATAGGCCGATCAACTAATATAAGTACAACATTCAAATGTACAGTTTTGACAAATAGATTGCGTGTCGTAATATTTTACATCTTGAATTCACAAAATTAATCATATCTTTTGATAGAGTGAATCGATTTCGATGAAACAAAAACTAAGTAATACCCCAAGTTACGTAGAATTTTTGTATATAAGCATTGTCTGCATTTAATTCGTAGATTTTACGTGAATCCCGAACAAACAAACAGATAAACAGACAAACAGACAAACAGACAAACAGACAAAAATGACAAAAATGATGGAAATGGGTTCTGTTAGTTATCCTTCAACATGCTGGCTATTTTTTTTGTCAATTTCTTCAATGTACAAAAATTACTTTTCTACAGATTTATTATATGTATAGATATAGATGTATAGACGCCAGCTGTCAACCTACCCGAATCTGTCAAATTTGAAAATCTACGATGGACAACAACATCAGTACATTTGTACCTACTTACATACATCAACTAATATTTGAAACAAGAATCACAAACCAATTAATTTTCATTTCCCAGTAGTTGTGTTAATATTTCCGTTGTACGGCGACTATAGGCGACGGCGTAGCAATTAATTAAGAAAACACTTCAACAATTGTGTTCGGGCCCCTTAATTAGTCTCGATGAGGTATCAGGTAGCCGCTAATTAGGACTAATTACGGTCCACTAATCTTATTACCTATATGTGTTGGGTAAGTATTTGTTACGTTGTTAATGTTTTGTTTTTGGTGTTATATACTTCTTGCTCGATAAAAAATTGGTATACCTACGGTACAAAGATAGATGATATTTATTTTGTAAATAAGTTGATAACAACACTTTTCCACTTCAATTTTCTATTTAAAGCGATAATAAGTCGGTATAAACTTCCTATATGACCAGATTGAGACGAAACATCGAAACAAACTCTCTTTGGACTTATGAAGCTAGCCTTTATGACAAAAAACAAAAGCCGTATTATGTAATATCTTCTGTGAAAATATTCAATCAATATAATAAATCATTCTTATAAATGATGAAAATATTGAAATTCGATATTCGACGCGCCCTTAGGCGATAAGATTGCCTAATCCAATTATAATGTAGTTACTTAGTAGTAGGTATAAGAATACCGAGAGCGACGAAAAATAATTAATTTTACAAGCCCTAAATTCTTCGTAAAATAACTCACTAAAATAGAGAGAAAAATCGTGTTGACGTAATTGACGAAATTGAATATTCATTCGATATTTTGCGAACAGCAAACAGATCAAACATTACAAAAAACAGTCTGGGTACTACGTAATTTTTAATAAAAATTGCGAAGTGGATTTGATCTAGGTAAAAATGAATAGAGCACTTATTGATATCGGAGGTTCAGATTGATAGGGTTTAGCCGGATTACGAAGAGTCGTCTACCACCCTCGTACCCTATACCCGCTGGGAATTCAATCGGAAAAAGAGATCTATTTACTCAAAGTCAGTGATTTTCAAAGAGTGAAGATGTTTAAACACCTTCTTCCAATAGAGGGTCGGAAAGTTTAATTTTGAAATGTTTACAGAGATGACGGCTGGGTTCGACTCAGTTAGAGAGGTAAATAGTGTGGGTAAATACGTCAAGTTTTCATTTACTTTGCAGCTTCTTACTTCGACAGTTAAAAAGTATATTTTTTCAATATGATTGGTTTGATAATCGTGAAAGAAAAGGTCTTCTTACGTACTTAAATTTCTGTTTATCCATCCGAGTGAACCAATGCTTAGATTTTATAAAACCCTACAAGTTAGATTTTCCAACAAGAAATAAAAGCCCTAGAATCTGACTAGATTTATCTTGCTTAATGCATCTTGAAGATGCCATCTTCTATCCAAAACACAAGACCTAAAGTCATCAAAACTTGAGAAAACAGTTCATTGACAAACTCATCGCTGCTTTTCTCAAAGTACAAACGATTGCCATATAAAGTTACTCACCGCAACTTGAAGTGCAGGTCACCGAGTCGTCCGTCATTGTTCTCAGGCTCAGTAGTCTTGGTCTTCTCGGTGGCGTTAGCGTCGGCGAGCTCCTTGCTGAGCGGGGTCGGCTCGATCGGGGCCAGCGGCGAGTGGGGGCTGTTGCCACCAGTTGGCTGTTGGAGAATACAAGGGATTAGAATGATCTTAGGAACTAATATTATAATAAATAGGAAATGTTTTTTTGTTCTCTTAAGGTACCTAAACGGCTGAAGCGATTTGAAAAATTCTGTCACTGTTGGGAAGCTACACTATCTCCGAGTTATATAGGTCATATTTTATCCGATTACGGAGAAAAGTACTCCTGGGATGCGGGTCAAACTTCTAAAGTAAGTTACAGAGATTGGTGCCCATCATCCATACCCATCACAGATTGGTGTCATAAGCTGACCTGCTGTAAGCAGCCTTGATAGGTAGTAATTTTGGATCACCAGAGCTCACCAAGCCTTATTAGGCTGATATGAGAAAACTCTGTCACCAAGGCACGTTAGGTGATTACACCTCAGCTCCCTCGATAAGAAGACCAAGCCTTTAGCAGAACTGGCCCCAACATATCTAATTAAGTTCTAAACGAATATTAGATCCTACATACCGTAGTAGCAGGATTAGCAGCAGGCGTTTGCGGCGTGGCTTGCGGCGGCGAGGAGGCGGCAGGCGGCGCGGGCGCGGTCGGCGAGGGGGACTTGCGCAAGTAGTGGGTGGCCGAGCCCGGCGAGCGCACGGCGGTGGCGCGGCGAGGGGGCTGGAAGACCAGCGCCTTGTCCGGACCGCGCTTGCCTCCTGGGTAGAAGAGATCTTTTAGAAGAAGCACAAAAAAAGACGATAAATAAATCTTGTTACAAAAGATGATAATTAGATCCATTTCACAAGTAATGTTTAGGTTTGCAATATGGTATGCAAATATGTAACGCCATCACCTGTAGCTACAATACTGTTTATCCCATCTGCATCTAAAATGTTCCATATATCAAAATCCTGTAACGCCTATGAACTAGCCTTAAAACTTCATTTTTGATGCACTGAGACTAAAAAAGAAATTCCGATCTTAATCTCTCAACTCAAAACTCAACTCAAAAATAAGATGAGCATCCAACAAAAAGGGATGATTTTTAAAAGTTGTAATTTCTGTTCTTCTCAGAGCTCTCTAAAGCCAGCCAATTCGTTATTTACCGGAATGTACGAGCACAATGTAAGTGACTTACCAAGTTTGTGAGCAAGCGAGTTTCTGCGTCGCGCGATCCAGCAGGCTAGGGCGCCGAGAGCGGCGGCCACCAGAGCTGCGGCCGCGCATACCACCACCCACAGCGTCGCACCATGCAGCTCGCCAGCTAAGGAGAGAAGGGACTATTTAGTACCGAAAAAGACATGTACAAACACTGTATATAAGTTCTTTGAAAAATCTAAAGAACTTTATGATAAAGACCTAATGTAACAGAAACAAGACAGTACGTACAGTGTTCAAATCGGTGATTTGACAGCTGAAAATGGTTCAGTTAGTAAGTAGTTAAATGATGCAACTGCCGTAAGTGTTTATGGTTTAGTTGGGAGATCCGTATAATTGATATAGGTAAGTTAACCTTAAGCAGTTGTAATCAACCAGCAGAATGATCGTCAGTAGCATTCGTATTACTCACTAGGGACAGCACCCTACTCCATAATCCTGACACGTCTGAGTCATTCATCCATTACTCAAACAAAGAGGCCCTATTATTACAACTACAACATCCTAACCATTTACCTACAGATTACCTACACGTTAATGAAAACATTTTCCCCCATTCTCCCCACGTTACGGCTAACCGAGCCATTGAATCTATTCATAGGATAATGGGCAATTTAACGAGTGATTCGATGCCCGTTTGCATGTCAAATGAGTTTGGACAACTATCCAATAACCTGGGGTTTTAATATTTCCATTATCGGTTATTGCGGGTTTCCTATTTGTGCTAATATGAGTAGATTTCTGAGGGAAAATGTAATATATCTACTTCATTTCATTTAATAAAAAGTACCAAGTTGTATCTACATAGTTATAGATTATTATCAGTTGTTACTTTCGTTTACTAATTCAAACACAAAAGGTTGTGAAGCTCGACAGCTTTGTGCTGTAGGTAGGTACTCAAAAGACAGCCTGCAGGAAACTATACACATGTTGCCTTTACAGAAATAAACAAAACTGTTGCGCACAGAAAACTCATAAAGTCATGTAAACATTTAGTTAGTATAACAGAAATATTTATTTGTTAGTCGCATCCAATCAAAGTCTCATATATCCACTCCGCTTGTCCGTTCGAAACTTCGAGCTTTATTAAAAACTGTGTCCATTACACTCATATTACAACGTGACTCATCGAATGGACGCGGAAAAACATGAAAATTTCAGTTAAAAAATACAACGTTGGGAAAGTTTTATGCATGTGTGTTTTAAAACACACTACTACAGGTACTTATTACATGTGAAAGCTATTGTACTTTTCACGTTCGTGCTTGTGCTTGAGCTAATGTACTGCTGTGGACTTTTCCGCTTCACCACTGGTGAATAATAGCGTTTAAATCCTACAGTGCCATTCAAAGAAAACCCTTTATAGTTATAAACTTGTAGGAAATTATATCGTTCATTTAAAGTCACAAGCAAGATAATGTTTTTTTTTCTAACGATTAGGCAATACGGAATCTAGCGGTGGTTAGATGGGCCTGTCCCCGATAGTACATATTTAAGTGCGTGTGTGTGTAGCTAGAGTACAAAGTAACGTATGTATATGTGTGTGTGTGTCGTGTATAAACGCGATCGTTAATTGTTTGTACACTCGCAAAATTAGGAGTGTTGTCCTCGGAAGGAAATAATTTGTGAACGACGCAATTACTCAAGAAAGTAATCATTGAAGCAATTAGGCATTTCAGCGGGAAAGTAATTACTTAACACACACGTGTAGCAAAAGGAACAGGATGTATTTTGAGGATAATCTTGGTTTGCTGTTTACAAGATAGAAATACCTGCCTATGTATGTCTAACTTGATTTAGGAAACATACTAATAGAGATAAAGAGAATTGAATAAAAGTTAGGTTGTGATTATCAAAGCATAACTTGAACATCCTGTATGTAGATCTATACATCTAGCCTCCCACTTCTATCTACACATACTAAGAAAATTCCATCCGTATTTTAGATCAAAAACTATGTCTTGCTTCCCTGAAGCTCAAAGCAAACACTACCTCGTAAATTTCACTTTGGCAACCTCAAAAGACTCGGAAAGAAAACACGACAAAATAAATAAACTACATCAGACCTCTAGCTTACAAAACAGTCCGTAGAGCTTTCAAGAAAAAAGAAAAATAAATAGTTTTATATAAAGAGAAAAGTCGGGAAAAGTCACCGTCCTAGTTTGAAAGTATACATTTTTTATACTCCGTCTGGCTAGATCTATGTAGGGGTAATAAAATGTACTCGAGGCATCCTGTGAAGGCTGCGTCAATTTACGTTAAATAAACAAAGAAGTAAAGGGTTTGAGGGTTTAAAATGGCTGAAAATTGGGGCCTGAATGGCTGTAGTCTGGCTTTTCAAACCGTTTGCGGCTTATTTGAAGAGAATTATAAGGGTTTGGTCTGAAAATGTGGAATTAAAGTGCCAATTAAAAACTTAGAAAATATGTAAATGTTGAGACATATTTCATATTCAAAACCTACATATTCAACTATCAGACTTTTACAGAATATTTTATTTTACCATCAAAATGTGCTTATAACGTAGAATCAGGCACAGTCTCCATACATTTTCCAACGATATATGCAATTTATGACACTATTAAATTGACATCGAATATATCACACGCATCGTATCGCTAGTGTGATTTATAAACAAGCTGTTGTGAATGACCCCGGAGATTACTCAATATTTTATTATTTTCTTGGTTAAAACACCATTCTATATACTCGTATATTTAATAGTTAAGATTTATAATACATAAAAAAAGAACTGCTTGAATCACTGTTTGAATCAAGAAAGCAAAATAGGTACTAGACATGATAAATTGTCTAAATCTAGATAAGTACATGAATTTTGAAGAGTAAGGTAACAGCAATATAATAATAATTTGCTAGATATCACGAAACCAATCACAAGAATTCAAACTATCTCTCAATACCAGCCACTACAAACTATACTAAACTATGTGATTTATATCAAAGTTTCCTCTAACTAAGCTTCTGTGGAATTTTCCGCTACTATCGGCCCTGAAAGAGATTTATTCCTTCTCTGGAATGAAAGTATATACCTACCTACCTATTTCTCGTACCTAGTGGAGATTGAATCTATCTCAGCAGGCCCCACCCACTTGATATTGACACAATAAATATATCGGATCTATAAGAAGATCTAGGTCATATTTCGCCGGTCTGGACCAGACTTTCATATCGATTCGGAAATGCATACAGATAAAGTTGTATAAAGATATGTTTTACATATAGAGCATAATGTTAAGGTTCTTTTTCTTGTGTATTCTTTTGTGAATCGGCGGAGCTTAGCTTACAAATTGATTCAAACGACTTAGTATCTTAAATGGCTCATTAAGTCAATTAAAATATGTGATCTATTCAAACTCAAACTCAAAATTTTTTATTTCAAATAGGCCTATAAAAGCTCTTTCGAAACGTCAAAGTTAGGTGCACGGTTCCAAAGAGTTGGTCTCATGGAGAAGAACCGGCAAGAAACTCCATGGACACTTTTTTTAAAAGAAAATAAAATTAATTACATATTTCATACAGTTTTCTATCTAGTCCTGAGAATGTTATACAATACAAATTGAGCTAAAAATGTATTAATAAATTATACAAAATAATTTAGTGCAATTTTTACTAGAAAAATGATTTATACAATTCAAAGAAAAGATATGTATACTGGGTAATCAAGTTTTCAAACAGATACTTCAATTAGTGGTCCTTCCTATTTGATTGTGAAAGAAGTTAAGTAAGGTCATAATCGATTCGAAATATTTTTATTTTAACAAAACAATTATAAAACATAACACGATCCGATTTAAATCAACGTTTTAAATAAAAATTAAAACAACAATGAATTCAAAGTAATTTACATAGAGATTCACTGAAAACGTGGTCGACATTGAGTTAATTCAAGGATCAAATTGCATTACTGGTGACGCACACCGTACCTAACTAAACATACTGTATACCGTACCTACCCACGACTCGAAACGACCAGATTTGCACTAAGCCCTACTCTACCCCGTTTCTGTAAACATTGTCTGTGTCGGTCCCAAATACCCCCGTGTTACCGAGACGGGTTAACTGGATGTGGATTTGTTTGTTTTCTAGAATGGAGTGTGATAAAGTTTCTTAGCTGGTTAGAGGTCTTGTAAACAATAGTATTTTTCTAGTCAAAAAGTAATTTGAAATAGGAGTTGGTGAAGAAAACTGAATGAGTGAAACTATTGATGTCCTCGGATAATGAATCAAGTCATTATTACTCCCGTTCAACGTCAACCTTGCAAACGTACAAAAACTATGAAGACAACAATTTGCAATGGCTGAAAAAGCCGTTAAGGTGTACATAAACATAACTACAAACACCCGTAATACCTTAACGAGCAAATACTTAAATAGTTTCAGTTTGAATTGCCAAAGAAAAACTCATTACTTTTAATACGATACATCACTAACAGAAAAAAGTACCAAAAAATACTCCTACTCTAAAAACGTCGCCCATAAATCATCCCAACATAATACTTCCCACAATAATTCCAGTAACAAACCTTCAGACAGACACCTCCATCACGCGAGGGTAGTTAGCACGTCACACACACACTCACAATGTACTTAGAGGAACATTTCCTCAGGAAATTGTTATTATATCGTCGGGAAAATGTGCGGTGAGAGAAAGAAAGACGTTGTTCCCTTTTTTTGTGTAAGAAAAGCCGTTTTGTTTGGAATCTGGTTTGGAGTTTCATTTTGGGAAAATGTATGGCTTCTATAAGTATTTTTTGTTTGATGTTAATGTAAATATTTCAAGGTATTTGCCACTATTTTAACGGAGTATTAAATAACCATTGAAGAGTGATAATTAAGATGGAATGTTCCAAAAATAAAGTTCATAAAAACAAAACTAAAGGTCACCTTTAAAAGATACCTAAAGTCCTCAGGTTTTATAAAGTCGAACGTGATCACCGGATAAGACAGGGAATCTTTAATGTTTGTCGAATAAAACTCGAGTGACAGACAACTTGAAGTAATAAATCTCAGAAAGCACTTAGTTAAGAGCGCCCTTTACCGTATCGAGAGCCCTGTCGCCCCCGCGCTCTTCACACCAAGCGAGATGAACTTGTAATGAAAAAAATCTAAAAGAAACTTATTTCATAATTCCTCTCTAATTAGTAACGTTTTCTATTAATACATTAATGAGAATTGAAAAGCTTTTAAGCATTCAATTTCATAAAAGAACCAACTGTTTTGTGAAACAATTATTTTTATGAATTCGCGTGGCAAATATTACTTCATAAAGATCATGAATTCCAGGAATTCATTAAAGCAATAGGTACTGTTATATCAAAACTTTCTCTGTGGAGAGAATGTTCAAGATTTTGCCCGTAAATTCAGTGGAAAATTTTCCTTTTACACCTGAGTATTCGTGAAAGCGATCATAAAAGGGAAATCATTTAATTTCGAGAAATTATTAAATTAATTTGTAAAGCACTTTGGCTTGGTATTGGTTCCTATGAAGAGAGCAAGTCGTGGTGGCCTAGTGGGTAAAAAGCCAACCTCTCGAGTATGAGGGCGTGGGTTTCATTCCAGGTCAGGCAAGTACCAATGCAACTTTTCTAAGTTTGTATGTACTTTCTAAGAACATCTTGGACACCAATGACTGTGTTTCGGATGGCACGTTAAACTGTAGGTTTCGGCTGTCATTGAACATCCTTGGCAGTCGTGACGGGTAGTCAGAAGCCAATAAGTCTGACGACCAGTCTTACCAAGGGGTGTTTGGTTGCCTGGGTAACTGGGTTGAGGAGCTCAGATAGGCACACGTTCCTTGTATAACACTGGTACTCAGCTGCGGTTAGACTGGAAGCCGACCCCAACATAGTTGATAAAGGCTCGGGAGACTGATTGAAGAGAGCGAGAGAATCCACCCACTTTATTTTATAGTTGCACGCTCGTGTACGTATGAAACGACCATAATAAAATTAATCAATTGAGCTGTGGATGTTATTTCATTTTAATTAGAGCTCACGATTTTCCTTTCAACAGGCTTGGGTGATTCTTATTGCTGTACAAATAGAGTTCATTTTCGTGTGATTGTGTAGGCAACATACCTATTCGGAAAACACGTGTTTAATTTAAACCTGTATTTACTCCAGAGATATGGATGACGGATATTTTAATGTACTTTAAATAGGTACCTATATTCCCACAGAGAATAAGCATTTAGAATTTATTATATTTTGCTACGTAAATAACTCTTTCGTACCACAGGAGACTCCATTTTATTACTTTGCAAACTTTTCCTCCTATGTCGCGAGAATAGAATTATTTTCTATTTGTGTTTCAGAAAATCCTAATTTTTTAGGATAGATAAAAGGAAAACTCCTAACATAACATATAATGGGTATGTGCCTATATAGTTTTGTAAACAATTCAACAAAACACTTTTCCAAAGTTACACAATGCTTTCATATCATTTCGCAATTTCTAAGTAATGCAGCATTTAAACCCATTAGCCAGCCCACGTAATTATGTGTAATACATTTGAATTCAGAACGGAAATCAATAACAGCTGATACGTCATTTAGTAATGGCGCACTGGACTGTTCCGTCACTATTTCAAGATGGCTGATTTGATTAATTCAATTTAACAGCAATTGCATTGAAACATAGCATTGAATAACTATATCATTATCCCGATTAGGTATTACTTGGGTATTACTTATTATTAGATATTACAAATAATAATTATCAGATTTCTAATAAATAACCAGAAAAGGTTTTAGTGGTACTCGTAAAAATGTTTTAATAGACTTTTATGTCGAACTTAATTGTATGTTATAAGAAGCGAAGTAACTTGATGCTCTGAAGACTAAATACCAAAGTTCTCTTTAAAATGCGCGGCTTATTCTATTTTTTATAGATAAACGAAATTCTGACATTTACTTTGGCATCTTAAAATATTTCTTAAGCACAAAAACAAAATGTCTTGTTTATCTATACTTAAAACTCAGACAAAACTTCTGGCAGTATATAAAGAAAATATTTTTGCAACCCTCCAGCGCTAAAGTTATTCAAAAGATTTTTTATTCATAGTTTTACCTACATGCATCCTTTGTTATAAAGCTCGTAGGTCCCTAACAAGACCCTCTGTGTATATTTGATGGACCCCATTTAGGATTCATAGCCATCTTTGAGGTACTATATCCAAGGTACCTTAGATATAAGTTGATCTGTGACCTTATGAATAACTTAATGTTAGAACAGTCTAATGAATAAATAAATGGGATTTGCCATTGACTTGTCATTTACTTAATAGCAGATTAAGATTCTGTTTTCATTTGAAGGAAAAATAAATAAGAAATTACTTTCTTACTAGGCTTTCTTCCTGGATTAATTAAAGTCCGTTTAATGAAAAACATATTTTTTTTGTATCTTTAATCTTACAATGTTAGCTATAAATAATAATTTCGTATTTTTATAAAATCTCCTATAAGCCTGTAAGGTCATAAATCTCATCGAAATTTTCCGTTCATCCTGCTGAACAACAAATTCAGGCGCTCAGATAAGCCTTTCTAAAAATACCGACCCCCACATTGGAGCACCTAATATCCACAGAGATTCAAGCCTCGTTTCAGCCTGAAATAATATTTACATCACGCTTGTGTAACAGTGTTTAACATGAGAGCCTCTAGGCTTTTAGGTACTACACACTTCGCAAGAGTTCTCAGATAGGATTATCAAGATAAGTAAAGGTCAACTTTTCAAACAAGGATTTTGGTATTTTCGAGAGTATTCAGTATTCGATGTTCGAAGGATATAATTAAAGGTTAAAGTTAGATTTGATTTTATAATAGATAGCATGATAAATCTGTCTGTGAAGACGTTTAATATTGCTATCTTAAAGAGCCAATCTTTGACTAATTCGAAGAAAATTCTACAAATAAGCATTCAAACGATAAATGAGAATAGCTTCTATTATTATATTCCTTGCTTGTTAAAATCAAGCAGTTCAAAATAGTCTGACAATGTTACCAAATATTATAAGCGATGATAATATGAGCTAAGAGATAAATTATTGACTTTATCTATATGTTCCAGAGATATGCTTATATAATGATATCATGAGAAAATCTATTTTAGGAGAAGCGACTAAAGTTACATAACAAGTAATGTAATAAAAAACTCAGTAACAGAACAAAAGCTACAAATATGACTGTGACATAATAAGATGAGAGCAAAATATTATTATGCTAACCACGGCTGGAAAAAAGCGAGACGAAAAAAGTTCTGCAAAAAGCCAGTAATGATGAAAATGATCTCATTTAAATTCAGTGTTGTCTCAACAAATTGGAACTTTGTGGTCACAGGTCACATTGGGCGGTTGCGTTGGACTACGTCAGACTAACCACAGGGTAATAAAATGAGGTCTGTTTGGGCTTCAGACCCCAATGTTGGCAACAAACGAGCTCGTTTTATTCACTAAAACATGGTCAATTATGAAAATTTATGAATGTCTCTTGAAGGGTAAGGTCAGACATTTTTATGGCTACGCTACTTAGAAAAGGCTAGAAAGTGTTTTTAAGGAGACCAATTTAGTTTTAGAGACCATATTTTACTGATTTTACGGCCTTCTTATTTTATATATTCTAAAAATATAGAGCTTATATATGTATCAAGGTGAAATCAGATGTGCTACTGCGCTAGACAATATGAATCATTCTTGAAAAAATGTTTTAATTAAACTTATTGGGCCCTAAAACCTAAGTCAATTTTGTCTTATACCATCTTCTATATAATCACGATAATACGTACTACTTAACATGCATATTAATTTAACTTCAAAAAAGAAAACAAAACCTCCAGAGGTACAATCAAACCACAAGAATAATTTTTACCTCAACAAAATCTTAGTTTAAGTGTATTTTTTATTCTTACTCGAGTGTATCATTATGAATCCTCTTTGCATCCCTCAGCTCAAAGGGAGAGCTTTTAAATAATAAGTACTTATGTACTAGTGGTTGGGAGCTACCGTCTGACCCTCAGAAAGGTAGATAGGCACTGACTATGTACTTAGCATTAAGTACCTTTTGTAAAAGCAAAATTACTTAAGTATTTATGAAAATGTGAGGGATGTAATCAAGTTAGGAAGTATATATAGCAGTTTATATTGTAAAGCTTATTTTTTTTTCCTTCTTTGGAACTTTTGCGACGAACGAGATAAATTCGGGATACATATGTTCCTACCGGGATACACAGTACCTACAAAGCTACCAGGAATGATTTTTAAAGAACTCTGTTGATACTGAATTCTACAATTTTTCATAAGGTTAAACTGAATATTTCAAACGAGTTTTCAAAACAGTTGGCAACCGAGCGCTCCAAGTACAGTCCGCATAATAACATTATGTACGTTCGTGACACTCGGCTGCCATCTGTACGGCTTTATAAAGAGCTTTAGTTTGCACACGAGATATTCTATAGGTTTAGTGTTGCCAGGATATACATATGATGACACAGAGAGTTCAGTAAAGCCAGGTTTAAGAAGTAATTTCCCCTTCGAAGATATTTTTTTTAAGTTAAAGCAAAGTTTTTTTATTTAAGATTTATAAGAGGATTTATATAAAAAATGCTCATGATCCATAAATAGTCATAATTTAAAATAATACCGCTCCCAAAAAAACAATCTACCGTCAACATAAAAGGTGAACGCACCGAATTACGTAGACATCAATATTAAACGTAGCCACGCGTAGCCGCTACGCCGTAGCACCTGCTACGCCCAAACGATTTAATAACGTGGTATGTTATTATCGTATGTAGAGAGCTACTATGTGTTATAATGTATTAATATCAACGTATGTATTTTTCAAGTATACAACTTTATTACTTTCGTAAATTGATAAATATTTGCTTTTAGAAATCTGAAAGTATATGAATTTTCAGTTTTTTGATTTTTAATAAAAGGAGATGGCCAAAAAAAAACCCAGAGTCGACAGAAACTTCGTATGTATGGTTGAATTCAGTATAATGTGTGAATTATAAAAAGTATTTCATATCATCTAAAAACCATGGGGTTCTCTTTTTACAAGGTTTTTTAGATGAAGATTTTAGTACATAAAAAACTTTAACTTTTCTGTTTGCTGTTCATTAGATGTTGTGCACCTAGGGTAAAAACTTTACACTCAGGTGTATGTCTGTTAGCACTATACACGAGTAAAGGTTTAGAGCTGACCTGGTGATGGAGAAGAGAGAAGGTCAAGGGAACTCGGCAATGGTAAATATTAACTACCTCGTGTTTGGGCTTATATTATTCGCATCGACGAGAACTTTTCACTAATGCGAATAGTGACTAAAAACCTAAAATTAAAAAAAATATTTTTAAGGTTTCTTTTACTTTTTTTTTTTTAATTAACCTTTGCCAGTTCAGAAGTTTACACATAACAGGGAAACCTCTTCAAGTAGGTGAGGTCGCTACTTAATCGTATCTGGAGAGGTTCATGTGACGAGTGCAATGGGGGGGGGGGGGGAGAGGGTCAAACTCAAGACCTTTTAATTACCAGGCAAACTCTGTAACTATGGTGATATTACTATTCGCATGTATGATATTAGTATACCTCGTTTTTATGGCACTTTATGTAAATAATCTTTAAAATCAACATAACATATTTTTGTGAAAATATGATATAGCTCCTATACCCCATGGATTTCAGGCTGGATTTTTTGGCACCATCAAAGGTCTATCATAATGAACCCATTGGTACCCATTTCGTTGCTGTCGATTCTGGGTTTTTTTACTATGAAAATTTGGCCATCTCCTTTAGTTTGTTACAAAAGAGTTGTTTTCTTGACAATGTTTTTATATAAATTATGCACAAATAAAGTGTTCATTGAAACTGAGAGTTAACTCCGGACCCAGATTTTATTTTTAGTAGACTCATGTCAAAAACATTTTGTTAAGTACATGGAGCACTTAGAGTTAAAAACTTTTATATTTTAAGTAGGTTCAAATATTTCTATCAATAATGCAAATTATAGCATTGATTTCACAAACGATTCAACTTCGCATATCTCTTGGCATTCTGTCAGAATATTCTCTCGGCTAACATAATATTATTCTAATAGTATAGGATTCCGTTTAGTGTAATGGTTTCGGTTCCCGATCAATAACCTCGACCGATATCGTTATCGGAAGCTATTCCGACAAGAACATTGAATACATTTCCTTGTTTTACATAGAGAATTATGTTTCTGGTAGCGGTATATTGTAACTAGGTCCTTATACAGCATTTTTTTACATTCTGGAATGCAATAAAGTATGACTAATTTTATATGAACTTTATTTTCTGACTACATCGGCCAATAGATGATACATACAGGAATGAATTTTATCCAGTGCGCAAACTTTGTCAACTTATAGTTAAATAAGTTTTATAGATACGTATATTTTTATTTTGTAACCGATAGTACGGTCACAGTCGTCGTAGTATGCACGGCGGCAACGCGAAACCGGTTAAAGCTAAGCGTCCACTTGTCGGTATCGTACGCAACGGACGTATCGCACGCAACGGATCGTAGTATTATTTATATAGAAACTCAAACAAGTGCGTCCACCTGTCCGCATCGTACGCATCGCACATCTTGTTTGAGTTTCTATATAAATAATACTACGATCCGTTGCGTGCGATACGTCCGTTGCGTACGATACCGACAAGTGGACGCTTAGCTTTACCGACGCGAGCTCCGCTCGGCGCGCGTACGAATAGTTGGTATCCATATTTTGCTGATTTTAGGGCGGACAAAAGAATGAAAAAAATTTTTTTACTGATGATGCAGATACGTTCTGTTAACGATTCTGGACCCCCAGTTTTTTTTTTTGCGCACTGCTTAAATATCATTCCTGTATATGGCGACAGAGTAACATAAAGTAAAGAAATACTGATGTTGAGTTAGATCACTCTAAAAACCTCGCCATTTTGATCACCTTCTGAAATAAGATAATTTCAAGAGTCTTTAGCAAACTTTGAATTCCCAACCATGCTTTAATTTACTATCTTCCTTTTTTTCAGAAATGGCTGAGAAGCTACCTCAATTAATTGAGATTCAATTACATTAAATTTGTACCAAAATGCCCACATTGAGACACTAAGGTCACATTCTAACTACATGCCAACACATAGGCTTTTTCCTCCTTACAAAGGTACATGGCAGTAACGTGTTTAGTATACCTACCTACAATTAAGTATACAAATACACCCTTTTTTTTGTTTTTTTTAACGACGTCAAAAATTATCAAATGACCCCTCCCGCTGTGGATTAGCAGCGGAGAGGGAGTGTCAGACTCTTACTGACTAAAAACCGTCGTGTTCCGTCATAGGCCTTTTGTGTACTAGGGCCGCGGTATCTCTTTCGAATAACCCGCAGCCCCGACAGGCATACAAATACCCCCTTACTTATAAAATCTCTAATCACCGTCTAAGCAACATTTTAACTAATCACTACTTAAAGTCTTAAGTAGTGATTAAATGTTAGTTAGGACATGCTTAAGCAACGTTTATAAGTGAGAATTTTCTTAAACAGCCCTTAAGTATTACTGTTAATAAATATAAATCACAGCACCTCGAACATGTTCGTAACTCAAGGTTATGAACTAACAAGTTAATGGTTTCCAGACGGAATGATCGCTGTGATAAGGTTACTTGAAGGACGAGGGACGTCTGTCTTTTTTAATTAGAACAACGGATTGTGTCAAAGATATGAATTTCAGGTAATTTTCCATTTGATACTTTTGAAAAAGAGTAAATGCTTAATTTTTGTTGTTCCAAATTGTAAATGCGTGAGATAATTTTGAAAGCATTCTACCTAATACTATATGTAAGCATGGGATACGATTATCCTGATTATACATAAGATCATATCCAAGGGACCACGTAGATAAAAAAACATACAAAGGCTCGGCATTTTCTATTTGTTTTGTGCTTTGTAACATTAATTTCAGACAACAAATAAACAGCTATGATTTACAGAGTACTGAATTGTAGAAATCTAACAAAACTATTATGTAAAAGCTACTATCACATAATACATAATAAAGATTAAATAATACAAAGGTAAGTATATTGTTGGGAAGCCGTGGGCGCCAACTGATGGAAACGCGAGTTCCGTTTCGTTGACAATACTCGGGACTAGTGTTATCTGCACGAGGTGATATTGTATTTAATAAATAACTCTAGTTCTAGTAACTGAATATGCTTTTATAATAACAAAACGTAAAGTAAAACATATTTTTGTATTTTACACAATAAATTCTTGCAGAAAGAAAGTCAACATGTATTGTTGACTTTCACGTATTCACGAGCATATGACGCTTAGACAACAGAGGTAAAGATTTTGATTATGTAATTGTTTTATGTATGTATTTGTGGAAAATTATCCATCCCATTTTTGAGTCACTCAACCTTTGTTTTGCAAATAGCTTTTATTATGATTTACACTATGGATATAGCTGGTTTAGCTAGTTTGGCAAACTTAGCTACTTAAACTTATGTCGCATCCAGATATAGGTTTCCTATTTTTGCCACTACTATTTTTAGCAAAAATATTACTCATCTATCGATTACCTTAACAACCGCCTACGAATGACTCATTAACTTCACAGCTGATATTACGATCTAACCAGACTCATAAAACCTGTTCAATGTTTTTATACTAGGTATAAATACCTTTTCTACCTCTATCCGCCTCTAGGACATAGGTACGTAGGTACTAATTGTATTATAGAAATGTGTCGCCCTCTACCGGCGGCTCACGTAACTAAATTAGTTAATTTGGGACCAAAAGCTACGCATTATTGTGTTAGATCTCTTTGCTGATTCTATTAGCACTGGCAGGTTGAGTGAAAGGAGGCTGTATCTTTTTGGTAATTGAGGTTGTATTATGGCTGAGATAAATGTATGCCTTTGTATACTTAGGACCAAGTCCTGCGCCATGATTCCAAAACAAACAGCGACAAAAAATAAGGAGACTATAGTTCGGCCATTCAGAGAATGCGTTCCTGACACGTCGCGATTGAACTGACGACGTAACTTTGCAATGGCGTTGCAGTTACGATAAAAATATTTTTGCTGGTTGTTTACCGTTTTAACAATTGAGGAGCATTAAAACAACATTATTATATCAATAATCAATGAATGTTATAATTTTGTGCCAAACTGAGTGTCAAATAACTTGGTAAACAATATTTTTCTAAATCTATACTGCGCTATTACAAGGTTATGTCAGCGGTTTATATTTTGTAGTGCTGTGCTAAAAATAACAGGCAAGTATCGTAATCTGTTCTTATACAGTTATAATATAAAATAATACGTTTTGATTTTCTTTTTAAGAATTGGAAAATAATGGACTATAAGACTTAATTATAACTTTTATGAAAAATAAAAATAAAACTATGACCAAACCGCATTTTTATACTTAGATTAAAAATGGTAACCCCAAATGGCGTTATGGGCCGCCATTTTGTGACGCTAAAACAGTCGTCCGTTGTCGTTTCGTGCGCATAGACCACGTTTTTCCAGTGTTTTCGATCTGTTTTTATTTGATTACCCGGCTTTTGTTAGACCGAGATATCAGGATTGATTCTGTTATTGATAATAATATAATTATACATGTAGGCGAAGATGATGATGAAGACACCACCTCCTCAAGCAAATCGGAGTCTGATTAATATTCTGTTCGCACATTCAATTCAATGTACTTGTAACAAAGAATAAATAAAACAATTTTATTATATGAATATTACCTTTTTTTGGTTTCCACTTAAATAACTAAAATATAAAACAAATGATTCCGCCAATTTAAAACGAAAATAATCTTAAAATAATGCGGCGGTTCATTTTGAAGGAACGGTAACGAACTCAGTGTTATGTTGTGCCCATCACTAGTCGTGACTAACTGATAGGTGTCAGGAACGCATTCTCTGAACGGCCGAAGTATAAATATAGAAACTAGGTCCTAAACTTGAAATAATATAACTTAATATAACAACAATGCTTATATTATATTATTTATCAAACAATATTCTTTGTATTTATTGAAATGGCAAACGGTAAGCAACAAGCATTTCTTTTCAATTAACTTTTCGATTACGCAACAGTGTTTACCTACATCTCTCTCGTTCTTGGCACGTGTTGATTGAAACCTTTCTACAACCTCCACAACTATATTTTCTCGACATAAATGGGGAAAAGTAGGACAGGATTGTTTTAAAACTTACTAACGACTTCAATCAACGAACGGCATCTGTTTAATTGCACTATATCGCTTTACCATAAATCTTCAGCAAAGGAAATTACACATTTTATCAAACACTAGCTGATCCCGCGAACTTCGTATCGTTTAAGCCTTCCCTGGACACCTACACACATTTTAAACCCAAAATAAGCTAAATCATTCCAGCCATTTCGAGTTTTAGTGAGACTACCGAACAGAAATTCATTTTTATATATATCTATAAGATTTATAACACCCTTCAGATACGATTAGAAACTCCATTCATCACTCAGGACCATTACTTACAAGTACATTACTCTTGACCGATTTGTGATCGTCTGCGCACCTGCCAGGCGGATTACGAGCCTCATCCTATTAGCTGACAAACGTTTGCGGAGGCCTAATATAATTCCATGTCACTCCGCCCACTGACAGCCTAGACTTAAGTCTAGTCCGTGGGCGGAGTATATTTTGTCATTCGCAACTACAGGGATAACTTATTATATATTTTGTCGATTTTTAATTAATTGACTGACATCCCCAACTACTATTTGTAGTTAGTAGTTACGTAGGTACAATTATTTCAAGATAATTAATTACTCGAAGGATGCACGTATAATGTCACATATATACCACATGTTTAAAGAAGTTACAAGTCCCTACTTAATTAATACCACACATAAACCAAGCCTTCAATAAATCGCCATGGTAACTACTTAAAGATGTGACATTATCTTACTACAAGTAAAGTTAGATCAAGGGCAAATCAATCATTCAGTCAACCGACATAAAATATTAAACTTGATCAAAGAGAAAATCTCGGAATAAATCCTTATCTTCTACTTTCCGCACCATTTTATCCGAGACCGCATTTTATCTGTCAGATTGATTTGACATTATAAACTTGAATGTCAGATGAAAGCCTGCAATCGATTGAATGAGCTGAAGTGCATGGTGACTGTGAAATGAGTTTCCAATTATAGAGAGACTGGGTATCGGATAATATGTAGGTCAATCCCACTGTGCCTGAATGTCACAAAATGTTAATGGAAGCTGTTATAAGATGGTGCAATCATCTTTTCCTCTAGTCGCACTTTCAAATGTTTCAGTTCTATCACAAAATGCCCGTCGGCTTTGAGTACCGGCACCGACTCAATTTTACTTTTTATTTTCTATGCTAATTTTTTAATATCGTTATGGAGATCCACTTTACTTTTTAATTGATTTGCTAATTGATTAATTACTTCTGAAGACTGACGAGGGTATTGGTTTATAATTTTCACAAAAAAACAAACTTATTTAAAAAATTGAACTTGTTTAATCAACTTCGCATTAATGTGATCCCATCGGACTATTTTTAATCTACTTGCAACTTTTATTTATGTGTCTAAAACCTTCGTACACTAAATATGCTACCGTCGCAAATGCTTCATACGGATCAACTTCTCTGATTAAGAAATCACTGTCCATGAAAACGAGTCTCCCGAGACACATAACATTCTCATTAACCATCATCATCCTCCGAGCCTTTTCCCAACTATGTTGGGGTCGGCTTCCAGTCTAACCGGATTCAGCTGAGTACCAGCGCTTTACAAGGAGCCTACCTATCTGACCTCCTCAACCAACCCGGGCAACCCAATACCCCTTGGTTATTGGGTTGCAGACTTACTGGCTTCTGACTACCCGTACCGACTGCCAAGGATGTTCGATAGCAGCCGTTCTCATTAACTGCCAACAATCATATCAGTTCATGTAATATGTTATCTGAACATCAGTCATGACAACTAATAACACCTCGAATATTACAATTTCCAAAAAATACATAATAATAGCTTGTCCATCAGATAAGGCTGTAATTGAGAAAAAATGTCCTTTTAACTACGTGTTGCAATAAGCGATCTATCCGCTATTTTGTGGTTTGAGATTGAATTTTGACATCGGTTTCATATAAGTTACTAGCCGATTTCCCACGGTTCCACCCGTGTCTCATGGGAACTACTGCCCATACCGGGAAATACATATCGTATGTTACTGAGGAAGAGTGTAGCTACCCAATAGATAAAGAATCTTTTAAATCGGATTAGTAGTTTTAGAGCCTCGGATACAAACAAAAAAGTGTCTTTTTTATAATATTAGTTATTAAAATTTTCAGTAAACCGATAGCCCCCGTCCGTCGGGAGCTGTCAACAGGGGCTTTCATTTTGTGTTGTTATTGACTAATGATTTGTGAACTGCATGAAAAATGGACGCGATGCTGAAATTTATTTTTTTGGGGCGTCAATTATTATTGAAAGGGTCTTACTGACCCATTTTATTGCTTGCTGTTTTATTTAATTACTTTAAATATTAATAATTGAAATATTAGGTAATTGTGAAGGAAATTAGTGAAATTCATAAATAAAGACGATTTAGTTACCAAAGAAAAGAAGATGGACGAAGAGTGATAGATAGGTATTCCATTGTAACCGTGGTGTTATTATTATAAATTTTTAAATAGCAGTCCGTCCCAAACAAATATACTTATATGTGACACTATTTACTTGCTTAATACCTTTGCCAGTTGATACGGCACGTAGGTTATGAACAAGCAACATTTTGCGGCTTAAGCGGACGAGGGGTGACAGTGTGCAAGTCATTCCCACAAAATACACGAAATTACGGGTTACAAACCCCCATACATCATTGTTCAGGCTTTCAGGAAGTTATTCAATAAACGGAATGAATATTCATATTATAACTTTTGACTTATAATAATAATTTGACCGAGTAACTGGGTTGAGAAGGACGGATACGCAGTCGGTCTTTGTAAGACACTGGTACTCAGCTGCATACGGTTAGACAGGAAGACGACCCCAACATAGTTGGGAAAAAGAAGATGGTTGAATATACTACTATATTATATTCATGTTATAACCTTTGACTAAGAATAATAATATGTAGGTGTGAAAGATTGTTTTGTCTAAAAACATGAGGTTATTGAAGTGACACTGTTTATGTAACCTCCAAATGTTACCAGTTAAGGTGCTAATGACCTTTTTCTCTTGTTTGTTTAAAGCTCCTTGGTTACTCAGGGCGTGGTATCAATTAGAAAATTAATTTTAATATTGCTTGCATATTTATTCTACATTATTTTTCAGTTAAAAATTTCAGACGAAATTGATGTCAAAAAAAATTATGTTTATTTTTAGGTACTATATAATGATTGTACCACAACAAACACACTTGAGTCTCATATCAAAAATCTGAGTAGAGTAGTAGGTGCCATACAATTCCATTGTGTGGGTAGTTTATAAAAGCGTATCTGATCCGAATTCCGAGCCGAGTGGGTGGTCCCTAATGATGCCTTCAGCAGACAATTAAAAATAACAAAGCAATGTTATAAAAAAGCGCTTCAAGCGATTATAATTAATTAAGTTTGCAGCGCTGCAGAACAGACCATTTTCCCCTTATATACCAGTCTATTTTAGTATGTAATAAGATATTTACAGCGGTGACATTAAACATAGATATATAATGTGTTTATAGAAAAAACTCGTGTAATCCGACCTGCTTTGTAACATGTTTTTTTTTTCAGGTTTTGTAGTTCAGTAGGTATGAATAACTATGACGTTTCTCAGCTAAGCTATGTATGACTAATGTTCTTGGAAAAGGTTGGTTTATAGCGTACACTTTTGCAATGAATCTATCGATTTTATACGGAGAAAATGTTTTAGTAAGGAGATCAGCAGTAGCACAGCAATAGGGCATCAATTAGGGATATAGATGTATCGCAGTATTTTATGATAAAACATTATCCGATTCGTGAATCTTCATCATTTGATCCCACATTGTTGTTTATAGAAATAACAATAGATAGATATGCGTGTTTAATTATAGACTTAAAATGCATTTTTCCTTCCTTTTACTAAATAAAACTCTTAACATAGTACCTCGTACCTGAACATTGTATAGAACCATCGACCAAATAGATATTCATTTTGAAGCATTCGAATTTCAAATTCTAGAATCAAGTACCTATAATGGTTACTGGCCGGAAAAATGATGGCCAGTAATCTTCAGAGGCCACACAATAATATTATGAAACATAAATATTTTTATACGTGCTATAACTTTGACATTAAATTATTATCCTCAGATATGTTTATTTTATGCTATCGGAACGGTAGGTACATATAATTAAAGGACAAAGACTTGGTATAAAATAAAATAAATATGTCTATCCTTATTGAATATTGACACATGAGTATAAAAAACTCTTGTTCAAATAACTGGTTTCTCTATGAGATGAAAGTTGCGTAAGCCTTTTGCGTAGTTCTTTGCAAAAAGGATGACAACATCCTGCGACGAAGATGGATCACCTCGACATTCAACCCTTTAACTTTCGCAATAATAATATGTTCTAAGTTTCAGTAAATTAGCTTTTTCAAATAGGAGGGCGTTGTAAAATGTTGTATTTTAAGCACAAAACGATCTGCTCATATATTTATTTATATGATTTCGACATAACAAAGCCTCCTTTCTACATAAATCTATCAACTGCGCATCAAGTATTTTGCTCAAAACACCACTCTTTGACCACCCAACCCCTTTGAAATCCTATTCATGATGAACATGAGACAATGTACTCGATATGCAATTACAGTAGTGGTTTAATGATTGTTTTCACTGACCTGAGTCGACTGGCGCGATATCAGGGCCGTCGTGAGGCGCTAGCATCTTCATAGTGATGGCTCCAGGCAGTACGCTACTTGACACCGACACCGTGACGAATTACTTCACAAATTCCACCGAAAAACGACGAGCAATCGGGAAAATAAGGGAAAATAAGCGTAGCCCAACAGGCTGTATCTACACTGCACTATCGATTGAGCTCTGAGGGTAGTCACGCATGCGTGGGACGAAGCCCGCCGCGCATGCGCGCTCGCCCCTCCACTCCGCGACGCCGGAAAGACGTCATGTGACAGTTGACAGTTTAAGGCGCGTTTCCGCTGTAAATAATTGACGTACAATCTAATTTTCCGATGACTAATGTGTTTATCCGGGTTTCAGTTAGGAAAATGGATGGCTCTAATAACGTTATTCAATATGCTTGCTATGCAAAATAGGAGTTATTATACCCTTTTACCAACGGATCGTTTAGCGGACTAATGTAGCAGTCTTTTTAATGGTTTCTTGATAATTATGTTGAATAAAACAATTGATAGTAATTAAAATATCAATTTTATTATTGCATGTAAAAGTACAAACTAGTCACTGTACTCATGAATTCACATTTTGCTTTAGCACCAAACGATTATCTATTTTTAACAGTATACTTTATATTTCAGATGAACTTCGTTAAAGTTTTTGGTCTTAGATTAAACTTCAGATAAAGGGAACCACAAAAACGTAAAAAGTAACTTGTTATAAATTAATTTTATTGAAAATCGTAAATAAATTTACATAAAATATTAATAAATATTACATCACGTGTACGATTGTGTGTTTGTTCGTGTATGTGTGTGTGGCAGCGGGCTGCGTGTGTGTGTGAATGTGTGGAAGGAGTGGGTGTCTAGTATCCCGCCAGCTCGGCGAATGTGGAGTCCATCTCGTCGGCCAAGCTCTTGTATCTGTCCTTGTTGATTCCGAGCTCATCTGTTAATACATACACATGTTAGAACGGTGCTTACACTTGATCAGGGTCTAGAGGTGTACCAACAACTGTTTGTACAGATAGGGTGAAAGAAAACTAAAAATACTCATCTGAGAGGAATAAAACTTAGAATAATACTTTAAAATGAATGACAAAAAAGTTCTTGGTAAACCTGTCAGTTAAACCCTTCGGTATATACTTACCTACTTATCTATGTCTAGTTACTAAATAGGAAAGGTACTTATGGAAACTGTACCTAGTTCTGATTTCCGAAGCTATTTAAAATAAGTTATCACTTAACTAATACTATAGAGGTAGATAAAGAGTCGTTAATAGAAGATTGTTACAAAACCATAGTAAATTATATTTAGTGATAGAGTTCTTTAAGACATATTTATGGCGCAAGCGAACAGCTTTAAATATAATTTTTAAATAGAAGAATTATGTGATTAAGAAAGAACCAACATTACCTTGGAAGCATTGGTCCGCGACGGTAGCAGCAAAGCGATAGACATGTTAATCACAAACAAAGAAAGCAGGGCTCAACACGAGGTGTTCGGGGGACTGTCGCAAATGCTCCTGGACATACGTCTACACTATACTGTACAAGGACAGTCCCCCACACATCCAGCAAGAGGTTAGGCGTTATAAGATACAGTTTAGATACTGAAATGGAACTCGTTCTGTAAATCTACGGTCGGCTACTATGAACAGGGTCCAGGCGATGCAAGTGACGTATCAAAATGGACTTTAGGGCAAAGTGATTCGGACGGTTTTGACTTAAACTATGTGCTGTAAGGGCTGGTTAGTATCCTGTCAGCTCGGCGAATGTGCCGTCCAAGTCATCGCATATCGCCTTGTATTTCTCCTTCTCGTTGAATAATGCGTCTGCAAAATTTAGTCATTTGATAATAACTTACGAAGCGAACCGACTTTGTCCCGGCCCCTAGACTTCAAGATCAGTAAGAAAAAAACAATGAGTTTTTATTAGAAAAGTTTTGATTAAAAAGCTTTTGCAGATATTAAGAGAAGCCATAGTATTCTCTTTTTGTTAGAAAAGTTATCAAGTTATCATTATAGAAGATTTCGTTACTTGATATTTAGATTTGTTTAGTTGAAACTTTGAGATCAGAAAAGTATTTCTTAGTTTTGATAGATTTAAGTTTTTGTTTATGATGAGGTTAATATTGTTTGTGGTCGTACCTTCGAGCCTGTCAACCTCCTTCTGCAGTTTCTTGACAGTCTTCTCGGCGAACTCGGCGCGAGCCTCGGCCTCCTTGAGTTTGCTAGTGAGGGTCTTCAGCTGTTTCTTGAACTCCTCGACGCGCTGGTTGGCCTTCTCTTCCGATACTTCCAGAGATTTGAGGGAGTTACCTACGACCTGGGTGACAAGATTTGTAAGTTATTTTCATTCTGATCCTACATAATTGTAGGTATAAACTTCAGAAAGATCATCTTGATACAAAATTATTTTATTAAATATACTTTAAGTTACTTTTATAAAATAGTGGTTGTCATGTTTAGATAAACTACTTATGGTTCAATGCACTCTTACCTTTAATTCCTCCTCAAGTTCTGAGATCTTGGCGTCTCCAGACTTGACACGGTCCTCAGCTACTTCAAGCTCGTCTTCAACGAAGGCCAGCTTGCGGGATACCTGTGCATCATCAACAGTCATTGTTAGTTTCCTCATCATCCTATGTCTTTGATATTAATTTCTATCTGCTTTAATACATTTAGTATTTAGATTACATTTCTTGCCTAATTATACAATTTAAAATGTTCACCTATGAAAAGGTAAAAGTAAAGTAACAGATCTCCGCCACATATTTTCAGAAACATGTTTCAGAAGAATATGAAAAGTCTTAATTGTTCCAAAAACTTCGTTTCAATCTTATATTTTGATATTGCATTCTAGCAGAATCAAAGAAATCTCAGCTTTTAGAGAGACTTAAGCAACATTGAAACAACAGCAACATGTAAAGAAGAATATAGTGACCTCGTCGGACTTGCCGTCGGCGTCCTCGGCGAGCAGACGCGCCTCCTTGAGCTGGTTGGTGAGCTGGTCCATGCGCTCCTCGTCCTGCTGCGCCCTGTTCTCCAGCACCTTGCACATACTGGAACCAACGTTATACAGTCAGCATACTGCAGGAAAGGAATGCATGGGCAACCTTCTTGGAAATGGTAAAAATCTAACAAATTGTCTTTTGTTTGCTTTCTTTTTGATTTCCAAGGATAAGAAAAATTGTAGTATTTAGATTCGTGATCGTAGTGGTCGGAGACAGAGTCAATAAAGAAATTGTTTAAGCAAAATTACCTATTCAAAAATCGATTAGTATCT
Source organism: Helicoverpa zea (assembly GCF_022581195.2). Lineage (NCBI taxonomy): Eukaryota > Metazoa > Arthropoda > Insecta > Lepidoptera > Noctuidae > Helicoverpa > Helicoverpa zea. The sequence continues at coordinate 9,020,741 of NC_061466.1, read as the reverse complement.
TATATAAAACACTTATCTACTCATGAAGAGTCACATTAATTTGTTAAAATATTCGTTTTATTGTACTTATATAATAAAGAACTTAAGTAGTATTACTATCCCCTAAGAGCTTTTTAGGGTATCTATCGTAAATTCTAACTAAGAACGTGCCCGTCTGTACTAAGTATAAACCATAATAAAAATAGTTCGTAACGAAAAATGTTTCGAATTTAATGAAATAACAATATTTCGTATGCTAATCTCTAGTTCACACCACGAAACTAATTAGAGTGTGGCACGTAAACTGTTGCTTTGCTTGTAAATCAAATACCGGAAATACACTTCAAATTCACAGGAAGTACAACATAAGTAGTTATTTCAATGACGTTGCATGTCGAAGGTTTATACTATTTCTAGACATGGAGTTACAAATGTTTTCTTAAAATTACACGAAGTATTGCAATGAAAGTGGTGTACAGATATCGGCAGGTTAAACTTTACATTGTCTTTCACACCTGAGCTCATTAACAACGGTAGATACTAATTTAAACCAAACTAACTACACTAATACTTTTAATATTATTTAAATGTGAAAGTAACTATGTCTATTTGTCCGCCTTTTATGACAAAACAACTGAAGCAATTAACATCAAAGGTACGTAGATAGCCTAAAGCCTAAAAAAAGACACAGGCTACTTTTAATCTTGGTACATGAAGTAGTTCCCACAGGACCCTGGTGAAACCACCAGCACAAACTGTTACAGTAATGAAAAGTATATATCTCACCGGTTGTTCTCGTCAGCAGACTGCTGAGCTTCGAGCAGCTTCTGCTGGGCGGTGCCTGACCTCTCCTCGGACTTCTCAAGGTCCTCCTCAATCTGCTGCACCTTCCTGTTGAGGGAGGCAACCTCAGCCTCGGTGGCGGTAAGGGTCTTCTCCTTCTCTTCAAGGTCCTTGTTGGCCTGTTCCAGCTTGTTCTTGTTCAGGATCAGGTCTTCTTCCACCTGAGCGAGCTTCTTCTGGAGCTCACGGACTTCCTCGTTGACCTGGAAGGGGGGACGGTTTTTTGTTAGAGTGGTTGAAGGTGGGTGGGCCTAGGATAGTGCCCTGGTGTACCCTTTGAAATAAATATGTGAACGTATCTTATTAAACGAAGATTTCAGTTCAGATGTAACTTTTAGGGTCAAAGACTTATGGTAGAGAACTGAAGAATGCATTTATGGTAGTATTAAGAATCACTTTACTGGTCTTTAGAACCACTGGGTTCTAGCCAAAGCCTATGCCCTTTACTAGGCTTGTTAAAATACTAAAAAAAATGAGGCGATTTACTTATTTAGGTTGCGTTATTTTTATGGATGAAATAAATATTGAAGCTTTCAATTGATCTACCATATACCCATTAAATACCTTCGGGAAATTCCATTCGGCCCTATTTCAACGAAAGCATCAAATATGCAAATTCACACACATTTCAATGAAAGTCGAGTCTAAAACATATTTGGGTTCTCTGAAATACTTTCGTAACTAAAAATACGTTTTAGCGTGGGCACAAATAGAACAAGTTTGTTACGATTAAAATAAATGTAACATTTAGTTTTTTTATAGCTAGGGACTTGGGACATGCTGAAAATATAGACCGTACTTAGGATTTCAGACGAACTGCTTTAAAACGTGACCGTCTGGCTTCGATAAAGTACGTGCGTAATGGAAATTTACTTGTATCCATGACTGATCTTGTTGATAACAATTTAAAAAATAGAAGTTACTAGAACTAGAACTAAAAGACGGCTAAAATCGTATTTATTTAGGTATAGGATTATCCAATTCGCAATCTGATTGTGAATAGTTTTTAATCGAACTGAGGAGACTTTCCAAGCCAATAGCCAATTTCTCTTTAGGATATTTAATATTCTTCTGATAGAATTTAATCGGTTTAAAGGTTTCAAAGTTAAAAAGCTGAAAGTACAGTCAACATTAACTGTCTTTTCCTTCATTAATCGAAGAAGATAGTCTCCACGTCGTGTCCTAATGTGAAGCTGAATTGAACATTAACTCCATAAACATAAAGTAGTACTTCAAACAATACCTTTTCGGCGCGGAGGTTGGCGTCCCTAGCCTGCTGTTCGCAGGTGTCGGCCTTGTCCATGGCATTGTCCTTCTCCAGCTTCATCGCCTGCATCTTCTTCTTAATCGCGTCCATGGTGGTGGCTTTGTGTCTTTACGGTCCGGTCAAAAAATACGCCAGTTACGGCCTGGAAAACGCAAACTGATATTTTAAAATGAGAATTATTTGTGAAGAAACAGTGTTTGACAAACAAACTGATATTTAAAATAAGAACTCGGTTATTGAAAAAGAATGTACGTTTGAAATAAGAACAATAAGGATGGCTGGCTCAGTCTGGCATTTTGAAAATCTATCATATTGTAGAACATCGTTTTTTTTTATTATTTTTCGTAAGACTAACCCTTTTTCAGATAAATAAACGAAACAGAAATCGACAATACTTCTTATTCGACATCTAAAATACGTTTTTCATTCGCTACTTTCAATACCATACCATTTTTTTTCTCATAACAAGAGAATGTAGTGCGAGTTTCATAACAAAATATAAAATCTGCACCGGAACATTTTCCCGACATAGTAGGGCAGCATGAGTTTAATAAAGCCACCGCTGAACTACAGAGTATATACTACACGAGTACATGAAGTTAATTGAAATCGTGACAATGCAGCGTGAATCGCGCTCTACTGCACTTTTACTATAAAACTCGTACCTTCTTGAAATTACTTTTGATACTGGAAACTATCCACAGCCTCTATTCTACTTATCCTACTTTTTTTGCCTATTTTCAAAACAACTTTTCATCCACAGTGGAAGAGCGAAGTCTTAGTTTGTTCCTTTTTTAAATTCAATAAAAACTTTTTCACCTCAGTCATACCACAGACAAAAAAAATATAAACTAGACTAAGGAAGCATTATATCTATTCGGATAAAAGTAAAAATACTTCCATGAAGTTATTTAAAAACACAAAGTATTCCAATTTCAAAAGTTTCACCGTAGCTATTCAATATGGCAGACTGCCAGGCTGCCAGATGTAGCTGTGCATAATTATTGGGTCTACGTTCCTGATACTAAATTATATTCTAACCTAATTACGGTGGGGCCACGGCACACTTGGCTTGATGAAATATGAACGTGATCAACACATACCCTGTGTTTAGGGAGGAATAACCCCTTACTATATCTTTTGATATACTTACAACACCTACACCGAACTATCAAAATACGATGATACTTAGTTTAATTGCAATTTTGAATAGTCTTGTCTTTACGTTTTACATAGGAAACGTATTTAAATAAAATAAACCGTATTTTATTATGTGGATCAAACAATTAAGCAAAACGCATCCGATTTTCTAATACTTCTTAGCGTTTGGCAAAACAGGTAGGCAGAAATTAAAGTGCTCAGATTTCCCAAACAATTATTTCTTTTCCTTTTCAACAGCGAAAGCGAGAGTTTTCACAGAATTATTTCACAAATCCAATTTACGGGCATATCAAACTCAATTCAGAATTCAAATCCCAAACAACAGTCCGTGTCAAAAGCTTTACAAATAACGGTAAAGTTGTAATTTTATTTGTTACAACTTTAATTTGATATTGGCCTCACAATTCAAGCCTTGCCGACTTTTAGCGGATTATTTCACTCAATAGGGAGTTTTCGTATTAAATTATATGATGTGGTTGAAACTTGTTGTTTTTGCGGTTGCTCAGGTTTATTTACAAAATTAATACCTATTATATAGTAATTGTTTTCAGCAGGTTTATTGTATTGAAGGATCTCTTAGTCTTCCGTACATCGTCATCCCGTTAACCTAATAGAATCCTTATCCCTACGTTTTTAAATTATCTGTAGCCTAAGGAAACTCTCGTCTCGTAACTGTCATCATAATCTGTCTATCCGTAATGATTCACATACAAACGGATAGACAGATTTTGATGACAGTTACGAGATGATACTGATGATGATGATGATGATGATGATGATGAGAGGTATGTACCCAGCAGTGGATTGAAAGGCTGACAATAGTTGTAATATTATTTAGCCAACATGTAACATTGTTTAAACATTAAGTTTAATGTTTAGCCAGATACAAAGACTAGTGGGTGTGAAACTATGGTGTGACGTCGACAATGGCGTCTGTTTACACGTTTTATTTAATGTGAGAATGTATTGAGAAATCTTTTTAAATAGATTACAACGTCGGACATAGATACTCTTACTGGTTTTTTTATTACATTGGATAGTACGTAGGTATAGCTTTTTCCGCTTGCCATTGCGTAGGCAGTATTAAACTATCGTAAAAACACGAAATGTTTTCTATAACATATCTTTATTCAAACGTGTCTTAAAGATTTTTGTTCAGATTCATTTATTCTATCCCCTTATTAATATATACTGAAAGTCGGAAAAACTTCAGTGTTTTCACAACTGTGTTTACGTAAACCCAACTTTTCTAAGAACCCAATATAAGAAGAAACACATTTCACCAGTTTTCGTTTACCATAAATATGAATAATTTATGGCAACATTTAAAAAATCGACCTCGTCCGATATTCGGCTGCATAATGTTTGTATCGATAAGTTCATGAGATGATCGCATCGATAGTAGTTTGTTTACAATATATACAAAAATTGTTGCTGCGAACGTGCGGACTGAAATAGCTGCTGAAGATTTTTGAAGGGCGTTTTATTTGCGAATCTTACGTAAATTATGAAATGTGAGATTTTTTGTAGGCGTGTGTGGGAATTTTCCCGACTTGGTGTGTGGTGTGTAATAGGTAGGTACTAACGTTTTCGTGTATGTTCGTTGTAGGTATTGTACCTCTGCGAATACATATGTATACCAAAATCAATCAATCTAGTTTAGGTGTCTTTCGTGGAAAATTGCGTGTGAAATGCGTGTTGATGCCCTACATGAGCCTGTCTAGTCAAACGCTTTTCCTAAAACGCTCACCATCAAAATAAACGATCATACATCAACGTTTTACATACATCGCTGGCCGCTATAAAACCCTAATAAAACGAGACAGAACAAACGGCGCATACGATGGCAAACTAGCGAAGTTGCGAAAATATCACACGAATCCGCTTAGTGACGTGGTGCTGGCGAACTGACAACACTACCGACATTATTGTTCACGAAAATAACCGTATTTTCACATCACTACAGCTGTTACAGGCCGGAGACTAAATATAAGTCAGGAATTTTAGAACGAACGCTTATTTATGTGGCGTTTACGCCTTTTCCTAACTTGGGTGGCGCAGCTTTCCTCTCGCGTGAAAACTGGTGTAGCTTACATATGATTCATTTGAAAGTTGGACTTTATTTTGAAATCGATTATGAATAATAATATATATGTACGAATTATGTTGCTTTTTATATCTGGATTAGGATAACATTCGTTGTTGTTGAGGAGTTTAGAGAACGAATCGAACTAAACTTTCAACTGACGTTCATAAAATACTCAAAGCTTATGATGGATTAGTTTGATCTAAGACAAGGCTATTGCAAATTCTTCTTGTTTAAAAACTCAGGCTTAGGTTTGCATTATGGAAGAGTAAACCAAATTTAGCCAATACAGAAAGAAGGTAGAAGATTGAAAGTCAACTTCAAAAATTATAACTTTCTTTGTGTGACTTGTCTTCAAAGAGTTTCGATAAAGTTCAATTTCTTATTGAATTGGATCCAAAGTGTCAATACTGCCTCTCAATTCAAGGGCGAGATAAACAATAAGTCAATAGCTACGTCACTGAATCCATAGATTTCAATGAGTCTACGGAATGAACTCCAAAATGAATTGGCTAATGCATCAGTCTAGATTCAATTTGTTCAGATAAACTGCCACAATGATAGAGTTATTGCTCCCGAACTTACAGTTTATTCAACCTTCCTTATCTTGAATAAAGTTCATCGATATTTCAACAATAAGTTGTATGCAATCAATAAACAAAGTTGTATTAAGTATATCAAGCATATAGTACACGAGATGTTGTCTCAAGGGAAAATTATGTTTAGATATTATTCATTTTGATTTAAGTTCATGTAAACAATCAATTATGACATTGGACATAGTGTTTTGTTTCGTATGTCATACTTAGATAAATATTCAAGTTCAAACTTATTAAAAATTGAATGGGTTAAGGAAAACTCCATTACCAAAATATATCAGGTGTGTCGTTCACAATCACATTAAATCCTATCGCATATACTTTATGATATTATATGACGAATTGTAAAAAAAATAACCTAATCCATTCAGTGGTTTAACCACAGGAGTCATTTTTCGTTTTTATAATTTACAACATCATGTGTAAAGCAGAGATAAAGTTAGGAGTAGGTATCAATTGTTTTGAGCAGTTGACAGATGTCAGTTTTCAAGGGAGAATTTCAGTTGTTTGTAATGACTGGCTTCTATATGGTGTTCTAATTTTCACATATTTTTATTCTATTTACTTTGTTTGAAAAAATCATTTTTTTATTTTTACGTATTTTTCTTTTTTGTTTGTATTAATCGACATAATATATTAACCAGTATATTAACGCATTTCATTTAATGTGATTGTGAACGACACACCTGATATAGTAGGTACCTAAGTTAAGAGGGATTACTTAGAATGTCTAAGTTACGGAATAAGTAATGGTCAGTTGAGTAAGTTATGTTTGACCAGATGATGGAATCAAAACAGATGGCGTCGGCTTCTCCAAGCAATTAATCATTGTGTTAGGTGGATTCGCTGCTGGAATAATATATATTTAGTGGGCAAACGATGTGCGAATATCATTAGAGAAGGTGTTAAGTAAAATATTGTTTCTCTTATACATGACACCTGAATCTTATGATCAAATCTTGTTTCTATTAAGAAGTATCGATAGAAAGTGCCAAGTAAGAAAGTCAAGAGAATAAAGTTCAATCAAAAACTCATAAATATATAACGCAATATAAAATGTTTCATTCGATATCTATAACTGTAACTATCTCCCGAATTTCAGGGATACTTCAGCTAGTAGGTAATAGTAGGCGCTTTGAAGAGCTGCCAACATTCTGAGTTCCAGGCGTGGCGGGTACCGACGTGTGCAAGTGACAACCGTCATCCCTCATACTCTCATTCCTCTATGATTAATTGTTAAAGGTCCTATATGATTAAGCTTTCATATTTTATGCGTGTTTCATTCAATATTTAATGCTCTAAAATATGTATAGAATTATTTATGGCACTACTATTATTGTTAATTGTTATTGTATGGCGCTAATTTAAATGTTGGCAATGCTTGGAAGATTCAGTTGTTGAACTTAATTTGAAAGTAACGAATATTTTTGTATGTTCCGTATTTTCTATTATATGTAGAAGTCGGTTATGTATAAATAACTTCCATAAGAACATATGTGTGGTACCTAGGTATGTGTGTAAGTGTTCAAGTATACAAGCTCTCTATAAGCTATGTCATTTAAGATATCATTAACATCCATCATGTTTCGTACAATGTTTAAGTTTCTGCACAGTGTGAGCTGTAATCGGAAACCGAACATCAGTAAACAAGAGAGTTGTGGACCGATCGTCCTAATTACACGATATATGGGCCACGACTGAGGCTAAATAAAAATTGAGACAAGTTTCCTCATCTCGCTAAATAAATACTGATGTTCGGGCATGCCGCAAATAGGTTAGCGCGGTGCGCGCGCGCGGCGTGGGCGGCGCGGGGACTCACTATTTTCAGCGAGGACGCGCGAGCGATGAAACCCGAGTCATATCCATGGAAAACGCGAGCCGCGCACGCACACCGCCCGACTTACTCGCTTCACCTGACACTCAATACACACTGGCAGACTGCCGTACAACACGAGATATGCCGAGCCGAGCCAGATAATACAGAACGTAGCACAGAACGAAAGCACCGAGTCGCCGGAGTCAACATCCAGGAGCTTGGATACTCCACACTGGTTGGCACTGAGGGTCACAGGTGGCACAGTCCTGGGGCCGGGGGCTGGTGAAGTATCCAAGCTGCCGGCGTGGCGGAGCGCGGCTGCACTCACCTCACGAGCGGGCTGTTCACACGGCGGAGCGACACGCACTGCGCCGCGCCCGCCCTCGCGGTTTCGCCGCGCTCCCACCCGACTATTTTCGGTGCCAAAAATCCAGGATTCCGATCCAGCATCGCAATCGCAGCGAACATGCCGACCGCCACCCGTCACGCTCCCACACACGGCTTCACCACTATTTTTGCCACGATCGCTAACAGACGGACCTGTGACGACGTCGGCGGATGTGAATATCGACCAGATTGATAGATCGATGATATAAAAACACCTCTCGCTGTCAATGCCGGCTAAATCGATCAGGTGGCACTGTCCTGCTCGCGCGACACAAACATTCGTGTTGCAGATTTCCCAAATTCCGGAGCCATCCGCCTGGCCGACCCTACTATATTTAGCGTAATACCGAACTTCATTGAGATCGACACGCGGCTTTCATCTCCCTATAACAAATAACCGCACTACTTTTTGTATATTTGTTTAAGTCTGATGATTTACGTTGTGTTGACTATTAATTGCTGAGAGTTTTCATTCATTATTCGAGAGATCTCAAATAGAACTGAGGACAGACGTAATAGGATACTCTACGCCGAATGAATGACCATTTCTGAATGTGGGTTTCATTAGATACGATATCAAAGAGTAACTACAGTGGAACTGCTTTCTGGTTTTTTGCTTTCCACCCTCAACTAACCAAACCTTGCTGACCACTTGCTGATGCTTTCAGAATCAGAAAGGTGAAAAAAAATTGGATAGGTACCTAATGGTCTCAAAGGAGTTAACTACTCCTCTATTTACCATATCGGTATCTTGAAACTCCCGTTTTTCTCGATTGCCTGAGGTCAGGGGTGGAAGGCTAAGATAAATATCGATGTTGTCACCCTTACAAGTTCAAGTGCAGTAACATCAATGTCACGGTGCCTGTGGGCGGAATTATCTTAACGGTCGAACAACTTTGAGCTTACATTTAGGTAAGGCAATAAGGCAATTCATTATAAGCAATGTTTTGTGTTTGCACAATTTAGAGGCAAATTATTTTCTTTTGTTGAATGATAATGATTTATGAATGTTGAGACCTGAACTTTATGTTGTAGATAATAATAAACGCTATTAATAGTTTTTATATGCAAACACTAAATTATTTCAGATGAGTATCGTGTAAGGAAGCCTTACCATTGCAGAATTTTAAAGACTTCATGATGCCAGAGAGAATTCGCCATACGTAGAAATGTATATTTCTTTGGAAGCTTACTGTATTTATTCAAATAAACAGCCTTTTTTAGAAGTGCTGTATAATAAAGTAACTTAAGTTGCTTCACAAATAAAATTACAAGATACAAAAAAAAGTACAAAACTACTACATAAATATGCTATTCCTATCTATATCACAATGTCTAAGTAAGTACCATATATCGTAGATATTTTTGTTCGCATAACATCTGCAAACATGAATCATTGTATCGATCAGAGCACGGAACTAATAAATAAGTAATTCAGTCTAATTATAGCATAGTGCAGACAATTTTAGCGGTAATTATATTTAAGCCATGCCAAGTATCCAATCCTTTGTATGCGATCTCTTTGATGGTTTAGGTATAGGTATATGTAGGTCCTGCCGGGGCTGCGGGTTGTTCGAAAGAGATACCGCGGCCCTGGTACATATAAGGCCTTTGACGGAACACGACGGTTTTTAGTCAGTCTGACACCCCCTCACCGCTGCTAACCCACGGCGGGAGGGGTCATTTGATGATTTTTGACGTCGTTAAAAAAAAGGTATATACAAGGTGTTGATTTGCATTTGTGCCATAGTTCAGGAGGAGGACATACAATACGTAAATAATCAATTGGAATTACAGCATATGGGAAATAACTAATATGCACTGCTTTTTTTGTCATTGTAATGTCGTGGTATTTCCGAAGTAATCCAATTTTATGAATGAAATTTATGAGGGATCATTGCGTATGCTTTGTGTTTGCGTTTGTGTGAGGGTGCAGCATGGTTTTAACGCCAGTAACATACGCGCCAAGTTTAAATAAGGCTAGATGACATACGGAATTCCGAAAAAAAAATAAAGAAAAAAATTACCTATCAATTTTTTTATTTATTTGGGTCGAGAATCATTAGCATAATTACCTCCTTGAATATGGCACGGATGCAAATCAACAGCTTGTATGTAGGTAGGGTAGCTATGTGACAATATTATGACTGTCATTAAGCGATTTTATTTTTATTTCATGTACCTTGGCAGCCCCCTACTGGATCCAGCTGAATCCCAGTATTTGACTGTTCTCATAAGTTTGCCGCTGTAAAGATAGCATATAGTTACTTCACATCAGTTAAAATTTGTACGAACAAAGCAATGCTGGGCGTGCGCTGGCATGAAATGAATTCAGTGCGATGTACATTGTTATCAGACAAGAACTTTACTTGGAGTGACTGACTATTAAACCCTCAACTGTCTAGTTATAAAATAACAAATTCGGGTTTTTTTTCAGATTTCCTTTTTTACCACATTTTTATCAAGTTTCCTATTGCCGCTACGCATTTCATTGTATGCATATAAAATGAAATGCTACGCGGTTTCGTAGCGCGTAGCATACCTACGATCCATAGGAACTCAGGTAATTGTAGTGGTGTTATATTATATTTAAATCCATTCATTGGCTATGTTTTTTACGCTTGCTTGTATTTTTGCTTGTTCTTATATTTCTTACAGATAACGTCCCGTAGAATAGGTACAGCTTATTCCCGGGTTCCTCCTTGATGTAAGGGCGAGATTCACGGGAGTTGGCTACTCATTCTAGCAAAGACTCGCGCCAATGCGAGGTTTGGGGTCAGTCAGTAGATTGTCACTCAAATCCACTTACGTGATTCTCATCATAAAATAAAACGTCATATGTATAGATTTAATATAAATTTATTTTACAAGAGTGAACAGTTTAAAGCGCTGATAGGTACTTCTTCTGAAGCTGCTGTCAATCTTGGTATGAAGAATAAGGACTTACGGGAAGTATGAAGCATACACTACTCGGTATACAATTATAATGAACATACAAACATACTGTCGTACAAAATCTAAAAGCTAAATAAGTACAATGAAGTACAAAAGTTCTCCAACCTATAAAATGTTGATAATATCATTGTGTATAGTTGGGTGTCTCGATCACACTTTGAATATTGGATGGACAACACTTTTTTGATAAAATTCGTATTCGATATAGAAATACGGTGTATCTGATCATGTCTCTTTCTTATAGGGAACTATGCATACGACCTCTTTTCTCAAATGATCTAGTGATATTTATGAATAGACTAGTTGACCCAACAAACTTCGTATCGTTTAAACCTTCCCCGGACCTCTACAAACATTTTAGAACCAAAATTAACCAAATCGGTCCAGCCATTCTCGAGTTTTAGTGAGACTAACGAACAGCAATTCATTTTTATATATAAGAAGAAGATGATAAAATTCTATCTTCGATGTATCCCAAAGTGTGACCAAGACAAAAATAGTGCCTTAAACTCGAAACTAAAAATCGTTACACATTTTCATAAGATTATGTTTTACACATCATAAAAAACGATTTTCATTAAATCTCGCGGCAAAGGTACACAAAACATCGGCAGTGATTTTAGGCGCATTCAATGCTACATAAAAGTGAGCTTTGAAATAATCTATAAGTGTAGGTACATACATACAAACTTACGTGTAAATAATTTCTTTGCACAAATTCAGTTTAAGTTGCGTTTATATAAAAGTCCGGAATCGTTTCGAGTTTCATGTTATTCAGTTACATAAGTTTCAAGTGGGCACATATCGTATTTCATTGCCTTATGCTCTTAAAGATACTTCTCATTTCAGTTTTTTCTTTTAATCTTTATGTTTCGAATATATATATATCACTAATGTATGTTATTTACGTGAAAATAGACTTACACCGTACACGTGCCACATTATAAACGTCCGCTTGACGCGCGAAATATTATGTTATTCTTACGAAGTTCACATACCACCATTCCTATGATTGATAGTTTATCTCAAGACTGATTAATAACAGTAAGTTTATAACACGGAACTATGTAACTATTGCTTCCGGCATATTATGTAGTCTATAGTTCACAGCACGAGAAAATAAGCAATAGAATATTTTGAGACAATCCCTAGCAAATTAACAAAGATGAATCAACGGTATTTGGATTTTATATCAAGGAATAAATGGGTACTTTGAACATTAGGTAGTTTTAATGGACACTACTCTACATATTGTATAATTTTCAAAAATATTTATACAAATAGACATCTTGATAACAACGATAATTCTGGACATCTTAATTTTGAATCTTACAACTGTGTTAGGTACTTTTATACAAAAAAAAAACAAACAATGCTTTTCAAACTTGAACATTATTTTTATTTCTTTAGGATTCAATTTTGCTCGCTTCTAGTAAAGCAATGAGACTCCGAAATAAGAATTTGTGTCTTAGATGAAATAGTTAAACTTCTCATAGTATAAGTCTAAAGTAAGGCATTTAAAAAACAGTTCGCGGAAAATGTCAGACAATCCATCTCAGAATTCAATCCATTAGCAAGAAACACAGGCATACTTACACATCCTAACATATGTTAATATTTTCTTTGAACCTATACCTAAAGCATGTCTGCTGCCTAGTTCCTCATAGTAGAGTTAATTTACTTTCATCACAATCCACATAATTGCATCACCTACCTACATTGAAAGTTTGTAGGCTGTTCACAAATTTCCATTAAAAAGATATTGATTATGAAAAAAAGAGCCTAATCAAGCATTCCTATGATATCAAATGCATTCACATGGTGCCGCAAAATAAAACATACAAAATGAACTATCGTTGAAGTTATTTGTCCATTTCTCAACATGAGCTCTGTGCAAAGAATATTGAGTCTTATTATAAAGTACAATACATGAACACTCTTTGATTTTATATGAATAATTTATACTTTTAGGATTTTATGAACTTCATGTGTTGTTCTTTTATAATAGGCACGTTTTCGAAGCAACATCCACCGCTTGCGTCCGCGGTTCCCGCCTTTTCGCCGCAAGATGGCGGCGCGTGCAAACATGGCCGCCTCCACTTTAGTATCCTGAGAGATCAGCGAATGTCTGGTCCACTTCCTCTGCTATAGCCTTGTATTTACTGCGCTCTTCGACCACCTCGTCTGTTAGTAATGTTAGTTGGTTAGTTACACAGTGAAGTAATTATAATAAGTTAGTAATTAATCGTTATAGGTAACATTTACAATAATAACTTTAGGTAGGATACATATTTGGGAAAGTGAGACTTTTCCTAAGTATTTATAACCCTACATTCCCTCCCTGTGTAAGTTTGCTGTATAATCTGACGATGCATGCAACTTAAAAATGAAAAGCTTTCTAACTACAGTTGTGAATAAATTTTGCTACTTACCAAGAAAAGCGGTTTCAAGAAGCTTTATATACTGCAGTGATCTAAGGACTACTATCATGGTTATATGCAAGAAGTGTGTATCTATTTATAAAAGGCAAAATCCTAATTCCTGGGTTTTACAATTACAATACTTTTACAGTAGCAGGTACTGGTTTGTGGAAACACTGAGAAGTGTTTCAGAGATGAAAGTAAAGAGAAAGAACACACTTTTTACATAAAATTAATATCTGACTCTGAATTTTCATCTTTACGTTTCAGTTGCAGATTTGAATTAAGCATCTACACAATTCCTGAACTACTGTATTCTACGCATAAAGATCTGCAATTTATTTACAAGCCAGGTTGTATCTACAGGAAATAAAAATAAAACCAGAAATAAGTAATAAATTAATTTATTATATTACTCGAAAATAAATACCGCCATAAAGCTATGGATTTTAATACTTTAAATTAGGAGTATAAAATATAAAGTTAAATACATGTATTCGGATATTTTTTTGGCGGGAGATGGTAGCAGCCGCGTGGCGAACGGACCCGAACATTGCCGAACTATACCGAACGTGACATTTATTCCTTGAGGATGAGCTCCACGAAAGCGGTGTCCAGATCGTCTCCGATGTCCTTGTACTTCTCCTTCTCGGCGACAAGTTCGTCTGCGCATTGGACACACAATTACATCATTTGCCCAAACATATCAACATCAATAAATTGTATTTCAAAGTATTTAAAATCCTGCAACTCCTGAGATTCTATATATCTTTCCTAAGTCAAGTTGTAAGGAAAATTAGTTGCGTAATGGCGGTTACAGACGGTGCGACGTGTTGTATGGTCCGACTCGCAACTATGGCTGTGCTGGGCACAAGCGCATTCTCTCAAAGCCTCATGCTCAATGGTGGTCTATGTCTCAGTTTCTGTGCGCAGATACAGCTGACTGATGTTAAAACATGATTAGCCGAAGCTACTCTATCTCTTTGCAACTTATCCGTCTGTAAGCGCTACTAATAGCGGCGCAGTGGTAGTAATAAAAAAGATATGCTTACATGTTTAGATCCATGTTATTCTGAAGCCATGCGTCGGTCTCGCTGGGTTATATTTTAAGCTTTTTTGTTTTGCGTCCAATATGGAAGGTCCAGTATGTCGAAGTTTAGCATGCAAACTCAGTTAGAAAGCATCTTTGTTGTAATTTGTGTTATATTTTAATGATTGACTAGAATATGAAGGCGCGGTGGACGTGTAACGTAAATGCAAGTCGCGAGCGAGTGCGGGCGTCAGTGGCAGCACGTGCAGCGCTCGCAGGCGCGCGAGGGCGGCACGGCGGCCGTGCGCAGCCCCAGGTCGTCGAACGCGCAGTCCAGCTCGCCGCCGATCTCGTGGAACACCTCCTTGCTGGCGATCAGATCGTCTGCGGACACCGGCGCGGTCACTCGTATCGGCTCCACAGCCGTTAGTTGCCAAACGCACACGCATGCATACGCGAGGCCCGCGGGGGCACGACGGGGGACAGAAATTCCATCAGCTATAGTTTCAGACGTTTATTGTCAACATAAAAAATAATCTCCGGGGGGACGTCGCACTATAATTCCACCGGGACCACGACCCGGATCGCGGTTCACAGAGTAATAGAAAGTCCGATATCAACGAGCAAAGGGTCGTGTTTAAGAGGGCGGCGCGGCTTCGGCCGGGGCGGCTTCTGCGGGTGGTGCGGCCGGGGCGGGCTCCGCGGGCGCGGCCGCGGGTGCTGGCGCGGCTTCAGCTGGAGCCGGCGCCGCCTCCGCCGGGGCGGCAGCGGGGGCGGGCTCGGCGGCGGGCGCGGGCGCGGGCGCGGCGGCGGCGGCGGCGTCGGCAGCCGGCGCTGCAGCCGAAGCCCCTTCTGCTGGGGGTGCAGCCGGAGCACCTTCCACGGGAGGTGCTCCGGCTGGAGCACCTTCCGCGGGAGGCGCTGGAGCCGGGGCGCCCTCAGCGGGAGGAGCAGGCGCAGCACCCTCGGCGGGCGGCGCCGCTCCTTCCGCTGGGGGAGCAGCCGGAGCAGCACCATCGGCAGGAGGCGCAGCTCCCTCTGCAGGGGGAGCGGCACCGTCGGCTGGGGGAGCAGCTGCGGGTGCTCCTTCAGCCGGCGGCGCAGCTCCTTCGGCGGGAGGAGCCGCACCTTCTGCAGGCGGGGCTGCACCTTCGGCAGGTGGTGCTGCACCCTCAGCAGGAGGGGCTGCGCCTTCAGCCGGTGGAGCTGCCCCATCAGCCGGCGGAGCCGCACCTTCAGCCGGGGGAGCGGCACCGTCTGCTGGGGGAGCAGCCGGGGCTCCGTCGGCGGGAGGCGCAGCACCATCGGCGGGTGGGGCGGCGCCCTCGGGCGGCGGGGCGGCGGCGTCTGGCGCGGGCGCGGGCTCCTTGGGCGGCGAGGGCTCCTTGGGCGGCGGCGCGGGATGCAGACGCTCGTACTCCTTGCGCGCGGCCTCCTTGGCGGCGGCGATCTGGCGGTAGTTGGGGTCGACGCCGGGGATGAGCTCCACGAAGGAGTCGTCGATGTCGTAGCCGATATCGTTGTACCTCTCGATCTCGTTGATGAGGTCATCTGCGTCAGGCGGCGCGGTGAGTGGCGCATGCGCGGTAAGGCGGCGGTTAGCACGGCGCTACTCTACGGGGACGTGCAGGGTACACATGCCCCGTGGTATGTACCATGTATGGTATGTACAATGCTTCGTGCTCCGCTCGCGACCGAGCTCTTCTTCGTTTTGTGCGAATAATTTTGGTTCAACCCCGAACTTCCCGAAGTGATAACAATTCAATGATGATGATGATGACTTTATATTACAGTAATGATCGACGTTATAGCTGATAGAATCGTCGTCGGGGAGTTAGTCGAAAGGAAACCACAGGGGTGCACACGAGTTAGTAAAAAAACACAACGGGTTAAAAATAATAATATATATTCATAAACACTTTTATTAGAATACTCTTAAAAATCATTAAATTATTTTTCACGAACTTATCTATCAATTAATTCATCGATAACATTAAAAAAGACGGACTCCCTAGGTTAGTGTATCGTTCGGTCTGCGGTAGTGTACCGTATTGCCAGCGCTCGGCGGCGCTCGGGCATGTTCGGCTGCGCTCGGACGCAGTACATGCCTCGTATTACTACTCGGAATAGTCGCCATTTATTCATCGATTAATTTAAATAAATAACAACAAACTCAATTATGACACGAGAAAATCATCTTTCAAACAATAGAATATCAATTATTTCCAATTTAGCAAGAATATTCCTATAAATATCATTATTTATTGTATTACCGTCACTCTTGAATAAAAATATCTAATCTCTTCACTAACATTAAGTAAATTAAGTTCATAATAAATTGCAAACAGTGCATATGAAAAATATAGCATACGACGTATTTGTATGCACTATCCCCTCGAGTGAAATATCAAAATTATCGAAAACTGAATACAGCGACTAATTTGTTCTACAAATACATAGACAGTTTAAATATTGTACAAAAACTATGTGCATCTTTATAAATAATGCTAAATGTCTTTTTAAGTTGATTGTAAAATGCGTTACATTTTTGGACCCCTTTTGGAATGTCGATATTATCATTTATACCTTACGCTAAGAGTACTAGAAAGCGATTACTGCATACGTCATATAAATATCGATCATTGACATAACAGGCACGCTCGTAAAGTAATGACTATAAAACAAATTACGTTTCAACTATACGGACATAAATATTAGTAATTTGTGGATGAAAATAATAAAAAAATTGCACATGGCAGTGCTTTCGTAGCGAACACTCGATTTTGAAGTTACATTAAAAAGCGGCTGGCAATTATTCTAAAACTAATAACGTCTAGGCGCCCGCGCCGATCACTTGGCGTGGTTACGGAATGAAAGAAGTTCACTAATATGTCAATTAAATAAAAACTTCTTAAGTTAGGTCACTGCACACAGCCTAAGTTGGTTACCGATTGATTATTATTTTCGCGGTGGCAACAGTATTGTATTGCGCGTGAGTGAGTGGTATCGCGAGCGGCCGGCGCGGGCGCGGCGGGAGGTGTTCACATGTTCTGAATGTCGTGCAGCGTGGCCTCCATTTCCTCCTGCAGGAGTTTGCTCTTTTCGCGCTCGGCCACCAGATCGTCTGCAAGGCGACGCGGCCACGGTCAGTCAGGCACACAACAAACAACCGCTTGATCCCAACATCAACTGTGACCACTGATGCTCAAAATTAAAAAATCACTACAGCATCGACGATGTTGACGGTGAAACCAAACAGCACAGGCAAAAACAACATCAATAAAAAACCATGCCAAAATTACAGAAAAAAAAAAACACATTTAAGGTTCGAGCAGTCTAGTAAGGAGACATTTAAAAAATCATGCTAACAAAAAATATGACAGAATTGAATTTGAATCACGACTGCCGAAAATGGGAAAAGAAACCAGTACATCAGATGATTTTTGGCAAAATAATGCAGTCGTGAATTTAATAAAATCAATTCTGTGAGCATTAAAAATAAACTCTAACACAGTTACTATGAAATTAAGATAAAAATAAGCTTAAGATTGTAGCAGAAATGATAGAAAAAAAGCTTTCAAATCTATTGTACAGCGTTTTAACTCGTTAAGCCAGATCTAATGACGGCTGAAATGGTATAATTAAGTGCGTAATGTTCAAAGCTTTGTTATTTCCAAACGTGTTATTTTAACTTGACTTGTGAAATATTTTAACTTAACCAAACTGCTGTACGCTGTATATTCTGTAATATATCTGGAGTCCCTTGAAAACTTGAAAACTAGCATCAATAAAATGTAATAGAAAAATTGGTAATTTTGGCTTCTTATTATAAAAAATATGGTAGTAGCTACATATCTCATTGTTCCTATAATATAATCCTTTGAAAAAACATTTTGTAATTTTTTGTATAAGATCTCTTTGGATATAATAAATGATAGATTACCTTCAAGCCTGTCGACCTCCTTCTGTAGTTTCTGCACGGAGCGCTCGGCGAACTCAGCGCGCGCCTCAGCCTGTAATCATTTTGAAAACATTTTAACTTCTGATCTTGAAGGAAACAGCCTATTTTCTGTATAATATATTTTCCAATTATTTTCTCATCTTTTTGATTATTTTATATGTTTATTCTTTCATATTATTTTCGTAAGTCAGTCAATAAATATCTTTCAACAAAAATGTATCTTAAAATGTTCTCTCAGAAAATAGACTGTTTTACAAAAAGTACACATGCAATGATTTTAATTCCATCAAAAATTTAGTTACTTATTTTTTTTTTTTCAAAACTTTTAAATTTAAATCAAAACAATATTTACAATTTAGTAGTAATAAAAAAATCAAACTATATTAAAAACAATAAAAGCTTGACAACCAGCATGCATTTTACCTTTACCGAAAGCGGCTAAGTGCTGAGTGGTGGAACTACAACACTAGATACCAAATACCATTTTACCCAAACTATAGAGATGATCGTGAAAATATACATATAACATTACACACAAGTTGCCCTGGTCGTCCGTATATCGTAAAGAAACATATTTCCGTGACTTTAAACTTGGATAAAACCATGTGTATAAATAAGTAGCAAATAATAGAAGTGTGACTAATATTAATCTGAATTGATAAAGTTATTCTTTCGATGTGAGTAATGTGTGCTTACACAATCACCTTTATTTGTGTAACACGCCATATTTTGAGTCATATTTTGCCTTCTTTTTTTTATTTTGCACGAAGTTCTATTTTTGAATTTGGCAATTCATGTACAAATTTCGGATGTCATTTTTTTTTTCTTCAACTTTTTGAATTTGGAATATAATTTCGTGGTAATGGACGACCAAAGCCCCCTGCATCGAGCACAACTTACTTGCGATAGTTTCTGCGAGAGGCTGTGGATCTTATCCTCGACGTGCTCGCGAGACGCCATTGCCTAGCCACACAGGACGGATTACTAACGGCAAGCCACCGACATGCCGCCGCCATGTTGTGACTGTACACTTACTAATATGGACAGAGAATGCAAACGCAGGAACGATAAAATGCCTCAACTTTTGATTTTGAACGCGGCGTGGCTTTGTAATACCAAAAAGGGTCGTCGTGGTGAAATGAGATATCCTTACTTGGATGAACGTTTTAAATGCAAATTGAGACAGAGAAAAATGATGCAATTCATTTACTTATTTGCATCAGAATTTTATGAATTTTATTACTGGCTAATAAAAATCTACGATATAAAAAAAGGAATACAGAATGATATTCTAGATAAGATTAAGAACCTATAATAGTGAAATAGGAGGAACATACAATGAATAGAGGACATGTTTCAAAGAAACAAAGCAGGGATAAACTTAGCATAAATTCCCATCACAATTTACAATATACAACCCCAAACTAACAAAGCGTACAATCACAACACAGGCATAGTTCTTACAGCTAGATGTAGAAGTAATTATTACACAGGTACAGATATAAGAGAAAGACTTATAGATAAATACATAGATGAAGCACCAACCGCCGTCAGCCACTCGACACTAGGACCTACACCAACGAACGTAGCCTTTACGAAGCTGAGCCTTGAACTTACAGAAAATGTCAACAGTGAGAACATAAATGATTTATAATCTTAAGTCTATGATGATAAAGTTGACATTACTGTAATTCATGGTACAGCGTACGCGTACTATCCCAAAACACTGAATGGCAATGAACATGAAACGAAACTACAACCGAAACCGTCTATCTACGTAATCCTCGGTCCGGCCGTCCTTTTACCTCTTTCAGTTGAGCGTCCAGCACTTTTACTTGACCCTCGTATGTCTCTTCCCTTTGCGTAGCCTGCGATTATTATATGTTAACGAAAAAACACAAAACAGCGAAAACTGAGTCATGCGGTATCGCGCAGTGTTGGATATATCTTCACAACACTGCACGATACTATAGTAAAACGGATAAAAAGTACGCTAAAACTATATTACAGCGACATAACTGTTAAAGAAAGAAAAAAAAAACATTCAATGCAAACAAGAGGGAAAAATCAAAATGAAAACTGAACACGAGTTACAGACGCACTACACTCCAAATCCTATTTACCATCACCAAAGTCGAAAGACTGGTATATTAAATGGTAAATCAGACAGAGAGGCTATACTAATGTGCGGCAGAATGCAGTTAGGCAAGCTAACGTAAACTCTCGCATTATGAACAGTTCTCGTTCGAATCACACCTCCTTTAGGCGGGTGGTGAGGGTTTTGATCTGATTTTTGTACTCCTCTTCGCGTTGGTTGGCCTGTATAGAACGTCAGTTGGTTACTCTTGGCGTATTTTATCGTGGGTTAACGTATCATTCATCACCTCATTCTGTTCGTTCATTTGCATCACACATACAATTAGCCTTTACTTGGAAGTGTTGCTTCGTCGTAGCCTTATTCATTAAGTGGGTTCAAAGACAATATGGGGGACTTACTGCGATACTCTCAAGGGAATACAAAGGTTGGTGCATCATTGGACTCATTCTTAAAATAATTTTATATTTGCTATCTATTAATGTTGATTTTGATGTCTTCATTTGGACTGAATTCCTAGCTACATGTTGTCCTAGCCTAAATATATGGGAGTATATAAAAAGACAGATGTATACCTTCTCCTCGGAGACTTCCAGGGACTTCAGGTTGTTACCAACGACACGGAGTTCCTCCTCAAGCTCGACGATTTTGCTGAGGAACAGAAAAAGAGAACAATCAACTTCTACTGTAATCAAAAATCTAAAATTTGAATCCTTTCAAAATCCATCTGAATCTATGCAAGTTATACTGAATATTTGTAACGTAAGGTACGGTATGTTCTAATGAAGCAAAGTACTTCTATTTTTTTAATATACCAACAAGGACATTTACATTTAACTATTTGCTCTATTTAACAAGTAATTTTAACAGCTTCCAATCAATATCAATTAACTGGCAGCCACTTGATCAGTGACCGACATATTTGACAATTTATGTAAATGTCGACTTACAAACTACATTATCTAGGTGCTTTAATTTTGAAAAAGCGTGCTTGTTAAGAGTTAATTTTATGAATATTTGTCATCTGTATAATTGCTTAAATTTTCTAATAGTAATTATTTATATTTTTGCAGCTATTTAGAAAAATCAAGCAACTATCAAACGACACAATCATGCAACATTGCTGATACGATGATTTTGATTCTAACGTAATTTTAAATCACAAATCTAAAGTGGGCAACCTTGGCTAGATATAGGTAATTATCATCGGCTCAGCAACTTTCGATACGTATGTACACTTTATCGAATGTATCAGTGAAAATAATGCACATAGAGATAACAGTTCAATTTGCAATTTAATTACTTGAAGCCAATGCTTTCTCGTTTTCACTGACACGTACTGTATGTTCAAGATCTTGTGCATCGTTTTCGTAAAATTCTTTAATTAATTCAACAATATCGTGTGGATCAGTCTTACTGTCCGTTCTTTAACCGTTTTCAGATCTACACTTGTTCAGAGAAAGTCTGACAATAGAAATGCTTTTTACTATTATTGTAATTGTTTTTGGAACTGGAACTCCATCAAAAACAAGAGTGGACCTGTAGGTGTTAGCTAGATTTTCGAAGAGTCTTCGTGTTTCTTCTGCGTGTTAAAGTACTCGTATATTCGGCTCCCGTTTTGAAAATCCTTTATCTATAATGTCGTTGCTCTTTACACCAGAAGCCGAATATACGGTAGCACCCAGCGGGAAGTACAATACGTGCGACGTATCTTTGCAGGCCTGAAGTAAATTACATAATGACTTTCCATATACGAAGACAATCAGGTAACATCAGACTGGTGCAAGATACGTCGTCCGCATGGTGATGTGGTTCCTCCATGGGTGTTGAAGCGGTACTCACCAGTCGCTCTGCTCGGCGCGCTCCTCGGCCCGCTCGAGGTCCTGCTCCATCAGCACTAACTTGCGCGCCACCTACCAGCCGAGCGTTAGTACACGCCAACGCACACACACACAATACTAAGCTACGAGCCGGGCACCGCTCTCGACGCGCTTCGCAGTGCAGTGCATTACATACAAGTGTCCAACTTTGTATCAACGTTTGTGTTTCTAATGCAGAATAGTGGGAGTGCTATAAGTTTGACTCAAATGTTTTAAACAAGTTACTTTATGAATTTACAACAAATCACTAAATGACAAGTAGAAAGTACTAGAAAATGTAACCTTACTACCAGTGTCGACCGAGCTCTTTCGAGACTCGCCCTTTATGTAAATGGACTTTCGTCCGTAGCAGGTGTGCACGTATTTATCGTGTGCAGACATTTGTAAGTTAAGTGCAGAAATGAATATCCTGGTGATGTCCTGCGGTAAAAGCAAAGCAGTGGTACTTGAGCGAAAACACAAACAACAAAGTCAGAAAGGTTCACACAAAGCAGGGGGAGTCGAGAGCGGTGTCAGAACTCACATAATTAAAAAATAAACGAGGGTTGTCCCAAAACATTTAGTTCTAAATATTACTTTTTTCAATAAAACATGATTAATTATCTAAGTGCTATCTAGTGTATTATCGTATTCGTTAGGTGATGTGTGCGCTTGCATATGTGCGGCACGCATACGGCCAGTAATTCTGGTGTAATGCGGTGCATATCTGAAAACGAAAATTGCCCTATACCACACATATTTCCTGACATCCTAACCTATAGCCACGTTTAAGTAATACACACACTGAAGACAGAAGTTTAGTCGACACATGGACATGATAGTTAAACATTTGCATAAGAAATATCCATGAAATGGGGCAACCCTTGTTTTAGTTGATAGAGAACAGCGACGCTCGAGTGCGACGTCGAGGGTCACTGATCTGCACCGTGTCCTTATAATTAAGCAGTGCTGCCGGTTCAATCAGCACGCGAGCCGGCACCACCGTATTAATGTCATGACAATGCAAATTAATTTAATGTCCTGTTGAACAGCTTCCGTCTGGAACGCGACCTAGAATGGGGCATGCAATAAGAATAACAGTGAGGGCCGATGTTAGAATTACCTATGTAGGTAAATCGGGTTACTGTGCAGGATGTTAAGAATGCAAATGAACAACCATGCAGAACGGAGGCGAAAACTTGCAAAACAACGCGTCGGAACCACGGCGCTAACGGCCAGTATCGCGTGACACGCCCAAATAACAATGTGCGCTAAGACGCGACCAAACTAAACTACTCTATGTCATTGTTATTTGGGCGTTCGTCAGCCGCGGCAGTGGCTCGTTAACGCTTTGGATTGGAAACCTACGATTCGCCGGACTCAGCACGCTCCTCCGCGCGCTCCAAGTCAGCCTCAACCATGGCCAGCTTACGAGCAACCTGGAGATACCATACTACGTTAAACAACCAATAATCACAGCTTTATTGACGGCAACACACATGTATGTCATTCGTTAAGGTTTAATGTCTGTCACGGCGTACTCTTGAGCAAGTACACCGCTCGTATATGGAAGTAATGCTTATGTAAGAACATGTGCGACGAAGGAGGCTAGTGCACCATATATGGCGAACTGAGCAAGATCAGGCGCGATACGATTCCTTGTTGGGACGCTGACTTTTACGACTGCCTTCACTTCAGCATGCAGGGTCATATGTCAGGGGAATTAGGACGTATTATCGGCTTGCTAACCATCTGGCATCCAGCCGATGACTAGTTCTTCAAAACACATCGTAGATGGATAGCAGTATCTAATCATGATGCGATAATACGTCGGTCGCTTTCGAGAATAATCGCTCTGTATTTCGTGAGTATTTGCTCAATGACGTAAGAAACACGAAGTCAAGCTCACACGAGTTAATTTGCAGGGTTTGGTTAATATCACTTCGAAATTCACACTTCAATGTTTAGTAGGGAAGATTTTGAATTTAATAAAGGTTCATTGTGGAATTTTATGTTTAAAAACATCAATGGAGTTAATTTGGAAAAAAACAACATCAGTTATTAGGGAAACAAATTCAACACGGGAAACACGGCTTGTTCATTAAGAACTAAAACATCTTTCAAGTAAACACTGGGACACACTGTCCGTAAATGGAAAAATGGCGATGTGATTATTCAAGTCGATGCAACATATGGCATCTGTATGAAATATTCATTACATGCGTATTGCAAGCAAGACAAGCCAAACCAAACGACATCTAAATCCCATATAAAGACCTCATCGTATTTCTTGTCGGCTTCCTCGGCGAGGAACCTGGCTTCCTTGAGCTGGTTCTCGAGGGCGTCCATACGCTCTTCATCGGCCAACGACCTGTTCTCGAGGACCTTACGGGCGCTGGACCACAAACACAACTTTAGTACATGATCGAATGCCATCTGTGGGGGCGTTGTCAAGGGTAACCCATTTGTTAGAAGACATGCAATAAACGAACACGCTAGAGGAACATATAAAGCGACAAACAACCAGGAGCCGGACTGCTGAAATATAAAGTGAACCGAGCAATAGTGATATCATCGCTGTACGCGATCTCTTAGTTTATTGCCCGTTTCAATATACAAGCAAATGAAAACCCGTGGCTAGATTTTAATTTGCTTTTAAATGTGAACGTAACTATGCATTCCGAATATAACAGTCTAGCTAGTCTTTATAGACTTGATACGGCATTCTGATTGCATCAAAGTGAAAGAGGATTCTTATTGGGCTTAAGTTTTCAACTTATGTGTTACGTCGATTTATGACATTTACCGCTGCCCGAATTTCGTGTTCTGCAATATTCGGAATAATTAACATTTAAAAACCAGATAATCTAGATTTCATACATCGTAGACTAATGAACTTTATGTTTTATATAATAATATGAATAAACTGCAACACTAGATTATCAGATTTGAGAATGGCATAAATCTAATGCAGTTCGTGTTATTACTAATATTCTTATCAACGTGACACCAAAACTCTTCAATTTATTTACAAAAGGTTTATTATAAATCGATTTGGCACTCATTTTGCATGCCGACAGATATTGATAATGTTTTTTAGATTAACTCGAAACTGCTATCGTTAGAATGGACTTGAATATTTAACGGTATACAAGTTGAAGTGTCACAGTTATTCGAATATGGAACACATCCCCCGTTTCACTCGCGTCATTAATTAAATTATCACGGCACGACTTTGGTGCTAAATTATGCTAATTACAAGTTACCTACAGGGAATATTTCCAATAATAACACGACATGCCATCAATTGAAGTTTCTTTTTCACTTCACATTCCATCGTAGGTAATAGTCGAGTGTTTATATGTGACATCACAGAATACCGCAATGGAATGCGAACGTTTGGAGGAACTTCGATTGTCTGTTTCTATATCGAGTTGGAGGTTGGTCAAGCATTCACCTCTTCGTATTTCTTGTCGGACTCTTCGGCGATGAGCTTGGCCTGCGACAGCTGTGCCTCCAAGATGGCGACGCGGTCGTCCTCCATATTGGTTCGATTCTCCAACGCCTTCCGTATTCTGGTTAGTGCGGGGTCAAACACATGCGTGTTATAACATCAATAAAACACTCGCTATGATATGTGGCTATATCGACTTTAATTATACGCTTGGAACATCGTCTACTTTCGTTGTCTACTTGAAAATAAACGACTTCCAAATTTCTCGAAAATTGGGCCATGATTTAAAAACAGATTAGGAAAGACAGAACTCGTGGAAATAGTTTGTAATAATCAAGAATATGGTGGTTATGGGCATAAAAAAATAAAAACAGTAGAAACAATCATGCACACAGTTATGTAAAAGGATAATATTTACAACAAAATATAAAAATAGAAGTCAATACGTAATCTAATTTAGCTTAGAATTTGAAGAAGCCTCTCAATGAGTTGGTATGTATGTACTCGTATGTGGGTTCAATGTCGTTGTCTTATGTTACTGACGAAGGATTATTAAATCCTTCGCACATGGCAGTACATTGACGACATAAGACTTACAATGTAAATCTGTTTGTTTCCAAGTAAACTTCAAAGAGGGTCCTTCAAATTCTAATAAGTTTGGTTTCCAATCAGAAACAAGTACTGTGATAAAGTACTACTGCAAATACAACACACTCAATTACTGAATGTACTAGGGCTTGAACCTAGCCGTATTGAAATGTGGCCTAGTCTATTTATTTGTACAGTGGACGGGCAACATCCTCCATTAAGCTAAGTGGTCGTCCGTTACGTGTCGAACTCACCGTTCCGACTCATCGGCAGCCTGGCTGGCCTCTGACAGCTTGGCGGTGGCGGTGGCGAGACGCTCCTCGGACCTCTCGAGGTCCTCCTCCAACAGTTGGATGCGTCGGTTGAGGGCAGCTACTTCGGATTCGGCCTGTGCCAAAGGATTTTATGTTAGAACTTCTTCGGAAACTGTTAGGATGTTTATTTTAAGGGATGGATGCAATTTTATAACGAGGTGTAGTTTGCCCATGTTGGAGTTCAAAGGTTCTAAGTACTAAATAGTTTTTAAACACTTGATTTTTTTATGTAACCCTACAAATACAAAACGGTAAGTTTCAACAAAAAAAAATAGCAAAGCTTGGATCCCCCGAATTCCAAGAATGTACAATAGAAGCTGAACTATGCAGGTAAACGCACAAACGTGAGTGAATCTGTGTTCACGGCTATTTATAGTGATGCTGCATGTAATTACTATGAATTTATGGATTCTTTCATAAATTACAATTTCTGCTTTTTGCTTCAGATTAAATCTAAAGCGGAAACTCTGATAGTTACGCGAAAAGGAGATCTATAGCTTTATATTTATTTATGATGAAATTATTTAAAAATCAAATAGTGTGTATGGTCATGAGTAAAGGATTCATAATGGAAAAATTTCAAAATATACTACGTGCAAGCAACGTCACCGGTGTGAATAATCCGGTATTTTAGGTGTCCAAGTTGGCGACCCATACACAGGTTCTTTTGGTCGTAAGAATGTCAATGTACAATAGACATTGTTAAACGTTGGAACACTATCCGTGTCGAGAATAAACCATAAGACATGGGGACGTTTTGCGTTACGTTATTTATATTCAGCGAGTAGTGAGTGCAGGCTCATGACATCACGCGTCCTTGCCGCGAGGAAGCACTCGAGTCCCAGTTTCTCCTCCTTTTATCCTGTGTCGTCATCAGTGCGTGGATGCTAATAATAGTCGTGACAGGACTCGCCAACATAATCAGTTTCATTCTAATACATTTCTTCGCACGCGATATTAACAGCAATTAACCAAGTCACCAAGTGTGTCTTAGTAAAAAATACTTCCATTTCTAGCGAATCAGTCGACAAGAAAATTATAATTTCGATACATTTATATTTTTTGTTCGGAGAATACAAGACAAATAGCTGTCTAGTCGTTGCTCAGTTTAAGAGATCAGTAGTCAAGAGTCACCTTGAACTTAGAGTAGGTATAATACGAATTCATGTTTACTTGCGTCTATTTAAAATCGGTGAGTTAAGCCTCTTATGGAAAGTTCGACGACCTTTATCATTTGATCAACGGCATTCATAGAGCATGGGACATCATTTTCTGGAACTTAATTCAATTACAACGAAGTAGTGAACTTTGGACTATACAGGTGTACAAATTACCTGTACATACTTTCACCAATAGTCGAAACACATTGTTTAAAATTTTGTGGGATCGGTTAGGGCGGTGGCATTGTGTCTATTCATACGTCGAGTACAAAAGACTAGCCCTTGCAAGCTCAATAAATTGTAACACAACACCGTCACGCGAAGGGCCCGTAATTTTGGATGGGTGCAATGAAACGAATTCATTATCGTTGCTAGTTCCTGTTGCACTTATCTGGCATCAAAAGCTTTTATCATTTTTTGAGTTTCAAAATCAGAAGGCCAGATATAGCACAAGGTGACTTGTGCTAATTTTAATGTTATTTGGAAGTTAATGAATTCTTATTTGAAAATCGCTTAGCACTTCTTAATGACTACAGCTGTATGTGTTATAGTTTAATATTTTAATCTCCAATTGTTTATATCAGCAGCTGAGTTGCCTTGTTTTCTTTATTTAGCAACATTGCCACATTTCCTCAAGTGATGCCTGTGCGAGTATTATTTTTAAAATTGACCTCAGCCATCATTGTTTAAACAGTGTCTAATGTTAGTCTAGTAGCCCACTGAGTGTAACAAAACATGAATCTGTCTCGCATCAGACTATATCCAGTTGCTATTCATGAAATTGTAATTTATCAAATTCGCTTTTTTCGTCGATTAGTAAATTACTCTTTCACACTATCTCATTTTAACATTTCCTTATCTTCGTTTTGATACACTTAAGACGATAAGGCAAGGTAATGTTCTACGAGATACCACTAGCATAGATTATAGACCACTCATTAAGGAACGTGAATCAGGCGTGTCATTAATTATTTAGAACTTAATTAGGGCCAAAGTTAAATTATCATTTCCTGAGTACATTTGCAGGTGTTTATGATCAGTAGGAGCATTACTGGCATGTGGAGTTACGTCATAGGGCGATAACGGCGAACAAGTCGGACACGCCTTCACGGCGCCAGCGGTCCTTCGAGGACGTCCGAACAACAGGAATGTACTAAAGGGTGTTAAGCTTCACGAATCCAGCCGGCTCGCTCTACATGTGCTACAAAGGACCGGTATACGACCTCCAACGCAACCAAACCTGTTACGTGTAACAGAAACCGGCGCACACCCAAGTACCAATAAAATTATGTAAAGACAGATTTCAAGAAAACCTTCACGTCCCAACATAGATCTCAGATGAGCAACATTTTAGGAACAACACTAAACTCGACGAAAGGAATCGTGTTCAACGGAAAGAACGAATATTCGCCTTCTCTTTCTGAGAGATTAAACCGAGATGAATCCGAAAGAGAGGTAAATATGCGTACGTTGCTTGCACACCTAAGTATGGCCGGACATTACTCACTATAGGTAGATAGTACAAGACTACTGATAACTCTCGTATTTTGTCCCAACATGAATGCAACACAGGTACACATTAGAACCAACGTTTCACAAAATTCACAGCACAAATTAAAACACGTTTCCTTACTTCTTCTCTCCGCATTATTTCCACTTGTAAACGTTTGTGATACTCCTCGCACTCGTCCTTATATTTCTCCATTTCCTCTTTTGTCTGGCGCATTTTTCTTTTCAAAACGTCCAGGATCGTTCCTTGCTGCATGTTTGTCGTCATTTTTATGCACTTTTGTGTTTAAATGGAATGCTTAAACGCTAAAAACTAGAGACACCTCCGCTCTACTCGCGAAAATGCCAACTGACTGGCCCCGCTCGTTATTGCCCCGTATCGTCGAGATGGGCACGGCACGAATGAACACAGCCGGCGAGGAAAATGGCCGCCACCGAACCTAGACGCAGCAACTTTATCGGTACTGTGCTAATTAACACCGTTTCTAACTTACGACACTGACGAAATAATCAGAGAACGATCACGAGTAATTAATTGGAAATATACTTAGTAATATTTCACACAATTAGACATTCTCAAATGACTTTGACAGCGAAACACGGACAGAAACGTCACCCGCGCGGACACGACGATCGCGATAAGCACAATCGACCGCAGTGCATGCGCGACAAGTAGCTCCACCTGTGCGAGCGCGGCGGCAACTACATCCTGTAGGGTCACTCGCGCTCTTTGGGAAGAAAACCCAAAAATGTGGGATGGGCGAAACGGTAGACTGACCTTATACAATAAACACTACGGAAGTAGACTTTTTAAATTGAGTGAAGGGCTATTACCGATTGCGTATTCAAAGCATGGGAAATAGTTTACGACCTTTTCTGACATGAATAGGCTAAATTGGGACATTTCGTAATTGAGATTAAAGGATATCAATATAATTGATCAGATTCTTAGGAAATAAAAAATCCTGTAAGTGATTTGCACCTAAAAACTAAGCATGAATCAAAATTAACAGCGCCATCTAGTGCGAAATTTTGCAACTGACAAAAGATGTCTTCAGCCAATGATAGAACAGAGGATGACGGACAATTTAGACAAGACTGCCGAAATTAAATGACGTCATTTGGAAAGTATGCGCCTGTTTTAAATTCCGTTAAGTAACCGAGCGATTGCAGCAAAAAATACAAGTCGGTAAAACAGTAAAGTTGTTCTCCCACGAAGCCAATGATAACTGAAGTGAAATTCAGGTAATATAACACGTTCGAATTTAAGTTTTAGTTCGAGTTTTAGTTGGCTCAGGTAGGCAGATCATTGGCAGAGTACCTCACGATCTCAGCGTTTTTTCAATGGAAAGGCAGTTATGCAAATTGGCCGGTTTATTTTTTCTTCAGATTAATTTATTGGTTCTAACCGACCAACAGTTCGTACCGATCGTTATGCCTTTGAACACAATGGTTATGACTACATAGATGATTCTAATATGCGATTGTTATTTTAATTTTATGCGACATTAACTGAGCAATAACCTCTGCTAAGGTGACTCATTTCACATCGGAGAACAAGCACAAAATATGTGAACTAATTTTATTGACCTTGCCTGTTTTCAGCTACACGGTACATGTTAACGTTGGACCTCTTTTTACTGAACTCGCTAATAGAAATAATCTTTCGATCAGAATTCTCGACTACGTCTATTAAGATAACATAAAAAACTGTCAGAGTAACCGATTCAGTGACGACGCCGGTATAATCGAGAGAAATGACATCATTATCTATATTTGGACACTTTAAAATGATCGTTACAAAAGAGTTTAATTAACATTTATTCGATTGATTGGGATCCTTTATCATAAAAGTCAAGGTGTGCTTTCCGAATATGAGAAGCTTCCATATTTACATGTGGTAGAAAGTTGGTCAAGCATCTGTCATGCCATATGGTCAGTAATAAGTTTATTGAGTACCTGAAGGCTACACGTACATGGTCATGTCCGTAATGGATGCAATGTGATTACATACTTCTGTTATGATACATAATCACTCTAAATAGCTGTGCCGTATATGGTCATGTGTCACCTATTGATAGATTACGCAACGCTGTACATGTATTTGATAACATAAATCATGACACTTGAGGAATAAATGGGGTCTGTGTCAGGCAAAGTCCGGGGCACGGTTTGTGTGGATGTAGGTGAGTAACTCTTGAGTAGGGTACATGACGCACTCCAAAAACACGGGGCTTAGACTTGTATATTAACAGATATGGGATTTTTCTGGGAATTTCTTTTAGAATTCTAGACAGATTTTTCCCTATCACCTAAAATTTAAATTTATGATCAAACGGCTGACAAATAAAATTAGCTGACAGATTGAAACATAAAAAATGCTACCCGAATGTAGGGCGTTCATTCAATATGATGATCTATTACTTGTTATTACCGAGTCTGATTAGAAATTCGTCTGTTTTAACTAGGCTATAAATAAACATTACGCATTCCTGTGTGAATTGGAATAATCGTTGCTTAACGTGCTGGAACATAATTTGCTGAATCATTTATTTATCAATAAACTCAGTCATTATTGTAAAACGACGGACATTGGCAGTAGGTGAAACAGAATGAACCAATTGCCTTCAATAAAATAAAAATAGAAGATTGCCTAATATTTTCATTTGATAAGCAGCTACAAATAACGTCTTGAAAAACCAGTTTCCATAACAAGATCTAGTAATTTAAATAAAACGCTTCAAGTATATGAGAATCTGTACAAAATTAAGCTGATATTTTTGTGCTTCTACGCTTTAATTCCCATAGATAATCTTTCGAAAAACATGGCAAAATCATCAGAGCGAGAAATTATGATAGCCACATTACGTGCCCTTCATTTTACACATCAAGTCTCGTAAAAATAAACTTGTCTTCTTTAGAGAATCTTTAGAGATTTAATCTGAAGATTCGTGTCGTAGTTTTGAGGAAAAATGTACATTTATAGTGTGAATTGTGATAGCAACTTTTTACCTTTAAAATCGGAGAAAACTGGATGTATGATTGTTACGCTTTTTTCAATGCATCATCAACAGAATATTTTGCGGTAAATAGTAGCTAGGAAATAAATAGGAATCCAGAACTGAAAAATACCTAGTTTCATTTGTAGCAAGAATCGCAGTTTCAGACGTTGAACTACTTGAAACATCACGCAATAGCCAAATGCTCACAGAACACGAATATGTACAACTATTTTAGGGTTCCACAGACATCAGTTTATTGATAAGATCAAAGAGCAGAACTCCAAGACTGCTGATTTCTATATCATTGACCTATTTTCGCCTTACGGTGATTTGAGGCTAAAAATATCGATATCGACATCGAGAAACCTGGTCAAAATAAAATAGCATTTCAAAAATTTAATAGGAAATCCCATGGATATCCAATAAGTGCCGCGTTTAATAAGAGTTTTTCGAAGCACAAAAAATAACACATTATTTGATATATTGACATCATAATTACTGGACATTTTAGTAATAAATGTGCAACACTAGTAACGTAATGCAGACCAATTTGCTGTGTTACAAAGTCAGTTGTATCACAAAAACTATACTTACTTACTTAGTTAGTTAAATAACCAACATATGTCTGTTTGTAAATGAGACGTTAATTGCTTCAATTGTTCCAGTCATATTATGCAGTTTCTACGTTTTTAATTTCGAATGGTCTTAGCTTTGATATACATACTTTCTAATTTCATTTTCGTAACTCATTGCAATTTTTACCGAATACTGTTGTTTAGAAACTATTGGAGCTTTTCAGGCATGACTGAGTCTAGTGTTACTATTGTATTTATGATTCTTTGATATTATTTGTCAGGCTTAATACCTGGACTAGGATGTTGACTATTCTATTCAGTTTCTCTTCCACGTAAAAAGTGATTACATTTTTGAGAAAACCGCCTGATATACAGCGAATTCCAAAATACATGTTATTGTTAGATATGAAAGTTTTAAAATATGAAATCTAAATTAATATCGTATGTGTCCGTTTATGTAAAAAAAAACTTGATATATTCTCATATCAGTTGTAAATGTTACGCATTGTAACTGCTGCCCATCGCAACGTATTGTACATGAATAATTTAGAAAGTTGAAACTATAGAAACGTATTATCACGCGGAATGTTGATACGTTAACTATACTTTAATTGAGTTTAAACTAACAAGGCTATTAACTAATTGACTGAACTTATCGTCTTCTTAATTATGTAAGATAATGAAGACATTTTTAGTACCTAGATTTTTTCCTCTAGTCTGATTTCATGAACTAGTTTTAGGCTTATCATCCTGTCTACGATTACTGTAAATATTAGGTCGATAACACGAAAAGATAATTTATATTAAAAAAAATAATTTAGTTTTGATTTCAAAATCTCAGATGGCTCAGGCGTAATAAGTCGATGTTGACATGTAGTAACCATATTTAGAAAAAAAAAAAAATGTATGTTTTTGTCTGTTGCCTTCTGAATTAATTTAGAAATTAAGGGCAAGGGCTGACAGCTAGGAGCCACGTGCGCGTATCGTCCGGCACGACATCTAGCGGCGTCGCGTGAAGTCGCCTAAGTAAACATGTCAAACGGAATGTCAGCGCTCAGCTGATCGCCACGCGCGAGATGTGCTGCCTCTGCCTCGCTTCGTGGAGCAGATTCAACGCTTTCCCGACTGTACGCGATTAAAAATAGTTCTGTGCGCATTTGGCCCACGCCTGCCTCACACACACTACTGAACAGAAGTTTAAATAACAAAGGACATTACCCTTTTCAGTGCAGTGTTCTTGATGTTCTGCAACTCATTTTTGATGATAGAGAATTTCATCATAGTATCCGAAGAGAATATGGAACTTCCGAACGCCAAACCGGGATAGTCGGCACATCTTCGCCTCCGCCTGTTCTCTCTTTCTGCCAGCACCTCCGTGCACTCGCTGGTACACCTGAGCTTTGCGAGTTCTGCCGTCTCAGGGTCATCATCTGATATATCTGAGGGGACAGTCGTGATAAATTCAGCCCCGTCTCCCGCCGACCGCTCTTCGCGGAACGAAAATTCTTCGTCTGAGGTTTCGAGCGATTCGGGGTCCTTAATTCTAGTATCAAATTCAATTTCTTCATCATTATTCGCATAGTCCTCGATTATATTTCGATTCGAAAGTGCATCGTCACTATTCGTCCTTGTCACTTGTTGAGATTCACTAACACTATTGACACAAGGCACAACATCGTCTGTTTGGCTGAGTAAGGTCACTTGTTTGGACGGATCGGTGGCGGGCGCGCTGGGGGCGGGCGCGCGGTCGCCCCGCAGGCGCGGGTGGTGCTGGTGCCCCCTGCGCCGCACGGGGGTGCGCCCGTGGGCGTGGGGCGCGGACGCGGACATCACTACGCTCGGCGCGGTCCGACCGGCCGCGCAGCGCCGGCGGCCATGTTGACTGACTGCCTCTCCAGACGAGCCGCCGCGGCGCTGTAGTCGCGCCTAACTTGCTGCCATCTTTTGTTTGTGTTGCACTGTTTTACCGACCGAGCTGCGCTCATTTGTTTATTGTTAGACGCGGGAATTTTGAACGCTTCTAATTTGATTCAATATTTAAAAATGTATTTCTATTTACATTGTTGTTTGGAATAAATGAAATTAAAATTAAAACAACAAAAATAAAACACCGATTTGAACACCTCGTAAATATTCCGCACTAATTTATCACTAAGTTAATTGATCTTTAAAACGATTCGAGAGAAAATTTCCGTAAATTAGCTAATGTTGAGCGCTGACGTATCGAGTGAGTCCAGCATCTATTTTTACTGAAACACCGGGCAGCGGGCCCATATTAGGTGGGAGCGCTGAAAATAGCTCGTGATACACCGCAGCCCCCTAGAGCGCGCCACTACTACGGCATCTGGCGTTACTACACGTGGTGAAGACTCAACTATTACAATGGAGGAACGTCATTGCACATTATGTTTTTACTACCCACTTATTGCTGAATCCTCAAACGAACAAAAGGACGCGAGCGATGTTGCCAAATGCTTTCTTTACTTGCCACATTACTCAGGATAAATAAATATTATCATTCAGTTTCTTGTTGAATGAATGGCTTTTCCTTTATGGGTTTTAAAGCGCGGAGATAATAAATCGACAGCGAGCCGTGTTTTGATGAGACAATCAATCGTAAACCTTTATAAGATGTTCATCATTTGTTAAGATTTTAGTGGCAATATCTTGGCACTGTAGTAGTACGAGTATTTCCTCTTTTTTCCTTCAAAGTTGAGTAGCAATAAAAGTATTTAATCTCCATTTTATCTGCGATTATTTCTGTCGTCACCTACTCAACAGATAGGCATCTCCATCACTTCGATATCTGTCTGGCTGCCAATCGGCCAAGGTTTTTGGCTCAACTGATGATCTTTTATTATTGACACGAGTGGTCTAATTTAATTCTGAAGTATTAATTATTTTGATGATATCATCAATTGTTTACCGTTCAATTCGATAGACAATAAAATTCGTTCTTATTCGTTAAAATTGTGAACTCTCTTCTCGTAGGTAAATAATCGTCGTCCGTCTTTTGTTTAAGTAGAGTATCGCCGAAGTACCTAATCACTTATTTAAACGAATGAGAAGGGATTAGGTCAAAGCAAGGCCTAGATGAATGTTATTAGAAATCTGCTCTCCAAGTATAAATGTTTAACTACTTATGCAAAATCTTCAACTGAGTTTGCAGGTCACGATCGATTCTCGGTAATGAGCAAGAGGATAAGGTTGAAAGGATACAAACGTATTAGATATACATGTTCAATAGATAGGTAAGACTTGATAAAGTAGTTGATAGTATCGATATACTACCTACGTCTATTTTCAAGGGCTGAAATACTTAGCTGAAACTTTGCAATACACCTTAAAAGAACATGATTATAGTATCTAGTCCTTTGAACTCCAACATATGCATTAGAAAAAACACACCCCTCCTTGTTACAAGACGTGTCTTGAAAAAGTACTAGCTTTCAGTTACTTTTTAAACCATTAACTTAGATAAAGATGATTCAAACTAAAGCCGGTACTTTTTTAAGACCACGTTTCATGCTAAGATGGAACTTTAAGGTGGGGACACTATCACACTACAACCCAGTCGTACCTTGGCGAATCTGAAAAATTTTCGTGGTGTAAGACAAAATATTATTGACATGACAATAGTCAAGAGCAGTTGTCTTTTTTCTTTGGGATTTGTTCTTCCCAAAACATGATGATGATGATGTCCTCCTAGCCGATTATCGGCTACGACGGCTGTTCTCACGTAAGGAGATTAGCCAACTACGCAGGACATATTATAGTGCACGAGCATTTGCGCAGACACAGGTGCACTCACTATTCCTTAACTCTCATAGCCCGATGGGACGGTAATCCGACACGACCGGAGAGAGATCAGGCGCAGGACCGACATTTACGTGCTCTCCGATGCACGGGTGTATCAATCACCAACTTCCAGGCTCCGGGCTGCTTTGTGAAAGTCTTCTAAAACCCACAAAGCGATTTCGGCCCGACTCGGGAATCGAACCCGAGACCTCGTGCTCAGCAGCCGCACTTGCGACAGCCAGACCAACGAGGCAGTTAAGTTCCCAAAACATACTGTGCTAACAACAAAATCGCCACGAAGCGTCATCCTCAATATGTATTTAAAACCCTAGATATAAAGATAAATACTCACGTTCTGAAGAGCCTTCTCCTTCTCCTCAAGCTTGCCGTTGACCTGCATGAGCGACTCCTGGGTCTGGTCGAGGTCGTTCTCAATGGTCTGGATCTTCTTCTGGAGCTGTCTTGCCTCTTCCTCGGCCTAGGCATACGAATTTAGAAGTTAGAAACTGTGATACACCTGGTCAATGTCTTGAAAGATCTATTTTATATATTTTTTTATTACTTCATGTTTAGGACTTAGTTTTAGGACTTCATACGATCCAATTGAATACAAGAACTGAATATATCTATATATGTATATTTATTAAACTTTTGTGTGCCTCAAACGATAAACGATGTGCTTGACGCATTGAAATATTCTATTATTGCGTTTTTATACACGAGTTTATATTTACGTTTCCCTTAGTAATTTAAGCTTTTCCTATTGATTGAATAACTATCTGGATTGATCAAAACTTTCAGTTGAAGTTATTAATAACTTTTTCCAATTGATATTGAATAACCCGTAAAAGCAGGGACAAACATCCTTCAACTGGATGTTTATGCTTGAACAAAAATCGTTTGTTTAAACATACGCTCACTTTAAAGAAACAACAACACAGTTTAAATTACAGATTCATTCGAGAAAGGATATCTTATTCTCAAACAATATATTTTCTTACATTTTTTACCTGATACTTTAACCCTATACACTTAAGTCGGTATAAAATGCATCAGTACTAACACAAGTACAAAGATAAATGTAATTCCATTCTACGCTACAAGAATAAGCTTATAATGCAAGTAACATATGAACATATAAGTGAATATAATAAATAAATATATCTAAGTTGTCAGAGGTTGGCGTCCTTAGCCCTGACACGGCTATGGTCAAGGCTTGACGCATTATATGAAAAGAGAAAATATTTATGTATGCGTACGTTTTTTTTAATTTATTTCATTTGTAGTGAGTAATTTATTGGATAACCTTGCTTGTTTAATTGGTACGGAATTTCTTAATTAACAGCTGCTTCGAGTACTATAGTCAATATTATTTAAAAAAAAAAACTTTTTCCAGTGTGCTTTAGTCCAGTAATGGGTTTATCAAGAATATACTGTTATGGCATATCATGTATTTGTAATAAATACTCTCTGAACTTTGTAATTAGATACCAATGTGACATAGCAATTACAATTTAGTAAATCAATACTCAATACTGTCGTGTTTTTATAAAGTTCAATGTTCTTCATCGCACTTGTGAAAATAAAAGGTTTTTCACGTTTGACACCGACTTCCAAAAAAAGGTGGTCTAGAGCAAAAACTGTGTTGTACCATTGACAAAGTAGGTAAAGCATGAAATAATAATGTATGATAATAATATTTCCTTTATTTTGCTACTTGCATATTGGACTTACGGATTTTGCATACCTTTTTATTCTTAGAGGAATGTCAGGTGAAGAACCGTTAATTATAATAAAGCTTAATATTGAACTACTTTTTCGAGTTTGAGAATACAGACTTCACCGCCCTAATAAAAGTTCTACAAAAAATCCCCCAATACCATTTTTTTATTCCCAATATTAGATAAAAAAATCCTGTTCTATTTTTGAAATTACAATTTCTTACAAGCCAGTGCACGAGTGCACACGGCGCTAATCCATAAACGGTCAAGTGTGTCGCGTACCTTCTCAGCACGAAGGTTGGCGTCCTTGGCCTGCTGCTCGCACATGGCGGCGCGGTCAAGCGCGTTGTCCTTCTCCAGCTTCATCGCCTGCATCTTCTTTTTGATCGCGTCCATTTTGGCGGTTTGTGTTTGTTTACTCCTCTAGATGCAAAAGCTGTAACGAAATTGTTTGATCAGTTTCTGTTTAAAATTGCTGTTTCGTCTGTGAGTGGCTTAATGGCATTTGCATTCCATATTTGATTTTTTCGTGAGTTCGTGGTGAATCAGCTACGTATGAATAAAGGCTGTCTTTTTAGGTATTCTTTAGTGAGCTACATTTAAATCGGCCGGAACTTCGTCAGGAAAGTCGACTTTAACTTCTCCTGAGAAATCAAATAAAAACCGCAACATGAGGTGCGGACAATGAATAATAAAACCAGTGAGCCTGACTCACGATTGTTTTGATTTATGCTGATTTACTTGAACATTGGTTTGGTCACGATTTTTACAAATACTACGCAAAAAAAAACAGCGTGAAATTTAAAACGGCCAAGAAAATAAACAACCTTCATTGCCAGTGTTGAAAATGACAAATAAGTCATATAGGACCTGCCTGCCTCATGCCTCTTTGAGGAAATTAAAAAGGGGATATTATAAATTGCATATCAAATAAATAATCGCCTATCAATAAATACTCATCATTTATATTCTTTTTTACATCAAATAACTTACTTCACTACAAATAAACTAAATGTTTAACAAAACTCAAACTGCAGATAATTCGAAATGATACATCAATATGACATTGCTTTTTTTATTATAATGCAATACAGTTAAAATTTAGTCTTGTACAAAAATACTACATACATAGCATTAATACTGACTGCACAGCAAATTTTCCATATTTCATAGCAAAATAACTATCCCAGTCGCATATTAACCAGTAAGTACAACAAAACCTATTCATCATATTTGTCTTAATTTTCAAGAAGCCATGCTCGGCCAATTTAATGATTATTATAACAAAAAATCCTGTCACATTGCATTATTTCTAAAACCAGAACAAATTAACTGAAAAGGTTCGCGGCTTCGCGCACTTTTTCGTCACTGGAGTGCAGAGTGGCGCGATAAAGAGATAGCGAGTAAGATAGAGTTCAATTAAAAAACATTGTATTAAAAATTGAAGCTAGTAACGAAAACGAATCGCTGCAAAACCGACTCCACGTAGTCTTGTTTGCCTACCCCTAGAGTGCAATTCAAAACCGCGTAGGCGCGGAAGGGCGAGGCGGCCTGCGAGCTGAGGAGCAGGTAGTTTTAACGCTCGCCGACGCGGTTGAGGCTGGCCGGCTCTGCCGGCCAGTAAGCCGAAGCTGCGGTGGTGAGCGTGAAAATCATCTGCGACGATAAGCTCGCATGGGACCGCCGGAGCCCCGCAGCGCCGGAGCCGTGACAGAAGCCATGC
The DNA here is from genome assembly GCF_022581195.2 of Helicoverpa zea. Classification (NCBI taxonomy): domain Eukaryota; kingdom Metazoa; phylum Arthropoda; class Insecta; order Lepidoptera; family Noctuidae; genus Helicoverpa; species Helicoverpa zea. The sequence goes on along the minus strand of NC_061466.1, from coordinate 8,980,439 downwards.
TTGCTGCATGTTGCATGCTTACTTCCATGTTGCATGCCTGCTTACATGCTGCATGCCTGCTTGCATGCTTCAGGCTTGCTTGCATGCTTCTTACAGGAAAATAAAAATTCCAAAACTATGCCAAAAGATGATTCTGACTATAAACATTCTGAAATATGATATTATAGTAGTAGCCTTTTAATGACTACTTATATGAAATGTATGCTAAAAGGAAATACTGACAATGACTGACAATGCACCAGCCCCATTTTTTTTAAGAACAAGTATGTATGTGCAAGCATATCATCGGACTCAAGTACGTGGCGCCACCGGCAGAAGCTAAAAATGTTGCCTATTGGGCAAAAAAGGAAGCGTGAACGCTTATAAATAATTCAATAAATCACAATTTTGTATTTAATTTTATGTTTTTTTGCTGATCTCATTATGCCGTAATTAATAAATAATAAGATGACTGTGACTAATAAAAAGCTGTTTTATTCAGAAAAACTGCTGTAAATAATATAAAAATAGAAGCTATATTTAAAAGAAAAAGAGTTAACATGTATAATATGCATTAAGATTATTAGCTGTGCATTGATGAAAAAGCTTGTACGCTGCGAAAATAAATTGTAGTGTGTTTAGTGATATTTTGAGTTGAATATTTTGCTGTGCAATCAGTAATTTTGATGGGAATTCGGAATCTTATTGCATAGAAAAAGGATATTTTTTGATTTGCGTTTAAATACTACCCATTAAAAAGTAAACGTACTGGCATAAGTACCAGTACGTTTGTATATGTCAATAAGTTTGTGGAACAGTCGCTGGCTATTTATGGAACCGGGGGTGCATTGATCTTGAGTGCAGGGATTTACTTTGGTTTAGTTCTGTTGTACCGTTTCTGTCTTAGGTTAACTGAAGTTGAATGAAAATTCTTGAAGAGATTGTTGTGCTTTTATTTGCAGCTTAAGATTTCAAAGTGTATTTTGGAACATCCCTTTTAAGTCAGATTTAAAGCCACCACCTACTTAAGTTATGTACCCGTGTCACTTAAAATTAATGATGGTCTATTTATGATCGGATATAGATGATCAAAGAACGCAGAAGTTGTGTAACACCTAACTCAGCGAAGAAAATTGCTGACTGTACAAAAAACTTCTAAGTATAACGAATCTCATAGATTTGCAACAGACAAACTCGTCTACAAAAACGCTTGACACCTAGCGATGCACCGAGTAATTCCAATAAGTGTTCCGATTATGGAATGAGTTAACAATTCATTAACTTTTTCTAGTCATTACTGACAAAGGTTAAGAACCTCGGTAAACGCTGCTAACTACAGCAACTAATGAAACGGTAATGTCCTACGCTGATTACAGACTGATGGGAACAGAGACTTTCAGATCGCGATCGAAATATTTCTCTCTTGATGCATTCTTAGATAAATCTTATAATTGCTAGGAGTGCCTTTTAATTACGTGTTAGGCAGGTCATGGATTCCGTCACGTTTCATTAAAACTATACGTGCAAAAATGTGCTCTAGCTAGACAATAACACTGAGCCTGCCTTATATGCTTTATCATAACTTAGTACCAAAACATTCGTATCAATCACAATTAGAATACTAAAAAAATGGGATAGCTATTAGCCACTATTTAAAATTCGAACAGCATAGTTTAGGTACGCATATCCCATGTCCACGCACGCACGATTTAAAAAAGTACCGATAGATCCCATTGTCTATGTTTTCCAAAACTTCGATTACCAGGTCACTGTTCTCCTTACATGGAATATTCCTTTTTAAGGGATAATTCGGATTCAGGTGGAACTACGGCTTACTAACAGTCTTTTGAGGTTTATGATACGTGCCCTGGTGGTTTTATTATCGCCGAAACTTTTTAAAACTGACGATTCTAACAAAAAAAAACTATGATGCATAAAAATATCCTTATGTAGGTTCGGAAAATCCTAAATTATTAAAGCAAACATACCTGTAGCATAACAATGAACTCTCAACAAACAAAACCTTTGTTTTACTCATTCTCACAGCAACATCTCAAATCCTGCCATGTGTGATTCAAAAGAAAAGCATTTGCAACCGTGACTCACATTTCGCGATAAATTTCAAAGGGTCCAGTCAACGCGAGTCAACGGACCGGTGGCATTAATGAAATTCTTTAAGACCCTGTTATCTTGGAGAATGATGACCCTTATTCTATAAAACCGGTATGAAGGCTGGTACCGAACAGTATTGTGTAGCGAATTGTATAATCTGTAATCAGATCACTTTTGGATGACGGGCTGTGGATCATTTGTTTTTGTATAGCCACTGATTTTAATGTAGCAGATTAGGTCTTTAGTTTGTTGTTTGTTTCGAAGTTTGACCGCAAATTGAGGTTGGGTTAACCTTGATAACAATTGTGAATAGCTGTCAAATCAAATCATAGTTTAAGTCTTTGCCAGATTAAAGACTGAACAATCATCGATAATGACATGATTAAGTTGTACAAATAAAATTATTTGATGGATGCACCAAAGAAGTTGTCACGATGCGACCGCGACATGCGAACAAATAAACGCATTCCCGCCATATATGCATTCTCGAGATAATGCAGTCATTTATTTTGTTTCCTACATTATATCTTTACATCGCAATAGTTTGTTTGCTCTCGCATTCCTTGCAAGTTCATTGGATGAACTGTCTCTGACTAACACTGTCCAAATAATGGATATGTACCTATTTACCCAAAATCAATATTTGGGAAATCTTAGTCAGAGGACTGTTAACTGTTTCATAGAAGAAACATTAATTAAACTTTGACGTTTGTCAAGTCTCAATTAGGGCTCTGAAGACTTAGAAAACCCATTTGGAAAACCCTACGTCTAAGCTAATCTTCCAACGATGCGAGCTTTCTAAGGAACTTTTAAACAAATGAACTTTCTGGCGACTCCTAACAAAGCTTAGAAAAACAATACCACACCCGACCTTGCAAATAAATAAGATTAAGGATTCTAAGAAACATGCCTTTGGTAGCATTGAGCGATTATAATATATAGCTCATTGTATACAATTTAATTACAATATTAAGGTTATGTGTGCTATTGTTTAGAAGTACAATGACGTCAGACAACAGTTTTTGGCGCCACTCCAAAAAGATTTTTGGGGCAACTTGACCTACCGTCTATCTATATATATACTCCTAATTTAGATTTAACGACTACCAGGAATTTTAAATTTCTTTAAAGAAAGAAAGAAGAAAGAAAATCCATTTATTTCAAACTTTATTACATTTAAAGGAAACTTATAGGAATATGAACAAATCTCATTTTTGGTCAGTAGGTCATCTTAAGGATTTTCTGTGTCCTGTGATTGAAATCTAGTGTGGAAAGGAAACCTGAACAATAACTATTTTTCTATTAACAACAGCGGGAAGATATTTTCGGAACTCCAATCCCGATCCCGCCTAGAATTTTATTTTATTAGGTGATAACTAGAATATGTATCGATATTTCGATTTTTGCTGGGAATTTAGTATTGCAGACTCAACGATTTGTTTACTGTAATAAACAAGCCTACTCTTCCCGAGATAATTGTATGATAGAAAAATCCATATTTTTTTATAGAACTAAGTCATCCCTTAAATAAGTTTGTTTTCCCAATTATGTGCCTATAATTTATAAAGGAATAAAGTTGTATTAATTTGAATTGACCAAGTAACTTATGGTACTGATAATTGCAATTCGTCATAACCTTGGCTTTCTTAACAATCGAGTCTGTCTCAAGGCGCCATCAATTTTCTGGTATTTCAAGTGTTTCCAAGTTTATTGTGAAACTGTCGTATTTTGTTATTTCAAAAGTACTTAAGCAGGGTTCGATTAACAGTATTTATTGACTCTGCTTATACATATAAGTTTACAATAACCATTAAATACTATACACCTACTTGCTTTTCTTTACAAAGTTTAACAAGAAAACTAATTACAGTTTAAATTAAATGCAATTGAAGTCCTTCAAGCATTCAAGAAGGAAGCTGCAAACTATGCGACCTCTTTGCATGGGATACCAGCTGGCTGCAAACTTCTCTGATCTAAATTTAAAATAGAAAAAGAACTAGGCGAGCTAAAAGTTTGACAGTCCGCGCGTTTCCACGCATGCTCATCAGCCGCCCCCACATCCCGCGCTTCCACGCCATTGGTTGGCAACTGGCAATCTGCCAAAAGCTCGGGAAAACATCAGCGTAGCTCGCTCTCATTGGCTACCGAAAATGAAACCGAGCACCGCGATATTCAAAAATAGAAATGGGACTAGATTACAAAACTGCTGGCATGTTAGGAGCCGTATCGTAGGTCGAACTAAAAAGTATTTATAAACGATTAATAATTACAAAAACGCTGAAAACTACTTGGAAGCTTTAATAAGCACTTCGATAAATTAAAAATTATTTATTTTATCTTAACTTTGAATCCAATTTTAAAGGGCGTCCAACAGAATTCAACTTGAAAGAATTACGAGCACATAATTATAAATTACCGGTAAATGCACCATACGATCGATAAGCACTGCACTACCACCCTACTTACCAGGGCGAGCAATCGATTAAAGGATGAGGCAAGATCAATGCACCTTGGCTTTATAAAAAAAACACTTGTATATTTTTTCACTTGTACACTATGGGGCACTGACAGAGCGTGGTCGTACTTACATGTCGAGTCGACGCGTGCTGTGGTGCGACTGGCGAGAGTCGCGGGAGTTCTCGCGGTGTCGCCTTACCGCCGCGAAAGGAGATGAGGCGCAGCCGTCTCACCCCGCTCCGAGAATACAGCTCATGGGGAAAAGCCTTCAAAAACATGAATTTTCGAACATAATAAAAGGATGCTTGCAAGGCCGTGCCCGATTTCAGTAGGTAACGGGGTCATGCGAGGCCAAATAAGTATCGACTGTCCTTTTTTAAGCCAATACATTGAAAATACTTGAAGAATTGGCTCTAGAAGATTCAAGAGTAGATTAATTTCAACGAACGAGATGTTTTTGATTCCTAGCCGATTCTCCTGAAACATGTAAATTGTTTATAAAATTGGGACGTTTAGTTTTGAACAAGTTTCGGTAGCTCTAGTCAAGAAGACTTTCTGAGCGGCACAAATATTGACACAAGCATAATTTGCGTAAAGAAACGTATTTTTCTCATTAACTACGAAATCAATGTTGTTAAATAAGGTGTCATTTTAGTGAGAAGCATTTGTTTTGTATCCAAAGAACTGTTCTTGTCGTGAGAATTGGATACAAGATCGAGACTTCTGAAACACATAGCTGCTATATAGTGGGGAAGGTTCTTATCTACTTTAGATTACCGTTTACTGGTCTTATTATTTTACTTCAGTTAATGAGCATTGTGAAGTGAAAAAGGAAATGCAGGTGATAGTAGGTAGTTATGTAGGTCTGCTATCAGGTGGCATGCTTCATAATATTTTCAATATAGGTAACTTCAATGTAAAAACTCTGAATAACAAAAGTCCAACTAAAGGTTTTCTACAAGCTGTGTTTATACTACCAGTCATTGAACCTACTCTAATGACACTTCACCCAATCACACTGGATGTTAGGAGGACAGAAGTCATGACAGCAGCTTTAAACAGGGCTAGGTAGGTTACCTTTTATTGAACAAGCTACCATTTTTGGTATTTAATTACAAGCCTGGAATATCCTCCATCATGAATCAACATATTACAATTTAGTCATTTACCTACAAGAAATGAAGTACCTAAGCATTGCTTGAAATTAAAATGATTAAATACTTACCGACCTACGTCAACTGACCATTTTCATGCTCCTTTTTTGAGGTGCTTCGGAAGGAAGTGTCAAACATTTACTGATTAAATCCGACTTTTGGTCTTTCCTTATGTGTTACCGACCGCTGTTACTCACCCGAACAATTCAGTAGCCCATATTTTTCATACTTATTATGGTACCTGTTACCAAATTCCCATCTCTCATCAGCCAATCAGCTACCCCAGGCCGAGAAGTCTATTGTCTTTTGCTGAATACACGCGTTTAGTCTTCACGTGTTCAGTGTAAAACAAAACAAACGTGCAGATGCTACTTATCAGCACAAGTCTTCAGAATGTGTCATTGATACAGTTAGGTGTAACAAAGTAATGTTTATAACGAATTCCTTGATGAACCTACGTAATTAACCACAAATGCACCTTGGTCTACATTCGTCAATTCATGGACTGATAAACTCCCAATAATAAACATGAATTCGTAAATTTTCAAAGCTGACGTACCAAGACTTAGGTCATTAGTTACCAAAGGTCTTTCTTTCTGCCTTCTGTTAGCAATTTTCATCGCATGTTTTCCTTTCCACCACAATTCAGTTTTCAATTAAGTTATTTTAATTTCTGTTTTTGGTATTACCGTATTTTCAATTGTAATATTATATAGGTATTATTTACATGATAGATAATAAGGTACAAAAGCTAGTGTTAATCCTATACCGTAGTATAGTGACCGTTCTTCCTATACATATTAGCATTTCTGAGCAGTGATGAGGATAATTCAATGTAATTGTACCTTTAAATAAAACGTCAAATCAAATTCAAATAAATTCTCAAAATAAAACAACCCAATTAATAAAATCTAAGTAATTTAATGACGTACTCAAGAATTATTAAGAAACTACGTCGATGATAAATTAATTTCGAAATAATTCACCGTATGTCGATGATGAGTCAACGCGTGCGTGCCATTTTGTGTAAACAGCTGACCCAGATGGCGGAAAAGGAGTTACAAGTACTTACAAGCGGGCCATAGTTCACAGCACCACAATTAACTGACCTTCACTATGGTCAGAGGCTGTAACTGGCTTATCTACACATCGGTAACCATTATGCGCCAAAACTGTTTGTTTTGTTGTGCGGTTAAATACTTTTTGGTGCGGTCAGTTTTGGTAGGCCTGATGACCTTATAAAGTCTATGGTACCTACAAATTTAGCTATGTATGTACTTCGATTTCCGCTACTGTTTTATAAGTATAGTGGAACCTGATCATTTCAATATCATAATCAATTTCCAGTGGTAAGTTAGTTGAGCACTTACTCATTCGTGAAAGCCTACAAAAATGAGCAACCAATATTCATCAACAGAAAACGTGGGGAGGTTATTGGTATGCGGTGATGAAACCTAAAAAAATATGCTTGAAACACGTCATACAAGAGTTCAAAGAAAAACTGTATCATACATGCGTTTGCAAGTTATTTTGAGGAGCTTAGCGGGCTCAATGTATAACTCGGCATTGATAGATTCTATTTAATAAAGATTCTATATATTAAAAAGACAAACTATGGTATTTTACCATTCAAATATTGAAAGGGCCTATTATTGAGCTAGTAAATAGTACAATACACCTAACAAGTAGGAAGTATAAGTACCTACCTATCTTAAACGACCCAGCGTTACAACTTGATACGGGCTTGGCGCTTGCGTAATCGTAACTGCAAGTAATTAGGGTTTGGAGTTCATTGTGAATTTCCCAGTGACCTATTCAGCAATCAACTAACAAAATCCAACTTAGTTTTTGGCAAAAATACCTTAAATTAAGGAACTTCTAGCTCTTATCACCATTGTACTCGCTCCATTAAACACAAAACCAGTTAACAACTAGGCTATCTATCACATATTGTCGAAGAGTCACCAGTTGGCGCGAAGAGCTCGTTCGTACGCCAGAGACCTGACACCAGCGCATATTGATACTTAAGATGCGTCTACACCGTGCATATAGCTGGAGCAAGTTTACATGCGCAAGTGACAGGTGACAAGAGAGAGAGTATTTTGCTTTGGTACATGCGCGAGGCGCTGGACTCGCACGTTTTTTAAATGCATGTAACCTGCGCCTGTGCCTTAACATGCGCAAGCTACTTGCACCGTGTAGATGCACCCTTACTACTGTTACTAGGTCTAGGCTGCTGATTAGTGATACACAACTTGTTCGTTTTCACGGCCTAAGGTAATGCCTTGTAAGATTACGTATGTGTTTACGAGAATATTCGAAATGTAAAAGCGAGTAGCAGTCTTGATGACATTTATCTATTAGTACTGTGACATTTTTAATGATGGGTGATTGAAATTCCCTCATATTCTACCGACCTTAAAGGTGTCAAAATATTTGTTCCTCTTCTGGCCACCAGCACAGACAGGACGGTCCCTGGTAGGTTCCTGGACGTAACAAAGCGATAACTAGTTGACAGGTAAATTTTTACACACAAAAACTGGCGGCGTTACGAGAATTCACTTAATCAAAGTTGCAAAATAATTTAATTAAAGCCACATAAGTATTATAGAGATAATAATCGATGTGACGAGACGAGCATGTATTTCGTTACACATGAATTTGTGACCTACTACCGATTATGGCCTAAAGCGACAAGCAACATCTGTATAAATAACTATGTGAAATATTCCATTACATACATCAAGTTAAACTTTTCTTTGGAAGACAGTTTATGCAATCGATGCTCAAATTATCGCGTTGCATCTGATAATCATAAAGGTCTGTCGGCTATACGGAAAACCGCAAACCAATAGGTACGTTGCAAATCACAGCTGAATCAATAATGTTTTGGGACATTTCTTACAGAAGAAGTAATTAATTACGATGGATGGATGCGCAAAGCTGAAGACCGGGCCATATAACAAAAACGCTAATTTACCCATAAACCATTGCTGCTTCTAATAAACTTTTAAAGTAAATAAGTAAAGAAACATTATCATAAATAAAAGGTGGAGGGACATCAACTTGCTGCTCAAGATCAATAGGAGTGGAAAAGTTTTCTGTGAGCCCTGTGTCCCTGATGAGGGATTAGCGAATATCATCATCAGCACCTAATAAAAAGAACGTAAAACCCAGCATTTCTCTAACATCATGAAAAATCTTACAATGCTATCTTACTCTCGCCCGTGGCCATCTATCACCATTTAAACCTATTATTCGAATGACCTACACATCGAACAGCTGTTCAGAGTGACATCTCAAAAAGGTTGTACACTCCTAAGAAGCGTACCTACCTCACTACTTATGCAATATTGACCGCTCAACCTTATTAAGGTGACATATGGCATCTCGAGCCGACCATTTCCAAAGGACGATGATTCATAAGAAGGCTAGTGAAGAAGTTTGACTCACAATAGGAAGTAAGGTCGGAAGAAGTTACTTGACGCATGGTATTGGTATTTCGGAGTTTCAAATTACGACAGGATTCGTAAATGTTTGGTCTTGTTTTCGGTATCATTTTCTGTATTACAAAGCTGAAGAGTATGTTTGAACGTGCTAAGCACAGAGTACTTTTTATATTATGAAATAGAGGTCCAACTCGACTACCAAACTAAGTAAGACAAGTGGCGCCTTCTGAACGCAGGTTTAAGAAACTATTTGTCAATATATATACATATAGCTACATAAAGCAGTGGTTACTGGGTCTAGGTAGATTTTTGTTTCTTTTTGTTTAATATTTATAAGATGTTTTTCAATAAATAAAACACTGATAACCTTTAATATAATTTATTTTTTTCTTTTAAAACATTTCATGTATAATTTTTTCGCTTTTAGCTTATAGGAATCCGTATCATCATCACACTCTCTCCTATTTATTAATATTTTATTAATATCTTTACAGTAATTGTAAATAAAGAATCTGCAGGATATATTGATTAAAAAGTCTATTAATTTTTCTTTATGAATTTCACATTTTATGAAATCGAATTTCAAATGTATAAATATTAATGTTTTGATGAAATCTTTTAAATATTTTTTTTCCAAACATTTTTTAATTATTGTGTAATTTATATCCTGCAGATTCGAAACACAATTTAAGAGAGAGTCGCTGGGACTGCAAAGCCATTTTTTATTAGCATACTCTCTATATTTTAAATAATCGTGTTCCTGATCGGACATTAAATTTTTTTTACATTCACTACAACCCTTGAAGACTTTCTTCTTAGCGGTTTTAATAAAATAACCGCTAACATATTGTAGCCCCCCAATTATACGGGGGTCGCTTTTGTCTTCAAGGGCTGTAAATTCAATGTCCGGAATCTCAGAGAGCTCACAATTTATTTGTTCTTTGCAGGCCCCGCTTGTGATGAGAACTTCATGCAAAGCGTGGCAATTATCTGCCTCACAATTTGTCCCTGGGGCATGGACACTAGATAGGCTGTTTATTAAAAGGCTGCTAAATGCTGCTTCAAATCCATCTGGAGTAGGGTTTACGTTGCGGCATCCTTGACTCCTTATCGATCCAAAAAAATTTTCTATTGGATCCTGATTCAGATGCCGCAACCAAACCGATGTCACTCCGTACTTCGCAGCAATTTTTTTTAAAAGCAGTTCTATTCCTTCTAGTGTCCATACCCAGTTACTTAAGGTGGGAACATACTCCACATTCGAGGTTTTTACATTCACAAATTTCATATTTTTTAAAAATATTTTTGCCTCCATCCATGTTTTGTGATGTATTGAGTTCGGCGTCGCAGGTCCCAGCAGTGGTTTACTGTGCTTCCTTTTCCCGAAGCTTCCGTTAATGGAGTCAAAAAGTTTGTCAAAAAACAAGATGACGTCCGCTGTATTTTGCGCATCTTGAGAGATTATTCCTTTTTCTGCAAAAAAATAAGAAAAAAAATATTAATAAATATTCCTCACACGTTCTTACAACGCAATCTAGTCCCAAACAAAGCATTGCTTGCTTGTAATTTGGGTACAGCAGACAACCAATAAATGAACTTATATAAATATAAATATTTTATAAATAACATAACATAGTGTACATATGTAGAAACACCCACACACATAAATGTTTGACTTATGCGGGAATCGAACCCGCGACCTCCTGTGGCAGGCAGATACACTGGCTACTATGGCATCTAGTCATCAATAAGAAACTTGTTATTATTAAATCTGAACTGGGAGCAGTTTTTAATTTGTGAAAACTTTTACTATACAATCTTCCGCCCGCGGTTCTACCGCATCCCGTGAAAGCTACTTCGCGCACCCAGATTAAAAGTCACTTTTAGTCTTCCTCAATAAATGAGCTATCTAACGGTGAAAGATTATTTCAAATTAGACCTGATCGACCTTGGTGATTGGATTGGTTCTTCAGATTAGCATGGTTAAGAAAACATACAAACAAAAAAATCTTCAGCTTTATAATATATAAGTATCGATAAAATAATGCAATGTGAAAACATTATGTAATAAAGTTTATTTACCTGCTAGGTAGCCCATATTTGATGCTACAGTTTGGCTGAATAGTTGCGTAGCAAATTTAACTTTCATCCGTGGAATTTTACTGGGAATGCAGTGGGAGTCTGTTAATTTTGGCACCAGTCTTATGCCTTTGTAGCCTGGGTTTTCTTGGTGCAGTGCAGTTATGTGTTCCCACTTTGCCATTAGCATTTTGTTGTCTTTTTTATATAGTAGATTTTTCGTTATTAAATTATTTCTTATACATTTCATTAAGTGAGGTGGGTCATACAAGGGAATGATTTCCTGTTTATTTATTAAAATAATATTTCCCTCAGGTTCTTCTGATTTTCTTAACAGAATACCTCTTGTTTCTTGTAACAAGAATTTAATGCAGTTAACATTATTTGTTCCTTGGTCGCACACTGTTGCTACCACATTAAGACCAGCATTTTGTAGTTCTGTGATGACAGCCTTTAATTGTTTTGCCAGTTCTGGTCCCTTTGTGGCAGACTGAGAAAATGTGTATGCAACGGGTTGCTTATAATTTTTTATAAGTCCTCTTATCATAAATACCTGCGCATGATCTGCATACTCAGGCAGTGTCTCTTGCCCATTGGTTACAAACCCACTCACTCTGTCCTTCCTTTCATTGTATGCCACATTCGGTTTTAGTGACATTTCGTCAAAAAGAACCACACATAATTTGTGCTCTGGTTTCATTTTAAGTGTGGCTTTTTTTATTTGTGCCATCAAATTTTTATTGATACCAGCATTTATATCTGCCATATTAATTAATTTTATTAAAATTTGGCGTGATGGCAGGATAAAGATTTTCCTCAGGAATCTGTATCCTTTTGGGCTTTGCTTGAGGATAGTCAAAGCTACAATTTTTTCCTCTAATGTGAAACGCCGGCCTTTTTTTTCCTTTTTGTGCTCCCTGAACTGCAGCAAAGTTAAAATTTTTGATGTGCTAGACATTTTGTCTAGAGTTTCTAAAAATTGAGGGTTTGTAGTAATATTTTGCAGGGCCTTGATCTTGATTGCCTGCTTTTTAACCTTGCTACGGCATTTGCTGAGTTTCACACCAACTTGCAGCATTTTCTGATACAGAGCACGCTCAGTTTTCGTAACAGCAACCTGTTTTACCGCCTTCTTACTAACACATTTAACTTTGCGATGCACTGAAAAAATAATAAGAATCATATGAATAAAAATTGCAGAATTTAAGAGTACATATGAGTGAGATAGCATCAAAGCTAGTTGTGTGTGAAAGTATCCCATGATTGAAATATGTATTAAATCTATAAATCAGTACCTAGTTAATAAACCATGATAGTGAGTGTAACAAGCAAACTCAGCTTTGAAGTTATTAAGTTTGATTACAATTGTGTTGCTTACCAAGATCTTTCACCACCTCAACATTTTCTTCTTCACTATGAGGCTGTCTATCACTGTGTACAGACTGAGATTCTGAAGTGACAGGATCTGAAAGGTCATTAACATATTTGGTAAGAAATGTGTGCCTATTATATACAAACCAATTAAGCTGATGATCATTACCATCATCATGAATGTAGCAGTTCATATTGAGTAACCATTATTTGAATCATATTGAATTAATTAAAGCCAGCCCACTACTAGACAAAGTTACTTTTTCTTTTATATAGTTTATAATATCAACTAGCGACCCGCCCCGGCTTCGCACGGGATAACAGTATTTCCCCAGTATTTAATGTATGTTATTATACATAAAAACCTTCCTCTTGAATCACTCTACCTATTACAAAAAACCGCATCAAAATCCGTTGCGTAGTTTTAAAGATTTGAGCGTTCATAGGGACATACAACATGACACATGACAGAAAAAGCGACTTTGTTTTATACTATGTAGTGATAAGGATGTTAACATTTTAGGACTTATGCATATGACATATAAATGTAATTTAACAAACTGTATTTCATCAATCACTCTTGTCTTAAGGGATAGGTTTATAGAGAGGCTAGTTTACTTTAATTGTTTGCAAAATTATAACTCAGGAACAACAAAAATAATTCAATTTAAGATGATTTTAAGGTAAATTAGCACATTTATCGAGAGAGGCTACATTTTATCCGGGCGCATGAAGGAGTTCCAGGACAGAATATGTGTAAAATAATTGCTGATTAAATGCTTGTATGTAGGATCACTCACCAAGATTCTCTTTCATTTGTACATCTTCAATTGAACCTTGTGAGTGTATATGTAGATGCGCAGGTTCTGTAAATAATAATATTCAGTGATTAGTATATGTTATTATTACATCATTTATTGCTAGTGTCTATCTATCAATTACACTATATGCTGTCCGCATGGGTGCCGCATATTATGCACAAATATGTTGACATTATTGAAAAGAAACAAGTATTAAACAAAACAAAGTAATACAAAAGTAAATTATTTCAGACATGGTAATGGTTTTTTGTATGCCTAAGTGAGAGTAGTAGAAATCATAATTGACATGTACCTTGAAAACTAGACGTTATGGATACCACATATTATGTTTGGAACATTTGATCTATGATTCATTACCTATTCATTCAGTCAAGAGGGTACCAAAATTGTGTAATGCAGTGCTATTTAAGTATTACAACAAATTAAAAATAGCAAAGGATTTTTGGTAAATGTGACATTCAAGTTACTCAATTTCAGCCTAATTTGTAGGAATAAATGATCTTTGAAATAACTTCACTCAAAAATGGCTGGACCGATTTGGTTGAAATTTGGTATGTAGATAGGTGATACCCTGGATTAAGACATAGGCCACTTTTTATCAATACACCATGCGGACGAAGCCGCAAGTGGAAGCTAGTACATACGTAATGTAAATGTATGTATGTATGTATAAAAATGAATTGCTTGTTTATATGTATATGATAAAATATACCTTTTGATGTAGACGGTCCTGAAATCTGAAGAGGTCTTAGTGCTCTTTTTTCAATGCTGAATTTCGAGCAAGATAATCCTGTAAACAACGATAAAATAATATGAATTATAAATATAGTAAATTTTGAAATGTAATATAGAAACTCTTGTATGACATACTGCGTACATACAGAAATTGTGGCTCCAAAGAAATCTCTATTCAGATGTTTTAGACTTACTGCAGCTTTTCATTTTGTGATTTGGAAAGTTTACTTTAAACTCAAATAACATGACTGTTTATTTCTTTCTAACATCAACTCTAGAAATTTGAGACTTAGGTACTCTTTAAGGTAAACAGGTACCTTAATTTGGGTATTTTACTAAAACTAACCTGGCATGTTTTTTGTAGGTACAGCTCCTTTGGCAAGTCGGTTATTCCGGCACCAATATTTTGGTTCGAAATGATCATTACAGACGCGGCGGTATTTGAAAATATGGTTATTTTCAAGTTGCAAAATGTCACCACCAATATGAAAGACCCATGTATTAAATAGCTGCCTATCCTTATCTGGATTAGGGAATTTATGTAAATACCCCGTAGTGTCTGAAAAAAAGGGTAACAAGTTAGAATTCAGTGGAGTCGTGACAAAATGACGACTATTTGTTTTAAGGATGTTGATAAATGCTTACCTAAGCCATTTGTACATCCGGGAACACAACACTTTCTATTAGACATGATAAATATTAATTATCACAAAACGGGTCAACGAGTCCTATCTCAAGCACAAAATTCACAAGATTTCGATCACCTCAAGCACAAAATCGACACGGCCGAAGGAGCAGAGGCTCAACTTAACGGAGTTAGGTGGATAAAGCACTAATAGGGATAAAAATCTGGAAAAACAAACAAGACACCGAAAAGCACTTCAGCGCAAACCGGCAGCCAAATTTTAATTTGTTTGATTGACAATTTTTGCATAATGTTGCATGTAGAAAATGGATTTAATGTTGCCAGTAGAAAATAAATTCTTGAATTTTATTTTATTTCTGGCTAATTGATAATAAACATTAAATTTTAGTAATTGCTTCAATATGCAACTCAAAATTTTTATTATTTATTTTTTTATTTTAGCTGAAAAAAAAGATAGGGTAAGAGTAGAACCAATAAAAGATGTGATAGCGCCCTCTTACACACCTAAGCATAACTACTACGCAATCGCGCATCATCGTCATTACAAATAACGCCATCTATATTTCAGTTTCTTTAATATCTTACATTATAATACTACCAAATTAAAATGACACTTCCATGTAAGGACCTCAATGTATTTACTGTCTCACTTCATTTTGCAGACCTATAATGATACGTTTTCTCGTTTGCCACTATTAAGATTGTCACCCCTGGTGCTAAGCTTGGGACCTTCTAGTGATTTTAAAAATCTTCCACTGTTAGATGGCCTATTTATCGAGGAATCCTCGACGAGGATAGCTGTAGGCTCGCTTTACCCCGGTGCGTGGAGTAAAAGCTGGCGGAAACTATATCTCTAAACAATAGAGAGAGATTACAGAGACTTTTTCAGTGTATGAATAAAACGAAACGCTATCAACTTGCAAAACCCATGTCTTATATGTCTATGATCTCAGATGAAGATAAACATCCTACAAGCTCATAACATAGCGATTTGCGTACCTACATAGTGACGTTGTAAGTACACATATTATGTTTTCAATAGTATGTATCCACGTCGCCGATGTATTTTCAGCACAGCCTACACCCAGACCGGAATACATTCATAAATCTCACTTTGTTAGTGTTCAAAGTGAAATGGCAGTAAATACAAAACGGTAACGGGTTTGTTTTATAGCAGAACAATGACGTCTTTCACTCGGATTGGTTTGTTGCACATTGCAGGATATCTTACTTTAGGTATTGGAATAATTTAGGTACTCGTACAATTTTGTTTACTTCAACAAACACTGACCAAAATCTTTTGTCTTGCTAGTTAGCTTCTGTATTAGGACATGATCAAGCTGTCATTATTCCTCATTCTTGTAGAGAATTTACAAAAGGGCGGGGCGGGTTCTCTCCTTCACCCAAAGTAAAATTAGCACTAAAAATAAATATCAGTCTACCGGAATGGCTAGCAAACCTTATGAACCGTAACCGATATCGTTACCTACTTTATTGAATCAAGGCTCATCAGCCGAGAAAGCGATGCAACACATGTAACATACGACTATTTCGGTCCGCAGCCGTGCTCAGGCGCATGCCTGAAATAACTCGGTTTCATCATAACACACAATCGAAATGCCTACAGCTTTTTTATTTTCATCGGTTTAAAATGCGAGCTCGTAACGTTTTGTGAAGATTCTTGGACTAAATGGAATTTTGAAAGGGCACTTAAGTTTTAAAATATTAGAAGAAAGTTTAAGACGTAGTGGTATGGCATTATGTGCCCCCGAAGGCCCAAAAAATATTTTGGTAAAAAATCCATCAGTGGGGCCGCTGCTATTTGGGAAAATAACAATCTAAGACTTCAGACTCTTTATTCTCAGCCTGAAGTCTTAACGAGAAGTTGAGAAGAAAGACTCGTTATTGTATGCCATTGTATTTCGTTGATCGATACACATATCAGTCAATAAATAGCATAGAAACAACGCAACAAACATTGCACACGGTGCTGATTGAGTAGATGCCTATCATTCAGCCAACAGTTCCGGGTAGATGAAAAAGGCAAACAAACACAGATATAAAACGTCTATTATCATAAATAATTCATCCAGACCTTGGTACATTGCTGACAAAGTGCTATAAAAGTGCATTCGACAATGCATAATGTTGCAAGTGACAATTAATGGCTGGACGGTTGGCGCCGACCTCCGACCAGTGCGAACAAACCGGCTGTTTTCTACCATTTAAGGCACTCGCAGACCCTGATAAGGTTTTCACAAGTACCAAGTGTTAACGGCTGTCGGATTGCGTTTTAATCAAAATGTTTCATAATAAGTAGATACCTACAGAATGCAGACATTCGTGCGTAAAAGCACGTATTTTCGTCATTGAAAAAGGATAAAATACACTCATTTATTTTCGGTGTAAGCTGAATTAATTTTACAGAAACCTATTTTACAGTGCGATGCATCTTGAAAATCCATTGATTGCAGTCAGCAAATCTCAACATACAACTAATAAAGTAGGCAGCTCTTTACATAATCTTCGAAAAGATTATCAACATATCTGCACATAAATTGCTACAAATGCGGACAAGGCGCCTATTTAATTACCATTACGCACTTGTCATTCCCACTTACATAATCACACATAATACTTAGTTGAACATATCCTGCTTACTCAAGCATATTGTTGAGATCTCGTCGTTGCAACACTGCACACATTGTGCACGGCAGCCATATGTTCTAAAGCCTTGTAATGCTTTATAAAGTTAATTTAGTATTATTGTACTGTAATGGTCAGCTAGGCATGGCGCGTCGATCTGCCAATCATTATCCTTCTAGATGACTAATACCTATTTTCTGTACGTTTCTACCACAATCGAAATGTAAAATATTTTAACATTATCAAGCCTTTGTTATTAAGTCTACTAGGTTTATCACATTAAACTATCATCTTAACATTAATAAACACGTCGCCAGGACGAAATCACTATATTTTATAGTCGGATGAATTCTCATTCAAATAAACATTCCAAGTAAGGATTAAATACTTTTACAACTTCTCTCGAGCATAATTATCCGTAGGTACGACTAAATAATGGAAGTTATTGATATTATGTCAGTGTAAATGGTTACGATACAATCAAAAATAAATATATAAATGGCTACTGTGGTAAGACCGCAGCGGCCATGTTCGGTGCAGCGGAGATTTTCCCGCGCTGAGTCACTGCCAGCTACCGGTCTTGTATGGCATTGAAACGCAATTAAAACATAATATTTATAATGTAAACCAATATATTTATGTGTCGAATTTCCAATAAAACCTATAAATATTATTAAGGTTTAGTAAATTATTGATTTCATTATAAAGGTGAAGTTAAAATGTATGTTTGTACTTATCTGTTACTTAATTAAAATTTATATTTTTAATACATTTTAAATTTAATTATGTGGTAAATATACATTCGTAGTGCGTTCTGCACTACGAATGTATACGAAAGGTGAAGGAAAAAAACAAAGATAAAATTCAAAGTCATTTATTTAAATCATTAAAACTATATAATCTACTGAATTTTCCTATGATATTCAGGAGTCGCATTCCCATAATCTTGCAAATTAAACAATGTCGATCTATTAGTCACCATGTACTTCAAAAAGTCTTGTATATGCGTCAAAACATGCTGGAGAGATTTCTCGTCTAAGGCCGTGTAGGCTAACATAGGTCCCATTTTCGCGAACAACCTCAATAAATGTATGGAGCCGTATATTTGAGCCATTGGCGTGTCGGGATATTCTTGTAGTATCTCGCTGTACTGAGGTCGTTCAAACTTATAAAGGAGTTGGGACCCTAGAGTGGCATTGAAGTACTCTTTGATTCCTTCAGTGATGTCAAGTAAAACTGTCTCTTTAGCCTGGTTGTGAGATTTACTGGATTTCTTAAACGCTAGATAGTTGTCTACAATCTGTGAGACGGTCAACTTGGCTGGCAGTATGGCGAGTTTCTGTTGCCTTGTGATCACATCCCAGTCGTCGACCAGCCACACTTTCAGTTCTTCAGGGATTTTAATCTTAACTTCTACTTTTGCTAGGTATTGCTCTTCAGATTCGATTGATAGATCCAAACGGCCACGCTTTTTCCTGGAAAATTACACATTAGGACTTGAATAAAAATTGTCAGTAATATAGGAACATTAACTAAGATAATTTAGAATTAATTCAGAGATACCAACAAATAAAGTGGCAGGAATAATTTCTAAAAATGCTGGTATGGTTCTTTGTTTTAGTAAACATGCAAATCATGCACCTGCACACAAATGCATTAGCAAACAAAAAACGACCAATAAATAAGCATATAAAATAATTGAACAAAAAGAAATGAAAAATATTCAATATTCAAGGCTCCAAAATGAAAATTTGCAAAAACACAATAACTTTAAATGCATAGTGCATGTTAATAAGCAAGGAAAACATAAAGCAAGATGCAAGTCCATTAAACAAGTAGCACATATAGCAGACAACAGAAAGAAAGAATTAGTGTGGCCGCAAATATAAACAGTAAGGTTAATTTGAAAAGATGCAAGAAAGTTATAAAGTTTGGTCTGCTGACCAAAAGTCTAAAAACAAGCAAACAGAAAAGCATAAATGCAAATTATTGTTAAGAATGTTTCACCAAGTTGAAATAATAGACACAAGCAACGCCATCTTTTAGAAGTATTTCATAAACTTCATTCACATGTTATATTTACTAGATGTCGCTAGAATCACAATCCCACTCACTTCCCAACACCACAAGCACCAAAAAAAACAAAATATTATTTGTTCACTAATAAAAAAGGAAGACTGGAAGCCGACCCCAACATAGTTGGGAAAAAAGGCTTAGAGGATGAGCATGATGATAATAAAACAGGTAGAAATGCCTTCATATCAGTTCAACCAAATTATCATGATGATTGACAGGCAAAACATATTTTTCACAAGCACCATTAAACTACATACAGGAATGAATTTTAAACAGTGCACAAAAAAAAACTGGTGGTCCAGAATCATTAACAGAACATATCAGTAAAAATTTTTTTCATTCTTTTGTCTGCCCTAAAATCAGCTAAATATGGATACCAACTATTCTTACGCGCTTGGAGCAGTGCTCGCGTCAGTAAACCGGTTTCGCGTTGCCGCCGCGCCTACTATGACGACTGCGACCGTACAATCGGTTACAAAATAAACATCTTTCGCTGTCAATAACTTTTCTTCTTTGTACTTAAACACGACAAAATAAAAATATACGTATCTATACAACTTGAAACTCTAAAAATTGCGCACTGGATAAAATTCATTCCTGTATAACCAGCCGTGAAATTACCTTACATTAGTCAAATGTGTTATTTGAGAATAACTGTTGACAATGGTTATCGCTAAGGATAAATGGCGCAACGCACTGTAAGCATGATTTGTTATACAGTATTCATGATAGTTAAGTTGCAAATAAAAAAATAAAATAAACCAGTGTTAGTACTCATAATAGAACCGTATCATGCTTAACCATGTGTTAGAACTTACTTGGGCTGATCGGATCCTGAGTCAGCAGGGGTGTCCTTGCTCTGAGTCTTGGTAGCCTTCGCTGGTGCCGGAGTAGCTTCCACCTCTTTACCTAGAACAGTTTGTATGTTATGTTAGGAAAATACAGTTTTAATCCTTAAACTCCTGTATGCCTTTATTTTATAAGAAAATAGAAGATCAACTATTGTCTTGTCTTTATCTGAGCTCTGGCATACAACAGTACAAATGGTTAATTTGAAAAACAATTGATGAAATTACTTAATATATCATTGCATTCACTTTTATACTATATCTAGATGTGGGCCTAGCTAAAAATCACAAGAGGAGTGTGTCAGGCCCAATCGGAATTTATAGCATTACATACCCAGAGCCACATAGGCAAGTTAATCTTTTTTTTCCGTTTCAAATAAGAGGTTTTACTTCTCGGAGCTTATTTTTTTGTTAAGAATTCAGTATTAGATAGCTCATTTATAATGAAGGTTAAACATTTTCAATTACTTTCTTTGGGACACGGGTGAAACCACTGAAAGACAGTAATATCATTACTGTACTGTATAATTTACCTGCAGGCGTAGAAGCTCTGGATTCTTCTCTAGCCGGAGTGGCAGTAGCCGCCGCCGCTGCTGCTGCTGCTGCTGCCGTCTCTGACTTCCTACCTTTAGCAGGAGCTGGAAATCAAATAAACAGTATTGTGCTTACAATTAAATTACAAAAAATATCTTATTAACAGAATCTACGATTAAATGCCATACATTTTCTATCCAAATGTACTAAATGTTTATAATAAAATTCAGAAGTGAGTCAACCTCAATCAATACAAAAATAAAAACCATAGTATGTTAGAAAGTATGTTGGGCTTGTTACTAAAGACTAAATTATTTACTTATTAGTTTATTAAAGAGCAATTTCAGCAACAAGAGCCAACCTGGTTAGTGTTCAGATACCTAAAAAGACTTTCAAAATCCAGTTGTAGAGATATAAAGATTCATAGGTATAATTTGGAGCATTAATTTAGGCTAGTTTTGGTGTGAACTACCTCTCCTACTCAATTATGTAAATGGATCAACAAAGTACCACAAAACTCACTTTTTTTCGTCTTCGTGGGCTGCGCTGAGTGTGCTCTCTGGACCTCCTTCTGCCGCTGCACATTCGCCTCATTGTATTTCAGCACACGGCTTTCAGGAACCCACTCATCCCAACTGAAATTACATCATAGCATCTTTAGAACCAACAAGTTGCTATATTTGACAGATTTGAACTGCATGCACCAAAATCAATATTAAATTACCAAGAAAGACTTAGGTAACTCACTTTTTATTCCACCCGGCGTAATGTATGAGATATCTTACATGTTTATCCTTCGTCACAGAACTTTTGAGACATTTTGCCTCGTAAATCAGGGGTCCATGAAAACATAACACTTTTTCTCCTGAAATTGAAAGTTTAGTTACGTATATTGATAACACAACATAACTAAGACATCACAAGTTTTTTAATAGAAAATAGAAGCAAATTTTCGTAAATTACAAAATTCTTACCATCGGCAAACTTTAATTTCGGTGCCATGTTTATTTATTTACAGAAATTAGGAAAAATGGCTGCCCGTTGTCGAACCAAAGATAATGAAGAAAAGTTTGAAGTCTTTAGTCTATGGTACAATTTCAAAAATATTCAACCAAAGATTGCAGGTTTAACTGGATGGAGGCGCTATGTAGTTCTGTACAATCCAAATCTGTAAATCTGTATGTAATAATATCCTTTGAATTTGATTTGATTTGTATGAGGGATTTCAGTGAGAACTTCTATTTATTATCTTCCTATCTCTAGATGGCGCTGACCTTGGTACGTTACTGCAGGGAACGAACGGAGACGTCAGTACTTATACTCATCTCTATAGAACGGAGCGTCTCATCATATCTTACAACTTCATACAATTTTGAGGTCGTGTATCGAAGCGTTTTTGTCATCAACAATTAAAAAAAAGAAAATTGGGATGCAACAAATTTAGAACAAAATTTGTTGCATAATACACAGAGGCAAATCCGAGCCGAGAGGGATAGTTAGAACGGAGGCCGTTTGTCTCTTTCTAACACCTTGCCAGCATAAAAAAATGTTGTGATCAACAGTTTTGTCTTCCCAAAAAAACAATTGAATCACATATATTTTTATCTTATTTTAACAATTGTAAGTCAACAAATTAATAAAAATCGCATTAATTTATTATACGAATAAATTATTTATATAAATTATTATTCTTAAAACATAAACAACATATCTTTTTTTTCTAGCAGTAACCCTGAACATTCTTGGCGCGTAATCAGCATTTAAAATTTTGTTTATATTTTTTGTATTAAATCAATTTAAACTATTTAAATGGTGAAAAAGTGTTGCGTTTATACTTGTAAAAGTGAATCCTATGGTGGTTGCAATATATCGTTCCACAGGTTAGCTAATAATAACATTTTCGTAAACCAAACAACTAGGGTGCCCATGAATTCTTGTAATGAGTGAAAATATGGGTGATGGATTTTAAAACTGCTGTACTATTGTTATAGCTTCCCAAAAAATGAAGAAAGGCGACATAAATGGCTCAGCAGTCTATATATGAAGTAGAAATACAAAAAAAACAGTCTTCACTTCGAATGTTCCTGCTTTTATACTGCTAATTCCCACTAATTATTAAAAGCCTTTATAAGTATCTTAAGGTCACAAACTGCGTAAGTTAAAACTTCAATACCAATCTGCGTTTAATAATCTTAGCAAATTCGGATTTGTCTCACATAGCTTAATCTCATAGTCACGCTATTAGAAAGGGACAGACAGCCTCCGTACTAACTGTTTCACTCGGCTCGTTTTTAGGGTTTATATGCGCAGTCCTGTTTACTAATATTATGTCTATGAAAAGAAGTCAGTCTGATTATTATCCGAATGTCCCGAGAGATTTTGAAAACAATTTGTCTAGAAGTCTGACTTTCTTGAACCAAGCCACATAAAGGGCTCGGGTCAATGAGCATGTTGGCAAAGGCCCAGTAACTTAGTAGGTGCAACGTTGTCTATCATTTTGTTCGGAACTATTATTTTTTTTATTGAATATAATGAGGGCATTTCTTTTTTTTATTCTTTTCCTAACTGCTGGCTAGACTTCGCTGATCTTGGTACGTTACTGCAAGGAACAGAGCGTTCGTATTACCTATGGTTTTGAATTCGTATAACAAAATGTGTACATGTTATTTACCTATTATTAAAAAAGGTTGTGAACCTAGCACAGGATCTAGTCATTTATTCTCCATGTTGTGCACATAGGTACATCCTACACAACACCATCCCCATGCCAAAATTATTTCATCCATCCAATATTAGGGTGCTTACAAGGTAAGTTGAAACAGGTAAACAACCTGTTTCTTTATAAGTGAGTAAATAGGACTGTATTGAAATATTATACCTGCACTGATCGGTACCTACCCGTACAGGTTTGTCTGTACCGGAAACCTGTTTCTTTATGTAAGCACCCTTAGATGTGGCTGAAAAGCATAGACATAATATTAGTAAACAGGACTGCGCACATAAACCCAAAAAACGAGCCGGGTGAAACAGTTAGTACGGAGGCTGTCTGTACCTTTCTAATAGGGTGATTATGAGATTAAGCTATATGAGACAAATCCGAATTTGCTAGGATTATTAAATGCGGATTGGTATTGAAGTTTTAACTTACGCAGTTTGTGACCTTAAGATACTTATAAAGGCTTTTAATAATTAGCGGGAATTAGCAGTATAAAAGCAGGAACATTCGAAGTGAAGACTGTTTTTTTTGTATTTCTACTTCATATATATATATAGACTGCTGAGCCATTTATGTCGCCTTTCTTCATTTTTTGGGAAGCTATAACAATAGTACAACAGTTTTAAACTCCATCACCCATATTTTCACACATTACAAGAATTTATGGGCACCCTAGTTGTTTGGTTTACGAAAATGTTATTATTAGCTAACCTGTGGAACGATACATTGCAACCACCATAGGATTCACTTTTACAAGTATAAACGCAACACTTTTTCACCATTTAAATAGTTTAAATTGATTTAATACAAAAAATATAAACAAAATTTTAAATGCTGATTACGCGCCAAGAATGTTCAGGGTTACCGGGGAAAAAAAAAAAAACAAAATAAAAATTTATGTTGTTTATGTTTTAAGAATAATAACACTAGTTTACACGGTTTTTATATACCAGATGAAAGTTGTTGAATTTTATCTATCTATCTATAGGTACTCTAGGAAAAATATTTAAAACAATCTATCACATCCACATTTGGAATTATACTTAATTTAAACAACACGAGAAAACGGACCATAAACAACTAAAAATTATTAATTTTGGACTTCTTTTTGTAGGTTTCGGAATCGGTTTCTCTTAATATAGACCAGGAGTAGTCTCCCAACATATTTTCGTCCCAATAGCCTTGATGACGATCTTCAAAAGCCTTTAAATCCTGGTGAAAATGCTAGAAAAAAAATGTGACTTGATAGAATTTTTATGTTGTTACTTTTAGAATGTACAAAGGTGGCGGAGAGTACTGGTATAGATTTTGCGAGGGGTATATGAAGAAAATAAAAATTTGTAAACTATATAGTGTAATTTATATAAATAATTTATTTGTATAATAAATTAGCAGCGTTTTACCTGAAATAAAACGCATATTAAATACTTACCTTATTTGAAGCTTACTAGTTTGAGATAGGCACCTACGTGTTTTCCGCTTTTATCTCCGTCCTTTTCTACCCCATATCTTGCATCTCTCTCGCACACCGACCAGTTTCACTCCCCACCAGGCAGGAGGCGACGAGTGTTCTCGGCGGCCACAGTTCGTCATTGAGTCGAAAACACCAGGCAGAAATTAAAATGTAAGCTTCAAATAAGGTAAGTATTTAATATGCGTTTTATTTCAGGTAAAACGCTGCTATTAAATTCTTGACCGTTATTTGAAGCTTACTAGTTTGAGACGTGTTTGTTATCGCCTGGTGGAAGTGGACGCCAATGTGAGCAAAAGCACAATGAAATTGTGTATGTAAATAGGTACTTAGGTACACGAGTAATCACATGTAAGTATGTGTATTGCGTCCTGGAATACTAATGTAATCAAAGTTAACTGGTACTGGTACTCAGCTACATCCTGTTAGACTGGAAGCCGACCCCAACATAGTTGGGAAATGGGCTCGAAGGATGAGTAATAAAAATTAAAAGAGAGATGCAAGAACAAAAGCAAAATTGATTTCATTTTCTAATAGTAATTAACAAAAACATTGCGATACTTCTTAATAACAATAGTAACAAAAATATAGACATTAATCAGCTGGATTAATTAAATAATCGAGATAACTTGCTACTTCTATTTAGTGGGTATCTTTCCCTTCTGTAAAAATGGGCAAATGTATTGCCTGATCGCCAATTACCCTTTGCTAATATATCGTCCAAAAGTATATTGTCAACACAGATTTTGACGCTACCGCCGAGTGGAAGCTTCCTGGGGTTGTAGTTATTCCTGCCTCTTTTAACAATGTCTTAATCCACCCGCATCATCGTTCGGGTGCCTGCCTTTGGTTGGCCTCTAACGGATATAAATAAATTTAAGGAATTAGCCGATGTCCGTCTATCTTCTAACAAGGCTTTAGTCTTTCTGACCCAATACACTGGACTTAGATTTATATTTTCCTGATTATCCATCAAACAACAACCCGACTGCCTATGACTAGAACTGTCGGTCTTAGAGCCAAAGACTGGCCATAAGATTAAATTATCTTTGTTGTTTTTGAAATGTTCTGGGTCTATTGCAAGCAAGGAAAGATCATGGACTCGCCTTTCCGAAACAAGCTAGCAAAAGAAAGAGCAGCAGTGTGCCTGGAAGTTGCAAATGGATTATTCTCGTCTACGTTTACTGCACTTAAGTAGGTTACCAATTGGTCATTATTCCAGATGGACGGCTTCCCGGGGAACAGGTTTGCTCAGCGCTATTGATTTTAAATTGTGTCCGACTAGAACGTGTGAACCTAGCTCTCCAGTGGTTTCTGCATTGCATAGTGTAGCTATAACTGACTTGTGTAATAAAATAGTATTGTATGTTAGTTTATTTACTATGTGTAAGTCTGCTAAAAATTGGGTAAGTATAGGTCCAAATAGGGATTCAAGGATTCATAGGATCCAATTTCATACTTTTCGCCCCAATTTAACCATCGACTCCAAGCTGATTGATAAGTGTTGCGTGTGGATTGAAGAAGACTTCAGTCGGAGAGACTCCTTGTCCCTCCCCCCCCCCATTTCCCTGACCTTGGCAGGGGGTATCCCCGTTGCTGTGTCTATCGGTTTCTGCTCGAGGTTCATCAGTGTGTAGGGTACTGCTAATGATCGGGACTTCAAATCTGCTCGCCAAAATACCTGGTGCCACCGAAGGAACTACTATGAGATTAACTCCCGTTCCTGAATTGAGATGACTGAGGACCTACGGTATAAGGTAAGGTGGCGGTAATACCCATGCTAGCGGGTAAGTCAAAACTTGAGAAAAAGGCATCGTGGAACCCCGCTTTCGGGTCCTTCAGATCTAGGGGCACGTAGTACACAACTATGTGTCCCTGGGCTCGCTTCGAGGCAAGTAGGTCCACTGCTGATACAAGATGCCACTCCGGTGGAGGTTTGTGTCGGGAGAGATGGTCTGCCTGACTGTTGAATAGGGCTGGTATATGATTCACGACGTGATAGATTTGATACAGCTCAAGATAACTGAATACTCTGTACGTCAAGTTCGGTAGGCTCCTTGATCGGGTGCCACCTTGATTTCTTAGATATGACACCACAGTCCCATTTTTGCATTGAAAAATGGCTGTTGATCTCTTTAGCAACTTGCCGTGATTTTCCAGTTAATACTGCGAGCATCTCTTTCAGATCGCAGTGAAAGCCTTTTTCTCACTCGTTCCATGAACCCATTACGGGAGTTCCGTTCAGTTGTGCCCCCATCCTACATCGGAGGCGTCCGTGGTTATAAGGTGACAGGGAAGTGGCGAATGAATATCCAAGGTTTGGTGGCAGCTGACCAGCCACCACTTTAGATCTGCTAAGGCATCTGCTGGTAGGTTCAACATTGCTATACTCCATTCACCGAGCCGTGAGCCCACAATGTAACCAAAGAATGACACTTTTTCAAAATGGTGGGTATAACCCGACCGATGACAAAAACGTCACATTTTTATGTAAATATAGTATCGTGGTCTTCAATTAAGTAGGGTTCTATGTATGACAGTCAAGACTTCTAGGTTCATTTTACATGTAAACGATTTACTACATATTTCATTAAAATTAAGAAAATAATTTACGGCCTTTATTATACATATTTGATTTCAAATAAGTTTGAAAAGATTGCATAAGTTCCACAGACATCGTTCTAAAATATCATTTCTAATGTTGTCAGTATATTACTTTCGTAGTTATTTTTATAAAATATGATCATTACTTCAATCGTGACTTATAAGAACCCTTTTTATGGTTTGTTCACCGTTTGGCTCACGGTTCCATGAATAGGGTAGGTATAGATTGCTGTTCAACACTGCATTGAGGAAAGTGAGGAGAGCCCGGTAATGCAGTCTGCCGTATGGAACAACGAAAACTTGCGAAGTTTAAAAGTCCTATCAAGCTATGCAGGTCTTCTAAGTTTGTCGTGCTGTTTGTCACGTAGTGCGTTTTGTCATTATCTTGTTGATAATGCTTGCGATTTATTCACTTGCCATCCAAAACGTGGTGCAAATGATCCCAAAGTAGGCAAATATATCTTGGTGAGCCACCAGAAAATCGAGATACACAATTATAAGTAACCCTTGAGTTTTCAAAGTTTGAGCCACCCAAATTGGTCACTGTGGCGAAGGTCTTGGGTGCCGTGCTTAAGCCAAATGGTAGGCACGTAATCTGAAGCAGTCTTCTTCTGTATACTAGTCGAAGAACATGTCTGTGACCTCCGGCTACCGGAAGGTAGAAGTAAGCCTGGGCGAGATCCACTTGCACAGCCATTCGTCTTTCTGAAGAAACTCTAGCACCCGAAAAACATTTATTAAACTGAAGGGTTCCGTAATTATGAACTTGTTGAGAACCTTGAGATTGAGTATTGGACGGTTCTTTCCGTCGCCTTTTGGGCACAAGAAACATATTGGAAAGAAAGCTGGCAGAATTTGCAGCTATCAATAGAACTTTTTGTTTTATCATTTGGGATATGACGACATCCATCTCTTTGGACTCTCTGGTCAAATCTGGCATTATCTATCAAAGGTGGCTCTTGGCCAATGGTATGCGATACCCAGTTATTATTTTTGACAAGAAAGGCGGAGCTCCCATTTCTTTCCATTGGTCTTGATATAATGTTAGGCAACCCGCCTGGAAAGTCATAACTTACGTGCCTTGTTGGACGCATCAAAGTCCGCCTGCGGTCCTGGACGCTTTCTGTTTCCTCTGTTGGACATGGTTCCTATTGTAATTTACTCGTGATATCCCAAGGGAGCTTTTAGAGTTTTGCGTCACACGCCATTCAGCGTGAGTGTGATTACCATTTCCCTTCGAGGGAAGGTTATAATGGCGACTCTTCGAAAGTCGATCCAAAAAGCCACCCTGCGAGGGTAGATTGCAATGATGGTACGACCCGCAACATGCATGATTGGTACCCTGCGAGGGTCCGTGATAATGAGCCGACCCCTGCGGGGGGTGGCTAGTATACTTACTGGTCCCTGCTTTGTAATGATGCTGCGACTCGCAAAATGCAAGATTGGTACCCTGCGCGGGTCCGTGATAATGAAACGACCCCTGTGGGGGGTGGCTAGTATACTTACTGGTCCCCACTTTGTAATGATGCTGCGTCTCGCAACATGCAAGATTGGTACCCTGCGCGGGTCCGTGAAAATGAGCCAACCCCTGTGGGGGGTGGCTAACATACTTACTGGCAGTCTTAGGCGGAGCGTACCAAGTCTTTCAAGGCCGAAAAGCATCACACGCCGAGATAATGAGCCGACCCCTACGGGGGGTGGCTAACAGACTTACTGGCAGTCCGAGGGGAGCGTACCAAGTCTTTCAAGGCCGAAAAGCATCACACGCCGAGATAATGAGCCGACCCCTACGGGGGGTGGCTAA
The DNA here is from genome assembly GCF_022581195.2 of Helicoverpa zea. Lineage (NCBI taxonomy): Eukaryota > Metazoa > Arthropoda > Insecta > Lepidoptera > Noctuidae > Helicoverpa > Helicoverpa zea. Next base: position 8,950,937 of record NC_061466.1, on the reverse strand, counting down.
CAGACTTACTGGCAGTCCGAGGGGAGCGTACCAAGTCTTTCAAGGCCGAAAACCATCACACGCCGTGATAATGAGCCGACCCCCATGGGAGGTGGCTAACAGACTTACTGGTAGTCCGAGGGGAGCGTACCAAGTCTTTCAAGGCCGAAAAGCTTTCTTGACACCATCAGCCCTCTTCAAGTGCGGTAGTGATCAGTCCGAACTAAGGAGATGCTGGTTGGACCGCACCTCACACCATTCTTTTTTGTCAAACCGTTGAACGCCTTGCAGGATTGAACTAGGGCCACAGGTGCCTTAGGAACTTCGGGCTTGCTTTCTTTTCCATAGTCACGTGCACGGGCTGTGGTAGCTTTATTATTTACCGCATCTGTATTTGCTTTATAAGTCACTCATTCTGAAAACAAATTACTGAAAAAAAAAGTACACGGAAGAAACTCGTGACAAAAAAGGGGTAGATGTACAAAATATTAACACTTGATTTCGCAAAATCGAATATCGAACGGTAAAACCGTTAACAAATTGTATAAAATATTATAAACTCACCTGTGTTCTGCGAGAGCACTGAGTTTATTTTTCAACGAAATACTACAGCGGTTGGTTAGACAACCTTCTCGGGCGGAAAACAAGACGCCAATGACGAACTGTGGCCGCCGAGAACACTCGTCGCCTCCTGCCTGGTGGGGAGTGAAACTGGTCGGTGTGCGAGAGAGATGCAAGATATGGGGTAGAAAAGGACGGAGATAAAAGCGGAAAACACGTAGGTGCCTATCTCAAACTAGTAAGCTTCAAATAACGGTCAAGAATTTAATAATGTGATTTTTTTAATTTGTTGACTTACAATTGTTAAAATAAGATAAAAATATATGTGATTCAATTGTTTTTTTGGGAAGACAAAACTGTTGATCACAACATTTTTTTATGCTGGCAAGGTGTTAGAAAGAGACAAACGGCCTCCGTTCTAACTATCCCTCTCGGCTCGGATTTGCCTCTGTGTATTATGCAACAAATTTAGTACCTTATTGCGTTGGAATAGAGTTCATTTTCGTAAATATATATTTTGAGCATGCGCAATCTTGTTTATTATATTACATCTATGCCGAAAAGTCACATACATTCACGTTTATAGTCTGTTTTTTAATCTCGCAGACTAAATTGACACTTGCAAAATGTCAAACTTCCAAATAATGTTGCTAGCTCTTTGGTGCAGTGTTGTACTTACGATACCGGTTCGTTGAATCGTAACTTTTTATCTATAGGTAATAGACGAATTTCATATTCTTTCAAAGTTTTATATTTAAAATTCACGTACGTAGGTACACACGGCTGTACGACGTGCTACAAACTGGCAGGGATATCTGACCACGCAAAGCCATGCGTAATCATCAAGGATAAGCCCATTATTTCAGGATGACTTATTGTAAAAAAACGATACTTGATTTTATTAACGCTAAGTTTCGGTAGTGCCACATCACTATTTAAGAATTTGCAATAAACTGACAATACTCGTCATGTCTACGAGATTAAAAAACAGACTACAGTACCTACATTCAGATACTCGTCCGTGAGGGACACATCACATCATCCTCCGAGCCTTTTCCCAACTATGTTGGGGTCGGCTTCCAGTCTAACCGGATTCAGCAGTTACAGTGCTTTACAAGAAGCGACTGCCTACCTGACCTTCTCGACCCAGTTACCCGGGCAACCCAATACCCCTTGGCTAGACTGGTGTCAGACTTACTGGCTTCCGACTACCCGCAACGACTGCCAAGGATGTTCAATGACATGAGGGACACATGAAGGAGTATATTAAGTGAAGTACACAGGGGGAGTAGATAAGGGAGTACTTAAGAGAGCACATAGGAGGACTTAAAAAAAAAGATCCCGACGAATTGAGAACCTCCTCCCTTTTGGGAGGTCGGTAAATAAGACATAATATAAAGGCGTACAAACGTGGAGTATACATACACAGAGAGTCCAAAAAGGGTTTCTAGAGGAAGTTTGTTAGGGGAGTACATAAGAGTGTTTAAAAATAGGAATATGGTAGTGCACAAGGGAGTGCATAAGAGTAAAGAGTAGCTAAAAAGAAGAAATAAGTGTGAATTCATCGCTTTCGTAGGTAGGGTAAATACGCCAAATGTCGGCCCCCTTAGCGATTTTCTGATTGCGGTTCGCTATAGCACCGTCAGTTTCCAACGAAAGATAGTTTCTGATGCGGTTTTGGATAGTTTGATTAATCTATGTCATGTTTATAGGCATAAGATTGATATTTCTACGAAAAGAAAAAAGTAATAAGGCTTAGATGCGTCGAGAACAGAAAAACCCTAAAGTCGGCCATTCACGGCCCAAGGTCGGTTGCGTTTTTTCCAAATGTCGGCCAGGTATAGGCTGTTTTAAATTAAGGCAGTGACAAATATTATTAACATGATTTATTTTAGCAGAATTATAATATAATACTAAATATACATTTGTAATTGTATTTGTTTAATTTATAGTAAAATATTTTTTTTGTTTCCCCTAAACAAAAAAAGTCGTATTCACGACCAACCATTTATATTTTTTAAGCTAATAAGAACGGTTTAATAGATAGCAAGTATCAAACTATAAAGCTACCATAAACATGCCTACAATACTGTCAACTCCTACATTTAAACTTAACTCCTATACGATATAATGAATTATAATAAATCAATTATTTCATTTTGAGAAAATGAAAAAATATAAAAGTATTTTTTCATCAGCCTGTATAGTGGCGCTTGAGTTCGAGGCTGGTCGACATTACGATTATTTACGATTCTAATGTCGGCCCCTATTTCTTGTACCTTATTTCTCGAGATTCAACTAATATCACCCCGGCCGTTATTTGGCTATTAAACGTAAAATAGATCTATTTGCCTATAAGCTTTGCAAATTCTCTTGTTAAGCCAACGGAATTAGTACAATAGGAATTTATAAAATAGACTGCATTTGCTTTAAGTCGGCCACGGCCGAGACTCCGGTTTTAAGTCAAAACTGTTGTCCTAATGGCGGCCTCCTATTTTTCCTTGAAAAATATACGCAAAACGCTGAAAAAACTATCTTAAAATATAGTAAAAATAACCCATTAGTGACAATCAACCTTAAAACAAAAATAAATAAATGTTTTATCGTTCTAATATCAATCCCCAAAATGTGAGTATTCACTTCGAGTAAGCTACTTTACGAGAGTAAGTGACAGAATCGGATAGTAACGATTTGTACGTATAGAGTATAAACCAAGGTTGCAATTCGAGGAGCAAAACTAACACTTAATTACCTTTTGAATGAATGCAAGCTGAAAATGTACAGACGGCCGAAGTTTGGGGGGAGGCCGACATTTGGCGTATTTACCCTACCTACTTTAAATTGGCGTTGTGGACATGCCTACCTAACTAAAGCTGTAGGTATTTAGTATACCTAGTTAAAATTCTGTACCATTATTTAGATTGGATAATTGCAAAGTTAAACGCTGCAATATTTTCATTTGTTTGTGTGGAAAAATCTTTATAAAAATAACGTTCACAACATAGTTTATTGCCTCTACTTGTAGTCAAAACGATAGCATTTAAAACTTGTACCGAGATTCCAGACGATTTGTATCCCAGAATAATCATTGTGAACTGAAGAATTACACTGCCAAAATCTCAGTTTTTCTTCATCAGAGTTATTGCCCAAAATGTTTGTTATCACTAGCACTGCGACCTCGATTGCTATCGGATAAGTGAATATTCAAAAATCATACGAAGTCATCGTCAAATACACGCCCCGTTTCTACGTCAGATAACAAGTTGGTAAACAAAAAAATATCACAAACTAGCCGGGCCTTACATCATTATTCAGACACAATCTTTCTAAATACGAAATGTAGCAACCTTCGGCGGGAGGCACGGCCAGCAACAGTCAACGACTGAACTCCTCCTCAGTCGGTCGCGGTCAGCCGACATAGTAGCACGTGTTTTATTGTTTTCACAACTCCAACACATCACAATGACCCAGCAAGGACCGGCGTTTGACGTCAACGCGATGACGTTGACTCGGTGGGTGCTGCACCAGCAGCGGACAGCACCCTCGGCCACAGGAGACCTCACCCAGCTCCTGAACTCTATCCAGACCGCAGTCAAGGCTATTCAGTCGGCCGTGAGGAAAGCCGGCATCGCTAAACTGTTAGTACACTTATTTTTCACTATTTGATTCTTTCAATTGATCATTGTGGGCCTAATTGTTCAATTTAGGCAATAGGAATATTACTTGTAGTTACAGTTATTTCATGTCATCGTGTTTATTACATAGCTCACGATGTTAGATATCTGTCGCTATTAGATAGATTACTGTTATTAGCGCTTATAACTTTCCCGCCGGTAATGCGGTCTTATCTATCTGTGGGACGATATTTATTCACTAGAAGAGAACAGTGTCCGTTCTTGTTTGGGCAGGTTAAGAAAATTAATAATGCAAAATAATTGACGACAACACTATGCAAATAAGAATTTCACCTTGTCCATTCGGCAATGTGATCAATGAGCTAAAATGCAAACAATGTCATTTAATTAACGATGTCTCTTAAAATAAACACGTCGACATGCCAACTAAAACATTAAAAAGTATTGCTAAACAGTCCAATTGGTATTTCTCGTAGAAATTGCTCAACTAAGTTTTGAAACGTATTTTGCCACACCTCCAAAGTCTGGCCAATACGTAGTCGACACACCCACAACCAGTCTAACGAGTCAAAACTTGCTGACCTTATCAAATGTTTCTTATCTTAGACAAGGAAATTGTTCATGAATACCTAAGCATGAATTGACAATATTCAGGAAAAAGTTGGGAGTTCCCGGAGCCTTGCTCCGAAATATTATCCGTCAAATATGTACGTTTAAATCCGAACATTAAAATAGGAAGGCCCATCACACAAATCGCCCTTTATCGATAGTTAAGGATAGATAAAATTTTCTCTTGCCTCCTGATCAGAGAAAGAGTAAATCGTAACATCATCCAGGTAAAGATATTGCGCCTAAAGTCCAGATTCCAGAATCTCTCAGTAGGTATATTTTTTTTTTCTCTAGCCATGGCATATCTGGCGACACCAATGTGCAAGGCGAGCAGGTGAAGAAGTTGGACGTTTTATCCAATGACCTGTTCATCAATATGCTCAAGTCTTCCTTCACCACGTGCCTTCTCGTCTCCGAGGAGAATCCCACTGTTATACAAGTAAGTTTCATACGAAAACCTGTATCGATCTCGATCCCACGTTATATTAAGAACAAGACATTTCAGCTAAGTAGCAGTTTTACTTAAGGAAGGTGATTAGAAGGCTATTAATGAGAAACATCTGACCTGACGTTAATTAACTCTTTAATAGACTGGGGCTATAGATTAACCGATAACATAGTCTTCAAGTAACACATTGGTTTTATGTAGGGTGATAGTTTCTATCTATTAGTAACACATTCATCGTATGTAGGGTAACTGATAGTTCTCGCGCGTGACGAATTCCTCGAGTCTAGCACAGCCCATATGTTTTTATTGTTTTCTCACTAAAACCCTTTATCCAGACAATATAACATAATCTTTACTAGGTCATGTGACTGATCATACCATAGGAAAAACAATAGAAACCATCTTATAACTATACTTAACTATACTAACTCATATGCATACCTGTTTGTTGAACTATAAAATTGTTGACTGTGTTATCAATCGGGGTCAAATGTTACACAATTAATTCATAACGATATCACATTGAGAAAAATACTCATTATTTTTATACGTTAACAGTACCTATATTAAAATCTTGACCCTACTTACTATCTACGAGGATTTATAAAAGCACTGAAAAATTGTTGTTGCTTGACAATCAAGTGCCTATTTGCGTCTGCGCAGGTTTGAATAGTTCCGCCTTTTCATAAATGTCAAGGTTAGCTTCAATTCAACAAGGTCCAATTTATGAATATCAAAATATATGTAGATATATTGAACAAGTTGTAGTATCTCAAGTGTTTAGCCTATTCTGTCGTCACCTATAGGAAATATTATACGTATGTCGCTTTCAGTTTCAAGGTCTATTGAAATTAATTCTACAATGGAATATTTGAAATTATTTTTTGTATAAACAGTATCCATTTTTCCTTATATAGAGTGTCTTTCTGGCGGACTAAAACCCAACCAGTGGTGGATCTAACGTAGTGGGCGTAGGCATGCCCACAACCCTTATTTACTTCCTTATTTACTCCCCCTTTATAGTACTTCCGTATGTGCTCTCCTTAAACTTCCTTATGCACTCTATGATGTACCTACTACTAACTGAACCCAACAAGGTTCTTTCTGGTGCCTTACGAACTAGATGAGATGATGATGTCTTTCGAAAATCCCGCATGCTTATTCACCATAAAAGACTCCAGGAACTAAAATAACAACTTACCCACAGGTAGAGAGCGATAGACGCGGTAAATACGTGGTGTGCTTCGATCCACTGGACGGGTCCTCCAACATCGACTGTCTCGTCTCCGTGGGATCCATCTTCTCTATTTACAAGTGAGCATTTATTTCAAACATTAAGTGTAACAAAAATACTAAGAGCTGGTGAGAACCAGTCACTACCTGTTTACCACTAAAAACTATCCTAAAGTGGACATAAAGGAAAACGTGCGGGAATTAAATTTCGGAATAGGTTAGCATGTAGATGGGCACTAATAAGATAAAAAAATCGCATCAAATACCTACCTCTTCATCAGCCTTTTCATTGCTGGGCACGGTGGTATCACTCAGGTCCCTGCAACTGGAAATGTACCTATTTAATTGTTTACAATATGAAGTTATTATTAGGTATACTATGAAATAAAAGCATTAACATATGTTGCTTTAATACATTTATGAGGTGATAGTCAATACAGCGATAAAATCACAATGATTTCAAAGGTTTATTGTACAAGATTAGATAAAAGCTAATGGAAGATTAGCGCCATAATGTGTTAGCAATTAAATTATAATTACTGTCTGGCAAGCTATCAATTGTTAGTGCTACATAAACAAAAAACACTTCGAATAGGCTCGGAAGATGATGAAATAAAACAGTTCGAAAATGATGACAGAAAAACCACATGGCATATCGATAAAAGGCAATGTTTATTAAAACCACATAATATAAAATTAATTTTAATACATTTAAAGAGAAAATGAAATATGATGAACGCGATTCTCGTCTGACACAGCTTCACCTTTAACTGGTCCCCTCCCGTTCAACTATTTCCCAGATTATTATGTCAGGTTTGTAAAAACTCAACGTTCCCATTTTGTCTTCGCAGAAAGAAATCAGCGGGCGAACCAAGCGAAGCTGACGCCTTACAACCCGGCAACGAACTAGTGGCTGCTGGTTACGCACTCTATGGCTCAGCCACCATGATGGTGCTCTCACTGGGCAAAGGCAAGGGGGTCAATGGGTTCATGTACGACCCCTCGCTGGGCGAGTTCATCCTCACAGACCCCAATATGAGGATACCTGAGAAGGGCAATATTTACTCTATTAATGAAGGTGAGATTTTTGTACTAATTTTGGTTCGCGTGATGATTTCATCCATCGTCACAGATCATTATGTGGATACCAGAGAAGAGGAATTTTAGGCTTTTAATAATGGAAGCGAGTTTTTTTTTAGCAATTTTTTGTTGGCTTCAGTTATTTCATTCGCCTACTGCACAAAGTCACATGTTCTGATTCTGAAACAAAATACTTTGTGTCACTTTGTTCCTAGAAATAAGATTGCAAGCAAATTAGCGAATAAATCGTTATTACATCGTGATACCATATCTTAACAAAGTGAATATTAATCAAAATCTGTACCGTATAGAAAGTTAAGTCATTGTTACTAAGTAACATGTGCCGATTTGATCAGTCTTTGTCATTATTTAAAATAGCATAAAAGCAAAAAAAAATGCATTATTTTTCTATTTACTTTAGTTACACAATCTTATCTTGTATTCTGGTTGCAAGTGACGAAACATTATTACCTATACAGAAAAAACTAAGTAAGATGGATTTAAGTTCAACAACTGGCCTTTATTCTTATTAAGATCTTTGATATGAAAACCGCTCAAAGATAGCTAGTTAAAAATTATTTGAGACTTCCACAGAGATAATGTGTATCAGGGCCCTGAGGGTCTCAACACCCTGCTATCATTTAGAATCTTCTATCAGAGAAGAACACTCTTAAAGGTTCTGCCTACTTAGTTCAATAATCCTAAACTTCACCTTCATTTCCCAGGTTACGCAGCAGAATGGCAGGCTGGCCTCCGCCAATACATAGATGACAAGAAGAACCCTAAGAAAGGCAAGGCTTACGGCGCTCGCTACGTCGGCTCTATGGTCGCTGATGTGCACAGGACCATCAAATATGGCGGTATATTCATGTACCCAGCCACTAAGTCTGCTCCTAATGGAAAAGTAAGTGTAGATAATCAATAACTAGAAGAGAAGGAAGAACTCCGAAATTCAATCAAGTTTGACCATGCTGCATGCTGACAGCAAAATTGTATTTATTCTGACTAGCTGCTACCTAAAATAATTATGTACCTGCAATTTAGACTAAAAACTCCAATCCGTCGTTGAATTCCAGGTCAAAACACCTGAATTCAACGTAAAATTTTTATACTTGATAGTATAAACATTTTACGTTGAATTATTGTTAATTTAATTATGGCAACTCTCTAACTCGACTAGTAAAGGAACGTGCAAAACACCGAATCTATCGATATCGATGCCTAGAGAATGTATTTATATCTTGAAAAACATGCGTACTCCAAAGGAAAACAGGATTTAATAAGAGAAATCACTGAACTTTGCTTCGAAAGTGAGTAATGCAGTAGACTGATAACTTTGCATCAGACACAATATAATCGTGACCCCAATCTGCGGGCTATCGGGAGTCGCAGGTCATTCCGCTTATGGTAAACAGTTTCGATACGGCTATTATTGACAAACACACACCTTTTATTATTATTTATACCCTTCGATGAGTTCGAGTCTCTTTTTTCTGTGAATCAATATTAAATCTGTGTTATCATTGATTTTAAAATGAATTATTGTAGCTACCTGAAGACGGAGACCTCAAAAAGAATAAATCTTGTTAGGTGTCGTGTGCTGTTTGAAAAATGATTCAATGTCTCCGTGTTTAGGTCACCTTTATTCTTCTTCTTTCGTGTCGATGACATGTCTTATAGTGAGACTACACTTTGTCAGCCCAATATGCCGCCACCTTTATGTAGATCCTAAAATAAATACATTTTCTTATCATCTTACTTACATAATAATATTTTATTTTTCCAGCTACGTCTACTCTACGAATGCAACCCAATGTCGTTTATAGTAACGGAAGCCGGCGGCCTGGCGACCAACGGTACGATTCCTGTCCTAGACATAGTGCCGACGTCCATTCATCAACGAGCTCCTTGCTTCCTCGGCTCCAAGCAAGATGTTGAGGAATTACTGAGCTACTTGAACAAATAGACTTATGTACCAAGTGATATGTTAAAACTAAAATAAATATGAATTTTGTAATTTTAATTACCTACTGTTATAAATGTTATGTTATAAGACTGAGGTTTTGTTTCATTTTATTCTGCACGAGAGAACTTCTTCCCGTATCTGGGTAAAAAGCCTTTCCATAACTAGTTATACCTCTATCGGCTAAGGATTCATTTTTGAACCCATATATAAAGAACTAGACAAATTGGAAAATGGCATTCACATTGGCGTTCACAGTTCAGCGCCACAATATAAGTTTTTAAAACTACAATATCGATAAAAATCAAGCAGTTAAATAAAACAACGATATTAAACTTAACTATTTTTTATTTACATGAAAAAATAATAAACATACATTACTTATAATATGATTAGCGCAGTGATCGGTTTCAAAAGGTCGCTCGCAGTCTTCACTTGATATTTTTAGAATATTGTGTATTTTTTTCTTAAGTCTTTTGTCAGCAGTTAGGCTGTAATACATTTTGCTTAGAATTTGTCTCTTATTCTAGAACTAGCTCAACATACTACATTATTGACGTATGCGTTCGCGCAGCGGAATGTTGTTGAATTTAAAGATTTTAATTATGCAGATAATTAGTGTAAGACGTCCTATAATTGTGTATGGTAAATAAAAATTTGTGTATGCAGCCATTGTGGAGAAATTCACCAAAAACAGATTCCGCTGGGCGAACGTTGGCGAACGTTGTCCTGGCGGAACTTTTTTTAATCCATAGACTTTAGAAGAAAAGAGATGTGTCCGAAAATTAGTGTGTATTTGTGTATAATTGATTATGTATGAATGAAATCAGTGCATGCATAAACTTCGGAGAAATTCAAGTTTCCGCTAAGCGAACATTTGGCCATTAGCTAGTTTTCATATAAAGCGCTTACATAGAGAGCTGTAGATTTTTACATACGTTGTTTTGAATTTGTTTATATTTGTTTAAAAAACAGATTTAGAAAAAGTCGTAGGGTTTAAAAGATAAAAATATAAACGTAAAATACACTTATTAGGTCTTAGTTCTTAAAGTATGCAGTTTGGGGTCTAGATTTTCACGTTTACACTAACCTTGTAAGTGTCTCCAACATGTTGCCAAGTATCAATGATGTTCCGTTAGTAATTAAAAAGTTATAGGATATTTTACCATGAATAGATCACTGTTTACAAAGCAGTCGAATATCACGACGTTCTAAAGGAATTGCATGGTAAAATGTATGCCAATAATTAGTTTAATCATTCAACTATTCACTTGCAAAATTTCATGTCATTAAATTCAGTAATCAAAGAAAGACAATTATAATACTGACGGAGCATCGAAAACCTACATAATCCGACCAAGTTCGGTTAGCTACAAAAAAGCGGCCGTGCCATATGTCTAAGAAACGTTGTTGTTGTTGTTTAGAAGGTGATTAGAGATTTTTATAAGTAAGGGGGCAGAATTTGCTAAGCTAAATCAATTTTTGGTTGAGCAGTAGTAAGTGGGGGTTGAAAAGCGAATATAATGGGGAAAATAGAAAATAATTAAGTCTAAAACCACGCAACACTTATCATATAACTGTTACGCACCATAACTTTGTATCGAGGTCATAAATATTAATCACGCATTACTTAAAATTAAATCTAGTATGATCTATTACTTGGGAGTCTAATTCTGAGATGTTACGGTGCGTCCCTAGTGAGCGATGTGAACGCCAAGCGATGCGGCGCTATTTTTAACCGACTTCCCAAAATGGAGGACATCTGTCAATTCGCTTCGGATCGCATCGCATTTGCGTTCGCGATTTGTCCACGCAGGACGCACCCTTAGGGTTGACATCACAAGCGAAAAATCTTATGCTCCGCGAATTATTAGGTTGAATGGGAGAACTAACATTATCATTTCGTTAGTACATTGAAGATTTATTTTATCACCACTTTCAGTCATTGTAATACATTTCATATAATATTTCATCGTCAATATTACAACACAGCATGGGCCTTCATTTTTCTGAGTGAACCATAATGTTACAATAAAATTCAGGAATTCACATTCCATTAAATGATGTCCACATCTCAATAACGGCTGTTTATTGTAGTAATCTATGATGAAAAACGCATATACAGTATAATCATTACTCTAACAGCCAAAGTCTCGCGTAATAAATAATGATTTCATTTCGTCGACCCTTTTAGCACATGTCAATTACTTTTGTCATCCATTTGGTGTTACATGCGCAGTAGTGTTTTGTTCATACATTTACGCAGTTTTTTGTCTTTACGCAGTCACATCATAGGTGCAAAAGTTACTTGACGTGACTATGAAGAACTTCATTATATCGTCTAAATATCATATCTACGCGGTGAGCGCAATAAACTGGTGGAACACGTCCAAGATGTGAGGGTCCAGGTCTTGTGTGAAGAGCAGTGTCTCCAAAGTGCTGCTGTACTTCTGCACTTGCTCGTGGTGCTGTAAAAGTGAATTGTTTAAATGAATAACAACCGTAATTTCATCAGAATTGAAGGGTTAAGTGGACAAAGGTGTTCTAACGAAAAAATCAAATTGAGAAATGGGCATTAGAAAATTTTAAATGTTAAAATCGAGATAGTTTTACATTTTAAATGTTTTATCTAAGTCAGAAGTGTCAATCCTTTTTAAAATATAATTTCTTACTAGATTTTATAACAGAAAGAAAATATTTTTAATATATTTATTTTTTACTTTAAATGTATGCACATTTGGTTGTTAACACCTTTGCTAGGGTCTGTATTTCTGGATATGAATAAAAATTTTATATTTTGAGCCCATCAGTCGATATATCATCACTTAAAACCTATGTCCATGCAAAAACTCGATTTTTTCAGTTTTGTCAGATAACACTTTTGTCCAATCTTCGTCAAGTCTTCAATTGTTAGTGCAAAGAAAATTCGGAAATGAGTAATTGGATCCATGCGAGTTGCATTTCACATAAGAGCCATCGAAAAACTTACATAATATCTTAGAATAAAATACATGTTTTTTAATACGGTCTAAAATTTTTACCCATACTATAATACAGCAAAATTATGGAAGAGTATGGAAGGCGAAAACTTGCTGCGCCGACCCCAAATAAAATTGGGATAAGAGCATAAAATGCAGTCAATAAGAATCATCATCATCTCAGCCATAGGACGTCCACTGCTGAACATAGGCCTCCCACTTCACAGATACCTGTTGGAAGCGACCTGCATCCAGCGTCTTCCGGGAACCTTTATAAGATCGTCTGTCCACCTTGTTGGTGAACGTCCTACGCTGCGCTTGCTAGTCCGTGGTCTCCACTCCAGCACTTTTTAACCCCATCGGCCATCCGCTCTGCGAGCAATATGGCCTGCCCATTGCCATCGTGTTAACGTGCCATCCGAACAATAAGAAAATCCCAGAACAATACTCACGATGAGGAAGACCTGGCTGAGCCTGGCGACGGTGCTGGTGTACCAGTGTGTGTTGGGGTCGCGGGCGTCGGTGTCGCAGCGCACGAGGTGCTCCGACAGGATCATGATGAAGCGCTGGAACACGATGAGGAACAGCCGCTTCTGGTCCATGTGGGCCGCTTCTAGACGTTCCTCCATACGCTCTACGGCCTGGGAATGACAATAATATGAAGTAATTTATGGATATAGATTAATTTGTGTTGCGTAGAGACACATTTCACAGTGTATCGGAGATTTGTGCTTTATCTACGAAGCCTGTTGTAGGCCGACAATAGCTAACGGAATTTGATGTAAGAATTTTCCTAAGACTTAATTACTAAAGAAGTTTCAGGTTGTAATGGTAACAAAATACGTCATTTAAAATACTTTCCGTACTTTGAACAACTTTTACGCGACGAATTTCCCGCTCTGTATGGACGACATGTCAAATAAAGGACATTGTCCATTATATTCAATACATAAACATACCTCTTCAGTAGGTTTGTCTTGATCCTTCTTCTTCTTGGTGTTGTTCTCATCTTCGGAATCTGAACTGCTGGAGTCTGCTCTAGCTAAAGCTTCTCTGGCCTCTTGGAGCTCACCACCTGAAATTATTGCAATCATAGTTTTAAACATAGCATCGAAGGCCTTGTAACATAGTGTACATAACATGCCGCTTAAAGTACCATGTTCTCTGGAGGAAACAAATGTTTTCAGAGACCCTGAAATTTCCGAAATCAAATACAACACGCATATTTGAGGCAAAAAAATAAGGTTTCTTCTAATCGTCTAAGCTTCAGGACCCAAAATCAGCCCAATGACTACTTTCTTAAAATTTTCGAACAAAGAGGCTAGATATCACAACAGAAAATCTACTCACTCAATTTAGAAACATGTTTGTTCATCTTATCAATGGTCAGATGCAGTATCTCCCAAAGATAGTTATGCGTGAAGTACGGAGCCATTTCCTTAGAGAACAGCCACGTGGCCACCGCATTGCACTCAACTATCTGAGTCTTGAGCATCTTGTCGACTAATACGCAGACCATTTGTGTGTGACGCTGCCACAGTTCCCAAACGTTGCGGAGAATACAGATTTGAGCTTCTTCGGATTCCGCTAAGATCTGGAAAATGGGTTTGCCAAGTTATTAGAATATTCTCGAAATGAATTTTGACAATGCGTGATATGTTTCTTCAGCCGGAGATGTAAGCCACCAGATGTTCCTAGGTAAATATACTGTTTTATTTTATTTCCTGAAAATACTTACAAATGACTTTACAACTCTTAATCTTTTTGTGGGAAGTTGTTGGCAAATAAATTATATAAGCAAAATTGATTTCAGAATGGGATTCAGAGATTGGATTACTATTAAAAGTTGCATTTTCAACAGGAGGATAGAAAAATCCAAAACTTACCTTGAAAACATAATGGAACTTGGAAATAGCAGCGAAACTATGCGATATACTCTTGCTGCCAAGATTCAGGAGCGTTTGTACGAACACATCGATCTTCAGAGGGTTGTACGGGGCTGCTTGGGCGGCAGCTGGTTGTTCACCCTCACGGAGAGGGTTGGGCAGTTCCCGGAGAACGTTCAGTGCTTCTTCTGGGGTACACTTGTTGCGAACACAGACCACTAACTGGTGGGCCGCTTCTGTGCCTGGTAGAGATGCTGCGGAGAGAAAAGGGAATGTATTTTTAGGTAAAATTAAACATAAATGCAAATGGTTACTTGTTATTTAGTTTGGCGATAAGAAATAAAATGTAAATATTCCAAATGCAATTCTTATCTTATATGCAATAAAAAAAAGTTTGTTTATTGACCAAGGTTTGGTGTGGCTTTTTAAAATACTGTGTAATGTATTTACCTACTGCGTAAATAAATCAATATAAATATGGCTCATATACCTTATCCTAAAGAACCCACAGCTCCTACTCCATGGGAAAAACTAGCACTAAAATATTCCGTTATTTTAATAACCCGAGACCTACCAAATAATTTCCCAAGAGCACCATGCAATTCCTCACTAGTTCGAGCGATATAATGGGGTTTAGAGCAATATGGCGATAATTAACGTAGATTCGGCGCGAGATTGCCGACGAACAATACCGGGGTATATAAGTAAGTCAAGGTGAAAGATAATAGGAAACATATCTATGTTCCTATTATAATCACAATCATAATGAAAGGTTCCTAACACACTCTTGCACAAAATTAACGCTAATCGCCACAAGACACTCCAAAATCGCGGAAATCTTTCGTTGCAACCATCACCTTACGCCGCTGATTTCGAAGCATGCATTCATTACACCACTAAACATTAAAGCCTATAACGAAAAAAAAAACTAAAGATTCTACACATAAATCACAATCACGAATTCAAGAAAATAATAATAACATTTGGTAAAATCAACATAAATTAGCCAGTCATCAAGGAAAGCAGTCGGATTCCCTATTCGTTCATGCATAACATCTCATGTGTGGGTATTCAACGCAAACCAATAATAAGAATGATTCGCGAACTAATAAATGCACCTATTTGCAATACCACCCCAATTCATTTTCAACCCTAGCTTCTCGACAATAGAATCTAAAATTCGATGGCGTGTTTAAAATTAGAGGATCGTTTTATAAGGCTGAGTGCAGACTAGCGTTCCGCGTGCAAATATAAAAAAGTCGCGAACTGTCCACGAGATGGAAAGTGGCGCACGCGAATAAGGAATTTCACTCGACCACCCCTCGCGTGGATGCTCGTAGTTTTTCAACGGACATCGCTTGTAAAAACAATCATGAGAATAGATATGTTGGAAAAGCGTACTCAGATGTTTTTAGGATATTACCATTTAAATAGAAGTATCAGCTGCTCATTATTTAGCAGGCAAATGCCTCATGTACATAGGTACTTATTTAATACTCATGTATTTTACTACAAACAATCACTACACCTCATTTACCTATACTTTTCTCGTGATTTTTTATACCTATTTAAATAAAAAATCAGATATTATTATTTTTCAAAAGCTTCTACTGTACACACTGAGGGCCACGCATTTCCAAAGTGTCAGTCAGCGGATATAAAACTCTTACATCCAAAGTTTTCTCAACATGTATTTCTTTTCCTATTCACCACAACACAACTAAGATAAAAATCCAGATTTTTATTATAAAAATGGCGTAGATATTTAAAAACTCATTAACCTGCGGACGTTATTGTAGTCTTGCAGAAGTTTCCTCGTTTACCGACAAGATACCTACACGTTGTATAAAGATAAGTTTGTATTTACATGTGTAAATTGAACTTCCTTTGGTAGCGTCAATGCCCTAGCCCTAGTCCTAGGTATACTATAGGTACCAGAATGTTAGCCAATATAAACTAAACGTATGTTTTTGTTCTCTTCAATATCATCTCCCGAACCTTTTCCCAAATATGTTGGGGTCTGCTTCCAGTCTAAGCGGATGCGGCTGAATAAAGTGTTTTACAAGGAGCGACTATCCGACCTCCTCAACACAGTTACCCAGGCAATCGTTCTCTTCAGTAATTAAAGGAAAAAGGATGCTACATGCAATTATCATCATCAACCTTTTTGGTATTTTCCCACTACAGGGCACAGGGTTATTTTCACACAGAAGAAATTCATTATACCATTGTATTAACAAATTGTTATAGTAAACCGTGAGTAATAAAGAAACCTCCCAGTAATCTAGCTAGATGATTTATGATTATTATGAAATCTGTATCCGACTATTATACAGAATAATACAAAGCCTCGGATGTAAATCAAATAAATATGTAACTTAATTCCTGAATAGTCCAAAAAACGACCCCTTATATAAAGCTACATTGTCTATGCTATGCTTATTTATGACCATAGAGCACTAGTAGAACCTCCTTCACACAATAAGCCGTGACCGTGAAATAAAAGTGAACTACGAAGCATAGATCGCGCGAATTTTTTGTCAATACTTTACTTTCCATTACATGCATTTACATAATTACTGCCGGCCAGAAATCAATAGTGATTGCGTTACTCACACGTCATATAACGTGTCGGTGTACAGTGTAAAGTAAACAATAAAAACTAATTGGTTCAAAATCCGCCCATAATGGATTCTGAACCATTTAGTTTCATATTGTCATAATTCATATTCAGCAATAGAATCGTGTTTTTTTTTTTCAAATTGAATGCAGAATGTTTTTTTTTTTTTCAAACCAAAAAAAAATTGACATCTTCCTAGCCTTTTCCCCAAGGAGGTTGTGGCTAAGTTACAGCCGAACAGGTCAATCAGTTATAAGGTTAAGTAACGCTTGGCGCCAATTTATCCCATTCAAACCATCTAGCAATAGTATAATCCCGCCCATTTTACTGTGGCATATATTTACTTTATTAGATATTTACAATAATAATATGTAAAACAAACAAAACTACAAATAACCAGTCCTATGTACCATCCAAATTAATTTGTGGCTAACAACAATGAAAGAAAACTGTTTTTCATTATTTTTCAACGGCGAACAGATACAAAAGATTAGAAAATCTACAATAATTGTCAAAATTATCACTGAATGAAAACCTATTATTATACCTGATGACAGAAAAATCCAGATGCATCAACGAGAGCGATGAATTTCTTACTCAAAGCGAAATGTATATAAACAACACATTACACCTGTGTGAAAATAAACTCATCCGCCGCTGTTCATCTTATGAATCTGCAAACTCTTAATGTGAATAGTAACTCTTTATAGCTAAGTATTGAATGCGATGAGTCGATCTATGCTCATAATGCATAGAGGATTTTTTGTACCCTAAAAGCTTCGAAACCAATAAATCGATTTTTGTAAAAATATTTCAGTCGTGGGAAGTGGTACACTATGCCCGGGCGAGGCTGTATTTTATCCGGTACAGGCAGAAGGTGGGAAACACCTATTTTTATAAAAATGTTGAGCATACGACCCATTAACCTGTACATATAAGTACCCTAGAAACATTATCAGCCCTTAGTCAAGCCAACTAAAAAAATTCAAATGCATCATTAAACTGAATTAACAGTTCAAATTCAAGAATCGAATCTCAAAATTCATGACTTATGTATGTAGAGGTTCCCAATTCGATTTTTTGTATTTTTTACTAGAGCCGTGCTACAATATAATGACAATATTCATCCCGTACTCATTCTATTCAACCTAATAAAGAAAAGTATAAACAGACTACGTGGGTAAGGGTGGGTTGCTCGATCAGTTTGAACGTAGAACGCCAGTAAGCGCCGTCCGTGCGCCCGCGTCGCTCCTAAGTACGCAGTAACAGTAACAGTGGGACACATACCGTGCAGTGCCGTGAATTAGTGAAACATGAGATCCGCATTAATATGCGTCTTCTTAGCACTTGTTGTGAGTATGGAGATTATAATTATTGTTTATAGGAAAAATTTGGTGTTTCCCATTGAATAGTGTATAAAAATATAGGATAGTGTAGCTTTCTCTGTGAAAGAATTCTTGGAATAAGCTTCAGTGCTTAAAGATCAGTTCTTTAGATTATTAGTTTAGACAGAAACCAGGCATAATATTTATCTGGAATTTTGTGATAGCATCCTTCAACTATAATAATAACTTGATGGTTAAATATATAATAACAATGACCAATATTTTGTTGAATACTCATACAAGGTTTGTCAATCAAGTTAGTCTCAAACAAAAATAAGAAATCGTCCGGCGATCCTAGGAATTAATTGACCAAAACGTTGTCTGATATGCGACTGATTTTCTCTGCTCATAATTGCAGCATTTCTTATTAATAAATTCTAATCAGTGGTTTCGTGTTAATGTAGCTAATAGTTTGATTTAAGAATTTTGTCATCTATGATCAGGTTGGTTTGGTTTTAAGTTAAGAATTAAATAAATGATAAAGAACAGAAATGTATATAAGTTGAAGAAGCAAGCTCTGATAGTTATCAAACCTAAAATTTTGACAGCAAAAGGAACTCTACACCACTTAGTATCTTTTAAATAACTGCATAAATTTGATGCAACTTCCCCAGGAGTTATAATAAAAAGTCCCGAAGACAATCACAGACATATTGCACATTTCAAGCTTTCGAGAAATTGATCAACAAAACCTAAAACACGCACAATAAGACATGCTGCGTCAACAATAACAAGCCTAAATCGTAGAAAACCACAAATTTTATTTGATAGAGTTTTTTATTTAATGATTTACATTCAGGCAACAATGGCCCAGGATAAAATAACATACAGGGTGTCATTAAATCTTATCACACATACTTTATGGTATTCTATGCCGAATTGTAAAAAAAATAACCTAATCCATTCATTGGTTTAGCCACAGGAGTCATTTTTCGTTTTTCTAGATAGGAGTATTGAATGTTTTGATCAGTTGACAGCCGTCAGTCTTCAAGGGAGAGTTTCAGCTGTTTGTAATGACTGACTTTTATATGGTGTTCTAATTTTCACAAATTTTTATTCTATTTACTTTGTTTGAAAAATTCATTTTTTTATTTTTACGTATTTTTCTTTTTTCTTTGTGTTAATCGACATATAATAACCAGTATATTAACGCATTTCATTTAATGTGATTGTGAACGACACACCCGATATACCTACGTTATATATTTAAAAAACTTGCTAGTAAATACATAAAACCTAAGTCTGTCTACAAAACCGCCGACCATAGCCCACAAATAATATTACTGTAACAATATTATTAAACGCATTATACAACAGAGATCTGACCTTAAACCGATACCATTGTACAGATGAGATCTTCCCATGCAAGTGGAGCGATCAACTATATCTACTGTCGCGGTGCGATTTCTGCGTGGAAAACTATATTTTTGTTGAGCAAATTAAAATAGCAACATTAATTTAATAGCGCCTTGGGAATTTTAATGGGAAATTTTTGGATTGCTTTGTTTTTATTAAGTGCTAAACTGGTTTTTAAGACACAAACATGATATATGTGTTTAGATGTAGGTCTATGAACAGGCTGATTTTTCGTGGCGTAAATAATTTAACCCCTGTCTGGTAGAAAGCAATTGATTGGCGCGCTTTTCAAAGTTTGAAATAATGAAGACAAAAGCTTCTCAGGCATTTTCCATAAAATCCTGTTATAATAAACCTAAAACCACGTTGGGCGAGTTTTGTGATTAAACATAGATTTGCGCATACGATGTAAACAATAGAAGACATTATGTAAACTACTTTTCAAATAGCCATTTCAGACTTGAACAGATACATAAATGTATCAAATCACTAATAGAACTTCCTTCGTCTAATTAACGTATTCCTATCTCTTAATAAGACCTGCTTTTGCGAAAGACGATAAATCATTTGACGTTGGATTAGAACCACAAGTCACACAGTCTGTAGTATTGGATGAAGATTCATTGCGATCCTGATATCAAAAGTTATATCTAGAACTAAGTACCATAAATAAACTGTATAAAACGGTATAAAAATAAAATAATGCTCTCTGTATAACTTTAGAGGCATATAACTTATCAATATACATTATAATAAATAAACGCGATTTATGAATTAATTTAAAAATAATAACATGTCAAATTAACAAAGACTTTGAATTTGACGATAAACTAGAGGCCGGCTTTAGTCCCACACTATCAGAAGTCAAATCGTCTCAACGTTCAGTCATGTGAATTAAACCAAGCTTCTACGCGACAATGATGTTTTTGTATTGTTTTGTACTTCATAATTTTCATAAATACGATGTAATAGCTATGGTGTATGTAGTCGTTAATTTATATGGTGATAATGAACAATAATGATGTTGATTGAACTTGTTTAATATATTGAAATAACAAGTCTAGTGGAATTTAGAAATTATATTCCAAAAGTCGCTACAGTAAAGTCAAACAGGTCTCAAAACTTCTTCCGCCTTTTACAAAAAAAAAGCAATAGAACTAATTTTATAAAATCTCTTTCAAATTATTAGATACATTAAGTTGATGAACAGTCTCTCAAAAATGTACCAAAACTATTTATTTACATTCTGTATCTACATAATCGCTACGCTGAGTGCGTATTCAGGTCTAGATCAACCACAGAAGCCATTTACGATACGTCCGCTCATTTATTGTTAGAAGATACAAAGAAATTGCTAAACGCGAGATTAGGATCTCCTTGCAACGTTATGAAATCTTCATACGCACACTATGTTCGAGTATGATAAACGATTGTTTCACACAAATGCTCACTATTGAGGTATTTCGGTAGTAAGTAAAGTAAGTTCAATCAATTGTTCATTATGTAGACAGTTAGAAAATTAACTATCTACATCTTGTAGATAGACAATTTCCGATGCGTTTACAATATGGTTTTTTTTATTTGAGAATATAAATTCAGTGTTATACAAAACAGATTCACTTCATCATGATGAACTTTCTGATGATAGTTTGACTGTCTAATATAAACATTCCGCCGCACAATTAAACAGAATTTTCGTAAACATTCGAGAAAATCAGAAACGGATGAAGGAGGGAAATGAAAATAGGTAGTCAAATTTTAACCAAATAAGTTGGTTTGTGCAGAAATTATTCAATTGGAAACTCATCGCGGAGGGGTTGGATCGTCCGGCACGCAACTGATTTGTAACACGCCAACGTCTCGTGCGCACTTTCCCGCCCACCACCATTTTACTTTCAAACGCATACTGAAATATCCACGTTTTTTTCTGTCATACAATTGTAATGATAAAGTGGTCATCGGGCACTCAATTAACGTTCGTTGGCATTGTCACTTCATGGTTATTAAAATATGAATGTTCGCATTACAGGTGCACAAGGACGGAAGTTGTGCTGAGAATGATGAAGAGTTCAAACCTACGCCGATCCCGCTCATCGACTGGCCGAGCAACAAACACAACTCGGCCGGGACCCTACAGGAGATCATCAAGACTGACGCACCCCCCACGGTGGCAGCTATTCCCGCGCATTACTGGGAGGACGCCCTCAGGCATAGCGTGTACTTAACCCTCGTCAGAGACAAGATAGACCAATTAATAGCAAAAGGAGACTACATATCGCCTGACAGCAGACCAGACTTGCAGACGTCAAAAGAAGTCGATGATCACGATCTTTGGGATAAAATTAAAACAGCTAAATTTGACAGGTTAAAGGAAGAGCCAATTCCACCCGCCGACGTTACTATATTGGCAAGAGGTAGATTGCTTGAAGATAAGGACGGATACAGATTCGTAGAAGAAGATGCAACACTGAATAATTGCAGTAGCAATAATTGCACTAAAGGTGTCAAAGCCTTTTGGTCAGTAAAACGAATGAAACAAGGAGAACCATCGCCTGGAAAATACCACTACGAGTTGACATTTTCAGTAACTTCGCAGACACCAAGAAAAGTGAAAAAACCATATGAGAATCCAGTTAGAACATTTACTATTAAAGAGAACACACCCACCGAACCTCCACAAGGTCGTAACTACGATAAGTCGGCCCACCACAACGATAAGTCGGCCCACCACAACGAGAGACCCCAACGGGCCATTTGGGTCCATAAAAATATAAATCCATTGACAACTTACCAAAGACGTCCGCATCATTCACGAGGCCTAGACCGGTTATTCTCCTCATTATTTTCCGACGAAGACACCTACGAGGAGCCTATACCATCGTACAAACCCAAAACTAAAACTTACGTGCCCCATGCGTTTCCTCAACATTCTAAAGTAGGGTACGTTGATGACAGAGAAACGTACCATCAGAAGAAGATGATTCCTTATCCGATGACGAAGCACCAACCATACAGATACACTCACAATCCCCTCCCACCTCCCCCAGTGCCGTACGTGCAGCATCCATACTATAACGTAGATCCTATAGCGAATGTTCCATACGTACCACCGTACTCAGACAATCGCTTTGTGCCATCCAATGCAGTAAAGACCACAAGACCGGCTGTTTTGCCGACACCTATTACAAATTATCCACTCCTGAAAGAATCCACCGTCGAAGTTTCTGTCAAGACTAAACCGAATACAACAGACTATACAACAAAAGAACCAGAGATTGCAACGAATTTCAAATCTATACAATTTGTAAATCATCAGAAACAAACGCCAGTGAAAATTAGTTACATAACTGACCACATCAGACCTCCAGTATATAACGCACCACCGGGGGTTTTCGTTACTATGGACAAAAAACCTTTTAAACCAATGCCACCGCTTAAGCTTAATCACGGAAACAAGCCACATAAGTCTATTCTTCCAGATTTCCGTCCAAGCCCACAAGTTCTTGATACCCAATTCTCTGAACAAGATACGGCAGCTGACACTGCATTTAGACCAATTTCAATGAACTTCACAGATATTTCAACCGAAAGTAGTTACGATTCTGGAATTCAGAATAGTATCAATAAGAATATTCGTAAGCACTTATCAGGTAAGAAACCGACAAAAAAGCACGAAAATATTAAATACAATCGCCCACCCACTGTAATGCCTGATATCATAACAGCTGAAACCCTGCCAATCGAAGACAACTCCATGGAATGGGCTAATCTCTTAGGAGCTTTTACTAAAACTACCCCGATGGCATCACACAAGGACAGGAGTTCTACGGAAAATAGTGACTCAGTTACTTCTACAACACCTTCAACAACATCCGCTGCTGAAGACCTTACAGAAGATGTGAAAGAGAGGGAACATGAGACTCCATCGACGAGTACAACAACCACTAGCACAAGCACAACGACGACGACCACTACAGCTAAACCTAAGAAGCGAACACGCCCGCCGCCGAAGTTCAACAAACAAGATAAAATCAAAAAGCATAAACGAATCACCACTACAACCACAACCACAACTACAGTCAAACCGACACGAAAATACCATCCAAAGAAACCAACATCGACGTCTCAAGCCCATGATTTGACGCCTCAAGCAAGTTCTGCAGCAACCAGCGCAGCTAACTCCATATGGGAAACAAAAGCACTCAAAGCACCGGCAAATAGTACAACCACGAGTACTACTACACGACCCACGATGACCGTCAAACTAACAACAACCAGTACTTCTAGCACTACCAGTACATCGAGCCCCAGCGTGGACACCGAACAGCCGGTTGTTACTACGCAACCGAAGAGTAAAAACCGTTTCAGACAATCCACACTGATGCAAAAAGGCACGTCGGTTAATCACGACAAATGGTCAACAAGCACACTCGACAAGAACCGAACGAACTCTGTTTTATCTAACAAGTATCCAAGAAGAAAAACGTCTAAATTCCAAGGATATATTCCTGCGAACAAGCCCAGGAGTCCGGAAGTTGTGAGAAATAAGGAGGATCATAGAGACCACGTCTTTAATTCCAATCATGAAAACCTTAGTAGCACCACTACAGAACAAACACAAGAGGCAGACGAAGATATTTTGGTAAAAAGGCCACAAGCTACTACTACTCCAACTTACGAAGACGATGACATGAATGAAGAATCGTCAGAGTGGCCGCCTGAGGAAGGAGAGGAGGAAACTGAGCCAGCACAAAGAGATTTCACAATTGATGCTCAAGAATCCAAAGATGACAATGAATACATTTTCCCAACTGCTAGTATAGAAAAAGAATTAACGACCACCGAATTGACAGTGGTTGCGTCAACTCATTCAGTTTCAAAGAATAAGACAAAATGTCAGAAGAAGAAACATAATAACCTAACTACTACTGAAGCAGCGAACAAATCGTCTAGTGTTGTGGCAACTACCACTGCCAGTAAAACCTCAAGTACCACTACTACAACTTCAAGCCCAACAATGGACATATTAACTGAATTGTTCGGAGGTTTCACAATGGATGATGCAACAGAAATACCAGTGCTGTCTACTGCTGCACCAGAACCAGATCCAAGTCCGAGTCACAAGCACCAACGTTACGTAGACATGGATGATGATATTAAAGACTTTCTGCATTCCCTTGAAAAGAGGCATGACAATAACACAAGTCATAATAATTCCGAAGAAGAATATGATGATGAAACTGACGATGAAGATTCTCCGTTCAATAATGACGAAGAAAATTCAGACAGCAGAAACTTAGGTGAAGAATACTATGATGAAACGCAAGAAAGTCAAGATCGGCCGTTTAGTTTATTAGAATTAATGGCTATAGAATAGACTGAATGTTTTCCTAATCTGAATACTCATACTCAGTGTTGTAGCTTTAAATGCTGTGTCCGTCATTGATCTCTGAGCACTGGCAGTGACCAATGAAAGCTATTTATTGATTGTTATCGCAGATATATTGTCAGCATTCGATCAGGCGCCGCCTTGTACTTAGTTATATGGACATAAGGTGCTTTCACATAAAGATGTCATGTAGCGGTATTAAATGTCTAGACGGTGCTGATCCAGTACAGATCTGCGTGTATGGAAAAACTTTAAATGTGAAGTTACAAATAAATTAGAAAGCATTTAGCGCCGAACCTAATTGGAAACTTTTGTTTATGAAAACCTATTCAGTACATAAAATTTATAAATTGAAAAAAGTCAATGTTTTCAGAAACAAAAGTTTACAATGCTCCTTAAGGCTTATGTGACGCCAAGAAATTCAAAGTACGCTGCACGATTCCTATTTTTCTGTGTTACCGGAATGTAAATACTTAAGTTCAATTAAGTTTAAATTAAGGTAATAATAATATTTTTGTATAATAAATTATTATAAAGATGATTTATTTAAGAGTTTATTCTCACCTGCACCTTCCATAGAATACTTGTAAATAGGTTCAGGTTTCAGAGGTACAAATGCTGCAAAAGATTCCGGTACCATTTCTTTTATCCTTTGTTGATATGACAACCTAAGGAGATGTAAAGAAAAATAATTATTTTTAGTCAGGTTGATTTAAGTATAAATTTATTATTTAAAAATGATTTAGGTAATTTGTACCTGAGACATTTTCCAAGAACCTCTCTAATAAACCTGGGTTTGGGATGATCAATATCCAACTGAGTGCATGCTTCCCACTCCTCCCAGGACCAACGGTATTGGAAGTTGCTAAGATGGTAGGAGAACCAATTCACAAATCTGAAAAAATAATAAAAATATGTGGTCACACAAACAGATCAATAGAACATTACATTATGTTCCTTTTTATCAATGATTTATTTTAAAAGGGTAAGTTTAAAAAAATCTATTTATTTTGAATTCCATATACAAATTAATTGATGGCTTTTATAAACTCACCTATCAAAACAGGCCACATTCATAGTGTCAATTCTCATAAACAATATTTCTGTAGCTTGAGCCAAAACCTGTGGCATGGTCGAAGGCTGGAGTTTACAGAGCTCAATCAAAATAGATCCGTAACAAATCTCTAAATATCTTGGCCTTGGCAAATTAAACAATTCAGCAAATATTATTTCTACAATACAGTATTCTAAAGGAATCTTTGCTTTGTATGGGAAGCAGAGTAGTTGTGCCGCACACTCTTTTCGTTCCAAATGGTAAGCTTCCAAGATGTTGTGTAGATGCTCTTCAATGAGGAACCGTTCGATGGAGTGAGCTCCGGGAAGGACTGGTCCATCGGGACAATCTGTGTAGTCGAACATGCGGAATATGACTCTAGGCATGGGATATGTGTCAGTGTCATTGTGTGGTGGTGGCTGGAAGAAATATTAAGCATTGAATTAGTAAACTGTAAACACAGGTATATGTCTATTGAGATTCTTTTTTACAATATTTTTATCAGTACATATTGTACTCATATTATATAAAATGACCATACTTTATATTTCTATTACAATTGTTTTTTCTCAGTAGCTCTGCTTAGAAACTATGTATATTAAAAAATATGTAGAGTTAATTTTTCTTGTAATTATAATCTTACCTGTATAGGAGGAAGAGTGTGTTGTAAGGCTTCACACAAAATTGAGTCAAAGGCAAGGTAAGGCCTAGGAATATGCTTCTCTGACCAGTTGTCTTGCTTCAACTTTTTAATTTGAGCCCATAGACAATCCAGATACTCTTCCTGAAGGTGAGGGGTATCAGTAGACCATACTTTTAGAGCTGGCCAGTGCTTCTTGCTGCGTTTGTTTAAGAATATGTCTATGGTGGTTAGTAAGTGGTCTAATTGGGATTCTTTCTTCTCGTATAACTCTCTGCCAACCCATGGTAATGCTGATAACACAGCAAACACAAACCAATCTCTTCTGACTTGAGGAACTCCGTCCTCATTAGCACAGTCCACTAAAGTCTCCAGCAATGTCAATAAGGATGAAGCAGCCAATACATGGCAGTTCACCAAGTCAGCTATGAACCTCAGACAATATCTGGCAGCATTCCACTTGCCAGTTTTCAAGTTCTCTTTGAAAGTCTTCACAATGTAGTCAACAAATTCACCACCAAAGTTGTAGTTCTTAGCATTGAGTAGGCCCACTAATGTAGCGTATATGGTGCATTTCTCAGGCATACGAATTGCACAGTCAGTAAGAATACGTAGGATCTTCACTCGAAACGTACTCAAATCAGCTTCCAATACGCTCGCTAAGCCTTCCAAGTTACTCTCTAAACTGGAGCTACTCTTCTCTCCCACCCTCAGGATCAGAGACTCCAACCTATCCTCAATCTCCTGGTTTTCGGATACACGACGTCTTTTGCGATTGAGACGCTCTAAAACAAAAGTTAACCAAGGGTCATCAAACCAATATAATTTCTAACCTACAAAATACAGAGTAAAATATTTTCCAGCTTACCGTAGCCATCCTCATCGTCATGGGCCCTTCTGCGATTCATTTCTGTAACTTGAGAGGTACGTAAAAAATTTGAAACAATGTAATATTTCAGTAATGCAACTAAAATAAACTGAAAAACGCCAACAAACAAGTCAGCGAACGGCGACCGACGTCGACGACCACAGACTAAATAAAATTAAACAGACAGACAGACAGACGGAAAGAGTAAATTATTATTTTCTCCTATATATAAAATGTTAGCTGTTGGTGATATTTGCGCAAGCATACGCAAATAAGTCCTTTAAAATCTTTGCAGAGTATTTCACGCGTAAAACTCATCAATCGCACGGCAAAGCACCACAATCCACAGGATCCGTTTCTGCACGGATTATGAATGATGCCAGCGAACTGTCAAATCAAAAGTTTTGCATTTTGTCAACATTTTGTTTTTAATTTTTGCAAATCTCATGAAATGTAAAAAATGTTACAATTTTAAGTTTGAATTTATTGTTTCAGTGAGGAATACAAGGCAGCTTTTTAAGGATGTCCTGCAATTACGCTGATGGATTGTCGCCCTATGAAAATAAAGGAATCTTAGGAGTACCAGAGGTAACTAATCCAAAATTCAGATATCTTCACAGTAATTAACATAATATATTGTAAATCTGACTTCATTCAACATCGTTGCTTTAAATGGTTGCAGAAATTCGATTCCCTGGAGAAATTCAACAAAAAGTGCGAGTTATTGGCTCAGCTCATAGAACAAGCGAAACATGTGGTGGTACACACTGGGGCAGGCATTAGCACTTCTGCTGGCATACCAGACTTCAGGTAAATAAGCCCCTCGTATCATTTCACTCTCAGTTTCATTCATGAAATGTTCAACACTGCTAAATATCTCAATGATTACAGTGTATCACTGAACCATTGAATTTAGATGTTGAACACAGTTTTATAAAACTCCGCCCCTAAGACGACCCACTGACCAATTTCTTATTTTTAAATATCAGTAGTATAAACATTACTATACAATCTAAAAACATTGGAAGTTAAGCTAACAATAACGATTATTGTTTCAGAGGACCCAATGGAGTATGGACACTAGAAAGAGAAGGCAAGAGGCCCTCAGTGAACATCTCGTTCACTGACGCCAAACCCACCAAGACCCACATGATACTCAAGAAGCTAGTAGAATGTAACAAAGTACACTATGTAGTCAGTCAGAACATTGATGGATTACATCTGAAGTCAGGCCTGCCGAGGAAGTATTTAGCTGAGTTACATGGCAACATGTTTATTGATGAATGCAATTTGTGTAAAAGGTGAGGGTCATGAAACTGTTTTCTTTATATACTACAGTTTCTATTACTTACACATATGTCAGCCAGTGCTGGCACTACATATTTTATGATAAAAAAACATTATTTTTTCATATTTGTACAGCAAATCATCAAAACTATCATAATATTGTACACCATGATTAAAACTAATGCAGGAGATTAAGACGCAAAGTAAAATTCAATTGGCAGTCTGCTAGAAAACACTTTCCATGTATATTGATATATTGATATAAGCATCCCAGCACTGTTTCAGCCTGTGATAAACTGAAAGCTTGATTAATACTCCTCTTAAATTATTTGCTACACAAAATCCAGAGCTCTTTCCTGTTTCATAAAATATTCACTACAATATTTACCATACCCTTCCAGGCAATTTGTACGAAGTTGCCCAGTAGAAACAGTTGGTAAGAAATGCAGTGGCGTGCCCTGTGCCGCTGAGCATGTCACCGGCAGACCTTGCAGGGGCCGTCTGTATGATGGAGTCCTGGACTGGGAGCATAGCTTGCCGGAGAATGATCTTACTATGGCTGAGTGGCAGTCTAGGTAATCTGATTTTCAAATTATTCAAAAAAAAATTTAATGCTCTGCTCAGTTACTCTTATGAAGACTAGAGTTCATTTTATGGCTTGCGATTAACTGTAGGAATTAATAACTGGATATTTTCCTACTCTCTTTGCAGTATTATGCAACATCTTAAATACATTTGTATTATTTGTATAGTATACTATTCTATTTCAGCATTGCAGATTTAAGTATATGTCTTGGAACAACCCTACAAATTGTGCCAAGTGGAAATTTACCCCTGGAGACCATCAAGTATGATGGAAAACTAGTCATTTGCAACTTACAACCCACCAAACATGTAAGTATCTTTGGTGTTTTAGCAGGCTGCTCTTGTAAAACTGGATTTTTAAAAAACCTAGTTATTACTACGTTACTTTTTCGTCTTTTTCAAACCTACATACCTAGATTATTTACAAACTCCTTTACGAATTTTGAATAATTTGGCAAAGGAACAAGTATACTGCTTTAGATAAATATAGACTTTAAAAATAAATCTCTGTTTTCAGGACAACAAAGCAGACCTAATAATAAACTATTACGTAGATGAAGTACTAGAAAAAGTGATGAACATTCTCAACATAGACATACCATCATACTCTGAAGATGACAACCCCATAAAGAGAGCTGCCTCCACTATTATAGATTGGACAATTGACAGACGCGACGTTCTAAAACTAGAGAAAATATTCAAAGCTAAATGTAAAGGAGTGAAGAAAAAACGAATTCTAATAAAGAGTAAACGTAATAGTACGGAAATTAGCTCCGTTAATGGTATTAGTGAGGATAAGTCTAAAATAATTAAGTTAGAAGTTAAGGAAGAACAAAATAATGATTGTGTAGAAGTTAAGCCTGAACCTTTAGAAAATGGAAGTGAAAATGATCAAAGAATTGACACTTAAAAAGTTTTAAGTAATGTGTGTAATGTGCACGTAGGTATATTTATTTATGGCAGCAGTATTTTAATTTCCACTTGATTATATTTAAATGAATTCGAACTGTATTATTTTCTATGTGAATAGATTTTTTTAAATCAAAGTACAATGTTCTAATCATTCCACAGAATGTATAAGATGACATATTTTGATCAATATAGGTTAAAAATATGTACCAATGAACAATCATTATGTTTTATACAATACATAAAACTCATGAAGCAATATAGTAAAATAAATAATTTATTTATAAAAAATATCTTCTTATTTACAAAATATTATTACTCTTTGGTAACATTGGAATGTTAGGAAATCTCCATGCTATAAATATAACTTGTACTATTACTAAAATCTAGCAATTTCTTTAAAAATAAATTGTATAAAAAAATACAAAATTTCATAAATTTTCAAACCATACATACAACAATTACTTATAGCAAAACATATTTTCATGTAAGAAGATGTTTCTTTTTGATTTACAAAAAATATGCAAAATTCATCGGAAGATTTTCATTTCAAACATGTGTAGGTAAATGCTACTTTAACTTTAACTAACCCGACATAAAAACTAAAAACCAAAAAATAAGTACAAAAACAAACTAACACAGCATAGAAGTGAGTTGGAATGCTATCAACGTCACTAAAGGCAGTACCAAGTTATCCACTTGCTCAGTTTTAGCTTCAACCAGTCCTGAAATAGCTGCTGTCACGGCTACTCGAAGTGATGCGTTGCTAATGTCTAGTAGACCTGAATGAAACAGATAGATTTCAGGAATCGTCACTCTACTATTATACGCATGAAAGTTTGGTTGAGGTGAATACTACACGTTTAATTGGAATTAATTGGAAAACTGGCCGGATTTTGATGAAACTTGGCAGTCTGGTGTTAATATACAAGCAACAGGATCTGGGTTCCCTCAAATGGATAAAAAGAGCCTTATTATTAGACTTTCGCTGTCCGTCTGGCACTAGGCTGTCTCATAAAGATTTAGTTGAAATTCTTATAAGTGAAGTGTTAATGAAACGTTGCAAACAAGAATTAAATCAATGTTTTAAGGGGTCCTGGGGTGCTCATAAAAAAGGAGCCGTTTTATCGAAAATGGTACGGAACTTTTCCGTAGACGAGTCCGACTCGCCCTTGACCAGTATCTCTGGGTGCGTTTATAATGGCGGCGGCAAGGACTGGTAGGATAAATTCTTCAACTCACCAAACAGGTGAAGTGCATGCATAACTCCTACTTGTGTCAGGATGTTGAAAACTGTGCCTTCTAACGTTTTGTGTCCATCTGCAAAATAGAAAATAGTTCAAATTAGTAGGCTGTGATTTATACATATGTAGCATCTAAGCGTACTACGCAGGCCTGAATAGGACTGTATTTAATAAAAATGCTTCAGCAAGATTGTAAAAGTATTTGTAATCTGTCAGACCATTTTTGACGGAGAAAAATTAATAAAATATAAAATAAAACACGCACACAAAAAGGTAGGAAGGTATAAAGGTTTTAGTCCGCCACATGTTCCCCCCGGCCAGACCGTGACTACGGTCGATAAAAATCGGGGAACTTTACACGACGCCCGCTTCTCGTTATTTTCGCCCCAGATGTCGTATTGGTGTTAGTAGTGTCAGCTCTTGTGATTTCATGCTGCGCCTCATCACGTGCTATGAAAGCTGGTTTGAGGCGGTCGACTGACACGTTGCTTGGCTTTCCCCGTATCTCGATCGTGAAATATTTTTCATGCCTCTGTAGAACCTTGTAGGGCCCCGCGTACGGTGGTTCCAGTGAACGTCGTACATGGTCTCGACGGAGGAAGACGTGGGAGCAGGAATGAAGATCTCGCGGCACGTAGAAGGGCGACGTGCTATGCCATGCTGCAGGTTTCGGAGTGAGGCTGGCCATGTGACGCCGTAAACGATTTGCGTACTCGGTGACGTCAGCTGTGGTGAAATCTGCTTGCATAGATATGAACTGACCGGGAAGCTGTAGTGCTTCCCCGTAGACGAGCTCGGCTGGCGTAGCTGGGGGGTTTGTGTATCACGTCGGGGTCACCAATGTAGCATCTAAGCGTACTACGCAGGCCTGAATAGGACTGTATTTAATAAAAATGCTTCAGCAAGATTGTAAAAGTATTTGTAATCTGTCAGACCATTTTTGACGGAGAAAAATTAATAAAATATAAAATAAAACACGCACACAAAAAGGTAGGAAGGTATAAAGGTTTTAGTCCGCCACACATACAAGTCGCCAATTTTCACTCTTCTATGAGCGATCTTGGAGCGACCTCAGTTGATGGTCTCTGCCGTCTGGTTGTTCATTCTCGAATTTAGACGACATTTGGCACTATTATGGCAAAGTCCTATGCCCTTTTTTGGAATCATGAAATAAATCATCATCAGATTTTTTAAATGTCGCACTGCAGGGCACAGGCCTTTCTCACACAGATGAGCGTTAACCACCACGCTTGCTCAAAGCGGATTGGAAATTTCAGACTTAAGTCCAGATTTCCTCAAGAAGTCAAAATGACGATAGAACTTACCTGCCCATTTATTGAATCCGTATTTGGATCCGAACCAGCTCGCAGCAGTATCTCCAACTCCTATCGACAGGACACCACTGAGTAACTCCAGCTCGTAGCCCGGGTGTACGGGTACCAAGACCAGTGGACAAGCCAGGCCTATGTATAAGTATAGTGGTGTCATCGCGAAACTACCCACATCCTGAAACATTATTATTACAACTTAAAATGCAGAATGGAAGTGGTTTTGAAAATCTCGTCGTTATCTCCATAGTTATTTTTCACATATTCAACTAATTAAAAAATATTTACATGCACATATTAAATTTTGAAATTAAAAAGGAACTCAATTATTCAAGCGCGATTGAACCTCAGAGGTAGGGCTGCCATCCGTCTGGATATCCCCGGATTTGTCCTCGTTTCGAGGCCGTCCGGGCGGGGTTTTAAGAAGTGCCCGGACACTTTTCATGTAAGGAAGCACCTCATTGAATTTAAGTAGGCATATGTTAACAGTAAATGGATTACAAATTAGGTATTATTTTGTTAAAAAAAATCGTACTCGTTTAGGGAAAAAATGCAATTTACGCCAAATGTCCGGGTTTTTTTTATGTTTGTCCGAGTTTGGCGAAATTCGAGATGGCAGCCCTACTCAGAGGGAACATGAACTTTGGAGGTATTAATATAGCACTGCCAAGTAGTTAATTTCAGACCAAGGCAAGTGATGTCAGAAATACTGAATAAAGGTTGCTGCCATGTCCTCAGATCCTCGTCAAAAATAACTGATCCTTGACAAAATAATAAAATAATTTATGAGACTCACCTTTTCATCACTATACACATTGAATGCAGCTTGGAGAGCTGACGAAATTGGTTCTATTCTAGATTTTCTAAGTGCCTGAAAAAGTTAAATAAGGCTCAGTTTCTGTCAGATTGACCAAGGAGTTCAAGTATCGATCTTCCAACATGGATACTTAAGTGTTAGAGATGTTTCTATAATTTCTACAAACCTCAATTAATATGAGAAGACCGAACCCAACTCCAGCAGCCAGGGTCATCAGTTTGATGTCAAACAAGATTCCAGACAGAAATACTATTGATGCCAGCACGTGAAACGTCTTACGAGTGACTGTGCTTGCTTTCACTTTGAGTTGAGTGCGGACTAGTATGACAAACGCTGCTATGGCTGCCGAACTGAGCCACAATAGAAATAGTTTCACCTGTAAAAACAAAGTTTAAGAGCTTTTAATTAAATCAGACGCCAGGAGGTCTACGAACGTTATGTTTTATCGGGAATTTAAATTGCCAAATAGTGTTTCTGCTTTCTCTGAAATGAAATTAATTAAAATAATAACAATAGTTACAAAATGGCATCAAAAAAGTTCCTCACACTGGGAGTGTACCTAAGAGGCTGGCATGATGTTTTATTTAGTTTTACACTGGATGAGGGTTTTCGTTTAACTTATAATTTATAATGACATGTAATTTAATTTCACTTACCCTACCAGAATCCAGTATAACATATTCCGCAAGTCGCACTATGCAATCAACGCCAACTTGTGCGTGTAAAATCATAAGGGTATATGTTCCCGCTACACTCAAGATATAACAAAAAACCGAAATAGTTCTTTGGGAATCGTCCAACGCATATAACGCTGCAACAATAATTGCCACTGTTGATAATATGGCCTGAAAATAGGCAATATTTTTTATAAAAAAATAAGGGGCACTTAGGACTGCCTGAACTGCCATAAATTAAACAAAAAAAAATAAAATGTTTCTAAGAAAAATTAAGACAAGATTTTTTTACTTTTAGAGTAAAAAAGCAACTTAAATATCAATTAAGAGGGATCTGTAAATAATTTAATCAAATAATTAAATAGAATTTTAATTTAATACTTACAAATATAACAGAATAAATAAATCTGAGTTCTTCATCTTGTCTATCACCCATTTTGTACAGGGTCTCGCAGACTGCCATTATGGCGAATAAGACCATACTCTGTGTGACTATCATGGCTTCTCCCATGGTGAAAGTCTTTGGGTACCATGTGAGAGATATCCTTAATAGTGCACTGAATGAAAAGATTGATGCCATTGAGAACATCAAGGAAAATACCAATCCTGAAAAAATATTCAAGTGTTAATTTAGTTTAAACTATTTATGAAAACAAAACAAACTATTAACAGTCAGGTAGACAGTAGCTTCTTGTAAAGCACTGGTACATACACATCATTATGATGATTTAAGAAAACATGACTGGTTTGTTCAAACTGTTAAGTAAAACTTCAATATGATGATAGTTTGTTTTATTGACCATAATTATCAACCTTTTGTTTTTAGGCTTATTAAGGTGAAATCCGTTTATCTTCCAAAAGCTTATACATAATTATTACTCCAGATCTTCACACCTGAATAAGGATTTCAGGCTGTGTACATTTACTTAAGAGAAAATTTTATTACCTTGTCTCTGAATCCCATACAACAGCAATGTAGCTGTGAGAGACGATGCAACACATCCTCCATAGATATTGTCCTTTAACACCAAGCAGGATACAGACGTAAACACTATGAAAAGGAAGCTATGGGCCATCAAACCTATTGATATATACGCCAGGAATGTGTATAGTTCCGATACTTCATAAAGTGTCGCATAAAGGAAGAGGACTGTTGGCAGAAGGACACAACACCATAGCCCATTTGTGGTGGATGGTCTAAAAAAAAGTTTACGTCAATAGGCCACCTTGAATGAGTTTAAGCTATTATTCGATATAAAGATAGCTTTAATAATACCATAAATATATCTAAAAGCACCCGGATCTAGGACCCTGTTCAAAGTTCACATTACCTTGTCTCGATATGTCCATCTTTTAAATTTCTTGTTATTTGTCTATCAACGGTTCTGACTATCCGAAATAATTTTGCGTCAAGTTGTTTATGCATTTCCTGATAAAAAGTAGCTTTTTTTCTAGTTCTATCCATTTCTATTTGATATAAAATTTAACTGGGATTCTAACCAAAACAAATATTTTTTAAACTGCACAGCTGTTCCTCATCTGTCTAATTGACAATTAATTGACTGACATTGACATTCAGTAGGAAGCGAGGTCAGGTCAAGGATAGTTTCTTTACTTCCCGAAGTTTATTTTATAATATTTACCTAATATTTACAAAATATTTACATTAATTTTATAAATTAAAAATAAACTTATATATACAACTTAAAAGTAATAAAACTAAATTCTTTACTTTAGACATGATCAGAGAAAGTCGGTACTTCTGTCTGTGACACATGAGTGATTTCTGAATACTTTTTATCTCATTTTATATAATTAACATATTTTCTGCCCTTTGCTGGTGGAAGCATTATTTGGAAAATATAGATTCCATTTTATATATTACCGAAGCTGTCACTGTCACGTTCTTCAACCTAAGTCACTGTCACTGTCATAACATCAAAAATCGGAGCAACGCAACGCCAACGCGGTGCGCGGGAACTTGGAAAACTGCCAGTTTTGCACTTGCCAGTTCCGTGTTCGTAACAGTAGAATTAGCACGTATTTCTACAACATGTTACGCCAATTAAGCAAAGTGGTCCAGCAAAAGGCGAGATTCGCTACAGCTGCGGTCCCTGCTCCTCAAACGAACCCAGAGATTTTATACACCGGGGTGCGTAATCATTTAATTATTATGTAAACAATTTCTTTGCCAACGTGAATCAATAAAATAACTTAGGGCTTGGAATGTTGAATTAATATAGTTAATTAATGCTAGTAGAACTGTAACAATACGGAATTTTACTTGTCTATTATAATAGTTAAGAAGTTATTTTGGGTTGGCTTTAGTATCGTTTGGCAGGCGGACGGGGCTAAAAGTGGTTAAATCTGGTAGAGGGTGGGTCTCCGATTATAACGCTACCACTCTTGTTACAAGGTAATGGATATTTTTCGAGAAATTTACAAAAAATGTTTCTAACCTCAAATCAGATAAAACGCGTAATGTCAACGTTATTCGGTAAAACGGAACGTTAAAATGGGCGATCGACAACCGAATGTGTTTTAGTATATCGTCTGTGGTGTACAAATCCGTGAAAAGGAACGCAAAAAATAAATAAATGTCTCTGGTTAAGTGTCATTTGTGATTAGCTGTCATTAGTGTCATTCCGTATCTCTTCGAGTTGCGTGAATGTACTATGATGTTATATCAAATAACATCTTATTCCTCTTAGTATGCACGAGCGAGCGAAGCGAGCTCGCGACTTAGGGCACCCCCGACTCGGATAGGTTAGGTTCGAAGGGGATGGCGGGGTCTGCAAGACCCCGCCATTCCCTTCGTGGTTATTTTTTTTTAAACCACCCAGAAGTAGGAGCCCCGCGTAGCGGGGCTCCGTCGACTTTGCCTTTGTTCGTATTGATTAGAAGTACTTGCACTTAATTTTCCGACCGTAGTGGGTGATTATAGTGTTTTGAGGTTAGGTTACAAATATCTATTTTTCTCAAAAATTATGCGTTACCTTGTAACGGGAGTGGTACCAGAGGATAGGGGTGGAGCCCCCCACCACCCTCCCCCCCTTTTCCTCCCCCTCCGCCTGCCAAACGATACTAAATTTTTACCGGTCAGCTTGCCGGCACCCAAACATTATGTTTTTACAGTATGATATACAGATTGATATAAATATTCAAGGCCATGTAACGACTTATTAGTTGTTACATTATTTAAATATATGTATGTAGGTACAATTATAATATTTTTTATTGAATAATATTAATCTACTCTAATCTACTCTAGTACTTGAAGAAGTAGGAAGGTAGATTTGTAAAGCATTGCATGTGGTAGGTACCTACAAGAAAAAAAAATGTTATTCACTGGCTAATTGATATGGTTTCCTCATTCCAATTAATTAATATATGAATAAAGTGCTCTAATTCTGGTCAGTGGGTCGTCTTAGGGGCGGAGTAAACATTATGATAATTTAATGCAGATTTTATAGTAGATTATTGATTAAAAATAACATTAAATCTATTAAGAAAAAGATTTTGTACAATTATTTTCTAGTCTCCCAATAATTTAAAGCTAAAAATAGTTATGTATATCTCAGAAATTATCATATTATCTGCTTAATTTTAGTTATTCATCAACAATGAATGGGTGAAGTCATCGGATGGCAAGACGTTCAAGACTGAGAACCCCAGCAATGGCAAAGTGATTGCAGATGTACAGCAGGCCAGCAAGACTGATGTGGACAAGGCTGTCAAAGCGGCTAAGGATGCCTTTAAGTATGATTTTTCTTTTGGTTTTAGACAAGTATCTCTATCAGAATATTTATAGCAAGCATTCAGATCTTAGGGTACCTGGGTAACAAGGAGCTATATAGGTACTTACAATGTGTTATAAAAACCTTGTCCGATTCATGAAGGTGTTAAAAAGTCCCTAAATGTGATTATATTTGAGCTATCATGACCAATATAAAAGTGAAAAGAAAATGCCCTAATGACTTCACACTGTTATTATTCCGCTTTTTTGTATGCTATACTACCTGTAATCTACTTCTTTACAGATCGACTCCATCCAAAGATTGTCTGGAAGAGATCGCTTTTAGTGATAAGACCGCCTATTGTACTTGTCTACTACTTGTTTGTTATGTCCTTCTATGTTTGTTATTAATGTACAATAATGAATATTCTATTCTATTCTTATTCCATAAAATACGAAAATCGTGTGGTATTAATCTATGATTTGCGATAAGTTCTTAAGTTCTTCTTTTTCGAGGGTTTCCCCTTGAAGACAGTTTATCTGAAAATTTTTTTCTATAGATGTAGATGTGTATACCAATATGAAGATAAGATATCGCGGCAACAAGTCATGCTTTATTTACAAAATCTATCTTGCTCGCTATTGCTAGCGGTTTTTTTACGATTATGCACTTGCTTATAACACTACCTGTAAAAAAGTTCTGAACTGCACTTTTTATTCACGCTCTAAATCTCCCTAATCTTGATAAATTAACTGAATCATTGTCTAATTGTGCTAAAACCGTAACTAACGGATTTTCCATTAATTACGAGCCATAAATATGTATTAATCTATAATCTTTATCTTGGCCCGAATGTGCCACAACCATAACATTCATGTGTTTTCAACATAATTCGCGGCTAAATACATCGATGTATTAACAATTTTCTCCGATTGTCAATCAGTTCGAAAGTCATCATCATCCTCCGAGCCTTTTTCCCAACTATGTTGGGGTCGGCTTCCAGTCTAACCGGATTCAGCTGAGTACCAGTGCTTTACAAGAAGCGACTGCCTATCTGACCTCCTCAACCCAGTTACCTGGGCAACCCAATACCCCTTGGTTAGACTGGTGTCAATCAGTTCGAAAGTCGCATTCACAAAAATCTTGAATTGTCCCTCTATGTTATAACAAGGAATTTGATTGTAACATGACCTGATAAACAAGTGTAACAAGCTAACTGATACCAGGTCAAGACTTTCTTGTTCATACTTCTCCAAAGGACTGTTGGAATCATAATATTTTTAAACTATATTTTTATTTATTTTTTTGATAGGCTGGGTTCGCCGTGGAGGAAGATGGACGCCTCCGAGCGAGGATACCTCCTCAGCAAGCTAGCTGATCTTGTTGAGAGGGACAGGACTTACTTGGCTGTAAGTATATCATACCTACTACTGGCCAGTTTCCAGAACAAAACTCCGTGGAAGCTTTTTTAAAAACATAGGTAAATCTATAGAAAAATGAAATAATGAGGGTCAATAGTAGGTATATGGTGTCCAAGAATTGTCTAGGTTCGTACTTAGTTCAACCTGTTTAGAGATTAGTTGACACCTTTGCTGTAGGTTGACGATATTGTGTGTAACTTAAATACTTAGATTTACCTATAAATTGAAATGCGAGCCTATCGACATAAAAAAACTGGACTACACAAATTCCTCTTATACACGATCTACCTACTTAAATCGCAAAACCAGTTTCATACCATAGATGGAGACATTAAGATTTCCTGGCATTACTTTAATGACATGTTGTGGCTATGTACCTTAGAATTCCTGCATTTTGTATACCGAAGCTATTTATGTGAACAAAGTGCATTGACTTTCCTTAATGCAAGCGTGCATTATACCGGCATAGCATGTAGGTATGTGTAAATATAGCAAATTGCGTAGAACTATAACTCGATGACTTAGCATTTTTATCTGAATAAACAGTTCATATTTCTCACTCTTTAATAACGCTAATGATTTATTGTATTGTATAGTCTGTTTTTAGGTTATAGGTAACCATAACAGTCGGTATTCGGTATTGACATTGACCATTATTTATCAAGTACTTACATATTTATGTTTTTTCTTGCAATTATGTCATTTCTTTTTAGAGAATAAGTAGATATAAATGTAATATGCTGTAACAACAGCTAGATAACACTAAGTATGTAGGTAGGTAGGTACTTATAAACGTATCTAATAATATCTGTTATGTTTATCATAACCCCCTGATAGGACGTGACCTAACGCTACCATACATTTTTGATTACTTGCGCTTGTAAAAGATAATTTTGAAGCTGACTGTCTAACAATATAATGATAATTAAATTATTTTTACAGTCTCCATAAATTATAGCCAAAGAAAACCTTTCCTTAACGCCATCAAAATTGTTTTTGCTTTTGAAACCAGCAAACATCAAAATATGAAGAGCCATAAGATGGACCAACTCGTAATGCAACACAAAGGTGCACTTTATCTATAAGTATAGACTACAGACGTTGTCTGTCTGTAGTCTAAGTAACATTTTTGCATAGGTAGGCGCAGACGCAACCTGCTCTCGTCAAGTAGCTTTCCCGTTCATTCAACTTTCTGGTTACATAGGTAGGTATGTGTACTAAGTTACAAAATCTACTGACGATAAGTAGCTACTTATTTATTATTTGTACGATATTCAACAGTAAACGTAGGATTAACACCAAACACAACATTTTAACGATGCCATAGTAGGTAATTATTTCAATGACCTACTATGGCATCGATAAAATGTCATGAAAAAAAATACTATGTAGGTACCAAGGTACTTATATAAAATTGCCCATTCCGTGAATCGAACCCCTGATCTGGTTCTAGAAGTCGTATTTCCGATTAGATACTTGACGGGTGATTTCTATCACACGAGCAAAAATATTTTAGTTTATCTTCTCTCATATCAACCAGCCATTTGATTGAAATAAATATTGCAACTGCAACGTGACTGTAGGTCAACGATCTTGTTTCATATCCCGTGATTAATAAGTCCTCGCCAGCATTTTATGTTATTGTCTCGTAAGGGACCTACTAACTTGCATATTTTTGTATGATTCGACACATCATTGCTATTTTATGGTCATGCTAAGAAACTACTCATTTTCATGGTTTTTACCCTCGTTTAAATAGCATTAGCGTTATTTTGCATTGTTTTGCAATAATGTCCTAATAAAAACCAATGCCAGTTAAAAAACAACTGAACAGCCCGATTCTAAATTCAAATACCTTGGCGTTCCCTAAACAGTGATAAATGATTTTGCGTTAGACCATTCGTCTTCTGTAATGCAACAATTTTATTACACAACTTTTAACTATGTTCCGCAAAAATTCTCAAAACCCTCTTATTTCTCCAGAGTCTAGAAACCCTGGACAACGGTAAGCCCTACACGGCGGCTTACTACGGTGACGTGCAGGCAGTTATCAAGAACTTGCGCTACTACGCCGGCTGGGCCGACAAGAGTCACGGCCTGGTCCTGCCAATGGACGGCAAACACTTCGCTTATACTAGGCATGAGCCTGTTGGTAAGTGTAGACATGCTTTTAAAGTTCTTAATTAAAGTAGAGGAGCTTCTGGCTGGTTGAGCAACGGTTGTTACGGTCGGTCCCTGGTTGGGTGAGCATCTTGTTATTACGAGTTTCTTGTAATATGTATCCTGTGAGACTGTATTTTGAACCCAACAACTTGGGAAAAGTCTAGGCAGATGATCCAAAACTAAATAGAACATCTACTTTTAATCGGATACGGTCAGCGTGTCAAATGCATGGTACCTATATTTATTTTTCAAACTAGAGCAATTAGATGAATTTTAAACAGCCAATATTATGTGTAAGTAAGAAGGTGTAGGCAGCTAGGATAGCACCACGATAAACCATAAGATTGGCATAGAGGTCATCAGTTTTTTTTTTTTTTTTAATAAATTAGTGTTAATTAAAGGTCAAAAAGTAACAGGCCTTTTTGAAAAGAAACTTTATGAAGATGACACAAAAATCGTGAACGACTTTTATATTATGAACTTGATATAAAAAGCTAGTATGTGGCTCAATTGAAGTCCCAAATATTCTATACTTTACGAAGCCATGAATTAAATCTACACATTCATGTAACGTCGTGATTGGACATCATGACAGTAGCGACAACAAACAATGATATTTATCCAAGCGCGGCGGAATGGGCGTCAGCACAATAGTCAATAAGCCTTTGTTATCAAGTCAGACACTAAATAAGTGATCAGTCATCCTACTATCAGCCGTTTACTGAGGATTACAAAATATATCAGTCCATTGCTTTGATCCAAGTGATGCCAAATTCTAAA
Organism: Helicoverpa zea; assembly: GCF_022581195.2. Taxonomy (NCBI): domain Eukaryota; kingdom Metazoa; phylum Arthropoda; class Insecta; order Lepidoptera; family Noctuidae; genus Helicoverpa; species Helicoverpa zea. The sequence goes on along the minus strand of NC_061466.1, from coordinate 8,908,308 downwards.
AGTCTTCTATATGTATATAGGACCGCCCATTAAGTCATCTAGATCAAAAATAGAAAAATTGGTGTACATATGAAATAATACTCTATCTGTCCGTTTTGTTTGTGCGACGTTCCTGTAACATTAAATAAACGTATAATATGGCCGAATACAAATATCCCGTACATCTTATCATAAGTAGTGTTGCCCAAATGCAAGAACAAGACGAGACTTAGCCAGTCTTGGTCTTGATCTTGCGCCAATACACCTGGTCTTGGTCTTGGTCTTGGTCTTGCGCACCCAGTCTTGGTCTTGGTCTTGGTCTTGCAGCAAGACTCTTGCAAGTCTTGCAATTACCTATTAGTCTATTACTATTTATTAAAGTTTACTTTAAATCTTAGAAAAACGTATTAGAATTGGAACATTGTGAGCTTGAATTAACATAGCCATAGTAAAGATCAAGCAGATTAATAAATAACTGAAGATTTGATAAGAAATTCGAAAAATCAACTGACCTATATGTCGTTTTCCATGGAAGTAACTGTTTCTTAATAAACATTTATGATTTTTAAGCTTACATTTGCTAAAACATGTAAAAAAATGTAAGAAATATAATGACTAAATGTACAATAATAGTACCTAAGTAATTAGTTTAAAACCATATAAGTAATCAATATTATAATATATACTTACTTCTTCTCAGTCGGGCACTCTTGACAGAGTGGTCGTAGCTGTTGATGGGCAGGGTTGCGGCGCACTATCGTCGGGAGCCTTTAGGGCCGCTGCACGTCGCACGATGCCCCTCCATTTTTGCTGGTTTTCGGCATCGCGAACACATTGTACCGCAGTCGCTTCTGTTGTAGCTTTAATGAGGTCGATCCAGCGGGTTGGAGATCGACCCCTCAGTCTTGTGCCTTCTATACGGCCTTGCACTACAAGCCTCTCCATTGAGTTCTCATTTCGAGAAATGTGCCCAAAGAACTTCAAAATTCGCAACTTACTAGAATGAATTAATATGACATCTACTACCTATCCTTACCATTTTATCCTAATCATAATACTATTTGCGTGATCAGTATAATGTATTCATTTTCATTCTAAGCACTCTGAAACTTATTTATTCTTTGGAACACCTGTAGGTACTCTACTAGGAAATTATAGTAAAGTACAAAACCTTTGATGCCGCATTATCAAAGTGCCGATGGTTAAAACATAACTATGCATGCACTCAGTTTGATTTTAATAGATATTTTTTTATTCGCTATGTTTATGGTATTAGTCGTAATGCGCATAGGTGCGCAGTTTTTCATATTCTTTGATACAGTTTTTTGCGTCTCATAGAATTCCTAAGCGTACCTACCTATACACCGAACTGTTACACCTAACTACTCAGTGAAATAGCGCTAAGTCCTAGCTGCAAGACGCAAGAGTCTTGCAGGCTATGTCTTGTTCTTGCTCAAGTCTTGCACGGTCAGTCTTGGTCTTGGTCTTGCTAAAAATACGCGGTCTTGTTCTTGGTCTTGGTCTTGCAAAAACGCAAGAACAAGACCAAGACTGCAAGGCCAAGACTGAATTTGGGCAACACTAATCTTATCTCTGTGTAAAAAAAAAATATGTAAATCGTCCAATCTGATCAAATATTGATCTGCTAAAATATATACAAAATTATTGGTACATTTTCCAGTGAAGGATTTTGTATGATTTTGAACAATCATGGTACTTGCGATAAATAGCGTCGTTTCGATAAACTATGTTTTGTCGCATCATCTTAGATAATTTGATTAGACACTGTTATTGAATGTATGACTGCGTGTTTACATTGATTTGTATTACTTACATGTTTATTTTGTAATACGGTTAAGGAAAACTTATAAATTATCGCATTTATATGGAAGTAAAATAGACCACATAGTCTTGTTTACTATTTATGATGTTTCAATATTTATTTTTAAAAGACACTTCGGTGCTGAAATAAATTGTATTAACTGTTTAGGTGGACAACGGTCCACCTCGTTGGTGGACACCTCGTTGGTGGACAGACGACCTTATAAAGGTCGCCGGAAGACGCTGGATGCAGGTCGCTTCCTGTATCTGTGGAGATCAAAGGGGGAGGCCTATGTTCAGCAGTGGACGTCCTATGGCTGAGATGATGATGATGATGATGAAATGTTTAGGTTTAGTTATTATAGTCGCATTTTTTAACCGCATAAGATTATACGACGTAAATCAGACAGAACCAGTGTTCCATACTCTAATCTTTGTCAACGCTAACCTACATACACCATTGACCTCTGTGGTGTTAAAAGCCTGCTTGCTGTATCGATAAACTAATGAATACTACCTTTCAGCACCTAACCAACAATATCTAACTATTAATTAAATATACTCCAGGTGTATGCGGTCAGATAATCCCATGGAACTTCCCTCTCCTGATGGCAGCATGGAAGCTAGGCCCTGCCCTAGCGGCCGGCTGCACGGTCGTCATGAAACCGGCCGAACAGACGCCTCTTACTGCGCTATATCTCGCTCAGTTGGTTAAGGTGAGATAAATAAGCTATACTAATATATAAAGAGGAACATTTTTTTGTTTGTACCATAAAGGCCCCGAAACTGCTGAGCTGATTTGAAAAATTCACACTATTCCCAATTCGACATTTTTCGGATGGTGGACACTCTAAACGCAGCATGATCTTTATCGGACAAGTTGACCACAATTTTCTAGTTAACTTTATTAAACGAATCTTAAAAAATGAAACAGGTATGTACGAAGAGTCATAGTGACGTCATATCGACTATTCCAGGAGTCAAGCATTAAAAAACGCAGCGGCCCCAAAATTTGCGCATTCGAAAAGTTTGTCGGACTCATCGTAAGGAAGGCACTCACAAAGTCTTAAATGTAAATGTATCAAAAAAAAATTGTTGGCCGGCCTGGGGACTATAAAGTTAATGACTTAAAATCTTATGCATGTTACCGTTGAATGCACTTTTTACCCAAATACTTAAAACACAGAAACTTAGGATATAGCATTTTAATTATTAAAATATTCTTTCAGGAAGCTGGTTTCCCCGAGGGTGTTGTGAACATGCTGCCCGGTTTCGGCGACGCGGGCGCAGCTCTCGTCGACCATCCCGATGTCGACAAAATCGCTTTCACTGGTAAATATTACAATATCAATTAGTTGTTATATGGTTATCTAGCTGCTAAGCTTTAAATAGAAAATGTTTGGAGAAGTATTTTTATCAGTTTATCAAGTCTGTTAGTTCTTACATAAACATAATGAAGAATATTGTTATCAATATTATGAATAGTGCAGTCATTGAAGCGAAAAATACGGTCTAACCTCCGAATTTTTTTACTGTGAACCGATTTGCATGAAATTTTGGTATTAGGTTCATCTTCCCCTTAACTTCAAAAGTGAATATGATTTGAACTCCGCCACCTCCCCTGGGGGCGGTTGACACCCCTTCTTTTTGGTGAATATTTTTTTTGCAAAATAATCTCGGATATCGATAGAAGACCTAATTTTAAGCTAAAGTTGTCTTTAAAGTTTTTAAAAAAATCCAATACTTTTCAAGTTATTGGCAATTGAAAATTCCCAATTTTTCACGTTTTTCATCGGTTTTTTGCAAATATCTCCAAAAATATAGGTTTTATCGAAAATTTATAAAGAACAAAATTGTAGCAGGTAAAACAACGAACAATCTGTTTTTTTATAAAAGGTCCTAAGTGCAATATTAAGCTAGATATTAAAGATCAAAGCCGTTTTTTATTTTGTCTGAAATTTAATCGACGAAGTTTATGCCATCTATTATTTTAGTAAGTTGATCAATTTACCAGTTTTATTATTTTCCGGTGACATATATACACATTACAATAGTTGTGACTCTTTATTATACTGCCTACTTTCACATTGCTCCAAATATTGACACTCCGAAGTTTTCAGTTACTAAGTAGAAAAAAATATGACAAGTTTTTGGACCGTAACTCCTTCAATTTTCATGCTATCACAATTTATAAAAAAACACTGTAAAAGTAATTAAGAGAGCTACAACATCCATCATTGCAATATTTAGTAAAGAACTTTTTTCTAAAACGGTGAAGGGTTAAAGTGCTTAAGAGAGGCTGTGATTGCGCTGCCACGTGCTCTTTAAACAATCATATCTCCGTCAATTTTTGTTCGACAGAAAAAACAAACAAACCAAATTGTTTGTCAGAAAAATACCTAATTTTTTTATCAGTACACTTTTATACGTATCTGTCGTAATTTTTGAGATATTATGAAAAACAAGTGGGTTTTTCTTTAATTTGAAATTTTGTTCTTTTCGTTAATCGTGACTTTTTTGAAAAATATCTGTCCTGAAGCAGCCAAACTGATACTATCTATCAAACTCTTCATAATAAAGTTAATCCTAGGCGGAATACGATTAATTTTAATTTTGGTGGAAATGGCACTTATGAAACCCATTGATTTAAAAGAAAAAATATAAAATGCTCCCCTTATTTGCAATACAGCTCACTTATTTTACGTGCAAAAGACTTTTAATAGTACTCATCTTAAAGCTTATTTCAAGCACTACAAAACCCATTTGTATTCGAATGCATAAAATGCATCTACTCGCCGCTACATGGCATTGACCACAACGATTAAATTTCAGACAAAATAAAAAACGGCTTTGATCTTTAATATCTAGCTTAATATTGCACTTAGGACCTTTTATAAAAAAACAAATTGTTCGTTGTTTTACCTGCTACAATTTTGTTCTTTATAAATTTTCGATAAAACCTATATTTTTGGAGATATTTGCAAAAAACCGATGAAAAACGTGAAAAAATTGCGAATTTTCAATTGCCAATAACTTGAAAAGTATTGGATTTTTTTTAAAACTTTAAAGACAACTTTGGCTTAAAATTAGGTCTTCTATCGATATCCGAGGTTATTTTGCAAAAAAATATTCACCCCAAAGAAGGGGTGTCAACCACCCCCAGGGGGGGTGGCGGAGTTCAAATCATATTCACTTTTGAAGTTAAGGGTAAGATGAACCTAATACCAAAATTTCATGCAAATCGGTTCACAGTAAAAAAAATCGTAGCAATAATGCTTCAATGACTGCACTAGAAGGCGTCTTCAACAATGCAAGATTAATTCTATAATGATACTTCCGTCCGCCAGCGGTTTCACCCTCGTACCGTAGGTAGGAACAACTCCAAGCACCCAAGTTAAAGTAGCCTATAAACTTCCTCACAGAATCAAATCAAAAATCAACAAATCGGTCCAATAATTTCCGAAATTAGCTTCAAGGAAACAATCAAACTTTTCAAGACTTTGATAGTCTTGCAAACCAGTATAGTAATATTGGCTTTGGCTAGTTTCACACATATAAAATCCATAAGTATATGAGTTCAATCAAAGCCAACACTTATTATCACAACAACTATCCCCATGGAAATCCGTTTTAATTCTTATTTATTCCCACCAATATTGATGTTCATCTTTATTTTTCTATCCCCTAGGTTCAACCGAAGTAGGCAAGTTAATCCAGCGCAACTCGGCTGGCACAGTGAAGCGCATTACGCTGGAGTTGGGAGGGAAGTCTCCTAACATCATCTTCGCGGACACTAACCTTGAGAGAGCGGTGGAGGCTGCACATTTCGCTCTATTCTTCAATATGGGACAGTGTTGCTGTGCTGGTATGTAGAGCATATTTATTTTTTAATTTAATAGCATTTATTTGATGCCATTTGGTAGCGTAACTACTTGTTCTCGTATGTAAAGCCGGCTTTAGACTGGCGGTCGTAGTCGAAGAAAGTAGGTACACATTAGTACGGAGCAAAATTGACACGAAAGACAAAGTAGTTGCTTGATACATAATGTGTGTGAAAAATCCAATCTTTGACAACGCAAACAAATAAGTATACAAAAACGCACATACCTGCTCCGTTCCGTCGTGGGTAAAAAACACCCCCTAGTTGAAAACCTCTTCTTTTTTTATGATAATGTTCAAAAACGGGCACCTAGCAAGACACTGAAAAACCCTGAAAGGCCTTTGAAAATTGATTTTTTTGAAGGCATGTAAAAAATATTACGTTCTTTAAATGTTCTGAATAATATAACGATATATTCATATTGACCAGGTTCCCGCACATTCGTGGAGGACAAGATCTACGACAAGTTCGTGGAGCTGTCCGCCGAGCGAGCCAAGCGACGCGTCGTCGGGGACCCCTTCAAGCCTGACACCGAACAGGGACCACAGGTAGGTTATACATCATTATACATGCAATATTCTACATTATATAGTTATACAATGTTATTACAGCCTTGTTTCTACTCCATATTCGTTTAAAATGGCAAAACCTGTTTACCAAAACTCAATTATGTATTTAGCAGTGAATTTTAATAACCTATCCCTATTAAAATGTCCTAACCCTCTGTTGATTTGCTTAGTAGAGATAGTAATTTGAAGTTACTGGTGTGGAGCTAATGTAATTAGTTTTTTTAAATTTTGATTGAGACAGAGAGTCACTTTTTGATCTTTCCAAAAGTGAATGCGTATTCTTCGTAATGTAGAACGTTCATAGTTGATATTTTACAAACAGCCAATAGTTTATTGATTTAAAAATAAACGGTAGGGATAAAGAACTTACTTATTACCTTGATTTCCAGATCGACCTAGAGCAGCAGACCCGCATCCTAAACCTGATAGAGTCAGGCAAGCAGCAGGGCGCCAGGCTGGTGGCGGGCGGCGGCAAGGGAGCTGATGCCGGCTACTTCGTGCAGCCCACTGTCTTCAGCGACGTGCACGACACCATGGACATCGCCACCACTGAGGTCAGAACCTTATACAGTCAGCCAAGCAGGGAAGCTACACTACCCAAATAACATAGCCTGGTACGGGAAGAAGTTTCCCCGAAACGCTGGTGTAGCCGTAGCCAGCTAGTATGAAAAATCTACACCACTTGAGAGCAGTGACTTCTAATATAATGAATAAACTCAAAGACTATTATAAGGGCCCGATTCTCCTAAGTTAATGTCAAAATCGAATAGAAATTGACTCGCAATATGATCGCAATAGCAGTTTTAACCATATCGGGCATTCTGCTACTAATATAAGACGAATCGTATTCCAACGACATTCGATTGGTTTGCGATTGGTCTGCTATTTTGGTGATTTTGGTCTATACGGTAGTTTGCTTTGCAATCATATTGCAATCGTAAATCATTTGCAGACAAAATGATTCATTATTGAATGACAGAAAAGGATAAAAACGTTTATGTCAAAGAAAAAATAGCGGAATGCCACATAAGCTTCAATCGTAATCGAGTCGGGATTGAATCTCAGGCGAACGTGAATCGTATGTCGCTTAAATAAAATTAGGAGAATCGGGCCCCTGGATCTATTTCAACTTTTAAATGAGCACTTTAAGTAGTTCCAGTGTAACTGAAATATAGCATATTTTGCTTAGTGATTTAGCATTCTGTTTGAATTTGCTAGAATCAATTACAAAAATGCTATTATTACGTATGAGTCTAGCTAGTCTACTTAACAAAACACTTCCTCCCACAGATCTTCGGCCCCGTGCAGCAGATCCTGAAGTTCTCTCAGCTGGACGAGGTGGTGGAGCGAGCCAACAACTCGCTGTACGGACTCGCGGCCGCTGTCTTCACACAGGACATCGACAAGGCTAACTATGTAGTGCAGGTATAGATATCATTTTTTACAACTTTATATTATGTCCTAGATCATGTATGTGTGCGTTCGCGCAGCGGAATGTTGTTGAATTTAAAGATTTTAATTATGCAGATAATTAGTGTAAGACGTCCTATAATTGTGTATGGTAAATAAAAATTTGTGTGTGCAGCCATTGTGGAGAAAGTCACCAAAAACAGATTCCGCTGGGCGAACATTGGCGAACGTTGTCCTGGCGGAACTTTTTTTAATCCATAGACTTTAGAAGAAAAGAGATGTGTCCGAAAATTAGTGTGTATTTGTGTATAATTGATTATGTATGAATGAAATCAGAGCATGCATAAACTTCGGAGAAATTCAAGTTTCCGCTACGCGAACGTTTGGCCATTAGCTAGTTTTCATATAAAGCGCTTACATAGAGAGCTGTAGATTTTTACATTCGTTGTTTTGAATTTGTTTATATTTGTTTAAAAAGCAGATTTAGAAAAAGTCGTAGGATTTAAAAGATAAAAATATAAACGTAAAATACACTTATTAGGTCTTAGTTCTTAAAGTATGCAGTTTGGGGTCTAGATTTTCACGTTTACACAAACCTTGTAAGTGTCTCCAACATGTTGCCAAGTATCAATGATGTTCCGTTAGTAATTAAAAAGTTCTAGGATATTTTACCATGAATAGATCACTGTTTACAAAGCAGTCGAATATCACGACCAGGGCATGCAATTTCGGTAAAACAAAAATTACCGGTAAAAATTCGGTAATAAAAATATTTTTACCGGTAAACCGGTAAAACGGTAATTTTTGTATTTTTTTTTAATGTGATATTATAACAATAAGATTGGGTAGTCTTAAAGCAAAAACTAAATAAATATGCAAAGTATAAGGTGGTAAACGTTTTTTTTGTGTCGTGGGCCGTAACAAAAAACATGTCAGTACCATCCGTACGCGATGTCGCCGACAAAATGCAAGAGAAACGGCTGCGATGGTACGGACATTAAAAAGGAGTGACACCTGAGGACATCGGCAGTGTGAATGTGATACTCAATCTCAATATACCCGGTCAAAGGCGCAAAGGCAGGCCGAAACCGTGGTGGTTGAGTGTCGTAATGAATGACATGAAAATCTGCGAACTCGAAGAGGAAGATGTCTATTCAGGAGGATAGAGCGAAGTGGAAGAAGGAAGATACGGAAAGCCGACCCCGTCACAAGACGGGATAAACGCTAAGAATTACCGTAAAAAATATATTTTTCATTGAAGGGAAAGCCCTTTTTTATGGTAAATCATCAAATGACAGACTCTTTCTGTCTAAAACCCATGTTTTTTAGTAGGCGTTTTATGGACCAGGGTAGCGGTAACTCTTTCGAACAATCCCGCGGCCCCGGCAGGCCTTGGCCCTGCTGGGCCCCACTGGGTTTGCTGACATCTCCCTGAGGAGCCCGTGGAACAACGCGCGCCGCTGACACGGGTCTGTTGTCTATGCAGACGGTGGAACGATGAGCCTCTCGAACTCACCGCCCACAGACCGACGCCTACGGTGGCCGGGAGTCGTCTCTCGACCCTTGGCGCCCGTGGTGTCTTCCTGGTCCACTACAGCGGCTGGGATGAGAGGTGCTACTCGCAGTCGCTCCGCCGTCTCCTTCTCGAGCATGGCTGCTTCGCAGAAGGAGGCGACGGCTTCCCATTCCCTCTAGCTCCGGACCATGGCTTGAACCAGGGAAGGACGCGAAAGGTCGCCGCTGCCTATTGCCTCGACGACAACACGGCGGTACCCTTCCCAGGCAGTGCACACCTGGACTGTGTGCTCCACCGTGTCCTCAGAGCTGTCCGCATGGTGGTGAAGTAAAAGCCCTTGCTCAGTAAGGTCATAGAGTAGGTAAAATAAGCATTAGCTACATTTGTACCTAGTATGAGCTGACAGCTATGAGGAAAAACAGAATAACTGAATGAATACAATTTGTTTAGATTTTATAAATTAAGATGAGAAAGAAGATTTGTATCTAACCTAGAGATAGTTAAGGACACACAAGTTTACTTTTCTAAAAAACAGCAACTATAACACTCTTACAATACGTAATGTATGCAACATTACATTATATTCAGGCTACATAACAAAGATTTGACGTTAAATGAACAATTGCTATATTTTATCAGAAAAACGTAAAAACCGGTAAATTACCGGTTTCATATTATTTTTACCGGTAATTTAAAACCCGCAAAAATGGGCGATTTACCGGTAAAAACGAAACCGGTTAACCGGTATTGCATGCCCTAATCACGACGTTCTAAAGGAATTGCATGGTAAAATGTATGCCAATAATTAGTTTAATCATTCAACTATTCACTTGCAAAATTTCATGTCATTAAATTTAGTAATTAAAGAAAGACAATTATAATACTGACGGAGCATCGAAAACCTACATAATCCGACCAAGTTCGGATAGCTACAAAAAAGCGGCCGTGCCATATGTCTAAGAAACGTTCTTAACTTGGAAGGTTAGTATATTTATTAATATGGTACAGTTGCGTACACAAGCGTTAGGAAAAAATAAAACAATTGCATTTCTTGAATGAAAAATATTTTTTTAATAATAACGCCACTATCTACGACATTTTAGTTAAAGTACGTAACGTTTATTAACGTTATTTTTAATCACGCAGTTAAGTAATTTATGTAAGTAATAATAATAAAAATATTTTGTGCACGGATATTTAAATAGAGAAGTACTTGTTAATTGAAGATTTATTTTTATCGTAGATAGTGGCATTATTATTAAAAAAATATTTTTCAATCAAGAAATATAATTGTTTTATTTTTTCCTAACGCTTGTGTACGCAACTGTACCATATTAATAAATACTAACCTACCAAGTTAAGAACGTTGCTTAGACATATGGTACGGCCGCTTTTTTGTAGCTATCCGAACTTGGTCGGATTATGTAGGGTTTCGATGCTCCGTCAGTATTATAATTGTCTTTCTTTAATTACTGAATTTAATGACATGAAATTTTGCAAGTGAATAGTTGAATGATTAAACTAATTATTGGCATACATTTTACCATGCAATTCCTTTAGAACGTCGTGATATTCGACTGCTTTGTAAACAGTGATCTATTCATGGTAAAATATCCTATAACTTTTTAATTACTAACGGAACATCATTGATACTTGGCAACATGTTGGAGACACTTACAAGGTTTGTGTAAACGTGAAAATCTAGACCCCAAACTGCATACTTTAAGAACTAAGACCTAATAAGTGTATTTTACGTTTATATTTTTATCTTTTAAACCCTACGACTTTTTCTAAATCTGTTTTTTAAACAAATATAAACAAATTCAAAACAACGTATGTAAAAATCTACAGCTCTCTATGTAAGCGCTTTATATGAAAACTAGCTAATGGCCAAACGTTCGCGTAGCGGAAACTTGAATTTCTCCGAAGTTTATGCATGCTCTGATTTCATTCATACATAATCAATTATACACAAATACACACTAATTTTAGGACACATCTCTTTTCTTCTAAAGTATATGGATTAAAAAAAGTTCCGCCAGGACAACGTTCGCCAACGTTCGCCCAGCGGAATCTGTTTTTGGTGAATTTCTCCACAATGGCTGCATACACAAATTTTTATTTACCATACACAATTATAGGACGTCTTACACTAATTATCTGCATAATTAAAATCTTTAAATTCAACAACATTCCGCTGCGCGAACGCACACATCATGTATGGCGGTATAGCTCAATATAGACCTGGTGTGGGAGTGGCCAAACGTAATTTATCTATCAGCATTTCTTGAACTCACATAAATGTAACGTGGTTTAATGTAAAATGTATAATAAGAATGAAGGGCTTCTAAATACTTCTTATCCCACTCACACATACAGCATCACATAGAATTGAACATAATATTGCCATTTACCAATTTGTTTAGATTTAATATAAAATTATTTTACCATCTAAATTATTTCATTCATATAAATTCGAAGCATAAGCGAAAATCATGTAAATGCAATATCAATAACACAAAAATCAACTTGAATTTTAACATGCTTTCCAAAATCATGTTTGTATGTTTATATGTTTTTTTGTTATTTCCAGCGACTTCGCGCCGGCACAGTGTGGGTGAACGATTACAACGTGCTAAGCAACCAGGTTCCCTTCGGCGGTTACAAGCAATCCGGCATCGGACGCGAGAACGGACCCTACGGCATCAAGAACTACACGGAAGTTAAGGCTGTCATCACTAAACTTACTGATAAAACATCGTAAACATAAGAGTAAAATTAAGGTGAAATAGTGAGTGTTTGGTGAGGAGTGGTAAAAGTTATCAATATTTTTATTCGTACTGGCGTAATTTTATAAAGCCTTCATACATTCAGTTGTATTCAAGATTTTTTCCAGCAATTTTTGAAGGTTTTATTTGTTTTAGTAGTGATATAATAAATATCGATAACTTGTTATCTAGTGCTAAGCATTCTGTCTCACTCAAGACATTCGCACAAATATCGTAATATGTATATTTCGATATGTATTTTGTACGAATTCAACTCACAAATTATTGAAGAATAATTCGTAAGTTGTATCGTTATTAATGAATACTCTATTTTTAATGCTCTGTAAATGTTAATTAATATTGAACACTAAAAAAGTTAATCTATACAAATACAATTTGTGTCGGTAAACTTTTGCATTTGCTATTTTATGTGAACAATGTTTTGCATTTACCCGGTAAAGAGGCTGAGATATGTAGAACCAATGAAATTGATTCCAAATGTCTTCCAATATAGACAAGTAAAACGTATGTATCTTATGAAGCACAATGTATATTTCCATTAATCATTGTAAAGTGCCATTTACTTTTTTCTATGTTATCCTATATTTTTGAAGAAAAAAATAAAAAGCCAAAAATTAAGTACAAAGTTTTATTTTTAACAGTTACATCTAAAATCAACCACACAATTAAGTAATAATAGCATTTAAAATGGAAACTTTATAAATGAACTTACATTTTGTTTTAGAAAATCAAAGGACCATAGAAAAGTACCGAACAAGGCAACTAATTAAACCTTTGGTTTGGTTTATTTAATACAATTTATAAAACGAAGATTAAAATATTCAGATTAAAAGTGCTAATATTAAAGTATAACAAGGCGAAACCTTTATAAGGTGCATCTAGTCTAAAAATCACAACAGTGGAATGTATCAGTGCCACTTACTCTAAATCACATAGCCTTGCACTATTAATCACTAAAAAGATACAAATTAAAACTCGGAAACAATCTAAAATAAGAAAACCTATCAAATATCTTTGGGTTTTCTAAATGCGAGTACAAATTGGACGGCTGAGTAACATGATTGTGATAATATATCAGCGACATTCATAATTAACGATTTACTAATAAAAGAAGGAATACAAAAATCTAACAACTTTGTACTTGTCAAACTGGACATTTCGAATACAATCGGTGAAGAAAAATACAGTACTTTCGTCTCCTCACATCAAGCAGTAACGTAATTTGTACTTATGGCTTCAACATTACTGTTAACATGTAAATATAAATTCTTAATTCTGGATCAAGAGAAGTAATCAGTCCTTATCCTCGTTTAGATTAGAGAGGTTTTCTTCGGATATCTTTTCTAAGCAGCCGCAATTCAGTGAAGATTTGTTGCTGTTCGCGATATCTTCTTCAATCTTTTTCTCAAGTAATTCGAAGTCGTCGTGCTCGGCTTGGCATTTGACACATTCGTCAGAGGACGAGTCCTGGTAACACAGTACATTCTCAATGTTCACCTCGACTTCATCAGATTTGTCGCAAGTGGGCAAAGACGGTGTGCTGTTGCTTAGCACGCGAGATTGTAAGTTGAGTCTCGGTACAAATACTTCGGATTTGGGTCGTATTCTGTGTTCGGGGGGTTTCGATTTGCGTACGAAGCTGGGTGTTTGTGCGCGTTTGTCTTTAGGGAAGACGCGTTGGATCCTCTCTTCGACAAGAGAGATGCTTCGCTTGAAGACGACGGTGTCCTGGGGGCGGTGGTCGTGGATGCAGCCGTCGATGGCGTCACGTGACTCGGTGTCGGAGTTGTCGCAGCGGAAGTAGATGGTGTCGCAGCCGTTCTCCTGCTTCACCTTGATGAGACAGCAGTCGTCCTCCTTTTCGCAGAGGATCTCGTGCAGGGAGCCGTGCAGAGGGATTAGCTTCACTTTGCCGCCGAAGTTTTCTTGCATTGTTGATAAGTCGTCGTCTATGTACAGGTCCTCGGTACTTCTAGCTTCCTGTTGACAACAATACGAAAATACATTTGTTTGAGACTGATGGTTATTGATGTTACTGTTTTTATGTTATTGCGTGAGACCCAAAAGCCGGAAATACATAACACTTAATGTTATAAAGGCGAAAGTTTGTGAGTTTATATGTGTACGTATGTTTAATATTTGTTCCTACACGAACAAACGGCTAAATAGATAATGTCAAATGAAATATAGGATTTTTATCAGCGTGCGGGAAGAACAGCAGGCGGAAATTCTTAAGTAATTTAATAATTAGTAACTTTCATTGAAACTCACCTGTAAAGCATTGAAAGCCTGGCACCTCTTCAAAGCGTTGACAGTCGGTTCGTCAGTGAGCGTGTCTTCCATAGACTGGTTCATCTTATCTTTAGTACTAACGTTGTTGTTCGCGCCATCACAGATAGTCACATTCACACAATTGTCTAAAACCTGCAGACTGTTTTCTCCGGAACGAGTAAAAGTGATTTGTAGTAAAGGTTTATTATTCCCGTTGATTTTCACACGGGAGAACGACTTCATCGGTTCTTTTTTTGAAGTTTTGTCTTCATTGTTGAAAGACTCCATGATGTTAGCAACTCCTTTGTTAAGGATGTCTTCATTCTTGGTAGGCATAGAGGAGGAAGAGGCTTCGTCGGATATCTCTTGTAAAAGATGTTGGAACTCTTTCCGTATCATATCTCGGATAAAGTCTTCGATGCTCTTTGTATCGGTTGATTGGTCGGTTTGTTCCGATTTTTGGCTTTCAATTCCCGTCCTGAAAATAAATATTTAGGTAAATTTAAAAATAGTTATAAAAAATAGTATAAAAAAACAGTTAAATAGCCTTAGGGTTTTAAAGGCGGCGACATTAAAATGGAACTGGGCCGGACACGTCAGCCGAATGCATCCGGAGAGATGGGCCATTATTATCACCCAGTGGACACCTCAGGATGGACACCGTAGGCGGGGTAGAACCCGGTAGAGATGGCGTGACGAACTAGACGCGTATCCATAGATGATACACTATTAAATTAGCTATACCTATCGTCCGGATTGGTGGACACGGTCGAAAGATCGGGAAGCGTGGAAGCGAGACGGGGAGGCCTTTGCCCAGCAGTGGGACACTACAGGCTAGATATATATATATGAAAAATAGTTCAAAAACAAAAAGCCAACGTCACGCGGTGTTCCCAGGCGGTCACCCATCCAAGTACTGACCGCGCCCGATGTTGCTTAACTTCGGTGATCGGACGAGAACCGGTGTATTCAACGTGGTATGGACGTTGGCGATAACTTGGCCATAAATTATGATCAATATAAATAATCCTTCTTATAAATAAATTTTATAAATTAATAAATTACCCTCTTTCCGAGTCACTTCTCCTATGTTGATGTTCGGGACTCCGTGAAAAGTTGACGCTCTTAGCGATAGTTTCCCTTGCTTGACAGAATTGGTCCCAATTATTCCCTGGAACATTTAATTTTTTAGTTAAATAAGTTTCTGGGCAGCTTCCCGCATGTTTCGAGTCGCCAAAAAGTTTGGCGAGACATGTCGAACACACTCAAAATCATAAGATATGACAATATTATGTTCACCGCATAACCTAAGCTGTTCCCTTACTGAAAGAATAAGCAGGAATTAATTAAATTGATTAGCAAAATCAAAATTAATAATTTAATTACAAATCTTCAATATAATATGAAAAATAAATATGGCAAAAAGCCAACGTCACGCGGTGTTCCCAGGCGGTCACCCATCCAAGTACTGACCGCGCCCGATGTTGCTTAACTTCGGTGATCGGACGAGAACCGGTGTATTCAACGTGGTATGGACGTTGGCATACGCAAAACCGAATTTTATGTAGGCTATCAACTATGTATCTTTTATGCTAAGAGATAAGATAAAACAACAATAAACTAATATTATAGTAACCTAAACAGATAAAAAGTAAGTTATTTTTCAAGGCTGATAAGATCAAGTTTAGTGTGTATTTTAAGGAATGCATCTAGAATAAGTAAATTAAAAAATAGTTATTAACAAATACAAAGTATACTTACAGCTTGCAAATCTTGATTTTGACATGAGGATGTACTAAACGCTACATTTTGCAGAAAAATAAAAGCCCCAGGCATTCAGTAAAATTTTATTGTACCAACACCGTTTGTGACAAGCATGTTAGTAGTTAATCATATCATAATCATTAAAAACAGTTAGTTAAGCACGTATGTTAAGTAAAACACATTAGTTAGTAAAGTAAATGAGTGATTTCCCAATTCTTTTGGAGGATTTTGGTTTTAGAAGATTTCAAGAAGTAAATTAAACTAAGAATAATAAATTGAAGTGTAATATTCTTATGGATAACTCGTCCTTTCGACTTTGAATTTCGTTTTTTTATTTATAAACCCACCATAATCATGACTAATAAATTTTTCCCAATCAATTTTTTTTTGTACTGAATTTATACCAATTCTTATATAATTAATCATCTAGTTTCAAATTAAGCCTGAAAAGTATCTCTTTATTTAAATGAGCAAGTTTAAATATAATTATTATGGTAAGTATTATTTTTTAAATTCTAATGCAAAAAAGACCAATGTTCTGCTTTTCCAAAAAGAAAAGTACTTTACAAGGTACAATTTACAGGCGACTGACCATTTTTTCCGTTGCCCGGGGAAGCAGGACGCGTGCGATATATTTTAGTGCCCGGTTTCTTCATATTCAATTGAGGCAAAGATTTCTGCAACGTGTCAACGCAGTGGGACGCCGGCTTCACCGCAACTATCTGGCTTCTGTAACAAAAAGCAAAAAGCCAACGTCACGCGGTGTTCCCAGGCGGTCACCCATCCAAGTACTGACCGCGCCCGATGTTGCTTAACTTCGGTGATCGGACGAGAACCGGTGTATTCAACGTGGTATGGACGTTGGCATACGCAAAACCGAATTCAGTGTTTCGTATCGTATTTATAACGTCACATAGAACTACATTCTCCCCTCAACTTGACAAAGATTAGGGGGAGATTAATGTTCAAAGTACGCGATAAACGGTTTAATGCCGTGTGTAAAGGGAATAAGATGAATGTACTACAAAGCTTCGGTTTTTGGAGGGTGGTCTGGCGTTATACCATCTTTATTCCACAAACTATTAAGCTTAAGTACAATTTAATTTTACGGTGAACACAGTATAGCCGCTCATACTAAGGTACTTAAGAAGAGAACAAAATTGAGCATAAAAATATTTTAGTGATGATAAGATTATTTAATTGTTTACCAGAATTAAAACAAAATTTTCTAATCAAAAAGCCAACGTCACGCGGTGTTCATCAATCATAATTTATGATAATTTCCTTCAGTATGGTTTTATAAAGATTCTGTACAGATTCCTAGGAACATGTCCCTACAGTGGCGGTACTACCATTTTGAGTTTGGTATCGTTTTTATGACGTCACTTAGGTCTACATTCTCCCCTCAATTTGACAAAGATTAGGGGGAGATTAATGTTCAAAGTACGCGTTATGCGGTTTAATGCCGTGTGTCTAAGGGATATACGACGAGATGAATATACGACGAAGCTCCGGTTTTTGGAGGGTAGTCTGGCGATATACCATCTTTATTCCGCAAACCATTTGGCCTTAACTAAATTTTATTTACTGTGAACAAGGTATAGCCGCTCATACTTAAGGTTAGTAAAGAACAAAACTGAGCAAAAAAAAAAAAATTAAAATAAAAAGATATATCTTTTTGTTAGTCTGAATAAAAAAATAAGCAAAAAGCCAACGTCACGCGGTGTTCCCAGGCGGTCACCCATCCAAGTACTGACCGCGCCCGATGTTGCTTAACTTCGGTGATCGGACGAGAACCGGTGTATTCAACGTGGTATGGACGTTGGCGACAATAGAACCAAAATTGATGTTCATTATGTGCCAAGATGACGTCACTACTTACCTATTATCATCAGGCAAGGACATGGAGCGTCCGGTTTTTCGGTTGGCTTCGTAAATCCACTTCTCGTGTATCGCTACTAATGGTTTCACGTTCACGTTGGCAAGAATATCTTCTTCTATTTTGTATTTGAGGTTGTTCCGATCTTGGCCGGATTTGAGCGAGCAAGAGCTCATGCGATCCCTTGCGTCTTCACTTTCTGGCGAGTAAAAATCTGGCGGTGGAGTTATTCTGAAAAAAAAAACCATGGTTTATCAATAAATTATATATGAACTGAACAATATGAGATTTATTGTTTTCATTTAATACGAATAAATAAATATAAATAAGCGCCATCTACAATTATAATCATAGAACTACTTATTAAGGTCAAGTTCAAGCAACGCTGTTACAAGTTAGTTCATGACTTAATCACAGTGTGTGGCGCTAGTATCGCAATAAAAACATTTCCTGTTCTAAAAATTACTATTTGTATATTTTAGTGCTCTAACGGCACCATAAATATAGCAAGTGATTTGAATTTCGCGTATTCTATCTTGTCAGCACCAACACCGACGGTCAGCGTGACTGAAAAACCTTCTCATTATATCATTATGTTTTCTTAAACATCTCGGTAAGAACTTAGAATTTTGTAAATGCAGCGTGAGGTAATATTCCTGTATGGTCAGATATAGGAATATTAGAGATCATCAGAATACTGTATCTAAAGTTAGTCACGATTATCGCCAACGTCCATACCACGTTGAATACACCGGTTCTCGTCCGATCACCGAAGTTAAGCAACATCGGGCGCGGTCAGTACTTGGATGGGTGACCGCCTGGGAACACCGCGTGACGTTGGCTTTTTGATTTTTTATACCGCTTTTATTTTCAATGTGATTCCATTAATTTTGCATGAGCTAGGTAGGACGTGAAACGGTGTTTTCAACTTGGTATGGACGTTGACTAGCCGACTACTGTTCAACGGAACAATGACGTCAGTCGAGAACCTCATTACTAAACTCAGTATAAGTTAGTCACAATGGTATTAGGTACATAAATAAATACACCCCATTAGGGTCAATTTAAGTCATCACGAATGGAATGAATGAGCAACGTGACAGGCATATTCTTAATTTTCTCCACCAATCTAATCAACAACGAAGAAACAAAAAAAAAATTGTCTAAGCCACATTTAGATACTACTTAAACCGAATTGTGTCGTCACAAGCCGTTACTCCTGATGATTTAAGCGTTATATCTCAGTCAATAATTTGTAATGTTTTGTTGCAACAAAAAAATCGTTCCCCACGTGGTTTGCTTATCTAAAAGACCAATTAGAATCACTATTTTTTAAACCCTGTTATTCGACAATATCTTACCTACGGAGTCCGGTAAAGCTGTCGCGGGGAACTGCTCTATTTTCCGGGGAATTCTCCGGAGAACCGTTATCCGGAGTCGTTGGATGTTGCAGGTTATTGCTAGCCAAGTTACTCGCAGTATTCATGTTCACATTATCACATGACGTATTTATAGGCGTTGTTGGCGTCTCGAGAGATGAGTCCGTCATGGTTTTACGATCTGAAAAAAAAAAAAAAATGTTCAATAGTAAATTAAATAGAAGACAAAGTAACTCTCAGTTTAATTAAAGAAGATTGTTAAAATTTGAATGAAAAGCAAAAAAGCCAACGTCACGCGGTGTTCCCAGGCGGTCACCCATCCAAGTACTGACCGCGCCCGATGCTGCTTAACTTCGGTGATCGGACGAGAACCGGTGTATTCAACGTGGTATGGACGTTGGCATACGCTGGACCGTAATTTTTGTTCCCGTCCATTTTTATGACGTCATTTAAATAGGACCCCTACTTTGTGACGGGAAGGGTTGCTAAGAGGCACTTGTAGCTAAGAGCAAGCTAATTCACAAAGTAGTACTACGTAATAAAGTTAAATTTTTATTACCATAATCAACATGCTGTTTTTTTTTTTATCGGACGAGAACCGGTGTATTCAACGTGGTATGGACGTTGGCGAATGTTACACCGAATTTTGCGAAATCTATTAAACTCCGTAATTTTCTAAATTGTCAATGTAATTTTAGGTTTAAACCCTATGTTATTTTATAAATATCTTACCCCAAAAAATAACTAATATTTTAACACATAATTAATGACCCAAAAAATACAACAAGCAATAAATCTTACCTTTTTTTTCTGGCGTTATAGTAACATCTTTAGTATCAGGACTACGTTCTTTAGAACTCAAATCTCCAGACAGCCAAGCATTCTTCCTCAACTTATTACTGCGAGCAATCGGAGTGTTTGGCAAACTATAGTTCTTTATATCAAAATTATACGAAGACCTTTCATCACTATTGCGATCTTTCAACAAAGGTTTTATCGAATCAAAATTGTACTCAGGAACTTTGATATGAAGGGGTTTATAAGATTTAGGAGTGAAACTTCTACTGAGTTTTGTATGGGGGCGTTCAACGCTACTATTCTTCATACTATCATCATTAACAAAGTTAACAGTACGATTCGGACTGAAAATGCTACAGTACTCAGTAGAATCACTTCTGTGTAACGTTCCTGGGGATTCCATATCTTTGATTCTTGCTTTTATTTTTGCAATCGGCGTAGAACATGCGCTAGAGAAATCTTTGTCGGGTAAATGTTCGTATCTGACGATCGGAGCTAGATCGTTTGTTTCATCATCTGATGTTATGAAGCATTTTTCGGCCACAGACATAGAATTTACATGTGATTGCCTAATAGTTTCGTATAGAGGGCTTCCGTCGCTTTTGCTGCATTCTTTCTCACTTTCTGTGGAACTTTCTGGCATGTTATGAACTACGGCTTTGTGCTCTACGTTTTGTGGGCTTAGGCAGTCGGAGTCAGTTGGTGAGGTAGTGTCCCAGGCTGTTGAACTGAAGTTGGACCTCTTGTTTGGCAGTCGAGCTGGGATTATGATGTATCCAAGATCGTCGAGATTACGCTGCAAAATAAAAGAATACATAAAATTGCTACAATATACATTAAGGGCCGAATTTTAATTCATCAGTTAATTTCTATGTGGGAAATAAATATGTCGGATTGACATATCTATTGTATATAAAATGAAATCAAAATCAAAAGTCATTTATTCAAACTTGGCTGCAAAACAGCACTTTTCGAACGTCAAAAAAAAATAAATTACAAAAGACAGCCCCCAAAACGCCCACCCTTCACCACTTCCTATGTGTTTTTGCTGGGAAGAAGAAGTGGCGCAACAAACTCCCCAGCAACACATGTCTGTCTGTTCGGTTAGAAGAACCTTAAACATTGTTTGATATGTACATTTGTATACAATTTAATTTGTATATTACAAAAGAGGACAATACAGTAAAAATAATGTATATGTTACCGTAAGATTACAAACATCGTTAGATTACAATCTATCTCGAGAGATTGTAAACTGTCGAATTATTGTGAACCGTAACATCTGATTGCAATTTAACGCATTATTTTTCGCTATATTATAATCTATCGATGAGCAATTGTCAAATTGTCAACTGTCCGAAAGCTCTCTCTGATTGGTCAGTCTTTTTGTAAGATCGACCAATCACGACCAGCCGTTCTGTTCCCATGGAGTTCCCGTAGAGTTAGGAATGAAATAGAGGTGTCAGTTAAATAAAACTAACTAAATTAAAGACTTTCTTCGATTGTGCAACTAAGAACACTTAAAATGTTTGGCCATATCATCCGCAATGAAGACTCAATGGAACGATTAGTTGTGCAAGGGAGAATAGAAGGACAGCGTTCTCGTGGACGATCGCCAACCAGATGGACAGACCTCATAAAATCTGTAACATCAAGCTCAATTGTGGAGTGCGCACGGAACGCCACCAGCAGGGAGAAGTGGAGAGAAATCGCAAGGGCAGCCGCCAGAGACAATCCATGATCACGACCACTCTGCCAAGAGTGTCCGATTAAGAAGAAGTCAGTTAAATAAAATAAATGCTCTTCAAAAATTCTTCAAGTATTAAATTTATATAAAAATAACTCTTATAAAAATACAGTTAGGTATTTTGTCTTCAAATACAAACTAATATTTAAAAATAAAATAAAAGGGGTGCTAATTAAACAGGCTGCTTTTTAATATCATTATTCGCCCCCAAAAATGTATGTTGCCTTCTAAATTACTAAGTCAGCCACAATTAATAAAGCGTCGAGCATCTAAATAACACTATCTTAGCCACGAGTTATCTTCCACTCTAAATACAACTCAGCATGATGGTTATTTTTTTGCATCTAAATTTGTAGCATGCATTCTAACAGTAAACTTCTTAAATACTATTAAATGACATCATAAAAATATTTATTTACCTTCTAATTTTTTAACTCGTACCTACTGAGTTTTTTGTTTAAAATATAACACATCCCATATTAATTGACCCAGCATGGAAGTAAGCATGCAACATGCAGCAAGCATAACTTCTGTCACGACTCCGGCGCTGCGGGGCTCCGGCGGTCCCATGCGAGCTTATCGTCGCAGATGGTTTTCACGCTCACCACCGCAGCTTCGGCTTGCTGGCCGGCGGAGCCGGCCAGCCTCAGCCGCGGCGGCGAGCGCTGAAACTACCTGCGCCTCAGCTCGCAGGCCGCCTCGCCCCTCCGCGCCTACGCGGTTTTGAATTGCACTCTAGGGGTAGGGCAGACAAGACTACGTGGAGTCGGTTTTGCAGCGATTCGTTTTCGTCACTAACTTCAATTTTTAATACAATTTTTAATTGTGTGTAATTTGAGTCTTAAAAATTAAGTACAATTTTTGATTTTATAAAAAATTAAACCGTCACTTATTTTTGCACGTCAAAGAGCTGTGACACCGGGAGTTGCAAAGAACATTGTCTTTTTTGACGTTCTACCAATCAGCGCGCAAGATGCATTCCGTTCTACGCCAGTTGACAATTTGACCGCTCTACATCGCTCTCGATCTTACAAAAAGACTGACCAATCAGGGAGAGCTTTCGGACAGTTGACAATTTGACAATTTCTCATCGATAGATTATAATATAGCGAAAAATAATGCGTTAAATTGCAATCAGGTGTTACGGTTTACAATAATTCGACAGTTTACAATCTCTCGAGATAGATTGTAATCTAACGATGTTTGTAATCTTACGGTGACATATACACCACATGCTAGCCAGCACTCACCCTACATACCTTAACTAACTCAAGCATTGAATATGTTTGATGAACAGAAAATTATAGCCTCCAAATATTTACACTTAATAGAATATCAGGGAGTGCCCACCTACATGTGCTATTCTTTTGTAAACTAGTAAATTAGACCGCTCAGCCAGAACATATGTAAAATAAAAAGAGTTTACAAATAAAACCAAAAAAACTAATATATAGTCAGTAAGACGACCTGGCACCACAAGCAGCACCCGTTCACGAGCATAACGCGAGGATCAGCCATCGCCCCCCTCACACATTTTTGAGGGAGGGAGGCAACCCGACCGCCGACGCTACCGCAAGCAGTGCCGTCTAAGGGAGCATGACGTACTCACTGCTACACAACTTAATATCAAGATTAAATTATCAGTTCCCGCTAAGTAGTATTATTTACTAAAATCCAAAACAGAAAATTAATACAAAGAATGTATCTTGTCAATAATGTAAAAACATTAAAAAATAATAATTAAATAATAAATCAAAATAAAATAAATGTCATTGAGTCAAGAGATTGAATGGGAGAAATTTAAATTATCTAAATAATATAGCTAATATAGCTGTCTTGCGTTCATCATGGCGACCAACTATTTTTATCATTCAAATAATCATTGATGGTGTAATATGCCTTTTTTATAAGAACAGCCTTAATTTGTTCTTTGAATTTATTAAACGGCAGTTCTTGTAAGGTCAAAGGAAGCTTATTATAAAAACGAATACCTAAACCCAGAAATGTGTCATGCACTTTATGAAGCCGGTGATAGGGTACACACAGTTTATGCTTATTTCTAGTATTAATGCTATGGACTTCACTTTTTTTGGTATATAAATGTAGGTTCTGTCTAATATACATAATGTTGGCAAAGATGAACTGTGATGCTACAGTGAGAATACCAATTTCTTTAAACAACTCTCTGAGGGAAGTTCTGGTACCTAACTTGTATATAGCACGAATAGCACGTTTTTGTATAATAAATATATTCTCTATATCAGCGGCTTTGCCCCACAACAAAATACCGTAGGACATGACGCAGTGAAAATAGCTGAAATACACTAATCGCGCAGTGTCGACGTCAGTGAACTGTCTAACTTTTCTGAC
Source organism: Helicoverpa zea (assembly GCF_022581195.2). Lineage (NCBI taxonomy): Eukaryota > Metazoa > Arthropoda > Insecta > Lepidoptera > Noctuidae > Helicoverpa > Helicoverpa zea. The sequence goes on along the minus strand of NC_061466.1, from coordinate 8,884,136 downwards.
GGCATAGGCAGCAGAACTAAGCCTTCCCGCGAGGCTAGAAATATGTGAACCCCACTGAAGTTTTGTATCAACTGTTATACCCAAAAACACGGTAGATGCAACGGTTTGAAGAACCTCGTTGTTTAGGATAACATTAGGACCTAGGTTTTTTACATTAGGCAAAGTGAACTTAATGCATTTTGTTTTTTTAGCATTTAGTACTAAATTGTTTGTTGTAAACCAGTGCGTAACTGTTGAGTGTGCACTGTTTACGTCGTCAAATTGCTCTCTATTTCTGTCAACTTTGAAGATAAGAGATGTGTCATATAAAAATGTATGACACTTTTCGTTGTAATTTTATAACTCAAGAACGATCTCGCCCATGCAGACAAAATGTTCGGACTATTGAGTAATTAGATTGTTTATGTCAAGCTTGCACAAAATCGGTCGAGCGGTTCTTCATTTATCCATTATAAAATCGTGGAATTTATAGGTTGCGGAGCACGTACCGCGAGCCACTAGTTTTCTATACAAAAGCTGTCAAAAATCAAAACGTCTAACATATTCTTCGCATTAAAGTTTTGTGGCAATTACAAAACCCGCAATTAAATAAAAATGCATAAGAATCAGGTAAATAAAACCAAAAAGCCAACGTCACGCGGTGTTCCCAGGCGGTCACCCATCCAAGTACTGACCGCGCCCGATGTTGCTTAACTTCGGTGATCGGACGAGAACCGGTGTATTCAACGTGGTATGGACGTTGGCGAACACTAAACCGAATGTATTGTGTGGTCTCGTTTAATGACGTCATTTGAAATGGTTTCGGCATAGTGATAAAATATCCGGATGGAGACAGTGCGGTTTGTGGAGAAATAAAAAACAGTGTACCATAAGCCTACGCTTTTCTAGGTTTGTCAAGTGACATCCATCTTTATTGCGTTACTTTAACGGTTTACATACACATACTTAATGAGATTTATACTCTACTAAGAGTATCTGATTATGTATGCTGCTGAATAATTCTCTGTAACTATGTATTAGTATCCTCATCATTTTAGGATATTTATATAGGTACTAGACATCAAAATAATTAGTGGTGAAGGAAGTTGGCCTAATCAAAATTAAATTTAAATGTCCTATGCAAAAAGCCAACGTCACGCGGTGTTCCCAGGCGGTCACCCATCCAAGTACTGACCGCGCCCGATGTTGCTTAACTTCGGTGATCGGACGAGAACCGGTGTATTCAACGTGGTATGGACGTTGGCATACGCAGGTCCGAATTTTGTGTACCGTATCGTTTCGATGACGTCATTTTAAACGGTTCTTATTTCGGGATGGTGATAAAAACTCCGAATAGAAACAGTGCAATTAAGCGATTTTACACCATATTTCTAAGGAAATAAAGAACGAATTGCACGATAAGCACTCGCTTTGAGTAGGTTCGTCAGACGACTGCCATCTTTAAAATGTAACTCATTAGGTACAAGTACCCACAATGAGATGTATTGTATACTTTACTTCATATCCTATTGTGTATTCAGTAAAACACCCAATAATAATTCTCTAAAATAAATTAGCATCGTCACTGTAATAGGATATTTGCTAAGCGTATGCAGGTATTTGACATAAAAATTGAGAGTGGTGAAAAAAATTGGCGGAACCAAAATGAAGTTTAAATTGTCACATGCAAAAAGCCAACGTCACGCGGTGTTCCCAGGCGGTCACCCATCCAAGTACTGACCGCGCCCGATGTTGCTTAACTTCGGTGATCGGACGAGAACCGGTGTATTCAACGTGGTATGGACGTTGGCATACACGTGACCGAATTTTGTGTTCGGTACCGATTACATGTAATAAAGTGTTGAAGATTTCGGATAGAAACAGAGTGCGCGCAAAAGATTTAACACCATATTTCAAAGGGAATAAAGATGAATGCGCGCTTTTCTGAGGTTTGTTAAGCAATTACCATCTGTATTGCGTACCCTACTTGCTCTAAATGTGCATTACTGGATCCTTACTCTTTTCTATGAATACTAAAACATATATGTATATTTTCAAGAGTTTGTTTGAATTGTGCTGTTGTAGTCACAATCTTTAGATAATATACCGAAACAATTTTTGAAAATTCACTTCAATTGAATGGTCACGTTATCGATTTTGTTTTGTATCTTAACGTGGGAAGTAGTTCTCTGGGGGGGAGGGGTGAAACCGTGGAATACAGCTAGCGGGATATATTATGTATTGTTATGTACTAAGCTTTAAGTATAAGTAAATTCTTTTATAATTGATCCACAGTTACATTCGCAAATCACTTCTTAATGTAATGAGGTAGATGAATATACACTCTTTTGCAAAAAAAGCGGGCACCTATGCGAAATCTTGGTTTTAAGGACTTCACGTGTATTTCAAAGGGTTTTGATGACTGCAGTATGTTGCTAGCATCAAAAGGATTAGCCAAGCATGCGTGAGAGTGTATTCTAAATTTGAATTTTGTACAATTGCTAAAAAACTGGTTAAACGGTAACTTGAACTAACTCTTGGTAGAAAGTTCGTGGGCTTTTTGAAAAGTTTTTGACGTGATTTTCAGAAAACTGATGATGCAGTTTTAATAAATGATTAATGTACCTTTCTGTTACATCAAAACATTTTGAAAAACTATGCGTATTTGATAAAATTTTCACCTGCTCTAAATGGTATAGGCTGATGATTGAGGGCAATTTTAGGAGTTTCGATTTTTTTGTGTAAAGCGTTCTATTCTTTAGATATTGTACCCACGCGGTTTAAAATATCCCTTTCTCATAAATAAACACAATTTAGAGTAGTGTCAGTACTTTGGGCTGCGACAAAACCAATTTAAAGTTAGCAGTGCCGTTTTCAACTCGTCTCCTATTAGACATTGACGTTCTGAAAATTTTTGAAATTCTACATAATACAGAAAATAACGCATAAACTGTGAGCACGAGGTCTTAAGGTCTCGTAATCACTGATTTTTAAATAACCCCGCCTCTTGGGAAACCCCGTAGACCTCTGAAGATCTATGATTCTGAGCGTTCAAATAGCGGGTTTTCATTCCACGGACATTTTATTAAATAAACCTGCCTGCTCTGAGGTTTTCTGGTATCTACAGCACTTTTCTGCTTAAATCATAACAATAATTGGCTACCTGAAGCCAAGACCAATAATAGGGTTGTTTCCAATTTTCGAAAATCTATTTAAATAGCTTCTAAATAGTTTAAAGATCACCCCTCCTATAATTTTGCATCTTAAATCTCTTTACTTTTTATGTATTCGATTTTTTTCTATTTTTCTTAAAACATTGCCCAGAAAACGCTCGATCACGTGACTGTGACGTCAGAGTCTACTATGTGTTCCTTTACACTTTGCACATCTAAAGAGAAGAAACTAATTAGAAAAAACTCATTGATTTTTAAATTTTAATAATGTATTCTTATAATATAGATACAAAAACAAATATTTTAAACATTTAAATTATTTTTAAACATTGGGCACAAAAGAAAATACCTGTAATGTTTTGAGTTGTGTACGCGGTTAAATAAAACTGTGCAAAGGAACGTAAAGTTTGTGTTTATTATTGAGGTTATATTTGTGTTATCTTGGTTATTTGCAAAGAATTGAGCTACAATAAAACTATCAGCTTCAATAAATCCTTTCTCCATAATTCTTTTCTAAGTTTCTTTCGCTCAAATACAAATAAAAACTGAAGAAAACAACACAACCATTCTCAGGTTATACCTGTCACAGACTGTCACTGTCAAATACTTGTCATTGTCAATGTAAAGTGACGACATCGGACTCGATTCGCCGTTTTCAAGGGCGTGACGTAATAGACGATAAATTTAAATTTCATAAATTATTTAAAAATTATGTGGTCAGTTATTATTAATATAATATAGCTTATCGTGTTTCTATTTTTGTGAACTTTCGGTGCATATACCTATTTTTAATTGACTGAATACTAGGAAACAACCCTATTGGCTTTAGGCTCAATTCACACCAAAAGAGCGGCGAAGGGCAGCGAAGCGAAGCGCGGTTTGAGTGTCATTTGAATTTTTACTTTATTCCCATTATTGTCGCGCGGATGCCCGCGACTCGTTCGAGTTTGTCATGCAAAAATATACATTATAGTAATGGGAATAAAGTAAAAATTCAAATGACACTCAAACCGCGCTTCGCTTCGCTGCCCTTCGCCGCTCTTTTGGTGTGAATTGAGCCTTAGAATACACTCTCACGCATGCTTGGCTAACCCTTTTGATGTTAGTAACATACTACAGTCATTAAAACCCTTTGAAATACACGTGAAGTTCCTAAAACCAAGATTTCGCATAGGTGCCCGCTTTTTTTGCAAAAGAGTTTATATACAAGGGTCATTTTTATCAGTTCTGTGTGTTCTAATTTCTAATGACATTGTGGTTCTTACGCGTAACGTTTGATTGTAGGTCAGATAAGTTTATTTTGTCATGAATTTAATAACGCAGTAATTTAAGCGTAGCCGTCGCCGCGCATAGAAAGAACAGAAAAATTCAGTAACTTAAGTTAAAAAAAAAAAATCAGCAAAAGCAAAAAGCCAACGTCACGCGGTGTTCCCAGGCGGTCACCCATCCAAGTACTGACCGCGCCCGATGTTGCTTAACTTCGGTGATCGGACGAGAACCGGTGTATTCAACGTGGTATGGACGTTGGCGAACACTGAACCGAATTTAGTGTATGGTATCGTGTATTTTGAAAGGCGTCGGTGGTGTGATAAAGTGATAAAGATTTCTGATTGAAACTGAATACGAGCAAGCAATTTAACACCATATTTCTAAGGGAATAGAAGTGTAGGCACTCTTTTTAGAGGTTCGTGAAGCAAATTGCTTTTTGTATTGCGTAACCATTTCGGTTTAAATATGCATTATGGCCTATGGGAATCTTACCTTTTCTATACTTATCATTGTAGTGAGCAATCTTAAGCTGTACTGAACCAATTTTTAAAATTCTTTTACCAACAGAATGGTCACTATCTGTGAGTGTCATTTACGTTGTTTTTTTTTTATACTAACATGGGAAGTAGTTCCTTCGGAACGCGGGTGAAACCGAGAAATACAGTCAGTATACATCCCGTATTGTTGTGTACTTAGAAAATTTCAACTTTGCCGTTGCAGTGCATAGACAGAACAAGAAAATTCGATAACATAGATTAAACAAAATGTAAATCAGCACAGCAAAAAGCCAACGTCACGCGGTGTTCCCAGGCGGTCACCCATCCAAGTACTGACCGCGCCCGATGTTGCTTAACTTCGGTGATCGGACGAGAACCGGTGTATTCAACGTGGTATGGACGTTAGCACACGTACACTAAGCCGAATTTCTAATTCAGTATCGGTATGAAGTACTTTTCGATGAATAATTTGAGATTATTTTACCTTAGCATTTTGTAGAGTATTCCGCAAAGATTCCAGATCTATTCGTTCGTAACGCTGAAGCGTTAATCCAGATTCGAGCAAGGATAGAAGACTTCCCGGATATGTGCCGTCTTTTGGTAGGATTATACCTGTTTTCCATAGTGTATACTGTTCTTTCAGTTTTTCATAAGATAAATTCTTCCATGGCATGGAGGCTAGAAAATGAAAAAGCAAATACATAGTAGTTACCAGTTTAACCCAATTAAAATTATTTTACAAGTTTTCTAGACTTAAGATGCGTGTACAGAGGAAATAGCTATGACTCAAACCAAAACATGATTTGTATAAAAAAAAACAATAGACCAACTAAATGTGTGATAGTCAAAGCGTAGCACACTTTACTTATTTAAAAGATTTAAAATTTTCATACATGTGTATACCAAATAATAAATGACTTTTAAAACTTACCATTACAGCCCTCCCACAAAACCAGACATAGAGAATAAACATCACTTTTAGAACACGGATACACCATTCCCTCTTCATCGGGCACAAACAACTCTGGTGCTTGCCATCTAAAGCGGTCAGAGTTCTGGTACAGATTGTAATCTTTGGGAACTGCATTGGAGATCATGTAGGTTTCTGACGGATGAGCTGATATGAGAGGCTCGAATTCCGCTACGTCTTTTGGACTGTTATCTGTAATTAAAAGTATGAAAGTCACTGCTTAGTTTTATGTATGTTGTGAGAGACTATTTTTGTCTTAGTAAAATAAAGTGAACAAAACAATACCTGTGAAAATTACATAAAATTAATGCAAAAAGCCAACGTCACGCGGTGTTCCCAGGCGGTCACCCATCCAAGTACTGACCGCGCCCGATGTTGCTTAACTTCGGTGATCGGACGAGAACCGGTGTATTCAACGTGGTATGGACGTTGGCATACGCAAAACCGAATTTTGTGTTTGGTATCGTTCTTATGACGTCATTGTAAAACAGTTTTTATTTTTTTCCATTGCACAGTGTTTGATTTGACTCAAAAAATTTCCCTATGCTGTTTGTCGCATAAATAAATCAAGGAATGTCTTTAAAATGGAAGAGTAGAACACCCACGTGTCTATTTCATATACTTTTTTCTATAAAAAATAATATCAATTTCATAACCTTGACCTAGAAAAATCAATAAAAAAATTGTGTAAGCGTAACTAATTACGATAAATATATTTTTTTGATATAGTTCCATGAAGGATCATTTGGCGCTTATTCCCCAGTTTAGATTTTTGAATTATCACCTTTGGTCACTGAGTTATTATTATTTTTTCAGATTTATGTTTTTATTTTTTTTCCCATAAATGACTCAAAAGTGCGGCTTGTGAGTAGCACTCAAAGATTGTTCTCAATTAGGTCTATTTTTGATAAAAAAACACGTTCCACTATCGCGGCGGCGGCTAAATTGATATTATTTTTTATAAAAAAAAGTATATGAAATAGACACGTGGGTGTTCTACTCTTCCATTTTAAACACATTCCTTGATTCATTTATGCGACAAACAGCATAGGATTTTTTTTTTTGAGTGAAATCAAACACTGTGATTGTGATAATGATAACAAAATAAGGGTCTTTGGAAAAAAAGATGAGTACAGGTAGTTATGATAAAGGATTCTGCTTTCAGAGATTCTACAAGCGATTTCAATCTTTATTACGGAACCCATTCGGTGTTTAAATGCGCACCACGATAATTTCATCGGATATTTTATTATTCTTGTACAGCTGATAATATATTACCGCAGCCGTTACTGTTACATGAAATGAAACTAGCTCAGGCAAAAACTGTTTATATGTAGTGAAAAATACAGTATTCGTTAGTTTCGAAACTATTCTCTAAAATAAAATTAGCAAATGCAAAAAGCCAACGTCACGCGGTGTTCCCAGGCGGTCACCCATCCAAGTACTGACCGCGCCCGATGTTAGTTGGACCGCAACCTCTGTTCCCTTACATTTTTATGACGTCGTTTCAATTGATACCCATATTTGTTTCCTTATTTTGTGATACTAAAGGTTGGTTATTTCACACTATAAGTACTGAAAAGTGTAACAAAGTTCAATAATTTTTTCATTAACCATCATGCTGTTTTTTTATCTCTCTTTACCCTTCGACTTTTTTACGTCACAAAATCGGCGAAAAGTCATGTTTTACAGTGTGTAGTTGTTGTGCACCTAAAATATAATATTCAAGTTTGGGCAATGGAAATACAAGTTTAAAATATAATTAGCAAATGCAAAAAGCCAACGTCACGCGGTGTTCCCAGGCGGTCACCCATCCAAGTACTGACCGCGCCCGATGTTGCTTAACTTCGGTGATCGGACGAGAACCGGTGTATTCAACGTGGTATGGACGTTGGCATACGCTAAGCGGAATTTAATATTGAGATGTTTGAATATAAAAATACTTTTTTTTTTCTATCTATTTTTTTTCAAGGAAAATATTTTATTCTTTTGCCGTTCAATCAAAAATAGTATATAAGATTCTAAGTACGTATAGGCTAATTTATTATGTTTAAAATTGATTTTCAGAGAGAAAATCTTCAGTCATTCACAACTTGGCTACCGATAAATGCTAAATGCAGGTACCTATGTACAAAACATAAAATTGCAACATAAAAATGCGGGCTATTGTTAACAAACTTGAAAAAATCATTAACATACCTAAACTATTACTACAACAGCTGTTCGCACAAGTAACAAAAAACAAGCCACATCTTTTAATTTTCATAATTAACCGTTTACGTAACGTTTGAGATACGTTTCTTATGCAGTTACCTACCGTACGATTTTACTACGGACCGTTTCATTGTATTACACGCGTTTAAGATCTACAGTTAAATGAATTAATCAACACCGCATTATGATCTGTTATGGCTATTTATATCAGCACAATGGTCATTTGAATTAATTTGATTGCATGGAACGTATATTTTTTCTCAACGTCTCATACGTATTATTATTCCGTCGTTATCATGCATGTTAGGCACATTTTTAAAGAATTAAATGCTTTGCCTTGAAGGCAGGTAGAACAATGGAAATGTACTGACAATTATGAATGAATGCTTCCTTACAATTTATGCCTGCAAGCCTTTTTATAACAATACGTAAATGATTTCAGCTGAGTCGGCATGACAACAGCTGTCGTTCAGTTTAGTTAGACAAAGAAAGATGTTTTCGATACAGTTCAAGTACACACAGACTTGCAAGACGCTGCACTTTTTTAACCTTGAATAATCTTTCGTCTTGACCAAAAGTATTAAGAACCTAATATTCTCGGTATTCTGTATGTTCTTGACTTTTATCGGATACCAATTTTGTTACGCTTCACGACCGAAATTGTAACATATTTATACAAGAGGTATACATCGTGCACACAAATGTTAACTCCTTTTTTTTTTTAACGACGTCAAAAATCATCAAATGACCCCTCCCGTTGTGGGCTAGCAGCGGTGAGGGAGTGTCAGACTCTTATGACTAAAAACCGTCGTGTTCCGTCATAGGCCTTTTATGTACAAGGGCCGCGGTATCTCTTTCGAACAACCCGCAGCAAATGTTAACTCCTCAAAAAAACTTCAGAATTACAAAAATTACAATTACCTTCCTTAAACTTTATAAAGACAACTAATGTGATAAAGGGAAAGAATTGTATTTTTGTTTGTAATGTATATACTTTCACTGTTGGAAAGCTATCCCAGTACGGGCAGTAGTTCCCCCGGGACGCGTGAGAAAATCGCGGGAAAACAGCTAGTAAAAACGAAAACTTACCTTCAATATTGACATACTGCGGTTCAGGCGAGTAATTATTATAGAGTTTAGGCAGCCTCTTCTCAGGTCTATCGAGCTTCATACAAGAGCCCACATCTGCCAGTTTCGCGGCATCATGGTTCGTGATCATTACACTGGCGCTGGATAGCTCCGTGTGAAGAAACCCTTGCATGCGTAGGAAGACCAGAGCGTTGGCGATGTCGAGGGCATATTGTACTGCCGTTTGTGCGCTTAGGATGCGACCCTGGAAAGTGAAGATGTTGGAAAATAAGATTTATAAAACACAAAGCTATTCCTGGTAGGCATAATGATTATTTGCACTAATGTCAAACTTTCTTCATCCCCTTTTCAAAGAAAATTTGACGTGTAAAAGTGTTAATTCAAACCGATTTGCAAAAGTAAATATAATTGATCATAGAAATTAAGTGTATGATTAACAAGAATGAAGGGTGTATTTCTTCATATACTTTAGGTATCTAAGATTTTAATTAAATAAATAACAAACCCTGGTGATTCAATCAGTCAATCAATCCACTTACCCAGATTCAATCCTATGCAAACTGAATAGAATAGTTGAAAGATTAATGACAAAACCTTTTCGTACATTATTTAAACTTAATGACCCATACAAGTACATATTAAAAAGCCAACTATTGTAAAGAAACAATATCAATGGGTTTACCTGCACATGTAGAATGCCGTAGAGTGAATCTACGCATCGTTCGCAGATCATATGCACATTGCCGTGAATGTCTGGATAGAGTCCCATTAGAAGTATGATATTAGGGTGGCGACACTTTCTAAAACAAACGAACATCTAAGTAGACTTCAAGTGAAATCATCTACATTTTTAAATAACGGGTGAGACTCTTTGCCACACTTCATAAAACGGACAATGACATCCAAAAATAACATTCAAGACACACCTAAAAAAGGCTTTACGATAGAATGACGTAAGATCTTACCTCAGTATATTTATCTCCATGTTCCGTTTCTTCCTAACATGCTCAATGGTGACACCGTTTAATTTCTTTATCTGCACGGGAACCACGCCCCATTTCCCGAGGTTCCATACTTTATTTCTATCTACCGTCACGTCGAGGTTGCTTGCGCTTGCTATCGGCAAACCATAAGCACTCGTATCGCTCTAAAAGTAATCACCAAGTAAGAAAACAGGAAAAAGATTGCATTTCAGACTCAGACGATGACTCATTTTCAGGGAAAGAATCTCACTGGGGATTTAACGTTAAAATCTTACAATACCAAATCAATCGTGATCAATCATCTGCAACAATGTCACTATCTAAATTGCGACTAGAAAAATTGATACCGTTTTGTTCGATTTCACGGCCAATCCTGCAGACAATACTTATAAACAAATAGAAGTCGGGCATTGCCCCAACAAACATACTTTACTATCGTCGGACTTGCTCGTATTCGGCGACCGGACCTGCAGTTGCTCGTCGGCCCACTGATCCAAGTTTTTCAATTCACTCATCACTTCCCACAGCTTCTCGTCCGACCCGTGCTTCTTAGGACTCAACTCAGCACTGTGATTAGAAACTTGAACATCTCCCGCAGCTTTCAACCCGTCGACGTCATCCTCTTCACTCCTCTGACGATCTAAGAAATTCCTCACATCAAAAGGTAAAGAATTATTCTTATAAAATGTAGGCGGTGAATCTGGCTGGTCATCGTCTTTAAATTCTATGTGTTTCTGAACTAAGAAGTCCATGTCTGGAGATCTACTTATTCTGTGCTGTGATATACGCTTGTATTTTTGTGGTTCAGAATACGACGACGTCGTCGGGTAAACATTCCCAGGCATAAACACCTGATTTTGGAATAAAAACTGTATGTTCGGAACTCCTCCGTAAACTGTTCGTTCAGGGGTCGTACTTCGAGCGCGTTTTTGCGTTTTCTTTTTGTACTTAACGGCTGATTTCTTTTCATAATTGAAAGTGTTGTCATGGTCTGCGGTGCAGTCGGTACAAGAGACGGGTAAGGAATGTCTGCCGCATTTTTTCTTTACTGACGTTTCTTGCGGTTCCTTGCTTCCTATGGATCTCCTTGCTTGGAACTCGGCTAAGTCTCGTTTATATTCCTCTGTGCGAATGGTGCCGATTTGTGTTGTGCTGTGGGCACATTGTGCTTCGGGCGTTGAGGGGTCGGAGCCCACACTGTGATGAGTGGTTACAGTCACGCGCTCCCTGCCAACAAAGTATATAGAAAATGAGCCGAATACAAATAATTTACAAACAGAAAACAATTTGACGCTTTTAACCAGAAAACCCACAAGCTGTCATCAAACATAACTACAAATTACTCGACAGTTATCATAGCTTGATCTTTTTTGAGTCTTAAAGAGGCTCACAGTCGAAACTTTTTTAAGTAAGGCGTTAAAACCAACAATGGTCTGAGAAAAAACGGCAACAATATAAAAGTACAAATAACAGCAACTAATGGTAGTTCGGACGTCATTCAGCCAGCAAAAGCGTGGGACAGTCGCGGGTCACCGACGCCAAGCAACGAGATCTACTCGAAATAAGTGGGAATTTTGTATCGAATCTTAATAATTCTAACGCTTTCGGAAATTCTATGACATAATATTATTAGGCAAGGTAACAGTAGAGTACATAATAAAATAGATGATTGGCAAGGATTAATTGTGAACAGTAAATGTAAGATACTTGAAACAATCGAAAGTTTCCTCAACAAACTTTTTTTTATTATCATGACCATGCCAAATCGGCTATTTCTGACCACGCTTAGCAACAAGGTTTCGATTAAATAATAGCTAGTAGCCAAAAAACAACAATGAAGTCAACAGATAAGAGCAAAATAAGAGGCGATTATAATCACGGAGTAACAACGAACGCTGGATTGATACACTTTTACCGATTAGCAATTTGATCAGGCTCGCAAATTTGTTCCCAGGCATTGTACATCTGACATCAAATTGATATCTTGTGAAACAGCTCATAGATCCAATAAACTGATAGATCGTGTCTGACAAAGACTAGTTATATCAGTGAGGTGTCTAAGCACAAAATTTTTTGAAAGAGAAAATACAGACATTCTAGAATCTAGATATTGTCATTTTGATACTCTCTTTTGGTCACGCTCACAAGTTTTTGTCAACGGAGGCGAGTGGAGAAAGGAATTTCTTTTATATTTTAAAGGTAGTTCGAAAAATAATTCAAAACGTGCTATTAGTGTCCCCCGTTCGCTTATTAATGGGTGTTGTGACTTCAACGGCTACTACAGTTTTCGTGTTTCAATGATTGATTTCCCGGTAGTATCACAGCAACTACGGAATTCAAACAATGTTGGTTCACACACAGATTTATTGAGCTATCAAAGTAAAAGTGCTTCAGTAATGACGGCACTTAATCTCATGTGACCTATTGGACACCACTTAACAGAACACTTTCCAGTTCGTGGCCTCAGCCATAAAAACAGTTTCAGCAACATTTGTGCTTTGTTCACCAAGTTCTTTGTTACCCCAGAAAACTTCAAAGTCATTCATTGTAATCTCCGATACGCCGGAACTTATAACAAAGCTATATTTTATAATCTCGATACAAACAATACATTACATAATATTATAATTAAACTAGAAAGCACGTAGCTCCAGCCCATATCTAGTGACACGATAATGCTTACATAAATAAGAAGCTGTCTACCCAACAATTTTAGTTATTTGTAAAGCAATAAGAGAACTTCGGTTGGCTATCACAAATAAGTTTGGTGAAAGTGAAATTTCAATAATACTGTTTTAGAGCCATTGAAAGGCTTCAGATTGAATCGAACCAGTAATTAATGGAGGCATCAATCACGACGGGCGTACTACGAGATATTCCTTTGTAGTTACTTTTTCGAAATTACTCAGTCGTGCGCAATGAATGAAGCAATAGAAAATAACATGGACACTAATTTTTTATCAGTTCCTGTGTGTTTGATTTGAATAAACGAAAGTATTGTGAGCCTTCATGTAACCCGAGAACCTAGCTAAGCAAAAGAAAGTAGGTAATTTGTCTTTTTTCTATTTGTTTGAAAGCTGAGTCAAGAATCTTTCAGTTTCTAGATACCTACTTTGATTGATTATCTCGTTAAAATGTAGAACAGTCTGTCGCGACACTTTCAATCCTTGTTAAGTTTACTACTTTGGTCTATTTAGACGTAACAATGAGTCATTGTGTTGCGAAGAGTTACTATGAGAATTTACGAAACCCTCCAGGAATCTCAGCATTCAGAGTTTAGAAGATGAAAGGGTAAATAAAAATAAGGACTTAGACTCCATGTCAGGGAATGATGAGAGCTGAAGATTAAACACAGCGGCAAGTCAGGCGTGTCGATGCTGTACACAAGCCTCTTTCGAGAATTCTTTCTTGGATCCTGACAATAAGTTTTACAAGCTTGTGTACATTCAAGATTTTTGATTCATCGGGAAGACAATTAACCGTTGAAGCTCCTCACACCCCACAGTAAAGGAATGATCCTCCAAAGTTGGGTGATGTCTTATGGGCTATTGCCGACAGTCGCGAAAACTTTAATTGCACGGTAGTGTGGGATACAAAAATGTTCGGCGATTGAGTGACGACTTATTCTAAAAAGAGGATGAATGAGTCCTTTTGAAAACAAACAGTGGTGTTATACATGTTGTAGTATTGTCGAATTTCGCCTAGCTATCGATATAGTTTTTAGGAACGGTAAAACAGTAGCTGTGTTTAACGAAACATAAACGTTACGTTCATATAAGGAAGTAGTAACGTAAGTGAATTATGTATCAGAAAAACAACAGGCAGTATGTTAGTTTAGTTTTATGCAACTTACGCTTATTTTCAGGTAGGTATGTGGTTACATTATAAGTAATTATTTCTAATTCGCACCTTATTCTTATTACGCGAGCTAAGTAGCGTTAGATTCTAGACTCTAGACAGAATTTCCAAGTGATTAGGAAAGGATTTGACTGGATGTGCTTCTATGATTTCATTACAAAATAGGGGACATAGTAAAAAATACTTATTGATATAGGAAAATCGAAGTGACGAAAAGGGTAGGGTAGTACTACACCGGACCGTGTTTTATTGATTCGGATTGGTCTAAAAATCTACCGATTGGGAAGCAAAAACACGTCGGTCGGGTGTACTACCCGAAGTGGGTTGGAAAAAAAAAGGGAAGTAGGTATATAGGTATGTAGTTCTATCGGGACGCGCGGGTGAAACAGCAGACCAAAGCTAATATTATAAGCGTGTCTGGCTGTCCAAAACTACTGAAACGATTAAAATGAAATTTGGTACACAGATGATCCAGATAGAGCCTGAGAAGGGACATAGTCTACTGGTTATCAATGTTATGGCGAGGGAATAGAGTTCCTTCGGGAACCGCGGTGAACAGCTAATACCTGAGACGCTTAGGTGCTTCTATGGGGTTTCTGATCAGAATCATAGTAGAATAAGTAACTTTTTCACTATTCCATTATTATATATTTTTACGTGCTTCCTAGACAGTTTTTGTGACTGTCAATATTTTAGCCGTAAAAAAGTAGGCTAGAAATGAAACAGGTGAGCAATGGTTAACGAACCTAAGCCTCAAAGTCAACGAACTTTCAACTTTCGAACTAATTCAAGCAATATTGTTTTTTAATCCTTTAAACACAGTCAGTAGGTATTATGCTATGCAGGTTTTTTTTAACAATAAAATGAAATCAAGGAATGGTCTCCAGTTGCCAGAAACTCCAAGATACACTTACGATAAAATCCAAAAACTGACTAAACTAGACCTGTGGTTTGATCTAGATTCCGCAGCAATAATTAAGTTAAATTAACTGCATTCACCTGTGATTCGTTTTGGCAATAGGTTTACGTACAAAGCTTTGGCCTCTATTGGAATGAAATCAAATCTATTGTGGGTACAGTTCCGATGATTCAACGTTAGGTAGACTACTTACATCATCCTGGGCGCATTGTGCATGTTCCATTGTAATCGACATTTTTGTTCACTTTACGGCCCAAAAGTAACTGTTCGAGCAATCATCTGGTACAAAAACCGCATGACCAATTCCATTTTTACGTACGATATAATTTTGTTTGGTGAATCGATCTATTTTACGCTACGTAGCGCCATCTCAAGTCTATTGTGTGGAATTTATTGAGATGGAAAAATAATTATAGTTCGGCCATTCAGAGAATGCGTTCCTGACACGTCGCGATTGAACTGACGACGTAACTACATTCATTGATTATTGATATAATAATGTTGTTTTAATGCTCCTCAATTGTTAAAACGGTAAACAACCAGCAAAAATATTTTTATCGTAACTGCAACGCCATTGCAAAGTTACGTCGTCAGTTCAATCGCGACGTGTCAGGAACGCATTCTCTGAATGGCCGAACTATACCTACTTTTAATAAATATTAACATCACTGATAGAAGTCATGCTTTTTTATGACACAAATTAATCTTATGAATAGAAAAATAACAAAATACAAGTACTTACCGGCGCAACCACTTAAAAACTCCCATTTCCTGCAAAGAATCCACTTTTTGTTCGAAAATGTTCGCACAGTCAACAAGCCGTCTGCAATTAGCAACTAAATAACATTTATCGAATATAAATATAAGTTTTTATAAACTAAAACGGAAGGTCCGACGAAGCTAGGAACACGCGGAACATTACCGGCGCGTTACAAGTCCGATCGTTATAAAAAACGACTAGCAGCAATGACCGCCGATATATTGTGCGGTCAGACAAAACATCACGAACAACGCGCCATTCGCAATAAGTTGAATTTGGTTTTTTGTACAAATTACTTTTCGTTGCGCTCCGGTGATCCACTTCATGCGCGCCGGTTGTCGAGCGTCGGCCCTCCTCAGCTCTAGTCTGCTGCGGTCACAAGCGGCTCGTCAACCGTACAATGTGCATTTACTACCGTACAATACTTGATTCTAATTTACGACATACTTCTCGGGTAGTTTATAATCATTTGAGCTAAATAGTCAGAAAACGATTGTTTACCTTATTGCAGTGCTCGTTTCTGATTGACAACGACCCCTTGTAGTTTTAGATTTGTATTCAAACAAAAACTTCTTCATTGCAGTTTATTTAAGTTTGAAAGGTTTTTAAACGTATAAAATCTATGAAAAATTATTGACACATATTTTGTAGGCTTAAATTATTTATAAGATATCGTATTCAAAGAAATTCATCCATCCAAAACACAATGTCGAAAGTGCTTATGAAAATACTGTCATTTTTACGGAAACAAAATAATCAAATAAATATAATCAATCCAAAAACTTTCAAACACCTTTGCAAGACGTGATTTTTTTGATGATAATATAAATAAAAAGACGGAAACAGAATTTAATTTAAGTTAATACATTAATAAATCTTATAACTTAATTAGATTTTAATTAATGAGATGATTACTTGACTGAATAAATATTTTATTTTTTAATTGTTTCGTCCTTTGACAATGTTGTTAGTTGTTGTCGACTTAAACAAATTAAAGATGTGAATTGAATCAGCTACGAAGTATTGAGATTAATAACGGGTGAAATTATATATAAGTAAGATTAAAATAAAAATAATTTGTTTTTCATTAACACATTCAATGTAACGAAGTGTATATTTATGTGTGGCAACTGCTTCCAGAAAAGGTTATTCACAGTTATTCATGTTAGCAACACCACTATTGATGTGTCAACTTTGATTTTGGAAAGCAATGTTTACAGTTGCTTTTGATTTGAATTTTTATAATTTTTTGTTGTATTTCGAATAAAATATAAATGGACGAGTTACGGGGACCGAATATTCAGATTGTCCTGCATGTAAAAGAGGGTAAATTCTCCTCTAACATTATGTATTGTCAACTTAAAGAATTAAGTTCCTGAACAGCTGTTGATATTCTTATAATTTTTTTCAGGCTTGGGTTTTGGGTTTCTGCGGTCTCCGTTTATAGTAAGTGGATCCCTCAATGGATATATGTTAGAGACGGACCCTGTAGTACCTTCACATGCCCCTATTTTTGACGCCGAACTTGTTTGGGAAGCAGACAAAAGAAGGTTTCGAAGGTAAACAAGTTAACAACGTTTTTTTTTTTCTTTATTCGGTTAAATATCTATGAATAAATAAACCAGCATTAAGTTTTCGCCACTTCTGTCCACAAAAACATCCCTCCAAATAAATGGATAGCAGAACCAAAACATACTGTCAGAAATGTTATCTTGACCCTTAGATTTGCTATTCAAATCTATTCATGTTCTTTAAATTACCTTCATTAAATAAAATGTCTTCCACCATCTCCATATATTACATCATTTTCATAAAATTACAGTTTACGAGTACAGAATGTGCCTGTCAAGGTTGAGGTGCACACGATGGGCACACAGGGACGTAAGGACAAAGTGGGATACCTTCTACTGAGCCTGCTAGGTGCTCAGCCATGCCCTTCTCATAAGAATATAGAAGTAGGTCCTTCTTTCTTTATTGTAGTAATAGTCTAGGGAATTCAAATGTATGTACCCTCATGAATATAGGAAGATCCTAAGCATATAACTTTGCATAGCTGAAGTTAGATATTTGCCCCACCACATATGCTCAATCAGTTTTGTTCACTTTTTATTTGACTATTGTGAAGTCAATAGTAGTTAACTATAAACAAGCAGTTTCTCAACAAGATCTGTGAAAAGAAATGCCAAAGGTATTCAATGGATAGCTATTTGAGTCTAACTGTGTTCTTAGAGAGTAGTTATTAGAACAGTAAAACTATAGTAATTCAGTTCAATAACAATAGCCACTGTTTTACTGGCCAGCACCATTTTAACTTCAGACTGCGTGTTTTTTTAATTAGAAGTACTTATACATTTTCAGGTAAAACACTCATGGCACAGACTCCTCGGTGTGAAGTCTGAAGGTAAATGCTGTCATCCACAATTGCTGATGAGCCTCTCCGTTGAAGATAGGATAAACACACCAACTCCTGTAAGTTTCTATACATATACTTACCTCAAATATCTATCTTAATATAACAAGTTATAGGAAGTTACTAAAGCCCTTGTTTACAGATAATGGATCAGTTTTTCTCAAAACAACTGTTTATTCTGAAACTTGAATTTGAAAATTCATGGTAAAAATTGCTTGAGCCTAAGTGTCAGGAATAATGTCTGGTTGCTATAAAGACAAAATTGTAACATTCTGTGATCTATGATCTATTTTATGAAAAATGAAAAATATTTATTAGTTCATTTATCATAATATTTATTTATCACATTATATGGTGATTCCCATAGGAATGTAGTACATAATATTTCTTTTGAGGGTTTTCAGTTCTACACTATTATGTAACACCATTATCAATAATCAGCACTGGGTTTATAACCTGCATGCTTAAAAGAAACCACAGGCCCATAAACCAACTCAACCTTTTTAGTGAGTTAACTAGGAAGTAATAAGTAGGAAATATTAAACACAAATAGCTTCATCTTTATTCATGTTCAATTTGGTGTGTTGCATGTGTGTAATCACTATCAAGTTTTAAGTAAACTTCAATTATACACCTAAGTAATTTAATTGTTAATTTTAATAATGAAATGCGGAAGAATGGGGCATGATTCTTGTTATTTATGTATCAGCTGCTAATGGATCCATAAAAAGATTGTGCCTACTGGTTGGAGTTAATTAGACTGTCAAAATAAGTAGTGTTCCAAAGTAGTTCCTGTAGCGCTTTCACGCAAAAACTACTGAACTGATTTAAGTGATATGTGTTATTGTGTATTAGTTTTAATAATATTAGTCATATATTTAAAGTACATATGTGATGTTTATATGCACCTAGTAGTAGGTAAGTTTTTAATGCCTACAACAAATTGATAAATAAAGTAAATGAATTATAATTTCAGAGGAACGAGCTACGAATGTTCCACAGCAATGAGGTAGCGTTTCCAGCTGCCTGCTTAGCTTCTAACCCTCCCACTGCCAAATCTATGTTGATGTCTTTGAGTAAGTACTTTTTTATGCTCCATTTGCACAGTCAGACTCACTCCTGTAGTCACTAAGCACATCCAAAGTTCCAAAGCCGTGCACCCGGATAAAAAGCCGTTATCCTTCCTTGATAAATGGGCTATCAAACAGTAACACACTTACACCCATTTTCACACACACATTCACATTTTCAGTTGTTTTAAGAACACTTGGGCCTAACAATTAAAATGTATAAGCTAGGTTTCACTGGTTACTTTAAAGCATCTCTTAGTTATCTGATAGTTAATGCTATCTGCCAGGTAAGGAGCATTTAAAATTTCTTCCAAATATCCGAGATGTGTCAGATAAGCTATCCGATACATTATCAGCAACCTGTAAATCTTACCATTAAGACGGTACCCTGAGCAAATGACCTTGAGCCTCTGCGCCATACAAACTCTGCGCAAGAAATACGTAGCGAGAACGCTCATATTTTGGATTAAAATGTTTATAAAATAAAATGTTCGTGGTTTGAAAAAAATAAAATTACCATAATGTTCGTTATTAAATTACCTATCTATTAGTTTAGGTAGCAAATAAAAATAATAGTTATTTAACGAAGAGATGCATCTTATTAGTGATTATTTCTCATTTCTGTGGTTTTGTTGTGACCCTATAATTAGACATTATTCTGCTTATAAAAAAAAAAAAAATACCATTCAAGAGTCAAGAATACTACAAAGGACAATGCTATTCTTTGTATGGAAGTTGGGCTCAAGTGTTGCCCACAGTAACTGCATAGTGTATTATGTTCCATAGGCTTATATAAGGTCCCAGACCAAAGCATTTCGAAATCTATCCCGGGAGTCCTGAGAAAAAATGGTTTGACTATTATTCAATATTACATAAAATAAGCTTACGAACTCTTAACTATTCCACTTTTATTACCTTAATTGAAATGAATTATATTGATTGACAAATACGAGGTATTGTACACGACAACTTTTTTTTAACCGACTTCCAAAAATGGAGGAGGTTCTTAATTCATTTGTATTCTTTTTAAGTTTGTACGTGCATAACTCCGTCGTTTACCAACCGATTTCAACAATTATTTTATTGTTTGAAAGGGCTTACTTCCTCAATGGTTCCTTTGTCATCCGGCCCAGGGTCTGGTGATGGAATCTCTAAAAAAAATCGGGAGCGACTCTCGAAAATTGTAGACACATATCGAGTAAAACCTTGTCATTCGGGTATATGTCTCAGACACCACAAAACTGTAAAGGTTAAGATCTGACCTGACAATGGAGACGACAGAGAGACGAGGGAACTCCTCAACGGTATCTACTAACTACCTCATGTTCGAGCTTATTTTATTCGTCTTGATAAGATTTTTTTAGAAGATAGCTCATAGCGCAGGCGCCTTGTAGATTTAAACCATAAATTCAAAAATATTGCGGTAATTACCTTTTTTTCAGAAAATCATTGTCAGTTCTTATTAGAATCCAACGCTTTTAGAATTTATTTGAAAATCACAGTAAAAAAAAACCCATTCCAACATTTTCCAGTACTGGATCCTGACAGCGAGATCCTGAGCATTGAGATTGACAACATACATATGAGTAAGACTTATTTGGCAGAAAAGTCTTATCAGATTAATTTCTCGGGACCCCTGGGACCGATTTCAAAAATATTTTGATTTCTTGTTAAGAGTGAATTAAAGAACCTATTCCAACCACTTCCACTACTGGGCAAATGGCATAGGCTTTGTAAACAGACTGTTCATGTGGAACATTTAAACCGGTTTTCCTCGGGACCCCTGGGACCGATTTCAAAAATATTTTAATTCCTTGTTAAGAGTGAAGTAAAGAATCTATTCCAACCACTCCTATTACTGGGCAAATGCCAAAGACTTTGTTAAGTGACTATCTAAGGAGAAAATTTGAACCGGTTCTTCTCGGGACCCCTGGGACCGATTTCAAAAATATTTTAATTTCATGTTAAAAGTGAAGTAAGGAACCTATTTCAATCACTCCCACTACTGGGCAAATGACACAAGCTTTGTAAAGCGACTGTTCATGTGGAATATTAGAACCGGTTTTTCTCCGGACCCCAGGGACCGATTTCAAAAATATTTGGATTTCATGTTAAGAGTGAAGTAAAGAACCTATTTTGACCACTCCCACTACTGGGCAAATGCCAAAGACTTTGTTAAGTGACTATCTAAGGAGAACATTTGAACCGGTTTTTCTCGGGACCCCTGGGACCGATTTCAAAAATATTTTAATTTCGTGTTAAGAGTGAAGTAAAGAATCTATTCTAACCACTCCTACCACTGGGCAAATGGCTCAGGCCTTGTAAAGTGACTCTTCATGGAGAATATTTGAACCGGTTTTCCTCGGGACCTCAGGGAGCGATTTCAAAAATATTTGCATTACGTGTTCAGAGTGCACTAAGGAACCCCCTGGAACTACTCCCATTGCTGGGCAAACTATGAGCCCAGACCCTGGCATTGTCCTTTTATGTATTTTTTATGAGTTGGTATTTGTTTTAGACAAAGAGAAGTTGACTTCAAAAAACAGTACAATAAACGGCTTCCGCTGCGTTTTGCTCGGGGACGCGCCTTAATGTTATTTTTGTTATTTATTTACAGAAGAATACATATCAGAGAGTAAGAGGGTAGTATCATCACCGGATTTAATACCACAGTTGTTGTGTGACGAGGGACTCATAAGGATCGGCGCGGGGAAACAACTGTTTGTGCTCAGCTTTGTCATTGGTGCCGTTGAGAATCTAGATTTGGTAAGTATTTACGTATAAATAAGTGGGTACATTTATATGGAAATGTTATTTTTTAAACAAACACAAAGTACTTTGGAAGTTGGTGATTGATACACCTGTGTATCCCGTAAAAGCACATCAATGACGGTCATGATTGTGATCTCTCTCCGGTGGTGTCGGACTGCCGTCCCATCGCAAGCAGACAGGGAATAGGAAGTGCACCTGTGTCCAAGCAAAAGCATCTGCACTATTATATGCCATGCCATGACCGACAGTCAAGCTGGTCGCCATAATCAAGTATTTCTGTAACTTAAAAATAAAATAAGGTACTGTAAAAATGTGTTGCAAAACTGTACTAAAATTATCATGCCGTGTGTTTCAGTTGTTACCTGACAGAAATGCGAATAGAGAAGTGAACTGCTACGTCACATATTCCGTGTTCACTCACAACATTAGCACGGATAGGTATGTATTATCTGAAGTAAAATAATAAAAAAATAATGTTTTGTTTGATGCTCCAGAAACTATGGAGCCAATTTAATAAAATTTTCACTGGTACGGAGCAACACTATCTCGTGATATAGGTAGGTTAAATTTTATCCGGGTATGGGAAATAAGTAGTTTCCGTGGAACGCGGATGAAACCAGCTAGTAGAACTATATTTTATTCACATAAAATAAATTTAAAATGAATTGCTGTGCGTTGGTCTCACTGAAATTCGAGAATGGCTGGACCGATTTGGCTTTATTTGGTTTTAAATTTATCTGTAAAGGTCTAGAGAAAGTTTAACCATATGAAGTTTGCCGGGTCAACAACTACCAACTTATATATTTACACCAAAACCCCTTACAAACTCGTCTTCCATGTACCAGGGTAGCAGCCTCTCTAAGCAGTAACGGCGGTAGCCACGTGCAGTTCAACCAGCGAACATCACTCCGGCTGGCGTCCGACCTGGCCACACTGAGCCGGTACTTCGCTGAGTGTCCGCATCTGGTCACTAGGGTCTGTGCTGCTGAGAATGATGTTGGTAAGTTAGATTAGAATATGTAATTACTGTATATAAAAAGGACCATGAGTCAAAATGGGCTCATTGTCCAACAGAGTTATAGCATATGCCGTTATGAAGGTTTTTGTTTGTACTAAAATTGTTACTATGGGCACTACCTTCAATTCCATGGCAAAAAAAAGATATGCACCTAAACAGGTTTTGTAGAAAAAGAATTGTTAGGAGTCGTAGTGCGCTTGGTTGTTCATGACATAAAACCTGATTCACAGGATTTGATTATGCTAGGATTATGGGACCACCTTCATCACCAGGTCAGGATCTGATGATGGAAACCCTGAGAAATCGAGGGCAACTTTCAAAAATTGTAGGCGTGCATAGGTTAAAAACTTGACAATGAGGTGTACGTTTGATAACACTATGCAACAGTGAAGGTTTGGAGCTGACCTGATGATGGAGACCGGAGAAGGTCGAGGGAACTCGACAACTGAATATGTAAACTACCTCGTGTTTGGGCTTATATTATTCGTATTGATGAGAACTTTCCACAAATGCGCATAGTGACAACTATGATTGTCACTGAAAAGCCAAAAATAAAAAAAAAATTACAAAAAAATAAAACCGACTCCCAAAAACACTGAAAAGCAAAAAAAAAAACTATTCTTAGGTGCATCGGCATAGAAGTCGGTGGCGTATAAACTCAGGAACATCCATAGGAGACATCAGGAGACTCCATCTCTAGCACAAAGAAGAAATCGTCCACGGACTGTCCTCGGTATCTATATGACGAAACTAAGAACAGGAGAGTCAAACGAGAGATTGTCAACATTGTTTAATATATCTCGCCGAACCCTGGAACGAAAACTTGCAATAGCCAGACAATGTTTAATGAATGACTTCGTTAGCAGACACCTTGGTATTAGCCATATTTCGCGAGAAAATATACTGCAAAGAAACCTGCTATTACCAAAAGGCTTGTTTGGCAACGAAGAAAATACAAAAGCCATTGTTATAGCTGACATGCAAATGAAATATTAAGAATACCCAATATAGGACTCCATACACCTAATCTTTTGAACGACTATGTACAACTGAGGAACCTAAATAGACAAAGAGCATTACATTGGAAGCAAATCAGCTGGAAGACTTCCCTCGGCTAACAATAAACGAGATTTTCATGATATCGCTTGGGTCATATCAAATGGAACTTGCTAAATCATATTGCAGCGAACATTTACGCAATGGTTTATAATTTATATACGATAGAAGTATGTCGTGAAAATGAATTAAATTATTTAGCAGCATGCAATATCCATCACCAAAATGTGTGGCTATTAAGAGGAAGAATACAGTCAAGAGATGTTCGTGCACGTACATATTACGTATACATTCTGGTTAACAGAAACGAAATGGCTCGAGATGCCATCGCTCAGTATTAAGGTCATAGCACATTATAGCGGCACCGCAACAGCACGGCTGCAGCACGGCGTCGCCTCGAATTAAGACTACGGCTAGCTGCCAGCGCGCTAACTACGCGTTGTCCGCAAGGTGCAAGCTCGCCGACCGCGCGCCGGCCGCGAGGTGTAAGCTTGCTGTCACCGCAAACTCAATATTATTTTAAGATAGTTATGATTGAACACGACGTAATGACGTTGTTTCGCTGCCGACTCAGAGTCGGCGCGTAATGAGCGTGCCGTCGGCGCGCTGTACGCATGAGGTCCGCTCGCTTGCAGCACGCGGGCTGCGAGCCGAGTTGTGTGGTAGCGGCAAGCGCGCTGACTGCTCGCCGTTGGCTTTTTCATATTGACATTACGAAATATATTATAATATACACGATTTAATGCTCTAAATTGAATGACAACTTATGCTGGTGTGGAGCCGTGCTGTTGCGGTGCCGCTATACTGTGCCATGACCCTTACTGCTCGTGTCTAACAGGTAGACGCACAGTAGGAAGTTGTGCTCATATCATTTCAATAATATGGTATCTAGGGTTAGGCAGGCACTCACAATTTAATCCACCGGCAGGATATTTAGACGACATTATTATTGATATTGATTGAAATGTTAACAAAAATAATTTTAACTGTTAGCAGCTGTTTTATTTTTTATGTATACATTAAACCTGGAATTAAAACTAATTAAAGGTGTTCAATAACAAAACCTACAATGCCATAACAGCACTACTTTTTGCAAAATATTAGTTTTTATTTATGGTCGGAGAAAAATATTTATAGCAAAATAACCCAATGGATTCTTCGCAAAAATGAGTTTAAGTCTTTATATTTAGTGCTTTACAAGTATATTCAAAGTGGTCTCATCTCTGTTGGTGGGTGAGCCCAGGCTTCATACATTTTTGCCCATGGTCCTTTATCGTGTTAGTTACACATTTTATAACTCGAGAATGGTTGAACCGCTTAAGCTAAAAATTAGAGGAAAGATAGGTTAGACCCGGGAAAAGGACATAGGAAGCTAGTAAATTCATAAATCATGTAGTTCAATCAGACATATTTCTAAGATAACTTCAAACCTAACAACATCGAGGTGATACTTTACCTACGAAAAATTACCTACGACTCAGTAAACTGCATAAACTGGTTCATTCGTTTGGGAGTTACGATACCATAAATAAATACACATTAAAGCTTAATCACTCCTCTTTTTCCTTTGCTTGCTTAAAAATCATGAGGTAAAAACAGTACTCCCTTTACTTCATAGAAAGTGGTCTTTAATTCCACTATCCTTTTCATATTCGTACATCATTTTAAAATATTATTTCCAGGCATCTGCAGCATGGATCTCCGCAAGCTAATACCCACAGAAGACATTCAGCACTTTGTGGACAAGTTCTGTAACAGTGACGGAGCTCTAACGATACACGAGAGATGTTTTATACTGAGATGTGATGATACGCCTGCGTTAGATTATGGCAGAAGACCATTTGTTGATGTGGAAATGTCTCTAAAGTATCTTGGAGTTAAACAGGAAGTGCAGGTAATATTTCTTATAGTTTAATCTACCTCTTTAGCTTAAAATATGGCACAAAGTACGAGTAGGAGGTGTGACGACGTTGTATAATTCTATTCTATTGGTTCTACTTCTTCTCTTTCACATAATAACTACTGAATAGATCAGAATAACATACTTACTACTAATTTTTATCTGGTTGCGGCAAGTAGTTCCCTTAAGAAGCGGTCGAAACCGCTGGCCGATGCTAGTAGACACCTCTCACACTTACGGATCCGTTGAACAGGCAATAGTTTCATTGGTAAATTTCCAGATCGATACGCCATCTCTTCCGGGTCTTACCCCACCTGCAGTGTCCATCATCATGTTTTAGCCAGCATATTGTAACTTTCATACATTATATTCCCCAGAAGAAACCAAACAACCTGACGGCTCGCAGCGCCACTCACCTGGAGAGCGGTCGGCGTCGGGAGGCGGTTCCTCAGGAACACATCCTGGACTTCCGCGCCGGCAGCTGCACCAACGTCGCCAGGGATGTGGGAGGAGTGGCCTATACTAACCTCTCCGCTACTAATACTGCTAGGTAAAACTTATTTTTTATTTAGTATTAGCTTCTGTCAGCGGTTTCACCTGCATCCCGTAGGAACCACGGCACGAACCCGGATAAAAAGCCTATAGCCTTCCTCGATAAATGGGCTATCTATCTACACTGAAAGATCGGTCCAGTAGTTTTTGAGATTAGCGCGCTCAAACAAACAAACAAATTCTTCAGCTTTATAATATTAGTATAGATAGGCAACCAAAAATGCCTTACCTAAAACGATATACCTACTTGCGAATAGGCGTGTCCATTTGCCGCGCGTGGAAACTATCCCCAAGAGGGCGCGGCAGCCTCGCTGTCATCGCGAGCCTGCCACGCGCGGCAGCCTCGCTGTCATCGCGAGCCTGCCACGCGCGGCAGCCTCGCTGTCATCGCGAGCCTGCCACGCGCGGCAGCCTCGCTGTCATCGCGAGCCTGCCACGCGCGGCAGCCTCGCTGTCATCGCGAGCCTGCCACGCGCGGCAGCCTCGCTGTCATCGCGAGCCTGCCACGCGCGGCAGCCTCGCTGTCATCGCGAGCCTGCCACGCGCGGCAGCCTCGCTGTCATCGCGAGCCTGCCACGCGCGGCAGCCTCGCTGTCATCGCGAGCCTGCCACGCGCGGCAGCCTCGCTGTCATCGCGAGCCTGCCACGCGCGGCAGCCTCGCTGTCATCGCGAGCCTGCCACGCGCGGCAGCCTCGCTGTCATCGCGAGCCTGCCACGCGCGGCAGCCGCGCTGTCATCGCGAGCCTGCCACGCGCGGCAGCCTCGCTGTCATCGCGAGCCTGCCACGCGCGGCAGCCTCGCTGTCATCGCGAGCCTGCCACGCGCGGCAGCCTCGCTGTCATCGCGAGCCTGCCACGCGCGGCAGCCTCGCTGTCATCGCGAGCCTGCCACGCGCGGCAGCCTCGCTGTCATCGCGAGCCTGCCACGCGCGGCAGCCTCGCTGTCATCGCGAGCCTGCCACGCGCGGCAGCCTCGCTGTCATCGCGAGCCTGCCACGCGCGGCAGCCTCGCTGTCATCGCGAGCCTGCCACGCGCGGCAGCCTCGCTGTCATCGCGAGCCTGCCACGCGCGGCAGCCTCGCTGTCATCGCGAGCCTGCCACGCGCGGCAGCCTCGCTGTCATCGCGAGCCTGCCACGCGCGGCAGCCTCGCTGTCATCGCGAGCCTGCCACGCGCGGCAGCCTCGCTGTCATCGCGAGCCTGCCACGCGCGGCAGCCTCGCTGTCATCGCGAGCCTGCCACGCGCGGCAGCCTCGCTGTCATCGCGAGCCTGCCACGCGCGGCAGCCTCGCTGTCATCGCGAGCCTGCCACGCGCGGCAGCCTCGCTGTCATCGCGAGCCTGCCACGCGCGGCAGCCTCGCTGTCATCGCGAGCCTGCCACGCGCGGCAGCCTCGCTGTCATCGCGAGCCTGCCACGCGCGGCAGCCTCGCTGTCATCGCGAGCCTGCCACGCGCGGCAGCCTCGCTGTCATCGCGAGCCTGCCACGCGCGGCAGCCTCGCTGTCATCGCGAGCCTGCCACGCGCGGCAGCCTCGCTGTCATCGCGAGCCTGCCACGCGCGGCAGCCTCGCTGTCATCGCGAGCCTGCCACGCGCGGCAGCCTCGCGGTCATCGCGAGCCTGCCACGCGCGGCAGCCTCGCTGTCATCGCGAGCCTGCCACGCGCGGCAGCCTCGCTGTCATCGCGAGCCTGCCACGCGCGGCAGCCTCGCTGTCATCGCGAGCCTGCCACGCGCGGCAGCCTCGCTGTCATCGCGAGCCTGCCACGCGCGGCAGCCTCGCTGTCATCGCGAGCCTGCCACGCGCGGCAGCCTCGCTGTCATCGCGAGCCTGCCACGCGCGGCAGCCTCGCTGTCATCGCGAGCCTGCCACGCGCGGCAGCCTCGCTGTCATCGCGAGCCTGCCACGCGCGGCAGCCTCGCTGTCATCGCGAGCCTGCCCCGCGCGGCAGCCTCGCTGTCATCGCGAGCCTGCCACGCGCGGCAGCCTCGCTGTCATCGCGAGCCTGCCACGCGCGGCAGCCTCGCTGTCATCGCGAGCCTGCCACGCGCGGCAGCCTCGCTGTCATCGCGAGCCTGCCCCGCGCGGCAGCCTCGCTGTCATCGCGAGGCTGCCACGCGCGGCAGCCTCGCTGTCATCGCGAGCCTGCCACGCGCGGCAGCCTCGCTGTCATCGCGAGCCTGCCACGCGCGGCAGCCTCGCTGTCATCGCGAGCCTGCCACGCGGGAAAAAAATAATACTCAGCTGGTTATAACCAAACCTAAAATTGAATTTGCTTTGTTTAGTAGATAGTATTCCCAAACGAAATACTTTAAAGCACTTCATTTTCAGTATTTCTATCTGCAGTTAACTCCTTTCACTGAAAACACAATTTTCAACACTAAAACCTACAATTTCAGATACAAAACAGCATCCGGCGATACGGTCCTACAATCCACAGAGATAGCAGAACTGATAAAGAAGATGTACGAGTCGTTAACCGTCAGTCAAGAGTTGTTGCAGACTCGCGTCAGACCCACCACTGCTGACATGCAGGTGCAGTGTGATACTGACGCCGTGCCCCATTGCGCTAGTGACACCCTGCTCACGTGCCGTGGTGATAATAAGTGGGTATAGTTTATAGAGCTACAGAGTAACCTAAACAGATTAGTGCTACCATTCTTAGATTTATTTTTCATTAAAAAAAAAAACAGCATTGCAAATCAGTTCATCCGTTAAGAGCTACAGTGCCACAGACACAAATAGACGCGATCAGCACCCTTCTTTTCTTCTTGCCTAAAATGTGATAAATACAGAGGCGGCGCTAGGCGTGGGCGACGTGGGCCACCGCCTACGGCCTCGCGGTACAAGGGGCCTCGCGCCTCAAAAATGTTTAAAGCGAGAATAAAATAAAAGATATGAATCAATTTTGTTGTGAAACATGTTCTCGAACAAACACTACTTTTATGTCCCAAAACTCAAAAATTTTCGCGCTCGCTTCGCTCGCGATTTCTTTACTTTACACTTACATTTTTTATCACATATAGCTACTATTAATGTCCCAATATTCACAAAAATTCGCGCTCCCTTCTTCACTTCACAGTTGCCCTGATCCAAAACTCAAAAATTTTCGGGCTTGCTTCACTATATAGTTGTTTTCATTGTTAGTGTCAACATTTTTTAGTCTACATTAGCAAAAAGTTAAGTGTCGTTTTTAAGTCCTTTTATTAATATGAAAGTAACTTATAGTTTCCATATGAACTTTCTTATTTACGGTACTACTTTAAGTCCCAAAATTGTAATACATAGGCGTCAACAAAGAGTTATACGTACGTTTGGGCTTAATTTTAAGTAAATTTTGTTTTGAGTTCTACAATATTACAAAAAAAAATACCGCTCGCTTCGCTCGCGTAATCAGAAGCTATGTTCCCGTATTTTTGCCTTCACCAACCAACCAGCAATAACTTATGTACGATTGGGCTACATTTTTCAAAAAAAATTCGGTGACTGCATATGTCTCTGTTTTTCCTATGGGGTTGAATTGCAGTTGGAGGGCGCCGTAGAAATCTCGCCCAGGGCGCTGGTAGAGTTAAAACCGGCACTAAATGGAAACGTGTTATTCAATACTAGTTTCTGCCAGCGACTTTAATCTAATTTGTATTTTTATGAAAAAAAGGCAGTGTTAATTGTTTCGTTTGTTTTTATTATTTTAAAGAATCCGTCTTCAGGTCGCCATAGAACAGGGCCTCGCGAAATCTGTCTTGCCCACATCAAATTTTGGTCTTGCCCCGCTACTGGATAAACAAATTAGGTACTTAGGTATATAAGTTACTCACTTATATACTTTAATGTAAATAATGTGTTTCAGGCCAGACAAACTAGAAACAAGCAAAAGTGACACTTGTATTACGCATAACGAGAAAGGTAGGACTTTATAAAAATTAATCTGTTTTTTATGTTATTAGTTATGAATAGTTTAACTTAACTAACAAAACTATATGTTTTACAATAAACAGATATGGTAAAGATGACGATCCCAGCAATAGAACGCGACGCCATCATGCAGAAGTTTGTGGACGAGCTCGAGGATTGGAAGGAGAAACAACAGGAAATGTTTAAATGTCAAGTTAGTATACAAATAAATTGCTAAACACAGTCAATAAAGCCTAAACTTAGATGTAATTTAAATAATTTTTTATATCTCTTTATTCCATATAATTTACACATTTGGATACTTAATATTTATTTATTTTTAAATTACTCATCATCTGGAATTTTATTGTCCCACTGTATATCTCTGTTCATACAGAAAACGATTGAGCGTTAATCACCACGCTTGCTCGGGGCGGAGGCGATTTTAGACTTCAAAGTTCAGATTTCTTCAATATGTTTTCCCTCATATTTACTCAGTCATTGGCATAGAAACACTTGGCACTTGGAAAATACATATTTATATCTTAGAAGTTACACTGACAATTGCTTGACCTGCAAACGAACCCAGACACTCGTGTACTTGAGAGACTCCCTTTGGCTCGGCAACTTAGCCAAGTGTAAATGATATTGATAGGGAACCTTAATTCTTTTTCTTCCTCATTTCAGCTGAAACGCAAAGAAGAATACCACCTAGAACTTCTAGCCAAAGAATGGGCTAAAAAGCAAGTGGAACTAGAATGTAAACTAAGTAAAGGCATAGAGCAATGTCGCAACTTAGCCGCTGACCTCAGCCGAGCTACTGACGACTTCCGGCTCCGGGGGTACCGCAACACTGATAGGGAGAAGAAGGTATTGTATACAAGTTATATTGTAATAATAAGTAGAGTTATGTAAACTAAGTAATATAGAGCAATGGCATTGCACTCCCCCAGTCATGGCATTGCTGCAATGCCATGACTGGGGGAGTTTTTTGTATGTGTTTGCGTTACCGAAAGACGACTGACTTCGATGAATTTCCTCATCTTTGCACTGAAGTTTGTCTTTTCTTCTTCATCATAAAAAGAATAGGTATGTGATAAAGAGAAAACGTGGGTGGATAGAACGGCGATATTTTTGACATTTGAAAGGTATACTGAAAAAACTGTTAACTGTTTTTTTAGGGCATTAGAGAATTGAAAACCTTTAAGCCAGACACTATATCGATTTGTAGGAAAAGTCCTGTCAACATTATTCATTTTTACTCAAACGGATTATATTATCATATATGTATATTCAAACATTTCAGCTGCATGAAGCGAAGAAAGCTCTAGAATCTCACTACACGGCGAAGTACCAGGAGCTACGCGAGGCGTCGCAGAAGATGGAGGACGACATGAACCATCAGCTCAAGCTCAAGGATATGAGGGTCGAAGAGCTGGAGGTTAAGGTGCAGCAGCTGCAGAAACAAGTGGAATTGTTGAAGGTAGGTTAATTATGAGTACAGATAACTTAAAAAATATTCTTTTTTAATTACTAGGTTATTATAAAGCTGAAGAGTTAGTACTTATGCTTGAACGAGTTAATCTCGGGAACTACGGATCCGATTTTAAAAATTCTATTGTCCATTATTATTTATAAGGCTATTGAGCCTTCTTCGATAAATGGACAATCCTTCCTCAATCTATCCTTGGTTAGTTAGAAACCGGTTTAATTATAATATCAATAAGGTCACATCAGGAAGTTGAGTACCATATAAACATTACATACCAATGTATGTTTTTCAGAACAATATAAAGAACACTGAAAAGGAATGCGAGAGCCGATATTCAGGCCTTACAAAGGATCAAACTGCGAGTCTCATACAAGAACTGGTAAGTTGCTACATTTTTCATATCCTATTGTTTAAAGTTTGGCGTTATATTATGTCAGACACCAAACACAAAAATCCAAGTAATGAAGGCACATCTATCATAAGGAAAGAAATAAATAAAATACGCCGCATGAAAAGATTTTAGAATATTCTATAACAACATAAGAAACTGCACATCTCACAATTCGGGTGTCGTCACCAGATTTGCAAAGGCAATAAAGGCAATGCGGTTTCTTCGGCGCTTTCGGCTCCGATAGATATGCGTTCCGACCACTAGTTGTCATTTTCTGACAGATTAGAGAAAAGCTTAAGATAAAAAGTTATTTATTCCACATAAAATCAGCACTTTTCACTAGGCCAATTTTACAAAACGCAGCCCATAAAACCGCTCTTCATCACTTCATGTGCTTTTATTGGTAAGAAAATTATTAAAATGACGACTAACATTTTTCTATATCTATTCCCCAGCGCTACCTAGAAGAGAAGTTAGACAGCGCGGTGCAGTCCAAGTCGTTCTTCAAGGAGCAGTGGGGACGAGCTGTCAGAGAGCTGCATCTCGTCAAGCTATCCACCAGGAGGCAGATGCTTACTCAGCTGCAGGAGGACAGGAAACAGCTGGGGGAGATGGGGTAATTAATTCTTACTGTTATGAAGTCGGTTGGGTATTGAACTAAAGACAGTTGTCACGGGTAGTCAGAAGCCAGTAAGTCTGACACCAGTCTAACCAAGGGGTATTGCCCGGGTAACTGGGTTGAGGAGGTCAGGCAGGGCAGTTACTTCTTGTAAAGCACTGGTACTCAGCTACATCCGGTTAGACTGGAAGCCGACCCCAACATAGTTGGGGAAAAGGCTCGGAGAATGATGATTGAACTAAAGACAACTCAATATATTTTTTTAATCAATAATCCTACACAGTCCTCCTATAGCTATACTCATATTTTATAATCTCACTAAAGTATGCGAAAGTTTGCATGAAAAACTATGGAATTAATTTTGATGAAAGTCTGCAATAATAGCTTATACATCAGAATAACACATGAACACAAATGCGGTAAGTAGGTCTCTTGGGAAGCGGGTGAAACAGACAGCGAAATATAACCAGTTTCAATTTTATTACAGATTGGAGCCAATAGAAGACCAAGATGAAAACAGCGTGAATTCAATTCCAGTTGACTTGAAAAAGTTGAAGGACGATTTCTACGTCGACATACTCGCCAACACGCCGACACTCAACACGCATTCTATTATAAGTTAGTTTATTTCTGCTACTAATATTATAAATGTGGAAGTAACTCTGTATGTCCAACTGTCTGTCTGTTCACTTTCAAGCCCAAACTACCGATCTGATTTAAATTTTAAATTTTTACACTACATATAAACAAATTTTATAAAAACCAGGCTAGTTTTAATCCGGCTGTTGCTGATACATCGGGACGCGGGTCAAATCGCGAGGAACAGCTAGTCGTTAATAAATAAAGCCATTGCAATATCATAACAGTAAAATGTGTAATAATTTAATAATGGTCAATTCCACAGATCCTGCCGGCCCAGATGAATTAGGAATGTACAATGATCTCAAGTAAGTAAATGTATAAAGCTTTACTTATAAGAGCGCTTCAAACCAGCATATTTTCCGCGACTTACATACAGGCGTTGGTGACAATTGAAAAATAACAGTTCCATCCCGCTCGTTCTATGTACAAAATCTACTTGTGGAAAAGCTATCTCATACATCTTTCTTCTCAGAAATTGACAAAATCAATTTTTAAAATTACTGAGTTAGTTCACCTTAAAATATTAATAGAATGAAAAATTATCATTGCAGGAACGCCCCAAAAAATCCGATGAACGAGAGAATAAACGAGTTGATAGCTCAACGCGACCGCCTAGTACAACAAGACAACCCGGACGAAGATTTGCTCAAACACCTGAACCATGAAATTAGAAGTTTACTACTTAACTGTGGTACTTGACCGTAGATTATTTTCATACTTTTCAGTTGATGGGGTCGGGATAAGTATGGGCTAAACTCGGTAAACAACGGAACCCTACAATGAGCGTGGTCCAACACGCTCTTGGCCGGTTTTTATAATATAGATGTAATTATGTTCTCTAAACAATTAATACTCAGTAGTGCT
Organism: Helicoverpa zea; assembly: GCF_022581195.2. Taxonomy (NCBI): domain Eukaryota; kingdom Metazoa; phylum Arthropoda; class Insecta; order Lepidoptera; family Noctuidae; genus Helicoverpa; species Helicoverpa zea. Next base: position 8,849,748 of record NC_061466.1, on the reverse strand, counting down.
GTGCTTTTGAAGAGAAGGCCCAGACTTCAAAGCAGTTTTTAAACAACCAATAGAATTTGGATGTTCTACTGAGTGGAGACAAGATAAGGAAAACAAAAAAGTCTGACAAAAAATGTGCTGGAAACTACATTAAAATCTGTTCAGCCAAATGTAAGATAATCGCACACAAATATACATTTTTTTTTGTTTTGTACATAATTTTAAAACCGTTTATTTAATTCTAAATAAGTATTGAATATAATTTGCTTGAACTAAGCCTTTATTTGAATATCGAAATTCTATTGATTGTTTAAAACCTCCGATTTGGTGGAGTCTGGGCCTAACTATTTTTATACCCCTAATGATGTAATATCAATGATCGTTTTTAAATAACAGTATATAATATACTTAACTATACTCTATTCAGTAGGCACGAAACTAAAGGCAAACAATTTAGATAGGACTTTTCATACAAATACATATTAAAAAAATGAAGTACTGCTTAAAATAATGAGTCAATTGATTAAATAACTGTTGTTATAGTATTCCAATTGATTTTTAGCAGCATTTTATTTTTAAACTGAGTTTGTATAATAAAAAAAATATATCAAGATTGTTTATGTTTAGATAAGTGCTTACTCTAAGGAGTGTTGATTCAGTGTTTGCCTGGAGTATGTTAAATAAATAATGTAGGTACTATACTATGAATGTTACAAAAGGGCTTCCTAAAATACAGCATTATTACATTGTGCCATCAAAGTTTTAAGGCCTATTTTGTAGTCTCTCAAAATGCAAATGAATTTAGGGATGGGTTACGCTAGGTACAGTAGAGCGTCGATTATCTGAACTGATTGGGGAATAGTTGTTGAAATATCCTGATTTGATTCAGTAATCGAACTGATATAGTTCTATAATCTTTCGCGACTTGCACACATATTTATACACAATCGGACATATAATAATTATTTATAAACAATCGGGCTTATAATAATATTGTAATTAAGTCCCGATTCTAACTTATTGTGAATAGATACAGACATTCATTTTTATGTGAAAGTGAATCAAAACTATGTTTGTATCCAAATTTCGCTATCCTAAGGGTGCGTCCACATCTGGCGAATGCGCAGCACGCGAGCCGATCGCGAGCTGTCCGCGAGCTGCGCGCGTGCATTTTTGTTCGTGCGCCGCTTCTGCTTGGCCCGCGCGCAGCTCGCGCGCGACCTAAGCGCCGCACGCGAGCGGCGCGCAGGCGGCGCGCGACGTCTGACATCTTCGATAGTACTGAGCCAATATACGGAACTGTAAGGGCGAGAACTGATTGCGCGCAGATCGCGCGCCGCTCGCGCGCTCTATACGAGCCTTGCGTGAGTTGCGCTAAAGACAAGCACCGAACTATTGCAGTGACTGCACGCGCGCAGCTCGCGGACAGCTCGCGATCGGCTCGCGTGCTGCGCATTCGCGGCGCATTCGCCAGATGTGGACGCACCCTAAAACACCTACTAGCCTCTAACAATGAAATCTCGCATGTAGGCTTATGTGGGGCTGAAAGATGTAGACACACTCATATCGATTACGGATAACCGACCGTTCGAATAATAATTCATGCTCCAATGTAACTTGAATGTTTGTTGTCTAGTTACGATAAATCCCATTATGGCAAGTCCTTAAAATTAGCGCCACTAAAATAGAATGATTTTTAGTACAAAGGAAAATAATCTGGTTAACGGAAATGTAACATGACAACTTGCGTTATATTTCTCTATGGTCTTTCCAAACAAGGGGTAGAAAATTGGGACTCATAATACCATTTATTTTAATTAAAATCGTAAGATATTGATGTTATTTTTATCATGTTTCTTTAACTTGTAGTTATTATAAATAAGATTTGTTAAAACACATTTTGTGACTGATAATGTAACATAAAGAACAATTTTGTTGCTAAATAAAATTTTTGGAATTGTTGAATTGGATCTTTTTTATTAATAGGCAGTCGCTTCATATAAAACCGACCCTGAGCCGATGATGATTGTGATTTTTATTTCATACTTAACAAGATGAATGAAAAATACGCTTTACCCAGATTTTTAGTGTAAGTTTCATCAAATTTTTCCACATCTTCCTATGCTGCAAGATCCTGATTGTAATCATTTTCAATAAGATAAATATAAACTGGGCCCAGACAATCGACTAAACGTACTAATTGAAAACGATATTCTTGATTATCAGCATTGTTTAACGGATAAGGGCTCCTACATAAAACTGCGATACGATACGATCCCTACGGATGCAATTTTTTAAAGTTTTTGAAATCAGTGATCATGTAAATCTCAGATTGAAACGCACGAACATGATAGTACAATTTTTTAGTCGGTGAAGTGAACTAAATGATACTTCACATCTCTACTCGAATGACGTATCGTATGATTGCAAATCATTTGACGTATTATTTTATTTATTCGCGATTGATTCCGATCTACCAAAATATAGGAATTGCAAACTTTATTGAAGAATTAATAGTGTATGACTGCAGTGATATAAATTTTATTGTGTGTCGGATATTTTATGATTGCTGTTTTGCGCTAAGTCATGGCAAAAACCAAAGTTACAGGAGCGACCAGCAGACTAAAGCAGGATTACCTTAGGCTTAAAAATGACCCCGTTCCGTATGTGACGGCTGAACCAGTGCCGTCTAACATTTTAGAATGGCATTACGTAGTCAAAGGACCAGAAAAGAGCCCCTACGAAGGCGGTTACTATCATGGCAAGATCATATTTCCAAGGGAGTTTCCGTTCAAACCGCCATCAATTTATATGATTACGCCAAATGGTCGTTTTAAGACAAATACTCGACTGTGCCTTAGCATCACCGACTTTCATCCTGACACATGGAACCCAGCATGGTCAATATCTACCATCCTAACTGGTTTACTGAGTTTCATGTTAGAGAAGACACCAACTCTGGGCTCTGTTGAGACATCGGATTTCCAAAAGCGTTGCTTAGCGGCGGAATCCTTGGAGACAAATATAAAAAACAAAATGTTTTGTGAGTTGTTCCCGGAGTATGTCCAGGAGATTGAGCAGCAGCTGAAGCTACGGCAGGAGGCTATGCTTCAGGCTGACAACAGCAACACGAGTGAGGGTGAAGTGATTACCGAGCAGCAGTCAAATATGTACTATTTTTTGACTAATTTATTTGTGCTCTTAGGCTTTGTTTTTCTTGCATACATGGTCAAATATGTCTTACTCTCCATATCCAATGACTAGGCATTAGTTATGCTGTATTTTTATTAATGTAAATATTGTAATTTATTTTGTAAATACATTTATTCCATTAGAGGCAAATTTTGAAGTTTATAATTAAATGACAAATTGTGCTAAGCATACAGGATTATTGAAGCAGTAATGAATGCATTGATTCAATTAATTAATTATGAATTGAAATTATTGACGGATCAGTGGCGGTTCTGACATTGGATGAAATAGCATGCCTGCTTCAGTGGTTTCTTTAACATTGTATAGTTACCAGTCATCCAACCAGATTTATGGGACTCTGCCCCAGTCTTAATTCACATAAAAATTAAATTCCATTAGAGAAGCAGTTTCATATAATAATTAGTACCAAAGTGCTATTTCACATTTTTGATATTTTAGAAATGACTAGCTGTAACAGAAATTAACCATTAAGTACTCATATTATACATATGTTATGTGGTTATGCACTTTTCACCATTACATACATATTATGAAGTATATTCACACATTTATAGTGTTTATAGATATTCTTTGTGATGAATAGCTAGGTAGTGTGTTTTAAATTAGACAAAAGTGTAGAATAATGTGATATAGTTTTTCACCCTTGCAAGTATTCTCAATCAATTTAAAATTGCAAATTAGCTTTTAATATAATAATTGATGTGAGAGAAATTTAGCAAGTTTACTAAAGTAAGAAAATAAAACATGTAGTAAGTAATCTCAATTAACATTTGTATTACTGCCAGTTCAGATAAATGATGATTAGGCAACCATACTATTCCAATTATGAATAAGATTATTAATGTCCAGTTTGGTACTATGTAGTAAAGATTCTTCTTAATTTGGGCTGTACCAAGTTTAATTCTTTTTGTTGCTCTCATTCTACAAATCTTTCAATTCTATGACTTCTATTTTGCTGCATTTAAATTGTGTTGTCCCTATCACTATGTTACTTTACATTTAAATACAACAGGACATTTTATTCCTTAAAATATTAAATAGAAACATGTTTGGTTTACATTATAGCACTAGAGTTGTTTTGCAATTTGTACGATAATCATAATGTCACTAAGTCAAAGCAGCTTTTATATTTTCAACTATTTCATGTGACATTCATATTGCAATTTTATTGAATGTGTATTGTGTAATATTGTTTATTGTCTTGTTAAAATAATAAAAGTACTTAAATGAATTCCATGCTGTGTTGAAATACTATTCTGGCCTTCCTATAATATTAATTTACTATATGTATTTTTCCCAATCGGTTAGCTATATTTTCAGCTTTTTAAATCCTAGAAATCGAAATGTTTAAACTACATGAATAAGGCCAATATATATTTTGCCATGCAATGTTGCACATAAATGAATTTATGTGGATTGTAATCATTGTACTATTGATTTTAGCAACAGCAAATTGTTTAAAATCTAGTAAAACATATTTTTCTATGAAATGTTGTTTTATTTTGGAACATAAAATGAAAAACAAGAATTTTTATTTCATCAACCCATTTATTTAAAACAGGCAGGCATTCAGTATCTTTTCCATAATTTAAGGTTAAAGTTAAAGTATAGGTATTCCTTTAATCAGAAGTCCGATGTTTACATATTATTTCCATATATCTGGTATACAGTTCATGTTAAATATTTAGAATAATGCAAGCTACACCACTAAATAACTATATAACAATATTTGATTTTGTAATAATTTGCTCAAGTACAGACAACAGCACATCACCCTACCTTATTCTGTCAATTTTTTAAAATAGATTTTCAACCTTATCAGGTCAATATTAGGATGGTAAAATTTGACAGATTGGGGTAGGTTGACCTGCTATTGTATTTTACAGAACATGTGACATGGTATATCTATTTGATAAAACATAAAAAGAATTGTAATGTTATGATTAAAACATTATAATAAACCACTTATATAAACTCATTGCTTTTTATATGATACATAAACAATTATGTATATTTACCTACATACTTAGTACTACTAGTAGTTCTACTTATAACTATTTATATAAAATATATATATAAATACATTCAAATGATAACTGGAAAGGGCTAACTATTTATTTAGGCATTTATTAAGTGAATAACTGTGTTTAACTATCTTAAGATTGTTCATGAATCAAGCAACACACAATTAGATTTGAAGATCTGGTTAAAATTTAAAATGTCATTCCTTGATTTCTTCCTCGTCATCATCCCAGTCACTGACCAAGCTTTTGATATTGTCATTCTTTGGATCTTCTGAACTATCAGGTAAGGGTTGATCTTCGGTTGATTTTAGGTCAGTATTCTCACTGACAGTATTAATTTCTTCTTGGGAATCATTATCCTCCCAATCATTCAGTAGGGATGATATTTTCTGCTGTGCTTGCGGATTTTCTAATATAGGAGACTCAACCAATGGAGGAAGAATCATTTCCTGGCTAGATGAGTCTTCTTCTTGGGAAGAAACAGCACTTTCTTCAGTTTCACAATCTGGTTCAACCTGAACATCTGGTTCAGGCTGACCCAGATGCACAGGTTGCACCAGATTGTTGCTGGGGGCTGGGGGCATCTGTATTTGTTTCTGTACTTCTTGTTGAATGTTTTCTATTGATTCTTCTAATTCTGGTACATCTTCATTAGGTTGAGGTTGGGGTAGACTGTTTGATGCAATTGCAGTAATTCTACTGCTTTGGTCTTCTGCAACTTCAAACTCATCTTCTGACCACTCTGATGTTAAACTTTGAATCTTACCTTTTGCTCTGTGAATATTCATTGGTTCCCCATTATTGGTATTGGTAATTTCTGCTATTTCATCATAAGTTTGTGATTGTACCAGCTCTGTTTCTTTAGGTTCTACATTAATGTCACGATTTATTTCTACAATGTCATCATACGCTTGTGATGCAATAAGTTCTGCTTGTTGGTCTTCTGATGCAGATGGAATCTCAGGGTTTTCAATAACTGTGTATTCACTCATGGTTTCTGCAAGTTGTTCATGATTTGAGGAAACTTCAGTTTGATTGGAGGTTTGTTCTGCTGCACCTTCATTTTCTACGGGTACCGTTTCTACTGGCGCTTCAATAAAATTGTCTAATTCTACCGGTTTTTCAATGTTTTCATATTCTATAGACTGTACCACAGTATTTTCTGTGCTGATCTGTTCATGTAAAACATTTTCAGTTTCCATTGGGAGTACCATCATATTTTCAGTTTGAACTGGTTCTTCTGCCATATTAGTAGTCATTATTTGTTGTTCTATTGCACTATCAGCATCTAGTGGTCGTTCCAGTTCATTGTCTGCTCTTATTGGTTCTTCAAGTACACCCTCAGTTAACATTGGTTGTTCAACTGAATTGCTTGTTTCTATGGGATGTTCTACTACTGTTTCTGTTTCAATTTGTTGTTCTATATTATCTGTCTCCATTGGTTGTTCCATAACATTCTCTATTTCACCTGGTTGTTGGAGTACATTCTCGATTTCCATTTGTTCCTGAATGTTTTCATCATTAGTATTAATTTCGGGCATTGATTTTGTATGAGGAACTGTTTCCAAAGTTTCATTATCAGGTATATTACTTGTTTCATTTTCAATCAAATTTAACTCTGTTACATTAGTTTGTTCTTCTGCAACATTATGTTCAACAGTTTCATTTATATGTTCAATAGTTATATTTGACTGATCAAGAGCAATATCAGTTTCACTAGGAGGTAGTTCTTTTTGAATTTCATGTCCTAAATGTACTTCTGGAAGCTCATCTAAATTATCACCTGTTTCAGTAAGAATAGGCTTGATTACTACTTGGTTAGAATCAACGCCTTGTATAACAGCATGTGAATGTAGCTGTATTTCCTGACCATCTAAGCTTTGCATATTATTTTGCCAATTTTGATCCACTTGTGTTTCAATGCAATGTGCATTCATTGTTGGTGTAGAGGTAGTTACAGTTTCAAAATTTTGTGTTATGATTGCAGAAGATTGCACAAACTGTGCTCCCCCAGTAGTGATGATCTGGAATTGCTTGTTTTGGTCATCAACAGGATGGCTGTAAACCACCACAATGTTTGAGTTATCGGATGTGACGGCCTCAGACACATTTAGCGAGGAATGATATCCTTCAGGAAGAATCATCATGTCGTTTGATTGAGTAGTGTCCAAATCAATTGTTCTTGTCTCAACATCTTGGTTGTGGTGGGGTGCGGTTAATACTGTGAGAGTTTTGTTTGATTCACCATTATCAAATATAATGGGATGGTTAGAAGCCATCAAAGCTTTGTATTCATCTTCATTTGACACTACAATTTGTATAGGTTGATTAAGATTTGTAGTTTTCTTTATTATCATACTGGACTGCTGAGGTACATTTTCTGTAACATCTGTGTTTTGAATGTTACCATAGTCTACAGTTGTTGTAGGCGGTTGGATTGCCTCTAAGGAGGATAAAATAAAGTCAGTGTTACATGTTTTTCTGTTTTTAGGAATCAATTGATTATCCCTCATAATATATTCATTGTTTTCTATAACAACAATCTCATCTTCTTGATTATTGTTTGATAGTGGACTAATAGGTATTTTGATATCTTGGAAGAAGTCATTATGCACAGATGGACTCATACTATTTATAGGCTTAGGCTTTTGTGCAGGTTTTGGAGTACCAAAGCCAGCATTTAATATCTTTTGTTTTTGATTGGCAATGTTAACCTGTTTCCTAGGTGTAACTTGTTTTTCAGCTGCAGATCTCTGCTGCGGAGAAGGATACTGTAAGTCTATTTCTAATTCAAACTCATTGTCATAGCTAGTACTAGGTTCAAATTTGACAGGCTTTGTTCTTGGTTTTTCCTCCTCATCAGAATCTTCAATGATGCCATCACTTTTAGCTTCAATTTTATGATGTGTTTTAATGTGTGCATAAAGGTTTGTCTCTCGCAAAAACACTTTCAAGCAATATATGCATTGCAGGTTAGGTTTCTTTTCAGCTGAATACTTATGTCCAGTGTTTTGTATGTGTTGCAGTAGTTGACTAGATGATGCAAAAGCGGCTGAACAAACATTACAGCGGAAGTTTTTAATATCCTTGTGACTCAATTTGTGCTTGACAAGAAGGCCTTCAGTTAATGCAATATAGCTGCATAAGTTGCACTTAGGGAAGTGATACTGCGGTGGAGGCTGTACTCCATGCTGTGCATACAGATGATGCAATAAATAATTTCTCTTCAAAGATCTGAGGCCACAGTATTCACAAATGTTAGATACTGGTTTTTCATTGTGTACTTCTACTAAATGACGACGGAATTTATAATATGAATTGAAATGTAAGGCTTTTCCTGGTGTACCACATATCAAACATATCCAAGGGCCTTTTGTATTCTCCGCACCCATAGCAATAAGTTTAGCTGCTTGTTTTGAGTCAATAATGTCAGTTTCATATGTAAAATCTTCAACTTCCTTTTTTAACTTGACTGGTTTTTCTTCAACATAAACTGGAGCAGACGATTTTGATTGTTTTTTGCTCTTACCTGGTACAGGATCCAGAATCTTCAGCTTTATGTTCTTATTACTTTTAACCAAATGAGGATATTTCTTCAAAACTTCACTTATTATTCTTGCATGGTCTAGGTTGGAGGCAGCTTTACTGTCCTTAGTTTCTATTGTTACCTTAGGACCACCACTGCTATCACTCGAGTCTAAGATCTGGTCAAAAAGCTGGTTAGTATCTTTTTCACTTTCTAAGTAGGAAGCATTAAACAAATCAGATTCATTATTAAAACTATGATCAGCATTACTGTCATCAAATAAACTGTCATCTTTAGATGATATCTTCTTGCATTCAACAATATCAACTGTAGACATTGTGGGGATTTTTTTGGAGCCTGATGATTCACCAAATACATTACTTCTCTTAGCCTTATAGCGCTTGACAGTGTCGGGATGGACCATCAGTGGCTGAGAAGTATAAGATATATTGCAAAATGAATTGTCAAACACGTTGTCAGTGTCCAGTTCTTCAGGTAACTCATATCTGGTTGGGCGAGGATCATTTAAGGCTGTTTTTCGAGAGGCAAATGGATCCACTGATATAGGAGATGGAGCTCGTCCTCCATAAGTGTTGAGACCGGTGTCAGGTTTATTCACAGTTTGATAAGACCTTTTATCTTTGTAGACTACAGAATTGTCAAAAGCTTTGCTATAGGAGCGTTTGTTAGTAGTAGCTGCTGTTGATGTCTTTGTAGTTCTAGGCTCACTTTGCTTAGAGTATCTCTTGGCGGCACTATAACTGTGAGTTGGTTGTTTTGGAGGCAAATGGATGCGGTGCGACTCGAGAAGTTTACTCAACACAGGCATGTTTAGTATCTGAGATGTTTGATACAATCTTTCGAGTAATTCTTGCTTGAATTCTAAATGTCCCGTGTACATGAAATTGACGATGGGCACGACGACATCGGCTTGCAAGTCGTCCGGCATCACCAAACAATCTTCGTACATCTCGCATGTTCGCTCCAACAGTTCGAAGTACTCGGTGCAAGCATTGAGTACTAATCGATGTACCTTTAGCTGGGCATTGTCTTGAAATTGTAGCGTCAAGTCACAGTAATCCGTTCGATTAAAGAAATGCTTTAGCCTCTGGAGGAAATATATTCCCCAGTTGTCAACTTTCACTTGCTTTACGTCGGACATTGTTGCAAATTATCATCCCATAATATAGATTATTTGTACTGCACAGCAGGCGCTGAAACAGAAGTTTATCATCATTAGATGTGAGCATCATCAGAGTTACACGCGATTAAATGCGGCAACTATTGATCCAGTAAACGGACATTAAAATTCGTTGTTAGTTAGTCTGAAGTGATGCTATTACACCCCATGCGAACAACGCGTTTCACATTTACATTTCACTTGAATTTTCCGCCACAAATATGCTGTGTTTTATTCATGGTACTTACGAATATCGGCCAAACTGAATAGTTTGTATTTTGATAACTTGCTCTCGTCACAACTCACAATCAAACACAAAATTACTGCACCAAATCCAACACACACAAGTTGACACGGTGGACGTAAGATGGCGGTGTAAACTCGCAAAGCGGCGGCCTCAATACAACAAGCTTGTTCAGTTTGACGCTTTGCGGGGCGGTGCTGTTATGTAGTCATATTCAATACTTACAACCGCAAATACGAAGAAAAAACAAAATATCTATAAAACTTGCTTCTTCTAAACAAATAAATAAATCACAACTATAATTGTATTACTTTATAATGCGGATTGTATTTTTAATTCCATATATTCGATTGACATGATTGCGCACAATCGTACAGTGGCGCCATCTGAGACGAATGTCTTATGAACTTATTGATTGCGCGCGTTCTAATTTTACTCAGCAAGCGCTCACATAGCGGGAAGTGAATATTATGACGCATCCAACGAAACGTAACCCACTTTGGTTGTCTATTATTACATAAGGTAACTATAATAGGGCAATAGAGGGCTCTGATTGCAGCATTCATATATTATATGGAAATAAAGATGTAAAATTGCGCGGAGTCAATTAGTACTTATATCAAAACAATACATCTATAAGAATTAAAGGTTTTGATGCCTACTTCGTGTAGAATCCCGTTTTTTTTCATGATTACTACTGAGTACGATTATTATCAGGTACCTAGGTAGTACGAAGAGGGGATTGACCTTTGATTATCAGTAGACACAACCAAAATGAATTATGATTCAGGATAATGATCTCATGGTGGCGCTATTATTTCAAAATATTTCACCGTCATCCAGTATTTCTTAGATACGATACTCACTAAAGGTGGTAAAATATTCTGGGTGCGAATAGTGATTATCAACATAAATATTTCAACGTTTTGGCTGTCTGAGGATTTTAATTTAGGTAACTTATTTTTTACAGTGGGTAGGTATATCTTTCAGGTAGATAGAAAGGTAGAAAATATTAGACATTTTTTTTTAATTTTATATAAATGCTGAAAGCGCCATCTTTTGGTTGTCATGAGTAAACCATCGATGATTTCATGTGAGTGGTTTGCTACGTTTGAGATAAAGAATGTTGAATTTAAATACTAATACTATGATGAATTCTTCAGAACACTTCATTCAGAATATAGTATAAAAAGAAAATAAATGTACATAAAGATACTTACTTACTTTAAGAATACGTATACATGTTATGGACCAAGTGATAAATTGGGCAGTATACATAATGCCCGGTCATTATGAAAAATGCCCAATATGAGAGTGCAATTTGATAATAATTATTCAAATAATCAAATTGACCGGGCAGTATACCTATTGCCCGTGACCTTTTGGGCAAAGTAATAAAAACATGTTTAATTTCAATTTTTTTATTGTTATTGCCATTTAACTTAAAATAAACTAAATATTAAACCACTTAAATAATCAGCCTCATGATTTAGATTAATTATGAAGGACTTCTGCCTTTTTTCATCAAATGACCCCCCGCTGTGGGTTAGCAGCGGTGAGGGTGTCAGACTCTTACTGACTGACCGTCGTGTTCCGTCGTAGGCCTTTTATGTACCAGGGCCGCGGTCTTTCGAACAATCCCTCAGCCCCGGCAGACCATGGCTCTGATGGGCCCCGCTGGGGTTGCTGACATCTCTTTGAGGAGCGCGTGGAACAACGCGCGCCGCCGACACGGGTCTGTTGCCTAAAAATAGACATGAGCGAGCCACCCGAACTAACCGCCCACAGACCCACGCCTACGGAGGCCGGGAGTCATCTCGTGACTCTCGCCCCGGACCATGGCCTGAACCAGACCTGGACGCGAGAGGTCGCCGCTGCCTAAAGCCTCGACTAGGACCCGGCGGTGCTCTTCCCACACAGGGCACTCCTGGACTGTGTGGTCCACCGTGTCCTCGGGGCTGTCCGCACAGTGTTGACACCCGGGCGCTTCCTCACAAGGACTTCTGCCTTAAAAATCCACTAGTTTTTGCATATAAATGTTAAGGAAAGTCATATTAAAAATATAACATAAAATAAAATTAAGAATGGCTGTCTCTGATTGGTCAAAGCGTGTCACGCCATGCGTACTTCCCTCCCCGCCCTCGCACCGCGTAAAATATAGCTTTATTATCAAATTGCCCAACTGTCATGTAGCAATATAATAATGACCGTGCAATGTGATAAATAATGAAGTTAAGATAGTTATTAATCACTTGGCCCAATAAAGCTAGACATTATTCATAATGCTCGGGCATTATTTATAATGCCCGAATTAATCACATGGTCCATAACATATACAATAATTAAAAAATTACAAACTTAGGTAGGTTTACGGATTTTTTCCATTATTCCATCCTTCCTAAGGCTTAGTGGTTTTAAAGCACTTAAGGTGCTTCTAAGGTTTGGGTTCGATTCTAGGTCAGAAACTACATAGACATACAGAGAAGGCTCTGCATGAACCCTCATTGAGTTGATCACCACGCCTGCTCAACGTGGATTGGCGATTTCAGATTTTTAAGTCCAGTTTTCCTCATGGATATAAGTTTTCCTTTTACTTCATTATGATTTCTAAGACTTACGAATGTAGCACTTCTAGTAGGTATAGTATATACCTAGGCAATTTCTAAGTAGGTACCTGAGTACTAGACCTAAGACTTCGGTACCTAAGACTTTGTTCTGTAGGTCGGACCAAAGACAAACTAGGTATCTTTTATTTAGATGTGCGAAAAGCGAAAAATCTGACTGAAAGCATGAAAACATAGGTAGGTATATATTATGGAAGGTATGTAAGTACCATGAATTATGTACTGTATATATATTTTACCTACTAAGTACCTACTCTTGATTTTCAGTGGCCTTAATCCTTGCCGCCAAAAGAGGAGTGTTAAGTATCTGGGCCCCGATTCTCCTATTTTTACTTAAGCGACATACGATTCACGTTCGACTCGGTTCGACTGAGATCCAATCCCGACTCGATTACGATTGAAGCGTATGTGGCATTCCGCTAATTTTTCTTTGAAATAAATGTTTTCATCCTTTTCTGTCATTCAATAATGAATCATTTTGTCTGCAAATGATTTACGATTGCAAAATGATTGTACAGCAAACGTAGACACAAAATTGCACTAAGTTTACCTACTTAAGCGACATACGATTCACATCCGACTGAGATCCGATCACGACTCAATTACGATGGAAGCGTATGTGGGATTCCTCTATTTTTTCTTTTAAATAGGTACCTAAACGTTTTTTCGTTTGTTTTCGTTTCTGTGATACAATAAAGAATCATAATTGTCTGCAAATGATTTACGATTTCAATATGATTGTAGAGAAAACTACCGTAGAATAGACCAAATGGCAGACCAATCGCACACCAATCGAATGTCATTGGAATACGATTGCTCTTATATTAGTAGCAGAATGCAGGGCCCCGATTCTCCTAAGTTAATAATGTCAAAATCGAATAGAAATCGAATCGCAATATGATCGTAATAGCAGTTTTAACCATATCGGGCATTCTGCTACTAATAAAAGATCAATCGTATTCGATTGACATTTGATTGGTGTGCGATTGGTCTGCTATTTTGATGATTTTGGTCTATACGGTAGTTTGCTGTACAATCATTTTGCAATCGTAAATCATTTGCAGACAAAATGATTCATTATTGAATGACAGAAAAGGATAAAAACGTTTATTTCAAAGAAAAAATAGCGGAATGCCACATACGCTTCAATCGTAATCGAGTCGGGATTGGATCTCAGTCGAATCGAGTCGAACGGCAATCGAATGGCGCTTAAGTAAAATTAGGAGAATCGGGCCCCAGTAGACGAGAAAACTTAAGCTGACGTCAAACTGTTGTCAGACAGATAATAAGCCCTGTGTTTTGTAAGACTTTCTATAATCAATCAAATCCTAGTCAGTCAAATGTCGGTTAAGTATCAGTGTGTTCTATTTTTCTCTTAAAAATAGATACCTACTATCACCGATTGCCGGAAGTAGGTGGTCAGCCTAAACACACACGTAACAGTAGGTAGGTACGGGTAAGTAGAGAGCCGGGTGAAAGAAAACCTAGGTAGTTATTCACTTTTCTATAACTTAGCAAATTAAAGTGACACTCTTATGCCCACTTCAGCAACTTATCTACTAAAGTTGTAGGCGTTAAAACTTTAGTAGATAAGTTGCCGAAGTGAAGTAAGCATAGGGTAAAAACTTGACACTCAGGTGAAGTACCTGCTAGCACTAAGTATACAAGAGTTTAGGTTTAAAGTTGACTTGATGATGGAGACGAGAGAAGGTCGAGGGAACTCGAGGACTGAATTTGTAAACTACCTCGTGTTTGGGCTTATATTATTCGTAGGACGTTACTAAGGGTTGTTCCTGGTGCCTCTTAAAGCTGCACAATTGTGGGAGGACGATATTGGGTTGCGATTTTCCTGTAGGTCTCTTTATGAGGGATTTCTATAACCTACCTGCGACCTACTTATCCTGGTTATATTGGAAGCCGACCCCAACATAGTTGGGAAAAGGCTCGGGAGATGATGATGTATGTACTTATCCCTTCATATACTTATTAATTCCCTACATTCTTATGATTGAATTTTGACATTAACTCCATATTTTCAATCTCCAATCGCAAAAGAAGAGTTAGATATGTAAGGTACAGAAATCCGCAGTTAATAATTCCATCCAATTATACCTTAGTGGATAATTTTGAGAACAACGATGAGGGTATGTATATCCGGATCAGGGGGGTCGGGAAAAGAAAGGTCATCGGATGGGGCAGGGTGTTTGCTCTCCAAAGCGGAAAGTGTTTCTGGAGAACACGGTGCCACCACATCACTGCTGAAGAGGATCCTCGCTGCACCACTTATGTCACCTTCACTTAACTTGGATTCTACCAGGTGGGGGATGGTCCTCGAATAGGTAGATCCTGTTGTCGGTAATTTAGTGTCGAAATCGAATTTGTTTTGAAAAAATGACAATGTCAATGTATCAAATAAAATCACAAATATCTTTTTTTGAGAATCTAGTTATTGAAATACAATGAATTATCGTGATTCTTTCCGAAGTGTACATTAAAATAATACAAACAGTGCGGCATTACGGAGTAACCGCGTCTGCACGCTTGCCTTATACTATCGTATTTCTGCCCGACGTTTCCTGTTTATCGTAATAGAATCAGCATCAAACAATTACTATTCGCTATAGACCGATACGACGAAGAAGCCGCGGGGCGGCACTGGCCGGCCGGAGCTGGCCAGTGAGTCCTGCGCCAAAATGTGGCATCCGCCAGATCAGCGAGCGCGACTGTGTCAAATTGACATTGTGTTTGTGTTTTTTATAATAGTTTTATTTTGATTTGTATACTTTTATTATTGTAAATATTAGGTAATATATAAATAGCTGTAAGTGTACGCGAGGCACCCGGATGTAAAGCAGTAGTGATGGAAGTGGTTTGAGTGGGTGTAAACCTTCAACATCTCTGGATGTCCTGCAGAGATGCCCGCTGTGCCCCCAAGGACGGTTTTTTATAGGTAAGCGGGGTTTGAACGTGCACATTGGGAAGATACACAAACCCCAATGTGCAGTTCCTCTTACCCCAACTCAAACTAATTCAATAACCGACACATCAACTTTGGAACCGTTCTGGAAAAGACTTTCGAAATTCAAAAACACAATTCCAATACTGAAGCGGGTTCCCCAAGGCGCCAGGGCTCTAGTAGCTCAGCACTTGGCAGGTTGTGTCCGCCTGGCTGCACGGGAGAACTCGCAACGTGCTTGGGAGGACTTACTCACCTTCCCTTATAGAATTCTCCATGTCCAAAAGAATTTGGCATCAAAAAAATCATTAACGACCCGAATCGTTTATTTAAAAGAGCGAAAATAACGATTTTAATAAAAAAATGGATTTTCTCTCTAGATCACATATGTAGATTATAGTTTGATTAAACGTAAGTTTAATGTTGTTTGATTTAACGTACTTACGTTGTTTCATTAAACGTAGATTAAAACCTAGGTATGACAGATTTAACATTACCTAGGTAGTAGGTACCTGTAGGTGTGTAGTTGAAAACTAGTGTTCTACCACTACGTCCATACTTCATCATCATCACTACGTCCATGCTTACTAGAACCATAATGGGTACTTGCTATAGGAGCACACACTTCACTTATTAACACATACCTTACCTACTGATACTATTGTACCATCTATTCTTTGCCCTTAAAAAGGAATACTTAGATAAATCTCCTCTAAAGGTCCTGAAATCGGTTTTGGCAATAGGTAATGACTATATCATTTGAAATGGTGCTACCTCTTCAATTTAAATGGTTAATAAGATGTTGGTGTCAAAGCTACATTATTTATTGTAAAAAAATTAATCAAGCTGCAAATTAATATCAACTCACTATTAAAAACAATTTCAATATTCTTCAAGAGCCATTTAAAGTTGATTCATAAATAATTTTCCACTTAAATGTAAGCTTATAAAGAGATCAACTTATTTTACGCTATTATCCTATTTTACATACCTAATAAACCTATCTACGTACTGTTCAACTTAAGAACGTGGTAACTACCATTTCTGTTGCCCACTTACAGCTGACCAAAGCTTCTTGGAATGGGAAGAAAAGAAGTAGGAACGAAGCTGATTGGTTCCCTGGACCCGCCCAGACGTGGCCCCGCCTACCGTGCTGGGCGGCTGTCGCGAAATCCTGGAGTCAGAGCCAGTATGCACGGAGTAGTCGAAGAGAACACACCGTAAAGTTGTTGCTTACCCTATCCTAGTTTACGTGAGTCGGCGCTGTTGGAGAAAACAGGTGTGTATGACTTTTTTTTTGCTTTTTTTTGTGGCATTTAAATGGTAGATTTAATAAATCCCTTTTTCTATGATTTTTTAAAGATTGTTTTGTACTGAATTTAAAAGTTACACTATCACTTTGGCTATTAAAAGTGGCACTGCAAAAGTTTCGCCATCAATTGTGTCGCGTAAAAAGAGTTTCTTGCACTTGCTATATCGAATAGATAACGTTTTGCTCTGAATCGATTACGGATCTCCCCTTGAAACGTAGGTCATGTCATGCAGCTGTTTTCCTATATTTTTCCCATTGAATATGGAAAAATACTTTCTATGTCACACTTAGTTACTTTTTGTAAAGTTCGCTCATTAACAGCGCGTTTAGAAGTTTTTCAAGTTTGCTAGGTATTCGTTTCTTTGTTTGTTTGAATTATTTTGTCAAGAACCTCTTATTTGGGAACGTTTTAATTAGTTAAGTCGCATCCTATGAAGATAATGCATAAATCCTCTGTTTGGGGCCTAATTGTAAAGTAAATTTTTAAATGATAGTGTGAACAATAATTTGTATAAGAACATATATCTCTCAACGTTATCGTTACGATCGGAATCAGTAGAAATATATTTTTCATTTTTCACAGCTATAAGTTGTGGTAGGTAATTCCATTTTCCCGGTAATCGGATTTGATTTGGTTTATCATGTGCAAACGAAAATCCGCTTATATCTGTTACGCTATCCTCAACTTATTTTATTTAGTAATTCTAAATTAGAATTCATCATAACTTACCTAAGCGTTTCTATTTTATTAAGCGTACTTATCTGATTTTTTTTTATGAGAGCGTTATTATAATCTTCACTGATCACTGGTAACTGAAATTGTGCTGAAAAATGCCCCCAAAAGATTAAAGGTTCCTTTTTTTAGCTTTGAAGCCCCATGGTTAGGCTGTGTTGTTGACAGCCCGAGTAAAATTATTTGGTTTCATATTTTTGCCGCTTACGCACTCCTAAATATCTGTGATAAAAATCTGTGTGCCATTATCAAATATTCACCATCTACTGACCTAGTATAAATACATTGAACATCGGCCGCCAAGCGTCGCCGTCGCCGTAAAAAGGGGGGAAATGCACAATTAAATTAACAAAAAAAAACTATTTGATTTCATATTTTTGCTGCTTACACTGAGAACTTTTTTTATACACTTCCATAAACCGCCACCAAAAACTGATTTACTTAAAAAAAAATACTAATTCCTATAATAAAAATCTGTGTGCCATTATCAAATATTCACCAACACAGACCTAGTATAATAATAGATTGAACATCAGCCGCCAAGCGTCGCCGTCGCCGTGAAAAAGGGGGGAAATGCACAATTAAATTATTAAGTGACAGCTGTGTGAGACCGCGGTACCGCGGTTAGTGAGGGCGGACAGTCGCGGTTCGATTCCCGGCTCGGGAATTTTAATCGTGTATTTTTTTGGGTGGAGGTATTTTTGTTTAGTGTTAATTGATGTGTTATGTGGTGCGTTTTTGATGTTTTTAAGAAGTAAATGAGTGCTGAGCATTTTTTGTAGTATAGACAAAAGTTTTCTTTTTATTTAGTATTTAGAATAGACTCTTTTATTTTGATGTGTGTTTAGAAAAGTATTTCTCGTCATTTGAATTCCTCGGACTTGTTATTTCAATAGAATAATGTCTATAGAGTAAAAATTAAAATTGTATCAATAATTTCAATTAACTGACAGATCCAAGAAACTCGATATCTATTACAAAATTCTTTTGTCAAACATTGAAGGGGGAAAAAGTGAAGTTACGTGTAAAACGAAGCGGGACTTTTCTACTTATTTTCTGAAGTCTCCGGGGAAGTTTTTTCCATATTTTTTGTCTTCGTTCACAATGGTTCCGACGTTGCTTCTCATTTTACAATTAGGCTTTTCAATTCCGTCTGCATAATGTATCATGGACACTGAAAAGATTTCGATATTTTAAAAAGTTATAATGTTTGAATAAGTCGTGCTTATTACATAAAAGAAACGTCTTTTTATTTTACGGGAATAATTTAGTAAGCTAAGCGGTTTCCTTTTGCGGTATTTTATTGGCTTAATATGGAATAAGCATGGAAGGAAAATTCATATACAAACACATTAAATCAAAAACACACAAATTAGAATTCTTCAACATAAATTAATTATATTATTTTTAATAGAAATTGTTTGCCATCAAAACGCATACGCCATCATTAATCAAACAATCAAACAGAGACTCAACAAAACACAATCGCCAAGCGCTTCACATGCTACTCCCCGCGGTATTAACATCAACAAGAGATAAAAATTAGATCGGACAGTATGCAAATGAAGCTCACGGGTAAAATGCTAATTTCCGTGGGAGAGCCCGTCAAACTTTTTAATCTCATGTGACGTCATCCCCCCTTACCCACCCCCATACGACACTGTTGTCAGAGGGATGATTGAAAGCACCTCATTTGTGTTTTTATTACTTTTTAATTTTTCCCATTTTCTCGAGTGGTCTTTCTATCCGAAGTTTGGTTTTTTAGTCTATTTTGACATAATTTGCTTTGCGTCGTGTCGACAGAGAAAAATTTGCTTCGATTATGGGTATTAGTCTTTGGATTTACTTACACGGGTCTTTCGTCATCTCAACACACTTAACTCATCACGAATGTGTTCAGTTGGTGAAACTCAAAATTTTAACATTTATCATGTCGTCAACTCGACACGTCAAGATTTTGATGCGTGTTCAGTTGGTGAAACTTAAATTATACACTTTTATGTTTTCACCAACTCAACACGTTTTATAATTGAACCCGATTTTAAGCAAAAAGTACAGTCAACAAATGAATGTATTCATTTTCTGTGTCACAAACATCATCGGCCACTGAACGTCAGCTTAGCAAACGCTTCAAACGCAAACATGGACTCCCAAACTACTTAGTACAAGTACTAGGAAATCATAAGTGCATTGAAGCCAGATGCATTATAATATAGCAACTTTTAATAATGTTCTACAATAAAATAATGGTATTGAAATCGAATCATTGTTTGTCACAAGTACTAGGGTAACAGAACTGTACTTGTAGTAAGTAGTTTGGGAGTCGCGTTTCAAGCGTTTACTAAGCTCAGTGGCCGATGATGTTTGTGACACAGAAAATGAATACATTCATTTGTTGACTGTACTTTTTGCTTGAAATCGGGTTAAATTCCAAAACGTGTCGACTCGGTGAAAACATAAAAGTGAATAATTTAAGTTTCACCAACTGAACACGCATCAAAATCTTGACGTGTCGAGTTGACGACATGATAAATGTTAAAATTTTGAGTTTCACCAACTGAACACATTCGTGATGAGTTAAGTGTGTTGAGATGACGAAAGACCCACTTACACGATGGTATCCGTTAAATACCTACATTATCACAAAATGGTTTTGGGACAGGCTTTTTCATAAATATAAATAAATACATATTTATCAATATATGTACCACTATTTTTCTGTACCGAAGTATGTACAGGCTCTGTTAAAAATGATCAGCTCGATTTCATATGATAGGTAGGTAAGTGCTTTTGCTTGAGATAATCTCACTTTGATTAAAACTTTGAAAATCAATCAAGCTAGGTATTCAGAAACAAAACCCTTAAATTCAATTACTCGCAACCGAGCGGAATGAATGCACAGAATCATTGAATGCACCCCTTACTCACATCGCGACCCTGTCAATTTTATAACCAAAAGACTTAATACAATTGACACATAGCAAATTAAACCTTATTTCTGTATTGTTAAGGGTTTTATCGATGGTAAATTACGTGGTATTATAAGTTGCGTATCGTGTGTCATATTATCTGATACAGATGTCAGTGGCAGCCATTGTGTGACGAGTATTGTCTGTGGTTGTGACCTGTCTTCTGTTCTTCATATGGTACATTGTTATATAGTACAGATTCCGATTGTTATATGATGGCTGTGTAACTTTAAATTAGGCCTCATGTGCGACCAAATTACTAATTGTTTAATTTTGGCGAAAACGCTTTAAAAGTTATCGTGAATATTTCTGTAATTACGAAGGATCGAGAAGGAACAAATGTAAACAAAAAGAGCTGATGTTATTTCATGTGACATAAATAAAATAATGCGATTAAAAATAAATTGTGAAATTGCATTAACGCGCTTTTTCACGGTCACCAATCAATTGATGATTTGATACGGTTATTTGAGGTTGCACTAACATTAACGTTAACTGAGTTTAAAATAGTGAGATAATTATCAAGGATAAAATACAGATTATTCTATGTATTTTTGACAAAAATAACCACAAAATGGCTTATAACGCGCTGATTTGAGAGTTAAATTATTTTATACTCATTTTATTTTACTATCCTATAAATAGTCAAGTCAATACCAATTTTCACAGTCCATTTTTACTCAAATTGAAATATAACTCATCATATCAATAGGGTGAACGTGCAAATTGTCGTCCGCATGACATTTCGCCGGCCGCGAGCACACCGCGACGGATCGTGCTCGTTACGTCTATTATCACCACACTGACATTTGTTGCTTGGGGACATAACCGCTGTTACTGACATTACGAGACCCTTTCTGATGCCCTGAGGAAATGAAGAAATCTTGAAGCATAGTTCATACCTATATTATTTAAAGCATCTGTACAAGACTTTTCTGCTTTTATTTCGGACAATGCGTCACCTTCTGTGCTGGCCAATGTGCCCCAAGACCTAGGTACGTCCTACTTGCCGCCACCGATATTGCTGTGCGCAATCTAAAGTTTAGGACCACCTAGCGGTTTCATACTCGTCCCTAAAAATTTTCAAAAATCCCTTATACATACCATACTCTTCTTATTCTAACTCTCCCATAACGGGCCTGCTGGAAGAAATTTCTCTTGAAATAAGCTGTGCCTATGTACTATGTGTTCTATCTTTCTTCTTTTCTGTATTCTGTGTGTGTATCTGTGTACATGAACTATTATATAAATAAATAAATACCTTTATCTTTGACTGATTTGTGTTTTGAAGAACTTCCATAGTATTACATTTTTTTCCCACCGCGCCAGATCGCGCTCGTTGCGTCAATTATCACCAAACTGACATTTGTTGCTTGGGGACATAACCACTGACATTACGAGACCCTTTCTGATGCCCTGAGGAAATATAAGAAATCTTGAAGTATAGTTGCTATATTATAGCCGGGACCCAATTTACCGCAATTTATTGTGCCTTCCGCAACTCACCGCCCACTCGTCTACGGTCCAACTGTGCCAAGCAATGCTTTACAATTTTACATTATGATCGATTGATCCATGTGACTGTTAGTTCACCAAGAGCGTCTCCTTTTATTCCTTAAAGCATCAGCTAGGTATTATAATCCGTTTCAGCTTTATTATCTACGAGCTATGTGTAGATATCTAATGTCATCATCTCGCAGTTTCACCTCATCTAAGAATTTCCAAAATCCCTTTTAAGAGTTGTTCTTTGTGTATGCTTTACAGAATATTCAATGTTATTTCTGTGATATCATGAAGTACGTGAATATAAAAGTGACTTGTATGACGTAACTTGGTAAACCCAGACAGAAGGCTGCACCAACTCTATTTCAAATGACTTGACAGCCAAACGATACGTTAACACACATTAAAATTGCATTACAAGCCGTGACAAGGCCCACATGTGTTAAATCACACAGTAGCTTGTTACCATTCTCGGGGCATAACCCACCCCTGCTAAATACGGGTTACAACTAATATCATTATTACTGTGGGGTTGAAATCATTCACCATTCACCCCTCATATGTTAAGGCAAGTTTAGACAATGCATGCGGTTATTGTTTCCAATATCATCGATGCAAGTTGAGAAAGGAATGCAAGAACACATTTTTTTCTCTATATGGCCAGTCTACTATCAAAAACAGTGAGGAGTAGCTAATAGTTTCAATTTTTTTTTATTTGTACTCTTTTTCTTCTTTTTCCTGTCCTGTTCCTAAGTCATTTGGGGTGGGGACAATATGTATTTTTCTTCCATTTCTCTCTGATAGACGTCATACTAATATCCACTAACTTCTGCTTCATGTCTTCTTTCAAGCAATCAAGCCACCTTTTCTTTGGTCTACCTCAGAATCGTAATCCTTCCACATTCATACTTAAAACATGTTTTTTAGCCTGCGTTTCACACCGTATCATCATGCTCTCATTAATATCATCTCTTATTTGTACAACAAATTCACAATTATATTTTGTAGGTATTATTTTATGTGTGGTACAATATCAACGAGTGTGAACAGACCCTTACTAATTCGCCTACACCTAATAATTAAAGTTCGATGAAAGTTGACGTTTTGACGAATGTAATCATTGTGTGGCATATGTATGGGAGAGTCATATTGCAACCGCAGATGTTGGTCAGTTTATTGAATAGGTACCTATGTGGTGTCATATGATTCCGGTTGTGGAAATGACAGATGGAGGAATGTATTAAATGGTACAAAAGTAATTTCATATAGGTAAGGAATTAGTATTCATTGTTTTGTGCATTATTCAGTTACTTAGTTTTTGTCTTATTGGCTAATGCACCTACCATGTTTACTCCGCGTCACTCTAAGGTTGACTGGAAAGAATGCCTATGGCATTAAGTCCGTCTTTGTAATGTTTTGTTGTATAAAGGGTAAATAAATAAATTAGTAATTGATTAATTGATTATTAGCTACTGCTAGTCGTTACGGGTAGTCAGAAGTCAGTAAGTCTGTCAACCAGTCTTACCAAGGGGTGTTGGGTTGCCCGAGTCAGATGAGGGGTCAGACAGGCCGTCGCTTCTTGTAGTTGGGGAAAGACTCGGGGGATGATGAAGGAATTAGTTATTTAAAGGTAAATAGGCTTTGCGTCTTCAAGTAGGTAAGTCATTTGTAAGCATGCATGTCTAGGCTAAACCTTTTCCGATCCGTCGGGATACAGCTAATCTGATCCGTCGGGTGATCAGATTAAGGTAAACGCGGGTGAAGTCATCATGCCCCAATAGTCGTCAATTAATCTAAAAACTTTTATTTATTATTTCTACTGAACTTAAAATGGCCCGGTTTATATGTCAACATATTGTTGATAATATATTGCACAATTGAAATTCCAATACGGGGTTTTAACATTCATGGCGTCTGAGATATGTTATTCGAAAAGTGTGTGCCCTAACAAAATAGTTTTTTCATGAAGTTCAGCTGTCAAAAGTGAAACTCAGCACGTGGTTTTGTGCTTTGATTTACATAACTCCAGTGGGGTCTGTGGTATGTTTCTTTGTTTAATTAGATAGTTAAGTTTATTTGCTAACGATGTAATATGCAATTTGGAATACTTTTAACATAGAAGATATATTTTTTTAATGTGACATCTATTGGTACTTTAAAACTCCTATTTGACCCAAAACCCGTCAATTTTAGAATTATTATGACGACTACTGGGACGTGCTCAAAAGTTGCACCTAAACTCGTCATAATGAGGATATTTTGTGTTTTACAGTACAAAATGCGAATAAATAGCTAATATCGGGACTTTTACAAAATTGTTATCTCTCTAGAACAAACATATTTAAGGTTTAGACTACATTTTTGTTGATAAAACTGCGTTTCTTTAAAGCTTTTTCTTAGGGGTACATTTTACTCTCCTGGTTCTAGATGCACGTACACAGTCCTGTTATTCGATTCAATTAATATGTTTCTTAATGGTTAAATCCCCTGTTTCCTATAAGTATGCATTTTCTACGAGTGTTTTTTTTAGGTATATATTGGCCGCTGTAGGCCTCCGCCACGATACATATCTACCGCTTTGGGTACAACTACCACTAGCCTTTGTTTCTACTACGCTTGGATTACAATTTGTGGCAAGCAAAAATTGACTGTTCTTACACTATGCTTTTTGTTTGAAATAACTGCATGTCGTCACGCGTATTGTACCGCGTCTCCCTAACTTGCTTTAATAGCGTCTGTATAAAAATTATGTCATTCAACTAGTTTTGACGCAAAAAATATTAAAATCAGTTTTAAAACTAAGATGACATAGCTTCCATCGCTGTCACTGCTTTGCTTGTCGTATTCGATATTGATGGGTAAAGAGTAATCTTATAGTTAAAGCCAGCCTTTGGGTCCCGTGAAGTGTCAACCAGGCGCTGGGAAATATCCTTGGCAAGAAGGCGGGCTCTTGGACCCCACGGCCCAAGAGTTTCAACCCCAAACGGCTTGAACATGTACTTGAATATAAGGTTACTATATTTGCGCCGCTTGAGGTTCTCTGCTTGTGCAGCGGCGGAGCCAGCACAACATGCAGTTCCGGGATGGGAGAGTTCCGGGAGATGGCGCAAGAGTGTCGATGCATGTCGCGTCCCACACTAAAGTCCTACCCAACTTCCACGGAAATAGCGACATGCCGTCTGGTCTCTTGCCATTGTCGCGTACCAAGCCATTTGGTTCGAGTACGGCTGGTACGCCGACGGCAACAAGAGCGTGACGGATCACGTCGTTGATGTTAGCATGTCGTGGTATGCGGCCGGCACTGCGGCTGCACGACTTTCCAAGCATTTAAAGCCTCGGTCAGACATGGCACCTCAAAATTGACCAGTGTGGTGGTCTCACAGACTTTCATATTTACAAAAATAATAAAGGGGGAAATATTAAAACTAAGTATCAAAAAATTCATCCGCATCCCTGTCAGCGGGGATCGTGCCCAAAAGGCTGGCTGCATTGCCACGCTGGATGGCAATGCATATCCTTTGGCCGAAGTATAGGCCAGCCTTTTGGTCACGAGTGGACTCCACATTTTCATGTCATTTATGCTGGCGTGTCGTGCCATGTGACCAGCACTTTTGCCACAGGAAAGACCATGGTGCCCAAGGCAGTCCACAGATTCGCCGCACTGACAGCGATGCGGAGCCCCAGTGGGAGCGCCGAGGCGTAGGCATGTAGCGAGCCGGAATGTTGTGTCACCCAGCATGGTCCCAACGCTGGGTGACGGCAGTGCGTGAAGCCATAGCCTGACTCCCACTCTCCCACAGCCAGTAGCACGCTCAGCAGTATTGACAGATGTTTCAATTAGTCTCGTCAATCTGCAGAGCGGCTCGTCCCACTGTCTCTGGGAAGCCGGGTTGTCAGGGAAGGCTGTATTTGGGTAAGCCACTTTCCAGGCGTTCATACCATGCACCTCAGAATCGACCAGTGAAGGGGCTAAAATTTTGCTGGTCAACTCCTTAGTGCCGCAGACCGAGGATAGGAACGCCGGTAGACTTATACTGGAAATTTTGCGGACGCCGAGGCCACCGAATCTGATCGGAAGGGTGGCTTCGCGCCCGTGTCGACGGCGCGCGTTGTTCCACGCGCTCCTCAAAGAGATGTCAGCATCCCCAGCGGGGCCCAGCAGGGCCAAGGCCTGCCGGGGCTGCGGGTTGTTCGAAAGAGATACCGCGGCCCTGGTACATAAAATGCCTATGACGGAACACGATGGTTTTTAGTCAGTAAGAGTCTGACACTCCCTCACCGCTGCTAACCCACAGCGGGAGGGGTCATTTAATGATTTTTGACGTCGTTAAAAAAAAAAAGGGTGGCTTGAAGCCACGCTCGGTCGTCCAAGGCCAAATTAAAAAGAGATGAAGGATAGTACGGATAATTTGGTCAATTCTGTCTAAAAGATGTGGCTGCTTCCATAAGGGAGAGGAGCGAAGGTTATATATAAATTTTGGGAAAACACAATATTGGTTTTGCAATTTAAATATTTTAATAGTAATAATTTTACTCGTGCTACATATGCACATGACTGCATGGTTATATGATTGATTACGAAATATAACATATATTTTATAGACTTATTTTGTGATTCCCAGCGTTTGATAGATAGGAATATAAATTAAAATGTAATATAATATAAGGGTGAATTTCCCGGGACCAAAAATTGCGTGGCATCGATGAAATCGGCACTAAAAATCATTGTTATAATATACTTATATTTTTTTCTAAGTAGGTGAAATAGTAATCTATGTGTAGCACTAAATATTTTGTTAATAGGATTAATTGGTTCTCCAAAAAAAAAATTAAAACCTCAAAATCTTTCATTGCCGTGTTTGTCCACACGTCACCTTGATGTATACTAGACCTTATTGATAAAAATGTATTAGTTATTTATATTAAAACCTATTTTTATTTGATTCGTGAATAGTTAAAGTATTGTTACAGGATACATTTGTTCAAATATTTAAACAATACAACGAATGGTAAATAAAAAATAGTTTGTCCCAGAACTACCATTCATCGCCATGTCCTAAACATATTTGGGAATATTGCTTTTTCTAACGGTTTGCGTCCCTCCCGCTGTGCGCTAAATGTTGCATATTAGTGGACGTCAAGTGTTCAACGTGGAATTACGTGTGCACGTGCCTGCGTTTTCGCGCCATAAATGTAATTATTCATTTTTTTTATTACTGGACATTTTTTCTTTCATCGCCGTGGATAGGTCTAACTTCTGTTTGAATAAGTTTGTCCTCTTAATTGATCATTCGGTACAATGCCATTTATCTTATGTTTATTTGTGACGTGTTAATTACTGTGAATTATTAACAGATTTTTGGTTTTTTGATGTTTTTGCCTTGATATTCATCGCCGCGCTCTCATTTCCGTAGTTTCCGTGGTCAAAATTTGCTATGGAAATGAATAAAAATACACGGCAATGAAACAATTTTCATTGCCATGCCTTGTAAAACAATTTCGTTTCATTGCCGTGGCCACATGTTTCATTTCCGTGACTTATGTTTTCATCGCCACGGCATGAAGAAAAAAAAACAATTTGTACTATACAGTCAAAGATATTTCCACGTTCACCTCACAAAACGATAAACTTACACACACACCACTCCACTCTCTCTGTCATTTGACACTCCATCACACGATAGATATTCAAACACGCACACACACCATCTCACACATGCACACGGACTCACACAAACACACACACGTACGCACCTCCACATACACACACACACACACACACACAATCACTGACTCACTCACATATACTACAGTCTAATTATAAACATAATAATGGATTGATTCTTTCTAGAAAGCCAAGATGCCTAAACCGAAACTATCGGAAAAGGAGAGAAAGAAAAGAAAAAGATTGTCTGAAAAAAAAAACGACGTGAAAAGTTTTTTCATTGCCATGGACGCATGTTTCATTGCCGTGCATACATGTTTCATCGCCGTGGCATGAAAATTTTAATCTTGTATATCTCGTTCGTTTTTTAAGCTATCTACTAGATATTAAGTAAGAATACATATCTTATCAAAAACTTGAGTAATCACTATTTTTTCTTGTTCTAAAGTTGAAGAATAAAAAATCCACGGAAATGAAAATTTTATTGGACCTGTTGAAATTCACCCATAATCTATTTTATTGAATACTTGCTCTTGTAACAGATTATGACCTGCTATTCTAAATAGGGATTTGGTTTTCTATCTATCTACCTAATGTTTCAAAGGCACAAGTATGCTTAACAAAGTCAAGCACAAAAAAAATGTACATAACTTGAACTTTATGTTCAAGAGCAGAGAGTTCACATTAGCATTAAAAGTTGACGAGTACTGGGAATATTTGACGAGTATCCGTATAAATCAGACGACTATTGGTACAAATCGCCCTTTTTTTACTTTTGCCTTAATAAGTACATAAACCCATGAAAATGATTAAAAAAACATTAATTACTTAGAATAACGAATAAATACTCTATCACGTCATGCAAAAATTTTCATTTTGTATTGAATATTTAACACACAGTAGCGCTTCAAAGTCGGTGATTTCCGAAATCCGACGAGTATTGGTACGTTTACCTTAGCTGAAAATCAGTCACTTACAAGACAAAGGCTTTCTGAAAAAACCGGCCAAGTGCGAGTCGGACTCGCGCACGAAGGGTTCCGTACTATTATTTATAAAACGGATAAAAAAATCACGTTTGTTGTATATAGCCAAAATATGTATTTAATTCTAGTTTTCAGTATTTGTTATTATAGCGGAAACAGAAATACATCATCTGTGAAAATTTCAGCTCTCTAGCTATCACGTTTCATGAGATACAGCCTGGTGACAGACGGACGGACGGACGGACAGAGGACCGAAAACAATAGGGTTCCGTTTTACCCTTTGGGTACGGAACCCTAAAAACAACTTTAAAATGAACCGTTCTAATTTCACCGGATATCTTTTAAAAACAATTCAAACATAATGAAAAGTATCCGGTTTGTTAGTCTGTCATTAATTAGCATTGAGCCAGCGGTGGC
This sequence comes from Helicoverpa zea, assembly GCF_022581195.2. NCBI lineage: Eukaryota > Metazoa > Arthropoda > Insecta > Lepidoptera > Noctuidae > Helicoverpa > Helicoverpa zea. The sequence continues at coordinate 8,820,420 of NC_061466.1, read as the reverse complement.
TGACATCAATTCCTCCCCTTTGATTACCTCAGCCGCGTTGAAATGTTCTTTTGAACAAATTTAACTTTTCAAACGTCGATTGAGATGAGGCCTGTTCAAGTAATTGACGTTTTATAGCTAACTGTTACTTTAAGTATTATTTTAGAATGTTTTAATATAAGGTCTTTAAGTATTCCTTAGCCAAAGCATGAGTGGAGAAATTAGAAATTGTCACTTGCAACGAGGAATTAGCTATTATAATGCTTTGAAAAGGTTTAGCTAATATATTTGAAAGTCTTAAGGGAATCATCATTATAGTCATCATCTTGGCCAATATGTACAAAGATAACCAAAGACCATCAATATTTGCGGCCGGCAATACAGCAGAGAGAATACCAAAAATTAAAAATAAAATAAACCAACCAACATCACAATCAAATTCAAATAAGGAACCCTTTCAATTTTACAACCGAACTTCTTGCAACAGGATATGTCTCAATAAAGCGGCCATATTGTTTTCGCCGGATTAATGGCGGGAGTCGGCGCGTCTCAACGGCCCCGGCGAAAAGAATACCGCTAATTAATCAAAAGTCGCCTTCCCTTGATTTCCATGGAGAGTTTTTCCATAGACTTATTACCTCCCGCGAAGTTTATCCACTAATGGTCTCCTTTGTAAAGCTGTTTTGGATTGAATTTTTGTTTTTTGTCTCGACAAATCTATTGTGGGCTGAGGGCCTGCAGAAAGTTTTAATCCGTTGCTTATTTTGTTTGCTTAGATGTTGACATGAATTGTAGGGGCGTTTCGGTGTTTGATATTGCTTGGATTCCTCAATATCTATGCTGTTCCATTAAGAATTCATGACTCATATGAATGGTGGTCTGTATAAGATTTGCTTACCTATATTCTTAGAATACCTAAGTACAAATAAATTAAATGGGATGCTCTTAAAATAGTTTCATGAGGCTATGACTAAGTTATTGTTTTTTTTTCTAACACAGAAACTAAAACTAATTACATAAACAAATTAAAAACATAAATAATATACACAAACTGTTTGAGAAAACATCTGCATCGCCTGAATTATGAAATCGCTGATTTATAACCAAAATGGCGACGACAAACCAAGAATATTGCCTTAGCATACGTCACCGCAAACTTACCTCTTCGCGGCGCCTTTATTAATAAGACCAGAGATTTATGCGCCAAGTTTTTAATATTTATGGCGCAGCAATAAATTGTTGGCGACGAGTCGGGGGATAGGGTTGATTATTTTCGCGCTAGGGGAGGATCAACAAGTAAAGATTGTTATTTTCTTACGATTATTTCTTGAAACGTAAACATAATAAAAGACTATAAGTAAGTATAAATTTCAGGATCTACTACCACTAGGTAATGGTAACGGGTCGGTTTGTGAAAAAATGAGTACCTATGTAATTTTTCATAGAGTACCTATCGATGAAATAGGCCAATTCTTATTGAGCAATCTGGGCTTCACAAGTCACATTGCTATGCAATGAAAGAAATATATATCATTCATCATTAATCAGTAGGTATGATTTACAAATTGTAATATTTAGATAGACGACTAACAAAACCGCACCATCAAAATCAAACCTCAACCAAAGCCCAACACCTAAAGATCAACTTCCATAACCCTCTGTCAGTCCAATAAATCATATCACACTGAAATCTAGCATAAGGCGAGGCACGAGGCACAAGGCACAAGGTACGAGGCATACCCAGTGAGGTACTGGGAGATAAATCACATCATATTGAAATCAAGCAAGAGGCACGAGACACAAGACTCGAGGCACGAGGCACGATGCTTGAGAGTCCAGGTTCGAGGCATAGTGACTGAGCTACAGGGAGATAAATCATATCTCATTGAAATCTACCACAAGGCACAAGGTTCGAGGCTCGAGGCACGAAGCATAGTGAGTGAGGTACAAGGAGATAAATCAACATTTAAAGCATACGTCAGCCGCGGGCACTCGCGTCTGTCTTAAGAACCCGCTCCCATTACATTAAATTAATATCTGAACGATGTCGCCTTGTGTTAGACAGAGGAGTAACAGAAGGTTTGGTTTGGCCAAACTAAAGTAAGCGTACTAGGATTGGAAATCAAAGAACTGGTCTTTATGGAGCCGTATTGAAGGATTAGATTTAGATTTAATCAAAATTGCTGGTGCGATGCGATGTGGTCTACAGTTCTTTGCCATCGAGCGAGCAGCGTAACTCACGATGAACAAAAATTCAAAATGTGCATATGAGCTAAGCGTGAAATGGCAAGAACTAAAGGAAAGAATTGAGAGAACCTTTTTATTGCATATTATGTAACTTTGATTTTGCTGCTTTGAAAATTAGGAATAGAATTGTATCTACAAATTACCTAATTGCTCTTATATCGAACTATATACCATGGTAATTATTAACAGATGAAGATATCAAACAGAATCACTAACCACAATCCTTCTATCATTTGCCTGCACAGTGGTTAAAATCACGTTATTAACGGTAGACAAAAGCCGAGAGGGGTGTCCAAGAGGCGAGGGAGGGGGTTCGGATTAAGATTTACTCCAGATATTTGCAGATGAGATTTGAAGGTATTCACAATTGTCGCTTTCAAGACATCCCTATTGTCTGCGATGGATGCTAATTTTGCTCAAAGACTGATTGTTATTTTATGATTTAAATGTTTGATAAAATATGGAATGGGAATTGTCTTTTGTCTAGTTTTATGGAGATAGGATTGAGTAGCTAGTTTGGTATACCTATTTAAAGACGCCTAACTATGGTCTAAATTAAGATACTGAACACTCAACCAACAGCAAAAATAATATTAATGTGTTTGTAATTATATCAATTTATCTTATGACCGCCATCAAATCTGAATCCATTAAGTACTTGTAACTCGAGATGCAGCTATAAAACTCTTCACTGGATGACACTACAGACAGAAAAATGCACTTCTCTTGCATCTTGCAGCATGTTATAGCATGGGCTATATGTAGCACTGTCGTAGCAATTCGTAGCATAAATCTGTAGTTATAGTGCAAGATGCACTGATTGTTTTTTCTTCTCAAGTTTATAGTCCATTTGGTAAGCTATTTGAAGAACTCTGATATGGAAAGCATGTACCTTATAACATAGACAGAATATTGGGTTTCATATTTTGCATTTTGCATTAGATATTTTGGTCTGGTTGGTGGCTTGTATTGCATAACTGTTTTGGTTCCCTTAGAAATAAAAGCTAAGATTTAAATCCACCCTTTTCACAGTTGGTGGTATATTGAGGATGCTATTTAAAGCTCGCAGCCATTTTAAAGCGGTATTATGATGGTGTTCTTTCATTTATGATGTGTGTAGTAGCGCCCCCTGGTGTTTACATCTTAAGATTTTCCATGTGGGGTGAAAAAGTGTTTTTTTTTAATAGGTGTAATTTTTTTACCTTATATGCTTTCGTTTCGTTCTAGAACCACATTACCTCTATAATGCAACATTTCTTGTAATTTCCTGTTACAAATCTACCTATATTAGTTCGTCTCACAAAATATTGTATCCTAAGTTTTTCTTTGTTTTACATAAAATTATCATGCCAGTTGTAACAATTTTTCCTTCTTATATTGTCTTAAACTTTAGTTATATTTTAGTTTGCTTTCCATCCACACTGGAGCTGCATCATATCCGGACTGCGACAATAGCGCGTGACGTCACGGGAAGCGGTAGACGCATTGGATGTCGCGCGGTGATGCGAGTGAGACACAGCCTTATGTGACTGTCATACGTTTGAATTTAATTGTTTGTGAATTTTGGAACATTTTAACTGTACAATGATTGCAAAAGTGACAAATTATGATTTTTCATCTGTGGAAAAGCTGTTTCACGGCATAATTACATAAAATTGACGGTTTTGTGAGAAAAATCCGCATTTTCTTTATGCGAAGTTTTTCATGGCAAGAGAATTTTATAGAATTTGAATTACACACCCAGCCAGATTTCCTTTTACAACAGAAAATGATGTTACTTTCTGCGGATTACAATATCGATCTTTCAGTGGTTTTACAAAAAGTGATTGAATTTTGACATTACTTTCATATAAATACCTACACACATACACTTAGGTACCTACGGCAATCAAATTCAAATCGAAAAACACAGGATGGATTGGACTACGAAATATCATTCTATAATTTCAATTCTGTTAAAAAAAACCCTTCCCACTCTAAATTCAAACGTAAAAATCATTACAAACTCTTACGAAGTATGAATGCGTGTCTATTTCCACATGGTATGAACAATGCGCGTTTCAACTGTTTCCCGCGTCGCCGGCCGCCATTGTCGCGGCGCGTCATCCGTAGGGACCAGGGCTAAGGATGTAGGTTGACTGTTTGTGGGATACCTACTGGGTGGATGGTAGGCAGATTGGTACCGTACTGAAAATGAAATCTATTCCGCTCTAAATTCAAACGTAAAAATCATTACAAACTCTTTTATGCGTAGTATGAATGCGTGTCTATTTCCACATGGTATGAATAATGCGCGTTTCAACTGTTTCCCGCGTCGCCGGCCGCCATTGTCGCGCCGCGTCATCCGTAGGGACCAGGGCTTAGGATGTAGGTTGACTGTTTGTGGGATACTGGGTGGATGGTAGATTGGAATCGTAGTGATTTTGAAATCTGTCAATAGATTATTGTAACTGTAAGTAAGCACCTACAGCTTAAAATATGTAGGTAATTAGAAAGGAAAGAGAGTTTGCCTATTTTGCATTTATATGTTGAGTTTACCTGCTGCGGGAACTAATTGCCGCATCTGGGTAAAGGTAACCTATGTTTTTACTTGGGTTTCAAAATCTGCGTGCATAGCTCATTTCGTTCTTGAGGAACAATCATCCAAATATCCAAATCCACAATCTTTTACAGCGAGTATTTCAAAAGCCAACTGATGATTCAAAAAAAGCAATATCATTGATATAAACAAAAATACTTCCTCAAAAACCACTTACACGTTGACGTATGTACGTATGAACGTTTCGGAACCATTAGTATGTATTTGAATACGTTGCCAGCAGACACATTGTAGAATTGTGAAGTGACGCGGGTATCTCTCGCAGGAATCATTCAGCGGATAAAATGAGACGTTTAGACTGAACGAATGAGGAACATTAAGTGGTATTTCGGTGATAGAGAGATTGTTTTTTTTTTTATAACAATAGAAATTTTGATTTACTATGTTAATGAAGAATTAGTATATCGGGATAAATAAAACATTGACTGAGTTGAGAGAGTTACAGTCATGTTTATCACAATGTAGGTTACCTACTCTAAAAACAGTTATTTCTAAGAGTACATGAACAGTACTTTGCCTGCGTTTTAAAAACAGCAGACCATTATTGAAGTAGTTAGCGATATAGTAGTACATTTTAACTAAATAAAAAATAACCAGTACTTTTGCTGAATATAAAAACCAAGAATGTACTAAGGTGTTCAAAAACTGAATCATATTTTAATCATAATAAACCTAGTATTTCATGAATCTTCCATATGGGGAACGTCTTTTAATTTAGTCAAATATGAGTGGGTAGACAGGTAAGCCCCCCTAAGTAAACCAAGTCTCAATTCCGTTCCCAATGTTTGCTCATTAGATTTGCTGCGGTTGTAGACGCGCGTTCGCGTTTTAGCTCGGCATATGGGGTAAAGTGATGTTGAAGTATTGAAAGTAATAGTTATAATAAGTCTAAGAAAAATACACATCCTAAAAACGTTTATTCCAATTATCATATCGTACTAATTTTTGGTAGTAGGCTTTGGTAGGAGGCCTAGGCTTGGCACATTTTTACAACACATAGGTACTACTCATAGGTCGCCTTTTCTAGGATGATAAAGGACCAAACAGAATTAGTCACAATCCGCAACAGCGAAAACAAAATTACATTTTGTATTAGGTACAAAATTTCTTATGTATTTTCAATGAGAACGTAATTATCATCTCACACCTACATACAAATATCAAGCTTATTCCCGATAATTCAGCTACCCAAACCGATTTTCGCCAACCATATTTCTCACTCGAATGGTCACGATACGCGTATCAGACGGCGCGTACAATTTAAATACCGAAGTGGGTTTGCGTGTTACATCTATCGGAATGCAGTGACACGCTGTCGAATTCGATACTCCCTGTACGACCGCCATTTTTATTCGAGTTCCAAATTTGAAATTTGAAAATAGTGGAATATTGGGTCTGTGTGTGCGAGTTGCAATTGTTTTTTTTTTAGTTTAGTTAGGTTGAAATTTTGCAGTTAATCAATTTATGTACATGATAGAATTATTAAAATTATTGGAAATTATAAAATCTGCAATTACTGGAACTGATGTTGCTGAGGTTCGATTGCAGTTATAAAGAATAGTGTAATTTTATAAAATAAAGTGAACATTTTATAAATATTGGAGCATTTTAAGCAGTGACATGCAAGTAATACAGCTGCATTTACCAGATAAATGACTTGAGCTGCAATTTTAATATGAAAGTATCGCATACAAAATGTGTGCATGAATGGCCGATAAAAACACATCATTTCCATACGTGACAAGTTTTATTGTGAAAGAAAATATAAAAAAATGCTTTACCGTAGTCGGCGCATTGAGCGCTGTGTTGTCTACGCCGTAGCGGCGTAGCATCGTAGCGTTGTAGCACGTACCTTTATTGCCTACGACACAAAGAAACCGCGCTACGCGGCTTTGAATAGCAAATACAGAGATGTACGAAGCATTGCTTTAGAAAATGGATGTGGTGTACTTTTTGTGTTTTTTGAGCATTGAAAGGAAATATGATTTCTGAAAATAAAAATGCGGCAATTCTGTTTCCAACGATTTTTATAACATCGTTCGCATTTGAGAAGTAACCATATAATTTTTCAACTTTTCTTTGTAAACAATTTTTCAATTTCTATTTAAGGATTTGATTATATCTAGTAACAAATAAACTTCGATAATAGGAGATTACACTGACTTAACTAATTATTTTTTGCGTGAATACTTTTTAGTACAAGAAAGAAAAACAGTTTTTTTTTCATTTTAAAAATAAATAAACACATTAAATTTTCTTCCTAGCTCTATGTCATTTGCTTTGACGGAATGTAAACGTCAGCGCGGCATTGTGTCGCGATACGATAACGCTTTATTATTATTAGCTGCGAGTTGTGGGGAAGCTGGAGGTACTAACAAAAACATCGTGTTATAAGTGAAATATATTTATTTCGAAAAGGTATGCAAAGTAAGGTAAAATCAGCTTGTTCAGAAGATTATGAGTAGTTAAAAAATAAATTATTAATAGAGCAAAGGAAGACACTTGATTGGTTCTACAAAATTCTTGATAAAGCAAAGAATGGAATTTGTCCCACAACTGTTTCGCTTGTCAGATTGTGTTTTAAGGAATATAAAAACAGAAACTTTCAAAACATATAGCGTAAAACAACATATATCAATAATTATCTATCTTCTAAACATTGTATGACAATAACAATTTGCGTATATTTGTGACGTCTTTGATTAAGCGGCGGGAAGTCGCGAGCTCATTAATATTACACTGTACACACAATTAACAGATTTCACACGCGTGTGCGGAGCAAGTTTATACACAGAGATTTGGTATGTTTTTGATAATGACATAGTTAACATGCTTCCTTTTATAGATAAAACAAAAAAAATAAGATAAAAATAATACCTAGTTAAGAATTTCTTTAATAACGTATACTTAAATGAATACCTAAATAATAACATGACCGTCTGTCTATGTATGCAGAATATAAGTCCAATATAGAATCATCCTAAAAGGACATTTTAGGCTAGAACACTAATTTTCCGTTTAATCATGGAACCATCTGACCATAACGAAACCGCAACCAGACGACAAAAAAGCACATTATTCCTAAAATACTTTCACACATTTTCGCCAAAAAAGGCACATTACTACCAAAAAAAAAAATGTCCTTACAGCAAGCAATCGTTCATTCAAGCGTCATTACATTCATTCGTTCGTAATACAGTCCTTATCTGTAGATGGATCTGGTTAGGAAATTGGGTACATTCAGCTTTCAGCTCGACTGGGCTGCTTGATTAGTGTGCCGAAGTTCCGGGTTCGATCATACCGCATAATGGATATATTTTTTTTGAGCGTTTTTGGCCAATTTTTTGAGTAGTGTGATTTTTGAGGGTGATAATAATGTGTGCAATTTCTGTTTTTTTGCAAAATTAAATGCACATCGAGGTACCTATTGGTAGGTATTCCAAGGTTTAAAGCTACAATGGAAACAATAACCGAAAACCTTGGAATACAATGGTTGGTAAAGGCAAGGAAAGGCAAGGTTGATTGAAGTTTCTGTACTAATATTGTCTGATGCTTTTGAAAGTTCTGTTTGAATTTTATTTCTTTTTTTCTTTATCTTATCTTATCTTATTTTTTTTTTATTTATTCTTCATCTCTGGCTTCGAGGATTGTAGGCGTGTTGTTTTGTTGTATTTCCTCTATTGAAGTACATTCTAAATTGCAGTATTTCATATATAACTACAGAGTAAAGGCAGTACGAGTCTGCCAGTCATTAAACAAACACACGTTTTGTTTTTATTCGAGAATGAAAACCAGTGGCGGACTTCTAAAAAGAGACACGTTTGCCTATCGCTTGAAAAAAGATAAAAATGGAAAAAAAAACCCTTTCAAAGTTTCAATATTTCGTGTTTTTTTGTTTGTGTTTAATGGTTTAGAAAAAAATGACGTGTGTTTTATTAGAAAAGCTTACAAAAGTCTATGTTGTAAAATAATATATACCTGTGTGTGAACAGACAAATTGAAAAATAGTACAGACTTGAAGTTCGTATGTATTTTTTGGTAAATCTGAAAATCAAACCATTTTTCATAAACTTATATTTTATCTCGGTGAAAAAACATTATCACCTGTCAAGCCTTTTCTCAGTTAAAAAACAATTACCCCAAAACACGTGGCCATTCAATAAACCCATCATAAAGAAATTAATCCTTCGAACAATGAGGCAGCAATAAATCATACGTCTTTCCAAGCGCACTTGTCGGGATAATCTGTGAGTTTTAAAGCCGTCATCGGCTTAGCACCCCTCCCCCCTCGCCCTGCCACCCCCTCTCCCCGTCGGAGGCACTTCACGTGCGTTTTGACGCGATTATCATACCCCGCCGGTATCTGAGCGCAATATTGTTTGCGACGATGAAATGAGAAGGTTTGGATGCGGTTTTGTGCCTGTTTGGTTGTACATTGTCTACATTGGACATTTAGTTACAGTACGTTTTTATTATTTTTTGTTTCTGTAATAATTTTTATATATTGAATGACTGCAGGATGAGCTGTTCGTGTAGATACCATGTAATGAAAGATATTTTGCTTTTTCGTATAGCTAAAAAATTTAATAAATTAGTATTGTGTATGGACTTTTCATTACCGGAAAATCGAAATCGCAAACCTAAAAATCCACAATATTTACTTACAAGTTTTTAAAAATTAAATGATATTGTATTTAAACCTTTACAATTAAAATTAAACCAAATTATAATTTTATCAAGGCACTTAAAAAAACCACATTGTACCAACATTACCGCATCCACTTTCTTCACACATCCGCCCGCTTCTTTCACCGCCCGCGGAGCGGTTTTTGAATCTGCTTCCTTTGTGACGGTTTTAATATGGAAATTAACGTTCGCTGCCGTGTGACGAGACACCTCTACAACCATATTATTTACCATATCTTCATCAACCTTATCACAAAGACATAGAGTAGCATTTCCTTTGTATTTACCTGATTTAAAAAAGTGCTTTTACCGTTGAACGTTGGGCGAATTTGTCGCTAAAATCCACGCGGAGCTGTGAGCCGCCTAATTGAATTTTTTATGTACTTTCACAATGGCTTTGCATTTTTTTTTCCGCTGTGAATTCGTGTTAACGTGATAGTTATATTTGTTTTAGTTTTAAAACTATTTTTAAAATAGATTATTTTTTGTGTCCATCGTATTTATTATTGTTATCTATGCAGTCAACATTATAATGATTGGTAATCGGATTGGTGGTTTAGTTTACAGGCTTTGCCTGGCTTTTCCAACTCCGAAGGTTATCAGAATCAATCTAGTTATCACATACCCTAAAGAGTCCCTCCTATTTAGATATAATGTAAATTAATCTCTCCTCACGGTCTTCAATTACCCTTAAAACATTCTTCTACAAAACCAAATCCACCATCCCACAAAACCTCACAAAAAAGTATCAAATCCTCAGTCCCACATTAAAAACGTTGGCACCATTTAAACGCAGACTTATCCCTCCCATATTTGCTCATCGTCGCGTACCTAAGATTCACGCTCCGTATCAACTGTTTGAATAGAGATACACCACTCCAAATTTATTGTGAACCATCTCCCTTCCCCACCTACGTACGTTATTGTGGTACAAATCCGATATATCGCTTTCACTTCAAACTCACTGATATGGTAATGTGACATTTAATTCCTATGCCACCCTTATTAGAATCCTTTGTTGTTGATTCAATAGTGCAGGGCTATGGTTAACGGATTTCAAATTAATATGCTGACTGTTGTGAAGGTGGCGAACGGATTCATTTGTTTTCGCTTGCATACACTATACACTTGAGTACCTAATCTTAACTTGAACTTTAAATGCGATGTAATTGAAAAGAACTGTCAATATCCAGCATTTTAGTGAAATTCAAGGAAATCTCACTGCTCCGTTTAAAAAAGAGTTAAAAATTATACACCGTCGGCGGTCCACAGAAAAAAGTAAACCAAAAACAAATCCGCAACGAGCTATCGGAATGCGGATGTATCGTCATTCGAATATTGCCAATAAAACACCGATGAGCTGAAAAATCGATGTGGACAGACGAACCGACATCGACACCGCGAATGTAGAACGTCACTATATCACTCGCGACGGCACTGCGAGTTTGAATTTGAAATATTTTGTGTTATAGAGATATTTTGATGGTGGTTTGTGACGTCACATCGCGCGGTGGTTGTTAGTTAGCGCTCTCGTAATTAATAGTTGTGTTAACAGTATCGTTTTACGCCGCTGCTATTTTTTTATACGATTATAGATACTACAGCATTTTTTCGTTGCCTATTAGAACTTCCTTAAACTAGATAGTTTGTACGTTTTTTCTAGGTTGTTAACCAAATATAATATCGGGATTTTAATCTTCTCCTCACGTACTTTTCTTGCCTGCATAAGATAATTTTCCTCACACACCAAGACAGTTTCAAAGATACGAATTCCGTCTCCCATCTGTAGCAGACAAAGCATATCCTCAGTACTTCGCAGTGGGTATCTCATCAACACAAATGCAGTACTTAGACATAATAGCGTCGGACTCATTGTTCGTGGACTGACGAGAACGCGATAATCACCGGCCGACTGCCACTGTCTCGTTCACTCGTTCCGCACTCGCGCTTAGCCGAGATTGAAGATTTTATACAACACGATTTTGTTTCTGGTGAGGGTTTTTAGGAGTTAGATGGGCTAAAGATAGGATCACTGCGTAAATATTAATCGTAAAGATAAGGCTACAAGTATTAATTCTATCATTGAGAAGAATAGAGTTACTCTCTGCAGAAAAAAGGACTGGCTACAATCATTTTATTCTAAGGCAACAATTATATATGGATCTAATTCGCTTCTCATCTATAACATGAAAATGATAACAGTCTGTAAATATTTTGCAAATATCGTACTCCCGTCGTGTCGCACGGTATAAAGTGCTTCAACCACCCCTCATTCAAGTGCATCGCATCTCATTCACATCACGTTCCCCGGCAGCGAACACTCGCTCATTTGCGAATTGATTTACATTCTAACATGTATACTTTTGTTGCAGCATGAGTTCCGTGCAAGAGGAGAAGGTTCCGAGCGAGGGACCGAATAAAACCCATGTACGGGAACTTAGGAACACGGAACTGGTCTCCCGCCTTCTAGCTGCCACACCGCCGTACCTCTACAGCGCTTTACCGCTGCAACCCCATGCGTTTTTCTTCAGCGAAATGCTGCGGTCTTTTGTGAACGCTCGACACGGATGCAGACCACCTCATTACCACCGTCGCTTCAAGCGCCGTACGCACAAATATTTCGCCGAAAACGAGAATGATTGGCGACGCGAGTGGCCCAAACATGAAGAAGAGAAGAAAGAGCCGGAGACACGACCAGAAGTGCCATTGGAGCTGACTGTCGACAAGCATTCGAGGGTACGTGAGCCATCACCACGGAGATTATCACCAAAGGCTGAACAAGTTAAGCCAAGCAGTAGCCCTGGCCCACCAGGAAGGCAGTCTTCCTATGTAGATGTTGGAACAGAAGAACTGCCAAAACCTTCCCCTTGCGTTGGACGAGGCCCGGAGGCTGCATCAGTGCCACAGTCGAACCTAATTCTCCCACCCCCACCGCCTATGTGGTACCCACCCCTCTACAACCCTAACGGTTTTGGAGTGGACCCGTTAAACTTCTTCATAGATTTGCGCGTATCGGGTCACATTTATGACAGAAAGCGGGCTTTAGCTGAAGGAGTGGAGAATCAAGAGACGAGGGAGGAGCCTGGTTTAGATAAGAGGCTTGGTCGAGACTTCGGACAGCGGCCTCGGCACTTGTCGGCTTTCTCCGTGCCTGTTCGGTCAGGCAGCATTCCCGCCGAGTCAGAAAAGTATTTCGATCAGTCCGCATCTAAGCCTGCTGGCAAAATAAACGGCACTTCGTATATAATGAGGAATTTGAAACGTGTATATGAAGATCTCCATAATTTGCAAGACGTGAAAGGAAATGCCAAAATGAGCAAAAGTGATGATACCAAAGCCGAATCGTCAGATGTCGACGATGATGATATTATAGATTAAAATTGACTAAAACAATTTCAAATTGTATAGCTTCTTAATAAATAATTATGTGAATATTGTTGGTTAAACTTAGATTTCTAATTAATCTTAATTAAAGGAGAGTGGGCAACTCCGATGATTCTATTTTACTGCGGAATTTTAAACATTTGTGTAAACAAAACCACTTATGCCCATTTTCCTCTGTGAAAGTTTATAACAAATTGATCTCAATGCTAGTCTATATTATTATAAATATTTATAATGAATATGAAGTGTAACTATTTATGAATATCCTATTAAATTATCTCTGTACGAATGCTGGTCGTTTTATTGAACAACTTACCTACCTAAAACTTCTGGGGAAGTATAGGGGAAGGTATTTACAAAATCAGACCAAGGGCGGATCCACCGTTGTGGGCACGATGGGCATGCCCACAACCTTATTACCTAGACTTGTGACATCACTCTTTTACGATAGGCTGATGATACCACTAGGGAACAAAATAATACTTTTTTTTGTTGCATTTAATTTTATGACTGTTGTTTACTAATTCGAGATCACCATATTTTTTTTCTTACAGCTTTAGTTTTTGAGGTACTTTTGTGTCCCAAAACTCAAAAAAATTCGCGCTCGCTACGCTCGCGGCTTTTTCACTTTGCGGTGGTTTAAGTCCAATGTCGAAAAAGTTAGATTAGTTTAATTGAAAGTAGAAAAGGATAGCACCCCCATAACGCACTCTTTCAGGACTTTCTGGTTAACAAGAAGCGGTGAAAAACAAAACAAACTTCCCAGCAACACAGCTGTCTATTACAATAAAATTATTATTATTTACAATAGTCACTATTTTACATTTTTTTGTACAAAACAGTACCAAAACTCAAAAAATCTCGCGCTCGCTACGCTCGCGGTTTTTTCACTTAGCAGTGGCTTTTTTTTTACTTGTTTCTGTGATTTCGTGTCCCAAGACTCCAAAATTTTTAATTTATACAGTTTTATACCACGTCTTCGCTTTTGGTTTTATAACTTAGTAACTACGACGAAATGTAAAAAATGTTCCGGCTTGCTATGCTCGCGCAAAAAACAAAACTACTCGCAATCTTTCCATACATAGGGGTGATTTAGTAATGATTGCACCCGGTACATAAGCTAGAGACGGAACTGATAGTGAGCATAATATGAGTTTAGATATATTTATATCTATTAGCATTATTAGATTGGTTCGTAATTTTATTTTGTCGTTTTTTTTTGGGGTGCTCAATAGGTAGCAGCCCGGGGTGCCACCCGATGCTATGCCGCCACTGGTAGTTGAGAAGTGCACCAAATGCGTCAAACCCTCCCTATATTGGCTTACTGGCTACTAGAAATTATTGATTGAAATAGGTTTGGATCGAAACTATTTTTTTTTTATCGGGTCCAACTTCCTCCTAAGTTTATTTTCATTCCTAATGCCAAAGTCCTGATGCTCAAAAAAAAGGAAATAATTTCATTCAAAAGTTCATAAACGACTTGCATAATTTTTAATGAGCATGTTTATGCTCCGACTTTTACTTTTCTAGTAGCCGCTTCTATATAGTTTCGATTTTCTAGTAGCTGTGACCACAACCTTTTTTGAGGGCTGGATCCGCGCTTGAATCAGACTCATTTATCAAGTTACAGCCTAAGCTACTCCCATTGAATTTGAAAAACTATATATATCTTACTCTATACCGTAATACAATTATTAAAATTATTTAATTTTGAAGTTTCATTAAAATTTAACATAAAGTTAGGTAATCAATTTAATTATACCTGCATAGACTAGACAGAATGCCAATCCTTTTAAAATTTTTAACTCAAAATAATGCCATATTATCCTTTTTGCACAAGCCGGATCAGCAGATGTATGCTGCCTCCATCTATATTTTGTTTCTCATACTTTTATGTTTTGAAAGTCAAGCTATTAAAAATTAAAATACCTTATGGCTAGATGGCCACTATTTTCTCGATCTACGTTTTGATGAGAACCAAATTGTATTACCGCTATCTAGTGGCTGTTAGCGTAGTGGATTTACTGTAAATCTAGCAAGATACTGGTCTCTGCTTTATCTGCCGCTGTTTTGGAATTTATTTTATGTTGTTTCATAATGGAGAAAGGCAGTGAGGGATTTTCTTTTTAGTCTTCCTAGACGATGCCTAGATGGCGCTGATCTTGGTACTTTACATCGAGCTTAGAATTATTTATATGTCAATGGTACTTTACTGCAAGGCAGGAACGGAGTGTCATATCGGAACGTTTTGTCATAAACGATAAAAAAAAAAATAGAAAATAGGGAATAAAATAGAATTTATAATGAGAAAAGCAGTCATTCAGATTATTATCCGAATGTCCCGAGATATTTTGAAAACAATTTGTCCGAAGAGCTCGGCGCTATGTTTTTTTTTAACTTTGGCATTTTGGCAAAGGCCCAGTAAAGTAGCAGTTACACATAGATATAATATTACTAAACAAGATTGCGCACGCTCAAAATATATATTTACGAAAATGAACTCTATTCTAACGCAATAAGGTACTAAATTGGTTGCATAATACACAGAGGCAAATCCGAGCCAAGAGGGATAGTTCGAACGGAGGCTGTTTGTCTCTTTCTAACACCTTGCCAGCATAAAAAAAAATGTTGTGATCAAAAGTTTTGTCTTCCCAAAAACAATTGAATCACTTATATTTTTATCTTATTTTAAAAATTGTAAGTCAACAAATCAATAACAATCGCATTAATTTATTCGTATTTATTATTAAAACATAAACAACATAAATTTTTATTTTGCTTTTTTTTATTTTCTAGCGGTAACCCTGAACATTCTTGGCGCGTAATCAGCATTTAAAATTTTGTTTATATTTTTTTGTATTAAATCAATTTAAACTATTAAAATGGTGAAAAAGTGTTGCGTTTCTACTTGCAAAAGTGAATCCTATGGTGGTTGCAATATATCGTTCCACAGGTTAGCTAATAATAACATTTTCGTAAGCCAAACAACTAGGGTGCCCATGAATTCTTGTAACGAGTCAAAATATGGGTGATGGATTTTAAAACTGTTGTACTATTGTTATAGCTTCCCAAAAAATGAAGAAAGGCGACATAAATGGCTCAGCAGTCTATATATGAAGTAGAAATACAAAAAAAACAGTCTTCACTTCGAATCTTCCTGTTTTTATACTGCTAATTTCCGCTAATTATTAAAAGCCTTTATTAGTATCTTAAGGTCACAAACTGCGTAAGTTAAAACTTCAATACTAATCTGTGTTTAATAATCTTAGCAAATTCGGATTTGTCTCACATAGCTTAATCTCATAGTCACCCTATTAGAAAGGGACAGACAGCCTCCGTACTAACTGTTTCACTCGGCTCGTTTTTTGGGTTTATATGCGCAGTCCTGTTTACTAATATTATGTCTATGCAGTTACAAAGCCGTCTATAATTTTCTTGGAAACAATTTATTTTAATTCTAAAAAAGAAAATCTCCCAAGCTCCCAATAAAAAAGCTCAAAAAGAATCAATCAATCAATTTTTTTTGCGTTTGCAACATTTGTCAACACTTGACAGCCAGTAGTAGTAGTTGCCAGAAGCATAATAATGAAAAAAGTATTTTGCTCTATAACCATCATAGTTTTATAATATATTTTTAATGATTCTGAAGCATGAAACTTACACAAAGAAATTAAATAATTTATAAATAAACAGGAGCAGTGAGTTCGAGTTAATTTTTTTTTACATTTTATTTGACAGCATATTTTTGGGTGGTAACATTTCAGTCACCACGCGATTTTCGTGAATCTCTTGAAGTTCTTGGGAATTCTGGAAGAAATAATTAGATTCACGAAATTTAGCTAAATAAAACCACTATAAAAATGTACGGCCAACAACCCATTTTAGTGCTCAGTAAGTATTGGAGCTTATGTGCTTTCATTTTGTCTATATAATCCGTGATATGTTTCAACAGTAGTTTAACCATTGCAGGCCAAAACACAAAACGTGACTCCGGCCGGAAAGTTCAACTGGAGAATATAAACGCTGGAAAGGTGAATTGATGGGAAAAATACTTGTTATGCATTATTTTCGCTAATATCTTTGTGATTGAGTACTAAAATTGTTGATGTGGGATTTATTTTAGACGATAGCCGACGTTATTCGAACATGCCTCGGGCCTCAGGCGATGTTGAAAATGTTGATGGACCCGATGGGAGGCATCGTGATGACCAACGACGGCAACGCTATCCTCCGTGAGATCACCGTGCAGCACCCAGCCGCTAAATCCATGATCGAAATCGCCAGAACTCAGGATGAAGAGGTTAGAATATTTACTACTTCAACGATTGACTGGGTTTCATTCCTTTGTCATTTTAAAAAACTGAATGCACTCTTAAATTGTGTATTTGAACTTGTCAATGGATCTGCTGGAGTTTTTATTCATGCTTTTTGAAGTATAAATTGAATAAAGAAATTAAATTAGTCATTTGCTTGTGTGGGAGTAAATACATGTTAAATGATAGGATCCTACTTAGATACAATAGATATCTAGCTACAAAGACCTGTAACTTACCTAAGTTGCATTTTGTATCCGTTCTTCTGTTTTATTAGTGTTGTAGCCTAATCTCTATGGACCAAAAATTTTTCAATTTTCAACTTACTAGAATAAAAACTTTAAACAATTTTATGCCAGACCACTGCTAAGCAACTACTAATTGCTACACCATAACTGCAATGTTGTAATATACCAAGCATACATACACCTCTGATTTTTATTCTTTTTCTACCTTCCATAACACAACTCTTTCAAGCATTAAAACCTGTCAATTCTCAGGTTGGTGACGGCACAACATCAGTCATTGTCCTGGCTGGAGAGATGTTAGCCGTGGCTGAGCAGTTCTTGGTGCAGAACATCCACCCCACAGTCATCATCAGGGAGTACAGACAGGCCCTTGAAGATGCTGTCAAACTGCTGCAAGAAAAGATCTCTGTTCCCATTGACTTGAATGATAGAGACAAGCTGAAGGAAGTTGTAAGTGTTTTTAATTAAATTTATTTGTTTCTATGACTACCACTTTAGAATATTTAAGAGTTATTGCTGTTAATACTGGTATTTAAAGTAGTACTTGTGGATACCACACCTGTGCAGGAAATTATAAGAAAATAGAAAATCCACTGTGTTTCATGTATATCGGCAATCCAACATACAACAGTTTAATTTAACATAATGGATGATTGATTAATAGATAACTTTAGTATCTTTCCTCATTTCTTGCAATCACAGCTTTGTTAAAATTAAGTTTTTTTAAGGTAGACTTGCACTTGTAAATATTCAGATTGTAGGATCTATATAACAAGCCACCCATTAAGTAGTTTGATTTTGACATTCATCAGTCTTTTATGAAATTGTCATTGAGGTGCTCAATAAGCCATCAAAGTGTAAGTCTATCTTTCTATATCTTTTGTAGAAAATAGGTATAAGAATGTAGTTCTTATAAATATCAGAAGAGCCTGTTGATAATGATGTTCTCTTTGTAGATCCGTTCATGTGTGGGCACCAAGTACATTGGACGCTGGGCTGACCTGGCTGTGGACATCGCCCTTGATGCTGTCAACACCGTCACCATCAATGACAATGGCAGAGTTGAAGTTGACATTAAAAAGTAAGTTTTATTATTATAATTTTCCAATTTCATAAAACAACATTTTTTTAGGGCTAACAATGGGCAGAATTAGAATGATTTTATGTCACAGCAAGCTATTGTTAAAGGTTTGCCCTTTGCACATACCGTACAGTATTGAGATGATCTAGTGTCTTACCACAGTGTCCATTGTAAAGCTGCTTGTCTAAGGAGAAAATTACTCTTAATTAGCTCATGGCCAAGACAATATTATTGTAATGTGAACAAAACTATTGATATAGTCACAAAATATTGATTTATTATTACAAATAAAGTTGAACAGGACTTGGCTTCTATGCGATCTCAAAACTTTTTACGGTGGAGGAATTGCGTAGAGGATTGGCTTTTTTTTACATTTAATGTTTTTGGTGGGATCTCATTTATTTTTTGTAGGTCTCTTTCTTCTCTAAGTATATAACAAATTAAATTAACTTACATGCAACTAACTAAATATACAACAAACTAAATATGTACACCTAAAGTAGCACGTAAGCAATATTTTTTTTAAATAAACTAAAAAAAATCGAAATTGTCGAATTTTTGAATCTCTTTTAGAATAAAAGAGATTTATTTCAGAGGTAGATGGCGCTATCACATGAAATTATTTGTTTTTTTTAAGTACTACTTATACTAAGGTATGTAACGAAACTATAGCGCGATTTAGACCAGGACAACGCCATCTATCGAGCGAGCATGCAGTATTTATCGCACTGCATTATAATATGAAATATTTTATCATTATTCATTTCATTTTAACCTAGCTTTTTTATTCATATGTATGTATATTTAATAAATAATAACAATATACCACACTACGTAACAATAAAACAAATAGTAACATTTTGTACATAAATAAATAACAAAGTTATCAGTGCAGTCAAAATTCATACACAATGTTCTTGAAAAACCGCAAATATAAATTTGTATCCTATTTTTTATTAAGTTTTTAAGGTTTTTATAATTTTTCCTTTATATGTAGCTAATAACCTATCTTGGTGCCAAATTTGAAGGTTTTAAGTTTGCTAGAAGTAGCTTAGATTTTTGATGAACGGTCAGTGAGTCAGTGAGTGACAAAATGGTGTAACTTTGATCGCTCATAACTCGTGAACTATTTATTCAAATGTCTTGTAATTTTGAGACTGAGCTTGTTCTAATACTTACTCTTGGTCATCGAAAACCTAAACTCCTAGCTTTGTTCACATGGAAGATACAGGGGACTGAAATAGCCGCGAAACGCTTCGAGAAAAGATGGTACGGCCGTGCCCGCTTTGCTCGAGTCTTGGCTGGGGCACTGCCGTGCCCTCAGATAACCCCATTTTGCATGGTTTTGTTTGTAGTGTATGTTTCTTTAGAAAGTCTATCTGTAACTTTCATGTTGAAGAATAATGCTCGGAAGAACATACTTGCACACATATAACTTTTATATCTTCGCTTCTTTTTTTATATCACGAAATATCTTCAGATACTTTCATGTTATGTTATAAATTGTATTACTGTTATTTTAACTAAAAGCCATGTATTATGTATTTCATAAAACTTCTTATCATATTCCAGCTACGCGAAAGTGGAGAAGATCCCCGGCGGTACCATCGAAGAGTCTCGGGTACTCAACGGCGTCATGTTCAACAAGGACGTGACTCACGCCAAGATGCGTCGTTACATCGAGAATCCCAGGATCATTCTGCTGGACTGTCCTCTGGAGTACAAGAAGGGAGAGAGCCAGACTAATATTGAGATTATGGGAGAACAGGTGAGGTTTATTGCCAAATTTTATAAGTTTTGTTGAAGGTTTTTGAAGGTGATTTTATAGGGTGTTTAGGTAATGACAAATTGTATAAAGGGGTAGATTAAATAAAATTGCAGCATCTATGTTGTAAATGTCTCTTACAAAAATCTCTTACAAACATTCTTTACCATATGGTGACCTGTGACAATTAGCTTGCCATAGATAGCACTCCTGATTCGCGAATATTTCACATAAACAGTAAAGTTTTGTGTAGCAAAGGGGACTTAAAAATGCAAACCTAACAGGAATTGGTTAAACCTAACAGGTTATTTAAGATATTTAAATGCTTCTTGAATTTCATGTCAAACCATGTACTGCTGACTACCAGTGCCAGTCTCAGTGTGGGGAAAGAATTCCTCGGTTTCTCTTTAAACAGTTCTTAGTAACTGAGAAAAGGCTTACCTTTATTTAGTTTGATAACCTGCACTGTCACAAACTTATTCTACATTCTCTTTTTCCTGCCAGGACTTCACAAGACTGCTTCAATTAGAAGAGGAGCACGTACAGCGTCAATGCGAGGAGATCATCGCGCTGAAGCCTGACGTCATCTTCACGGAGAAGGGAGTGTCCGACCTGGCGCAACACTACCTCGTTAAAGCTGGCATTACTGCTATCCGCAGGTAAATTAGGAAAATCAAGTTATTTTGAATAGAAGTTTATAAAAATACTAGCTAAAGGAACTACCTCCTGGACATGTATAAAAAGAAGCCTATATATTCCTCGAACATAAGGCTACCACACACTCAAAGACCTTCAAATTGGTCCAGTAGTTGCTGAGATTAGCGCTATCATAGGTAGATAGATGTTTGTATATTGAGATAACATGATGGCGACGAGATGAGACAAAAATTAATACAGCGCCATCTATAGCGGCGTCGAAGTACCAATATAACCGTGGTGTAAAATTGTATTCCCTCGCTTTGTATTCTCGTTCGATGGTCATCTGGAGTATTTATATTTTAATATTTCCAGATGGCGTTATTATGGTACATATTTTGTTTACCAAATGATTTTTGTTGTTTCAAAGTTTTAAATGTATTTTTCTCATAGCGCTCTAGAAACCCCACACACACACCCGGATAAAAAGCAGCCAGTAGCCAGCAGTGTTACCTTCCTTGATAAATAGGCTACCTGACACTGAAATAATTGTAAGATTCGAGTTATCAAGCACACTACTTCTTTGTATATGTTTTTTGAAATAATAAAACTTTATTCCGCAGACTCCGTAAAACCGACAACAACCGTTTGGCCCGTGCTTGCGGCGCCACCATCGTCAATCGTACTGAAGAGCTGAAGGAGTCTGATGTAGGTACCGGCGCCGGCAAGTTCGAGATCAAGAAGATTGGAGACGAATACTTTACCTTCGTTACTGAGTGCAAGAACCCTAAGGTACATTATTGTTAACGTAAATGTGGCGTTAATTTTATATTATAAGTATATTTAAACTTAAATAGTTATGGCAAATCCCATTTCCAAATACTTTATAATCACACAAAAACACATCAAAGATTTGAAATGTATATTTATTTTTACGTTTCTACTTGTATTAACAAATTGTAGTAAGTCATCTCAGCTAACTCCGTTGGATTGACAAAGAGGTGTAAAAAGAACAAGGCAGATTTTGGTGATTTTTAGTGCTCAGATAAAGCAATGACTACTGCGTTGCGCGTTGATTGTTTGACTCTGCCGTTTTCATTCTGTCAATTATACCCATGCTTCGGATTCCTAGTGTGTCAGACAGAATCATTGTAAAAAATTGTTTCAAAATGTTAAGTATCCAAGTATTTGAGTTAAATGCCTGTAATCAAAATAAAAAAATAATGTTTTTGTTGCTTTCAGGCGTGTACCATCTTACTGCGCGGTGCTTCAAAGGACGTCCTTAATGAAATTGAAAGGAATCTTCAGGATGCCCTCCATGTTGCTAAGAACTTGGTAAGTTATAACTTGATTAAAGAGATAATCAGTTGCTGCATGCAAAAAGCGTACCGTCATTTTAAAAAGGCGGTTACGCACTTCTGACTGTACTATCAGGCGGTCTGATTGACTCCATCCCGTAAAAAAGGAAATTCTAAAATTTTACACTGGTACGGTTTTCAATCTGGATGGGTCTGATCGATTACAGATGTTTTATTACACGAAAACAAGTGACTCGACAACTATTGAAGTTGTACATACTAAAACAATGTGCATGTCATGTATGAGTTACCCGCTTTCGTCGTAATCTATGTGTATAAGTAGATGTGAATAGATTCACATCTGGTCATATTGGGAGTACGAATCCAACATATACACCATTATCAAAACCCTGGGTAGATGTAATTCTAACCTGCCAGGGCTGCGGGAATGTTCGAAAGAGTTACCGTGGCCCTGGTACATAAAAGACCTACGAAGGCACACAATGGATTTTTTGCCAGTAAGTCTGAAACTCCCTCACCGCTACTAACCCACAGCGGGAGACGGGTCATTTGATGATTTTTGCCATCACTAAAAACTGTAAACAGATGACAATTTTAATTATACTTGTGTTCAGGTGCTGAACCCGCGCCTGGTGGCCGGTGGTGGTGCGGTGGAGATGGCGGTATCGCAGGCGCTGGCCGCCAACGCGGCCCACAACACTCCCTACCGCGCGGTGGCACAGGCACTCGGTAATTACTGGCTTTTATTATATTGTGGATAATGTTCTACTAGATATCTTCGACGACTACTGCTAGATGATTTCGTGAAAATGTTGAGATAATTTTCTTGCATGTCGAGATAAAATTATTCTCTGTGCTATCGATTCAGTTTTAGAGTTAATAAGTTTCATATTTATCTGTCAATACCTACTATTGTTTAATTAAAAAAAAATACTACCTCGAAGCCTGAAGAAAAAATCTCGAAAGGATCGAAGATGATGGAAAATAGTTACCACTTTTTGATAACCCTTACCTATGTATAATAGATGTCTACAGTTAAGGTCCAAATGAAATAATATAACAAATCATAAATCCTTTGACTTAGTTGACTAAAAGTTTACTTATAAAATAAGCTCAATTAAGAAATAAGAAACTAAAATTCATTATCCATTTCTACTCATCATAAGTTCCAAATATCTGTTGGTTTGTTTCTGCCAACATTTTGGAAGTTTTGGGGTTGGCTTTCGTTTTGATGTTCGGAAAGTTCTGACTTATCATATCATCCTAATTTGTATAAAAGTTTTTGACTTTGAGTTTCAGTATCTCAGTATTTTACCCAATTCTCACGACCATTTCTCTTTACAGAAATAATCCCCCGCACCCTAGCGCAGAACTGCGGCGCGAACACCATCCGCACTCTCACCGCACTCCGCGCCCGACACGCCGGCGGCAGCAGCTCCGCCGGCATCGACGGCGACACCGGCGAGATTGTAGACATGCCCGTCAAGGGGATATGGGAACCACTCGCTGTTAAGTTGCAGGTTTGTATTGTGTAGTTGCTGAATTTTAACTGTGGCGAAGGGTTGTGTTTTTGGAATGAAAAAATACAGTATATTTTGGTGCGTCGTCACTGCCTGAAAATGAAGATTGTTGAACCAAGGTGGAGGGATTTACTCATACTCACCGCGCTGGGCATGCATTATTTAGTTAATTCGTAATAAAAATTGAATTGAAGATAGCCTGTAAAGTATGAAAAATAATATTAATATATTTTACTCGACTGCAAAAAATGGTTTTTGACTTAAATATATTTTTTTTTATACTACATTTTATTTGTATTTTTGTATACATAGTTTAAAGTCTTCGTAGAATATGAATGGAATTTCTTTTAATTTTCACAATCGTTCTGCAGTATTGGTCCATTGTTTTTCTTTCAATTGCCTTAATATTTTCAACATTTAATTCCCATTGCTTTATTAACATAATACAATATTATCTTCCAGGTATACAAAACGGCAGTAGAAACAGCGATCCTGCTCCTCAGAATCGACGACATTGTCTCTGGCTCAAAGAAGAAGGACGGCAACGAGCCCGCCACACCGTCACAAATGGCCGCCGGCATGGAATAACTTTACAACTAGCCTTTAACATTCTAATTTACTTTGTTCAAGGACTAAATCTGTTACAAACTAAAATCATAGACATATCTTACTTTGATACATACTTTGCAGACAAAGACTGCTTATAGACAAAGACTACTTTTTGAAAAGAAGGTTTGTATGTTTTTATGTAGTGTGTTATCTGTGTCTATGGTTGTTTGTCTATGGTTTTGGTGAAATTTTCCAAAGATTGGCTCAGAGTGAAAGCTTGTTTGTGTCATTGTACAATACTCGTACTCATATAGTGAGTTTCTTATGATATATTTAGGTATCGTTAGCTGTCATCTACATCGCGTATAGGCCAGTATTAGGTTGAAACGGTGCAAATAGTACGCTAGCGCATCCAAGAGCACCTTAGCACATTATAGACTCGAATCCATCCAAAGTACATATAAATAAAAATATATTTACTAAGTGAACGATGTACCAACAGGCCTAAGTACCTCAAAAGTATTTAAGAATTAGTCCTTGAACAAAAACCGTATTAAAAATAACTAGTTCATAGTTATCGCGAACTGAAATGTTTGAATTATTAATTTTAATAAATCAGTTTGCGATTCGTTATAGATAGCTTTCGCTTAATCTAGTGCTAACGATGCCTTATTTAAATCGTTCCATCACTCTAATAATATAATTTCTAATGTAATAACTACTTTATGTATTTCTGGTTATTTATCATAATTTTCGTCTGTACACAAGAGTGCATTTAAGTTCTACAATTGCTATTTTAAAAGTGAACAATATTAGTATTAAAGTTTTATATATCTAATGATTTTCTTTTATTTTTTTGGTTCTTATAGCGAGGTTCTCCTTAAATTGTTCGCGAACATGAAATGTTTACGCGGTGCGAGTCCACTATTAGCATGTGTACACACACATAAAGGTTGGAATTTTACGGAAATTTTAGAAAATGTTCGTGGGGAATTTACCATTGTTTTAGTTTGATTGAATAGACCAGAAAATACATTTGTTTGCATTACCAGTGCCGAACATATTTGGAATCCTGCCTTTATACGTAAACATTAAATTATCATAATTTTCTGCAGAACATTTAATACATGATAGGTAACTTTTCAACAAATGAAAATGAAATTTTATCCGCAACCAAAATCACCCCATTGTCGCTAAACAAAACATTACAAAATTAAAATATCAAAGTAAGTATTATGTTAATACTTCCTTGTTATTTGGCAAACATTAGATAATCTTCGCGGCATCGCGGATAAGGTTTGGCAGCGCAGTGACAGGCGACACGGTTCGCGTACACATTGTTATAGATTCAAATGTATCTACAGTTATTTTGTATGCGTTTCCATTGATCGCTTTTTTGAATGTAGCTTTGTTAAGTTATCGTTATATGTAGGTACCTACTTATATGCAACGATGTTGACCTGACCTACCGTATTTAGAGAAATATGGTTAAAAGTCACTCTTCTGCAATGTAAAATGCTATGAAAACATACCTACTAGACAATGGTATTTATACAGGGTAGGAATATAATTCTATGCATGTATGCACACACAATTCACAATGCAATAGAAAGGGATCCAGATTCAGCTATTTGTATTGAATATTGACACACTTGACTTCTCGTTGAAGGCGTAGATTATCCTATCAAGATAAGTCTAACTTTATGACACTACTACATAATCCATCAGTCAGACAAAACATTACACCCAGTTTTCCCTATGAACCGTATCACATAGATTTTGGTAGTTTAGTTACAATGGAAACGCTGGTCAATTGTGTTAGTGGACAATAAGTTAGCTACCCGTGACCGGCGATCGGTGGGACCCATCGTCATTGCACTGTCGAACCGCGAACAGGTTGGACCCTGGTCACCAGATTATGATAAGGTATGCAACTTTATTTAATTATTATTATTTAAATTTAGTGATACGTTACTAAATTGGTTTTGCTCCAAAAAATATGGGGGTTTACTTATTTTATTTATTGGAATATTTCACCATTTTACCTAATTATGTTTCAACAATAACAATCGGAGATGATTATCATGTTGTATTGCGAAATAGTGTCGTCGGAAAAGTCTGAATTTTTGCTAATGGGTATTATGATCAGCGCCACGTGTGTGAAATTGAAACTAACGAAATTTTTGCCTTTTGAGAAAGTTATTATTTAATTTAATTTGGTAAAACATATTTACATTTAGTGGCGTTTGGGTCCTTTGTTTGATTGATTTTTCAGTAAATATTGAGTTTTTTCCCATAAAATGTGATCGTCTGATTGTCATTTGCTTTTGTTTTGTTGTTTACGGATATAGGCAGTTCTATCTCTATTTTGGCGTCCAGAGTGTGGAATAGAACAGTCAGCATGACCGAATTTGTCTGGAGCCCAGATAGTGATCATCTATTGTGTTGGGACATAGCCACATAGGTACCTATTATAGTGTACAAGCTTACGTACAGACATAGTTGCACTCTCTATTTCTTCAATATCATAGTTTGATGGGACGGCAATCTGACAAAACCGGAGACACATCAAGCGCAGGATCTACAGCTAAACATGCTCTCTGATGTATGGGCTTATTACCACCATGTTTCAGACTCGGGGCTGCTTTGTGATTATTCATTTAAACCGATTTCAGCCCGATCCGGAAATCGAATTAATTAAATAGATACTGTTTTTAACTATGTTGTATGAAAGCGTGGGAACCTCTGAATGCTTACCTATCGATCTATTATTCGTAGAGATCTATTGATGATAGACCTACTTTGTGATGCATTGTAGCTCCTTCAGTTTATCTGTACGCATTCACGTGCCATTGTAAGAGAATAGTGCAGTATCTAAATACTTAGGTTTTGTTCCTTTGTTTACAAAAGCGAGAGAATTGATTGAGTTGTTATACCATTAAGTAGAACATTGAATATGTATGGTATTCTTTCTATTAGGATTAATAGAAATATTTCTTCCTATCTAGATCCTATTGTAAAGATCGAATCGCGGATGGAATTCGTTAATATTTATTTGCTTAGGTGGTTTTTCAGCCGGATCAAACCAGATTCCAGTTGAATAATTATAATTTTTGGTAAATTAAATTAAAATGGTACAATCTCTTCAATGCCTTCCACCAAGATTAGAAGCCGGTAGGTACGGCCACGGTCAGGAGTCGACTGTGTTATACTTACATACCTCTATATAAGAAGTGGTAAGCATGCTTAGTTCTTCAGTTTTATGGAGTCTCATTAATATGGCTATTATACCTTCTTCTTTATTATCCGTCCCATCGGGCTATGACAGTGAAGAAATAGTGAGTGCACCTGTGTCTGCGTAAATGCTTGTGATATGTCCTGTGCAGCTGGCTGATCTCCTTGAGAACAATCGCTGTGGCTGGTCGAACATAGGCGCCATTAATCAGTTCCCAAATAATGCATGATTTCGGAGATCCCAGAAAGTGGAAAATAGAAACAATCTGTTAGAAAAGAGGAAAACCTAGGCTACCATTTAATCAATAGCCCAAGATTTATGTTTATCCATTGCTATGGTAAATTCGCTACCATGATCAGCCATACTACCCAGGGCTATCAACCATGCCCTTAACCTTTTGAACGCCAATGTCGGCTATAGCCGACATGAGCAAGCGTGCCCTGTGCGCCAACGACGGCTATACTCGACAAAAAACAGGTCGCAGAAAAATACAAAATAAACCTATTAAATCATTACTTTTATGTATTTTTTAGTAGATATTTAATTAAGATTTTCGGGCTTGGCGTACAGGGCATAGGAATACCGATATGGCGTGGCGGTGAAAAGGTTAACTAGGTCAGTGAGCCTTCAATGGGCAGGATAACGGCGTCGATACAATTGTGCAGTTTTGTGGACCGTAACAATCGTTTGTCACCAAATCGTCATGTCGTGGGATACTTCTGCGTCATTGTGATTTTTTGGGCTATTGTGAAGATTTTCTTTGGTTTTGTTCAGTAGATTTTTCGGGTTTTCATACATGGGTTCCTGTAGTGGTTTTGAATGGGGGATGTGAAATACTATAGGTATTGTGTTTACGAAGTTTGGATTTGTAAAGTGTGTTGATGTTTAAAAGGGGTGTTGAATGTTCCATCTCATCGTATGTCCACTGTGTCCTGAAACTTGGGAGGACCTAATGAGCGCGTCCGGCCGTGCTCTCGCTGTGGCGGCATATTGGGCTGACAAAGTGTAGTCTCACTATAAGACATGTCATCGACACGAAAGAAGAAGAAGAAGAAGGGGTGTTTGTATCTTCTTCTAGCATTTATGATTCAAGAAAGACACCATGGCTATTGGGGTAGTTACTTATGTGTTTTTAACTTCGGTAATATTTCATGTTAGATCTAGTTGGTCATCTTCGGTACGGGAAATGTTCGCAGAAATTATAAGCAGTGCTCTGAAGAAAGTAGCGAGCCGCTATTGTATTTTGGCGAGAATTAAAACAAAACGCGAACAAAAGAAAAGCGGTCAGTTTCACATAAATGTGTGAAATTGTGATTATCCACCTATTGCCTGTTGAGGCTGCCTTGATATTATGTAGCAATAACAGTTATTTAAATATTCATATGTCCTTGGTTTGAAATGATAGGCATCATTGTGATGAGCAAATCATGATATTGACACGGTTGACGATTTTCATACTTGAAATACCTAAATGAAAATTTGTTTGTGATTTGAATGTATCTGAGCTGCAATATATTTTTCGTAAATCAATCAAAAAGTCAAAACTCAAAAACGTTTATCCAAATTAGGCTGATGAACCAGCACTTTTCGAACGTCAAAAACAAAAGACAGCCCCTAAAACGCTCGCCCTTCACCACTTGTCCACTACATTAAGGTCTTCTAAGGATCTGGTTTCATTCTTTGGCACTAATTTTCAAACCTACAGGTACCTACAGGTATCTTTAGTTTATTGGACTTCTTTTTTCCAATTTTTTATAAGTGTAGTAAGGTACTTACGTCTTAGCCAAAACTATATTTTCAAAGCATTTTCATATGTTTTCCTATAAAAATAAATTGGAAAAACTAAGTGAAAATTGTAAACCACGAGGTCGTTTACTGTTTGGAATGTTTGTCTAACAACTGATACAAGTTCACGCTCCGGCGCCGCTTCCGTCCGATTTCATCACACTTCCGACTGCCGGTCACTGATCCAACTGTATTTACTTTTATAACTAAATATTTGAGTGGTATTTTTTATTCGTTATTTGTATGTACGGCGTAGTTTGGTCGACACTGTCGCTGTCGATGTGTTGGTACAAAATGTAACCTATGTGATGGTTTGTAGAGCCTTGATAACCCTAGGTACAGGTCGCGAAAGGTGGTCGTTAGTCATACCTACTCATAATAGGTATCTATCACAAAGAAGACATTTATTTTTCCAGACAGTTGCAAAAATTATATAAGTCTTGCTCAACATATAATGTATTTATATATTACGTATAGGAGGAGGAGATAAAATTAACTTAATATATGAAAATTGCTAAGAAGTCTTTTTAGCATAGTTAACGCTTCATCCTACACAGACAGTCATCGCATTTACTAAAGGATATTCCATCATGTATTTCAGTGTTAAAGTCCAGACACCATGAGGTACTCCAAGGCGATCCTGTTATGGTGCGGCCTGCTCATCCGCGTGGTCTTCCCATTAGAAGTTCACCAGGATGTTGAGAAGCATACCGAAGTGAGTAGACGAGCTATATGAAGTAGGTAGTGTCTGCAATTAAAATAAATTAACACAAGCAAAATTACAGAATACTTGAACACCAAATTGTTAAACGTAAAAGCTGTCTCCAGTGGTTTCTGTAATTTTCAGGTATTGTTTAGGTAGTTTTGTAGTCGTGACAGTTACTTAAGGGAAATAGTGTTCACCTGTTTTGTAATTTCAATTGGATTGTAAAACTAATCTGCAGCATTGGGCACGTCATGTAATGGTAGATTTAAGGTTGTGTGTGTGAATAAATTAATAAAATTTGGTTGCTGACTATACTCTCAAATGACAGACAAATCTCTTTCGCCACTAAAATAAACTCACACTCCACCAAACCAAACAGTAATTACTCTCGCAATAAAAAAGAGTTTAAAGCATTAATTGATACGGATCTAAATTATAGTATCGTTGAGTAATAAGTTGATAAATAAGCTATTTGT
This sequence comes from Helicoverpa zea, assembly GCF_022581195.2. Taxonomy (NCBI): domain Eukaryota; kingdom Metazoa; phylum Arthropoda; class Insecta; order Lepidoptera; family Noctuidae; genus Helicoverpa; species Helicoverpa zea. Next base: position 8,789,892 of record NC_061466.1, on the reverse strand, counting down.
TCTAACACACCAGTTCGCACGCCATCTTGATTCTGTCAGTAGCAACCGCATAACCTAACCCGGGTTTTGATAATAAACAAAATGTTCTATAACTGAACTTTGAAAGTTAGTCGAGATACTTTTATTTGCGGAGAAGTGTGATAATTTTAAACTTTAGACACGTGCAAGACTTTGCGATGAAACTGGCATAGGTTTGGTGATTGTAAACGGTAATTTGAAACAACCTTAGGCTAGCGCCTTTAACGAATAGTATAGCAACCTCCAAACATTATATTACCTACATGAGTAAACATTGTTCACAAATTCAGTCAAGCATTAGAAATATATTTAAAAAGATTAATGTCGAGTTTTTGAGCAATTTATTTCTTTAAAAATTAATAGAGGTTCGGAAACCGTAAAGTTCAGAAACTGACCATAAGTCTATGAACTTCTTTTTAAAGTTAGGTACATACCTATTGATGCACTGAAAGCCATCCCATGACTCATTCGAGTTCCAGACAGGTCACAGTGAAAGCACCCACGAGATTCCTCACTGCCCACCTGACTACATCTGCAGAATATAAACAAAATGTTTTCCACATGTGTTTAGTACACTCATTTGTCTGAGAAACCCAAATTATTCCAACTATGTAGTGTCTTAAAGAATGTGAATACCAGATGCAAAATTGAGAATAGATTTTACTATGTAAAGTGACGCATATAGACTGAAAGTTTATTAAAAATATCTGATCTAACGGTATGAAGATATGGAAATATGAAAAATGACAAATAATATCCTGAGGTTATAAAAACATTTTTGATTTTCAGATCAACGTCGAATCAGAATCCGTCAGGGGCAGACGAGGTGTAATAGAAGAAGAAAAATATTACAACATGCAATCCCATCGACAGGAAACAAACATGAACATGAACCAACCTTGGATACCTGGTCCCTTACCTCCTGAAGATCCTACCACCAAAATATCCATCACCAATGAGGTTAAAGAAGTCCTTCCTCTGTATCAGACCACAGAGAGAGTGACTGACAAACCTACTGGTCGGGGTGCAAGAGCTTCTAACGAAAACTGGATCAAACTCCCTCTACCTGGCCGAGATGAGCTTCAAAGAGATCAGAGAGACCAAAGAGACCAGCATGACCAAAGGGATCAGCGAGACCAAAGGGATCAGAGAGACCAGAGAGACCATATCCTAACACCCCCTCAACCATCAGGAGATCTGATAAACTCTAGAATGCCCAGAGTCAATTTTGTTACTCAAAATAAAGCTCTAGAGGCTTCAGAGTCTCGTAACGACAAAGAATCTATTCAAAGAAAGACAAGAACTGATGAACTGCGAACTGAATTCGTAAGACCTGATGAGGATAGAGACAGGAATAATTACAAGCCAGTGTTTCCACGTCAAGCTATTTACAATCCTCCTGTAGCTGAAGAATCAAGAAGGTACTTCTACGACGGTAGGTATTACCCAATAACTGATGATCTGTACAGGCGAGACCACTTCTATGATATGATGGATAGAAGACGATATTACCCGTACTTAGGTACACGTGTTGACAGATTTGATGACTATGACAACATGGTACCCAGAAAACCTAAACGAATCATTTACTATGCACATTTACCCGAAGTAGTCCGCACTCCACCTAGCGTTGATTTAAGATACAGATACTCTGTAGACCCTTACAGACGCTATGAAGATGAGATGTATGCAAGCGGTAGGAATGGAAGATACGATTATAGATTTAGAAGTAGAAACCCTGTCATTTATGCTCCGCTAAGGAAAGATGAAAGGAACTACAGAGATCTGGCCGGAGCCGGAACTGTTGCCAAGGATAAGAAAGTAGAAGACAAAGTTACACCTATTCCAATATTACCACAGAAAGAGGACAAGTTCAAGACGAACATGAACGCTAACAGAAATCTGATAAACAGCCATCAGTACCACGAAAGTGCTGATACGTATAACGAGCCAATTTCTCACAAAACTTTCCCAGTTGTTGCTCGACCTGATGATGGATATCTTCGCTTTGACGAGCCCCTGTTCCACGGACCAATCGATGAACCCTATCAGAGAAAATATTGATCCTCTGTGCAAAAGCCGTTTGTGGCTCGTTTTTCAAAATAAACCATTTGAAAAAATAGCCACAAACGACACCCTATGTTTGAGCTATTAACTTTTGAAAGCATTTAATATCGATGTAGTATTTATCTTTAGTACAATCCTGTAAAATAAAATGAAGATTCTTCGTACAACTACAATTTTTATTTGTGTCACTAATAAACGTAATAACTGATGCCCGTGTTTTAATTACGAGCGCCTTGTTCGCGACAAATTGTACAAGTAATAAATCGAGCGTTTAATTTAAAACAAGCCGACCGAGGGTGAAGATGAATTTCATTAAGAATTAATTAATGTCATTCTTAAACCGTTCTTGTTTTTTCACGGCGTATAAAAAACATCTGTCGGGGATGTTGAGCGCGACGCGTTTTCTTGAGGTAATTAAGCAATAAATTTTGTGGCTGGCAACATCGTGAGGTGGGGGCAATTACAGTAGTTAAGAAAATGGATGTTCTCGAGTCGAGAGCGCGTACTAACCGACGTGACTAATTAAAGTGAGGGCTTAGGAAAAATCCTACGACGTGACAGCTTGTAATCAAGGGGATAGATTTTTTGTACGTTTTTTCTTTCTGGCCAGAAGTTCGCGGATTAGTGTCGGCGATAAATTACTGGTAATTAAATGTCTTGTCTGGGGTTTAGATGACGGCTTGAGGTTTTTGAAAGGCGCCATTTTGTCTGCATAAATCATTTTAGGGATACAGATTTTCCTGTTGGAATTTGGTAGATCCCTTGTTTGTGAAACTGGTTACTTTGTAGATGATTCTTAAAAATATTTCTTACATATTCGACATCCTTTGCTCAACTAAATTCAAGAAAACTTTTGGCGAAATTAAGTCTAGTAGTAACTGGTTAAGTCGAGTAAATCCTTAGGGACATAATTTATTCTTAGACTAGACGCTAGACTTCCCTTGTCCAAAAATTATTTCATAGTAGGTATAGCTTAATCATGTATCTATTTCTCAAGTTATTTAACGTTTTTTACTCGATCAATACCTACTTAACAACATGCAATGCAAGAGCAACAAATATTTTATTAATGTTTGTTTGTCCGACATCAAAAACGAAAGAATATGATGTCGTTACACAAACTATCTGACATCGTCGTGTGGTCACAATCAGGCCTTGATGAGTTGAATTATTTATACAGAGTCGCCACTGTGACCATGCTTTGCGTTGATTGGGGATTGTCCACAAATAAGCTACAAAGATTTTTTGCTCGCGGCTATTATTATTTCGGCGGAAATTATGTCCCATATAATTACTGAGAATATCTTTTTGCTGTTTTTCTACTTAATAGTAGGTAATCGGAAATATCCTTCCGTAGCTAGAATGCATTTTAATATAGACTTTTCATGATGCCGAAAATGATTGATTGACTTATAAACTACGTCCGTTTATAACATAATTTTACGTCCATAAAACGTACAAGTACATACCTATTTAAGTCGTATCCTTTAATATTTGTATCCTTGGAACCTTCTATATTTGTTTGCATTGTCTTACATTGCTCGGTCCTGATGGTGTAAATACAATAGAGAATATTTCATTCTATTTTGTCCTATCTGCACTTCACCCACTTCATAGACACCCTACATCAAAGGGTTGTGACAGATGGCACGTAGCACAAACAGTAGTGATGTCCTCAGGCCATATTCATTATCTACAATATTGTCTATACCAGGAGGCAAGGTAAGGAGGTACGGAGTACCTTTGGAGTTACGAAGGCACCACGGACAAAGGAAAGAACGGAGATGCCATAAGAAAGGTAGGTCAATTAACGTACGGTAAGCGTGACCAAAACAACCAGTTACTATTAAACTAACTACGCGTTCGAGTTCCTTGACACAACTGTCAAAAGCCTTGATTGATTAGTGACTTGGTTTAAAAAAAATGGCATATGAGAGTGGAGCTAGTAACGTTCCTTGTCCCCCGAACATCCAGCATTTTGGGGCGCTGCTTTCTTAGGAGATTTTGCGTTATGACATCTCCGCTAGTCATTTTGTTCTCCATGGGAAATACCTTTGGAGGTACGAAGGCCCGGGTTGCGTTTGCTAATTGGAACCTTGTTACGTAAACGGATAAAGGGAGCATTATAATTTGATTTTCTATCGAAAAATGTATTTGATATTGTTAATTTTGTTAGCTGTTATGTTTGTGGTTCTACCCTTTGTGGTTTCTGTTGGAAGGGGTTGAATATTGAGTATATGGTCCTTGAGAAGCAAAATGGCTGAAAGATTATTTACCAAATATGCTTTGAGGTATTATGTTAGGACTTTATATATTAGTAACTTATGGTCAAAATCTGAGTAAGTAAATATATATAGGTTCCTTACCTGCCTAACAATACCTATGTGTATTAAGTTTATATATGCTAATACCTTGTGTAGTTGTTATCTTAATACCGAGATACGTAGCTAAGGCGTACATTTTAAATGAATTGGGTTACCCACGCCACGTTTAAATAGCTTCTATCAAGGATTTCTATAATTGGTTACCTAACAGTTAGCAGTATTTATTTTATTTTATTATTATCAAATCGTATAGCAAATCAACAAACTATGCTCTTTTATAATGTAAAAGTACAGATAATTAATAATAACCTCTAACGGCCAGTTTCTTCATCAAAAGTTAAAGTTAAAGTTATGGCTAAAGTAATGTCTAAAGTAAAAGTAACGGTTAAATTCAATTTTTCTATTAGTTTTGCTGTCACTTTAGCCTTGAAAAAACGAATTTGACCGTTACTTTTACTTTAGACATTACTTTAACTTTAACTTTTGATGAAGAAACTGGCCGTAAATAAACAAAACTAAATACTAAAACACCAAAACAATTACACAGATTACACACGAAACCCACAAAAACAAACTCAATTAACACATAACACGATTACCTGGTATTCAATTAAAATAATGACTCGCAAGTTAACCCTAAGCGCATTGCATCCGTACCTTATTAACCCCCAACCTTTACCGTAACGAGGGCCATGTCATAATATTAACGTTGCGAGTACAGCGACATCACGACAGTCAAACTATTAACATGTCAATAACAATTTGCTGAATTGCTTTTATGTTGTACTTGATATGTGTCCCGAAGGGAAGGGGTGAAGATAGGGTTGAGTCGCGAGTGAGGGTTAATTTTGAATTTTCTGTAGATGAGAAGGAAAGTTAGACTTAAGTTACACTTGACTGAGGATGAAGTATTTATCCTACTCAGCGACAAAACTTGATAGTTTTATTACTGCTTATACATATAGCAGAATAATACTTACTACTTTTTATCCATGCGCGGGAAGTACATACTTCTTTCGGGACGATGTTAAAATGGCGGGCGTAAGCTACTTTTGAATGAATCTCTACATCTAGTAAGTGGCAACTTTGAAAAACTCTGCCGTATTAACTACCTACTAACTGCTCTTCTATTTTGTGTACAAAAATAAATACAATAAAAAATTATAGATATATATAATGAAAATATGATTTCACAAATCAGACAAAAAATCTTCAACTATTTCTGTCACTAAAACTATAAAATAAAAGGGGTTATTACAAAAGCAAACATTTACCACCCCTACGAAGTCAAACAGTCCCAAACTTAAGGGCTGCCCCGACTCGGAAATTGATAATTTTCAACACAGCGGTCATGCAATAATTTATTCATGTCCAAGATATGATCCTGACCGATATTAATATTTATTAGGCATTGTCCCTTTATGTCGTATCGTATGAATTAATTGTAAAGTTGTTTGGATTGTAGAATATGTGAAGATAGTTCGGGATTACCATAGTTGTGGATGAGGGACCGTTTAGCTAATTAGTTTTGGGAATTGACTTACGTTAGAGGCCGTTTTAGAGGATTAGAAGAGTTATGTAGCTGTGAATTGGCTAAAGGTAGATTTAGCGGATATACTATACGGTGAATATACTTATATGAAGTAGGTGCCTGAAAAAAAGTTTGTTTTGAAGAGAATAGTAATAATTTGAATTTGTTACAATTTAAGGACACCAACGCACTATTAAATAAGTGAATCGAGTGCCTATTTAAGCTAAACTCTTCCTGCGTTTTCTCGAAGCGGTTTGTCGTATTTTCGACTTCTCTTGATTTTCTAGCATTCTTCCCTCCGGGTTCATATCTTCAAAATACATATTGTGATAATTGTGTACCTATTATTGGAAAGTTGATGATCCATCTGCCAGATTTCTAACACCAATGACGTCACAAACGCATCAAAGATGTGTCAACCAAACCAAAACCAAACCAACAACACAATGTATAGCAAATACCTACATACATGATAACATATAATAAAGGTGAGTACACAAGCGTCGACGACAGAGATTCTTCTTAGAAACCGAATATTCTCTTTGTCGTGTTCCTAAAGGTTCTAATAATGTGTCACATAAAGTTGTATGAGTAAGTTCGCCGGTGAGAAGATATGGGTAGGGCTGTCTGTTGCAAGTTAATTCTAAAAGCAATTTGGAAGGAAGTGAAAAAATATTTTTTCCTTGTAGTAGACAAGTGACAAGAGCGAGTGATTCCATTTCATTATTTTATCTCCTGTTCTGTATCAGTTTTCTTCAAAAGTGGAAAATAATCAGATGATTCCTCCTTTTTCGTCAGACTTTGACTGATTTAAACCCACCTCGCCACCTCTGTTCCTTTTGGAGTCCTTTGTCCGCAGTATTGGCTGTTATTTGACCTAAAACACAGAGAAATGTACTTTGCATCAGAATTTGAGATAAGTTGTAAGGAGGTACCTACTTTATTTCCAAGAGAAGTTTATCTTACCTCTGTATTTTTTTATTAAATGTAGCAGAGTTCTAGTTAACAACCATGATAATATTAATAAAAATCTACGTCTGTATAATTTAATTTAAGGCAACAATGCAAAACTAATATAATTTTGGATAAAATCCTGGCGACCCTAAGCCCTGGTCCGTTGGTCACCGCTTCTAAGAACAGAGCTTACATTGTCGCGAATGTCGCTTTTAATTTATTGGGTGACACCCCTGTTTATGGCTTTTTATTATTAATTTTAGTGTTTTATGGCGTACCTGGGTTAAGACTTAAAAAATATTAAATTTGATTTACAGGTCGAAATAAGTCGCTTTCAAATTATTGGTTTAGGTCTTGGCTTGGTTTGGTTAAAAATAAACTGTCTTGTTTTGTGATGGCGACAGAATTCTAAGCTGTTTTTTTCTGGATTTAAGAAATGGCGAACGTGCAGGTGAATCAAGGAAAAGCATTATTATTTTAAGAGATATTTTCATGACACAATAGTGGAATAGCTATGAGTTTATAAATTTAAATAAAAAAGAAAGTTCATACACTCACTCCTCACTCATTCTGCATATTATGACAGGATATTTAATATTATACTCTAAAGTTTACAAATAAAAAAATCAACTATTTCTAATATTCTACATCCATTGCATTTCTAAACATTTAAATCTAATTATTACTCAATATAATTTTCATTTTTGCAAAAAATAGTCGCGCCATTTGACATAATAGAAAAACAAATCAAATCCATAAAAATTCACAGATTCACAGACATTCCACAACAATTCTGAATTCAAAAATTCAAAACAAAACAAAACGGTCACGAAAGTTGCTCTACTCGGTTTTCCGTGTCGTCCGTCCGGTGTCGCGGTGATACGGCTGATGTACGCGCCCGGCAGCCGGCGGCGCTACGACAAAGGCGCGCGCCATTAACTGATATGACATGACTATAAAGTAACCTCACCGTGGGACGATGACGGCGAGGTGGTGGGATGTGGCTCTACTTTGAGTTTTAAAGGATTTGAAATTAAATGTGGGTGCTAATTTTTGGGTTATGTATGATGTATTGAAAGTCGTGGTGGCCTAGTGGGTAAAGGACCAACCTCTCAAGTATGAGGGCGAGGGTTCGATCCCAGGTCAGGCAAGTACCAATGCAACTTTTCTAAGTTTGTATGTACTTTCTAAGTATATCTTAGACACCATTGGCTGTGTTTCGGATGGCACGTTAAACTGTAGGTCCCGGCTGTCATTGAACATTCTTGGCAGTCGTTACGGGTAGTCAGAAGCCAGTAAGTCTGACACCAGTCTAACCAAGGGGTATCGGGTTGCCCGGGTAACTGGGTTGAGGAGGTCAGATAGGCAGTCGCTTCTTGTAAAGCACTGGTACTCAGCTGAATCCGGTTAGACTGGAAGCCGACCCCAACATGATTGGGAAAAGGCTCGGAGGATGGAGGATGGTATGATGTATTGAAAATTAGTAGATATAATTTGCATATCACATTTTATTAGATCATCACGATTCTACGCAAAGCATATCGCAGATTAATTTGAAGGTTTTTCTACCTATAGTAGTAAATAGTAAGTAAATATTAAAGAATTAATATTTCTTCATTTACCTAGTCTTCTTTTTTCAAAGTTCATATTTTTATGTCCTATGCTAATGAGCATTTTAACGTTTTGAAACAGATTTTAATCTAAAAACACGCTGTACTGCCAAAAATCAGAAATAGAGCCCCTTACCAACCGATGCAGATGCACCACAATATTTTGCACCGTACACACATTACGAACGATCATTTCACATTATATTACGCTCGCGATGTGTTGGACGCGTTTTTGCGTGAACCGGGTATCGAACCCGTGTCGATGAGGGCCACTAACCATAAATTTGTGTCGTGCCAACACGGCTCCACTCATAACGTATCAATTGTCTTTATGATCGCAATTTTTATTATTTATGCGTAGCATTAACGTGTGAAGATTTTTATCGATATGTGGCCTTTTTATTTTGAGATGTCTTCGGACTCTGCGGTTCTGTGACTGTATTGTATTGATGTTATTCGTTTAAAAAAATAGTTCTGCTGAGTATAGAAATACATACTTAGTAGGTTTAAGAAAATCCCGGTCGACTCTCATATGACTGGTTGGCACAAACAGCAAAGATCCGCCTTTATTTTGTCTGTTTGGGCCTGAAGGCCTGTTCCATTTTCAAACCTATCTGTCTGGAATAAACTAAAGAATATTGAACAACATAAAGATATTGTTATAGTCTAAAGTAAAATTCTAGAAGTAGAATTGATCTTTATATTGTTGAACATTCTAGAATTTTATACATTTTTGATATGGTTTACATTTTATAGATTTTTATTTCAAAGTGTGTCTTCCTTCCTTAAAAGCCAGTTTTTGTTTGTCTTAATTCGCTGATGTATCCTAGCTTCAACGACCTAGTCCATTGAATAGTGATATCTAAGAGATAGCGTTAACTGTAATAACTCCTGAGATAGCATGAGAGACAGCTACTGATTCATTCATGGGCTGTGCTAGATATACTTAGATATCGATAAGTTTTGATAACATAGAAGTGGAAGTCGGAAACTAGGTAGGGTATGAAATTTGAAAGCAAAGGTGCTTCTCAGTTCTTTCAAAGTTCGTTTCAGGATTTCATCGAAAAGAGTGTGAAATTGGAAAAGGACTATGACTATATGAATGACCAATACAATAATCTAACTGACTCATAAAAACTTGTGGAAATATAGTTGAACATATTTTCTCTGCCTGCCACTCTTGGTATGGTGTTTTTCTGAGGTTCCGTTGATGACTCTGAAACATACAAAAAACAAAAACGTTTAAATTTAATACCTTTCAATTAACTTATTAATTTAAAGTTGATATGGGCGTGTTTAGGTATGTTTGTCATTTTTTAAAATACTGATGATTTGATGAATAAACGGAATACCTAGTCCACCTAAAAGCTAGTCTACCTAGTTGTCCAGGTACAGAAAGAAGCTCCCCAAGGGACGAACACAAAGCCACAGGTTACTGATAAAATAATTACAAAACACCTGATAGTAAATACAACCAGTTTTCAACTAAAAAGTCCCAGCAAGCATAAATCAAAAGAGCGTCCTAACTTCAAGATGGCGTCTTACATTTGCGCGCCAAAGTTCCCAGGTGCTCGACAAAACTTATTGATGTATTCTCCCTAACGTGCTGTATGTTATCTGCGCTGTTTTATATTCTGTGAGAGTAGAGGTTAAGTATTGGTTTTAGTCACAGTTTGAATCTATACTAGTAATAATATTATAAAGCAGAAAAGATTACATGTTTGTTTGCTTGAACGGACATTTCGAATCTATACGTTAAGTTTCTTCTACTTCCATAAGATCCCAACGTTTTTTAGTCCAATCCTAACAAGAATTCTGGGTAGGCCTTCCTCGTTAGCTATCAACGCAAGAGCTAAAACCAAATAATCTGTTACTGTTTTAATCATCTTTCATAGCTGATGTTAAAAAAGTTCTTGGTAAGTAGAAGTACAACCTACAACAGCCAAACATTACGGGGACAGGCTTCGGGGTTCATAAATGAGTTCAAATCGGATACACCATCACTGTCATATCCTGATTGCCGTAACCGTAAACGGAAAACAATACACCATTTCCCAATTTATCTGACCCTACCAGCAATTGCTTGATTCAGAGAATCACACACATTGATGAACTTCAACCAAGTGTTAAAGAAATAATCAATCATTGGTCAAATTCCACCATTTATCGCCATTTCAAGATGAAAAATTACTTATTTGTCAATTCGCTTTTCACCGGAACCAAGGGTCCGTTTAGCAAAAGATACTTTTGAAGCTATTAAAGCATAATATACTTTGTTGCCTTAAGAATAAGAATTGTTTTAATGCAAAAGTACACTGGGCAATTTTTGCAATGTTCGTACAGTTTTTGTGTATGCCAAATTACGCTTTATTGTTCTAGGATTAAGGGTGATAGTGCGTGCATTAGTAACGTGGTGATGTGTAGGGTGGCAATAAATAAAGTGTAGGAATCTAGGAGTATTGGTATCGGTCGCGACTGATAAAAGTCCTCTTTCGCACGACCGACTTGTGATCTTTTCTTAGTGATGTGCTGATTTCGTTTGTTGCAGTGTTATCGATAAAGATGTTGCCGAGCTTTTTTTTTTATAAAAAACCGGCCAAGTACTAGTCGGACTCGCACACGTAGGGTTCCGTACCATCCAAACTAATATTCTATATATATATATTTATGGATATCGAGCAAAAATGAGCAAAAAAATCACGTTTGTTGTATGGGAGTCCCTCGAAATATTTATTTTATTCTAGTTTTCAGTATTTGTTGTTATAGCGGCAACAGAAATACATCATCTGTGAAAATTTCAACTCTCTAACTATTACGGTTCCTGAGATACAGCCTGGTGACAGACGGACGGACGGACGGACGGACGGACAGAGGAGCGAAAACAATAGGGTCCCGTTTTACCCTTTGGGTACGGAACCCTAAAAATGATTATAAAACTTTTGCAATTTATTTGTATATTTCCAAATACACATTGGGTGTGTTAACATGCATTATGTACTTTAATAGTGACATAGCAATTTCGTCACCTCAGTCAGGTGTACATGAAATTAATCAAAACAATATGCCTTCGTGATATAGTATAAATATTGTTGCTAGTAAGTATTACGTACATGAAAGTCATTTTAAAGGCTTACAGTGAAGTCCAAGATATTCGGAATAAAAAGAATAAAATACCGGTTGCTGCATGATGAATGTAAATTATAATGACGGAAAACCTTAACATTTGATTCACCCACACCGAACATCCATCGACTCATCGACACACCTCCCAGCACTACCATTACTTAGTGTTCCCGGCACGTTGCAGTCAGCTGCGAGTCTTTTGTCTGTTTTCTTTTTAATTACCTCCAATAAATAGCCACTCAGCAGCCCGCCGCTGCTATTTAAGATAGGAGGGAGACTGAGCCACGCAGTGTCGCGGACACTGGCGATTTACAATGATACGATGTCGATGAGAAAATGTATTGGGTTTTTGAGGTAACCGTTGGTATTTGGTTTGGTATGTGTTCGGGTGTTCGTATGATTTGTGGCATTGTAGTAGTCTGAAGTCTGAACCTCCTACTTTTATTGGGAAGGCGGTTAAAAACTAGTTTGTTTTGTATATTTTTTTATGAAAAGTACTTACGAATAGAATGGATTAGTTTTGCTTTGGTAAACTACTATGTTTCAAGGATCAGCAATGTTATATTTATTAGTATTTCATTTATACGTTTGATATACCTAGCTGTTTGTGCGTGATGAAGTACCTAACATACACACTCAACATTATAATATTGATGATATATGATTAAATACTTGTGAACCATACCTATGTGTGTCGCCGAGTGTAAAAAAGACACAAAAAAAATAAATAGAAAAACAAATCGCTAATCCAATTTGTTACAGATAACGTTAAATCTAACCGTGACCTGACTTCGTAACATACGAAATATCAAAAAACACTCCCAAAGCTACTTCCTTAAATTTTTCACACAGCAAAAGTGATTTCCCTGACTCCACCATAATGTTATGGCAATAAAAAGACACGGGAAATGTAACCGAATGTGTTTGCGATGGCCGTTACAAATATAAAGTGTCCCATTTAGACCACAGGGATGTATTTGGGCAGTTTATGGGTTTCGTGGTCTGTGTATGGAATAATTTGTGTTGGTGGACAGAAATAATATTTTTTTAGTGAAAATTACGGTTAAGTATATTTTATGAAATTCGCGGATAAGTTACCTACATTTTTCAAGACGGTTTCAGTTACGAACAAGCATTATTTGATCTTCTACTTCTTCATTATTTGATGAAAATTATTTTTATACAAATGCACTAAAAAGCCTTCAAAACAGTCATGGCAACTTATACATATAACGTTTACTTACAATATTCTAGACCAGGACACTCGGGCACTTATTAATAAAAAAAACTCATTTGAAATTAAAATCACACACCAATCCATCTAAAAAACCGAAAACATCAACCTTTTACAGGATTTCTCACGCACAAAACGATTTTCCTTCCCCGCCTATAAAAAGAACATGAGTGAATATAAGCCTCGTAACGCACCTACACGGCCATTACAAAAAAATAAAGTGTCCTACTAAAGGGCAGGGCCGTACTTGAACGTGGGGCCCGTTAGTGCTCCGGGAGTAGGGGCAATGGGTCCCAGGCGTGGTTCTTCGAGCTGTGTTTTATTGATATTTTAGCGTTGGAATGATTTTTCGTTTTGCTACGAGTCTCTTGGGGTGATGCCGTTAGTATTGATGGCTGGGCACAGGGATGGATTTTAAGTGGGTTTTTTACTGATGCTTTAGATGTTTTTTTCTCAGTTTTACTTATATGGGTAAAGTAGCCGAACGTTAATTCTGCAGGCAAATTGCGGTATTACAAGAATTATTTGTTGTGAACAGTAGCAGAGTTCAACTACCATTGTTAGAATAAAAAACCGGCCAAGTGCGAGTCGGACTCGTGCACGAAGGGTTCCGTAAATTACAGTTAAATCAACCTATCTCAAAAACTATAAGAGATACTTTGATCAAACCAAAAATCGTTGAAAGAGTTAATTAGCATGCATCACCTCTATTTTTTTTAGAATTTTATACCCCGTAGTTATAAAAATAGAGGGGGGGGGACATACTTTTTACGACTTTGAGAGCTGATATCTCAAAAACCGTTCACTTTAAGAAAAATGTTTTTTAGAAAACTTTATATCATTTTAAAAGACCTTTCCATTGATACCCCACACGGGTATGTACATCGAAAAAAAAAATTTCATCCCTCAGTTACATGTATGGGGGGCCCCACCCCCAATTCTTTTTTTTACTATTTAGTGTCATATTTTTGTAGCGGTTCATACAACACATATTCCCATCAAATTTCATCACTGTAGTACTTATAGTTTCCGAGTAAATCGGCTGTGACAGACGGACAGACGGACAGACGGACAGACGGACATGACGAAACTATAAGGGTTCCGTTTTTGCCATTTTGGCTACGGAACCCTAAAAACATCAAAAAATATGTGAACGGCAAAATAGAGTATTTAATCAATTTGATGCCTAGCGCTAATGAAATATAATGGCGGTATAGAGATGAACCTACATTAGTATTTATGTATTCACAAAACACTGAAAATATGACTACCATTTAAAGATATACAACAAATAAATGTCCCAAATACATCCCTCAATGGTGTACATATCAGTAAGTGTACAGCAACATGATCGACATACATCAGCGCCTGAAACATTCCCAGTAACGACACGGCGCCTAATACACGGTTATGATTGCACCGCTCATACCGACCTTAGTACTTATTGCTAGTTACCGCGTTTTGGGGCGCTACAGTGCTATTGTTTTAGAGTGAAAGTTATATCTTTTTTTTTCATTTAGATTCTTTTAAGAGCCACCTCAGCTGTTTTTCATTTAAAAAATAGATTGCCAAAAGTAAATTATATTTTTTATACAATAAAATATTGTGCACAGCTTTTGCATTTGTAACCTTTGGTCAAATATAAGCCTTAAACTGAAGTTTAAACTCGTTGAAAAATTATTTACGTACTAAAAGGATAAGTATACCAATTATTGGCAATTGTATTTATAATTTAGGTAAATAAACTATTTAAAAGATAGTGCTTCTTCTAAAACCTACAAAAGTATCAATCAACCACGAAGCACGAATAAACATCCGCTTCGTGCTAAACCGTACCGAAGCCGAATATTAAATTATTCCAGTGTTAAATTCTTCCCAGTAAACATGTCAGCTAAACATCTTAAATAAGGTTGTAACAAAACCCTGGGGTGTCCACCTTATACCCACCGAGGATATTTCACAAAACAATGTGGGAAAGATAAAAATACGAGGCGACATGAGCTTCAACAGATATTGTCAACGTTGTAAATCGTAATTCGATAACACGGGACTGTACGGAGAAATGTCGACAATATTGTCACCCTACTATAATTTTATGTCTTGTTCGTACATTGCTGTGTTTGTTTGTTTTGCATTGTTGTGAATGGTGATAGCGAGTAATGGATATTTTCTTGTTTATATCGTCTATTTTGTGGTGTAGAAACATACCTACTCATTTGCTCCTTAGTATTTCGTGATACTTTACATTTTTCATATTTCGTTTGAAGAAAAATTTAGAGTGGAGATACTTTACTACTCTAAATAATACAGATATTCTTTCTTACCTTACCTATTATCTTCGGCATCGTTTTTGTAAGTTGCCTTACTATTTTCTGCAGCTATTCTATAGTGCTTGCAAACAACAATTATGAAATTATAAACAAAAATGATTCTTACTTTGACACTCAAAAAAAAAAAAAACTTTCAAAAACCATTTACTTCTAAAAAAACACAATCACTATCAGCCAATATCGAGTAACAACTCCTCGGATCGCATCTATCAGAATAATCTACGTAGCTTGGTGGATTCGCATAAATCCGGCGCGGCGCGGACGCAGCGTAAAGCCTCCTTGTCGAACAAGGATGGCCACTCAGCGGAGATAGGCACAACGGATCTTATCTCCCGGTGACAATACTGTAAGTTGTGCATTGTTGCACGAATTAATGCCTGGTTTTATAGATTTTAGCGTATTTTGTTCTGTTTTGGTTTGGGTTGCAAACTTTGTGGTACTATTTTTAAAGTACTTATACTAATCATAGTTACAGCAATTTTTTAAAAGTATTGGGTACCTAATTGGTTAGTAGTTTATAGTCAAGCTCTCACAAGGATAAAAAGTGAGCAATCAGCTACGCATTCGGTAATGATCTGTAAAATGTGATGATCAATGCTTATCTTATGTCAAGATTTCATTGCCTTAAATTCTCTCTATGATAGTTACGAAGTTAGCATTGATCTGGGTCTCCAACTATGATAACAATGAATGGCCTTTAAGAGTATCCTTTGCACATTTTGATCCTTTCCGAAACTCACAAATTATCACGCAATTAAAACAAATAAACATCGAGCAACTTTAATCCCAACTTTCAAACAGCGAAGTATTCACAATTCGTCAGCTGCGAACTTGAACAACTAATTCCGAGCCATGGCTTAAAACAAAGTGTTGTAATTAGTCAATAGGGGAGACAGGGCCACTCCTAACAAGTTATTTGGCACGGCCATTTCGGCCCGTGTTTATTATCCGGGTGTCCCCAACTAATTTATTGGACCCTTAGCGCCCTTGCCCGTAGATGGATCACCTAATTTAACATTAAGGCTGCCTACAGGTGCTTTGGTGTATTGATGGTCATCAGTTTTGTTTTGGACAAAACAAGGAGTAAGTAAGTTGTTGTATCGTCGACTGGTCAAAGATTACAGTAAACTCATATAGCATAGGTCCATAATAATATAATGAGATTGGGCACAAGGCTTATGAGACTGAGTGGTAAAATTGTCCTTTCAGACATTTCGCATTTGTAATTATAGTTCGGCCATTCAGAGAATGCGTTCCTGACACGTCGCGATTGAACTGACGACGTAACTTTGCAATGGCGTTGCAGTTACGATAAAAATATTTTTGCTGGTTGTTTACCGTTTTAACAATTGAGGAGCATTAAAACAACATTATTATATCAATAATCAATGAATGTTATAATTTTGTGCCAAACTGAGTGTCAAATAACTTGGTAAACAATATTTTTCTAAATCTATACTGCGCTATTACAAGGTTATGTCAGCGGTTTATATTTTGTAGTGCTGTGCTAAAAATAACAGGCAAGTATCGTAATCTGTTCTTATACAGTTATAATATAAAATAATACGTTTTGATTTTCTTTTTAAGAATTGGAAAATAATGGACTATAAGACTTAATTATAACGTTTATGAAATATAAAAATAAAACTATGACCAAACCGCATTTTTATACTTAGATTAAAAATGGTAACCCCAAATGGCGTTATGGGCCGCCATTTTGTGACGCTAAAACAGTCGTCCGTTGTCGTTTCGTGCGCATAGACCACGTTTTTCAAGTGTTTTCGATCTGTTTTTATTTGATTACCCGGCTTTTGTTAGACCGAGATATCAGGATTGATTCTGTTATTGATAATAATATAATTATACATGTAGGCGAAGATGATGATGAAGACACCACCTCCTCAAGCAAATCGGAGTCTGATTAATATTCTGTTCGCACATTCAATTCAATGTACTTGTAACAAAGAATAAATAAAACAATTTTATTATATGAATATTACCTTTTTTTGGTTTCCACTTAAATAACTAAAATATAAAACAAATGATTCCGCCAATTTAAAACGAAAATAATCTTAAAATAATGCGGCGGTTCATTTTGAAGGAACGGTAACGAACTCAGTGTTATGTTGTGCCCATCACTAGTCGTGACTAACTGATAGGTGTCAGGAACGCATTCTCTGAACGGCCGAAGTATATCATATTACATATATCTCAAACTTTCGAGACATCCTATTCCACAATTAAATTAATAAAAGAATTCCATTGATCATAATCGGCAAGAAGTCCTTAACCTTTGCTTCATAAAAAGAACAACAAGGGTTGCCAGTCGCAAATAATTGTCACTGGCCCCAAATAAATATGGCGGTTATTTATCGGTCACGCAAGACACTTGTAATTACCGGGAGGACAGACGGACTCCCCACTGAGAGGTCCCACGTAAGTGGGGTAGGCAGTATGTGTGGTGTTGCTTCGTTTAGAGAGAATAGTTTCTAATTAGGCGTGTTTTGTTTTTGGTAGGTCGAAAAAAATTGTATTCTAAATTATTGTACCCTAGAAAATTCGATGGTTTTATGATTTTTGTAAAGAAATGCAAATAATAGGAATGACATTTAAACTTTATCCGTGTTACCACAAAAACTTTTAAACGTCAGTTTAAGACTTCTAAAAATGTCAAATTATGACGTTGACATATGGTTCATTTTGCAGCCTTAATATTTTTTTTAGAGAAGTGTAAAACAGACGTTTAAGTTTTAGTAGTAAGGTCTAGGTTTTTCTAGCATTAGTCTTCATATTGGTTTGGTTACAGCTAGGTAATATTTAAGCCCATCAAAAAAAAATTACAAGTCTCACAGAAGTTCTGTTCAATATTTTGTCAAATCAATATTTCAATAAGTATTTAAGTAAATCGATATTTAGTGCCTATATAAATATTTTTAAACTTACAGAGACTTATGTCCACCAAAACAAATATCTTCATTACTAATTACAGTTACCATAGTTAACATAACAAACTCCTTGCACGACGCTGTTGTGGTCACCGTCTATGGTCTCCCAGGGGGCGAAGGGGGTAAGCGAGGGTCAGGGGGTAAGGGGGTTGGTCCACAAGACACGTAACGACGTCTTCACATTAATTATCTCGGGAACCCGCACTGAGATTCGGACGTGCCAATCTTTTGCTGTTCTTTTGTTTTTGTTATTAAGTATAATATTTTTCGTTTACACACGAAAGAGTTTGGTTGTCCTTACGTAGGTATACTACATATACTTTAATGGTACACAAATTGATTAAAAACGAAGTAAAAAAGGTGACAAAAGACGATCTTATAGCAAATACAAGTTTATGTAGATAAGTAAATAAAAAAATAAATTCTTCATGCTTAAATACTGATATCCTCCATTGATTAACATAATTTTAAGACAGTGCCATTAGAAAGAAGTATTCCCTAAAAAGTACGTAATAAATATCTTTAGAGGTACAATTTAGGTCAGATGGCTACCCATGTTACGATTTTTAAAACAAAACATTCCATGTAGTATGCAAAGGTAAATTATTTAAATTCACCCTTAACGTTTCATAAGAGCGGAAATTATAGGTATTATCAGATTATGGCGGTCACATTATGTTGCAAAACTTTTATGTTGCTATTATTTTTTTAAGGTTTGGTTGATAGGCATTTAGGGCGTCACAGAACAAGTGAATTGCAGAAGTTTGAATCACCCACAGGAAGGTCCACTCTTCAATGCTACCTAATGCTCGTAAGATGAAAAGGTGAGGAACAATCTTCACAGCAGTACAGTTGTATAAAATGTCTTGTGTAGCTGATATTCGAATTGACTTATGATACAAAGGACTATCATCATGGCACAATAAACAAATGGTTTGAAAAAAAAAACCCCGAATTCCGACAGTCATGGGCGGATAAGTTTAAGGCGGAACTTTTACCCTAAAAGTGATTTTATTCTTAATGTTGTCCTATATTTCGATTACAGATATTGTTCAAAGTAAACCTACTATTACAACATTCCTTTTAGTTAAACTTAGTATGTACAGGATGCTGTGACGAGGTCCCCATCAATAATGAGCGCAGCCGGCCCACAGTCGCGGGACATACACCAAATTATTCATCGACTTTGTAGGGTTGATACTGAATGTATGTCGTTTAATCAGGGCAGGGTAGGAGCTATAGAAGAATATATTTAGCTCAAGGTACACAAAAAAAGTTTAATGGCGTTTATGACTGGACGATACGTCTCTGCAGAATTGGCACCGACGATTGGGTAAGAATAGAACCATGTCCAATTACAAAATTAATTACAGAGTGCAGTCATTTGTTTTTTGAGACATTGCAATTTAGGTTTAGGGGTTGTAAGGTTTCCAATTGGTCATTATTATAGTCGTTGGCAAAATAGATGATGTTATTTCTCTGCAGTTCCGATGAAATTCTCTACGCTATGCAATCCATTTTACCGCTAACCCTATCTTAAAGCGGTGTCAAGAGTGACCGTTCGTAAATTATTTGTTCAAATTTAGAACGGGATCGGTTAAACGTTTCGGGGCACCAATAAGTAATATGAACACCAGATTGAGATGACCTTCCCCTCTCCCCTTGTCATGGTGAGAAGATGAGATAGAAGGGTTGATTGGTCTGAAATCAGGGGTCAAGTAATACTGGTGGGTGTGTAGCTCGTATCGCAATTACTCGGACAGTCCGTTCAGTGACAAATGTTTATGAGTTTGTCACTTGTTCGCTTGCACCGAGGGTACCTCGTTCCCGTACCTGCCCGAGGGAGACATATGAGTTTCGGTAGAATTCAGTTTAACGATCTTTTAGATTGATGTACGAATATTTTGTTCGAGTTAATTGTTCGATGGTTATTAATGGGTTGAGCTTGAGTTTTTTAATTTAATTTTGACGTGCATTTATGCCAGGCTTATTTGGGTGGCGTGTATGTCATTTTGTTCTCGTGTGGTTTATGACTCACGTAATTATGGTTCGTGAGAGCCATTTTGACGCTTTTTGACTAAATTATGGCTGTTTTGGGATGTAAGAATTTACACTCATTATGTTCTTCATTAACCTTTGCATGATTGTCTTTAATATCTACCGTATTTAGCACTAATATTAGGCTTAGAGTAAAGGCAATTAATATCTATACTTGGTAGAAAAATTGGTTGTTACATAATATGTTTTCTATTTTTCTCTTACATAATAATAAAGTAAACCATTAATCCTGAAAATGAAATCTGTTATTATTGTCACGCAATAAACCATACTAAATGATGTGTATTGTACAAATATATGTGGGAACAGAATGGTGTGATGTTGTGGAAGCAACGAAATGAGCCATAAACTAGTTGTTGTGCCGACTGCCGAATGACATTACTGAGTACGTGCCTCCACAGTGTGGCCATGAATACAGCGGGTAGGTATAGTAAAAGCCGTTCCGTTAATATTCAATCTGTCTGTTGTTTTGCTTACTAGAGATAGGGATTTTGACATTAAAAACCTGTAGTAAGTAAATTAGCAGATATAATATTTGGGAAGGCCGTTAAGCGACTCTTTGCCTGGGAGTACACGTAAAGCCGACGTTTCTGGAAGCTCCTCAGTAGAGGCCGACTGGCGGATTTGAGAAAACTTTGATAATACCTTGTAAGATAATTAAACGTGCAGCTCACTCGATAAGAACAAACGCAGAAGCGACTTTTAATTGTGACAACAAAAAAATGTCACACATATATGTGGGTACTGTACTTATACCTATAATATTGTTTTTCTTCATTGCTGAAATATATTTTTCATCTGTAGCAACTAAATACACCACCAAAGGGTCCCAATTTTCTGAACCCCGCTATCTTAGCAGCCCATAGTCTTGGAGCACGGTGGAGCGTCGTTACAGAGCGGCAATCATTCTCTCGTGAGGAGCTGCCGACTATCGCACGTAATTAACCAATGTCCGACCGTCCTCGACACAAGGAAGGTAGCAGACTAGATGTGTCTAAGAAATAGGATCAAACTCACTACGTCGCTGAAGAAAATATTTGTTTTGTTTTAGATCAAAATATCAGTGTCACAATTTTAAAAAATATGTATAAATAAACTAAGAAACATTTCAGGCTCAATGTAACAAAGTCTAAGTCAAAGTATTTATTATCTTTACCTAAAACAAAGGCAAAAATAAAATGGAGATCTTTAAAAT
This sequence comes from Helicoverpa zea, assembly GCF_022581195.2. Taxonomy (NCBI): domain Eukaryota; kingdom Metazoa; phylum Arthropoda; class Insecta; order Lepidoptera; family Noctuidae; genus Helicoverpa; species Helicoverpa zea. The sequence continues at coordinate 8,768,503 of NC_061466.1, read as the reverse complement.
ACGTAGGGATAGTGTGCTATATGTTCTGTCTATGGTGAGACGTACAAAGCTTAGAAAAAATGACTTTGATTGTGCAGTGCAAAGTTACCAGATGCAAAAACATTCTGGAACTAGAATTTCTTAAGATATTAGTCACAGAATTATTTATTAATGGACACATACTTATACCTGTCAGAAGTAGAGTGACAAGAGACCGATTGCACAAACTCCACGCCACCTCCTAGCCACATCTATTAACCCGACATCTTCCGTCATTGGGTCGCGCCCCGCCAATATGGTTGGTTCATTAGCTCTCTTCCCAAACGACCTCTGGTCACCCGGGTCCAGGGGACAAGGAAACTCCACTTATTGTATTTTTGCTCAAACCGTGATGGAATGGTCTGTCATTTTGTCCAAACGAGGAAATAAAGTCGTCCCGAAGTTGGGAGAATTCGTTTTGCTTGATTACGTGTTGTGTTTAGGTTGTCTATGGATGTTTTGTCTTTGTTTGCAGTTTTTGTTTTGATAAAGAACTTCGTGCATATTTTGGTTTGGTGAAATCACACGGAGGAAGTATCTGAATGCGAATAAATAAAGAATACTGACACGCCATTTGTGTTAGATTGAAAGTATGCAATCGAAAAGTTGTGAAATTCAGAAATCTGTATACCTACTTAAGTGAAATTAATGCATTTAGTGCCTGAAAGTAGAAAAATAACAGCATGTTTTAATTTAGCGTATTATTTGTTAGACTTGGCGTTAGGTTTTAGGTATATGCATATTATTGAAATCGGTTTCATTTATTGGAAAAAAAATTTAGAATATCCTAGACACCAGAAGGTTGAACCGAAAACAAAACACTTCGTAACTAAAAATAAAACAAAAAGACAACCCCAAAACTCCACTAAAATCACATTCACTTTTCCCGCGTAAACTACACACATGACATACACAATAGCACAAAATGGCGTCACATATTAGCCGCGCGATTGGTTTCACGCAGTGCACGCACGCTCCGTTTGTCTGTATCCTGTGCGGAAACGGACATGACGGGGGATGGCGTGGTTGTCGCCAGGGTAGAGGATTAGTTTTGGTATTTGGTAGTGTAAGTTTGTGGGTAAATAAACAAAGGGAAAAATGAAAAAGTAGTTTGTTTGGTGAAACAAAAGGATCTAGAGGACTTTGGGGATAAATGACTAAACAACTACCAAATTCCATCTCCTTCTTCTAAGAGCATTGAAACAGGACGTGCATCACCAAGCATTTGTTTGTTCAGTAATTTTTGAACAATCAACTTACAACTGTGATTCATACCAAACATTCAAACCTTGTCGTCTAAACAATTTAAACAAAAGAATGCAAAATAACAATCAAAAGCTACAATCCGGAGTTGACAAAACATTCTTCATCAAAGAAAATAAAAACCAAGATGGCGACAGAGATGTAAAATTAAAATTAATTTATGCGCACAACGGGCAAAGAATGCCACAAACAAAAGACAGGGGAACTTCTGTTATTTTAAAGTAAAGCTGGGTTTGTAGAGCTATGCGATAAATATATTTTTTACTAGGTACTGCTCGTGACAGATAGTCTGCCACTACCCGAGGGAACTACTTCGTGCATCATCGTCATCATGCATGAACAGCGTTTTTATCCCACTGCTGGCACAGGTCTCTCACACAGTGAAGGATTGAGCGTTAATCACAACGCTTGCTCAATGCGGGTTGGTGATTAGGTACAGAGTTTAAAGTCCAGGTTTCCTCGAAATGTTTTCCTTCACCTTCTTCACGCATCCGGATAAAAAGTGCCCTATATACTTTCTCAGGCTCTAGGAATTAATTTAATGAATTATTTTAACTATAGCTTATCTTTCACTGGTAAACCAACTTTACAAAGTATGAAATATTATCCGTTGTAAAGTTTACGTGGTGAAAATTTCGACATTTTGCAGCAAAGCCACGACATTTGCGGGATGCCAGACAAACGTTTGACAGGGGAAGAAAGAAGTCCTTTCATATCTGTGATCCTGGTACTCGCGTTGCGGTAACAAGAAATTTCTGTCAGTTTTGGAGATAGATAGATATTTATTATATTTATAGATAGATAGATATTTATTGTAAAAAAATGATTATTTCATATTGATATTTGACACTAATTCATGTACCTATGTAGCATAAGTAAGTTTTTTTATTTGTCTATCATGTTTATAAAAATTGTCATCAAAGTTGTCCCCTACTTAGGTAAGGTCTTTTATTTTAAATAAATATGTGACGGATATTCTGAAATATTTTTTTCTAAGAAGAAAACCAGTGATAAACTTCCTTATTAAAAATAATGTTATTTTTATTCATTGTCTTTAACGTGAGTAAACCCAGTATAAGGTGACGACACCCGATATTAGCTGTATGCTTCCGAGGGCGCGGGAAAACTCGGCCTCCTGTCGCGAAGATGAATCCTTGCACACGCGACTACTGGGAGACTTACCCTAAAAATTACAACTTATTATGCAGTTCATAAATGGAACGGGTTTCAAATAAGACCCTTATTGCTTTGAGATAAGAGTGACTTTTAATGAAGGGTTGTTTTGAGAAAGGTAAATATAAAGTTGCACATTTGAATATTTTGATGTTCTTTTTTTAATATCACAGACCTGTCCTGTCACACACACACACACACAGACAGGTCCTGTTTATGGCAATTTGTTTCCGTGGCGTCGCCTTCGTTGTCATGTTAATAGATTTATGGTCAATTTTTCGGGTTACCGAGGAATTAATGTTTTATTTCGTATTTCTCATTAGCTTTGTTTATAAAGTAGAGTTTATGAAAATATAGTAGGGGTTGCATTAATGGTAAATTGACAGCGTAACCAAAATTACATTTATGCAACTTTTATTTATGCAATTGTGTTTATGCAACTTTAGTAAATGGCTAGGAAACTTAAACTGGAAACATAAACTAGGAAACTTAAACAGGAAAAACATAATGAATAATAATTCTCAGTAAAAAAAAAAAAACATCAACCTAACTAATACAACCTTTTCTTAGTCACCAGAAAAGCAAACCAATATTAAAAAAAGAACATCTCCCCATCTTGAAAATGCTTCCAGCCAGCTTCTCAATTTGACGTTTGACCTCTGTCCCTACCGCTTACGCCCGATTAACTTTCACAACACAAGTGTATCGAGATCGGCCCGCCACTAATCTACCGTGTGTGACGTTCCTAAGAAATTCAATTGAAAATATCCGGATTTTGCTCACTGGACGGGGAATTCCTTTAAGTGATGTTTTTCCAATGGTTTCCGTTAGATTAGACATGGGTTTAGTGGTCTCACACTGGCTTAAGGAAAAAATATTTTGTTGTAAGTAAAGATTTTTACGTAGATATAGATTTTTATCTTTAGCGTTGTAGTTCTATTTAAGCCTTTACAATATTTCAAGTCTCCAAATCAGAACGAGTCACTGGCAAAATCTTGAGAAAAATATTGCGAATGAATAAAAGTACAGGGCTTTTTCTAAGTTGGTAGAAATATGTGTGTGTTTGATGTAGTATGGGAACAATTTCCTGAAATACTTAAATGATAATTTAATTTAATTGTGTGTTAATTTTTTTTACAATCTTAATATTTTCTTACAAACTTTTCAGAAGTTGTTGTGAGACCAACCCAAAGTCGGTGTTTCCTCAATAAAACTATTAGAATGTATGTCACGGCGGTCGTCGAGCCACATTTCACCGACAACGAGGGGAGAGACATCGAGTGGATTTTAAAGTGTTTCCTACTGATACCAGATCGAAACGAGATGGGAATTGAAAAGTAAAGGAAATTATAGGGTAGTTTTTGTGGTCCTTTAATGGGTCTTAGGACCAACAAGGCTAAGTTGAGGGATTGGAGATATGAATGTTGTAAAAGATTCCTTGTTTGACAAGTTTGGAGAATCAGTGAAAATCATATGTAACAAGTATTGCTATTTAAGTATTCAATGTATCAAATTGTTTTCGAACTTGAATTTAGTTATTCGTTTGTTGTGTTGTACACAGGCATCAAATGAAAACCAATAAAACTGTATCATTATCTCACTTCTTTGCGTATACAACTGACCGAGAAGGGCGTATACAAGGGGAAAAGCATACGTAGAAAGTATTAAAAGTATGAGTACAAAAATAAAACAGAGTATTTACAGTACAACGGTCAGAGACACTAGGACACAGGAGAGGCAATTTCGATCTCGCAAAAAGGTCGAATACAGCCCTCTCCAATTTCACAGAGAGCCCCTACAAAAGATCACTCACGTTAACTATGAATGAACCAAAACAACCCACCAGGCCGAATACGAAAAATTAAAAAGTAAAACATTTCCGAAACGGAAATAGGAATTGAATTTAAGTACATTTTAAACGAACCCCGGGCTTTGACTGGCCCAAATAATAGAATCCCGGTTCGAACGTGAATGCTTTTTTGATCTTTTTGCTGTTGCATCCCCTTAACGGCAGAAGCATTTGCGCCGCGCGACTAAATGGATTATTTTCTTCGTGTGTTCTTTTTTCAAAAACAATTTCAACCTTTTTTGAGCATTCCTTTCTTTCGGCGGCCATTTTGTTAAGACCTCCTTCGTTGCTCTGGCCACATGTCAATTCTTCCGTATAGAGGTCCCTGGTTGTATATTTAGGGTTCTTGTTAAAATGGTGGGTTATCAAAAAGAGGAAACAAAACGTTGACAAGGACGGGGTGTGATTGGATTAAGGAGGGTTGACTTTATAGTCGCGACTCGGTGCAATTTGGAAATTGACTTTCGGAATCTGTTTATGTTGCGGTTCAATTCTTTTTGTTTGTAGCAGTTGGTGTCAATTTTATACCTCTATCGAATTTGAATTGCAATTTTGTGGATTAGAATTGCGACGCTGGTGGCTTTTTATTTGATTTTATTTGCATCTGGAAGTCATTTTGTGTGTACATTTGCAATATGTTCTGGTGTTATATGTTATTTCAGTTTAGCAATAACTTTACCTATCTAGATTATATAAGAGCAAGGGTACTTTTACCATCATCCCTTAAGTTCTTAAGTATTCCTTAATAGTACTACTTTGATGGGTCTTTGAACCACTTACTCGCCAAAAAAATACCTTCAACGTCATCCCTAACAAATCAATTCTAAAAAATTCTCAGAAAACAAATACTACTCATTTCATTTTCCTAACAGTAAGCAAGAAAATTCGTCATCTTCCAATCTCGCCAATATTAACGAGGCGTGAGCAAGAACATTAATTTCGCACAATCTTACTGCAGGAACCCGGTGACAGATCATTTGTCATGAGCCGTCGTGACGCGTGACGTGGCAAGATGGCCGCTTCAATTGTAATGCAGTGATACGACTGAAGTTTTTGGGGTTGATTATTGTTTGAGAAGAATTTGTGGGAAATGTTGAGGTTAAAATGATTCTTAGTTATTTTTTCACCAGTTTTTCGTTTACTTTAAGTTTTTAGTGATGAAAATATTTGAGTGGTTACTTTTAATGGTTAGAAGTATTACATTTCGTATAAGTGGCAAAGGATATGAGGTTCATCGATATGCATTGCTTGCATCGTAATATCTGGAAAATAAACGTCTCAATATTTTGAGGTATAGTAAAATGTAGTAAAAGTTATTTGGATACATAAGGATAATAGATATTCATCAACACATTACGATAACATGGGTCAATTTACACAGTTCTCACAACATTTTCCCATAGCTCATTCCCAATGGTCTTCACATACTTAGGGCTATACATTAAAAAGTTTATTTCCCTATATTCTTTGAGCAACATGGCACGGAGGTTACATTAGCACAACAAAGCCTGCCGATCCGTCATACCATGACTACTGATGTATTTTAATGGAGATGTACTTTTGATCTGATGGTTTCTTGGTAAGGGTTGGGGATTCGATACCAGCGTGTCATGCAATCTGGTTACGCGGGAAACGCAATATGGTTCGTAAAGATGCGAAACATTTGAAAAACTGGTGATTGCAAATGCGACGGGAAAATCGGCATACCGCGGGCGACACAAAACAAGAAAGTATGCCTAAAGGAAAGGAGCACAGTACCTGTTGTCTTCTACGGCGATTTCTTGTACGAGGAGCACTGCCACAAATAAAGTTCAACACAAATCACACCAGTTTTCCACTCAATATCGATTTTTGTATCGGAGAGAGACGTGAGCTCTCGCGCGCGTTGTCAGCCATTGATTTGTTTGTTATGTTGCACACACGACTCAAGGGCGCTAGTGTCGCCTCTCGCTCCAACGAATGCGTTGAGGTATGTGCGGGAAAAGGAAGGGAATAGGATTGCAAACACCAGTGAAATTACCAATATAACAAATTATGAGTATGAAAATTACCGCGCAACCATTCCCCCCGGGCTTGAAGGGATGCCTTCAAGAGTTGAAGCAATTTACGAAACTAAATTATTTATACGATAGTTGTATTACGTAAGTATACGAAACGAAATAACAAAATGAAAACTAAGTACCTATTTTGCCTAATCTACCTAACTACTAATAAAGTTTTGAATAACGAGCTTGAAATTTATTGATTGGGCAACGGGCATAGACGCACGACGGGACGCAAGTAGGATCCAGTCGCTGTCTTTACCCGAGCGACACGAGTCACTCCGGTGGAGTCAGGGAAAACCTCCTCAACGACACCCAAAGGCCAGTGTAGTGGAGGGGAATTATCAGTTTTAAGAACGACGACCGTGCCGACAACGACTGGATCCACCGGCGTGTTCCATTTACGACGCGATTGCAATGTGTGAAGGTATCCATTTCTCCAGCGCTTCCAAAACGATTGTACTAATTTGTCTAACAACTGGTGTCTAGTCACGGTAGATTTTGTCTCTACTTCTTGCGCCGGTAAGTATTTCAAAGGCGTAAGATTCAAAAAGTGTGCTGGAGTTAAAGCAAGTGGTTCCGAAGGATCACTAGAGAGTGTCCTGCACAAAGGTCTCGTATTCATTACAGACTCGACTTGGGTAAGCACGGTACTTAATTCTTCAAACGAAAGAACAGTATCTCCTACAGTACGATATAAATGCGACTTTAAACTTTTGATATTAGCCTCCCAGTTGCCGCCGAAATGACTGGCAGTGGGGACATTGAGCGACCAATCTATACGATTTTCAGCTAACATATGACCAAATTCAGTATTATGATGTTTCGAGCAAAGAAATCTATGAAGTTCCGACAGTTTGCGTTTAGCGCCTATGTAGTTAGTCCCGTTGTCTGAATAAATTCTACTAACCGGGCCACGCCTGGAAAGAAACCGTTTAAAAGCGTCCATAAAACTAGCTGTGCTGAGATCACCAGCCAGTTCTATGTGCACCGCGCGTGTAGTCATGCAGACGAACAGACACACGTAAGCCTTGGTGGAACGAACACCTCGACCACGAGACATGGTAACTTTAAACGGACCAGCATAATCCGTGCCCGTGTGGACGAACGGTTTAGCAGATTGAACAACACGGCAAGAACGATGATCTGCCATCTCAGGAAAGTTTGGCTTTGGTCTGAGCCGAAAGCAAGGAAGACACTTGTGTACTCTACTTCTAATTAAGTTTCTAGCAGAAAGTATCCAATACCTTTGACGTAAGAGTGACATCAGCAAATCAGGACCTGCGTGGCAATTAACCTTATGATGGTATTCGACAAGCAAATTTAAAATTGGATCCTTACTTGGAAGCAAGATGGGATACTTCCTATCATAATTCAAATCAGAGTTACTTAGACGGCCTCCGACTCTAATGAGTCCGTCTTTGAGGAACGGTTTCAAGTGTCGAATAAAAGGACTACAATCCTTGCCTTCCCCGAGTCTGACGATCTCAGCGGAGAAATAATGAGTTTGAAGTTGGCGAAGAACGAGTAATTCAGCGAAGTCGTAATCCGACGCTGACATGCGATATCTAAGAGGTAACAGTTTAGTAAAACGACAAATGTAAATTACCACACGAAGTAATTTACTCCAAGACGAAATACGATCGGCCAAAGAAAGAATGAGAGATCTTTCATTTGGTGTAGCTAGCAACGAATGTTTCTTCTCTTCAGGTGCTTCGGACACGGAAGAGGGATTGAAGGGAATGACAGGCCACTGTGAGACATCCAAGTGAGCCCAACGAGGACCAGTAAACCAAAGCGGATGATCAATAATTTGAGAAGGTGTGAGTCCGCGTGAGAGACAATCAGCGGGATTGTCTGTACCGGACACGTGATACAAATTTTGTGGAGATAAGTCATTATGTATTTTAGACACTCTGTTAGCCACAAAGGTGTTCCACCGATGGGGCGACGAATGTACCCAACAGAGTGCGACCGTAGAGTCCGAAAATGCGAATATATTACGAATAACAACGCGGTTTTGACAAGCGACAACGACATTTTTTATGAGTTGAGCTAGCACAAGTATAGCACATAGCTCAAGACGAGCGAGAGAAACTACCTTCTTAGGAGAGACTTTCGATTTAGCAGTTAACAAGTTGACAGTATTACCATCGCTGTTTTGAACATGGAAGTAAATAACTCCACCATATGCCTTTTCACTAGCGTCCGCGAAAGCTAAGATAGTGACGACACTATCGGCGACAATACCTAGGTGACGTGGGATTTTTATACGACTGAGCACTGGTAGCTCTTCTTTAAAGCGAGTCCACAGCCTGACGATATCTTCAGGTGGAGTATCATCCCAATCACAATCGCACAGCCAGAGCTGTTTGATGAGAAGTTTAGCATACAGGACGACAGGCGCGACGAATCCCATGACATCCCATATTTTAGCGACACACGACAGTATTGTGCGCTTGGTACAATGGTTAGCTGGAGTATTCACCTTCATGCTGAAATGGTCTGAAGTAGGTGACCAACACAAGCCGAGTACTTTATGTTGGTCAGACTCATCAAATTCTTTGACAGCCGGCAAGCGATGAGAAGGAGGAATCGAGTCTAGTACAACTTGAGAATTACTGGTCCATTTGACTAACTCAAATTGACCAGCTTTCATGAGACCTATCATTTCTGAGGCGGTGGAAATGCCTTGGTCTTCCGAGGAAACGGAATAGACAAAATCGTCCATATACAGACCTGTAGCTACAATTTCCTTAGCTTGAGGGTAAGAATCACCCTCATCCTCCGCCAACTGCTTTATAGTGCGCAGAGCATGAAAAGGACTAGACTTAAGTCCAAAAACGACACGATTGAACTCATAAACCTTTAAAGGTTCTTGCGGCGAAAAACGATACAAAATGCGTTGGAAACGACGATCCGATTCTCGGATTCCGATACTGAGAAACATTTGACGAATATCTGCGGAAAGAGCGATCAAAAACAAACGAAAATTAACGATAATGTTAAACAAGTTCCCTTGTAGGTTTTGACCACCATACAAGAGATCATTAAGCGAAACGCGGGTAGAAGTCTTGCAACTACCATCGAGAACGACACGAAGCTTGGTAGTGATCTTGTCATCGCGGATCACACCATGATGCGGAATGAAGTACGAAGCTTCCGAAGAGACAGAATCTGTAGGTGAAATGTAACCCTTTTCTAAATATTCGAAGATGACACTGTCATACGCGACCTTCAATTGTGGAGAAGCCTGCATTTTTCTTTCCAAGCAGTAAAACCGACGTTCACTTACTTGACGCGAGTTCCCAAGGGATTCGACTTCACCCTTGAAAGGTAAAGCAACTACGTAACGTCCGTCACTATCCCGAGTGGTAGTGCGGGTATAAAACTCCTCACACAATGTGTCGTCCGGGCTTAGTATGGAGGGAACATCCACCTCCTCTATTTCCCAGAATTTACGGACAGCGGAGTCCAACGGGTCCGTGGTACAACAATACGATACAGTCGACTTACTATCAACGCGTACTGGAGCGTCACCTACAATTACATAGCCAAGGACAGTTTCTAAAGCGAGAGGCGAAGCATGCGGGGGCTGTCCTTGAACTTTGTTCGACAAGAGCAAATGCGGGAAAATCGAAGCGCCGATTAAAACCTGAATCGGGCCTGATGAAAAATATGTATCGTCAGCCAACGGTAAGTTTTTGAAATTATATAAAAGAGAAGCATCAACCGTGGCTGTCGGCAAACGTTCGGTAATTTTATCTACTACCAACGACTCTAAACAATAATTTATGTTACGATTGAAACGAGAATAAAATTTAATATTTACGGAACCCTGAATCATTTTACTCGAACCCCCTATTCCCTTTACGGTAGAACAAGAAGGCCGATTATTTATGTTCAAACCTAAGCGTCGACAACAATCACTAGTTATAAAGTTACTTTGAGAACCACTGTCTAACAATGCACGAACACTATGTTCATTTCCATGCGAATCTACGATAATAATACGAGCAGTAGCAATGAGCACCGTAGTAGGGCCCCGATGTTTACTCTCGGTATGATTTTCGGATAACGAACACAGCGCGATGTCCGCGCGCGGGGGCGCGGGCGCGGGGGTAGTGGTCGCTACACTCGATGGCAGCGGCGCTGCTGTAAAAATGGCGGGCGCAGCGGCTGGCTGCCCGGCCGCGGCAACGGCGGCCGGTGGCAGCCCGCGAGCCGCGTTTGAATGGGGCGAGTTACTTGCCGCGTGTTTACTATCAAAGCACAATAAAGTGTGATGTTTGGAATTACATTTTTTGCAAGTAGATGTCGACCCACATGCGGAAACACGATGACCACTACTTAAACAATTTATACATAAGTTATTAGATTTTACGAATTTAAAACGTTGATCTGGTTTGTAACTATTAAAAACCCTACATTTATAAATGTAATCATGCTGCTCGCCGCATAGACTACACGCGGATGACTCAGCCGAACTAGACGTATAGGCATGTGTAGTAGTAGGTTTACGATCTGCAGGTTTTTTATTGTTGGTGACCCGAGCAACCGATGATGACGTACGTTCCAATACTTTTATGTGGTCACGAACAAAACTATCCAATTCGGAAAAAGACGGAAATTCAGAACTATTAGGTTTTAATTTACGAGTGCACTCAAAAGTACGACCCGTGTCTAAATCGAGTTTTTTAAGAGCGACATAAAACAAAATAAAATCAGCGAGGTCATCAATTTGTAGGTTTTTCAACGCAGCTACAGACGAAGCGAATTTATCTAAAAATAATTCTAAATTATTAGGGGTTCCTGAAGGAATAAGTTTAAATTCAAATAACTGATCTAAGTATGAAGTTGCTTGTTGACGCTTGTCCTCATACCTTTTGCAAAGTGAATCGAAAATAATAGAGTAATTATCCGCGGAGGGGGTAATACCCGCGCATATTGAACGAGCCTTGCCTGTCAACTTTCCTAATAAATAATATAACTTCTCACAATCAGTCAGAGAAATATTATTATGTACGGCATTACGATAACTAGCTATGAATAAAGGCCAATTTTTAATATCTCCGTTAAATTCGGGTATTTCGATGGGAGGCAAGCGGGGTGACCTTTTGACCTCGGAATGCGACTGAACTTGCAGTGATTTCCCTGCTCGCTTTATACGGCCTAAAAGGTCTTCGAAAGAAGAAAGTGCTTGATAATTGACAACATAATCAGGATTTAGTTTAAGCTCGAGGGCGGCAATGTCGTCCAACACACTTTCGAAATCTGTACGCAAAGAATCTACTGTTTCAAGGTCACACAGGAAGGATTCCCTAGTGGAATCTTGCGAATCAATGTTTTTAATTTTATCGGCGATAGTTTGCATGCGAGCGAATATTCTATCACGTTTAGCTATCAGCAGCTTCAACGATTTATCTACCAGTGCCATTTTAGCGGCCTACGAATTACGAAAACTAAATGAAATACGTATTGAAAGCGACTAGAACGTGGATATCTATCAACTAAGTAGGTACCTAGGCACCGGAGTACGTGTGTACGTGTACTATATTTGCGGGTTTAGCGAAATTCAACGAAATAAGTAGGTACGTGAAATACCTATCTTACTTTTCGACGCGTAAGGTAGGTACCTACGAAACAATGCGGGTTCATGGGCGTAGCCAGCTTTGGGCTCAGGGTGGGGCAGCAGTCAACCTATCCCCGGGGGAGGGCGGAGGCCCTCCGATTTTTTGTACCTTGAGCCGTTAATCTCAAGCTTGTTAATCTCTTAATTTGAGAGGTATATTTTCAGGTACACAAAATAAACAATCACACACAGGACAGATTTTATAGTTTTATTTATGAATACTTAATGAAAATAATCAAAATTAAAAAAAAAAAAAAACAAGTAAACAATACAAATCGCGCCACGAGCCATAGAAGATTTAGTCTGCGCTTCGCGGGGCGCGGGCGAGTGACCGCGCGGTGATGGACGGCTCGGCTCGCTACGCCACATAGCACCTATTCTTTTAGGGTAGTGGTTCTTAACATTTTAGTCATGAGGGACCATTTTACCAAAAGTTTGTTATGCCGGGGACCACCTCATTGGTTTGCCTAACTAAATTGAGGGTTCTTTGATAAAGAATACAAGCTCATTTTATAATGATTAGCACTCATTTCTTAATTATTTAGCAAAAAACTAAAAGTTGCAGATTTTAATTTAATGAGATTTTTATAACTGCATTGTCTTTACTAACTTCTGATTCTTCTCTATTCTTTTGTAAGTAAGCAAATTCAAAGAAAGACAAATATATGCTTATGTAGTTTCTAAATGCGTGAGCGAAGCGAGCGCGAATTTTTTTTTCAGACTCAAATAAACATTACGTAAAATGTAGCCCAAACGTACTTAACTTTTGTTTGTTGACAAATGCAAGAATAAGGGCACATAGTTTCTGAATACGCGAGCGAAGCGAGCGCGAATTTTTTTTTTAAAGACTCAAAATTAAAATTACGTAAAATGTAGCCCAAGCATACATTTTTTTCTGTTGGACAAGTAAGATGGATATGTATGGGGGGGGGGGGGGGTCCGGACCCCGAAACTTAACTTATATACGTCCATACGAAAACCCCTGCTCACACAGATAAGTCGATAAAAATAAAGTTAGATAACGTATAGCAACGTTGCGAAGCGAAGCTTCGCGGACCACTTGGAATGCCTCCAGGGACCACCAGGGGTCCGCGGACCACCGGTTAAGAACCACTTTTTTAGGGAATACGGCTCGCTTTCAAATGACGCGCGCACCGCGCACGTTCGGGAACTCGAGCGTGCATTTTGTTTTGATCGCGCTCTTTTCAAAGTCGACAATTTTTTTTGTGCAATAACTTACGGATAGTATGATTGTTGATGTTGTTAGTTGGAGTTAGTAAAAAAAACATTGTTAATAACTTCCCTGTCCCATGAGTCATATGCGATACACACCGATTGTTTAACTATTGTGTCTTGTTCGTGGACAGCGAAGTGGTTAATCAGACACCTTATAGGTCAGAGCCAGGGCCCAGGGTGGGGCAAGTGCCCCAGCTTGCCCCAGTGTGGCTACGCCCATGTGCGGGTTTGACGAAAACGACCTAATGAATGGCTAACACTGATTCTAAATACTAATCCGGCTATGCAGGACCAAATGGTTACGCGGGAAACGCAATATGGTTCGTAAAGATGCGAAACATTTGAAAAACTGGTGATTGCAAATGCGACGGGAAAATCGGCATACTGCGGGCGACACAAAACAAGAAAGTATGCCTAAAGGAAAGGAGCACAGTACCTGTTGTCTTCTACGGCGATTTCTTGTACGAGGAGCACTGCCACAAATAAAGTTCAACACAAATCACACCAGTTTTCCACTCAATATCGATTTTTGTATCGGAGAGAGACGTGAGCTCTCGCGCGCGTTGTCAGCCATTGATTTGTTTGTTATGTTGCACACACGACTCAAGGGCGCTAGTGTCGCCTCTCGCTCCAACGAATGCGTTGAGGTATGTGCGGGAAAAGGAAGGGAATAGGATTGCAAACACCAGTGAAATTACCAATATAACAAATTATGAGTATGAAAATTACCGCGCAACCACAATCGAAGTAATTTTGCAGTATAAGCCATGATTAGTTAAGATGCTTTTGTAGTTTAAGTACAGGTAAATGTAGTATTTTTAAGGCAAGTCAGATGACATTTCTGATGAAAGTACTATTTGTTAAAAATGCCAGCATATCGCGGGAAAACGTGATGCTCTATAAAACCCAAATAATCTTACTGATAAAGCATCCTTACGTTCAAGAAATTATAATCTTAATAGAAGCTACAACTCTCTCTCTAGAAACATAAAAAAAAAACAAGTTCAATGTCAAAAAGTTCCAATAACAATCTCGACTTTCCCTTAATCGTCCAATCCAAAATAAAATCAGCATCAAATCCACGAACATAAACTAGAGGCCCTCAAACAGCGGACTCTATCAATCACTTAGGGAAACCTATCAGGGCATATCCATTATGCAAGAGATAAGTTTGTACAATAACTTGTGGAAAACTTGCGGCCCTAAGAGGAAATATACTTATTGTATCATGACATTACGTAATAATGCTGGTTTTGGTACTATTGCAATGGCAGATAAGGAATGGTGGGACTAGCAAGTAATGTTAATGTGATTCTTAAAACTAAACTTTCTAATTTATTTTACAATCAAGTAAATAGTTCTGATTGCCTATAAAGTTGATAAGTCGTGATATTAATAATACTCTATACTCGATAAATGGGCTATCTCATACTGAATAGTGTTATCAAATCGGTCTCGTGGCTCCTGAGATTAGAGCGTTCAATCAATCAAACATTTATAATATCAGAAAGGGTTTCCTCACCATAATTGTCAATAAATTAAACTACGAGTAGAGCTTCCCACCACTCGTAAATACCCAATCACCAGTATTTCAATAAGCATATACGACAGTTTTTCCAACCACAAAGGTAAAAAGAAATCACATTCACAACTTTTTATTACAACACTAGTGCAGCCATTTCTATTCACAACATGTACGTCAAATGGCAATCTTAAGGCCAGGCTAACTGCAAAACGGCTCAAAACATCTGTTGTCTGACTTTCCCCAACTCAACCCCATCGAAATAGCATTACCATAACCTTTATGGGAAGGAAAAAATAATGGGTAAAATGGGCACTTGGAACAAAATGCCACTTCAAGGGTCAATGTGGATTGTGTCCCCTCGTGATGAAAAGCGACAATCTAAATCAGCGGTTCCCGAATTCTTTTGGCTTCGGAACCCTTTTCGTTTCACCATTTTTCGGCGGAACCTTAGCTTAAGTAAGAAGTAAACTAAAGACGTAAAATATACTTAGGTACGGCTCGCGGCGCGTGGTAGTGCACCAAAAGGTTATAATATGGTTAGAGATATATTCAGTATACTCAGGCGTAGCATGGCCACACTTGCCAGAAAATAATTTGGTCACCCTTGACTTTGTGTATTATGTGAATAGTTTTCAGTTTGAAGACTGACAAAGTAAACGCAAAAAGAAATAGATTGGGTTTGTACACGTGCGAGGCGAGCGAGCGCGATTTTTTTAAACTAAAAAACGAAGTTCCAAGCACCCGCTAGCATTGAAAGACATGCAGTGGTAGCCGGTATCGCGAGCGAAGCGAGCGCGAATTTTTTTTAGTTTAATTACCTACACAAAATAAACAAAACCACTGTAAATTAATAAGGTCTCAAAAAGTACAATATCCACACAAAAAAGCAAATCCAAATGAATAAGCAGCTAGCGAAGAAAGCGCTATTGCTTTTTCTGAACCAGAGGAATAAAAAATAAACATCAAAGGAAACCTCGACGGAAGAGCGCAAAATTATTTCTTTGCTGGATACTTGAGCAATTAAACGAACATAAAAGCATCACACGCAACATGGAGTCGCGAGCGAAGCGAGCGCGAAATTTTCGGACTCGCGGAGGTGCAAAAATTGGAAATAATGTCACATTTTGATTCATGGTAAAAATAGCCACTGGAAATACTCATATGCCGTGTCATTTCACGTCCTGTCAAATGTATGAAAACGTATAATCCTGGCGATGAAATAAGCCCAAAAAATGCGGTGATTTTTGGCCGACTCGCTACCTACTTATGCCGATTGCCGAAGACCTGGAGGTATTAAGTTAATCTACAATTTGTAAAAAACAGAATTAATTTATCTGCTGCCGTGGCCTTCCCCTGCGCTTGTCGCGAAAGTACGAGACTTACACTCCTGAGTGGTACCCACCTACATGGTGCCTAAATGGAATTTTGGAATGCAATATTTAAAACAATTTAATTGAAAATGAATAATAATTTAATATTGTCAAAAGTGAAACGATTTACCATATGGAAATCTTGAATTTTCCACGGAACCCCTGAGGGCCTGTCACGGAACCTCAGGGTTCCGCGGAACCCCATTTGGGAACCGCTGATCTAAATGACGGGTGACATATACGTGGGTTTCGGGTGATGAATTCAGTGGTGGTAAGGTTGGGCAATCTTTGTGGGATCGATTTTGATGGGTTTAGTATGACTGAAGGAATCTAAGAACATATTTAGAAGAGGTGATTAAATAAATGATATTCAGAAATAGAACAGCTACATTTCATGACAACAATGAAAACTCACGTCAAATTTCGGTTAAATTGCAATTAATAATAAATTAAAGCTGGGTCTATGTTACATATGGCTTACCAAGTGGTTTTCGGTTGCCCGGGTAAGTGGGTTGACGAGGTCAGATAGGCAGTTGCTCTTTGTATTTATGTTTTCCCTTTTTATTCTCTTTGTATTTGTGTTTCTCAGCTGCATCTGCGGTTAGACTAGAAGCCGACCCCAACATAGTTATATACGAATTAATATTTGTCATAGAAGCTGGTCACCCTTTCCGTTCGTATGTCACACATGGGATAAGGGTCTCAAGACCCTCTCCAAGGGATCTCGGACACGTTCGGGCGTTTTGGGAATTCTCCTGCCGCAGTTGAGGAAGATTGGGCACGGTGGGAAAAATCCTTGGTCGAACGCTTCGCAAATATGTAAGGTTTCTCAAGCATGTTGATGTTGATGTTGTGGTTTTTACGATGTATTGTATGACTTCGCCTTTTTGTATAATAAAGTTAACTCCAAGAAAAGGTGGTAAAATAATTTATTTATTTATGTTAAATATCGTTTGACGCCAATTAAAGGAATTACTAGGATACTCATCATCATCGCTAGCCTTTACTGACTATATTGGGGTAGTTTTTCAGTCTGATCTGATGCCAGAATTTTTGATGGACTGCCGTTCTGACCTTCTCAACTCATATAGTCGGGCAACCCGATACTCTATGGTGATACTTGGTAAATAATTGCAAGGATATTGATACATTAACAAAATAACAAGCTGTAGGTATTATAAAACGAGAAGTGATTAACTGAAACACCTGTTCATCAGAGCTCACACAGTAAGTATTCAATATTTTTTCCAACCGAACTTTACCGCACCAAAAAAGCTTTCGTAAAACGAACCTGAACGAATTGAAACCATGAACGATGATGAATCTCACGTAATAAATGCTTGAGATATGTTCCCCACATCCGATTACTCCGAAACTACTGTTTTATCCTCGAAACAATACTTTAGAATCATCCGATTATTACACGAACTGCGTATCGCACATCCACCTGTGCATTAGCATACGAGATTAGTACTCAAAACATCTAATTTCTTAATTATAGAGCAGAATCAAAAGCGAGATTTTCGAAAACCATGTTATTATTCTAATACAGAAGATTTTAGGCGGTTTTTCGGTGTATTGCCGTTAATGTAAGATCTCTACGCAGGTTTAACCGGATGTCCTATTAAAATAATCGGCGAATTTCAATAAACTACCATTTGTTCGTCGGTCGGTTTAGTTTTTGGTTAGGTGGCGTGAGTGATTTTGATACTTGTGGATTATGATTGAAATGTTTTATTGAAGCCTTACATTTTAGACTATAAGTCCGAATAAAAAATAATTGATGAAGTTTTTATTTTGCGCAGGGAATTAATTTAAAAATATGTATAAAATCGAAATGAGAAAATATGCATAACTTTCAACCTAACTCTGGTTATGTTCCGAATTCAAAAAGTCCTTAGGTACCTATGTGATATAATGTTTTATTCTTTTTTACCATAGGAATCACCACCTTATCCATGACAGCGTAACTCTATTACCTACCATTATTTTTTATTGAAAAGCCTGAAAATTTGAAAAAATATATTGTTTTTACTCATACAAAATTCTCTTACTTTACCACCCAAGTATCAAAACCTCTTACTCCTTGCGGTGGCGACCAAATTAAATGATTGCCGGCTACCTGTTTTACGCCTAAGGATATGTTTTATTTTGTCTGCCCCGGGATGCGTATCGCATGCTAACCCATACTAAGCATCCGACGCATCCTAAAATGTACTGAACATTATATTTAGGAGTTATTAGCTATACGGTCTTGATACATGTTGGGAAAGAGAGAAAGTATTGATTTTATTTTTGAGGTGTTCTACCTGCATTTTTAAAGTAAGTAGGTAGTAAAAAAAAACTAAAAACTAATCTGACGTTAGTATGCACTGATGCCCAAGTTCACCGACAG